>NC_142588.1:5698576-7151909 GCF_965207765.1 Zootoca vivipara | reverse complement strand
AAGTTCATTTATCCAGATGGTGGCTAGAGAAGGGAGTATTTATTTAAATTTATTGGTTGTTTTCCTTCTCATTCATCTATTTGAAATATCTGTAGCCCATGTTTCTATTTTTTAAAAAATATTCGTAGTGACTTACAAATGAAAACTATGACAAACGGCAGTAGGAACAAAAGATAATTAAGATCTCGCCCACTTCTTTGCGGAATAAATCAATACAATTTAATTACAAAAAGAAAATGAAAAATGGCTCCAGTAAGGCAATAAAATTTTTAAAAAATCACTAAGAACCACTAAGAAGCATTTCTTCGGGCTTAATGCCAAATGAAATTGAAATAGCACCCTCCTCTAGATGTGGGAACTTGACAAAATGCTAAGAGGAGGGTGCTATTTAGTGGCCCCAAGAAATACGCAGGAGAAGGTGGCTTGAGCCTTCCCTTGCTCACCATTTTCCTTGCCCTCGCCCTCGCCCTCCCCAGCCATTTCTCCTATCCAAGTGTTGCTGCAGGTGGAAGAGATGATGAAAAGGTAAACCACCGTGAGGTGCAAATATATGTATATACAACCTTCACATATACAAGGAGATTAAAAAATGTGTGCAAAATCTCATGCTCGAAGTCATAAAAGTCCAATATAATGTGCAATAATCAAGTCCGACAATAAAGTGCTATGATGTATCATGCATTCTTATCTCTTCCCATATGTTCTTATCTCATCCGACGGGTGGCCAGCTTCTTGCCCGTTTCACAGGAATGGTTTCCTCAGGGGGCGGACTCTTTCTTAAATAATAAGAAGTTCATATGATGCACCTTTGGTGAGTAATTTTAAACATTTCTGTATGATATTTTAAAGAAATGTATAAGCATTTATGGTGCATCATATGAACTTCTTCTTATTTAAGAAAGAGTCCGCCCCCTGGGGAAACCATTCCATCTGGCTGGCGGGCATGCAGCTTGCCTTCCAAGCCTCCGCGGGAGGAGAGCGATTCCTGCAGATCTAAAGACCCTTGAAACAGTACAATCAAAAATTTTAAGATCACTATTCGGTACCCCAAAGAGCACACCTAATGCAATGTTAAGGCAAGAGGCAGGACTCCCCAGAGTGGAACTAAAAGTCTGGGAGCAAGCAATATCCCTCTGGTTGAAAATCCATTACAATCCAAAGGGAATGCTACCTCATTTCCTGGCCGCAGTTCCCTACCCACCCTGGCTTATGCAAATAACTAACAAAATCAAACAAATTGGCCTAAATCCTGAAGATCTTTTTAATGGAACTCTGAACAAGGCAAAAATAATTATTACTCAGAGACTTCACGATGTTGAATTACAACAAGAAGATGCTTCACTCCCGGAGAATTATAGATATCTAAAATTGTGGCCTAATTTTACAGCTGCCCCTTACTTATCTAACATCACTAACGAAGCTTATAGATGGGCCTTCTCTAGAGCCCGCTTTGAGGCAATGCCCTCAGCGGTGCTGTATGGTAAATTTATGCGGGTACCAATTCATGAGCGCCTTTGCCCTTGCATGTCTAACAAGGTAGAATCTGTGACTCGCATTCTTTTATTTTGTGAATTTTATAGTGAAGAACGAGCTCGACTTATTTTACCCCTTTTATCAAAATTTACACCCTTGCAGTATTATTTGGAATCTTCCCCTGAACTCTTACGAAAATTCCTTCTGGAAGATTCCTCAAGCCCAGTGTCATATGACGTGTCCAAATTCTGCACTTTAGCTATCAAGAAACGCAAATCCCTTCTATTGAATGACACATTGCAAATCCCTTTTGTGTAATTGTTTTATTTCCGGTGATGTTATTGCTGATTTTCTTTCGTTTGGAATTATGTTATTCTGTATTGCTGGCTTTTGCTGTAATAAAAACTGAACTTGAACTTGTTTCTATTCAGGGCCGTCTTAAGCATATCTTTGCGCGGTGGTGCAAAGATCCCTCCGGTTCCGTCCCCCCCCCATTCCCCAGAGTTGTCTACCTTTACCCAAGCCTCTGCAGGAATCGCTCTCCTCCCGCGGAGGTTTGGAAGGCAAGCTGCATGCCCGCCAGCCAGATGGTTGACAGGGTGCAGCTGGCGGTATGCAGAGAAAGGGGAGGCCACTGGCAAAACCGCACAGCTCCCCCACTCGCTGGGGCGCCCCTGAGAGGCCGGTGCCCTGGCGCAACGCGCCACTAAGCCCAATGGGAAAGACGGCTCTGTTTCTACTGCTTCTTTTCACAAATATCCTCAGCCCTTTCTCTGAACAGTTTTTCCTGCTCAGAACATCCTGCATCAAGAAGCAATTAGCACCCATGGAAACACATGACCTGAGCATGCTGAACTATCACAAATCTACCAGTGATATTCAATTTCTCTGAGCAGGACTTACAAGAAACTCTGCAAAATGCAAAGAGATTGACAGCGTGAGCAGTTGAAATGCAGTAAGCATAAAAGCAGGTTTCTCCTTCAAACGCAACAGTACCATTGAACCTTTTAAAACTGGGTGGGGAAGCCTTGGACTTCCAAATACTCTTGAATGACAACTCTCAATATACCTAGTTTGGCCACGTCTGGAGGGCCAAAGTTCACCACCCCTCTTTTAAAATACAAAAATCACATTCTTATGGCAAAAAAACAGCAGAGGGTGCTACAGATACAGTTTTGCCATAAACTCCACCACTTTAGATATCATAAGAGAGTATTTTTGTAAGAGAGGAAATTACATTCTTGTTGGAAAGGCGGGACCTTTTTTGTACCCACAGTAATGTTACTTTCAGTACACCTCACCCAATGAGAGCAGTTTCAGAATGTATAATACGGAGTTAATGGACAGAACAGAAGTCACATTTGTAGTGTAACTGGGAAACTGCACATCTTCCAATACGTTTGCTTGTCTTTAACCAAGAATGCAAAATCACTACAATATTTATTTAATACGTCATAATGATTGGGATCACAATCATTTTGCTTACAGTAGCTAGGCATTGTTCACAGAACATAAAGAGTCACAAATCCTACCTTCATATTTACAATCTAAGGGGCATGGCACTAACTTATGTATACATTTTCTCTGATGGGTTAAAAGCGCCCAAACATACTCCCTGGTCTTCCACTACCGATTGCAGCCGATATGGCTGCCTTTGCTGGGGTGGGGAGGCAGAGGTCAATGATGGACCAAATCACTACACATGACTGAAGATAATTGGTAGTTTGGCCCTCAGCAATTAGGCATATGAAGACAGGGGAGTGAGGGGGGGGGAGGTAGAGAATGGAGGTATATTTGAGAATGCCAAAACAGAAAGTTTAGTTTTTAATACAGTAGTTATTAAAAACCTACCAATGGAAGGTGCTGGGCAGATGCTGTATGACAGGACATTGCAATGGTAGCAAGCAGGGCAATATACTTTTGCGTGTGTAGACCCTTTAACCACCCCCCAAATAAATTCAAACAAGACTCAAATTTTTGGTTTGGTTTTTGGCAGAATTTAGGTCACAACTTTGTTGATTACAATCAAGTGAGTGGTTGCACAGGCTTGGATGCCATTCAGCACAAACGCATTGACAATGCACAAGAAAGAAGATTCCACCTAAACATTAGGAAGAACTTCCTGACAGTAAGAGCTGTTCGGCAGTGGAATTTGCTACCAAGGAGTGTGGTGGAGTCTCCTTCTTTGGATGTCTTTAAGCAGAGGCTTGACAGGCATATGTCAAGAATGCTTTGATGGTGTTTCCTGCTCGGCAGGGGGGTGAACTGGATGGCCCTTGTGGTCTCTTCCAACTCTACGATTCTATGATCTTCGATATCAAACCGCATTGTGAACGTGCAATCTTACCTGGGAACGTCACTTTCAATGGTTAAGCACCCATACAGAAACACAATGATTCCAACTACCGAAGATGGAATAAGAAACTCTGTGTATAAGCCCAGCCAGGCAAAATACATCCCAATTTTTTCTCCAAAATACTTTCTAAAGAAAGAAAACAGAATGTAAATTTCAAATGATTAGTAACGGTCCTTCTAGGGTTTCCTCAACAGTATCAATGCATTTTACAAACAGTGCGGTTAACCACCCATTGTAAAACAGATAAGTAAAACTGCTTTGATGTGCAAGATAGGAAAAGAAAGTGAACTTGCATTTTGCTATGGGCTCACCTACCACCATGCACTGGTCTACACAAATGCTACACCATGGAATGGCCCCTCATCTTGCAGTATCTACTTAGACTCTGCACCAAACCCAAAAGGTTCTATACTTGAGTGATCTCGATTAAGGCAGGGTAGACATCTAGATATCAAATCAATAAAGGAAATCTATTCCAACACGACTCTCTTATGGGTGACCTACCAACTTAATTCTGAGACTAACACCTCTTTTCCTGGTGTAAATGGGCATCACACCTTTCAGCCCCCAATGTCAGAATGCTTTTCTATAAGATCAAGGGAAATTCAAGGGTATTTCATGCCATGCAGCAGCCTGGGATAGCAAAAAGAAGTTGGCTAGCCCTGCTTATTACCTTTTGGCAATACTGTACACAATTGCTGGCATTTTTTATTTTTTATTTTGTAATTGCCAAGTATCTTCACTGAGAGTTTGCCGGAAAGGTTGCATCCAGCTGTTCAGTGAGCAGTAAATTTATAGACACAGAAGTTTGAAACTATCAAGTTCCTTTAAATATTTAGGAGGGGAAAAATAGGACATGTTTATGTATTATTAAACACAGCATCATAATTGTTAACATTGTTATGTTGTCAACGTATCACTTAGTCATACAAGATTAACCAGAACAGACAGATAATAAAGGCTTAAAATCTGCATTAGACAAAAGAATGAGCGATGAGCATGAATGGAGAAGCAGACAGAGAAAGAGAAAGAGAGAGAGAACACAGATAAAGCCACAAAAAGTGACAAGTGAATCTAGTTGCTAATCATCTAGATAGTTCATGCTTACTCTCGAGAAACGATGGATGACATTTAAACCCTAGCAATTTTCAGCTCATTTGCAATGCATTAAACATTACTTGTCTCACTTATTTCTATTCCTCCTGTATCACAAAATTAGAACTAAAGATATCGTTATAAAACTGTAAGTGTGAGCTCAGTAGGAACCAATACACCCCCCCCTTTAAAGCTCAGGATTAGCCATTCTCTTTCATTTGCATGATTCAAATCATTGTGCCTTGTACTCTCAACGAATTCTTTTTCCCTGTAGATGTGTACATCTGGTTGTTGTTTTTTAAGCAAATAGAACTGGACTTTGAGGAAGTCTTAGAAAGGAAAAGAGCAAAGATGTCAAAAAGTGGCATTCAGAGGATAATAGAGTTTAATTAGTTTTGTTTCTAAATCAAGAGCTCCACGGTATTTTGGAGGCACCTGCCTCTTCTGAGTCCAAGCAATGTTACCTAGAATTTGAATCAATATTTAAGGCGATTTGCCAGAGAGACAGAAAAAAAGATGTACAGAACATGGGAAGATCTTTAGGAGATCAGCAGCAAAATCCTACTTATATACAGTGGAACCTCTGTTTATGAACACCTCGGTTTACGAATTTTCGGTTTCCGAACGGCCCGGACCCATCTGGAATGGATTGATTCACTTTCCATTACTTTCAATGGGAAAGTTCGCTTCAGTTTATGAACGCTTCAGTTTATGAACAGACTTCCGGAATCAATTACACCCATGCTTCGGGTTAAGTACGCTTCAGGTTGAGTACTTCGCGGACCCGTCTGGAATGGATTAATCCACTTTCCATTACGTTCAATGGGAAAGTTTGCTTCAGTTTATGAACACTTCGGTTTATGAACAGACTTCCGGAACAAATTGTGTTCATGAACCAAGGTACCACTGTATATTCAAAAGTACAGTCCACTGAGTTTACTAGAAGAGCAAAGGGCATTTTGAACACCCCAATCCTGTCAGAAGTGTTTTTTAAGAAGGTATAAATACTCACTAAGAGTTAATTAAGGCACAATCCACAATAAATTCTCCTATGTTGGAATTGAGTCGAGCACAGTGTGCATCCAAGGTACAAAAATACACAGAGCAAAATGCTCTTGTTTTCCCATAACATTAGAACTCTGTGTCACTTAATTAAGTTGATAGGCCATAGATTCAGGAAAACCAAAGGGAAAATGCTTCTTCACACAACCAATAATTAATTTAGGAAATTTGCTTTCTCGCAATGTAGCTGGATTGAAAAGAGGATTAGGCAAATTCATGGAGATGTCTAGCAATGCCTGTTAATCAAGATACTGTAGCCAAATTTAACATCCAAGGCTGAAGGCAGTATGCCATTGGGTAGCAATTGCTGGAGACAAGCATGGGCAGAGGGTTAGAGAGTTAGACCGCACACTCTGCTGGGGAGTTTCCTAGAGGTGTTGAGCAAAGTGGTGAAAGGATTGCTGGACTGGAATGGCAACCCAAATGTAAATAAAGAAGGAGTTGAGGGATTAGAAAAAAGGGGGGTGCATTTTACATGCCTGGGCTATCTGGAACAGCATTTTGATGTGTGACATAGACTGGAAAGAATTTGAAATGCCTTTAGGACAGAAAGGGGCAAGATAAACAAAATACACTAAATGTTGCTAAGTCACTTATCTGGGATGCCTAATCGTGTCCTCCCTAAAAGAGGGCACTTGTTGTGGTGTGACCTGGAGACTGACCTCCTGCTTGTGGGTGGGTCTGTTGGATAGCCACAATGCCCGATTGGTGGGTCCCTCGTTGCTGGGTGTAATCTGGCCAATGGGGTGCAGTTTAAACAGGTCGAGGGACCTATTTAATCCCTTGCACGTGACCCAGATATTCTCTTTCGGCTCGTGCAAACAGAACACCCGCCCACCGCTCCCTATATTTAGGGCATTTTGCGCTTGACCTTGCTATGCCATCGTGTGTTGTCTGTTGTTGCGACAGGGGCAAGGCAGGAATTTTCCCCACTTGGCTGACTGGCTGTTGTCATTTGGGTTTCGCCTGCCGTGTAGCAAGTCATCACAACTTGTAAGGTTGTGGATAGGCACTGGTTCATGTGATAGGGATGGGGGAACGGGTCTTGCCACCCCTATGTGAAGGGTATGCTGTTAAAGGAATCCACGGACTCAACTTGGTTTGGTCAACCTCCGAAAAGGGGTTGTGCCCGTGCCTGAGTCTCCAGAACCTGGGGAGTGAACAGAGTCTGCTCCCAGGCTTTTCACCTACCTCAGGTGTTCACCCTTGGCTGATCTATGATAGAGCTCTGGTTCAGCGCTACCTGCAACAGTGCAGGGAGCTAGTCGAACCAGAGCCTATGCAACCACTCACTTTTCTGTAATCAATAAAGTTGTGGCCTAATTTCTGCCAAAAACCCAAACTAAAATTTGAGTCAAGTGTGTATTTATTTAGGGTCTGGTTCTCTCGGTCTGAACACGCTGTTTGGTTTCTTGCATAGCTCTATCCCAGCCTCTCTCTTTAAATCTCCCACATCCACGCAACCATGACTCATATGATGTGGAGCTACTTATCTCTGTTACACAACAGAATGGCAAGCAGAAGTCGGATCTGTTGCAAGGCCTGGCAAAAGGCAACTAAAAAGTTCTGGCAGCGCAGGAGGAGGAACCCAAATGCCATCTCATAACTTCACTCCACCTGGGTGTGCCCTTACAGATGCATGCCTCTGCGCTGTGGTTTCCAAACTTCGTATTTGCAGGGAACCCTTTCCACAGTGACCTGTTTGCAGATGCTCTGCTTCCTGCAGGATTCACCACTGAGTTATGTTCTAGGCTACGCTCTCAGTCTGAACAACCTGGTGGCTAGGCCTGATGATCCTCCAGCATGGAAGTGAACTGCTGACGGAATGAGAGATTGCTCTTTTCCTCCATTGGCCATTCCCTGCATTTCCCTGCTCAGTGCTGAGAAAGGGGAACATGGGCTGTGTGTGAATAGGGCAGGGGGGGTGGATGAGTATGAAGGTGGGGTGTAGGGATGTTTGTGGCTGCCCCTTCCATGTTCACCTTAGGCCCTGCTCACTGTCCCTAGGGACTGTGGCTTAGCTGCCAAGTATCCCGTTTTTCGCGGGAAACCCCCGGATTTTAATCCGTTTCCCGCTGTTCTCCCGAATGGAGAAAAATCCCGGAAATCCCCCGGATTTCTTACCTGCCAGGGAGCTTCCATTTTGGGTGCCACTCTGCCCATGTGTGGGCACTGGAAATCGGGCAGAGCTGCACCGGAAGTTGCTTCTACGCATGCCCGACGGCCATCTTGGTGGTGGCCGCATGGCGGCGGCCATCTTGGTGACGGCCGCTGCCATGCGGCCACCACCAAGATGGCCGCCGGGCATGCGTAGAAGCGACTTCCGGTGCCGCTCTGCCCGATTTCCGGTGCCCACACATGGGCAGAACAGCCCCGGAAGTTGCTTCTACGCAACGTTGCTGCTGATCCCACATTTTTCAGCGGGAGACTTGGCAGGTATGGACTGGGGCCCACAGTTTTGAAAAGGTTATACATCTCTAAGATTATATAACCAAACATTTGAATTAATGGAAGTTCTTTTTACACACTATTTAACCCTGATGACGAAGAGCAATTGCTTAATTGGCATTCCACAAGAATGGCGTTGCACGTCGAAGGCTCTCACTCCATGAACTGGCTCACGCAAGACTGGCACCCAGAGATCAACAAGAGCTGCATACTCTCCAGGTGACCCAATTTTCCAGGGACAGTCCAGAAATTACAACAGTCCTGGTTTCTGATTTGATCCCGGAATGTCCCTATTTCCCCCACCAGTGTTGTTGCTGCTGCTGATCTCCAGGAGGAGGATGAGCCTGCAAATGTCTCGAATGGTGGTGTTGATGGCTGTGAGAGAACATTCCCTTGCCTCTCCATGGCTTCTGCTGGCTGCCTCTCTTGGGCAGCTCATAGCAAGCAGCTGCTGGAGAGCAGGTGAGGAGAAGGAAAGGCTATAGCTTCTAAGACCCACCCTTGTGTGATGGGCCGGCTCCGAGGGGCAGGCAGAGGACAGGGCTGCCCTGGGAGGGAAGAAAGGGGGGGTGCAGCACAATGGGTCTTTATTTACTTTTTAATGCTTTGTGCATCCGCGTCTAATCTTTCCCCTTTCTAAAATTTATTTTTGGATGTGTGCTTTTCAATCTAAAATAAAATAAAATCAGGATTTAGAGGTTTTCTCAGGACAGTGGAGTGTGTGTGTGGTGGTCCCATTGATATAGTGGTGGTGTAAATGACAGGGTCACAAAAGGTAGGAGGTTGAGGAGGGTCAGTTGCAAGGAAGTGAGAAATGTCCCTATTTTCACCTGAGGAATGTGGGAGGGGATGGAACTGAGCAGTTAATGTACTGTGTGGTAAATATTTTCCTAAACAGAAAGAGGAAATTCCTTTGACTGGTAGGAGACGGAAATACAAAAGTTCCTCAATGACTTTGCCTCTCAGAATCTAACTCAGAACCTCCGAACACTACTAAATGACATTTTGGAAAGAGGTACATCACCTTTCATTAATATCACCTTTCATTAAATCTTCTGCAATAAAATCTGTGATTTAGTATGATGGAAAGGTAGAGGCTAGCTGCTGAGCTCCCGATGCAAGGCCCCACTGACCAGAATCTTCCCTTAGTGCAAATCAGTGCAACTTTGCCAGTTTTGCCAAAGAAGGAACTTTACAGTTTTGCCAAAAAGCTGCACAATTAATTACCTTACAAGATCAATAGGCTGAAACTTGTAAAACGATCCATATCGTGCCCATTCTTGATACAGCAGCTGTGGGGGAGGGGGGAAAATAGATATACTGTTGATATATTGCATTTAAATGACAAAAAGAAAAGAAGTTCCAGGGCTTAAATGGAGCCATGACTAAGTCCCATGAGATGTGAGCTCAGGTTTGAAACCTGAACATGCTCCAGAACATGCAAAATAATAACGAAAAGTGTATCATGTAGCGTATATATGAACAGCTGGGTTAAAATGCAGAATATCTGAGGAAGAAGATGCTTTCTACATGGAGGATGAAGGCCCAACACACCTCTTTCAAAATTAACCACAAAGCTACTCAGCTGACAGTAAGGCTTCCATCACTGAAATGGGGAGGAAATGTCTTTTTCACTGATTCACCCTCTTCATCGGATACCCATGATCAGTCTGTTGGCCAAACAGAGCCTTAGCTCAATGCCACACCAACTCTGTTTACTTTTCTATAGCCAATAAAGTTCTGGTCTGTTTCAACATGCTGTGTTCGGGTTATTTGCCCTTGCCCTTGACAGGGGTTTGGGGTGGCCTATAGCAGTGGTCCTCAACCTTGGGCCTCCAAATGTTTTTGGCCTACAACTCCCATGAACCCTAGCTAGCAGGACCAGTGGTCAGGGATGATGGGAATTGTAGTCTCAAAACATCTGGATGCCCAAGGTTGAGGACCACTGGCCTATAGCACCTGCCTTTTACCACTTAGTGTGCTTAAAATCATTCCAAGTCTGGGTTAAACCACTGAGCCTAGGGCTTGCTGATCAGAAGGTCGGCGGTTCGAATCCCTGCATCGGGGTGAGCTCCCGTTGCTCGGTCCCAGCTCCTGCCCACCTAGCAGTTCGAAAGCACATCAAAGTGCAAGTAGATAAATAGGAACTGCTACAGCGGGAAGGTAAACGGCGTTTCCGTGCACTGCTCTGGTTCGCCAGAAGCAGCTTTGTCATGCTGGCCACATGACCCGGAAGCTGTCTGCGGACAAACGCCGGCTGCAACCCCAGAGTCGGGCACGACTGGACCTGATGGTCAGGGGCCCCTTTACCTTTACCTACCACTTAGTGTGCTTAAAATCATTCCAAGTCTACACAATACAATATTGGGTTGTAATCTAAGCAAATAAACCCCAAAAGCCTAAACAGGAAAGGGCAGAGTAGGGACTAGATAAATAATGTGCATTTATCTAGTAGTTTATGCGGGCGGCGCTGTGGTCTAAACCACTGAGCCTAGGGCTTGCCGATCGGCAGGTCAGCGGTACGAAACCCCACGATGGGGTGAGCTCCTGTTGTTCGGTCCCAGCTCCTGCCCACCTAGCAGTTTGAAAGCATGCCAGTGCAAGTAGATAAATAGGTGCCGCTGTGGTGGGAAGGTAAACGGCGTTTGACAGAAGCGGCTTAGTCATGCTGGTCACATGACCCGGAAAAACTGTCTGCAGACAAACGTTGGCTTCCTTGGCCAGTAAAGCAAGATGAGCGCTGCAACCCCAGAGTTGTTCGTGACTGGACTTAACTGCCAGGGGTCCTTTATCTTTACTTTTCCACCCCCACCCACCCAACTGAAAGCAGTGGGGCTTGCATTCCAAATAAACATTATCAAATTGGGCTGCATGCCCTGGAAAAAACTATAACTGAATAGGGTTTACAATGAATTTGGACAAGGTGTCAGTGGAAGTTCTGAATGAATGCTGCACCCCTATGTACCATGTGTGTTCCAGTTTCCTGGCAACTGTTCCTCACACATCATTGCTCCTCAATGACCTTCCCAGGATATCGTCTTTAAAACAACTATGTAGACGCTAAAGGATGTATCCAACTAAGTCATATGCAGAGATGATGCATTACTAGAATCAATGAACAAGCAATGAATGAGTAAGGTTCATTATTGACTTCTAAGAATGATAATATATAATGAGATAATTATGTATTTCTAGTATATATTAAAACAAATAATAAACAGTTTCTTTTTTGGGCTGTCTGCATAGCCCAGGCATCCCCAATCTGCGGCCCTCCAGATGTTTTGGCCTACAACTCCCATGATCCCTAGCTAACAGGACCAGTGGTTGGGGAAGATGGAAATTGTAGTCCAAAACATCTGGAGGGCCGAAGTTTGGGGATGCCTGGCATAGCTGCCTATCAAGATGGGAAATCTTGCTGAAAATATTGGAGTTGCAGCTTTTCTATGGTATATTTACTATGAGAATTGTTGTCACAAAATGACTCACTGCCTCTTCCTTTTAAGGAATATTATTGCAATGTTGAAAAGTGCTTGCCTCTTTTGTCATTATTTTGGCAGTGACTGTGAAAATGTTTTGTTGATTCAATTTTATTTCCCCCTCTCGGTCCATCTCCTTTTCAACTGGCTTCCTTTGCCATCCATGGTGCAATCATGTGGCCAAAACTGAATTGCATTCATTGATGGGATTCCTTATTTTTTTAGATCACCCAGCCAGCTAATATGGGAATTGGTGTCCTCAGGAACATCATCACACAGATAAATCTAACTGGCCATGCATCATTGTGATCCATCACACTCAGTAGTTTGCCGGCATCAGAAGAAAACAAGGAAGCTGAACTGGTATTCATGAGAACAAGAACACCAAAACGGATTAAATAAGAATGTCCTCACTATTCAGGGCTGGCCCTATGGCCAGGCGCTGAGCCCGCCCGCCCGACACGCAGTAGCGCCCTCGGCCGCCGCGCTGCGTGTTGCACCCACCCGACGTGCTGGGAGGGCGCCGGAGGGATCCGTCGCACCACGGCGCCAGGGCGCCAGAGGTGCTTAAGACGGCCCTGTCACTATTAAAGCATTTTTCAGGAAATATCCCCATTGAGGCTGAACCAAAGTTTCATAAAATCACTGGTTTTCCTGAATTCTGCGTGTCATTTCACACAGAGCGTAGGACTTGAACCAATGGATTCAAAATGCAAGAAAGGAGACTAAACATCAGGAAGAAGTTGCTGGCAGCAAGAGCTGTTTGACAGTGGAAAAGTGATGGACTCTGCATCATTGGAGGTTTTTAAGCGGAGTTGGATGACCATCTGTCATGAATACATTGCCTCGGTCCAGTATACCTGAAGGAGCGTCTCCACCCCCATCGTTCTGCCCGGACACTGAGGTCCAGCGCCGAGGACCTTCTGGCGGTTCCCTCGTTGCGAGAGGCCAAGTTACAGGGAATCAGGCAGAGGGCCTTCTTGTTAGTGGCACCCGCCCTGTGGAATGCCCTCCCATCAGATGTCAAAGAGAAAAACAACTGCCAGAATTTTAGAGGACATCTGAAGGCAGCCCTGTTTAGGGAAGCTTTTAATGTTTAATAGATTATTGTATTTTAATATTCTGTTGGAAGCCGCCCAGAGTGGCTGGGGAAACCCAGCCAGATGGGCGGGGTATAAATAAATTATTATTATTATTATTATTATTATTATTATTATTATTATTATTATTATTATTGCAGGGAGTTGGATTAGATAACCCTCGGGGTCTGTTCCAACTCTACAATTCTATGAATATTTGCATCATTTGTTTTTTTCCACAACAAGAACCTTGATTAGGACTGGCCTTTGCTTTATGAGTTGGTACACAAATCTTAATCAAGGGGGCTTCCTTACAAGAAAATAAAACCCCGTTAGTGTCAGTCAACCTTTGTCTGAGGGCCACACACTGCAAGGAAATGGAAGCTGCATTATGTACCTTAAAGGATACAGCATCAAAAGGGAATGGGGTTGAAAACAGTTTTTTTTTTTAAAAAAAATGTCTCCCTTCACTTTAAACCTGATCAGGGCATTTCAGGAAATTAAACACTGAAACTATTCAGGTTCAGATAGAAAACAGATGATGTTATACGCAGAAATTCTACAGTCAAGTCTTATGGCTGGGCCATAGAAACATGTGTGAGCAATCAATGCAGAATTTCTGGAAAGAACCTTTTATGTTTTGAATACTTAACACTTCATAAGAGGACCTAAATGGGCAGGTTAAGGAGAAGGGCAGCCCAACTTCTGGGGTGAATATTTTTCCAGGCACTAAGTCTTTTTAAAGTAGCGTTTCCACTTTTTGCTGCGATACCCAATGAGTCCTTGCAAGATTAGCTGCTATGTCAGCATTTTGCCCCCCAGAAGAAAGTTTCAGCTACCTTTACTTGGGGCGGATACAGATAAAAATGACGCTCCATTTATTCAGGCTTTATGCACCTCCATTTACTGATCACTTATGTATCTCTGACAACATGTTATCCATTTGTGGATTTTCAGCACCCCTTAGTGGCCAGATGCTGTGTTGCCAAACTCTCCTTTGGGGGGCAATCCCACCAGGAAACTTTCCTGTGCGTCGGCACATTGAGACTTGCAGTATTCAAGGAGCCTGGCAATCTTTCACCAGTCCGGTAGAGACAGGATGGATAGCAAGGCAAAGAAGGGGAAGACTCCTAGGAAGGTATGGGGCAGGGGTAAGCAAGACCTCTGAGACTTCAGAAAGGCAGCTAAAACATGCACCAGCAGCCTGACTAACATAGCTTCTTCTTTTTTAGGAAGTTCAGTCTGCAGAAATATGGAGCATTTTCACCCCGAGTGAAAAAAAGCAAATGGACCACTAGGAATTAGTAGGAAATGAGGTGGCAGTGAACCTGCTAATGTCGCTGTATCAAATGAAAAGATTCCAAGAGCTCTGGCCAGGTAAAGGAATAATTTTTAGAAAGTTTTAAGTTGAGATTAATAAGACAAATTCCAGTAGCAATCCAGTTTTTAGAAATCCAGGACAAGGCCCTGTTTCGGTTTATTCTTCATCAGCTCTAGTTTCATAGTTTCAAGGTCAAAGCGTTTCTTTTGATTTTCTCAACTCTCCAAGGACTCCAATTTATTTGTATTTCAACATGGCCCAATGTTGCTATATCAACCTATAGTTGTGGCCAGTGCTTTTTTTTCCCTTTCTTTTAAAAATGTTTAGGGGTACTGTCATTTCGACTCATGAGAAACAACATTTTATGGTTCAAATTGGGAAAAATAAATACAGTAAATGGATAAAAGTACAAAGATTCACAAAATGTCTAGGGGTATGCGTACCCCTGCGTAACCCCCCCCCCAGAAAAAAGCACTGCTTGTGGCCACATTTAGAAAATACATATGCAGGTGTGGCGTTTGGCCATCCCATTTCAAGGAAGATGTTATAGACTAAAAGAAGACCATCCAAAATGACTGGCCATGTCCTTTATTATGAAAAATTAAAGCATTTAGCTGTGGAAAATGAGAGCCAAAGTATAAATTAGGTTGTTCATGCTTTTTTTAAAAAGTACTTAATGTGGTTTTAAAGGGGGGGGGTCATATGTGGGGCTCTGCTCTGGAATGTGCTCCCAATCTGGATCAGGGCCCTATTATTACTGTTTACAGACATACCTCGGTTTAAGTACGCTTCGGTTTGAGTACTTTCAGTTTAAGTACTACACGGACCCATCTGGAACAGATTAATCCACTTTCCATTACTTTCAATGGGAAAGTTTGCTTCAGGTTAAGTACGCTTCAGGTTAAGTATAGACTTCCAGAACCAATTGCACTCATACTTCGGGTTAAGTACGCTTCAGGTTGAGTACTCCGCGGACCGGTCTGGAATGGATTAATCCACTTTCCATTACTTTCAATGGGAAAGTTCGCTTCAGGTTAAGTACGCTTCAGGTTAAGTACAGACTTCCGGAAACAATTGTGTACTTAAACCGAGGTATCACTGTATTATATATTCATTTTAACCCTGCCTTTTCCCCTGACAGGGACTCAAGACAGCTTACATATAAAATAAGAACAGGTAAAAACATAGGAGGGAGGGGAAAATCATTAAAAAACAAATAAAATTTAAACTATGGCAGCTTCTTCTTGAACCCCCTTCCCCTGCTATCTTCCCCCTAAAGTGCTGTAAACAACTAAGGCAATTTTCAGTAGCAATTTTCAGTACTGGGAGCATATTCCAGACTGTTTCAAATACATTATCTTCTCTTGCTACCACCCAGTCCAGGAAATGGCCTGGGCTGAGTCAGAGAAGCAGCATATAAATGACCCATAACCTACCTTCCTTCTTTCTTCTGAAATCAATGCATCACTCCCTTTCCTCTCCAGTTATCAAACTAGTAGGTCTGCTTTTGTTTCTTTATTAGAATGGGATATAACGCTGGAAGCTAGCTATGATAGATTGGTTTTTTTAACAGGCAACTTTCATAAATTATATCTACGTATTTGACTATTTCTACAAACAGTTATACTGAAGACACGCGGTGGAAGAATAACACAGAGGTCATAGCAACACAATATTGTTGTGAGTTTGGGGGGGTTGACCCTGCATGATGCCTGCGTTCCCTGTAATTCTTGGGGTCCTGGAGGATTCCATCGTTGAATTAGCCAGAGGCAAGTCTCTTGGTGAGTTAAAGGCCCTAAGTACGGTTAGTATAAGAAAGGAAGATGCTTTGTGGCAGAGGGTCCTCCCTCACCTGGCTGGTAGTAAGGTAGACAAAAGCCAGCATGGAATGTGTGTGAGCTGGGCTGGAAGCAAGCAGCATAGCTGCCAACTCTCCCGTTTTCCCTGGGAAATCCCCGTTTTTCCAGCTGTTCCTAGCTGAAAAAATGGATTTTTTTGTTTTCCCCCGGTTTATTCTGGCGCGACGGCCATTTTGGAACTGGGCGGAGCATGCTCAGAAGCGACTTTTGATGCTGCTCTGCCCAGTTCGAAAATGGCTGCAGTGCGACTTCTGGCGCGACGGCCATTTTGGAAGTGGGCAAAGCAGCATCAAAAGTCACTTCTGAGCATGCTCCGCCCAGTTCCAAAATGGCGGCAGCGCTACTTCCGGTCTGCTATTTCCGGCCCGGTCCCTTATTTCTCTGACAGCAACTTGGCAGGTATGAGGCAGAAGCCAGGGAGGGAGAGCCATGCTTGATTTCTTCAGGAATACAAGGCTGTGACTATGGGAGAAGCAAGGCCCTCTTGGGGTGTTAATGCTGTGAGCCCCTCCATTGTAGGCTCAGGTTGAATATGTGTGTAAATAAACCATATATCCTAAAGTCTCTACCACAATCTCCGCTGTGTCTTGTTCCAAGGACACTGAACCCCTGGAATCTTGCACCGCTTGGAGACTGGCGTGGCAGGCAACAAATATGGATGCAATCCAATGGAAAGTTCCTCTATGAAACACTACTGAAATTAACAGGAGCTGAGATAGAGCAGGAGAGCTTCAGACTGGACTGTGCCCAGTTTGCAGTATATTTTCACTGCAATCAAAGGCTTGATTGCAGTGAACAGATCGACACATTCAAGCCCAGCAGCAACCAAACTGAAGATGTAAATCATTTTACCTTTCTTTCATTCATTTCTTTGTTTTCGCCGTCATATTCACCCTGAAAAGACAATGCTATTGGTAAGAAATATTGTAGGGAGCAGGAGTCACCTGCTGGTGAAGGGCAGGTAGCAACAACAACAACAACAACAACAACAACAACAACATTTAGTATTAAGGTTCTTTAAAGCAGGGGTCCCCAAACTAAGGCCCAGGGGCCGGATGCGGCCCAATCACCTTCTAAATCCGGCCCTCGGACAGTCCGGGAATCAGCATGTTTTTACAAAAGTAGAATGTGTCTTTTATTTAAAATGCATCTCTGGGTTATTTGTGGGGCATAGGAATTCGTTCATTCCCCCCCCCAAAAAAATTAAGTCTGCCCCCCCACAAGTTCTGAGGGGCAGTGGACCGGCCCCCTGTTGAAAAAGTTTGCTGACCCCTGCTTTAAAGCCAAACATGGTCAATACAATTCACATCAATGCCTTCCCTGTCATTCAGAGGAAACCCCTAGAGGTTTTAGAAACTAGTCATTTCTAACTGCCACAAAATCTAAGTACCGTGGTACCTCTGGTTACGAACTTAATTTGTTCTAGAGGTCCATTCTTAACCTGAAACCCTTCTTTTCCTGAGGTACTACTTTAGCTAATGGGGCCTCCCGCTGCTGCCGTTGGCCGATTTCTGTTTTCATCCTGAGGTAAAGTTCTTAACCCAAGGTACTACTTCCGGGTTAGCAGAGTCTGTAACCCGAAGTGTTTGTAACCCGAGGTACCACTGTACTTCTAAAATTCCTTTTACTCCTACCCATTTCTGTAATCTATTCTCTATCCCACTACCATGCCTTAAACTGAAACTCACTGTGGCTGTCCAGTGAAAATTGATGGTGCTTTCTCTATATCAAAAGTGGGGTCCTCCAGACATTGCATATACCATCCACCATCACTCCTGCCCAGGAGCTGGATTCCAACAACAGCTGGAGGACTACAGTTTCCCCATCCTTGCTCTATATAATCATAGACTCATAGACTTGGAAGGACCCAAAAGTCATGTAGTCCAACCCCCAGAAATGCAGGAATCTCAACTAAAGCAGGATGGTGATGGTGGTAAACATAATATTGACCTCCCCTGCATGCTAGAATGCAATTCAATGTTGAAGACTAGGGGTGGTAATCATGTCCATCCAGCCTCCCAAAATTTCAACACTTCTTGCGCTGGGTTAACCTCTTTCCGTTTTAACAGTACAAATTCTACGAACACCCTCCATATCTCTTCAAAATCATT
Source organism: Zootoca vivipara (assembly GCF_965207765.1). Lineage (NCBI taxonomy): Eukaryota > Metazoa > Chordata > Lepidosauria > Squamata > Lacertidae > Zootoca > Zootoca vivipara. Next base: position 7,133,629 of record NC_142588.1, on the reverse strand, counting down.
TCTCCTACTATCAATAAATTTGTGAGCAAGTCCTTCATAATCTGCAAACCTTCCACCCCATCATAAATTGATAATAATGCTACCTCTGGACTTTTGGCCAGCTTTAACCCAGAGATTTCCTTTTTTTTTTTTTACATATTTACACCCCCACCACATGTGAACATAATTCCTGTTTCCTGGCGTCCCCTCCAACATAACACCGAATATCCCTTATTTATTTGAAGGATACTGCTTCTTAACAGGAAGTTTGCACTCCAGCCAGATCTCATACAGTGGACACTCGGGTTGCAAACATTGTTAGGATTTCATAGCTGCCACACCACGCTAATGCTGGAATGAGCTCTGCTGATTGCGTGCTCAGGTCACAAAGACCTTGAGTCGTGTTCCATGGGAATCACCGGGACTGAGAAGAAGAGGAGGCTGCCGGCTGGACCTCCCAATGGAAAAATCCCATCAAAGGGTTATGGGCCCAGACTATGGATTCCTGGACAAAGGATTAACGGGCCCAGTGGAGACGGTGAACAAAGCGTCATGGGCACCAGACTATGGATTGCTGGGCAAAGGGTTCCGTGCCCAGGAATGGAATGGCTAATCGCCCAGGAGGCAGCAGGAAAAGGCAGTGTGTTCCGAAAGCAGCTGGTATGCTGGAAAACGTCGGACAAAGTGGAGAGGAGAAGGTATGTAAAAGCCGGTGCTTTTACAAGCATGCCGCGGCAGGCACGCAAGCAAGAGACTTTGATCTGCGTAGCCTGAAGTTTTATGGCTGGCAGTAAAACTTTCACAGTGATTAAAGACTGTGAGGACAGGGCACTGTGGAGAGCTGCAAGCATTTTTCCCAGTTAGTAAGAGAGAAGGGAAAAATGTAGTTTTTGCACAGCTCTGGCTCTGAAGAGATAATTTTCTTTCATGGTGAAAATTATCAGAATTGGGCAAAATGTACACAGAAAAGGCTGCAGGATGCTGGAGTGTGGTACACAATTGTCGCAAAAAGGGGAAGTGAAAATACCCCAGACCAATTCCCCAGCTGGAGGGAAGATGATTCTTTTGCGAGAGGATTGATTATCACAAGTTTGTGTCCGGGACAATTGATTTATGTTGGTGCATGCAATTCAGCTTGTGAGATGTGGGAAACATTGAAGCTAGCTTTTGGAGGGGGAGGAAGCTGTGATGGCGATTCCCCAAATGATTGCTGGAGTGCTGGGGCACCCAGTTGCAAACCACAGGAAGAGCTGGCTGTGATGTCAGACGTGGTGGGGGTGCAGTCTCCAGTGAATGCAAAAGCTGAGGGCGCCACTTGGGAATTGCAGCAGGAGCTGGCTGTCGCGTCAGACCTGGAGCAAGTGGCTGCACAGAGTGCTTCAATTGAAATTGCTGAGGGCGCCAGTTGCAAATCTCAGGGGGAGATGGCGTCATCATCCCACACAGACGTGCAGTCCCATGGGAACGAAGGTCAGTCTTCAAAGTTTTTGCAAAAGCCGACACGTCTACAGAAGCTTGCAGGTGCAGCAGCTTTGTCGCTAAGGAGGGGCGAGGAGAAGCCCACAAATGTGAAGCTTGTTGCTAAGGCCCAGCCGAAGGGGGAAGAATTGCAGCCGACAACAGTGTCACGAGGCCAGGAGCAGGGGGGCAGAGAGTTGAAGCCCACAACGGTGTTTACTGCAGCTGGCAAAGAGAAAAAGTCTTCGGCTGGAAAGAAGAAGGGGGGGCGGCCAGGAGCAGAAGCCCACACAGCAGCAAAACGGGACTTTGCTGGCTGGAAGAGTTCAAAGCAAGTTTGTTGTCAGTTCCACAATTCAGAAGCACATTTGCAATGACAAAAATTTGTTTACTTGCTTTTCTTCACAGGATGATTTCGTGAAGTCTAATGGAGAACTTTTACATGTGCAGGGAACTGGAGATGTCTACATAAAAAGGACTTAACTTGACACTATGTGATGTTTTGTATGTGCAAGATGCACAAAATAATTTGCTTTCCATTTCACAGATGTCTGAAGAAGGGTATGGAGTTTCTTTTGAAAATGGAAGCTGTCTCATCAAGAAAGGAGATGAGGAATTTCTGAATGCTCCAAGAGTTGATAATCAATATGTGTTTACTTTTGATTATGATGATGAAAATGTGGTTTATATACCTGAAGAGGCCTGTGATGCTAACACTGATCAGTTTCTTCTTACAGGTGGTTTTGATCACACCAATGGTCACCTGAGTTTGCAAGAGGTGTCCAATGAGGAGCCTGGAAGGGTTCAGGGTTTAAAGGTTCAACCCTGTGATTCTTTTGCTGATTGCAATAATGTAATTGCTGATGATGGGAAGCTGTCTAGCAGACAGACTTCCACACCCTGTGAAGTGATTCATATTGATCTAGCTGATCAAATGACACTTTCAGGGGATGAAGTTGCAAATGGCCAAGATGGTCAACTGACTCTCTCGGAGTGTGAAGAGGGGTACATCAGGAGTGATGATAATGCTGATCCCATTGGAGTGAAATGCTCCCATCCCAGTGAAGGTGAATTCACTTCTCAGGAGCTAGATGCTTTCCTGGATGAGAAGCGAATTCAGAAGGATCTCTCACATCCCAAAAGTTCTTGGGAGGGTAGTTTGTGTGAGGGAACTGGGAATTCTGGAAAATCAATGCAGCAGGGACTAACACCCTTGTTGCACAGTGCCAATCCAGAGAAGGTGCAAATGGAAGGTATTTCCATGGTTCACCCAGATGGTGATGTCAATCCCAAGGGGGTAGTAAAGGAGGAAATTTCCCTGGTTCACCTAGGTGGTGCTACCAATCCCAAGTGGGAGGAAGGTGGGGGAATTTTCCTGGTTCATGCAAATGATGTGATTCACCCAAGTGAGAATGTAATTATTCCAGGTGAGGATGGTGCAGCACAAGCTGCAAATGATGGTCAGGATGGTTCAAATTCAGTGGGAGGTAGTGGTACTGCTGTAGCTGGTGATGCAGCGGGCTACGAAGGTGTTGAAACCTCACTCAGACCTGCAGTTGAGTCTGACACTGAATTGGGAGAACCACTGCTCACCATTGATCATTTTTCTCCAGAGAAAGAGGAAATGAGTGTTTGCAAATCTGGAGGGGCCACAACAGGCAAACAGCCTGAGAGATTTGCTGATGAGTTTGCTAAAACTGCTGATGCTGGTCTTAGTAGCTCAGAAAAGGTTTTTGAACCTGAAAGTTTCAAGGAGGTTCAGGAAATGACCTCAAAAGATGCTCAACCATGGCTAGCTGCCATGAAAGCAGAGATTGATTCCTTAGATAGGAATCAGACCTGGGAACTGGTCAAAATGGTCCCAGGAATGAAGCTGGTAAACAGCAGGTGGGTCTTTAAGGCCGAAGCTGACCAACATGGCAAGGTAGTGAGGCACACAGCCAAACTGGTCGCAACAGGGTTTTCACAGGTTCAAGGTGAAAACAACATTGAGACTATTGCACCCGATGTGAAGTATGAATGCTTAAAGCTTTTGCTCAAGATTGCTTCGGAGGAGAAAATGCATGTATCACATATTGTATTGGATGCTAATGATGCAAATGTTTTGACTGGGATTTTGCAGGAGGATCTGTTTTTACTTCCACCTGCAGGAGTGCACGTACCACAGGGGATGGTCTGCAAGTTGAAGAAATCCCTGTTTGGTCTCAAGAAGAGTGACAGGTGTTGGGACACAACACTAACAGAGATGTTGCTTTCTCTAGGTTTCCACCAAAGTATTGCTGATTCATGTGTGTTTGTCAAGGAAGAGGGGGAGCACAAACTGTATTACTTTTGTTATGATGCTGAAATGCTTATCTTCTGGAAACACAAGGATTTGTACCAGCGTACCCTTGCTCAGTTGCAGGAACACTACACCATGGTGGATCTTGGTGAAGTTTCCAACTATCTTTCTCTGGAAGTTGAGAAAGACAAAGAAGGTAATTTCCTGGTGCACCAGACCCAGGAAATTACAGAGGTATTGAACAGGATGGATTTGGGTGATGCAAATCCTGTAGACACACCTATGGTGCCAGGTTATCGGAGAGATGATAACGCAGAAGCATTTTCTGACACCACTTTGTATAGATTCCTACGGTTCGGGATTGGCAAGCTCTGCAGCGCATAGGTTGCTATCTTCGAAGCACTATGCACTACAGGCTGAAGTTGACAAGTCAGAAGACTGGAGGTCTTGAGATTTTTGCAAATGCAAGTTTCGGAAGTGATGCCACAGGTGGCACAAGCTCTTCTGGCGTTTGCTACTTGTACAACCACTGTCTGGTTGGCTGGATGTGCAAGGAGCAAACAATAGTGAGTTTGAGTTCCTATGCAGCGGAACTCAACACTCTCTCATTCTCGCTCACAGATTGCGAGTGGTTGATGCAACTGTTTCAGGATGTCAAAGTCAAGGTGACTTGTCCAGCACAGGTGTATCAGGACAACATTTCCTGTTTGGATTTGCTAGCTTCAGAGGGTTGCAAGCAAAGGTCCAAGTTCTTGCAGATGAGGGTACGTCATGCAAGAGAGTGTATCAGGAAGGGACTGGTTCAAGTGTCCTACATGCCAGGTAATGATTTTCCTGCTAGTGTGTTGTCCAAGGTTGTTAACAGAGAACAACTAAAGATGGATGTGCCAAAACTACAGTTGGGATTACTGAAGTTTAAGGTTACACAGAATGGGGGAGTTTTGTTAGGATTTCATAGTAGATTCTGTTCCACCTTAAACAGGAACAGGCTTGGAAGAGGATGTTGAATATGTATGTCACATGATATATTTTTCCGTGGGTTGTACTATTGATATGCTGTTAGTTAGTCTTGCTTTCGCTTTGAGGATGGAGACAGACACGTTTGGTCTATCTTCCGAGATGCTTTAGATGCTTTGTAATAAACGCTTGTAAATATGCAAGGACTTCTCTCTGAGTATTCCTTCTGCTGCTGCTGCTGCTGCTGCTGCTGCTGCTGCTGCTGCTGCCACACCACGCTAACGCTGGAATGAGCTCTGCTGATTGCGTGCTCAGGTCACAAAGACCTTGAGTCGTGTTCCATGGGAATCACCGGGACTGAGAAGAAGAGGAGGCTGCCGGCTGGACCTCCCAATAGAAAAATCCCATCAAACATGACCTGTGCGGCTGGCACGTTCGCAACCTGCAGCATTTGCAACCCACTGCGCCGCTTCTACACATGCGCAAACTGCAATTTAGCAGTTCTGCACATGCACATGCACGAGCACCGAAACCCGGACGTAACCCGTTCTGGTACTTGCGGGTTTGGCACAGTGTGAAATCCGAAAACGCGCAACCTGAAGCATCTGTAACCTGAGGTATGACTGTATGTAGTAACAATTAAGCATTATTTCACTTTTAACAAGGTTCTTAGGAAATTGACAAAAGAGTGTATACCTACATCATGGAGGGGAAAGGCTGTTTCATATACATTCTTTGCTATTAATGTGTTAATACCTAAAGAAAAAAAAGATAGCAATAGTATTATTATTATTATTATTATTATTATTATTATTATTATTATTATTATTATTAAAATGCTTTTCAGCCAATGAATGTGATATCACTAGCACAATACAACTCCTCCCTTCTCTTCCCCCCCAATGCCATCTTAAATCAATGTGGGATGGTCTGGAGATCCCTCCAAACGGCGCATGAGAGAAAATTGCTCCATCTGGCAAGCGGAAATGCTTGCATTGATGGAATGGTCCAGCTTATGAATGTAAAGTTAAAATCTGATCTTTGGCATCATTATGTTTCAGGGTGCGATACAGATTTTACAAATAGATTAAAAGTAATAAAAAAAATGATTTGAACTCTGCAGTCAAAACTTGGCATCCGAATCTGAAATCTAGCTGATTTCTTTTGTCACAGACTTCCTCCGATTCAGGTAGGTAACTGTGTTGGTCTAACACAGTCAAAATAAATTTTAAAAATTGTCCAGTCGCACCTTAGAGACTAAGTTCTTATAACCAGAACAAACTTAGTTGGTCTCTAAGGTCCTACTTAGGGACGCAGGTGGCGCTGTGGGTTAAACCACAGAGCCTAGGGCTTGCTGATCAGAAGGTCGGCAGTTCGAATCCCTGCCACAGGGTGAGCTCCCGTTGCTCGGTTCCAGCTCCTGCCAACCCAGCATTTCAAAAGCACGTCAAAGTGCAAGTAGATAAAAAGGTACCGCTACAGCGGGAATGTAAACGGCGTCTCCGTGTGCTGCTCTGGTTCGCCAGAAGTGGCTTTGTCATGCTGGCCACATGACCTATTGCTACCACTCCAAGCAAAAGCACTTAAACTGTGAGTGCTACTGAAAAATAATCATATATCAAGTGTCGACGTTCAATGCCACATAGGCACTGAATATTTGTAGAACTAGAGATTCTGCCGTCTAACAGAAGCTGCAGAAGAGAATTTGGGAGAAGGGGGAAGGGAAGTTTCCAATTATATTTAAGGCAAGGTCAATAAAGCTCAAGGCTCAATATTAGCCATAAAAAAAAAAACTAAGCAATATTATTTTCTTGCAGGGAATTCATTCTGAATTCACTCAGCTACAAAATGTTTCCAAAACAGTTGGCACCCTAATGTTAGGTGTTGTTCATACTGGCCCAAGGAGAATGCTTTTCTTTGAATGGAAAATTCTTTTGAACAATGCTGCAAAGGCCTGGAGTTGCAAAATGAAGAAGAGATCCAGTAGTTACATGTAATCATTCCTATCTTATGAAGTTAGTTTGAGCAGCTGACTCCCAGGTTCACAAAAAACAAGAGGGGCAGTGTAAGGGGGCGGAGTTACAGAGAACAGCCCCCCCCATCATAAAGTCCAGCTCCTCAACCAGTCAGAGCTCCAGCAGCGGGTCCAGTGAAGGGCAGGAGGAAGTGAGCAGGTCGGTACAGGGCTCCGGCAGCATCCAAGAGCTGCGACTGCAGCCTAGAGCTCCTATACAGGAAATGGCCAGCGGAGGAGCATCGGACAGACGCCCTTTTCCCCCAATGCCTGATTTGAGGCGTGCCAACTCTCGTAGGAGCAAGGGGTGGCGCTTTAGGGTCCCCAAACTACGTTGCTGGGCGCGTTGGCGGAAAGCGCCATTGCGAGATTCTGATGAAGACTGAACAGTCATGTTTCTCTTATCTCTTGCACTGTATACGTATGCACCAATAAAAGTCTTAAAGACACGACGGTGTAGAGCGTTGTTACTCGAGGGTAGCCACCAGCATCCCGGACAGGCAGTGACTTTGAGAAGGACTGTGTGCAATCTGTGATTTAACAAAACCTTTCCATTCTATTCCAACCAACAACTAATTATGTAACCTGTATAAATAACTCAGATTGTTAACCTTTGGTTTTAGATCATTTATTCTGTCAATATATATTTTTTACGATTTTGCATAGCTTATTCTCCATGATGTCCAACAGAGCAGGCTGCAGAAACATGTCTTTTTATTTGATTATCCAGGATTTGCCCCAACCTTTTAAGATATAGCAGAATGCACTATGAATATATCTTAACAAGCATCTGAGATACAAAATTCAGAACAAGAATTCAAGAATATTAAAAAGCAGCTTCTGAAATAACATTTATAAAAGCAAATTATTTCTTACCCATACTGTTTTTGGCTTTTGTACTATATGTACGCTTCAAAATTTCATGTACCTGCATCAAAACACACAAACATGGTGTAACTAACAGATAACGTCTTTCCAAGAATTAGATGTTCCGCATAAAGCCAGTAAGACATAAAGATGATATTCACCATACCATTTTTTTTTAAAAAAAACTATATTTAAATAAAATAGTTTTCTTCATTCAGCATTTCATGTGGTCCTGTGCTATGTCAAACTGCAGGTGAAGGCTCAAGTAATGGGAAGCTCCTACATAGATAACAATAACAGCCCGTGTATATAGCAAACTATCATATCAGAGAGAAGGTTATATTTGAACCCATCTCCTCTTGGCTCTCCCATCGAAGGTTTGATAAGATTAAAACAACGTACAGTATATAAAAATTAAAGAAGATACCCCCCCAACGAAAAATAATAGAAATAAGCAGTGGTTTTTTTTCTGTTAAAAAATGTTGGGGTACTCTCATTTTGACTCAAGAAAATCACCATTTTATAGTTCAAATCAGGAAAAACAAATACAGTAAATGGACAGAAATACAAAGATTCCCAAAATGTTTAGGAGTTTGCGTACCCCCCCCAAAAAAGGGCACTGGAAATAATTAGGGTTTGTAGCCCCTGCCTTATTTGAATGCCACCCTTCCCTCACAGATCTCAAACGGTTCACAACATAAAAATACAAGATAAAAGCACAAAATACATGATAAAAACAAGAACCAAAACTCCCACAAACCAATAACTCCTTCCGCCACTTGTAGAGAGCCATGATCATTTGTGTAGATTTTTTAAAATATGTAATTATAAGCAATAACAGTGAACGCCATGAAGCACAGGGGGGGGGATTCCCTCATGGGTCACACCCCCTCAGCTGACTTACTATTCGACTGCGGGTAGCATTGTCAAAAAACGTGTCTTTATCTTGAATGTTGTACCTTGAGAAACAGCGAGAGACAAGATCAGTTAAAACATGTCTTATGCAATTCCCAGAAGAGCAAAAGAAGGCCAGTCCTACACATACTTCCCGGAGAGTAAGGCCCTTAAACTTAGCGGAGCTTACCTCTGAGTAAAACTGTAAAGGACTGTATCAATAAAAGGTGACAGTTTTTGCTTAAAAAGTCTGCTAGCTCGTATGATTCTGTTTGACAAGTTTAACAGGGTAATTTCTAGAAATGCAGAGTTAGGTAAGAAAATAGAGTTTTCCTTCTCTCACAAGGTCCTTGCACACCCCACTTTCAAAAGAAGGGAACCCTATTTAATAATGTAATTTACAAGTTTAAACCCATGATTTTTTAAAAATTTACCTGGGAAATGTTCCTGGATATTAACTTATCTTTTGCCAAAGTCTGAGAGCAGTGCAAGAACATTAAGAAACAAATTATACAATGCATATTTGAATATAAATAAATCCCCCACGGCTTAGTGGTCACAAAATGTTTGCCTAAACAGAGAAATATTGCATAGGTTTCTGCACCATGGCCTTGGGAAGAACACTAATCAGTGTTGGACCTTGGGCATTTTAAAATTTCAGCGGCGCCCTGTGCAACACCAAAATTCGGCGCCCCCACCCTCTCGCCTCTGTGAAAGTCATTGTTGTGGCGCACCTACAGCACCCATTACGGGCAAACCGGTTGCGCTCCCCTAAATCCGTCTCCGCAATCATGAATCTCACGAGACACAAAGCTTCAGTTGAGTCCCAGGGCAGGACAATATGGGAGCACTCACTCTGTTTCATTGTTTGCTGTTAAATGTTTTGGATTATCATTGTGTCTTACTTTCATCACCGTATTTGTGTGTTAAGAACCCAAGACCTCCCCCAATGAATCAAGACACAATTGACACGGAATTCAGTTTAAGGTCATTGGCATAAATTTGGGGTACATACAATGCATGCGCTGTACGCAGCGATGCCACACATGCGCTGTACATAGCGGTTTGCCGCCACCAGAGCTCCAGTGCTGTATGAACGGTGCCAGGATCCTCTGTTCGCGGCACTGCCAGCAAACCGCTATGTACGGTGTCGTTACGTACAGCGCATGTGTGCGGCGTGGCACATGCGCTGTACATAGCGGTTTGACACTGGCGGCACTCCAGTGCCGGCTGCTGCCACGAACGGAGGATCCTCCACATGAGGCTGTGGTGGTGCGATGGCTGCTCATGCCACCACCACAGGGCGAGCCCCTGCGGGGTGCCTTCTTGTCACACCCCCAGACATGGCACCCGGGGCACAACCCCCCAACCCCCGTTGTGACGCCACTGGGGTCATGTAGTCCAACCCCCTGCAATGCATTTGCCCAATGTGGGGCTCAAACCCAGACTCTGAGAGTACGAGTCTCGTGCTCTACCTTCTGAGCTGCACAATTTCTTTTTTCTCATTATCTTAAGTCGTATTTGAGGAATAAGAATCTATACATTCAAAACCTAGCTGGTTTTTTTTTAATTAAAAAAAATACAGCCAAGATAAAATACAGGACTTATTGCCTCTGCAACTTTAAACAAAAATACTTAACAAATATATATGTATGCACACACCTTTACACACACACACACACACACACACACACACACACACACACAAAAGAAAAATTTGAACAAGTATGAAATCTGAAGCATTAGCATGCTCTGATCTGCACACTAACTTTAGAGAGGATTAGGTCAGTTCACATCAGGATTCACAGAAATCAAATTCTGTAAGCGTCTATTTGCATCATCTGATTTCTGTTGAGCAGAAAGGAAGAGCCTGTCAACTTCCTCCAGCGTCACAGAAAGTAAGGTGCCTCTGTCCTGATCATAGCTGCCAAGTCTCCCGTATTCCCCGGGAAACCCCCGTTTTTCCAGCTGTTCCCAGCCGAAAAACGGATTTTTTTGTTTTTCCCCCGGTTTATTCTGGCGCGGCGGCCATTTTGGAACTGGGCAGAGCATGCTCAGAAGCGACTTTTGATGCTGCTTTGCCCAGTTCCAAAATGGCTGCAGCGTGACTTCTGGTGTGGTGGCCATTTTGGAACAGGGCAGAGCAGCATCAAAAGTAGCTTCTGAGCATGCTCTGCCCAGTTCCAAAATGGTGACAGCGCTACTTCCGGTATGTTACTTCCGGTCCAGTCCCTTATTTCTCAGGCAGGGACTTGGCAGGTATGGTCCTGATGGTATGATCCTCAGTTTGAGACCCCTGACACCATACATGGTAGGTGAGGGCACTCAAAGATGTAACTCTTTCAACTGTTTTCTTAAATAGTACAGTCCCATGAAGACTGTATATGATGGGAAGTTATGTGCAGTCTCAATCACCACAACATTCCTCAATGAATTATATTTCTCAGGGAATTATACTGTGCACCTTGTTAAGTACTCACAAATAGATTTTTTCTCTGGAGAAAGGATAAGATAAATGCTTCATTCTGGTGGTATTTTGCTGTGGCACTTTGGGCTGCAAAGGTTTTGTAAACTTCTGCCATACTTCAGACAACTTATTGACAATTCCCGTTTCTTCTTTTATTTCGTACGTCTGGAGAAACAAAGAGAGCATGCATGAGCAGGTGGCTTCCCAAATAGTAATTTGTTTAGAATAACTGAATGGTATCTTTTCGCCAGCAGTGTTCCCAGAGCCCATATCCAAGAAAAAGTTAGTGAAGCAGCAATATTGAAGGAGAATTACTAAGGATTGTCCCACCACCAGTTTTGGTTCCAGAAAATGAGCTCCTATTTAAAGAAACATGTCACCCCCTGAAGTGGTTGTTTGCAGTGTCTGAATAGAGCAGGCATCCCCAAACTTTGGCCCTCCAGATGTTTTGGACTACAATTCCCATCATCCCTCACCACTTGTCCTCTTAGCTAGGGATCATGGGAGTTGTAGGCCAAAACATCTGGAGGGCCGCAGTTTGGGGATGCCTGGAATAGAGCCTGGGAATATTCTGCTAGCTAGGAATATTTATTTTATTTTATCATTTCACAACATTTATGTCAGGGCCGGCCCACCCATGAGGCAAGGTGAGGCAACTGCCTTGGGCAGTAGGATCCTCAGGGGCAGCAGATGCCAAAGTAGATATGCCCCCCCCCCCGGTTCTTGATATAGGTCTTCACTCACCCCTTCTTCGCTGGTGGTGAGGAGGCACCATTTTGTGGTTCGCCTCAGGTGGCAAAATGTTTGGGGTTGCCCCTGATCTATATACTGCTTTTACAAAAAGATTACGTCTCTGCCTTTGGCTCTACTAACGTACAGACATTCGATAGTGCTTCTCTGCCATCATTCATTCAGCTTATCTGCTGCACAGGATACAGAATTTTTGAATGGGAAGGGATCTATTTTAAGAGGCAGTCTAAAGCAATAGTTCCGCATCAGGGTAGTGTATATACTCTTCCCTCCCCCCCCCCTCGGAATAGCAATATATTTGCTGAGGTAGCACAAAGTGAAAAGGAAGGGAGAAGCTTGAATAGCTTCTTTGGGATTTCAAGGCAGTCGTAGTGGAGATAAGTTCTGCAAGAAAGGAAACCTAACAATCAAACAGGAAAAATATCAAGGTATAAACTGTTGGTGGGAGGATGGCCCAAACCAATGGATGCTGCTCCAAACCAAGAGATTACAAGAAAGGAGATTCTGACTAAGCATTGGGTAGAACTGCTGGGGGTAAGAGTTCCTTGACGGTGGAACAAACCACCTCAGATGGTAAAGGTACCCCTGACCGTTAGGTCCAGTAACGGACGACTCTGGGGTTGCGCGCTCATCTCACTCTATAGGCCGAGGGAGCCGGCGTTTGTCTGCAGACAGTTTTTCCGGGTCATGTGGCCAGCATGACTAAGCCGCTTCTGGTGAACCAGAGCAGCGCACAGAAACGCCGTTTACCTTCCCGCCGCAGCGGTATCTATTTATCTACTTGCACTTTGACGTGCTTTCGAACTGCTAGGTGGGCAGGAGCTGGGACTGAACAATGGGAGCTCACCCCATTGCGGGGATTCGAACCGCTGACCTTCCGATCGGCAAACCCAAGAGGCTCTGTGGTTTAGATACCAGTGCCACCTGCATCCCCAACCTCAGATGGTGGACATTTCCTAATAGAGGTTGGGTGGCCATCTGCCCGGGGCTCTTTAGCTGTGATTCCTGCATTGCAGGGGGTTGGACCAGATGATTCTTCACGTCCCTCCCAACACTACAATTCCATTAAACTAACATGTTAAAACATGTGTCATGCCAATTTCCTTATAAAATGTCTATGTTATAAGTGGAGGGAAGCGTAGGTAGGTAGCATAGGTAATCACTGGGGGGGGGTCTGATTCTTCCTTGCCATGCTCAGAGATTAGAAATAACCAGCCGTCACTAACTTTCCTCTGTAATATAAAAAAATTCCTTCAGTAGCACCTTAAAGACCAACTAAGTTTTTATTTTGGTATGAGCTTTCGTGTGCATGCACACTTCTTCAGATACAGTGAAATGGAAGTTTCCAGGCACTTATGTAGAGAAGGGGTGGGGAGGGGTGGGGATGGGGAGGGAATGCCACCTAGCATTCCTCTGTAATGTTCTACAAGTTTCAAAATAATTAAAACAGAACTGAGTACTACTCGGAAAAATGATTCCCCAGATGCTATATGGGGTAGAACTCTGGGGATGGAATCAGAAGCTGCTAGAACGGCTTGAAATCTTCCAAAAATTTTATCTCAGAAGAATTCTAGGCCTCCCTCAGGGTACTCCGGCAGCCTTCTTAAGAATGGAAGTAGGATTACCTTCTGTGTCTGCCAGGGCCCACTTAAGATTTCTGCATTTTTTCATCAACCTCACAGATGCCTCAAACACCTTATTGGCTAAACAAGCCTTTGTATCTTTAAAACATAATACTACTTGGCGTCAAAACCTATTAGATATTGTATCCAGATACAATCTACCCGAGTTTAATACTCTCAAACTGTGGAGCCCTGATAAAGTTCGGGAATGGATCTTTGAAAAAGACGCCTTTTTAGACACCACGAAGATAAAAAATTCTGGGTTTTCCTACTGGTTCCCCCGAGTAAAGGCAGTCAAAATCTGTGCCAACTACCTGGTGGATATCACTGATCCCACCCTTCGGAGAGCTTTCACCATGGCCCGGTTTCAAACATTGCCAACTGCAAAGCTGACCGGTAGATTTACAAAAATCCCAGCAGAACACCGTTTAGGCCCTTGCTCCATGAAAATTAAAGAGGATCTTATACATTACCTCCTCTATTGCCCCATTTACTCGGGCTTTAGAGACGCGATGCTGCAAACTATACCCAACTCTATAATCAATCCTGAAGATAGAGTAAAAATTTTGTTAGTTGGTGCTAACCCACAAATTACCCATGTGGTAGCGGTCTTTGTGATGAAGGCCATGAAAGCCAGGGAAAGATTTATGGATGATAAAGTAAAGACCCCTTCATCGTCTGTTTAACTCGTTGCTTGTTTTCCTTCTCTTTCTGTTTTGTGGGATGAAGGTTTTGTTGGGATAGTATGTAATGAATTTTAACATTTTAAATTATTGTTGTGTTGATATATGTGTACAGGCATGGTCCTCACAATAAACGGTTTTGTTGTTGTTGTTGTTCTTGAGTACTACTTACCCTTTTAGTGGGCATTTTTATTTTAAGAAACTCCGCTTCTCTGCTAAGTACATTCCATGGTGCATGTATCCGGACAAAACTCAGTCCTTGTGTCTTATTCTGAAAGGTGAAAAGAGGACATATTTTCTTGAAATACAAATTAAATTACAAATTAAATTGGAAGAACTAAAGGCGCAACATACAAAATAATGAGGCACCTGATAAAGAAGGTGCAGATTGTATAAAAGCAATGGCCTTTACCATCTTATTTTCTGACTTCACAACAGAGCACACTTTAATAGTGTTGTTTCAGTGATAACATATTAATTATAGTGGATAAAGCGTTTCAGGGTTAAAGGCACTAAGCATCCTGGGCTCACGTCTCATTCAGCTTGAACTGGAGTGCCTTTGGGTGTCTTGGAAAAGCCATCTTCAACCTCACTTTCCTGCCTGCATATTTAAATCAATATGGCCCGAACCACCAAAAAGGTGGTTGAGATAGTGCATTAAATAAGAGAACTGGTATCTACATTGCATGAAAAAATTTAAAAAATTAAAACCACAATGTATAATTATGGTACAACATATATCCTTCCCATTCTTTCCTTTAAAAATATGTACAAAGCTAGTAACTAGAGCTGAGTATTTTTTAAAAAAATCTTTGGGCAATATAGAAATCAGAGATGCTCTGGCTAATTACTGGGTGGTTTTTTCCCTTCATTTAAGATTAAACCTATCCTTAATTCACACAATAAGATCTGCAAGTCAGGGACCCATATTTTGTTTATGCTATTTCTGTAATGCACCACAAACACTAACGATGCTAGACCAACACTTTAAATACAGTGGTACCTCTACTTACAAATTTAATGTGTTCCGAACGCACATTTGTAAGTCGGAAAAAATTGTAAGTCGAATCCCATAGGAATGCATTGGGAGAAAAATTTCGTAAGTAGAAAAAATCCTATCTAAACCGCATCCAAGATGGCGGACGGAGCTCCATTCGTAAGTAGAGTTATTCGTAAGTAGAGTTATTCGTAAGTAGAGGTACCACTGTAGTCCTATTACTGGTATGGAGGGTGGCATGTTGTATCTTGCTAGAAAAATGACACTGAAGAGCTGCTTGAGCAACATAGATCAATCAGGTTATTAATTGTGAAGGAGATGCATGGCAAGGTCCCAACCCCTCCCGGGAAGTGGAATAAAGACACATGAAACAGTATTTTAGGTTAATGGGTGGAAAAGGCCACAACTTTATTGGTTACAGAATGTGAGTGGTATTGGCTTTGGCATTGGAAACCACATGATTATATTGACTCCTACCCGTCTGCAGGAGTCTTGGAAGGATTAACCACCAGTAGGGGGAGCCCTGCTGATGCACACCAACTAGGAATTCCCCCAGGGTCACTGTTAGGGACAGAGACCACGCCCCCCAGATTCCTTTAATGGAATACCCTTGAATTAGGAGGGGTAGGTGATGACCGCTACCTCCCTTCTTCTTCAACCTAATACTCCGATGCCTAACCGCCAAACCTTACAAAGTTGTAACAATTTGCTACGAAGTAGACGGAAAAAAACCAAATGGCCGGTGCCAATTTACCAAGTGGAAAAATTCCTACCAGGCCCCTTGGACAACCAAGGCGACCAACCGAGGTCCATAGCAAGGTCAAGAAATAAAAGAGCTAACTTAAGGGAGGGAGGGCGGGAGAACTGACCAAGCAGGAAGAAAAACAGGGGCCGCAGACAGTTTAAATAGCCCACACCATGCCCCTGGACTGCCCCAAATTGGACGGCCTAAGGATGACGTGGTCGAGGACCATCCAATGGCGCAGGGGTGATCCTGCCCCGTGTGCGTGGGGAGGGCTTGCTCCCAACCCGCAACGACATCTCCCTGGGAACAGGAAATGGCTTTTCCTAAGTTCTCATGCTCTACTATGCACTTTTCTTAAGGCACCCAGCACACTCAGGGTCTCTGTGTAGCTGTTAACTACATTTGAGAGTTAGGTAACACAACTGCTTTGTAATCAAGTGAAACTGTAAATAAAACTGCTCCTCTTCGTTGTGTAAAAATACATCTCCAAAAGATCAAGCCAAGGAAATGGGATTTTCGTTGGGGTTTTTTTTTTTTTTTTGCTGATTTATTGCAGTTCTGATGTAAAGCGAGACCAGCTATTGCCCAGAGGTGGTGTCTAGGGTATTGACAGAATCCTTCTGGGTCACTTGGCACTGCCCCTGCTTACACAAATTGCTTCGTCACTAGTCCCAGGGAGCTACCATGTAATTCACAATGTGCATAGAATTAACAAACATCAAGATACAGATTTTCCATAAGTTTGGGTATGGGGATTTGAATCATATAATTCATTTTAACATTAATGGGAATTGCACTGCAAAGC
Source organism: Zootoca vivipara (assembly GCF_965207765.1). Taxonomy (NCBI): domain Eukaryota; kingdom Metazoa; phylum Chordata; class Lepidosauria; order Squamata; family Lacertidae; genus Zootoca; species Zootoca vivipara. The sequence goes on along the minus strand of NC_142588.1, from coordinate 7,117,110 downwards.
CTGATTCCTGGTCACTGTATTGAAAAGAAATCTCTATGTAGGTGTCCTGACTGGTTGAAAAATGGTGACTAATAGCTTCCAGTAATATAGGAATATTTGAAATTAATGAGGTGTCTTTAGATATTGATAGATGGGAGTCACTAAACTGTACCCTATGGGGAAGGGATAATGCTCTCAAGATGACTATTATTCCCAGATTAATCTACATTTTGAGAGGAATTCAGCATTAGCAATTTTTTGGGGGAAAAAATATTGAGATGTATAAGTATTATTGTGGGAGAAGAGTTAAAAAATTCAGAAGATAACATCATCTTAAGCTATATACCTAATATAAGGGTAAAGGTAAAGGTAAAGATAAAGGACCCCTGGCGGTTAAGTCCAGTCGCGAACGACTGTGGGGTTGCAGCACTAATCTCGCTTTACTGGTTGAGGGAGCCGGCATTTGTCCGCAGACAGTTTTTCTGGGTCATGTGGCCAGCATGACTAAGCCGCTTCTGGTGAAACCAGAGCAGCACATGGAAACACCGTTTACCTTCCCGCTGGAGCGGTACCTTGCAAGCAGTATCTACTTGCACCTTGACGTGCTTTCGAACTGCTAGGTTGACAGAAGCAGGGACCGAGCAACGGGAGCTCACCCTGTCGTGGGGATTCAAACCGCCAACCTTCCGATCAGCAAGCCCTAGGTTCAGTGGTTTAGACCACAGTGCCACCCGCATCCCAGTAAAGTCAAGTCAAGTCAAGTCAAGTCAAGGTAAAGAACCCCTGGACGGTTAAGTTCAGCCAAAGACAACTATGGAGTTGCGGTGCTCATCTTGCTTTCAGGCCAAGGGAACTGGTGTATGTCCACAGACAGCTTTCTGGGTCATGTGGCCAGCATGACTAAACCGCTTCTGCTGCAACAGAACACCATGACAGAACCCAGAGCGGACAGAAACACTGTTTACCTTCCCGCTGCAGTGGTACCTATTTTTCTACTTGCACTGGCATGCTTTCGGACTGCTAGGTTGGCAGGAGCTGGGACAGAGCAACAGGAGCTCACCCCGTCGCGTGGATTCGAACCGCCAACCTTCTGATCGGCAAGCCCCAGAGATTCAGTGGTTTAGACAACAGCGCCACCCTGAAGGACAACATAACTGGCTGGCGCCCTAAACAGGAATACGGCTATAAAGGGGTGAGGGGAGTTTGCAACATTTTACTGTAGGCCCCACTTGTTAAAACACTAAGTATGTTAAATATATTTATAATATTTCCCATATGGATTTTTTTTTTGCATGCACAAAAATGGCACAGTGTTTAACTTCAGTTTACTGAATAACATTTGTATTGTTATATTCCCTTGTTGAAAGATGCAGAATTTTATTAATGTGTTCAGAAGAGCTGAAACCCTGCATTTGTTTACTTGGTTAGAAAAAATAGCTGACAAGAAATGATTCTATTGTTGAAAGATGCAGAAATATATAATCTTTCAGCATGGATTACCCATTCTGGTTCAACCCCATTAAAACAGTTTTCCACAAGGGCTGAACATTCAGAGATGAAATAATAGCTTGGGGAAAATGCTTCTTATATTAACAATCAGACTGGGCTCATCATGCCCCCGCGGATATTAATTCATGATCTCTTGAAGTATATGGTACCTACCTGTTAGTAGCTGCTAAGGCATTTTAGTTGTTGAAATAACAGTTTCCTTGAGTCATTTTCTGATGGGGTCAGTTTAGATTTCTCCATTGACTAATAATGTTTATGTTGTTACATTAAAATATAAGCAAAAGAATATTTTATCAACATTTTTTCCTGGCTCCGTTTCTATGATCAGGTTCACATGAAACACTGAGCCAAATCATAAAAAGGTAAAGGTAAAGGGACCCCTGACCATTAGGTCCAGTCATGACCGACTCTGGGGTTGCGCGCTCATCTCGCATTATTGGCCGAGGGAGCTGACGTACAGCTTCCAGGTCATGTGGCCAGCATGACAAAGCCGCTTCTGGCAAAGCAGACCAGCACATGGAAACGCCGTTTACCTTCCCGCTGTAGCGGTTCCTATTTATCTACTTGCATTTTGACGTGCTTTCGAACTGCTAGGTTGGCAGGAGCTGGGACCAAGCAACGGGAGCTCACCCCATCACAGGGATTCGAACCGTCGGCCTTCTGATCGGCAAGCCCTAGGCTCAGTGGTTTAACCACAGCGCCACCTGGGTCCCTGAGCCAAATCATGGCTTTCTGCAAATGCAAGGGTTCCTGAAAAGGAGATAGAAGCCATTTTGCTCCTTCCCCACTTCTCCCGCTACTTGGAGCTAAGCCATAGCCCAGGCATCCCCAAACTTCGGCCCTCCAGATGTTTTGGACTACAATTCCCACCATCATTGACCACTGGTCCTGTTAGCTAGGGATCATGGGAGTCGTAGGCCAAAACATCTGGTGGGCCGCTGTTTGGGGATGCCTGCCATAGCCTGTTGCAGAATCGTAGAAATTTGGGGTTGGAAGGGACCTCAAGGATCATTTAGTTTGCGATCATAGGAATCCCTGACAGATGGCCTCTGTTTAAAAACCTCCAGAGAAGGAACTTGAAGCCATTGGTTTGGGTCAAAGAATTATAGAATTCTAGGGTTGGAAGGGACTCCAAGAATAATCTAGTCCAGGCTTCCTCAAACTCGGACCTCCAGATGTTTTTGGCCTAAAACTCCCATGATCTCTAGCTAGCAGGACCAGTGGTCAGGGATTATGTGAATTGTAGTCTCAAAACATCTGGAGGGCCGAGTTTGAGGAGGCCTGATAGTACAACCCCCTGCAATGCAGGAATTCTGCCCACAGCCATCCCTGGGTGGGCTCAAACCACCAACCTTCTGGTTAACAGCCAGACACACTGACCCATTGCACCACAGCAGGTCCTACCCTCCAGAGCTCCATCTTTCCAGGCTAAACATACCTAACTTGCTCAACATTTTCTCATCAGGTTTGGATTCCAGACCCTTGATCATCTTGGCGACCCTTCTCTGCAAGATGAGGGACCTTCACCCCAACAGCTGGGATTGAGCTCTCCTCCCCCCTCCACTCCATTCCACAGCAGGGTTATGAGTTTTGAAACAATCAAACCTCAAAGCAAGCTGAGTGAGTCCTGTTCTCTCATTTGCAATGATCTATACCAGGGGTTCCCAACAAAATTTTCTCGAGGACCCCTCATCGAGCCGCTATTGTGACAAGGACCCCTATTAATTCCTAATCCTAAAATTAAAAAGTGAGAGCCAAATTAAGAGTCTTTTTATATTTTATATTTATACGTTTTTTACAGTTACGATTTAGGTTCAATGGACACTGACAAGATCGGTTCAAGAGTCACTGACTTACTTGCTTGAACATCAAATGCATTATCTTCCTCTTCATCTGTAGGCCTTTGTCGTTTTAACGAACCACTTTTTAACCAACGGTCCATTTTTAACTACGCGAACTGTAGCTTCCGCGAAAAACAACGCTTTGTTGACAAACACTACTGTTTTGCAAAGAGGCAGCGTGCGCCAGGGAGGAGGGAGGGGAATGGAGAAGACAGGGTACCTGAGCAATAGCGCACAAATGAAGCCGACGCGCGCAAAGCATCTTGGGGAGGTGAGCGTTAGTAGAATGCGCGCGCTGCCTCTTTGCAAAACAGTAGTGTTTGTAAAGCGCCACCTAACGGCATACAGCAGAACTACTGCCTCTATCTAATTCTAGTTTTGCGCTAGACTCTGCTCATGCAGGAAGCGGCCAAAACAAAAAATCTGTTATCATACGAAATATATTTAATATATTTTTTATTCTAATAGCATCTTGCGGACCCCTCTGGCATAGCTCGCGGACCCCTGGGGGTCCCCGGACCACCTGTTGGGAACCACTGATCTATACGCTGATTGGGCTTTCATGCAAGTGTTGGTGATATTTAGTGGCAGCAGCGAAAAGGTAACAAATCACAGCTAGCAACTTTTTGAACCAGACCATTACAATTGTGCAATGCATTTCATTGTCAGCTCTGAATACTGAAATATGTATTCCCAAGAACTCTTGGGAATCACTTATTGAAGTGATGACAGTAGCCATTAACAGGTATTTTTATGTTCCAAACCCTGTCTCCTACCTATATAGCTCTCCTCCCCATTGCATGACATGATCGCAAGTGCTGAGGGTGCAGAAAAGTTAATAATGCTTAATGGCACTAGGAGCAGCTTTATAAAGAAAACTGAGGTCATGGTGAATTATACAAGTTTTATTTAGTCTTCTTAACATCATGTTTTTCATTTATTTCTCATACAAAGGGGAAACATGTAGGCTTTTTTCCACTGAGGAGAAGATGGAAATTCAAAGAGCTGACAGTTTATGTTTTCATTTAAAAACTCAAGTTTCTTGAGATGTATCCTGGGGCTCTCAAGTTAAATCAAGTATGAGACGATGTGTGCAGAACTAGATATACACACGATGGAATATTGGGTGTGGACTAGCACTATAAAATACTGGTTGCGTTGCCATTTTCGTTGCCAACCTTCGAGTCTGCTTCTTGACTTACTTAAGGACTCTTACGAATCCAGATGGCTCCAACTCTTACATAGCAAAATCAGATCTATCAGAACACTTTCTACTGAGTTGTCCCTTTTATAATGATTTAAGGCAATATCTTATAGACCCGTATTTATCTCAATTTAGTTCCCGACCAAGAGAACGGCAGGCAGCATATTTGCTCAACAAGCCCACTGGGAAAATAACCTTCTCAGTGGCTAAATTCCTCTTCCTGGCGCTCAAGTGTCGGAAACGTATAATCGAATGTCTTGATGTGGGTTTTCTGTAGGAGGTTTAGTAGCGCGGTCATACCCCATTTATGTATCCCTCTGATGCCTTCAGTTTTATATTTTTATGTATCCCTCTGATGCCTTCAGTTTTATATTTTTATATTTTTATGTATCCCTCTGATGCCTTCAGTTTTATATGTTTATCTTTGTATTGAGAAATGTTTTTTGTTTCTGACTATCGGTCAAATAAAGTATATTGATTGATTGATTGATTGATCTATCAGTATTGACCTGGAACTCTTGTATAATTCAAGTGAGCAATATATTTATCGCAATATTCAAACCAGATTAAGGGACATTGAAAAACAAAACACTGAGTCAGCTGTAAATAAAATTTGCTTCCCCAAATTCTATGGTTTAAATGCAACAGATAACAGGGGCACTTATATCTCAAAATTAATAATTCCAGTCCAATGCAGGGCATTTATGTTAACCCGGCTGAATGTTTCCCCCTCAGCTTTGGTCAAGGGCAGATATTTAAACATTCCCAGGTATGATAGACATTGTGGATGTTCTTTGAATGCCCCGGACACCGTAGAACATATTCTTTTCTACTGTCCATTGTACAACCAACTACGCAAACGCATGCTATCCCCTTTTATGGCTAGTCTAACACCACAGCACCTGAAAATATCAGATTCTATCTGTCTGACATTAACCCAGAAGTAACTGCAAGGGTGGCTGAGAATCCCAATGAAAAACTATATTTCACATGGTTGTTTGTTTGTTAAGGGATTGGTTACAGGTGTGAGCGGTTGGCAGCGAGTGCGGGCTCGTGTGGCGGATAGGTTCTGGTTCAGGTGATAGGGATGGGGGAACGCTCTCGCCATCCCTATGTGAAGGGTATTCCGTTAAAGGAATCCAGGGACTCCATGGTTTGGTCAACCCTGCGAGGGGTTGTGCCCATGCCTGAGTCCAGGGGGACATCTGGGTGGTGGACATAGCCTGTTCCCAGCTTTCCACCTATCCAGGTGTTCATCCTTGGCTGACCTAGGCTGGTGCCCTGGGTCAGCGCTACCTGCAACGGTGCAGGGAGCTAGTCAAACCAGAGCCTATGCAACCACTCACTTACTGTAATCAATAAAGTTGTGGCCTAAATTCTGCCACAAAAAACAAACCAAAATTTGAGTCTTGTCTGTATTTATTTAAGGGGGATGTTAAAAGGTCTGAACACGCAAATTGTTTTATTGTTTAAATTTCCATCTTATATGTTTTGCAATAAGCTTTCTGTTCACTTCTTCAGTTGTTTATCCTATTTTTTTTTAAAAGCATTCCCTATTTTCTGCAGAATAAGAAGCCAACCAGTTTGTTGGATATCTCTTCTAAAATACATGCCACTTTTTTTTTACTTAATAAGATGTAGAAGTGGGTCTCCTTCAACTGTATTCTGTGTGAAGAGCAAGCTGGTTTTTAGAAATTTCTCTTCCTCCAAGGATCATTGCTATGGTTTGTCCCACCTTATTGGGAAAACTGACTCCTTGGAATTACCGATAATTACCTTGGCTTCACATAGAATTGCTTTTACAGTCGTACCTCGGGTTACGAACACCTTGGGTTACGAACAACTCGGGTTGCGAACTGCGCAAACCCGGAAGTATTTTATGTCGCACGCACGTTCTGCACGTGCGCAGAAGCGGCGCGTGCTTTTGTGCATGTGCAAAGCGCAAAAATAGTGCTTTGCGCATGTGCAAAATGGCGGATTCTGGTTACGAACTTTTCGGGTTATGAACTGCGACCCGGAACGGATTGCGTTCGTAACCCAAGGTACCACTGTACAGAATTGTGTTCTGTCCTCTAACTTTATGGATGAGTTATAAGAAATTGGAGGTTCATGACATACTCAGTATCTTTAATATAAAGATCCTTATGAAAAATATATGTCTGAGTTCAGTGGAAGGATTGTTTCATCAAGTGAGTTTGTGTGCTTTCTGTTGCTGGACAAAGAAAATTATGTCAGCTTGCACATTTCTCCATTTGCATTGGCTGCCAGGAAATTTGGGGCTGAACCCTCAAAGTATTTTTTGTTTGTTATGGCTTAAAGCTAAACAAATAATATTGTTGCTGCTACTACTTCTAGCTAGTATTAATCCACACAGTTATGGCCAAGATGACTTTTCCTTCTTCAAAGAGAAAGTAAACTTGACAGATCCTTTGAACAATTACAGTCAAGTTAGACTTGTCAGCAGCACCAAAAAAGTCAATAAAAAGCAGCTAGGGCTAATGATACAACTGAGAATTGATGAATGGATCAACTTTAAAAATAGTCAAATAGTCAGGATTTGAGTAATACACTTACAATGGACAAATAGAAATAGAAAATAGAAATATAAAGTAAAAATATACATAAGGTATATAAAAGTATAAGCAGAAATTATTATTATTATTATTATTATTATTATTATTATTATTATTATTATACCCCGCCTTCCCAGACCAAGACCAGGCGCAGGGTGGCTAATACCAAATATAAAATACAGTAAAAACATTTTTTTAAAAATAAAAATGTTATAAACCAGGGAAGGAAGTTGGGGGAAGTCATGCAGTGGCGGGGTGTTAATTGAAATTGTAAAAGGCAATTTGAACATTTGATTATGTTAAAATTTCTGCAATAAAATTATATTTTTTTTAAAAAACATAATAATAAAAATAGTAAAAGAAAGTACTAACTCTCGGCCCTCGTCATTCCCCACCTTCCTGCCACTGCCACCACTTCCTAGGATGACTTCTTTTCAAGACACCACAAAACAGACAAATGACAATATCCCTGGGAGCATACAAATAGAGACTTGATGGAGGGCAGCGGTTAAAGGTAGCAGACCTGCAAAGAGTGAAATCTTCAACACAGAAAAATTGATGTCTTCCCAAACAGCAAGATCGGGCAGAGCTGCCATGTATTTTATGACATGCAAATGACAAGAGATTAAGCTTGTGCAAAGATGCTGTTAAGGTGCTACACCCAATATGCCAGCAAGTTTGGAAAACTCAGCAATGGCCAGAGGATTGGAGAAGATCAGTCTACATCCTAATTCCAAAGAAGGGCAGTGCCAAATTAATACCGCACAATTGCGCTCATTTCACACGCTAGCAAGGTTATGCTTAAAATTCTACAAGGCAGGCTTAGGCAGTATGTGGACCGAGAACTCCCAGAAGTGCAAGCTGGATTTCGAAAGGGCAGAGGAACCAGAGACCAAATAGCAAACATGCGCTGGATTATGGAGAAAGCTAGAGAGTTCCAGAAAAACGTCTACTTCTGCTTCATTGACTATGCAAAAGCCTTTGACTGTGTCGACCACAGCAAACTATGGCAAGTTCTTAAAGAAATGGGAGTGCCTGATCACCTCATCTGTCTCCTGAGAAATCTCTATGTGGGACAAGAAGCTACAGTTAGAACTGGATATGGAACAACTGATTGGTTCAAAATTGGGAAAGGAGTACGACAAGGTTGTATATTGTCTCCCTGCTTATTTAACTTATATGCAGAATTCATCATGCGAAAGGCTGGACTAGATGAATCCCAAACAGGAATTAAGATTGCCGGAAGAAATATCAACAACCTCAGATATGCAGATGACACAACCTTGATGGCAGAAAGTGAGGAGGAATTAAAGAACCTTTTAATGAGGGTGAAAGAGCAGAGCGCAAAATATGGTCTGAAGCTCAACATCAAAAAAACCAAGATCATGGCCACTGGTCCCATCACCTCCTGGCAAATAGAAGGGGAAGAAATAGAGGCAGTGAGAGATTTTACTTTCTTGGGCACCTTGATCACTGCAGATGGTGACAGCAGTCACGAAATTAAAAGACGCCTGCTTCTTGGGAGAAAAGCAATGACAAACCTAGACAGCATCTTAAAAAGCAGAGACATCACCTTGCCTACAAAGGTCCGTATAGTTAAAGCTATGGTTTTCCAAGTAATGATGTATGGAAGTGAGAGCTGGACCATAAAGAAGGCTGATCGCCGAAGAATTGATGCTTTTGAATTATGGTGCTGGAGGAGACTCTTGAGAGTCCCATGGACTGCAAGAAGATCAAACCTATCCATTCTTAAGGAAATCAGCCCTGAGTGCTCCCTGGAAGGACAGATCGTGAAGCTGAGGCTCCAATACTTTGGCCACCTCATGAGAAGAGAAGAATCTTTGGGAAAGACCTTGATGTTGGGAAAGATGGAGGGCACTAGGAGAAGGGGACGACAGAGGACGAGATGGTTGGACAGTGTTCTCGAAGCTACGAACATGAGTTTGACCAAACTGCGGGAGGCAGTGGAAGACAGGAGTGCCTGGCGTGCTCTGGTCCATGGGGTCACGAAGAGTCGGACACGACTAAACGACTAAACAACAAAAGATAACAAGCAGTGGAAATGACAAACAGGCACAGAGCAGGGTAGCGGATGCCATCCTTACTCTGCAGCACGTCTTTGACAAAGGGGCATTTTAGCTGGCGAATGCCTGTACAGAACATTGCGTTTTGCATGGCATTGTGAACTGGGGATTTCCTTCTTTTCTCCCCCAAACTATTTCATTTCCCCAGAGCCAAACCTTAGCCTGTCTTTGTGCCCTAAGTGGTGTTCTTGTTTTGTACTCAAATGGGAGTGTTGCTTGCTATGAGTATTACTGGGATAATATCACAGAGGGTCACTGTTATTTCCAGGAGCTGAGCGGGGTGCCCAGCAATTGTCCCTCTCGTGCCCAGGTAATGCCTATAAATCCCGTGGGCCTGGGGCCTGAGATGGAAAGGAAGAAATGGTATACAGATGAGCAGAGAAAGTAGATGACAGCCAGCATGCAGTGAAAAGTCAGGCGGCCAACAGGAAATTGGACAAAGTTAACCACCCTTTTTCCCAGTCTACAGATTATGCTGCTGCTGAAACAGACTGTTGCAAAATGTCTTAAATTAGCATGCATTTTTTACAAGGCACTTTTCAACTACTGCTGGTGTTACAGTCACTGTTTCAGAGGAAATACATTTTGCAATTAAATGACGGGTGATAACAACACAAACAAGGGACAGGATCGCTGATCAAAAACGGTCAGGAGAAACCACTCCTGCCCAAACCAGAGTGTTATAATCACAGCATTGAACATAATCAGCAGTACTCTACTAAAAAAGAATGAAAAAGAAGCCTGTTATTGTGAAGACATAAAGTTTAGATCTATTTGAGGCTGTTAAGTGCGGGAGAATATGTCTGTATGCATGGTGTCTGTAAAACTGTGCAAAGAAAATATAGACCCCCCCCCAAAAAAATAGTACTCAAAAACTGGTATCAGAACTGACGGAAAAGATTGTTTTAAAACCATAAAAATTAATATTCAATTCTAACATCCTAAAGCTGTGAAGAAAGGCAGTTGAATGTAACTGCTAAATTCATTTAAATTGCATTTAATGTACTGTATAGTATTGCTTTATTATGTATTTTTTATAACTGGTTAAAGATTTATCTTTGTGTGTTTTAATAATGTCCCTTTGAATTCATCACCCACCCCAGTGAAGAATCCTTTTGAAAAAGAAGGGATAAAAGTCAACAAATGTTCATCCCCAGCTTTGTCAGAGCTTTTTAAAAAAACAACTTGTATAGAAAATTCTAGAAGTAATGGAGGAGTTTGCTTCCTGCTTATGAAGACGAACACTTCTCTTCTGCATTCTTTCCAGAACCAGCCCCACAGCCTTTCCACAACAAAATCTTTCCACTTCTAAGAGTATCTGTCATGACAAAACATGATTGTTTGTGCCAGAATATCATTACACACTAAGTGTCACTCTGGGAATAGAATTCATTTGTTAGATGCAGCAAGGATTATAAAAGTGGGACCAAACACGAAAACAGGTGTTGTTCTAAAGTATTTTTTTTAATTAAAAAAAAGAATAGGGGAAAAAAGTCATTTATTTTTTACTATAGTGCACCTCACCTCCCCAAGACCAATCAACTTAAACATGGGCAAAGAAAGGTTTGGTTCCTTGAAGTCACTGCTTGAAAGAAAATGAAGTTCACAAAAAAACCCACTTACTATTCTCCCAGTGAGAGGCGCCGGGGGCGGGTAGCAGGCGCTGTGTTCCCACACTGCAGGGATAATACCATTTTTTCTCCCAGTGGTTGCGCAGACCTCTGGTGGTTTGCCCATGATTCTGACCGATCATGGGCGACATGGTGGCTGTGGCTTTGGAGCAGACCCAAGGGAAAACTATAAACCCAGGCCACACCTCCTGCCTGGAGCTCAGCTGGCGCTCGGCATCCCCAGTGAGCCACCCTTCACTTTCTGCTCGGTTCTGCTCGAGGGTCAGTGAGAAGATCTCGTTTAGGACCTTGCTATAGAAGGATTTGGTTGCCATAGTCGGGGCCGGGGAGGAATTTGTCCTCCAGATGAATTGGACCGGTCTGGAGTTTATGTCTTCCTCATAGGAACTGTCACAACTTTAGTGAATAAGGCATTGGGTTGTATCCTTAGTCAAGGAAGATGGGGGACTGGGACCCTCACTCTCCATTCCAAGCAATCAGGGTACCCTGTAAAGGGCTCTGGGGGGATTCTGTCCTGATGCCCAGACAGGGGTTGACGGGCCATGACCCCCCCATTGGTGATCTTGGAGGGATCACTCTGGTTTGATGTACATAGTGAGGGTAACCCTTAAACTGGGATTAACACTTAGAATCATAGAATAATATCATAGAATAATATTATTGTAGAGTTGTAAGGGACCATGAGGGTTATCTACTTCAACACCCTGCATTGCAGGAATCTTTCGCCCAACATGGGACTCAAACCCACAACCCTGAGATTAAGGGTCTCATACTCTACCGACTGAGCTATCCCATCGAGCAATCAGACTGGGATTCAGGTTACAGTGCCTATGCCAAGACCTACTTACACCTGTAATCCATAAAATTGTGACCTATTTTATCCCCAAGCAATTATCCCATGATTCTTTCATCTTCCTATGTAAACCCCTGGCTGCTCACAGCCTCAAGGCACCTGGACCCACAACCCTATTGACTTCCCCCAAATAATACCCCCATAGGCTTCTTGAAACAATAGGTGGGTAAGGGGTTATATAAGAGATATTCTGTTGTTGAGACTTGGCAGTTTCAATTAACTAATGCTTCTAAAAATTGTCCTACAGAGTCAACCAATGTTTTCCTTCATTCCCTTTTTATTTCCCCATATTCATTATTGCAATATTCATATTGTTGTTGAGTTCTGATTTTTCTTAAAGAAAAGAAGCTTTGGGAGGTGGGCTCTTTTGAGTTGAAAAGCAGTTGCACTTAAACATTTCCCCACCAACCTTTGTCACTCCAAATCAACCACCAATCCCTACTTCCCATGAGATTCTATGCGCATGTTGCTTCTAGTATTTTATGTACTGCTAAGTGTTCCCTAGAGGCATCCACCAGTTCCTGCCTTTACTGTCCCACTGGGTTTGATTTAAAGATCAGTTTCTGCTAAAAACAAAGTCATTGATAATTACAAAGGGCTTTCCTGGGCTGGGCAATGAATATCCACTGATGTCTGTTAAGCTCTTTTACTACAACTGCATGCAAAACAAATCAATGGAGAAATATTTTCTCTGCTGGACTAATGATCCTGTCTCTTTTCCTGATTCCAAAACACTAAACAAAAATGCTCAAAGTACAGTTTGATATAGTTTGAAATCCACAAATTCCCAACAAGCGCCAAAATGGTCCTGTGCTGGTGAATTTTCAAACAGGATATTTTTTAAAAAAGCATTTCATAGAGAAAAAATGCATTTCATAGAATTGTAGAGTTGAAAAGAACCACAAGGGTAATCTACTCTGACCCCCTGCAGTGCAGGAATCTTTTGCCCAAGACGGGGCTCAAAGCCATGACCTTGAGATTAAAAGTCTCATGCTCTGCCTACTGAGCTACCAAGTGTTCAGTTGTTGCAGAAATGTGGAGAACTGAATTTCAGATTAGAAAAAGGAGAAAGTGAGAGAACCAAAACATACAGACTCACCCTTGTGTAGGCAGGGAGATTTGGAAAGCCATTTTATCTAAGAAGGGCAGGAATGGAATTTGGGGCAAATCTTGCCTACCTGGTTTTTTTAAAAAGGTTGAGCCCTACTTAAAAGGTAAAGGGACCCCTGACTGTTTGGTCCAGTCATGGACAACTCTGGGGTTTCGGTGCTCATCTCACTTTACTGGCCGAGGGAGCCGGCATACAGCTTCCGGGTCATGTGGCCAGCATGACTAAGCCGCTTCTGGCAAACCAGAGCAGCACACGGAAACACTGTTTACCTTCCCGCCAGAGCGATACCTATTTATCTACTTGCACTTTGACATGCTTTCAAACTGCTAGGTGGGCAGGAGCAGGGACCGAGCAATGGGAGCTCACCCTGTCGAGGGGATTCGAACTGCCAACCTTCTGATCGGCAAGCCTTAGGCTCAGTGGTTTAGACCAGAGCGCCACCTGCGTCCCTGAGCCCTAATTATTATTATCTTGGGGTCTAGTGGCATGGTCGTTTTTTCCAAAGAACTGTTTGGGAACACTGAAACCATAGTTCTTCTTACGACTTGGCAAGATTTATGATGTGTGTGTGTGTGTGTGTGTGTGTGTGTGTGTGTGTGTGTGTTTTGGCCCTGTACCAAGGCAGTTCTGTGTAAGCTGATCTCAGAGCTAATCCTGCTATCATCTGTTTAGTTAGTAAAGCCACAGTTCTGCTGTTCTCTTGGATCCTGCTGTGGTGCTTGGTTGAAAGCGTGGCCATGTGCGTAGATAGATGCACAAGAGACCCACTTAAGAACATTACAAAAGCATTTAAACAGCATTCCCTGGATTGTAGGTGTCTCTTCGTCTATGCTTTTTGGAGACAGCTCACTCTTTCTCTCCTCTATGTTCTCGGGTCTGTCAATCCTACAGGAAGCACTGGCTGATATCAGCTCCCTGATATCTAACCTCCTGCTTGCACATGAATCACGGAAGGGATTTCCTCAAGTACAAGTCAAGCAGTATTTTGACCCTTTCCCACAATGCCCATGCACTGAGCATGGAGGTCTGCAATCATCTCAAGCCAGTGACTGACTGATGTCCTTCTCTTTTTCCCAATGTGCATTTTGAGATTAGTTCAGAATTTGGGCTTCTGGGCTGACAGAAATCCACTTGTTCCTAGGGACTCTGTTGCTCTCTGAGGGACGTGGCCCGGTGCTCCTAGGCTGCAGTTCTGTGCATGGCTGCCTTAACCCACACCAAAATTTCAGGGAACTGGAACATGGGCGTAGGCAGGGGGCAGGAGGGGGCAGTTGCCCCCCTAGAAGCAGGGCCACTGGCCAGCCTGCCCCACTGCCCGGTGCCGTCTCCCTTCTCCCTGGCTGGCTGTGGGGTGGATGGAGGGAAAGCCCCAGAGCCGCACAAAGCATTTGGCTGGCTTTCCCTCCGCCCGCCCCACAGCCAGCCAGGGAGAAGGGAGACGTCCCTTCTAGCCGGCTGGCTGTGGGGAGGGTGGAGGGAAAGCCAGCCAAACGCTTTGCGCCGCTCTGGGGCTTTCCCTCCAGCCGCCCCACAGCCAGCCGGCTAGAAGGAACGTCTTCCTTCTCCCTTGCTGGTTGTGGGGCGGGTGGAGGGAAAGCCAGCTTTCCCTCCACCCGCCCCGGCGATCACGGAGGGGGGGATCAGAACAGCCCGATTTCGGGCTGATCCTGGCGCCCCCTCGCCTCTGCTGATCGCGGAGGGGGCGGAGGGGGCGGAGGGGGAGGAGGGGGTCGGAGCAGCCCAATTTTGGGCTGATCCTGGAGCCCCCTCGCCCCTGAACGACCATGGCTTTCCTTGCCCCACTGTGGCCCCTCCCCCGTGCCTTGGCCCCCCCTTGCCCCTTGCCCCCCCAATTTTGATCCTGGCTACGTCCCTGAACTGGAATCAGCAACATGAAAGCCTTGCCCTGGTTTGTCCCTCCTTGGGGGCGGGATGAGGAGAGAGAGAGAAGAAAAGAGGAAAGGGAAAAAAATGAGGGGCGGTTTCTCCAGCCAAGCCTTCCCTGCTGGAGTCCGTAGATGGGCATTTGGAAAGGATCCTTATATTGGGAGGGAGGGAGGGGGAGAGAGAGAGAAGCAGAGTGGAAAGAGGGGAAATACAGGACAAACTTTGAAACATTGAAATACAGGGCAATCCTATATTATGCAAGATGAGTGGCAACCCTAGCCCTGACACCTTTTCTGTTGCTACTGCTGTCTTTAATTTCCTAATTATGTACTGTAATCCTATGAGCGAATGGTTTGAATGGATGATGACTCTGCTGAAAGATCGCTAATGGAAGGACAGCAGGGTGGAAGCTGAGCTGCACATCTATCACAGGCTAATAGGACATTAGAATCCTACCTCTATGGCACCATCAGAAAGCCGCCTTTGAGAACCAGCAATGAGAGATGCGGGGTGCATGCAGAAGTGGGGCTTGCCATGTTCATTTTCCTGATTCTAATGCTAGCACTTCTGTCCCAGATTCCAATGTTCCTTTTACGCTGCATTACCTGTTGTGTTATGGAACTAACTTTTTTTAAAAAAAAATCAATATACTGCCATGTTGCACTAAATTTCAAATGACAGGGGAAAAAAACATCTGTATGGCAGGATACCACCTGAAATTTCTTCACATGAAATTACAGCTCAAAATCCCCATGATTTTCTGGGTTAACAAAGCTTCAAACAGATTTCCCCCGGAGCAAATCTCATAGAAATGAGCACTGAACGTCTGCTAGATTCTGCTCGTTTTGCAGATGTGGATTTTATGGTTGGGGCTAGTAGTGCAGCCCATTATATTCTTGGTGATGCTTTCACTCAGTTATCACATGAAGTCTCTATTCTAGTCTTGGCCCCTCCTCCCTCCTGCCAGCCATATACCCAACTCATAGAATCCTTGAATTGTAGAGGGTCCCTAAAGGTCATCTCCAAGGCTCCCCAGGGGGTGTGGGAATAGGGTGTTCATAGTCCCATTCATTCCCTAGCAGATTATACCATAGCACAGGGGTGGCCAACTCCCAAGAGACTGTGATCTACTCACAGAATTAAAAAACTGGCAGTGATCTACCCCCTTTTGGGGGTTCAGGTCAAAGTTAGTTGTTGAGCTTTTTTTTTAGGAAGGAGGCAGGCCCGTTTTGGGGGGGTTCGGGTTCATGTTGTTGAGTTTTTTCAGGGAGAAGGTAAAATGTTGAGCTTTTTTAGGGAAGCCACAGTTGTTCAGCTTCTTTGGGGGGAGCCAATGATCTACCAGTGATCTACCACAGACGTCCAGTGATCTACCAGTAGATCACGATCTACCTGTTGGACATGCCTGCCATAGCAGATTATGGATGTAGCAACCGAGTAATTTTGAGTAATTTTGTTGTAATTTTGAGTAATTTCGTTGTTCCCACAAAGGGACAATGACAATAAAGATATCTTATCTTATCTTATCTTATACCAGATTATCAATTATCCCTATGCATAATGGGTTGCATTCAGCTAAGTCCTATGCAGAGCAAACCCATTGAAATTCACGACCCCAAATTAATCATGTCCATTAACTTCAGTGGATCTGCTCAGAGAAGGACCAGCGATGAACCCCACACACTGTTTTTTAAATAATGACATATTTCTGAATAAACTTAATGCCAGCCTCCTTGTTGATCTCAAGAATCTGAAATATATCTCGAAGAATTTCCACTAATTTGGCATCCAACTTCTTATGGAGAATAAAAGTGCAGGAACCTGTTGCCTCCACTTTTCATCAAGTAGTTTTCTTCAATAAATGAGTCAAAATTGGCAGAGGTGAGGAGCATTTATGATAGATGGGGCTGGATTACATAGGAGCATTATTTATTATTATTATTATTATTATTATTATTATTATTATTATTATTATTATTACTATTACTACTACTACTACTACCGTACTACATTTGTATACCGCTCTATACTTGCAGGTCCCAGGGCAATTCACAACATAAAATCACAATATTAGAACAGCTCTATCTAAGCAAGGAAACATAAACTGATGCCTTATATCTTCATCTAGGCAACTACCAGACACCTTTATGCTTTCTTTACCAGAGATGTTTTGCCTAAAAGATGTTCTGGGTTGTATACAACTCTGGGTTTATGGGACAAAGTCCTGAGAGGTACAAGGTTACTTGCCTTTAGAAGAAGAATAAAAAAATGGTTGCTTTTTTATATATATAAAATAGCCTTCATCTCCTAAATGCTCTGTGCCTTTCAATCCGCATTTCATTCACAACAGCCTGCAAGGCAATCTTTTTTGTCCAGGTGCCAAAGCTCATCTCAAATGACTGCCCTATTATGGCTTTGACATATACTATAATGAATGAATACAGCAAAGGATCCATTTGTGGTTATTAAAGAGCAGCGCAACCAAAGTTTCATTTAACTACTGATGGTCCATGTAGAGCAGGGGTAGAGACTGTGAATGTGGGGTAGGTGTGCCTTGGTCTGATATAGCAAGGGACTTCTTATGTTCGTAAGTGTGACTGCATCATCGGTGTGAACATCAGAATCGTGGGCAGTGGCTGGCTTGGTGGGGCACTGGTTGAGTGCCCATGACCTCAGGAGGGCCCACGGTGCCCTGGGACTGACACCAGTGCTCAGAGGCTGCCAGCTATATAAAGGGGCTGAACTGATTGTTGGGGGGCGGGGCGGAGAGATGTCACTCAGTGTGTGTGCGAGAGAACTAGCCCTACAATGAATGAATGAATGAATGAATGAATGAATGAATGAATGAATGAACTTTATTACGGTCACAGACCAGCCTCAGAAAAACATAATAAAATAGCAGTTAGGATTTAAACAGATAATTGTTAGAGCAAATAAGGACAAAGAAACAAGGCAGGGTAAAGCATGTGAATAAAATACAAGATTATGGAGTTCATGGATGAATAAAGACTGATAATTAAAACAGGTAAGAACTAAGACAAAAACAAATAAAAAACACACAGTTAAAACAACTGTAAGAGCATAAGAACTAAAAGACATGCAGTTAAAACAACTATAAGAAGTAAAACTTAAGGGGGTACAGGCATAGCTGCCAAATTCCGGCCTGAGAAATAAGGGACTAGACCGGAAGTAGCAGACCGGAAGTAGTGCTGCTGCCATTTTGAAACTGGGCGGAGCATGCTCAGAAGCTACTTTTGATGCTGCTCTGTCCTTTCCAAAATGGCCACTGCACCAGAAGTCACGCTGCAGCCATTCTGGAACTGGGCAAAGCAGCATCAAAAGTCGCTTCTGAGCATGCTCCGCCCAGTTCCAAAATGGCTGCCGCGCCAGAATAAACCGGGGAAAAACAAAAAAAAATCCATTTTTTCGGCTGGGGACAGCTGGAAAAACGGGGGTTTCCCAGGGAATACGGGAGACTTGGCAGCTATGGGTACAGGTCTTGCAATACGGGATTTCAGTTTAGGACCGGTTTGTAACACAAACCATCCTTCGGTGAATATCCATCATGGCAGCACAAAATCTAGCCTCTGAGTATGTGACATCTGGGTTTTCATCCTGGAGTAGTAGGGAGATGTTAAGTTGTTCTGTACGTCCTGAGAATTTTTGCAGGATAGGCAGGATAAACCTGGACCTTGTCTATGAATTGCTGACAATGGAAGAAGACATGTTCCATTGTTTCCTGCTGCCCAGAGCCACATGGGCATTTCCTCTCCTCATATGGCATCTTCCTATATTGGCCTACAATTCTATGCTTCTAGGAAAGCTGTGTCCTCTTTTGCAGGTGGGGATAGAGAGCCAAAAGTAATGCACCAATGAACAGATCATTAAAAAGGGTGGTCTTTTCCCCGCAATTGTACTTTTCTACTGCAAAAGGCTTACTATGTTTAACACCTGCTTGTCATATAGCTGTTTAAGGCACAAGAACCCCGCTCTTCTCCAATGCCACCCCCAAACCAGGGCAGGGCAGCAGGGACAACAATAGGGTTGCCATATTTCAAAAAGTGAAAATCTGGACACAAAAGTTGTTAAGGTTTTTTCGGCCGAAGTTGTTGAGATGGGTTCCCATCCATCCGGATTCTCCTGGACATGTAATCGTTTCCCACCCAGGCGCTGTTTTCGACAGCCGAATACCGGCTGTGTCCGGGAAATTCCGGATGTATGGCAGTCCTACACAACATCAAGTTTCATGAGCTGCCAATGGGTTATGCTATTGTAGGTCTTTCGCCTGCTGAAGATCTTGCACATGGCATTTCTTACAGAGGGAGGGTCAAAAGTGATTTAAGAGTTACAGCAGCTCTGTTCAGATGCTCATTCTGGATATAGCATAGCTGCCAAGTTTTCCCTTTTCTCGCGAGGAAGCCTATTCAGCATAAGGGAAAATCCCTTTAAAAAAGGGAGAACTTGGCAGCTATGGGATACAGTCAATATTTGAGATCTTCTGAGCACAGAGGATTTGCAATCCCCACTCAGCCTCATGAAGCTCACTTGGTTCCCCTGGATCTTGTGAGGATAAAATGGAAAGGGAAAGAGGACACTACCTTGAGCTCTCTGAATAACAATTCATTTAAGTTTTTATTCTAGCAGCATCAACCCACTCCTAAGAACCCCATATTCCTCCCATGGGTGGGAAAGCAGCTAATCACCTCTTCCTGCCTATTGGTGCCACAATCAACTTAACGAACACCCCCCACTCCATGCTCCATCTGACTGCTGCATTTCCCTAGAACAGGGGTGGCCAACTCCCAAGAAACTGTGATCTACTCACAGAGTTAAAGACTGGCAGTGATCTACCCCCTTTTGGGGGGTTCAGGTCAAAGTCGTTGAGCTTTTTTTAGGGAAGAGGGAAGCCCGTTTCTTGGGTGTTCAGGTCAAAGTTTTTGAGCTTTTTTTTATTAGGAAGGAAAGCCCTGTTGTGTGGGGTTCAGGTCAAACTTGTTGAGCTTCTTTTAGGGAAGAGGGAAGGCACGTTTTTGGGGGGGGGTGAAGGGCCAAAATGTTGAGGTTTTTTAGGGGAGCCCAAGTTGTTCAGCTTCTTTGGGAGGAGCCACTGATCTACCAGTGATCTACCACAGACGTCCAGTGATCTACCAGTAGATCACGATCTACCTGTTGGACGTGCCTGCCCTAGAAGAAACATACTCTCCAAGAGATTGGATAACAACTACACTCCCTACTATAAAGCACATTTATCTCTACGCCAGCATTGCCCTCCTCCACATTGTAAAACCAAGAGCACCAAAACATCTGAGCGACAGAATATATTAAAAGCTAACTTCTACAACTGTATAATTTGGAATAAAAAGGTGATGAAACGCTGGAAATAAAAACACAAGCAAACCTAGGAAAACAGGCATCCTTCCCCCCCCCCACTCCTGATTTTTCATAGCGGGCAAAAAGCAAAACCACTTTTTCAACCTCGATAACTAGATACGCAGGTACAGGTACGCACATACATCCTCTGAAAACGTACTGTTTAAACCAGGGATCCCCAAACTAAGGCCCAGGGGCCAGATGCGGCCCAATCGCCTTCTCAATCTGGCCCGCAGATGGTCCGGGAATCAGCATGTTTTTACATGAGTAGAATGTGTCCTTTTATTTAAAATGCATCTCTGGGTTATTTGTGGGGCCTGCCTGGTGTTTTTTACATGAGTAGAATGTGTGCTTTTATTTAAAATGCATCTCTGAGTTATTTTGGGGGCCTGCCTGGTGTTTTTTACATGAGTAGAATGTGTTCTTTTATTTAAAATGCATCTCTGGGTTATTTGTGGGGCATAGCAATTCGTTCATATTTTTTTCCAAAATATAGTCCTGCCCCCCACAATGTCTGAGGGACAGTGGACCGGCCCCCAGCTGAAAAAGTTTGCTGACCCCTGGTTTAAACATTTAAAAGTCACTTCATTTGTTGTGCTCACTTCTTTGGACTAGCCACCAACTTTCATCTAAACTTATGTCACATGGCTGCTGTGAAGGCGCAGGAGGTATAAAATCGCCGCAAAAGGGACATTGTGCTTTTGCTTCAACTGTCATGTTATTGTACAGCAAGAGCTATATCAAACAAAAAGAGGAAAACCTGCCGACCCTGGCAAAAAAACAACAAAAACCAAACCCACACAATACTGTAAGCCTGCCATGTGTTTTGGTGACTGAACCAACACTCAGCCCAACCTACCTCACAGGTTGTAAGAAAAACTACACATACACACCACAATTATTGAAAAATAAGTCCTGCTAAATTCAATGGGGCTTACTCCCAGATAAATAGGATTAGGATTGCAGCCTTACTTGCAGAAAAGTGAGTATAGGAAGCTGACCAAGACCAGATTCAAAACAGGCCAACCTGTCCTATTTAGAAACCCAGGAAAAATTAAACTTCCTATAGCTCTAGACTCCTTTGGAGGAAGGTGCAGAGGTATAAGTCTTATCAATAAAAATATTAAAATATTTAGAAGGAAGTACAACACATTTCAATGACATCATAAACGGAATGCACACTTTTATATTTCTCTCCAAAAAATAGTTGATAGATAAAATGTATAACATCCTCCTTTTTTTGCAAAAAATATATGACAATTTAAAGCTGCATGTATACTTATTATCAGCCATGAAATTGTTGAATGTGCATGCCTGGAAGGACACAGAGAGGGGAGGAAGTGGATGGGCTGTGGAGGGCTGTGGAGAGTGCTATGCACTCAGGCAATACCATTACCAACATGCAAAGTCTGGATTGGGCAACAATGAGACAGAAGCAGAAAAGGGAGCTCTAGAAATCGTGTCCTCCCTACCAAGGAGGCATGTGTTGCGGTGTGACTTGGCAACCAAACCCTGTGTTGTGGGTGGGAACGTTTGGATGGCCACAACACCCTGTTGGAGGTCCCTTGAGGCTGGGTGCAATCTGACCAATGGGACGCCAGCTAAATGCTATCAAGAGATCTCTATTTAAGCCCATGCACGTGTCCCCGAGCCTCCTCTTTTGGGCCAGTGCATTGGAACACCTGCCCACCTCTCCCTATATTTAGGGCTTCCACGCATGACCTTGCTATGCCGTCATGTGTCGTCTGTCGTTGGGACAGGGGTACGACAGGAATTTCCCTCACTTGGCTGATTGGCTGGAGCCATTTGGGTTTCGCCTGTCGCGTAGCAAATCGTCACAACTTGTAAGGTTGCGAATAGGCTCTGGTTCAGGTGATAGGGGTGGCAGAGCGGTCTGGCCATCCCTATGCGATGGGTATTCCGTTAAGGGAATCCAAGGACTCTATGGTTTGGTCAACCCTGAGAGGGGTTGTGCCTGTGCTTGAGTCCCGGGGGGGGGGCATCTGGCAGGTGGGCTGGTTGACCCCACCTTCCACTCTGCCGGGTGTTCACCCTTGGCTGACCTATGCTGTGCCCTGGGTCAGCGCTACCTGCAACAGTGCAGGGAGCTAGTCGAACCAGAGCCTATGCAACCACTCACTTGATTGTAATCAAAAAATTTGTGGCCTAAATTCTGCCAAAAACCAAACCAAAAATTTGAGTCTTGTCTGAATTTATTTGGGGGTGGTTAAAGGGTCTACTCAAGGGACCCAGGTGGCGCTGTGGTTAAACCACAGAGCCTAGGGCTTGCTGATCAGAAGGTCGGCGGTTCGAATTCCTGTGACGGGGTGAGCTCCCGTTGCTTGGTCCCAGCTCCTGCCAACCTAGCAGTTCGAAAGCACGTCAAAATGCAAGTAGATAAATAGGAACCGCTACAGCGGGAAGGTAAACGGCGTTTCCATGTGCTCCTCTGGTTTGCCAGAAGCAGCTTTGTCATGCTGGCCACATGACCTGGAAGCTATACGCCAGCTCCCTTGGCCAATAATGCGAGATTAGTGCCGCAACCCCAGAGTCGGTCACGACTGGACCTAATGGTCAGGGGTCCCTTTACCTTTACCTTAAAGGGTCTACACACACAAATCACTAGCTCTTGTGTAATATTCAAAATGTGACTTGCCCATCACAGCTTTGATTTAACTTAACTGGCTAAAACCTTGTATGGCAGGGACTACCAGCCAGGGTAGCTCATTTCATTGACGTTTGGGGCTGGGGGGGGGGAGCTCACATTTTGTCTTAAAACGTTTGAACAAGAGCCCTTTAGGAGGTACTTACTTTGTCTGCAAAATGAAAGCTAACAGTCTGGCCTGATTTCTGGCCTCGCCCACCAGATCTTTCCTCCTACCTGTCTGTTGGCAGTTCCTCCTCTTACCTCTGCGTCTTTTTCTATCTCCAGACCAGCTTCCATCAGGTTGCTTTCAAACTCTTTCCTCTGCTCCCGTTTCGCTTCCTCCAGAGCCTCCAGCGGCCCCAGATCGATGACCTCGGCATCTGGAGAAGCTGCTTCCTGGCCTTGTGGCGGCAGCGGCTGCTGTTCAGATTGACTTTTGGCCGTCTCCCCATTAGAAATGATAGCCAAAGAAGGAGGTCTCTGCGAGAGGCTTGGAGAACCGCCGCTGGTCTGTGAGGTACATTTCCGATAGTGGTAAGCTAAAACATAGTCCACTTTCCTCTTGCTGTCTCGGAAGTGCATCCCTCCAGGTGTGAGCCTTTCTGTGGAACCTGCTTGAGCCCCATCCAGGTAGTTGTTGATAACCTGGAGGAAAGTTCAATGAAAGTTACTGAAAGAACTTTGTGACAAATTCAAGAAAGGGAATAAACGATAAATTGCAAGAACTCAGGCCAAAAGAAGATGGATTTCAAATAAATCTTCACAAGGTTTTATTGATGTGATGCGGAGTTTAAATGGAAATCAATCCCAATGTTGAAGGCAAATAAAGGTAAATTCCAGTAAAACAAGGCCCTGTTTCGACTATTCTTCGTCAGCTGGAATATTGAGAAATTTGAAATGAATCTTAGAATAATTCTCCCCATAACAACAATTCATTCAGATCTCTAAACATAAAGTTTTATCATATGTAAGAGACAGAGACTATGAACATAACAGGTATATCTGTGTATATCTGTGAGTAACTAACCTTACACCAAACTTGCATTCTGTTTTCTAAATAAAAAGTTAAATTGCTTTAAATGATAAACTCTCTTAAAATAATAATCCTTATTTCAGGAATACATGTAATTTTCTACAGACAAAGTTATATTACTTATAATTAACAGAGGTAACTTACCAAGGATTCACAGGTCAAAGTGTACCAAATATGTTTGCCTTGCTAGCTCAAATTGTTTGCAGCATTTAAATGATAGAGGAAATGAGGTTGTAACAGAATTAAAGAGACAGTATTACATCTATGCGTACTGAAATGTGTCAAGACAATTTAAAGGCACAGGGTCATAGTCAAGTTAAATGTTGTTTCAAAATGCAAAGACGATTATAGAAATGGTGTAAAGTCTAGACTGTTGTTTAAACCCCATGGATGTAATGTGTTGAGGAGATGGATAAATTTGGATTCTTGTTGGAGAAGGAGTCTGTCATTCGCTGAAAGCGGGTTTGCGGCAATGTCCAAATTACAAAGAATGAAAGGGGACTCAGTGTCTTCCTGCCCATAAGCCATGGAGACATGTGATCCATGCAGCAACTGCAGCGATTAGCAGTTGTATGAGAGGAGTGAGACGGATGAGGCTCAAATTAAGCAGTATAGCGCAACAGAGAGCAGCAGAGGCCCTGCAGAAAGCGTCTTATGGAACAAATAACTTGAGATTATTCAAGCCAAGCCATGGACTGCAAGACACAACCCCCAGCCCCCTAAGAACATAAGAACCAATTTGCTGCATCTGCCAATTTGATGGCTCAGGAGGTCACGTCATCTAGTCAGATGCCCCTGCATACTCAACAGCAGGGCACCGGAGTGATTTCCACCCCTTTTCATTTCTCCCCTGACTATATTTGGTAGCAGGAGGGACCTGCTATGTTATGCCCCCTAAGAAGGGTGCTCCAGTTCTTTGCTCCTGCCAGCTTGGAGCAAGAACCTGTTACATGGCGGAAGTTGGGGAAGAAGCAAGAGAGGAGAGGGGGGGGGGAGAGATAGTACCTTTCCCGAAACCTCCATGTATAATGCAGAGAGAGGAGTTTGGCCTCTCTACTGTACTATAACTCCGTTGGTCTTGGTTGTGCTTGACAATCCTACCCCCATCCCTGCAGCTGATTCTCACCTGTTCTCAAAATTCTGTTGGTCCTGAAAGCCACAAAGCCCCGACCCTTGTCAGTCTGCTTGGGGTTCTCTTCCTCCCCACACATACACATCTTTTCATTTGCAACTCCCCCCACAGAAGTTATGTTTGCTTATCCTATCTAATAGCTATTGAACGTCCTATCCTTTGTGAATTGTGTCTAATCCTTTCTAAAAGCCATCTAAGCCACTTGTCATTCCCAGACCTTGTCTTAGTGAACCGGATAAGTCAATTATATATGAAGGAGCGCATCTTTTTGCCTACTGTCAATCAGCTTGACTGTGAGATCTCCAAGTCCTAATTTATGAGAAGGGGGAGCTCCTCTCTCCTCGTTGTTCATACTTTTATAAATCATAGAATTGTAGAGTTGGAAGAGGTCCCGAGGATCATCTAGTCCTGCGATCTACTCTCAATGTTAAAAACTGGCAGTGATCCACCCCCTTTGGGGGGGCTTCAGGTCAAATTTGTTGAGCTTTTTTTTAGGAAAGAGGAAGGCCCATATTTTAGGGGTTCAGGTCTAAATTGTGTAGCTTTTTTTAGGAAAGAGGAAAGCCAGTGATCTACCAGTGATCTACCGGTAGATCGTGCCTGATCTAGTCCAACCCTCTGCAATGCAGGAATTATATGTCAGAAATTATATATGTCATGAAATATGTGTCATGTTCTTCTAAATCATATTTTAATCCAGAGGTGGACAGAAAGGAGATGGAGGTTCATAGTGTTCTACTGGCCAAATTCTGGTGGACCACCAACTACCTGCTTGTTTCCAGTATTCCTTGAAATGATCCAAGTGGATCTGAGTCCAGAGCTAAGTGGACCTGGGTCTAATGCTGCAAGGTTCATCTAATGTTCTTAAAGATATTCTGGATCATTTTATTTTATTTTAAAAAAAGATTCTGCGTATTCATTAATTCTATAAATTAAAAATGCATCAGTGCCTTTAACTTTAAAAATATACTATGCAAGATGGTTGGTGCTTCATCATTGCAAATCTGACCTGGGGAAATTCTATTTTGATCCTGAATACAGCAAATTAAACTCCCAGTTATGCGAAAACCCCAATAGCATTTAATTGGGCACATCTTCATTGTGCACAAGCCTCATGTTTCAGACAGATTCTGATGCTCCTGGGGATGTTGGGAGGAAATTTTTTTTAATCATATGTAGGGGGTTAAAGAAAAACTTATCTGACTCTGAAGGGCCGCAATATTTTCAGGTCAAAGAAAATGCAGCAGATTTGTAACTCATGTCTTTACATGTTCATTTGGAAACATGTTCCACTGTGTTCTCCCCAAAAAATATATAGATAAGGATTGCAGCTTAAATGTATCTGAAAACCAGTAAAGAGTCATTTCAGTCCCACATAAACAAAGATTAGTTCTTACCTATGCAAAGAATTTCCCACAGGGAACCTGAGGGAGTTTAAAACAAACAAACAAACAAACAAACAAACTGGAAGAGATATAAGCCATGCAGAACCTCAACATCCTCAACGTCCACATCCCCACCAGCTCTACTTCCAATTTATATACACGTGTTTGCCACGGGGGCTTCTAAGTAACTTCACGGATGTGAACCTATCAAAGTGCAGTTCTACTGTACATACAAGAAAAAGACCTGGAGAAGGTCACTGGAATGCAAGCCTCTTAGATTTCTCAGAATGGCATAGGGAGGAAGGGGAGGGACTCACTGCCGTAGCGCTTACTGCAATGATGTCCATCAAGGGCTGTTCAGTATCTCATGCTTGGTGCCACCTTCTTGCTTCTGGTGGCACAAAAGGACCTGCAGTATGCAAAACAGTGGCCTCTGAGGAACAGAGATATCAGGGATTAACTTCCAGTGCTCTGAAAGAGCTGCTCCCATGCTGCGGGAACAAGAAATCTTCAAAGGACCTGGATAGATGGGGTGAGCAACCAAGAGTGGAAAAACCGTAATTGTTCCTGAACACTGCATAACAACCCTAATTGTTAGTCCTTAGGATAAAGGTCAGCTCACTTCCCTTTCTTCAATTATTTCCAAAATTTCTATAAATCATGACCAAAGCCATCTCTCTGGTGGTTAAAATGTTCATCTGCAATATGACCAGACTGCTGGCTTAAGAGGAGAAACTATTAAGGGGATGAAAGCAAAACTCGCAAAAAGTGTGCTTCAATAATAAATAGCAAAGAAATTTTATAAATAGACAGGAGATTCTCCAACTAGGAGAAATTTTCACTTTATTTTGTTTTTATTTTAAATCCTCCTATTCACTGATGAATGTGCTGACTGTAATGTGAAGCTATCATGGCTGTTCGCTGTGAGAGTGGAATGTTAGGAATGTAAGTAAGACTGTGTGGATCTCAGAAAAAACCCCACTGATTGCTGGTGTCATGCGACAACTACTGAATGATCAATTGGAAGAACTTAGAACAGAAATGCACAGAACAGTGAATAAAAATGGACTGAGGGGAAAAGAGTACTTGGGAAAAAATACTAATGGAAGATTGCCAGAATGCGAGAATGGAATGGTAAAGCTGGATGATGAAATCGAGAGGTCTTCCACATAGGTGTCTGGAGGAGTGAAACAGTCAAATGGTGGAGCTATCATGTTGGAGGAGAAGGAAACCATGAACAGAGAGATTAATAGTTATCCTGAGCTGTCAGAGACAGAGCTGCATAAAATTTGAAGTTAAATTAGAGGGAAAAGCTACTAAGTCTCTGACAACATTCTTGAAAAAAGAATGAAAGAGAAAATGGAAGCAGACTTAAAAAAGAAAAAGCAACAGGAAATGGAATTAGAAGATTTGGACTTTGATGTGAATTAATGAATAAACAATAAGCAATTATGGATTGCTGTCTCAGTATATGACCACAGCGAAGAGTCACCTGAGGGAATATAGATAAATGATGTATTGTTTCTGAATATTGGAGGCAAAGCTGTTATGTTGGACTGGGGAAAGATTACTACAGTGGTACCTCGGGTTGCAGACCCAATCCATTCCAGGGTGCCGTTCGCACCCCGAAAAGTCTGCAACCCGAGCGGAACTTTCGCGCATGTGCGAAAGCGCGATAGAGCACTTATGTGCATGCACAAAAGCACGCAGAATGCTTCTGCACATGTGCACGCACGGCAGAACCCAGAAGTAAACATTTCCGGGTCCGCCGCATTTGCAACACGACAAAACGCAACCCGCAGCGGACGCAACACGAGCTATGACTGTATTGGCTTTTATCGATAATACTTTTCAGAAAATCTCTTTTAAACTTTTTGTGTGGAAGGTCAACAAACTTGAGATATGCAGAATGGAAGAATATTGCCTAGCAGAAGGAGGAACAGCTGGATAGCATCCTGGGGTGAACATTTCAAATACTTGCAAGAAATCTCATATATACAACTGACAGGCCCCGAGAAGCTATTTCAGCTGGTGGCCCTGTTGCAGGATATAGGGGTGCAGTATTCTGTGTACAGTTAACTTGAAGAAACAAAGCAATAAAGGCATGCCAAGTTGCTCTATGAAACTCCCAGAGCAGCAACCTTCATTTTAATATGGCTTCAGCTTCTGTAAACTTCTAGTCAAGAGCAAGGGAATAGTGGGTGAGGAAGTTATTGTCTTGGGATAAATGAATTTGAAAACAAGTCCTTAGAAAACCCAGCCTAGCAACAGAATGCAAATAAGGATGCAATTCATTCCACGTTGACGTTAAAAGTTTTGTTTATAATGCTGTGCATTTGAGCTCTTATACACAGGACTATTTTTTAGGATGCCTCTTCCTCTCTTCTTTCAAATCTTTCCTCACTCACCCCTTAACTTTAGCCCCAGCTGCAACTTAAAACAAAGCCTAAAAACAAGTAATTGCTGATTCATCCCCGCTGCTTTCCTTTCCTTTCCCTTCCTTCATGTCTCTCACTTGTTGAAAATTTGATTGTAAGCTCTTTGAAGCAGGGATCTGCATGTTGTCGGACTCCCGCCTGCCTTTGATAGTTTATATTGCTTATAAAGGTAAAGGTAAAGGGACCCCTGACCATTAGGTCCAGTCGTGACCGACTCTGGGGTTGCGTGCTCATCTCGCATTATTGGCCGAGGGAGCCAGCGTACAGCTTCCAGGTCATGTGGCCAGCATGACAAAGCCGCTTCTGGCGAACCAGAGCAGCGCATGGAAACGCCGCTTACCTTCCCACTGTAGCGGTCCCTACTTATCTACTTGCACTTTGACGTGCTTTCGAACTGCTAGGTTGGCAGGAGCTGGGACCGAGCAACGGGAGCTCACCCCGTCGCAGGGATTCGAACTGCCGACCTTCTGATCAGCAAGCCCTAGGCTCTGCGGTTTAACCCACAGCGCCACCTGCCTCCCTTATATTGCTTATAGCACCATATAAATCAGCTAGCTGATATACCTTTCCTTTTGTAGTCACACAGTAGTGAATAATAGCCTTTGCTTTCTTTGGAATATCCCCCCTGCCCAACAAATTAATCACCACCTTCTCTGGAGACAGAATTTCACTCTTCCCCATCTGCCATACCTACAACGTAAGTATCTCTATTTTTCTTCTTCTTCACGATGCACTGCATTCAAAACACATACCAACTTGTCACATTCAAATGCAGAGCACAGATTCCACGTCATTCCATGTCATGCCTCCTCTATACACACTTATCACTGACAGATTGAGGAAGCTATGGCGATGGCATATTCAGTGCCATATACTCTACAGTGCTTCACAGTGCAAAACAGCCATAGAATTTGGCACTGATTGTAAAAAAGAAAGTTTACAGCCCTCACGCCTTCAGGTAAAGTGCGTAGGCAATGCCTGGTGAAATCTCTGGAGCCAAAGGAACAGAGGAATTAGAACGTTCATTGGCTGAAAGAGAAGCATTAGAGCCCTGCAGAACTTACTCTCCCTCCCCATTAATAGGAAAATAATAATAATAATAATAATTTATTATTTATACCCCGCCCATCTGGCCGGGTTCCCCCAGCCACTCTGGGCGGCTTCCAACAAAACAGAAATTCTAAAATACAGAGATCCATCAAACATTAAAATTCAGAAATCCATCAAACATTAAAAGCTTCCCTAAACAGGGCTGCCTTGAGATGCCTTCTAAAGGTCTGGTAATTGTTGTTCTCTTTGACCTCTAGTGGGAGGGCATTCCACAGGGTGGGTGCCACTACCGAGAAGGCCCTCTGCCTGGTTCCCTGTAACTTGGCTTCTCGTAGTGAGGGAACCGCCAGAAGGCCCTCGGAGCTGGACCTCAGTGTCCGGGCAGAACGATGGGGGTGGAGACGCTCCTTCAGGTATACTGGACCGAGGCCGTTTAGGGCTTTAAAGGTCAGCACCAACACTTTGAATTGTGCTCGGAAACGTACTGGGAGCCAATGTAGGTCTTTCAGGACCGGTGTTATGTGGTCTCGGCGGCCGCTCCCAGTCACCAGTCTAGCTGCCGCATTCTGGATTAGTTGTAGTTTCCGGGTCACCTTCAAAGGTAGCCCCACGTAGAGCGCATTGCAGTAGTCCAAGCGAGAGATAACTAGAGCATGCACCACTCTGGAGAGACAGTCAGTGGGCAGGTAGGGACTCAGCCTGCGTACCAGATGGAGCTGATAAACAGCTGTCTTGGACACAGAGTTGACCTGTGCCTCCATGTACAGCTGTGAGTCTAAGATGACTCCCAGGCTGCGCACCTGGTCTTTCAGGGGCACAGTTACCCCATTCAGGACCAGGGAGTCCTCCACACCCGCCCGCCTCCTGTCCCCCACAAACAGTACTTCTGTCTTGTCAGGATTGCAGAAATGTAGCTTTCTTGGTGCAGACCGTTTACATATTTATTTGAGAGATGACATAGCCCTGGGTCGATTATAGCACCCCCCACTGTGTAATTGTCATGCTGTACTCACAGGCAGTCCATGTAGACTTTCTGGATCCATCCCTGCAAGAGTGAAAATGCCTAGACTCAGATTTTCAGTCTACCCTTTCAAAGGGAGACACACACCGTACATGGCACCATTTCGTAGTTGCTGGCCCAGGTGGGAATCCCAGGAAATCTATAAGCCAGATCTAGAGAAGATGGTCTTCAACTATTATTTCTCCTTCCTTGCATGTAAAAGTGTCTGTCTATCTATCTATCATCACTCAGGACCAGAAGGAAAGACAACAACACCAGTGTCGTTGTTGCTGAAAGTGTTGTGCTCTTTATCATCTCAAGGTACCCAGGGGCCTCATTCCATGGCTGCCACCTGAGAAGTCACCATAGCAACACCAGGGACAAAGAAGCAGGTGTGGCTGTAAAGAGACTGAACTTCAGGAGCTTGCAAAGATGCCTCTGGTTGCATAAAGTTACAGACTCAGGTGGGTTCTGCTGCACTAAAGATTCAGGAGATCAAGGGATATGTGTACAGTTTTGAATCCTACGGTTGCAATCCTTTGGGCCACGCATGTGGGAGTAAGCTCCATTGAACCCTGTACAAACTATTTCCAAATAAATATAAATACAATTGGGTTGCATGGCTGCAATCAAAAGCAAGCTTACTTGGAAGTAAGTCTAATTGAACTCACTCAATTTACATCTCAGTAAATATGCTTAGGTTCACGTTATATGGCAAATAAATTTAGGAAGGACTCTTTGTAAAATAAAATCCAATCCCATTATCATCTTCCAAAATTTCGATTGAAAAAAAGGTTTCACAGTTTTAAATTTGGTCACTCATCTCTGGTCAACTCATCATTTCAACGTGAACTGTTAAACACCATGCACCACCTCTATGATTAAAAGTTGAAGCATTTGGAAGCAAATCCTACCTGTTCTCAGGTAATTTTGTATTGAGCTGCAGCCTAGGTGTGCTTGTTTGAAAGTCAAGTCCCACTGAATTCAGCGAGGCTTACTTCCAAGTAAATATGCACAAGATTGGACTCCCTCGCTGCAGCGCATGTTTACTGGGACTAAATGTCACAATCCTCCTCTGTTCAAGATCTGTCAGCTAAAATGCCATGCAATCTGGTGGAAGCTTTGTTCTACCTTGTGGGTGAAGCCTTGTCCCCCGTGAAGATACACTGGTGGACTGGGAGAAAACAGAGTAGGGATGTGGCGCTGGACACACAAAGGCTATACACCTTGATGCCCACATTGGTGCACCACTGCATCGTCACCAACTCTGGTGCAAGACATTTCCCTTCCATTAATTTCACCGTGAGGGAGCCGGAGCCCTGCCCACGTTGCCACAATAGAGGTTTGGTTATTGTTATGTACTGAGCTGAATCATAGAACAATAGGATCCAGAATCAGCAGTCTGATTGGTCCGCAGGAGCCACCCAATCCAACTCCAGGTGGAAGTGAATCCGCAACCTGATTGGCCTGCAGGAGCAGCCAATCAGGCGGCTGGCAGAAGTGAATCCACAAACTGATTGGCCCACAGGTGTAGCCCTGAAGTAGCCAATCACGCAAAGCCCATTGTGTAAATAATGTATATAAGCAGATGGTTTTGGGAAAAGGGCATTCTTCTTCTCTTCTTCTCCTTGATGACTACGAGCTGAATAAAGAGCATGAAATTCACTCTCGACTCAGAGTATATTTCAGTTATGGTGTTAATCAGCATCCAGTCACATCCAGAGATATGGGGCTATACCTCTGGCATTTTGCTATATACACTTGTAGCTCACAAGGAGGGGAAAACTAAGGACAAGGGCAGTTTTAATTACCTCACATGGAGCAGAAGACTCTGTCACCATATGTGCCGTGTTTCACTGCCGCACCCAAACAGGCCGGGTGGAAGGGAAAGAGTATGTACATTCGCAGTCACTGAAGTCTCCCCCTCTCCAGGGGGCTGAGGCGTGAGCACCCACTTGAACCATACCCTCTCCTCCCCCCCCCACAGGCACCTCCTGTGCATGCAGGTTCAAGGATTATGTGCTCCAGCTGCCGACTGAAACTTTCTTTCGGTTTCTCCCCTTGCTCTCAAACAGGTTGCTCTCCCACAGATGCAGAGTCCCCCCCCCTCGTGTCCCTTTCCACACTGGCCAGAGGAGAGGCCCACCTCCTGGCCAGCACCGCAACCACATTGGTGGGGGGGGGATGTCTGTCTCTTTCACCTTTTTCCAACCACAGATTCTCTGCATCAGTTTGCTATTTCTCTCTTTTTTAAGAGAGTCCTCATGAAAATTCATCAGCATTGTTGCATGATTTTTTGCAGAGTGGTTATGGCTTCTCCTGCAGCTCCTGTGGACCCTGATTGGATCTTTTGGCTGGGAAGTTCCAGGAAGAGACATGAATTGCTGTGGCTGAGTGGTCAGAGAACAGCTCTGTGGAGCTTGCAGTGTGGCTTTGGGTCCTGGCAGTTTCTTCACTTTGGACCCCAATGTGGCTCGCTCCGCCTGCCCAAAGCATGCAAGAGGTGACTGGAAGCGTGCTGGCCCCTTCTATGCCCAGTGGAGTGAGCCACTGGAGGCTGGAGTGGAGTGGTGATGCAGAGGTGTGCACAGGGAAACGCCCCTACCATCACAACATCCCAGCATCCCTCCGTGCATTATCAGCCAGCTAATTAACAGCAATTTGCATTTAGCTTCAAAATTGGTTTAGCTTATCACTTATTTTAATTACAGGTAGGTAGCTGTGTTGGTCTGGGTCGAAGTAAAATAAAAAAATTCCTTCAGTAGCACCTTAAAGACCAACTAAGTTTTTATTTTGGTATGAGCTTTCGTGTGCATGCACACTTCTTCAGATACGCTGAAGAAGTGTATCTGAAGAAGTTTGCATGCACACGAAAGCTCATACCAAAATAAAAACTTAGTTGGTCTTTAAGGTGCTACTGAAGGATTTTTTTTACTTATTTTAATTGTTAATGGAATGTTTTAAATAGCCATTTATATTGCAAAAGTATTCCCCTACATCTTGCAATGATTTTAAACAATAGGATAGCCAAAGGTTTCTTCTGCCTTGCAGAACTGTGTAGAAAGGGAAATAATAAATAATAATAATAATAATAATAATAATAATTTATACCCCAGCTTCCAACAGAACATTAAAATACAATAATCTATTAAACAGGGCTGCCTTCAGATTTCTCCTAAAAGTCTGGTAGTTGTTTTTTTCTTTGACATCTGGTGAGAGGGCGTTCCACAGGGTGGGTGCCACTACCAAGAAGGCCCTCTGCCTAGTTCCCTGCAACTTGGCTTCTCGCAACGAGGGAACCGCCAGAAGGCCCTCGGTGCTGGACCTCAGTGTCCGGGCAGAACGATGGGGGTGGAGACGCTCCTTCAGGTATACTGAACCGAGGCCATTTAGGGCTTTAAAGGTCAGCACCAACACTTTGAATTGTGCTCGGAAACGTACCAAGTCCCTCACTTTCTTTCGTCCTTGCCCAGCAAACATTTTGTAACAAAATTCCCTCCTTTAGACAACTGTTAAAGGTGTAGCCTAGAGCTAAGTTCTGTCCAGGCATTCAGTGTGCATGGGTACCAAATGTCTGACAGGGTCAATGGGAACCCATAGGGTTAGCCAACCCCCTCAACAACAGGGAACATTCTGCCTGCTGCCGCTGGCCTATGGCTGGCATCCATCCAAAGATGACTGCTTCTGCATTCATAGGATTTCCTTCGCAGAGATGAGAGCACTGAATGAGCTGAGATTCCTGCCCCTGTGCTCACTGGTCTCCCTGCTGTGTTATCACTTTGTAGCTGCCCCTTAAACAGCAACTTGGTCTCCTGCAATTAGCCATCCCCCAGTCTCAGTTTTAAAATATTTGTTTCCTTGTGGTGCAGGGAGGAAAGACTGCCTGAAGCCTCGGTGTCTTGTATGGATCATTAATATGCATTAAACGCCAAGCAATCAAGGAAGCAGTTGTTGCCATTATCTTTTCCAATTTCTCACCATAAATAATAGAAATTAGAATACAGGAAATAACAGCGCCTTTTACACATGCCGTTGTTTCCTTGGGGTTAGAAGCTTTCCGGAGACTGCACAGCTTTCTCCTGACATCAGCCTTTAAAGCATCACAAGGCTTTTTCCTTGGTTCTCCCAGCCTTCAAAATTATCCTTGTTTGCTTAGGTCTTTCAGAACAGTAAATAGGACCCAGGGCTTGGTGTTGCAAGAGATAGAAATCATATTCTGTACATATACAGAACTGCAACAAAGCTTCAAAGAGAAAGCTTTATGTGAGCCTTGTGAGGCAGGCAGATACGAATTTCGACAACATACTTGAATGGATTTTGACAACTAAAAATGTCAATGAATTCATGGAAGAGGAGTCTAACCAATAGCCACTAGTTATATAGACAGCTTCCAATTTCAGAAGCAACCTGACTTGGGGAGATCAATTCTGTATTCCCATTTATGCCAGGTTTAACACCACTCTCCCAACTGAGGAGTGTTGGCCACAACCTATTCAGGCCAGCATGCGAGGCTGAAAATAACAGGATGAAAATACAAATCCAGCAGAAAAAAGTGCTGGCCACAGGGCCGTCTTAAGCCCATCCAGCGCCCTGGTGCTAGGTCCCTCCAAGGGGAGCCTCTCCAAGGGCCTGGGAGTGCCAAGCGGACCGCAGCAGCAGTGGGAGGCTACCTCTGAGGACTCCGCACTGCGCCTCCTTCTCATTTCCCCAGCGCTGGGTTCCGCTCATTCAAGCTTCGCCACCAGTGCGCGCACCGCGGGACCAGCAAGAGCTGCTTGGGTGCTGTGCGCACACTGGTGGCGAAGCTCAACTGAGCGGAGCCCAGCGCGGGGGAAAGGAGAAGGAGGCGCAGCGCGGAGTCCTCGGAGAAGGAGCGCAGTCCTGGCCAGATCGCTGGAACCCTGAGCTCACTTGGCGCCCTTCCAGCGCCCTCCAGCGCCCGGCGTCGTGGTTCTCCGCACCACTAGCCTCTATGGCTAGGACGGGCCTGGCTGGACACTGGAATAGGTTGGCTGTACACTATAGTAACTAATTAAGGATAAAGCCCACAGTTGCGCTCTCTGCACCGACACATGGAGACAGCAGCCACCAATAATGTTCTGTACACACACACCCAGCATGTATTCAGTGTCAGCTCATTCAGTGTCCAATAGCTACAGTGGCATAGTCCGCTAGAGAAGCTGGAGGCAGGAGTTCAAACACCACCAGGGAGGAAGGTGACCTCCCCTGCCTTTTCCATATCAACAAGCTCCTATGCTCAAACACTGAAGACACCACAGAGCAGCACCCTAACCACTAAGCCAGGCATCCCCAAACTGCGGCCCTCCAGATGTTTTGGCCTACAACTCCCATGATCCCTAGCTAACAGGACCAGTGGTCGGGGAAGATGGGAATTGTAGTCCAAAACATCTGGAGGGCCGAAGTTTGGGGATGCCTGCACTAAGCCACAGCAGCAGGTGGCCACCCCCCCCCCAGTCCCAACAAAGACCCCACAAGCTTAGGGGGTATTGAAGGAACCTGGCTCTGGGGAGCAGGGAACATGCATGTGGATGACTCGTGGTTTGTCTCTGAGGCACGACGACATATGGGGTGGGGGGCTCACACCTCAGCCAATCAGCAGGAGCCCTGCAGAAACCAAAAGCCTGGCTCCTTCATGGGTCAACCAGCTCTTTTGGCTGCCCCCTCATTGTAGCCTGATAGGACTCTGCATTCTTCCCTTCCAGCCAATTGTCCCTCCCATGTCCAACTGCCTATCTCTCACACCATGAACCCAAAACAAACCCCTGTGTTGCAATAAGAACCAATCACAACAATACGAAAAACACAACACATAGGCTAATAGTCAGTAGAGGATATATCATAGAATAATGATACCATTCAAATTATAGGAATAAGCCAATCAAAACTCATATGTACAATAAAACAATGTGTATGCAGGTAGCTCAGTTTTGTTATCGTTCATCGGTTGTATGCCTTGTATTTTATTTCCAGCTGCTGAAGACCATTACGAAACAGTAGTATCATTCCGGAGACACTATCCTTTTGAGACTTTTGAGATGTCTTCCGTTGAAACTTTTGAAAGACTATTGTGAGATTGTACTTAGGCATCTGTTTTGAACTCACAACTTGACAGTCCTTGCTACCACTCTGTTATGGTGTAGTGGTTAACAGCGGTAGACTCGTAATCTGGTGAACCGGGTTTGCTTCCCCGCTCTTCCATATGCAGTTGCTGGGTGACCTTGGGCTAGTCACACTTCTCTGAAGTCTCTCAGCCCCACTCACCTCACAGAGTGTTTGTTGTGGGGGAGGAAGGGAAAGGAGAATGTTAGCCGCTTTGAGACTCCTTCGGGTAGTAATAAAGCGGGATATCAAATCCAAACTCTTCTTCTACATATGAATTTTGATTGGCTTATTCAAATAATTTGCATGATATCATTATTCTATTATATATTCTCTACCAACTATTAGCCTACAGATTGTGTTTGTATTGTTGTGATTATCTCTCACACCATGGCAGTATCCCCCATGGGTACCATGAGAAGTCTGTTCCCTCACAACCTTGGGAACCCGAGTGAATCTCTTCCTGAGGCAGTTGAGGTGGGCAAGGGCCCTGCCTACCACTCCCCATCAATATAGTTAAAACATTGCGTGAAAAGCACCAGGGATGGTGCACATCCTCAAAGCGCAACACCCACATGTAGGGTTGCCAGCCAGTCCCTCCTGCAGGGCTCCTATGACTTGGAGGGTGTCTAGTCCGACATCAGGATAGCAAATGGAGCACCACTTATGCCACCAGTTCAATAAAAAGAGACCAGAACATGCTGCATTAATATCAATCATGGGGAATGTAGGAATTTGCATGAAGCAACCCCCACAGCAGAAGACCATACCTGCCAAGTTGCTGTCAAAGAAATAAGGGACCGGGCCGGAAATAGCAGACCGGAAGTAGCGCTGCCACCATTTTGGAACTGGGCAGAGCATGCTCAGAAGTGACTTTTGATGCTGCTTTGCCCAGTTCCAAAATGGCCGCCACGCCAGAAGTCGCACTGCAGCCATTTTGGAACTGGGCAGAGCAGCATCCAAAGTCGCTTCTGAGCATGCTCCGCCCAGTTCCAAAATGGCCGCCACGCCAGAATAAACCGGGGGAAAACAAAAAAAATCTGTTTTTTCAGATAGGAACAGCTGGAAAATGGGGATTTCCCAGGGAAAACGGGAGAGTTGGCAGCTATGGAAGACCAGGAGCATCATGGTTGCTGCTTCTTGTAAGGTGGTGGGCCTCTGCTCTTGTCAGCACAGAATGCCAACTGGAGAGCATCAATGGAAAGGAAGGAAAGGCACAGAGGAACAGCAACGGGCAGCAGTTGGAGCACACAGTCCCTGGACCTGCACACAGGAAACCATTTGGGCAGGAGTGGTGCCATCTGAGTGCAATGCCAGGTGTCTCGGGCTCTCTTAGGTCCTGCCACTGGGGAAGGAGGAGGCTAGAGTGACTGCAAGTGTACTCACCCCTTCCATTTTTCTTCTGGTAACAAACACTGTGGTGGCAGCTTGCTCCCCTCCGTGCTTTTGGGGTGTGGCTCTGCAAGGAAAAACCGCTCATGAGTTGCAGTGGTTGGCGGGGAGTGCCTGGCCTTGGCCAAGGTCCCAGAGATTACCTGCACATGGGGATGGTTGCAGTGTTTGGAGAGAGGTCAAGAGTGTTAGAGCAATGCAAGTTCAGACAAGACATATATATTCACGCAGCAAAAGTGGCAGTGGCTGTGGAGAGACATGAGATTGAGTCTTTTTAAAGAAAACAACAGCAATCAGGAGCAGTGATAGAAAGGCTAGGACTCCATGTGATGCAAGGCAAATGTGATCAGAGTTTCTTAATCTTTAAACATTTTGCAGAAGAACAGATTTTGGTAGATGCAGGCCAGCAAAGGTGAGATAAGAGACTCCTGCTTGAAATTTCCTCTTCTGAACTGATATTAACAGCCCCCTCTGATGTTTCAGGCTGCACCTGACATAGCTGCCAAGTTCTCCCTTTTTTTAAGGGAAATTCCCTTATGCTGAATAGGCTTCCTTGCGAGAAAAGGGAAAACTTGGCAGCTATGACCTGAGGATCACACCTGTTGCTGCTTTTGATAAGGCTTGAGAGCTTCCACATGGAGGAGGTTCCACACATCTTTAAGCTGCAATCAAATGCCACCCATTTTTGAGGTGAAATGTCTGAGGAATATTGAGGAAAGAAGAGTTGCGGTAAGACTAGCAAAAATAGCTCGGGTGGTGGGAGTTCTAGCTGAAGGGCATCCAGTTAGCCAGTTGCTAAGGTTGACTTTTTAATCAGACATATCCTAGTTCATCCATAACTGCATGATTAACCAGATCCCAGATAAATTGAAGTAAGTCAATGGTCATTCCACTGATTCTACTTACAGAATTTTTATGAGTCACTCTGTAGCCGGATGGTTCTGAAGCCCCATTGATTCTTCCCAAATGTACAGAGCGCTGATTTTGAGGAACGGTGAGGTATTTCTTGCTGTTTTTTGAAGCAGAGATCCGGGTGACTTTTCTATTGTAGGTAGGGTGTGGGGGAGTTAAAGGCATATCTGAGGAGCAAAGGTCAAGAAGAGGAATAATTCTGTAGTATTTAAATCAACTGAATAATTCACTACTTACTTAGTACTTGATTCATAGTAGCATGTGTGGATTGCCTCCATTGAGAGGCCTTACCAGTGAGGGGTTACCTCCCTATTTATCTACTTGCACTTTGACGTGCTTTCAAACTGCTAGATTGGCAGGAGCTGGGACCGAGCAACGGGAGCTCACCCCGTCGTGGGGATTCGAACTGCCAACCTTCTGGTCAGCAAGCCCTAGACTCAGTGGTTTAACCCATAGCATTTCCGTGTGCTGCTCTGGTTTGCCAGAAGCGGCTTTGTCATGCTGGTCACATGACCTGGAAGCTGTACGCCGGCTCCCTCGGCCAATAATGCGAGATGAGCACTGCAACCCCAGAGTCAGTCATGACTGGACCTAAAGGTCAGGGGTCCCTTTACCTTTACCAGTGAGGGTGGCAAATGTGAATGTCTGGAGGTGGTTGGAGGTTGGATGGTGGTCAATGGATTGAGATTGAATCCTGACAAGACAGAACTACTGTTTCTAGGGGACAGCGGGAGGGCAGGTGTGGGGGACTTCCTGGTCCTGAATGGGGTAAGAGTGTCATGGCTTGCATTTTTTTTTATTTTTTATTTGGCACAGAAAGTATTGTTCCAAATTGTAGAGATCTGTTCTATTCTACTTGATTCAAAAAGGTTCTGGAAAATGGGCTCTCCAATCATGGAGAGCACGAGTTGCGGAAGGGTTAACGAGACACCCCTTGGGTTGTTGGGCGGATTAGTGTAGATGGTCTTTGGTGATTGGGCATTTTTGTTGCTGGGGTAAAAACATGTTTTGATTGATTGACATGCCTTAGCCATTATAAACTCTTGTGTGCAGCTTCTGGTTTCACTTTTGCTAAGTGCAACGGATCTCCCTCCCACCCACCTGTCATGGGGTCGTCTGCTTTGGGGCAGGGGCCCGGTAGGAATTTTGTCCATTTGGCTGATTGGCTGGTGCCGTTTGGTTTTTGCCTACTGCGTAGCAAATTGTCACAACTTGTAAGGTTGGCGGTTAGGCATTGGTTAAAAATTTGGTCGGTGGAGGGGTATGGAAAGGCTGGGCCTACCCCTCAAAATTGCTGCTGCTTATAGAGGTATTCCGTTAAAGGAATCCTGGGGCTCGACGGGCTCTCGTCTGAACCCCTGCAAGGGGCTAGGGCCTTTCAAGCGCAAGAGCCTCAGGGAGCATTTCGGGGAGAGGTGGAAGGACCTGACTCACAGCTCCATCCTCTCTCATGGGGTGTTTACCTACTGACTTCCCTAGATGGCTAGAGGAAGTCAATGCGGATCTGTCCCAGGGCGGGGGACAGATGGAGGAACCAATGCCTAAGCAACCACTCACATTTGGTTGTATTTTAAATAAAGTTGTGGCCAAAATAATGCCAAAAACCTTAAAAGTAAATTGCTGTGTGCGGTGTGAATTATTGGGGGGATGTCTTATGACCTCGACACGCAACTTTCTCTGATACAAGCTGTTGAAAGCTAGAAGTTTCTAGCTGACAAGTCAGTTTCCTTTGTGCTGAGAGCAGGTGTTGTTTTGGTTTAAGATGGTTCAAACTGGTTCTATTATCTCTCTCAAGGTTATGCCAACTATAAAAACTTTCTCTTTATTTCTTGGTTCTCTCTACTTCATCCCTGTGTGGTGATCTATACTGATAAAGTGCTAAGGTTTTAGTCTGTGGGTTAAACCACTGAGCCTAGGGCTTGCTGATCAGAAGGTCAGCGGTTCAAATCCCTGTGACGGGGTGAGCTCCCGTTGCTCGGTCCCAGCTCCTGCCAACCTAGCAGTTCGAAAGCACATCAAAATGCAAGTAGATAAATAGGAACTGCTACAGCGGGAAGGTAAACGACGTTTCCATGTGCTGCTCTGGTTCGCCAGAAGTGGCTTTGTCATGCTGGCCACATGACCTGGAAGCTATACGCCGGCTCCCTTGGCCAATAATGCGAGATGAGCGCGCAACCCCAGAGTCGGTCACGACTGGACCTAATGGTCAGGGGTCCCTTTACCTTTTCCTTTAAGTTTAAGTTAAGGTTTTGCTGCAATTTAAGGACTGTGCCAATCCCGAAGAGTTGGATTTGTGACACTCATTTGCCTTCAGTAAATAATTAGTGGATGAAGCTAATTGCCCAAAGGAGCGTCTCTACCCCCATCATTCAGCCCAGACACTGAGGTCC
The DNA here is from genome assembly GCF_965207765.1 of Zootoca vivipara. Taxonomy (NCBI): domain Eukaryota; kingdom Metazoa; phylum Chordata; class Lepidosauria; order Squamata; family Lacertidae; genus Zootoca; species Zootoca vivipara. The sequence continues at coordinate 7,075,569 of NC_142588.1, read as the reverse complement.
AGCTTTGAGGGTCTTCTGGTGGGTTCCCTCACTGCGAGATATGAAGCTACAGGGAACCAGGCAGAGAACCTTCTTGGCAGTGGCACCTGCCCTGTGGAATGCCCTCCCATCAGATGTCAAAGAGATAAACAGGCAGCCCTGTTCAGCAAAGTTTTTAGTGTGTGGTGTTTTTTGTGTTTTTAATATGTTGTGGGGAGCCCTCCGGAGTGGCGGAGGCAACCCAGTCAGATGGACGGCATATAAATAATTAAATTATTATTATAATAATAATTATTTATTACACTGATGTGAAAGTTCTGCATGAAGTGTTTCATCAGAACCAAAGTAGATCTGATGGGGTAGGCACCGTTCTTAGGTCAGCCCCACTCAAATAAAAAAGGGGGGTGGCGCACGTGGCCTGTGCTCGGGGGCAGGGCCAGCCATCGTAGGGTGGGGAGAGCTGGGACAGGCCGCTTTGTGGGGCCTCCAAGGATTCTGCCTGCCTCCTTCCACTCAGCCGCCCTACAACTGACGGGGAGGCAACGGGCGCGGAGCCTGTGGGTGCTCAAGTCACCGCATCACTCCCAGGAGAGACAAGTTGCTTGGGTGCGCTGCAGCCCCCAAGGTGAGTTCCGCCCACCATCTTGCCCCCCCCCCGGTGCGGACACCTGGGGCGGGGCGCACCCACCAACCACCACTTGCTACGCCCATGGCGCTTCCCTGTTGTGGCAGCCAGCAGAGGCGGAATTAGGGGAGCACTACTAGTTCAGTAGCACTAGGCGTGGAGCCTTGGGGGTGCCTCAGGGGACGGAGCAGCTTTGATTTAGAATAATAATAATAATAATAATAATAATAATAATAATAATAATTTATACCCTGCCCTCCCCAGTGACAGCCGGGCTCAGGGCGGCTGACATCAACAAGATCACAACAAAACGTAAAAGAAAGAAAAACAATAGATTAAAATGCAGATTAAAATACAATCCAGATTTAATTATTTTTTGTTTAATGCAGCCTCATTTTAAAATGGAGTGTGAGAGGTGGGAGGCACCAGATGTTGGTGCCCCACCAAAAGGAAATTTGAGACTCCATGATCCGCCACTGCAGCCAGGTTGCAGAATGTCCTCCTTTGAGAGGCCTGAGCGACCCTCTCTCTGCTGCTAAGATCCTCTTATCCCAGCCTGACTTTCCATTTCCCACCGCTTTGGTGTTTCTGCTGCAGCCTGTGAAATATGCAGATTAGGGCATGCCTAAGCCAATTGAAAACTCCCCAGTTCTGCATAGGACGGCAACCTGTGAACATGATCTCAGAATCCACAAATATGGGGAAATATGCAGATAATAATAATACACAAATTATACCCCTGCCCAAATTGGGTGCTTTTTCTAGCTTTTCCGTTTAGATTATGTTGCCTGTGCTAATTTATATTTTCCCAGTAAGGAACTTAAAACTAAATACAAGAAGACATTTTCCCTGGACCCTGTTAGGAGTGAAAGCATAATTAAGAAAACCAGTCAAATACCATTCTGAAGTCACCTCCGTTCCTTCCCCTCCATGAGTTCGCCTCCTAGTGTCAAATTAACAGTGAAGCCAAGGGTAACCTTACCGTGGGCTTCCATATTTCAGCAAGGGCTTAAAGTTGCCTAGAAGTTGCCTGGACACTAAGAGGACGTGGCTGTGTTGGTCTCACGCTGGGGTATCATTGATGAGCAGCTATTTCCATCCCAGCCTGTGCTTTCTGAAAGTCCGCCACGAGCCAAAGCAAATTAGCCAGATCTTCTGTTTCAATAATCACCATCTAAGCAAAGAGCAAAAATAACCAGCCACCAGCCGCTGACGCTCAAGAGTATCTCCTAGGTGGGATGCCGGCATCTCTGCCTCCGGCTCACAGACTGCCAAAAGCAAGAGCACAAACAGCAAGGGATAAAATCCAGGGCAAAGCCAGTGTCTTAAGTTAGAATCCGCTCTACTTGAAAGCCAAAGGAAGCAGCTGCTTGTGTCGGTGAGGATTAGGCAAGGAATCCTAGCTTATTACTGCTGCAAAAAGCCGCAGTTCATCTGAAAGGGTGGACAACGCTACCTGGCAGGAGGTAAGTGTGGCAGACTTTTTAAAAGCCTGCACTTCAGCTTGCTCATGTTACCATACTACCTGGGTGCTGTATGCTCATTTCAACATGAAATATTCAAGGGATTATCTTGTAATCAATGGTCTAATCAGAGCAAGGCCACCAGGTCCTACTTAGCCTCGAACCCTGAGGCAAAAGCAGGTTCTTCTCTGTGCTTGAGCTCTTACTGGTAAAAGTTTTCTTGAGCAGAGGAACGGAAATGTCGGGAGTGTGCATCCCCGGGGAAATGTTCCTTTTGCCTTTGGTATCCCAAATGATTTTTGTTTTTGTCTTCTATAGCCTAGACAATTTTGTGCTTCTACATCTCTCACATGAGAGAAATAGAAGATTAGACTGCCTGTTTATTGAAAACATTTTCCTTAAAGCAGAAAAAGACAGAAAGTTGCAAGGGATTTATTTGCCTGTTAGAAATGCTGGCCATGTGTTCTTTAATGACGGGGTAGAATAAAACCTGGGGATTAACTGTAGTCAGTGTGGTATTAATTAGTTCACATCAGCAAGAGTTTCTCCCTTCTTCAACTAGCAATAATCTAAAAAGACACTTGCTGCTTCTTATTGGTTTAGGGAATGAGACAGAGCCACAGGGAACCAATCCACATTAGATTAGTATTCCAAAAAGATCACTGACCTCTTTACTAGGAAACAGATTAGCGGTGAAAGGGCTGTGCAAAATATGCACCTTAATTCTCATTGTTTTTTTTCTCCTTCGCTTGCCATCACATTGCATGTTTGGGATACTTGTCAAATAAATACATAAATATTATATTATTTTTAAAGGGACGTGGGTGGAGCTGTGGTCTAAACCACAGAGCCTAGGGCTTGCCAATCAGAAGGTCGGCGGTTCAAATCCCTGTGATGGGGTGAGCTTCCGTTGCTCGGTCCCAGCTCCTGCCCACCTAGCAGTTTGAAAGCACATCAAAAGTGCAGCAGTTTGAAAGCACATCAAAACTGCAGCGTGAAGGTAAACAGTGTTTCCGTGCACTCTGGTTTCCGTCACAGTGTTCTGTTGCACCAGAAGTGGTTTAGTCCTGCTGGCCACATGACCCGGAAAGCTGTCTGTGGACAAACATTGACTCCCTTGGCCTGAAAGCAAGATGAGTGCTGCAACTCCATAGTTCCCTTTGACTGAACTTAACCATCCAGGGGTACTTTACTTTACTTTACTTTACTTTAGTGGGATGCGGGTGGCGCTGTGGTCTAAACCACTGAGCCTAGGCCTTGCCAATCAGAAGGTTGGTGGCTTGAATCCCCGTGACAGAGTGAGCTCCGGTTGCGGCTTTGTCATGCTGGCTACATGACCTGGAAGCTGTATGCTGGCTCCCTCGGCCAGTAAAGCGTGATGAGCGTCGCAACCCCAGAGTCGTCTGCGACTGGACTTAACACTCAGGGGTCCCTTTATCTTTACCTTTTATTATATTATATTATTTACTAGATGTCTATACTACCCTTCATCTGAGGATCAAAGGGCAGTTTACAATTTAACAACATAGAAATGCATACCATAGTAACAAACAGAATCACTTCTCTCTCTCTCTCTCTCTCTCTCTCTCTCTCTCTCTCTCTCTCTCTCTCTCACACACACACACACACACACACACACAGTTTAAAAGGCCACGTATTATTTATTTCTGCTGATGCTAAGTCCTCATCTCAGATAGTCAACATTGTGCCCTCCTGATGTTGTGGATTTGCAGTTCCTATCATCCCTGATCATTGGCCATGTTGGCTGGGTTGGAGAGCGCCCAGAGTCCAACAACATCTGGGGGAGACTGCTTTGGCTACAACTGGACTAGAATGAATCAGGTCAGACGCTGTTGTACAAAAACCGTTCCTAACTTTTGCTTTTCTTTTCTTTAAAATATATTTTATTGGTCTTATAACAAATACAAAATATATATATATATATAAAAGAAAAAACACAGAAAAACAAATGCTTATTCACATTTGAGCTGACATATCCTCAAACTTAGGTTTCCTTAACAATATATAGCTCAAATATACTTTCTTACTCTATCGACTTCCTCCTTCCCCCCCTTCCACATTTCTATTTATAACTAATCTAGCACTCTCTACTTCTTAAATCATTTCTTCTTCTAAAATACTCATAATAAATCTTATTCTTGATCCGTATTAACCACAAATATCCAATATTTCAAAATATCATTTGGATCTAGAAGTCATAATAATCATTTTACATTTAATCTTATTTCCTCCTCCTGTATCTATTTGCTTCTTCCGCCTCTTTGTACTTCCATTTCCCTTATTGTCCATTCTTAATCTTATATTTCTTTTCTAAATAAATCTTGAATTTCTTCCAATCTTCTTCCACCTAACTTTTGCTTTTCATTTAGTAGCATCTAGGCAGGCCCCAAGCTCACGAGCCTATTAATTATTCTGCTACCGGTGAAAATGTGTCCTATTATTCTAAACTGAAATGTTGTAGAGTGGCTGGGATTACTTTGCATTACCTTTGTTTTGAGCATCGCCAGAAACTAGATGGCCAGGTTATTCATGTTCTAGTTATTTCCTGATCACTGTGGTGTATTTTAAATAGTGCTGCTCTTGAAGGCACTTTAGAAGCTTCAGTTAGCCAATAATAATAATAATAAATTACAATAATAAATTTATTATTTATACCCCGCCCATCTGACTGGGTTTCCCCAGCCACTCTGGGTGGCTTCCAACCAAATATTAAAATACAATAGTCCTTCAGATATTAAAAGCTTCCCTAAACAGGGCTGCCTTCAGATGTCTCCTAAAAATCTGGTAGTTGTTGTTTTTCCTTTGACATCTGGTGGGAGGGTGTTCCACAGAGTGGGCACCACTACCGAGAAGGCCCTCTGCCTGGTTCCCTGTAACTTGACTTCTCGTAGCGACGGAACCGCCAGAAGGCCCTCGGCACTGGACCTCAGTGTCCGGGCAGAGTGATGGAGGTGGAGACGCTCCTTCAGGTATAGATGAGATATCTCCCAGAAGATCTGGGGAGGAAAATCATTCATTAATTTTTAAAAGAAATTTAAGGCGTGGTGACAAACCAAGATTCAATCTGTTTTGCCAAAACAAAGGATACTGTCTTAAGTACATCAACAGATCTTCATGGGTGGGTAGAGAGACATTGTTACTCAACTTTGGGATCACCTTCTACTTCCTCAGCAAAACCTCAGCCTCTCTTCTTTGCCTTTGGGAAATGCTGTGAGATATTCTTATTCAGACTGGATTCTGGTCTCCAGGGATAGCACAGAATGATGGGCATATTGTTATTCACCCAAGACCTTGGGGTGGGTTACATCCATGTCCAATTAAATAAATGATAAATGTAGTACAACTTTCAGTTGGGATGAATAGAGAAACACAGGTGTTTTTAGATTATATAAAGCATCGTAGTTCCAACTTCACTGGGTGTCTTTGTTTTCTTCCCAAGGCTAGGAGAGTGGTGTTAGCTGATAATGCAGAGCTGTGACAAATAATGCCGTTATGCTAGATAGTGTTTCACGTACTGGAGGAGAATAGTGCTTGAAAGTCTTTAAAGTTGACTGAGAGATTACATGCAGTTAATAATTGAGGAGTTATATAAAACTTCTCCCTAAATCCATTTAATGTTCCTGTAATCCATCTTCTCTGGTGAGCTGCAATTAAATCAGTTCTTCTCCAGTTGGCTGAAATGGTTGGGGCAAGTCCAAAACGTATTTAAATATACAATATCAGTGGTGACACCAGTGTTTTTTTTTCCCTGGAAAAATAAATGCCGATACTCATCATGTAGTTGTTACAGTAAGTGCCACGCTTTCGTTGTTGTTGTTGTTGTTGTTGTTGTTGTTTAGTCGTTTAGTCGTGTCCGACTCTTCGTGACCCCATGGACCATAGCACGCTAGGCACTCCCGTCTTCCACTGCCTCCCGCAGTTTGGTCAAACTCATGTTCATAGCTTCGAGAACACTGTCCAACCATCTCATCCTCTGTCGTCCCCTTCTCCTTGTGCCCTCCATCTTTCCCAACATCAGGGTTTTTTCCAGGGAGTCTTCTCTTCTCATGAGGTGGCCAAAGTATTGGAGCCTCAGCTTCACGATCTGTCCTTCCAGTGAGCACTCAGGGCTGATTTCCTTCAGAATGGATAGATTTGATCTTCTTCCATGGGACTCTCAAGAGTCTCCTCCAGCACCATAATTCAAAAGCATCAATTCTTCGGCGATCAGCCTTCTTCATGGTCCAGCTCTCATTTCCATACATCACTACTGGGAAAACCATAGCTTTAACTATAGGGACCTTTGTCGGCAAGGTGATGTCTTTGCTTTTTAAGATGCTGTCTAGGTTTGTCATTGCTTTCCCCCCAAGAAGCCACGCTTTTTAGCAACCCCAAAAAAGAGGTACCATGCAGAGGAAGAAGCCCAGGTGGAAAGGTGAATAAGGGACCATGCTGAAGGTGAGGAATGGGTAGGGAAAGAAATTCCACCAGAAGAAGAAGAAGAAGAAGAGGAGTAGTAGTAGTAGTTTGGATTTGATATCCAGCTTTAACATTCTCCTTTCCCTTCCTCCCCCACAACAAACACTCTGTGAGGTGAGTGGAATGGAATGGAAAGAAGGAATGGAAGGGCCCAAGATGGAGATTTTCAATGCCCCGCCCCTCTGACCCCCAGTCATGCCAACACCATCACAGGAGCTTTTGACATTGGCTTCAACCCACCAGCCAATCACACCTCACCGTCAGACGTATTTAAGCTCCGCATGGGCAAGCTGCAACTTAGCCCCGTACCAGCTGAGCTCTTATCTATGTATGCTACACATGATCCTGGCTGCATGGACATTAACAGGCAACTCTGGCCCTGAAGTGCCCTTTCCTTCACCAAAGGTGCTTTGCAGTGCAAGGGAGCACCAAGAACACACAAAGGCTTCCTTGCTCACCATCAGGGAACCTGCCTCCAGAGTGAACTGGGAGTATTGGCCGGAGGAAGGGTCCTTACAAAGTCTGGGGCAGGAAATAGTGTTTTAAAAACAAAGAGTCCAGTGAGCTGAGGGTTATTTATGAATGAGTTTCAAAGCACTGGTCCCAATGCAGACTTCCTCAGGGAGCCCACCAACATGGAAAGGGATTTGGGGGTTGTGGTAATAATAATAATAATAATAATAATAATAATAATAATAATAATAATAATTTATTATTTATACCCCGCCCATCTGGCTGGGTTTCCCCAGCCACTCTGGGCTGCTTCCAACAGAAAGATAAAACACAATAATCTATTAAACAGATTTAATAATCTATTAAATCTATTAATCTAGGCAGCACAATGAAAAGAAGTTGGGGGTTGTTAGGCAAGGAATATTGAATACACCCACCGGCATCATAATGCAGGCTGGCTTGAAGGTTTTGCTGAGGTATCTACTACAATCCCAAGGTCTCTTTCTTGTCATATTAGGGATAATTGCTCCAATGTCTCTTTACCCATTGACACACACCTGCCATTTTAATGCCCATTCACCCAGTTTGGATAGATCCTTTTGGATCCATTGGCTGGAATCCATTGGTTCAGGTCTTACCTTCTGGAGGAGAAAACAGGCTCGCTCCCTCTTCCATGCATTCATGGCTCGCTCTTTACACTGATCATCATTGTACTACAGAATTCAATAGTATGTTATCTATAAAACTTCTGGCTTCTCTCTCTCATGTGTGTGTGTACACGTGTCTACATACTCTCCCTAAAAAGGCATTTCCATGGTTAAGTGAGGTGCCTGATCTAGGTGGGAACAACTATAAGACATAGTATGGGAAAAGTGTGGGACCCAGGTGGCGCTGTGGGTTAAACCACAGAGTCTAGGGCTTGCTGATCAGAAGGTCGGCGGTTCGAATCCCTGCAATGGGGTGAGCTCCCGTTGCTCGGTCCCAGCTCCTGCCAACCTAGCAGTTTGAAAGCACATCAAAGTGCAAGTAGATAAATAGTGACCGCTCCGGCGGGAAGGTAAACAACGTTTCCGTGTGCTGCTCTGGTTCCCCAGAAGCAGCTTTGTCATGCTGGCCACATGACCTGGAAGCTGTCTACGGACAAACGCCGGCCCCCTCAGCCTATAGAGCGAGATGAGTGCCGCAACCCCAGAGTCGGACACGACTGGACCTGATGGTCAGGGGCCCCTTTACCTTTACCTATGGGAAAAGTGTACAGAGAAGGTATTTCTCCCTCTCATAATACTAAAACCCAGGCCAGCTAATGAAGCCGTACGTTATAAGACACAGGAGAGATAAAATAAAGCACCTAGTGAAACAACAGAATTCACTCCCGTAAAAATGTAGTGATGGCCTTTAGAAGGGAATTGTTGAGGGTAAGGCTTCCAGTTTTCCCTCCGGTGTTGGATGCAGTGGGCTCTGAATGTCATTTGTTGGGGGTCACAAGTGGAGAGACTTCTGCTGCAATCAGATTCTGCTTGCAGGCTACCCCGAAGCATCCAGTCGGCCACTGTGAGAACAGGATGCTGCCCTGCATGGGCCTTTGGGCTCTTTTTTGAATACACTTGCTATTGTGTTGTTGTTTTTAAGGAAGGAAAATACCTGAGAAAATACCTGCTCCTTATTATCAGCAAGAACCTTCCCACATGACTTGCTTATATAACTGTGTCGCCACCCACAGTAGCAAATGCAGTTGGGAAAAAAAATCCTGGCTCTTGACCCAGGAACAGCAGCTCAAAGATTTTTTTTTTCCCCTCTAGAGACTCAACTCAAATGCACTCTCACTGCAAAACAGCAGGGAGCTGCAGAGTCCTTATCATGCTCTTGCGGTTTGCTAAACTAGTTTATGTGCATAGCGTTCAACCTGGCTACAGGCCGATCTCGTTTCTCAATCTAATCTCTTGATCTCATGAAAGAGCCAACATTAGCAGCCCTGAGGGGGGAGGGTCTGTTTCTGAGACATCTAATCAAACTGTGTGCCTCAAGCGGCTTGATTAAATTAATAGGTGCAGAAGGGAGGAGCATGGCTTGAACAGCACTGAACAACACTGGACACAGGCAATAATTTTTGAGAGAGAGAAAGGTAAGATAAATATCAAATGTGGTCAAAGTATAATGCTTCAAAGGCCTCGAAACTTATTTGAGTGGAAGTGACAAGGAGATAAAGGACAAGTATGTCTACCATGGGCAATAGTGGTGCTATCATACCACTTTAAATAACCCTGTCTATCTCTAGCCTGAGACTTTGATTCCCAGATTCTCACTCCTGCAACAGTCACAGCTGTAGCAAGAAAACAAATGGCATTAACAGCTATGGGAACTGTCCTCTGGATGTTCTTGGAAACTCATGGTCTTCTCTGTTGGGAGCTTCTTGATGAGTGGACACCATTGGGCAATTAATGGGCTAATTCAGGTTCTTCATCTGGAAAATCTGTGCTGTCACTCTCAAGGTTGAAGTTTGCAATCTGCAGGCTGCAAGGAGGCTTTCCTCCAACCCCCAACTCACTCCAAACCAGGGGTAGGCAACCTAAGGCCCATGAACGACAAGCTGCCTACAGGGGTCGTTTAACCGGCCCATGAGCAGCCCCCGAACCCAGCTGCCTGCTCGGCGAGTCCCCGCGTGCTGCGCTAAACCGGCTCAGTGCAGCACAGGGACTTGCTTCCACAGCGCCGGAAATCACTTCCGCGCATGCGCGGATGCCGGAAACCGTGTCTGTGCAGACACAGACGCTGGAAATTATGGGCGCACGTGCAATCCGGCCGACAGAGGGATCTCCGCTGGAGTGAACTGGCCCAGGCGAGGTAAACCTTGCCGACCCCTGCTCGAAACAATACCCACGCTGGCTTGGATTGCGGGAAGGGTACTCGCTCCCCCTGGGCAGAAGATCCTGGCTCAAGGCCATTATTTGACATACTACTATTGACAAGGTCAGAGCACTGGGTCACAATAGGGGTGTGTACACACGTGCACATTTGTATGCGTGTCTCAGTTTAACAATATGTGGGTCTATGAGTATCAAGTATAGAATACTTATATTTGTTTGTAAGAATATAAAGGGTTGAACAAACCCAAGCAGATGCCAGCTATCTCACCTGAGAGCTTGTAGATTCTCCTTCCTTGGAGGTTTATAAGCAGAGGTTGGAAGGCCACCTGTCATGGATGCTTTAGCTGAGATTCCTGAATTGCAGGCGGTTGTACTAGGTGACTACAGTGGTACCTCGGGTTAATGACACTTCAGGTTACAGACGCTTCAGGTTACAGACTCTGCTAACCCAGAAATAGTACCCCGGGTTAAGAACAGTTTCAGGTTAAGAACGGATCTCCGGAACGAATTAAGTTCTTAACCCGAGGTACCACTGTATTGGGGTCCCTTCCAACTCTACAAGTCTATGATTCTATGAAGTTATACATATTAACTGAAAGCTAGGGTTGATTTCAAATTATCAGGATTATGTGCTTGCTCATTTATTTACCCAGTCAACAGTTTTATATTAAAATCTTTAAGCACAACACAACAACAATAAAAAGTCAGAATCAAAATGCTAAACTAAATATTTAGCAGTGCAACCTAAAAAAAATAGCAGCCAGGAATACTTCCTGCTTACTGTTAATGAGGAAGGGTGCCCCCTGGTGGGAAAGCTCCCCACTGCACATGTGAGAATGAATGTTTTCCTTTTCAGCTATGATAGCAGCGTGCCTTGATGAGGGTGGCTTAATGAATGTTTAAAGGTAAAGATAAAGGATCCCTGACAGTTAAGCCCAGTCGCAGATGACTCTGGGGTTGCAGCGCTCATCTTGCTTTACAGGCCGGCGTTTGTCCGCTCCACAGTTTTTCCGGGTCATGTGGCCAGCATGACTAAGCCGCTTCTGACATAACCAGAGCAGCGCACAGAAATGCCGTTTACCTTCCCGCCGGAGCGTTACCTATTTATCTACTTGCACTTTTTGGCGTGCTTTCGAACTGCTAAGTTGGCTGGAGCTGGGACTGAGCAACGGGAGCTCACCCTGTCGCGGGGATTCGAACCGCCGAACTTCTGTTTGGGAAGCTCAAGAGGCTAAATGGTTTAGACCACAGTGCCACCCGCGTCGCTAATGGGTGTTGTGGTTGATCTGGAATGTAGGAGGGCCACCAAGAGTAGCCTGCTAGTGGCAATGTCACCATTCTGTACCTGACAGATGAGCAGCTCAGCTTGAGCTGGCAGCTGAAGTCTCATCCTCCGGTCTTCCAGAGTGGTTGATCTGAAGGACAGCAGAGGGTAGTGCAGAAGTTGCCTCTCTTGGCAAGCTACCATGTAAACACTCTCCGCATCCTGCTACAAAAGACCCAAGTTCTGAAGATGGCGCTGTGAACAGCTCCCCTCTTCCTGCTCCGCAAAAATCAGCTCGTAAGTAGCCAAATTATCGGTCTGCCTGGACTTTAACGGGGATTTAAGATATTTCTTATCTTAGATTTCTATGCCCTTAACAAGGTCACCTGCTGCTTCTGCCTCTGCCTCACCCTCCTCAATTTGTCACCAATCAGTCTTGGCTGAGCAGGGGAACGTGGCCCTGGAGATAACCTCTTCAGATGTTCTCAAAGAGATCTTGGGTCAATTTCAACTTTTGAAGAGAACTTAAGAACCATTAGGGATAACATTTCCGTGCTTCAAGATGTTGCCAATTTTAGAGTGGACATTTCTGGGATAAAAAAAAGATTCAAAACAAAGAAATGAAGAAGTGAGTTCTTGTGAAACTCACTGGACATTCTGGACAAGAGGACAACATTCCTTGTAAGCCAGATGCATAGATGCGATTTTCATATAATTGACGTTAGAAAAATTCCGTATCAAGAAAACCGCTTTGTGTTTATGGCAAATCTCCTTTAAAAACTTTTATCTTTGGGGGAAGTTTTCCTGCTTGAAATAGACCAGGTCACCGTAATTCCAATACTGAAAAGGAGTTCTTCACCTCCCTCCAGCATTGTGATACTTCAGTTTCTTCACACTGAAAAGAGACATGATTCTTTTATTATTATTATTATTATTATTATTATTATTATTATTATTATTAAGGATTTTCATGGTTTACAAAGGTAGTACAATGTCTCGTATTCTTTCCCATGTATCGTTTTTACACATTAATCTTGGCTGTTAAGACATTAGGAAGGGTGGGAGGGGTGGCTAATACCCCAGAGGACAGGATCACACTTCAAAATGACCTTAACAGATTAGACAACTGGGCCAAAGCAAACAAGATGAATTTTAACATGGATAAATGTAAGGTACTACACTTGGGCAAAAAAAATAAAAGGCACAAATACAGGATGGGTGACACCTGGCTTGAGAGCAGTACATGTGAAAAGGACCTAGGAGTCTTGGTAGACCACAGACTTGACATGAGTCAGCAGTGTGATGCAGCAGCTAAAAAGCCAATGCAATTCTGGGCTGCATCAATAGGAGTATAACATCTTGATCTAGGGAAGTAATAGTACCACTGTATTCTGCTCTCACAGCAAACTATGGCAAGTTCTTAAAGAAATGGGAGTGCCTGATCACCTCATCTGTCTCCTGAGAAATCTCTATGTGGGACAAGAAGCTACAGTTAGAACTGGATATGGAACAACTGATTGGTTCAAAATTGGGAAAGGAGTACGACAAGGTTGTATATTGTCTCCCTGCTTATTTAACTTATATGCAGAATTCATCATGCGAAAGGCTGGACTAGATGAATCCCAAGCAGGAATTAAGATTGCCGGAAGAAATATCAACAACCTCAGATATGCAGATGACACAACCTTGATGGCAGAAAGTGAGGAGGAATTAAAGAACCTTTTAATGAGGGTGAAAGAGGAGAGCACAAAATATGGTCTGAAGCTCAACATCAAAAAACCAAGATCATGGCCACTGGTCCCATCACCTCCTGGCAAATAGAAGGGGAAGAAATGGAGGCAGTGAGAGATTTTACTTTCTTGGGCTCCTTGATCACTGCAGATGGTGACAGCAGTCACGAAATTAAAAGACGCCTGCTTCTTGGGAGAAAAGCAATGACAAACCTAGACAGCATCTTAAAAAGCAGAGACATCACCTTGCCGACAAAGGTCCGTATAGTTAAAGCTATGGTTTTCCCAGTAGTGATGTATGGAAGTGAGAGCTGGACCATAAAGAAGGCTGATCGCCGAAGAATTGATGCTTTTGAATTATGGTGCTGGAGGAGACTCTTGAGAGTCCCATGGACTGCTAGAAGATCAAACCTATCCATTCTTAAGGAAATCAGCCCTGAGTGCTCCCTGGAAGGACAGATCGTGAAGCTGAGGCTCCAATACTTTGGCCACCTCATGAGAAGAGAAGAATCCTTGGAAAAGACCCTGATGTTGGGAAAGATTGAGGGCACTAGGAGAAGGGGACGACAGAGGACAAGATGGTTGGACAGTGTTCTCGAAGCTACGAACATGAGTTTGACCAAACTACGGGAGGCAGTGCAAGACAGGAGTACCTGGCGTGCTATGGTCCATGGGGTCACGAAGAGTCGGACACGACTAAACGACTAAACAACAACAATTCTGCTCTGGTCAGACCTCACCTGGAGTACTGTGTCCAGTTCTGGGCACCACAGTTCAAGAAGGATACTGACAAGCTGGAACGTGTCCAGAAGAGGGCAACCAAAATGGTCAAAGGCCTGGAAACGATGCCTTATGAGGAACGGCTTAGGGAGCTGGGTATGTTTAGCCTGGAGAAGAGAAGGTTAAGGGGTGATATGATAGCCATGTTCAAATATATGAAAGGATGTCATATGGAGGAGGGAGAAAGATTGTTTTCTGCTGCTCCAGAGAAGCGGACAGGGAGCAATGGATTCAAACTTCAAGAAAGAAGATTCCACCTAAACATTAGGAAGAACTTCCTGACAGTAAGAGCTGTTCGACAGTGGAATTTGCTGCCAAGGAGTGTGGTGGAGTCTCCTTCTTTGGAGGTCTTTAAGCAGAGGCTTGACAGGCATATGTCAAGAATGCTTTGATGGTGTTTCCTGCTTGGCAGGGGGTTGGACTGGATGGCCCTTGTGGTCTCTTCCAACTCTATGATTCTATGATTCTAAAGGAGGGAGAGGTGGGTGGGCTGGGGAGCCGATGCTTCTATTTTCCTTGGTATGTGTAGGGGTTCAGTGTCAGCGTTGGTCGTGCAGCTTCTATGTTTGTTTGTGCTCCTTTGTTGGTGAGAGAGGTCGGGGGTTGGCGTAGGAGGCGCTTGTTCATTTGTGTTTGGCTGTGGTGATCTTTGGTTTCTTGCATGAGTGGGGTGGGTGGGTGTTTTGATTAGGTTAGCCATATTGATTTGTATGCTGATGGAAGGTTTTTGTTGGGCTGTGTAGGTGATGAAGGGGAACCATACTGGGGTGAAGGTGTCTTCTTCCGTTTGTCCCCGTGTCAGTTTCAGCTTACTGGTTAGTTTTTTCTAGTAGGGCTGTTTCCCATACTACTTGATACCATTGGTCCATGTTTACTCCTGACAGGTCTTTCTAAAAAATGTTGTCCAAAATCATCATCTTCTTCTTCTTCTTCTTCACTTTTTAACTTTCTTTTCCTTGTTCTGGGCATATCGCCAAGAAGCAGATAACACTCAGCTTAATCATCCATATAATAATATGCAGAACTCAGCCAAACTACTGCAGTATTAGCTATGTGAATTGTCTAGATTCTAGAACTGACAGTTGTGCAGAACGCCACCCCGTATAAGGAACACTGCAAGATTCAGAAAGCAAAATATCCCAAATATGTTTCTAAACGAGTTCAGAGTTTATTGCTCGGTATGTTACAATGAATGCCTTGGCTAGAAGAACAGTATCAAAATACAAAATACACAAAGAAAATTAGAATTGGATTGTAAATTTCATGGCAGCTGGGTACAAAAAAAAATAAAAAATAAAAATTCACATTAGCTCCCAGAGATATTTATGGCTTGCATTTCCGAGAGAGACATTCACACTGTCTGGCGCTAAAAACTTCATGCTGTACTATGGAGCCATTGGCACAGCGGAGGGGCACTCGTATGGACTCTGTCTCTGTAGCCGAACAGCAGGTGCACCGATCTTCAATGCTGTTCAGTGTAATGTTATAAATGGCTCTGCTTGTGCATTTGCCCTGGAAGTGAAATTAGAAATATTTTATTCCTGCGACACTGTTTCCAGGATAAAATGTTCTGACACAACAATTGCTCATCCAGTCTCTGGGGAATTAGTTTTGTAAAAGGTCGGGTGCAGACAGAAGGCCATCTCTCTATAAAGCATGGTTTGCAAATCGGACTCTGGCTGCAGCATCTACACTCCTCCCAGACAAAAAAATCTACCTTATTTGCCTAAACCATGGCTTAACATGACATCATGCCCACTAAAACTGAACGGAGCAGCCGTGTTCAGCTGTAATAGCCTTGCCAACAACTTCTTGGAAAAACTTCAGTCATTAATATGGAGACTGACAGGCATCTAATTGGACTCAGTGTTTCTGATCATTACCTGGATGCCTCCCATTCTATTCCTGCAGATTTATGTAGTAAATCCGCATTTATTGATTAGATAGGCTATTTATTGCTATAAAACCCTCATGACACACAGAACATTTTTATGTATAAACAATGTTCACAAAGTATTATAGACCACTGGGGAAGTAAATGTTTTGTATTCAGAAGCTTCCCTCCCCACCTGACACCCTTTGTGTCTCTCGTTCAAAAGGCTTTTCTCTTGGCTAGCAGCACAGAGTCACAATGACTGCTACCTCACCTCCATCCCAGAACTATGAAGGAAAGAGTAAAGATCAGGCATTGGCAAACTCAGCCCTCCAGATGTTTTGGGAATACAACTCCCATCATCCCTAGCTAACAGGACCAGTGGTCAGGGATGATGGGAATTGCAGTCTCAAAGCATCTGGACGGCCGAGTTTGCCTATGTCTGGTAAAGATAGTTGGATTGGCTCCAATCTAGAGGCACAGAAGGGAGGCCTAATATAAATGTAAACCCCAATGGCCATTGCAATTGGGTAAGTAGCAGGAGAAGAGATGATTAATATTTTCCCTATTGGTCATCCTTCCACTACAGTGGTGCCTCGCAAGACAAATTTAATTTGTTCCGCGAGTCAATTCGTTTTGCGAAAAATTCATCTTGCGAATCGTGGTTTCCCATAGGAATGCATTGAAATTTCCTTTTTTGCCCATAGGAACGCATTAATTAAATTTCAATGCATTCCTATGGGGAAAACGCGATTCGCGAGACGAATTTTTCACAAAACGAATTCATCTTGCGAGTCACCAAGAAAAATTCGTCTTGCAGGGCATTCGTCTTGCGAGGTACCATTGTACAGTGATTGCTCCCTTCCCCACCCATGGTGTTTATACTGAGAAGTAAACCCCTCGAGTTGCTTTTCTTTATGCAAAGTGGCCCTGGGGCTTTGTTTTAGGGTCTCTTCGTGTGTAGTTTGTCCCTGACTATATGCCCACACTTAGCAAGCCTTATTTCCTTGGAAGATTTTAAATTGCTGCTTATGCTGCAGCTCAGGCTGGGCAGAAGACAGGGAGACTGACTGTTGCTGTGTACACATTCCTGTTTACTCTGTACCCAGTGTGCTCCCACTGGTGGTTTGGAAGCAGTGCACATTTTAAGTCACAACCCATATCTATCCTGGATCTATTCTGCTATTGTCTATTTTGATGCTTCTCCACCCCCCACCCACCACCCCCGCCAAACCAACTTTGATCAATATTGAGAAACAGAATGATCTGGGTATGTTTCAAGCTGGCAATGTGTACAGAGCCAGAAAATTCTGTTCCAGAAAGGAAGGAACATGCCTTTCTGCAGCCTGCTCTCCGTGAACTGATGCTAGGACGTGTCATAAATTGTCTACAGCAGGCACGTCCAACAGGTAAATCGTGATCTACTGGTAGATCACTGGATGTCTGTGGTATATCACTGCTAGATCACTGGCACCCCAAAAAAGCTCACCCAAAATTTTCCTCCTCCCTAAAAAAAGCTGAACAACTATGACCTGAAGCCCTAAACAAAAATGGGCCTCCCTCCCTCCTAAAAGAAGCTCAACAGGTTTGACCTAAACCCCCCAAAACAGGGCTTCCCTTCCTTAAAAAAACTCAACAGCGTTGACCTGAACCCCCCCAAAGAGGGTAGATCACTCCCAGTTTTTAACTCTGTGAGTAGATCACAGTCTCTTGGGAGTTGGCCACCCCTTGTCTACATAAATATCTCCTCCAACTTTGCTCACCCAGAGTTCATGAAATGGGTAAGGATAGGTTACCTCACAGTAGTGGATATTCAGCTGGCTTTCATTCACACAGTCGGCCACTTTCACATATTCCAGTCTGCCTGTGATTTGCTTGCATTCTGGCTCTACACCTAAAGAGGAAAGAAAAGTGCAGTGGTAGCATCTGTAAGAAAGAGGCATGCATCCTGACATTCTATAAAAAGGTAAAGGTAAAGGAACCCTGACAGTTAAGTCCAGTTGCGAACAACTCTGGGGTTGCAGCGCTCATCTCGCTTTACTGGCCGAGGGAGCCAGCTTTGTCCGCTCCACAGACAGTTTTTCCGGGTCATGTGGCCAGTCATGTGGCACAACGGAACACCGCAACCAGAGCAGCGCACGGAAACGCTGTTTACTCTACTTGCACTTTTGGGGGTGCTTTCGAACTGCTAGGTCGGCAGGAGCAGGGACCGAGCAACAGGAGCTCACCCTATCGTGGGGGATTTCGAACCGCCAACCTCCTGATTGGCAAGCCCGAGAGGCTCAGTAGTTTAGACCACAGCACCACCCTACACTGCATGCCAAAACAGTAAGCCATCTTCTGTGACACTAGTGGGCAGAGCTTGACAGGGTAAATATTGTTGGGTTCTATGGGTGGATTGACATGACCAAACCATGTGCTGCATGTCACATGAGCAGCTCTTCTTTTTCTTTTCTTTTTTCTTTAAAAAAAAAACAATTTATTAGATTTTCCAATTAAACACATTTAAACAAAAACAAACCACACATACAATCACATACACAACAACACATAATAAACATAATAAACACAAATTTTTCTTCTTAACATCTTATCAATCCTTACAATTTTCTTGCTCTGCTGAGCTTTGACTTCCCTCCCTCCCCCCATTGGGTTTTCTTATTCACTCCTATCTCGCAGTTCCTTTTATTGCATCTACTTAAAGTCAATTCGTAGGATTTATTTCAGTCCTGCAAGTGTCTTTAAATTTCTACAGTTTTTTTCCCATATAGTCCACAAATTTACTCCAATCCTTTTGGAACCTTGACTCTCCCTGGTTTCAGATCCTGCTAGTCAGTCTTGCTAATTCCGCATAGTCCATCATTTTCGTCTGCCACTCTTCAATCGTCGGTAACTCCTGAGTTTTCCATTTTTGGGCTAACAAAGTCCTAGCCGCAGTTGTCACGTACATAAATAATACTTAATCTCCTTTCATTATCTCTTGTCCTATAATTCCCAGTAAAAAAGCTTCTGGTTATTTGGGGAAAGTATATTAAAAACTCTTTTCCATTTCATTATATATCATTTCCCAAAATCTTTTAATTTTATCGCATGTCTGAGCAGCTCTTCTCCATGTGGTGGCAATAAGGCTGTCAATGCTTTAATAACTACCACCAGTAATAAAGCTGTGTGCCACAAGGCGGTCTACAGCGAATCCCATCACACAGGCCATTGACATGTGTGGGCGTTAGCATCCATATTGCCCATCCTCACTAACGCATGTACTCTTTGGGACCCATGCAGAAATGCTGCTGTGGGCCTCACAGGTCTGATGGCTTCCTTCCTTCTGTGTCCTGAGCTCTGACAAATCTTGGCAGTGTCCAGGAGACTCAAATCTATGGTTATCTGAATCAGATGCTCAATAGGGACAGTTTGTTTTGTTTTGTGAATGTTTAAATGATCCCAAATGCCTTCTTTTGGTCCATCATAATAGCCAATTATATTGATGCATTACATGGCTGCATTATAATCAGAAATGTAAAAAAATTGCAGATTCCTTTAACGGAGGAAGTTGCACCTCTCCAGGATAGAGCTGCGCAATTTAGACCAAGGTTTACATTCAATCAATCCACAAAAACCCCACTATTCAGGCATCATGAATTGGTACAGAAAATTGAAAAAGCGGATGTGTGTGCAAAGCACAAATTAACGGTAGAGCATTGTCTAATCTTAAATATTATGTGATATTTCAATCAGCTGACAAAGGATGGGCTTTACTAACTTTGAACAGAACCTGATAATCCACAAAAAAACCAAAAATAATTGTGATCCCTTTCATATATGAATGATATACTAGGAAAATCAGAGGTATGTGATTGTCAAATCAATAAAGCAACCAACCTATATAGTGTTAGGCTGGCTTCATGTTCTCATAATGATGTGAACAGAACCTTTGAGACATTGCTAGCAGAAGAAATTGGAGGCTGATGTTCTGTATGCAATTAATTGCCTCGTTGGGAAATGTTTTTTGAACCCCATTGACAACAAACTGTATACATACAAAACTGTAACACAAAAGGAGTGGTGTGTGCTCTTCTGTGTCTCTGTAATGAGATCTATGTGGGAACAACAGTGAGATCCATCAAGGTTCGCATCTGTGAGCTTTAAAGCTGCATTAGGAACCATAGAATACAAGCTCCCATTATCCAGCCATTTCCAGAATGTGGATGTATTCAGGAAGGCCTAAATTTTTCTGCCTGGAAAAGATCCGTGCCAAAGGATTACAATTCCATCAGAAATTCCTGCAGAAAGAACTATATTGGATGTAGACTCCGAATACAAAATCCTCCAGGGGTTTAAATTAAAATATGAACTGGATGGGTAATGTTATGAATTGTCTATAAAAGGAGATTCTGGCTGCATAAAGGCCATAGACGTCTGAGTATACATATAAGTATTTGTTCATGCTCTTTCAGTAATGCGCTCTGCATGTAACTATGTTTTGAAATGGAGGGTTAGTTGCTGCCGCATCAGTACAGCTTGTTGTAAACAGGGTTGCCATATTTCAAAAAGTAAAATTCCTGACAGCTGCAAAGTTGTTGACTTTTTAAAAAAGAAGACCTAACCTAAAAATAGTGATTTAAAGCTTTTTGAGCTGTTTCCACTGCTTTTTCCATTGCGTTGCCATACACCTGGGTTTCGCCTGACATTTTGCCAATTCGGCAAAATTTCCCCGGCACCATTTTTACACTGAAAACCAGGACATGTCAGGAATTTTCCTGATGTATGGCAAGCCTAGTTGTAAAAAACTTTAAAACAGAGATTTAGAAATGGAGATTTAGGGCTCAATATCAACTAGATCCTAAGCTATGTGGACACAGTAGCTGGTGTTTATAAAATGAATTTTAAAAGATGACCTAGATTGCATGTGGCAGTTAAGAGATGGAATGAAAATTTGATTTTGTTTGCATTTTAATAATAAAAAAACTACTTAACTTACACTTCTCAAACCAGTATGTAAACCAAAATACACCTATCCTTCAAAATTTGCACTTATTTGAATCTTGCAATGCAACTCTCCAACCAAGCGATGCGTATAAATATAGATGTATTATTGGGAAATGTGCATAAAACACACAGTAATATATTAGCAAAAATAACACATGAAATGTATTTTACTTGGGGAAATTGCTTGCAAAAATGTGCATATTAATTAAACCAGCATACAAAAATATATTTGATAGGAGAAAACTGCATTAAATGGGGATTTTTTTAAAACCACATATTGCTGCAGAAATGTGAAGGACTGAATTTAAGATGGGAAAATATTCAGAGAACTAAAATACAAACTCATCCACTCGTAGTGATGGAGTACCCAAATAAACTAAGTATTTTTTTCAGTTATTTCTAGCGTTGCATTTAAAATAGTTTACTACTGTATTTGTCAATTGGGCACGACCAGTACAGGAAATCTTATCTGTAGTAGCAATATTACCCTTTTACATCACTATGACTGTCACCAGGTGAGAGGCTCTTAAAATGGGTTCTGCAAAGGCACTGGCAAATGCATGAAGCAGCATTATTGCACTGAATTCCAAATCTGCTCATTTATACAAGCCACAAAAGAAAACACATCCTGCGCCAGATTCTTTTTTTCGGGACTATGGTTGTGCTAAATGTATTCACGTTGAAAGGTGTGTGTTTTCTGAATGAGTGTCAGAGCTGAGTTCTCCTCCACTGTCCCTTCTTCCTTCTGCTGTTGGCCAACTTCACTGTGACGTTCCTGGCTTGTATTAAGCAAGAATTCCCTGTTATTTCCATACCAAGGAACAATGGCTCAATGTCAGTTAAAGCAAAGGTAAAAGGACCCCTGACTATTAGGGTCCAGTCACGGACGAATCTGGGGTTGCGCGCTCATCTCGCATTATTGGCCGAGGGAGCCGGCGTATAGCTTCCAGGTCATGTGGCCAGCATGACAAAGCCGCTTCTGGCGAACCAGAGCAGCACACGGAAACGCCGTTTACCTTCCTGCTGGACCTATTTATCTACTTGCACCTTGACGTGCTTTCGAACGGCTAGGTTGGCAGGAGCAGGGATCGAGCAATGGGAGCTCACTCCGTCATGGGGATTCGAACCGCCGACCTTCTGATCGGCAAGCCCTAGGCTCTGTGGTTTAACCCACAGCGCCACCCGCGTCCCTTCAGTGTCAATTAGGAAGCCACAAACTCTTTTTATGTCTGAACCTGGGTACTCTGGTTTAATACGGTCTAGGATCTTCATGCCAAAACTGATACATGATAAGGTGGGGCGAGGGGGGGGGGTGAGTCATGGCACCTTGAACTTGGACTGTGATTTGGTGCCCCATTTTCTCTTGGCTGCTGCTACTTCTTGTTGCCATTTCCCTTCCTTTTGTCTGCTCTCATTGCCATCATAAGACTCATTTGCCCAAGCTGTCATTTAATCCTTTCGTTTGGCAGTGGCTTCGTATGTGGTTTTAAGTGTCAGTGTTAGGAAATAAGGAAATACAAGAATATCATTGCGAGACCAGGCAGATGTGTTCACAAGTGCCAAAAATGGCTATAAAGAGGAGGTCCTTTTTCAACATTTGCAGAAACCAACATGAAAAGAGGCAGGTGGTTTTGACTTAGACCTAGAACTGACATGTTGGTCCTAAAAGCAACTTTTGGACCTCTGTAATGTTCGTTGGAATTTTGCCTCCATTTTCACTGGATTCCCTCAACCTTGAATTAGTAGAAAATCCAATCAGAAAAACGATATTGGTCAAATTTTGGACTTTCCAACATATTTAGCATCATCCTATAAAAAGCTTTTCATTAGTAGATGAAAGCCAGATCTGGGAGATTACACTGTTAGGAGATTTTTAAAATGTTATTTGCTTTGCCGTTCATTTTCTGCAGTGTTTCTCTCTTTGAGCCTTTTCAGTATTGCATTCACATCTGTTTTATGTAATGGTTAATTGACTATTTTCAGTAATAGTCACTGCGCAGATTAAAAACAACAACACCCCTCTTAATTAAATTAACCTGTGAGCACTTTACAGTGATAGTCTATTATCTCAAGAGCTCCGGTGACTTTTATTTCTTAAAACTGGAACTTGCTGATATATGGACAGGCGACGGCAAGAAATGATCTTGGAATAAATTCCTCAAACTGGGGTTTTGTTACAGCAGTTACTGTGGCTACATAGGGATAGCCATCTTTTATTTATTGGCACATGAACAGAACAAAAAGTAAGAGGAGAGAGCATGGCGGGTGAAGAGGTGCTGACATTTTGACCTTCAAAGGAGGGATAGTTTTCAGTGATAAACAAATTCTATAATTATCCACCATATAACTTGACAACTGACGCCTTTATTTGAGGTCATGTTGAAGAATTGGTTTGGAGACTGATCCAGACAAAAGAAGAAAATCAGGGTAAAGTCTCCACTTTAAGAAATATAGCGTTTCCTATACTTCTGGCAGTGGGAATCATACTTTTACAGCTCAAAAGGTTTATGCTTTAGAGAAGGCAATTAAAACCAAAACCAAAAACAACTCCCCTGACCTTCTGAGGAAGGGACTTTCTTGCCTGCAGGCATTTTTTTCCCTGCAGGAGTCATTGACCAGGGCTGTGCCTCTTGGCAAGGAGGAGGAAAGCTCAGTAACTTATTTAGCCTCCACTGTGGGGGGGGGGGATACCTGCATCTCTCTGTTTTATGCTTTGTTGTAAAAACCAACAAAAAGGAAAAACCACACATCTACTGGTATGTCACTTGTTACACCAAATACAAAATAAACAAAAGAATAAAATCATCTGTTTTGACGGTAAATCTTCTTAAGGCACATCTAACTTCCCGTCTTCTCCATGCTTCTTTTAATATTTACAAACTTATAGCATAAATCTATCTGTTCATTTTATATTAAAGTATTATTCTCTTATACCCTTGTTTCTTACTCAGTACAACTGCAGAAGTTATTTGAAGGCTGCGACCGCGTTCATACTACAAGAATTGATCTTAAGATATGATTTGAAAACCTTCTGTTTTGCAATAAATACTTGTATTGACTTATCTTTCATTTTTTCAGATGATTGGGCTAGCTCTGCATATTTGGCTAGTACAGTGGTGCCTCGCTAGACGAATTTAATTCATTCCACGGGTCTTTTCTTATAACGAAAAATTCGTCTAGCGAATCCCATAGGAATGCATTGAAATTTTTTTGCCCATAGGAACACATTAATTGAATTTCAATGCATTCCTATGGGAAACCACGATTCGCTAGACGAATTTTTCATAAAACGAATTTGTCTAGCGAGGCAACCTTTTGTTAAGCGGAAATTTCGTTAAGCAGGGCATTCGTTAAGCGAGGCACCACTGTATTTGTAACCATTCTGACCTGGAAGGGATTTTATCACTTTTCCACTATTAAGATTCTCGCTGCGACTGTGGCGTATAAAAAAACTTCTTTTACATTCTTAGGAATGTCTGATCCTGTAATTCTAAGTAGAAATGCTTCTGGTCTTTTTAAAAATGAAACCCTAAACTTTTTTAAAAGTTCTATATAGATGTCGTCCCAGAAGATCTTACTTTTTTTACATGGCCACCACATGTGGAACATAGTACCAGTTTCTACTCCGCATCTCCAACAAGTTCTAGATACATTTTTGAAAGCTTCCAAAAATGGGGGATACAGTGGAACCTCGGTTTATGAACACCTCGTTTTATGAATTTTCGGTTTACGAACGCCGCGGACCCATCTCGAACGGATTAATTCACTTTCCATTACTTTCAATCGGAAAGTTCGCTTCAGTTTATGAATGCTTCAGTTCATGAACAGACTTCCGGAACCAATTACACCCATGCTTTGGGTTAAGTACGCTTCAGGTTGAGTACTCTGCGGACCCGTCTGGAACGGATTAATCCACTTTCCATTACTTTCAATGGGAAAGTTCGCTTCAGTTTATGAACACTTCAGTTTATGAACAGACTTCCGGAACCAATTGTGTTCATAAACCGAGGTACCACTGTACCTGCATCTCAGGGTGCCATATCTCTGTGTCAGAAAGTATTCTGCAGTCCAATCACATCCAATACAGACAAAATGGAATCGAGCCAAGTGATTCAGTGTGGTGTAGTGGTTTGAGTGTTGGACAAAGACCTGGGAGACCAGGGTTCAAACCCTAAGCAAGCCATGAAACTTGCTGGATTTCCTGCCTCACAGAGTTGCTGTGAGGATAAAGTCAGCAAACGGGAACTAAGTGTGCCACCTCGAGCTCTTTGGAGGAAAAGTGGAACACATACGTAAAGGTAAAGGGAAAGGGACCCCTGACCATTAGGTCCAGTCGTGACCGAGTCTGGGGTTGCGCGCTCATCTCGCATTATTGGCCGAGGGAGCCGGCGTATAGCTTCCAGGTCATGTGGCCAGCATGACAAAGCTGCTTCTGGCAAACCAGAGCAGCACACGGAAACGCCGTTTACCTTCCCACCTATTTCTCTACTTGCACTTTGATGTGCTTTCGAACTGCTAGGTTGGCAGGAGCTGGGACCAAGCAATGGGAGCTCACCCCGTCACAGGGATTTGAACCGCCGACCTTCTGATCAGCAAGCCCTAGGCTCAGTGGTTTAACCACAGTGCCACCTGGGTCCCACATACGTAAGAATACATAAAACACATGCAGCTACCCAAACAGCTACTTACATGTTTTGCAGCAAGTGTTGTCAAGGTTTGCGACTTTACCCTAAAAAGAGAACACATATTTAAAATATGTTAAAATATATGGAAGCCACCCAGAGTGGCTGGGGCAACTCAATATGGGTGGGGTACGAATATTAATAGTCTCTTTCAGGGGTACCAACTTGAATAAATAATTGGGGGGGGGGAGTAAGTAAGCCCTACCCTGCATAAACGATCACAAGATGCACACACACTTTTTTTTAAGGCATTGCCCATCAACTGAGGGAAGGAGAGGCTGTCTTCCTTAAATATATTATTTAAAACATTCAGAAAATAATTAAAATTAACAATAAGCTTAAAATAGATTAAAACCCTTGTAAATATTCTGTATATCTGAGTTGGCTTATGTCACGGGATTGTTGCGGCTACTCTAGAGTAACGACGCTCCGCATGCTTGTCTTTTAGCAGTTTTTATTTAGTGCAGTCTATTTACAGTGAGCTGGGTATGTACAACATGTCTGCTTAGTCCGACGCAGAGTCCGGCACTGGACCGCCCCTGGAACCCTCCAGCATAAGAGTCTTGGGACGGCAAATCTCTTTCCCCTCCTTCTCTTGCATAATTCCGGAACCGGAGGAAAGGGTCTACGCTCCATGTTTTCCTTCTCCCCGCTTTCCCCGTCTCTCTCTTCCTCCCTTCTGTGTCGCAGGGGCTCTCCCGTGCTGAGAGAGCCCCGGCCCTCTCTCTCCACTTCCTGACTAGACTCCTGAGCATCCTCGCTGTTATCGCTGCTTGGGGGGGGGGGCTGCTTCTGATGAGGGGAAGAGGATCCCTATATTCTCTTCCCCTTACAGCTTATCTAAAAACAGAAAATGTTTTAGCAGATGAAGGTGCCTGCCTGGTGTCAGTAGGCAGGAAGCCCAAAGTGTGGGTGCTGCCACATAAAATATGGATTTCATACAAATGCACAATGTGGCACCTACAGCATGGCCAGTTCTGCAAATCAAAGCAGCAGAGTGCTTGTGTTGCTCTGCAAGGACCAGACACACAAACAGTGCTGTAATAATCAGCACCATCATCATCACCTCACTGTGCGATCTATTTTCCCGGGGAAAACGGGAGACTTGGTAGTTATGCCTCACTGTGTGATCTATTCAATAGGGCACTCGGCTCATTACTTACTCCTTCAGACAGACATTTGTTGGTATCAAATGGTGGGCAAGCAGTGATTCTCTTTTCCCAGGTGAAATCTCCTTTCATATTGACTTTGCAATAATGGGTGTCGCACCCGTCCTGGATCATTTCAGCTGGCTGTGAAAAAAACAGAATGTTCAGTTATACAAATTATCGTCATCATTACCACCATCAAGTTGTATTTTTCTCCCTCCCTCCCTCCCTCCCTCCCTCCCTCCCTACAGCAAGCAGAAGAAAGTCTCAAGGTCAGCTCGCACTTCTACCAACCAGGGATTATTCACCAGATGCTGAGTGTGGAACAGTCCCATGCACTCCTGGTCATCTACTTGTGGCAAAAGGCGGGATCTTTGGATTTAATAAAGAAATAAATTTGAATATTTTTTGGAGGTTGAAGTGTTGTGGTAACTGGCCATGTATAATCATGGTATGCATAACATGTTCAGCACAATTCATCTTGTGGGGGTACAGATAGCTCCACTGTTCCCTCCAGGTAAAGGTAAAGGGACCCCTGACCATTAGGTCCAGTCGCGGACAACTCTGGGGTTGCGGCGCTCATCTCGCTTTACTGGCCGAGGGAGCCGGCATACAGCTTCCAGGTCATGTGGCCAGCATGACTAAGCCGCTTCTGGCGAACCAGAGCAGCACACGGAAATGCCGTTTACCTTCCCGTCAGAGCGGTACCTATTTATCTACTTGCACCTGACATGCTTTCGAACTGCTAGGTGGGCAGGAGCAGGGACCGAGCAACGGGAGCTCACCCCGTTGCGGGGATTCAAACCACCGACCTTCTGATTGGCAAGCCCTAGGCTCAGTGGTTTAACCCACAGCGCCACCCGCATCCCAGGTTCCCTCCAGATACACAGTGTATTTGTCTGGAGAACATGTATAAACCAGCCCCTTATTGTTCATGCTCAAAAAGCAAGAAGCCAAGCAAGACAATACCTTTTGCCTATCTTCCCTCCATTCTCCCCCTTTGTCTGTAAGTGGGATACCTTCCACCTGAAGGAGCATCTCCACCCTCATCGTTCAGCCCAGACACTGAGGTCCAGCACCCAGGGCCTTCTGGTGGTTCCCACACTGCGAGAAGCGAAGTTACAGGGAACCAGGTAGAGGGCCTTCTCAGTAGTGGTGCCCACCCTGTAGAACACCCTCCCATCAGATGTCAAGGAAATAAACATCTATCTGACTTTTAGTAGACACCTGAAGGCATCCATGTGCATGGAAGTTTTTAATGTTTGGAATTTTTTTTGAATTTTAATCTTTTGTTGAAAGATGCCCAGAGTGACTAGGGCCACCCAGTCAGGTGGGTTGCATATAAATAAAATCATCACCATCATTTTTGTGTGTATCTCCTGTTGCAAGTTCCTTACAGTAGTTGTCTAAGTGCCTCTTAAGCAAAAGGGACTCTATTCTGTATGTAGCTGACACTATAAATAATACACAACAGTACTGCTACTGCTGCCACCAAGACACAAGGAACTGGACTGCTTGTTGCCTTTTCATCTGGAGTTTGAAATGGCAGGAAATGTTCTTGCAGAAGCCCCTTTCTTGTCAATGGAATATAGGCTAGAGTGGAATCTTCCACACAAACTGCATTCACTCGGCGTTATCGTGGACCCAGTTTTACCGTAGGTGAAATCAACTCACCTTCAGGGAAATGATGGTTCTGTTCCTTAGCTGTATGGAACATGCAGATGGCAAACACTTGCCGCAGCAGGAGCCAGAGACTTTTTCCATCCTGTAATTCTGCAAAGAAATAAAATGGATGATTTCACTGAACCTCAGTCTTCACCGACATCACATTAATCTGCTAAAGTGCAACGGCCCTGCTTCACTTCACGGCCATACTCAACTATGGCATTCCAATAGATTGAAGCCACATCATCTGTAACCCAGTGGGCATGCCATTCATGAGACAGTCAAATCCATTCTCACACCCGTGGCTCATGTCCCTTGCGGGGAGACACCCCATAGCATTATGTAGTTACTGGGTTACAGATGACGATCAGTGGGAGGCAACTCTGTGCTGAAACACTTTTGCGTGGCAAATCCGATCCTCTTCAAGGAGGGTATGCATTGCACTTGGGCCCCCAGGGGTCTCCCAGCTCCTGGGGTGGGCAAGGCTATGCCCTGCTCCACTCTGGTTGGTCGTTTTGTGGTCACTTGATCCCTAAAGCCAATGGCTTGGCTTGGGGAGTGGCCGCAAAACATTATTGAATCCCTGCTGATGTTTGCTGGACCTCTTTGCCTTTGCACAGTGGATCACCCGCCCACCCACCCCCTTTTATCTGGTGCGTTGGCCTTCCTATGGATGTTGTTGGTTGCCTGTTTTGCAATGGGGGCCGGGTAGGAATTTTTCCATCTGGCAGATTGGCAGAGCCATTTGGTTTTTGCCTACTGCGTAGCAATTGTCACAACCTTGTAAGGTTTGGTGGTTAGGGATTGGATCAGCAATGTGTGGGGAGGGGAAGTGCGGCAATCACCTGCCCCTCCAAGCTCAAGGGTATTCTGTTAAAGGAATCAGGGGTTTGCCTGGGCCTTGTCCGAAACCCCGTGGAAGGGGCTAGGGCCATACCAGGACCCCATGGGGGCAGACTCAAGTCAGTTCGCATCGGCGGGGCTCCCTCTGGTGGTGTTTCACCCTTTTATCAGATTCCCCGCGATGCGGGTGTGAGTCTGATATAGTTTGGATTATTCCACTGCCTAAGCCAATACCACTCACATTCTGTATTCAAGAAAGTTGTGCCCAATAACTTAAATTAAAATGCAATGTCACTGTGTCTTCATTTTTGCGGGTGAATGGGGATCTTGAAGTGCAACTGTTCTGCAACAATAACCTGAGAATCTGTCCTTAGAAGTCACACATTTGTTGTCATTTATAACAACACATAGGGATGCAGGTGGCGCTGTTGGTTAAACCACAGAGCCTAGGGCTTGCTGATTAGAAGGCCGGCAGTTCGAATCCCCGTGAAGGGGTGAGCTCCCGTTGCACGGTCCCAGCTCCTGCCCACCTAGCAGTTCGAAAGCACGTCAAAGTGCAAGTAGATAAATAGGGACCGCTCTGGCGGGAAGGTAAACGGTGTTTCCATGCACTGCTCTGGTTTCGCCAGAAGCAGCTTAGTCATGCTGGCCACATGACCTGGAAGCTGTACGCCGGCTCCCTCAGCCAATAACACGAGATGAGCGCTGCAACCCCAGAATCAGTCACGACTGGACCTAATGGTCAGGGGTCCCTTTACAACAACACATACATAAATACTGTGTGCAATGTTGCTTTGGGGGAGATTGGCAAAGGCCTATTTCTATTCCTTCCCCCCTCTTCCTTCCCTCCTCCATGATTTCATCATTTCATGAGGAGGGATTGGGCTCAGAGGAAGCTTCCCTGGAGTCTAATCCCTCTTTTCAACAGCTGCTTTCAGGGATGAAGTGAATGTTAAGACCTCCCTTCATCTCCGAAGCAAGTCTTGTGGGAACAGAACTGGGCACAGAATAGGAAATCTATGCTGAATGACGTTGAAGGGGTTCTGCCTTTACACAAAAACTAAATGAGCAAATCTGAATGGCAAAGGGCCTACATAAGAAAAATTACATTTTAAAAAAAATAACAATAATGGCTGTATTTCCAGCATGTAAAGACTTAAAGTGTCCAGTCCATCCAGGAACTCTGAGAAATGTAGGGGTCCCTAGAAACCTTGGATGCTGCTGCTGCTGCACACACATGTGAAGTTTCTACCAGTAAAAGCTGTGTTCCATGAACTGGCAAGTTAGAGGGAGAATTTCAGCAAGGTTCTGAGCCGATCATGCTGCAACCTAACGTCCCCGCCAGTTTGGGATGCATCCACCATGAAAACAGTCATTTCAGGTGTTTAGAAATGTTTTCTTACTTAAGCCATTTTAAACAGATCCTTTACCTAATTGCATGTGGAAAAATGCAAAATGCATCTCTAACAAAGTTCAATAAAAAAATAAAGCGCACACTAAATATGTAATAATATTCCGTTCTGAGCCAACCGGAGTGAAGGAACATGGGAAATTTAGGTAAGAATTGCGGCTGTGATTAATGAAAGAGAGCCTTGAAAATTATCTGGCAGCAGCTGTCAAGTATATAGAAAGACCCTGAGCATCTTCTCCTTCTCCTTCTTCTTCTATTAGAAACATTTAACACTTTTTGCAGACCATGTGCTTTAACTTCTACTTTTCTTTATGGCAGGGGCCTTTTAATTCTGCTTCAGGTATTTATTGCCTTATTTCATAAAATTTGTATACCACCTAATAACCCCTGACCATTAGGTCCAGTCGTGACCGACTCTGGGGTTGCGCGCTCATCTCGCATTATTGGCCGAGGGAGCCGGCGTATAACTTCCAGGTCATGTGGCCAGCATGACAAAGCCGCTTCTGGCAAACCAGAGCAGCACACGGAAACGCCGTTTACCTTCCCGCTGTAGTGGTTCCTATTTATCTACTTGCATTTTGACGTGCTTTCGAACTGCTAGGTTGGCAGGAGCTGGGACCGAGCAACGGGAGCTCACCCCGTCACAGGGATTCGAACCGCCGACCTTCTGATCAGCAAGCCCTAGGCTCAGTGGTTTAGCCCACAGCACCACCTGGGTCCCTAGTGTTATTTAAAAAAACAAAACAAAAACCCTGAAGCAGTATGAAAATCAGTGGTACTGTATGAAAAAGCACATAGTTAATTTATATGGTCCAACCAACTCCTGTGGCACAAAACGCATGTTGCCCTTTTCCATGAATTTTGGTAGAGTTTGTGACTGTGAGTGGGCGTCTTTTAACAGAGGTGTGAGAATAAAGTAGCTTGGACTATATCCTAGAGACCTTCGATATCAGCAGGGCCATAGCACACTCTCTTACCTTGGGGCAAGGTTCACAGGTGATTTTTCCACATGTCAATTTATATTTCAAAAACAGTCCCCTCTGTAGGCTGCACTGACAGCTGGTGCATTGATCCAACAGCACACGTTTCCCAGGCTGAAAGATGAGAACAGAAATGCACTTTCAGCTGATCATGCTTCCTCATCAGAAACAAGAAGAATGGACCATTCTTAACCAGATGGGGGGGAAAACAAAACGTATAATTTCAAAAATATATACAAAAACTTCCACTTGGCATTTTATTTTCAGACACATTCATCCTTGATAGTTTAAGTAAATGATATTAATATTGAAGTGTCTAGGGAAATGAACTATCAAGTAAATGTCCTTCTGCCTTCCCGTTCAGCCCCCATTGTGGCAAAGAACTCCTTCCTCTTTCTCCAGTTGTGGTTACAAGCCATTCGTTGATGATAAATGCAACAAAGGACACACACTCAAGGAAATAATATGCCAATTATTACCAGTCAAACCTTTACCAGGCTCCTGGTTATCCTGATCCCCTTCATCTGAATGCACAGCCCTGTGTTTAAGACAGGGTCACACACACAAGATAAATTTATTAGATTCCTACATGAAGTAGGAGAATTTAATTTTTGCATTTCCTAATTCAGTGGCTAAAGTTTCCACATAAAATCTATAATTACTATATCCCAGGGTTGGTGGGAATCATATTCACAGAACTGAATCCAATGGCTCTCTGTTCTTTTAGCTTGAATCGTTTATTTAGAAAAAAAGAAGTTTCTACACTGTAAACTAGCAGCAAGGCAAAATTAAAAACCCACTAATATCGCATGTTTGGGGGGAAAGCTGCCACCCAGATAAAATCATTATATAATTGATTCAGGGATTATTCCTGGACAGTAAAGCCCCATTAACAAGGAGATTACTGGGAGCTGGGAAATGCATAATTATTGTGAAATACACCTATGAAATGCTGCGTGAGAATCCTACAACATCTGCTAACACACTACTGGCCAATGCAAGCTGTAAAAGTCAGTATCAAGGCAAAGAGCACCCGGGTCTTCCTTAATCACTCTGCTCCATAAAAGCCTGGGAAACCAGATGACTGCTGCAAGGCGATTCCATTTGGTAAGTCAAGCCACCTGGTTGGAAGTTTAAAGCAATTCAGAATGAACACAGTTAAACCAAACTATGGGAGGATAAAGCTGGTAACTAGATACGAGGTGGAAATGTAAAGGGATTAAGGCAAAAAACAAATGGCTCCAGTGATATAATGGCAACAGAAGACTCTGAACGTTGTTAATGGGGGCCAGTAAGGAGAGGTGAGGAAAGAAGAGAGGGGATTTTCCTTTAATGGAAAGTGAAATATGTACTTCAAGGGTGGTTAAAAATACATTTTTTTTAAAGTCTGGGAAATGTAAGTGTGTAAGATACCAAGTCCTGCTTCCATGTTACTTCCAGCAGTACTTTATTGGATGAAGGCCAAACTCTCAGGAGGATGTCTAAATATTACAAATCACAGACTATGCATTTGGAGATTCTTGGTGGTTTTTTTCATGGGAAAACAGAAACCCTGGAGGAAAGATGGATGGATGTACTAAAGAAACACTGATGGGTTGAACTGAACTAGGAAGGGTGTTCTACAAAGAAAAAACTTTTAATTAACACATGCACATACTTTAAACTGCTGAAAGTTTTTGAAGAAATGACTGCTCCCCAAATAAAACGGGGGGCTCATTTTGCGTGGTCGCGCACAGCCCTTTGAACCCAAAAAGGTGACTCCCTGGAAGTTCAGATCTGGCACCACCTCGCCAGGCAGGAGGCAGGGGGGTCTCCGCCTACCCCAGCCAACTGCCCAATCCTGCCTGGGGGAGGTGTTTGCCAGGGGTCTGGCCAGGTAAGGGGAGGGTCTTACAGCTCACGCAAACCTGTACATGGCTATTGTTTTTTTCTAGATTTGTAAAGTTTTAGGGGTTTTTTTGCACTTTTGTCCTGCACATTCCAACTGGTGAACAAACAAACAAAGCTGCAAACCTATACTGCCTTATCTAGGAATACATTCCAATGGATTCAGTAGGATTTTCTTCTGAGTAGACATGCATGGAATTGCACTATAAACAGATAAATGCCCCTGAAGCAGTCATAATAATGAGAGACTAGTACTGGGCCTTAGATAGAGCTAATAAGGATGATTTAAAAAATGTTTTTCTAGCACTCTCTCTCTATCACCACCCCCTGCCCTCTGCTTCCTTTTCCTATCTTTCTCTATCCTATCCTAATTTGCCTTTTTCTGATTCCCTCTCTGGGCAAAACTTTTGATGCCTTAATTAGATTTGTGGGCAATTGTATTCTTCCTTAAAAACTGCTGCTGGGGCTCCAGATTGGAATGAAACATAATGAAGCACTGTTTGAACAATCAAACTGCTTCTCGGGCATCTTCTCTGTAATCTTTTTGGATTTTTTTGCATTCAGAGTGAGCTTCCCTTTTCCACAGAGCACAATGCTCTTCCATGGAGCACAATGCAAATATTGGAAGGAAAGTCCCTTGGTCTCAGTTCCTTTTTATGGTAATAGGGATAGTGAAATCAAACGGGGACATGTTACTCAAGTGCTTAGAAATTAATCTATTTTAGTCATGTTCAGTCAATGGCACAATTCTGAGGGAAACTGAGTTGCGCACCACCCTTCATTCTTTTAGTTTAAATAAGGCTGGCTTCCTGTTGATCCTTTGGCCACTATTCAAACAATATCATTTAGTAACAAAAGATGTAGATTTGGAGAGTCTAGGCCAGAGCACTTGGGGACAACTATCTAACTAACTCTGTTCTCCAAAATGCCAAGTCCTCCTCCTCATATGCCAGTCCTGCTCAATGAAAGCTGACGGCTCTCTGTACAGTTATTCACCAGTACTCATAATTATTCATTAAACTATCCCTGAGAATCTTTGTTTTCCAATAGTAGAAAAACCAAGGAATTAGAACTAAAAATATTTTTGAGAAGTATGCTTTTGTATGATTAGAATGTAATGCTAACCAAGTCAGTTGCTCATGCAATTTGATGTCATCAGCTAAGAAATCTGTATTTTTCCAAAGTACCCTCTTTAATTCATCAATATCTGAAGGAGGAGGAGGAGGAGGAGGAAACCCAGAAGAGGAAATGAGAGTTTATTCCCTGCTCAATCAAAGGGAATGACTGCATGAAAAACTCTCCAATTCATGGTTCCACTTCTGGTGCAAGATCAAGGGTCTGGAAACAGAGGAACAGTGGAGAGGGTTGGGTATGTTTAGTCCAGATAAGAGGAAATACGATAGCCATCTTTAGCTATGTAAAGGACTGTCCCGTGGAAGACGGAGCAAGTTTATTTTCTCCTGCTCTGGAGGGTAGGACCCGAACCAATGGCTTCAAATTACAAGAAAGGAGATTTTGACTCAACATCAGGAAGAACTTTCTGAAAAGAAGAGCTGTCTGACAGTGGAAAAGACTCCTTCGGAAGTTGGTGGACTCTCTTTCCTTGGAGGTTTTCGAAGCAGAGGTTATTTCAATGATCTGTCATATAAACTTTAATTGAGATTCCTGCACTGTAGGGGGTTGGAATAGATCACCCTTCGGGTCCCTTCCAGCTCTACAATTCTATACTTCTATGATACAAGCAGCCTATGAAACCTTACAGTCTCTTGACGTTTATGACTCCGCATATTATTGGCTATTTTTATCGTGATTTTGTTAAGTAGAGTTTTTGTATATTTTTGAAATTGTAAGAAGCAAGAAGCAGTGTAAACATTTAATTGATAAAGTAGTAAGACTAGTTACAAGTGAAGAATTCCCCCCCCCAATGGACTTCTGACTCCCAATCTGGTATAAAAATATGTGGAGTTTAGCACTAGCTGGAAAAAATAATGCATAAATCAAGTATTGCCAAACACAGACACTGTCTTAACCATACTCTGCTTACCTGATTTAAGTCTCTTCCAGATATGCTGTACTGCTTTTTTGGGGTGGGGTGGGGTAAGGGGTATTATACTTCCGTTATTTTTATTGTGTTACTTTGTTTGACTTCCTTCAATATTCTTTTAAAAGAGAGAGAGAATATATAGAGCTTGGAAGTAAAGCACCCCCAGGCTGAATGTACTCAAAAGAATTGGTTGATGGCTCAGATCAAGGGAATGTAGAGGGAGAGGAACTACAAGGCTCATTTATACCATAAACCTATACTGTACAGGCAACTCCCCACTTACCCAGGGGTTGTGTTCCAGGCCCCTGTGCACATGAATGAAACACACATAAGTGGGGAGCACCGTGGCTCACAAAGAGACTCTCCCCAGAGCCCAAAGATGATGTTGGGGAGGGTCTCCTCGTGAGTCAGGGGTGCAAGAGGGCTTTGCTCAGCTGATGTGTGGGCATGCAGCGGCTGCTGTGCTACCCCACGTGCCAGCTCTTTGGCAGGGAGGCTAAGCAGCCTCAACAAAGCCCTACTGCACCTCTGGCTTGTGATCAGACCCTCACCGAACAGGGCCTTCACCTCCTCTCAGTCTGGCCATTCTTTTTGGGTCCATCCATCCTTTCTCTTCACCCTCCTGCCCACTCCTGTTCTGATAACACACCTAGAAACTGCACATGTGTGGAGATACTGCTGCCAGTGTCTGTCCAACAAAAAGCTACTCCAAAACCTAGGAATGGGCTGCAGTTCTGATGAAAACAGGATGAGACCCACTGTTGTCTAGATTGCATTGACCTAGATAGCCTGACCCAGTATGTTTCCTAGGTCCTTAACTCTTCCCCCTGACATCTAGTTTTCTGTGCCAAAGAAATGCTTTGCACTGACAAAATCCATTCTTCAGAGATCTAATGTGATACAGTTCAGGTACAGGGTTACCACCTTGGTGAGAACTAAGGCTACGATTTGTGGTTAAAGGTTTAAAACTGATGGAGAGAAATGAGAATTTTTTTTAAATCAGAGACCTCTTAACTCCCAAACTGAAGATCGTTTCAAAAGTTGATTTTCTATTATCTTACCGCAAGAACGGTGCCATTCAAAACGCAGCCACTTACAGGTTCTGCAAGAGAAAATGGGTGTCCATTAGCAGGAGTACCTTCAATGCAACCACGGGGATTATAATAAGATATATTCTGCATTTCCATGGTGTCATCTGGAGTGCAATGTCATCCTTATGCAGGTGGCAAGCAGCCTTATTTCTCCTGCAGTGATGGACTAGATGGGGGCCACACTGCCCCGAAGGATCAGGTTCATAGCTGGGGGTACTCCTGGATCCATTGCTGTCATTGGTGGTGCAGATCGCTCCCATGACATAGGGTGCCTCCCACCAGCTTGGGATGATGCCCCAGCTCTACATCTATCAGGCTATCTGGGCAGGGCAGCTGGAGAGGACAGGCAGGTACGCTGCCTGCTGTGCTCCGCTTCAGCCTGCTTAGCTGAAGCGAAACGGCAGCAGTGGCAGCGAAGCTGCATCCGTTGAAAAAAACCTGGACCTGGACCTGGGCTAACTTCAGCCCACACTCTTTCAAGTCACAGCGAGCACAGCACAGAAATGAAGTACATGCAAATGAAGTGCCGTGGGGCAGTACTTTCTGTGCTGTGCTCGCTGTGACCTGAAAGAGTGTGGGCTGAAGTTAGCCCAGGTCCAGGTCCAGGTCCAGGTTTCCTTCAACGGAAGCAGCTTCGCTGCTGCTGCCTCACTTTAGTCACCGCTGCCATAAAAGGAGCGGGCAAGGCAGGAGTGCAAGCGTGGGTGGCTCCGTGTGCTGCCTTGCAAATGGCCCCCTTTCATCTGGGGGGCGTGGATGTTGACCATGCCTCCTGGGGGATCCTGGCCATGTCATTGCCAGCTAGCCAATCGGGTGGCTGGGACGTGGCTGGTGTGCCCCCCCTAGCTTTGATCCTGTGTACGACCATGCCTGGTAACCTCATGGGTAGATTACTGCATTGTGCTATACGTGGGGCAAATAGCACATGTTGTTCTGTATGATTCCCTCTGGGAGCAAGGGAACGTCAAGTCCTATCGCTCCCGAGAGGGACTTGCTCTATCTGTGTTGAAAGTGCTGGTGGCAAGGAGTCCCAGGCACTAGCTGCTCAGGCCGTGGGTAGCTGAGCTGGTTATTACCATTTCTCAATAATTCTTAAAAAAATAAACAAATCCCTAAGTGGTATACCATTTTAAAGTGGAGTGGAGAAGCAAAGGCAGCACACAGCCCTCAGACCACCTCATACAGTAATGGAACAGGCCACGTTGAGGATTCTGAAATGGACCATTGATTTCCCAAGGAAACAGAAACTGCTATATCCTGAAGGAGCGTCTCCACCTCCATCATTCTGCCCGGACACTGAGGTCCAGCACCGAGGGCCTTCTGGCGGTTCCCTCGTTGCGAGAAGCCAGGTTGCAGGGAACTAGGCAGAAGGCCTTCTCGGTGGTGGTGCCTGCCCTGTGGAACGCCCTCCCAACAGATGTCAAAGAGGAAAACAACTACCAGACTTTTAGAAGACATCTGAAGGCAGCCCTGTTCAGGGAGGCTTTTAATGTTTAATAGATTATTGTGTTTTATTTTTCTGTTGGAAGCCACCCAGAGTGCCTGCGGAAACCCAGCCAGATGGGCGGGGTATAAATAATTTATTATTATTAATTATTATTATTATTATTATTATTATTATTATTATTTTGCGCAGCCTGTTTTTGCTTCCAAAACTGTTAGGCGACAACGTGCTTAGTCAATTGTCTTCTCCTCCATGAAAAAACATCCTAGGACAATGAATTCCACAAGGCAATTGTGTGTCCCAAAAGAACCATGCAAAAATTTTATTAAAAAAGCAAAAGTGGGGAGAAAAGTGGGAAAGTGAGTAATGCTAGAGAGGAAAAAAGCATAGTGGCATCAGTATGTTCTTGATGTCACACAAAAACAAAACAGAAAGCGAACTGTTGAGTTTGTAGCCCAAGTCCTACAGCCCAAGCCAAATGTTTCACTTTGACTGTCGGACCACTTTCCCTCATAAGAAATACACAAGAAACTGGCGATCCCTTTTTTGTGTGACAGACCATTCCGTACCACAGTGGCATGTAGGACAACAGCCAGTTGTTCGGTCACAGTGCAGTTCGGTTCCAAATGGGCAACTGGGTTGCTGTGCCTGAGCGCACGAGACGTTCTTTGTCTGAATAAACACCTCCTCGTTCACCCGGACGCATTCTCTGATGATGCATGGATCTGAGGGGGAATGCCACTCGGAGCCAACCTGTAAAGGAAACACAGGAAAAGGACTTCTGTGGAATGAAGACTGCCTTCCTCTTTTAAAGTGGAGGGAGAAATATGTCAAGGCAGTTGCCCTCTCCCATCCAAGCAAACTGTCAGCCAGCCCTTAGGCCAGGCAAAGGCAAACTCGGCCCTCCAGATGTTTTGGGACTACAACTCCCATCATCCCTAGCTAACAGGACCAGTGGTCAGGGATGATGGGAGTTGTAGTCCCAAAACATCTGGAGGGCCGAGTTTGCCTATGCCTGCCTTAGGCCTTGCCGTTGCTAAATGTCAAGCAATCATTAGAAAACAGCTGCCAAGGATGCTATCAGGATGATGACACTTGATAGCGATAATCTGCCTTGTATCACCAAAACCTAGCTGGGCAAAGGCAGAAAAGGGGTTAGTTTCTCAATTGTGTCCTATGTGGCTCCTCAATGGCGTGCCACCACCATGTTATTCACATTTTAGGAATCCCAATTGTGTTTATATTTGGCGTTGAATATATAACCCCCCTATGGGACCCGCCAGCTGAGACCTAGTGCTGAGGTACCCAAGGCTTTCAGGCCTTGTCAGGACCAGCGCAGGACTTTGTGGGGCTATCCCAACAGATTAGACACCCAACAGTCACTACCCTTTAGTTGGTGTACTCTTGGACGAGGTCTAATTATGGTGATATATAAGTGGGGGAGGACGTCAGGCGTGCCCTTCCCATGGTCCAACCCACAGACTGACCTCATGCCAATGGACACCTTCATCTCCATCTCCCGGAGACCAGTGTGATGCCTCTTCGCACATCGTCTTGAGACATTTCCCACAGCATGCTCCTTCCTTGTTCACATACTTATATCCCTGGGGGGGGGGGGGCGGGAATGGAATAAAAGACATTCTGATTGCACAATAGAAACAAAGATGAGTTAGTAATTAGTTTATTTCCTTCCTTGGGGGCGGGGGGAGGGGAGAGGAATTGTCAATTACAGCTTGCCCTTAAACATTAACTACAGAGATAACACACACAACTAGAGAGATAGCTAACCATTGGTGAGCATTTTTTTAAAAATTAAGATGCATTTTTTATTTAAGCTATACCTTCTGGGCATATATTCTGCCCCCTGTGGCAGTGCAAGGGTCTGGAGTGGATTCCCTGACAGCTGTACCTGCCAAGGTGGTTGTGTATGCAAGAGTAGGATCTGGCATGTGCATATTGATGCGCCTCCCCATTCTCCCCCTCCTTCCATACCTGTCTCTCCCCCCCCCCCGGCTACAGGTCCCCTCCAACAGATCCCCCCCCCCCGGAGTGATGACGTAGGAAAACTAAGGCCCGGGGGCCGGATGTGGCCCAATCGCCTTCTCAATCCAGCCCCGCAGGTGGTCCAGGAATCAGCGTGTTTTTACATGAGTAGAATGTGTCCTTTTATTTAAAATGCATCTCTGGGGTTTTTGTGGGGCACAGGAATTTGTTCATCCCCCCACAAAAAAATATAGTCCATCCCTCCACAAGATCTGAAGGACAGTGGACAGGCCCCCTGCTGAAAAAGTTTGCTGACGTAGAACCTAATACCTCTTGCAAAGGAAGCAACCAGAGCAGTGAGCTGACCCCCCAATCACCCCTGCTAAGGCTCTTCTGAAACCTCAGTAAAGACATCAACATTGAAATAACTTGTTATATACATATTCAGCCATTTCCCCAGCATCTTTAGCCATTTCCCCAGCATCTTTAGCCATCTAGATTTTTAACCTAGGTACTTCTAGGTACCTATTCTATATCTTAGTTCCACTGTGTTTGCCATATCCTGCTACATGCCACACTCTTATTAACTATTTGTTATGTATTAAGTTAACTGCAGTATTCCTTCTGGCCACCATGACTGCAGTTCTTACCCTGCCCACTGTGGCAGCAGTTCTCACTCAGGTCCACAACATGCAAATGAAGGATTGAGAGTGCTGTTCACGGATTGGGTAGCTGGGGGAAGTTTGTTACTGTTGCAAGTTACTGAGTACTATATAAGCCAGTTGGCTAAGCTGCTGTTCAGTCTGGACTCAGAGCTGGAATAAAGGGCTGGTTGTTTTGAGAGCTGTGTCTTCATCCTTCTTACCCACTATTCTACCCTATTCATTCCTTATATTATCTTCATATGATCTACCTCAAGGATCACCTCCCGTTATGAACCAACCCGGACCCTGCAATCATCACTTGATCCATAGAGTGACAACTTGAGAACAGGCCTTTTCTGCGGTGGCTCCGCAACTGTTGAATGCTCTCCCCAGGCAGCATCATTATACAGTGGTACCTCGACATCCGAATGACTCGACTTCCGAAGGTTTCGACTTACAAAGTCGGCAAACCCAGAAGTCTTTTCGCCAAGCGCATGTTCTGCACCTGCGCAGAAGCAGCGCACATGGTCCGCGCATGCACAGAAGTGCAAAATCGCACAAAACAGGCGCTTCAACAACCGAAGACTTTGACTTACGAAGAGCGCCATGGAACAGATCGCCTTCGTAAGTCGAGGCACCACTGTATACCATATTTTCCCGTGTATAAGACTATATTTTTTCCTAATTTTTTGAAGTTTAAAATAAGGGGTTGTCTTATACACGGATAGTGCATAGTGCATTTTCTTAATTTTGAGTCCCCCAAAATAGACACGAGGGCGTGTTATACACGGAAAATATGCTATCTTTACGTGCCAGACAAAAACTTTTCTCTATAACCAGGCCTTTGGCCTTTTAATCTGTGGCCTTTAAACTGTGTTTGTGGGAGGGGGTAATTCGTTTGTGTTTGTTTTTTAATGTATTTTGTGTTCTCATTTTGTATGTTTATGTTGGAAACTGCACTGCATTCTTTGGATGAAGGGTGGGATACAAATTTAATAAGTACATTGTGTCCTCCCTTAAAGAGGGCATGTGTTGCGGTGAGACCTGGCAACCAAACCCTGTGTTGTGGGTGGGTATGATTGGATAGCCACAATACCCAGTTGGTAGGTCCCTTGATGCAGGGTTCAATCAGGCCAATGGGACACAGTCCAAAAGGATCGAGGGACCTATATGTGCCCATGCACGTGTCCCAGAGCTTCCTCTTTCAGATCGTGCATCGGAACACCCACCCGCCTCTCCCTACTTTAAGGGCTTGTGCGCTTGACCTTGCTATGCTGTTGTGTGTTGTCTGTCGTTGAGACAGGGGCACGGCAGGAATTTCCCCCACTTGGCTGATTGGCTGGGGCCATTTGGGTTTCGCCTGCCACGTAGCTTGTAAAGTTGCGGATAGGCTCTGGTTCAGGTGATAGGGATGGGGGAATGCTCTCGCCATCCCTATGTGAAGGGGTTTTCTGTTAAAGGAATCCAGGGACTCAAATGGTTTGGTCAACGCTGAGAGGGGTTGTGCCCGTGCCTGAGTCCAGGGGGACATCTGGGTGGTGGACATAGTCTGTTCCTGGCTTTCCGCCATTCCAGGTGTTCACCCTTTGCTGACCTA
The DNA here is from genome assembly GCF_965207765.1 of Zootoca vivipara. NCBI lineage: Eukaryota > Metazoa > Chordata > Lepidosauria > Squamata > Lacertidae > Zootoca > Zootoca vivipara. The sequence goes on along the minus strand of NC_142588.1, from coordinate 7,033,654 downwards.
TGCTGGTGCCCTTGGTCAGCGCTACCTGCAAGGGTGCAGGGAGCTAGTCGAACCAGAGCCTACGCAACCACTCACCTGATGTAATCAATAAAGTTGTGGCCTAAATTCTGCCAAAAACCAAACCAAAATTTGAGTCTTGTCTGAATTTATTTAAGGGGGAGGTTTAAAGGTCTGAACACGCAAATCATTATCATCATCTAAAAGACAGAACAGTGCCAAATCCACAGGTTATGATAAACCAAAGCAGTACGAACATATTACCATCAACTAAAGCATTTAAATAGTTCTGATACTACGGAACATAAATTTATTAAATCTAAGAGAGTTTCCTGTCCCTTTTCAAAATGATTATATGAGAACATTGTACAGAAAGTGATAAAAAAAGCTTTGCATCTGCCACAGTCAAATTTGTGGTGATTCTGTCACCTCAGCTTTCTGCTAACCTGGATGTTTTCACCGTCAGAATGTCTGCTTTCCTTGTATTGTTTATCCAATTGTATTATGCTGTTGGGATTTAGAAAATTTAACGAAGATTTAAAACACAAGATGTTTCTGTGATAAATATTCCTAAAGTTGGTCATATGGACAGCATGAAGATCACTATCTACAAGACTTGTGGGGGGAAATAATAATAATACTTGTCCCAGGAGGTAACGTTTTATGTAATTTTCTAGGTTTGAGCAGGTGATTTGGGAGTAATAATAAGCAGCAGCTGTGGGGAGACTGGCTCATATTCTGTTACAATAACTCTTTTGACTTGCATTGCCAAAACAAGTACAATCCAACAGTGAGACCGAGGACGACACTTGTACTTTTCACCATGTTCTTTCTACTTGTAAAGCTAGAGCTGGGGGGCTTTTGGGAGACAATACTCATATTATAGAACAATGCTCTCAAAGAAGCCTACCAAAGTCTCACTACTTGCTTACCACCAACTGCTGAAACTATTTTTCATTTACTGACAATTTTTGGGCGTATCTCTGTTGCGAGTGTGATTATGGCTTCGTTTGAATTGCTTTTTTAAAAAAATGTCATTGTATGTTCTGGTCTTTATATGAGAACCTTTTAATGAGGGTGAAAGAGGAGAGCGCAAAATATAGTCTGAAGCTCAACATCAAAAAAACCAAGATCATGGCCACTGGTCCTATCACCTCCTGGCAAATGGAAGGGGAAGAAATGGAGGCAGTGAGAGATTTTACTTTCTTAAGCTCCTTGATCACTGCAGATGGTGACAGCAGTCACGAAATTAAAAGACGCCTGCTTCTTGGGAGAAAAGTGATGACAAACCTAGACAGCATCTTAAAAAGCAGAGGCATCACCTTGCCTACAAAGGTCCGTATAGTTTAAGCTATGGTTTTCCCAGTAGTGATGTATGGAAGTCAGAGCTGGACCATAAAGAAGGCTGATCGCCGAAGGATTGATGCTTTTGAATTATGGTGCTGGAGGAGACTCTTGAGAGTCCCATGGACTGCTAGAAGATCAAACCTATCCATTCTGAAGGAAATCAGCCCTGAGTGCTCCCTGGAAGGACAGATCGTGAAGCTGAGGCTCCAATACTTTGGCCACCTCATGAGAAGAGAAGACTCCCTGGAAAAGACCCTGATGTTGGGAAAGATTGAGGGCACAAGGAGAAGGGGATGACAGAGGACGAGATGGTTGGACAGTGTTCTCGAAGCTACGAACATGAGTTTGACCAAACTGCGGGAGGCAGTGGAAGACAGGAGTGCCTGGCGTGCTCTGGTCCATGGGGTCACGAAGAGTCGGACACGACTAAACGACTAAACAACCACAACAACCACCTGGGGTCAGACTAAGACTGAAGTAAGGATGTGGAATCTGGTGCAATGCATCTGTGCAAGGACAACTCCACAGTCTAGGAAGGTCTCTCTGGGTCAGGCCAAAGAGATGGAGCAAACAGGAGCCATGACAAAACAGCCCTGCTCCTCTGCCCATTCTATATCTCCTGCCTTTCATCTTATCTCCTGGGTAAAAGGTAAAGGACCCCTGGACAGTTAAGTCCAGTCAAAGGGTACTATGGGGTTGCGGCACTCATCTCGCTTTCAGGCCAAGGGAGCCAGCTGGAAGCATCAGCCAATTTCCAGTCTGGGCCAGTGTTGCATGTTTTCAACTGTAAATCTGTTCTGTCTCATTTTCTGAGCATTAAACACACACACACAATTGCTTTTAAATTGCACACATTTTAGGCACGTCCCCAGAAATTTTGTGTTTTGGATTCGTTTTATGATTTAAATATTCATCTTTGCATGCTTTTCTGTGTCCTCCCCCCTAAAATATGAAATTTTCTTTACATTTTGTAAAAAAAAACTACACCATATAATTCAGAGAAATATGCAGTCCAGTTATTGTCTGTCTTCTGATCTCTGTCATGGAAGTGATTTACTTCAAAATGAAGCTGTAGCAAATGCTTAATCTCTAGTTTCATCCATTTAGGCAGTAAAAAGGGAAAGGGAAAGGATGGTTAGATCCAGTCAAAAGCAACTATGGGTTGCAGCGCTCATCTCGCTTTCAGGCCGAGCGAGCCAGCATTTGTCCACAGACAGCTTTCCAGGCCATGTGGCCAGCATGACTAAATCGCTTCTGGTGCAACGGGACACTGTGATGGAAACCAGAGCGCATGGAAACGCCGTTTACCTTCCCACCATGGTGGTACCTATTTATCTACTTACACTTTGACGTGCTTTTGAACTGCTAGGTTGGCAGGAGCTGGGGCAGAGCAACAGGAGCTCACCCCATGGTGGGGATTCGAACCACCGACCTTCTGATCGGCAAGACCAAGAGACTCAGTGGTTTAGACCACAGCGCCACCCACGCCCCAAAATATCTCCTGGGTATCAGAAGGTGAAGGTGGAGAGTCTGTGGTGTGGCATGAAATTTCATTCAGGATCCAGGGTGAGCCAGGCATGCTGCGTGATCCCAAGCCTCTTCCCCAGATTGAGTACCCTCAGGAGAGACTGACTTCGGACAGGTAATCTTATTAGCTGTGGTAAAATAGCTGAAGCCACAACTTTACATGCTTACTTAGGAATAAGTCATATTGCCCGTAACAGGACCTGCCTAACTGTATCACGCTGCAGGAGAATGAACTGTGAACCAGGAAATCCTTAGTTCAAATCTCACTTTGGCCAGAAATGACAGCCAACATTCCTTAATGTTTGTGGCAAATCCATTTCTCCATAAAAAGCCAGGATTTTCAGAATGCCCTGGGCTAAGCACACACTAATTTACCCTGGGCTAATTTGCCCTGGGCAAAGCACACACTAATTTATAACAGATTAGCAGGAAAGAGGAAAAACTGGGAGGAAGAATACTAGTATGTCTGAAAGGAAGGTGATATAAAATAAAGCTCTACATCTACTAAACTTCGTCTGAATCTACCGTACATTCTTTCTTATAAGGCAGCTGAATGCAACCATTCAGTCTCCATTTCCCTTCTATAATATGGGGATAATAAAACTGGCCTATCTTACATAGTGGTAATGATTACAAAGAAAATGTATGGCAAACTGCTTTGAGTACTTCTAATGTGATAAAAGAATAATACTAAGTCTTCAAAATATAAGGTGACCTGGTATTTCATGTATTAATGCCTTAAATCCGGACAATGTCTGTCTTTTTAACTTGTTAAATATTTTATTTAAAAATTAAATGTGCTATTTTCTTTTAAATGCTAGCATTCCTTTAAATAAATACCCTTTTGATCTTTATTGCATCTAATGGCAAGTCCTTTTGCACTCATGTTGAACATCTGGGGGAACTTTGTGACTTCAAATAAAACTATCAAACTGAAATATTAGTGATTAAACTCAGAGATTTCATGGTCAACCTCTATTACACTAATAATGCATCACATCCCACTACAAGTGAAGTAAATATTCTAGTTTTCCTATGTCATACACTGGTCCGAAGGGTTGGGAAATATTTCATGGTCAATTTACATATGATTCAACAAGTGAGTATGATTAAAGAATATTTCTGAAAATCAGGAATAGGGCTATTATTCTGCTTTGAAAGTGGTTCTATATAATTAATGCAATTTCCAGGAAAAAAGAATCAAGAAAGCATATAAAGAAATAAATGCTTTGTTATTTTGTTTCTGCATGGAGGGTTTCAAAGTTGTCACCTGCTTTATATTATTGCTGTGTTTTAAGATGTGTACACAAATCATGCTTCAGAATCTCCAGAATGGTCCAGGCAGCACTCCACCTTGTGGCAAACTTAGCAATAGCAGCAGGCTAGATTGAGAAGATTTATGTGGTGTCTTCGTTGGTTTATGGGCAAGCAAGGCCATTATGGACCACCCAGCCCACAACACAGCACTCTTTGCAGAGGAAAGGGATGATGAAGCTATCATTGCTTCCTTGCTCAAAGTCCACTTCACAAGGCTGCATTAGCAACCTGATAAGTGTTACAGGAGGCTGGTTTGCCTCTAAAGCTAAATGTTGGTTTAGCATGGGGTCACCAACCCGATGGCTGCAGGTGCAAAACACCCCTGGAAGAGGCACCAGACTGTGAGCTTCCTTTAAAAAGGGGGCAGGGGCTAAGTCTCTAATTATGAAAGGAAAATGTCCAGGTATGCGTCTAAGCCAGGCATTGGCAAACTCGACCCTCCAGATGTTTGGGGACTACAACTCCCATCATCCCTAGCTAACAGGACCAGTGGTCAGGGATGATGGGAGTTGTAGTCCAAAAACAGCTGGAGGGCCAAGTTTGCCTATGCCTGTTCAAAGCAATCTATGAAACGGATCAGCCTGACTACTCATCCCTGTCAAGTGTTTTAACCATTCAAGAGTTGTGATTGATAAATACGTTGCTTGGACACCAGGCAATGGCTGGTGTTTTCCCTTCCCTTTTAGTGCAGCTTTCCTGCTTCTCGGTGGCTTTTTCTGGGGGGATGCAGGGGTACGCATACCCCTAAACATTTTGTGAAACTTTGTACTTTTGTCCATTTACTGTATTTATTTTCCCAATTTGAACTATAAAACAGTGATTTTCTTGAGTCAAAATTAGAAGAAGAAGAAAAAGCACTGATGCTTCTTATTTTCTAGTCCCTAGAACAGGCATCCCCAAACTGTGGCCCTCCAGATGTTTTGGCCTACAACTCCCATGATCCCTAGCTAAAAGGACCAGTGGTCAGGGAAGGTGGGAATTGTAGTCCCAAAGCATCCGGAGGGCCGAGTTTGCCTATGCCTGCCCTAGAAGTTCTTTTTCTGAAAATACTGCTACACAGTAAGTGTTTCATGCAAGCAGATTAGGAGTTGCTCCTTGGTATTTTGTGAAAGAATCAGAGGACCATTTGACCCTGAATTCATTGTACCCAACAATCAACACTTCAGCATATGGCTGTGTATAATAATGTAGTGCAGAGCCAACTTGTGAGATTGGGGGAAGGGGGGTGTTCCATGCGTCAGGATGTTGGAGGGACCAGGAACATGGCAGAAGCACGGCTCCCATGGCTGGTGCCTCCTCCTCCACCTCCTGCCACCACCACCAGCCAAAGATTGCTTCCTCCTCCTTCCAGGGGCATAGGAAGGGGTGGGGTGGGGGCCTTCTGCCCCAGGTGCCCTCACTGAGGGGGGTGACATTCAGCGAGCCACCTGCCCGCAACTCCCAAGCCTACCCCGAGCCGTTGTGGTAAGGGGGAGAGCTGCTCCACTTTGCCAGCGGCATTCCCCCTTCCCCCTTCATTTTGACAGCTTGAGGGAGGCTTGGGAGCTGCGGCTTGCTCCACCCCCATGGGCGGCTCGCTCTGCCCCCGGGCACCCAAACAGCTGTCCTTCGCCTGGGAGGGCACCCTTCACACCATGCCCCCCCCCTTGGGAGCGTGCCCGCCCTGGGCAGCACAGGCATATACTTCACTGCATAGCTGCCAAGTCTCCTGTATTCCCCGGGAAATCCCTGTTTTCCCAGCTGTTCCTAGCTGAAAAAACGGATTTTTTTGTTTTTCCCCAGTTTATTCTGGCGCGACAGCCATTTTGGAACTGGGCGGAGCATGCTCAGAAGCGACTTTTGATGCTGCTCTGCCCAGTTCCAAAATGGCGGCAGCGCTACTTCCGGTCTGCTACTTCCGCCCGGTCCCTTATCTCTCCGACAGCAACTTGGCAGGTATGACTTCACTGCTGCCTCCTTCCCCTCCACAGCTGGAGCAGAAGGAGATGGAGACAGGCACTGAAGTCACGCTGTGTTCGGCTTCATGCTTGGCCCCAGTTTGTTTGTTTTTTAAATATTGGGGGGTGCTGAAACAGACAAAAGAGAGATGAGATTCTATGCAGTCACTCATTTTGAGAGCAGCTTCTGAACTAGTCTTTTGCCGAAGTTTTCATTCTATAAAGTGTTGGCACTAATTTGAACCTATGACTTAGGGCAGGGAAGTCAACATGGTGCCCTCCATACCGTGTGGGGTTATTACTCTCAGAAGCCCCAACCAGTGTGTCCAAAATCCAGGGTGCCAAGCTGCAGGCCCAACAACATCCAGAGGAGGCCATCTTGGCTACCCCTGGCTGAGGGTATATACAGAAAATATTATTTGATTTTCTGTTTGAAAAAGACGACCCTGTATTTCATTGAAGCAAGGAAGGTAAAGGTAAATATAAAGGGACCCCTGACAGTTAAGTCCAGTCATGAACGACCCTGGGGTTGCGGCACTCATCTTGCTTTAAAGGCCGAGGGAGCCGGCATTTGTCCACAACCAGTTTCCGGGTCATGTGGCCAGCATGACTAAGCCGCTTCTGGCAAAACCAAAGCAGCACACGGAAATGCCGTTCACCTTCCTGTCGGAGCGGTACCTGTTTATCTACTTGCACTGTGGGCTTTCGAACGGCTAGGTTGGCAGGAGCTGGGACCGAGCAACGGGGGCTCACCCCGTTGCGGGGATTTGAACCGCCGACCTTTTGATCGGCAAGCCCAAGCGGCACAGCACCACCCACAAGAAAAGGCTTTAGCAAAAACTGAAAATCTTATCAATGTTTAAATCCTCAGATAAAACATTTTTGTACTTCTCCGCAAAGAAACATTGTGAATTCAATGTTTTAGAAGTAGATGGTGGATTTGGTTTAGAGAAGAAAAACATCCCTCCTGCAACAAATAATTTTTACTCTGTCCCTTGGAGTTCCCAGCTAAAAAGTTATGATGTCCATGATCCAAAAGAGCACACAGGCTCCATCTGTGAACACACCTGGACTTTTTGGACTTTTTTCCCCTCTGAGTTTCCGCCACAGAACTTCTCATGCTGCATTTTAAGCACCCTGGAGTTTAAAAATCTGTTTGGGGGATTGGAATGAAAATGGTTTTTAAAACTGACAATAGGGGGTGTGGATAGCTCATAATCGTTTGTGGAAATGTTGTTGTTTTTTAAGTGGCTCCCTAGCAAAAGTGCCCCCAACAAACCTGCTCTTTAAAGCAAAGGGTGTTTAAAATGTGATTTGGCTGCACCTCAAGTTTTTGAAAATCCAGCAAACATGTTACCAGCTCTGCTCATGTGTGCAAAGAAGTGTGCAGTGCTAGCCTGTTATTAAATTCTGTTGGCTGCAGACTAGATGGCCTGCAAAGGAGTTTTCTTGGTGTCAGTTCTTAACTTTTTTTACTACCTGCCACAACCCACACACAGCCAGGGAATCTGGAGCGTGAAACCAACCGTAACTGGCAACTGGCCTTGAAGAAAACAACAGAAGCCAGAGTTAAAATTGCTTTATTACTATTAGTCAAGCAATAGGTGTCAGATTTTATAACCTGGCTAGGAACATTTAATACAACACTGGTTCGCGATGTATTAATGAATTTGTTTTATTACACAACTGAGAATATGTGCAGGCCTAGGTCTTCTTCTACATTATGGTCTGGAGGGGAATGAAACCATGGAAAAAGTTTTAGGTTAAGAGGAGACTGTGAAGGAACAGTTCCCACGCCCAGTTGCGCCAGAGCTAACACAGGTCCCCATGCGATATATGTTCAGTGTCCTACATTGTGTGCCATCAACAGTGAGGCCTCACTCCAGGGAGCAGAAGGAAGGCAAACCAGACCGAGTATGGTTTTTAAAGCCTCAGATCCACTTTTAGAAGTTACCTTTTGATGACCTTTTGTGCTTTTTTGCTATTACACGAGAAAAATTATGTCCCGCTGCATGTTTCCTTGTTTGTGTTGACAGCCAGGAAATTAAGAGCCAGGAAATTAAGTGTGTGGTTCAACTCTGAATGCCTTTTTATGTTTGCTATGCTTACAGCTAAGCAAGAAAGAAATTATTAATTACAGCTAAGAAAGAAATTATTACTGTACTGCACAAGTCTTCACACTGAATATTTTAGCAGTTTTTTTTTTAAAAAAATATTTTATATTTTGTTAGATTATTTTGAACTTTAGGTTTTGTAGCACCAAGCAGCTAACTGCAAGTTTTGAAGATGGGTAGATGACTTAAGTTTGAGAAACCCATGCTGTATCTCAGTAATCACAGCATCCTTTTCTAAGTGCTCACAGACCGACCGTTGAATTATCTGTTCTAGGACCTTCCCTGGTATCGATGTCAAGCTCACCGGTCAGTAGTTATGAAATGAAACTAAACTACTTTGTTACCAAAGAACAACAAATATAAAGTGTTAGGTATGAAAATCAGCCAACCATTCCATTTAGAGTAGAAGCTGCAGTGGGAAAGGGAAAGAAGTTCAGTGATGGACGAATCTGCCCATTTTCTGTTTCTCTTGGTTTCTCATTCTTCCAATCTTAAGTTCACTTCTTCACATTTCCACATCAGTTTGAGATGTGGAAAGAATTTTTTAAAAATTTTTACTTTCACTAATATGTGCATTTTATGGCACTTTACCGTAGTATATTGGATAAATGTGACTTGCAAAGAAGTTCTCCTATTGTTTCCAAATGTGCAAATTAGGTCTGCATCGAATTTCTTTCCCATCCCTACAGAAGACTAGCAGGGCCATAGGAGGAAGGGTGCTTTCTAAGAACAGCCTGCCGCCTTTATGCCACCTGCAATTTCCCCATTAGACAGAACTGGTATTCTAATGGAGATTTTGGAGTTTTACATACCGGCGGACAAATCTTATTGCACTCCTTCTCAAGGCATTCTGTAATTCGAAGTCCAGTAACATCATCTTCCATATCTGTGCAAGTACATTCTGTGCAGCCTTCCTCCCAAGTCTTCCCAATAGGATAGACAACATTTTGATGGACGCAAACCTGCCAATAATTAAAATGTGACATTTACTTCACAGAAAACTGCACACCAGTTTTCTCATAGGGTTTTGCTGGGTTGCAAGGAAAGCTAGAATCAGGGCCGTCTTAAGCATACCTGGCACCCTGGCGCCGTGGTGCGATGGATCCCTCCTGAGCTGCCCCCGCCCCGTTTCCCAGCGTGGCGGGCGGGCGGGTGCAGCGCGGCTGCCGCCTGGAGGGCCAGCCCTGGGCCAGGGGGCACTGTTGCGATGCCCCTGTGCGGGGCGGAGGCGGCCCCAGGCCCGCGTGCCTCCGGAGAGCGGCGTGAAGCCGCTGAACAGCTGAGAGGTGCGCCTGGGGCGGCCTCCGCCGCGCCTCTCAGCAGGCGCAGCGGCGCCCCTGGTGGCCTGGCGCCCTGGTGCCCCGCGCCACCGGACCCAGGCCTAGAGACAGCCCTGGCTAGAATTCCTTTATCAGGTGGTTAGGTGGACAAGCTTTCTTGTATGACTGCAGGTTTATCAGTTTGTTCACCATTGCTAACATCCCTCACAATGTGCAGTTGTGGAAGCCTTGAGTTTGTTTTTAGGGCACACTCTCAGTTTAATCCTTCTTATGCTGATGCAGATACAGATACAGTGGGTCCCAGCAAGTGCTTTATATATTTGCAAAACCAAAAAAAAAAAACTTGCACAACAAATCTGGTTCCCCCAAACACCGTAATTTTTTTCTGATATGGGGCATGAGATAGAGAAATGCACTGGAAAGTGTGGAAGGACACTTGCTTTCGTGAAATGTCATCTAATCTCCCTGCAAGCAAATCAGAACGAATGCTCAATAAACTGATTGTCTGGAAGCACCTACAATCTGCTATCAGTTTTATTAAATAATTCTGATTTCAGTAAATCTTGCTTTGTATTTGTTTGGGGCTTTTTGCATTTATTGTGTCTTATGTATTTTAGCAACCCCCAGAGCTGTTTTGAATTCTTTTGCAAAGAAACTTAGGATAGGATTCAAAAGCAAACATTGACATTTAGCATGCCAGAGTTTGCCTTCCATAACATCCAGTGCCGGATTTATGTATATAATAATAATGTTAATAATTTATTATTTATACCCCGCCCATTTGGCCGGGTCTCCCCCGCCACTCTGGGCGGCTTCCAACACACACCAAAATACATTAAAATATCACAGACCAAAAACTTCCCTAAACAGGGCTGCTTTTAGGTATTTTCTAAATGTCAGGTAGTTGTTTATCTCCTTGACCTCTGATGGGAGGGCGTTTCAAAGTGCGGGTGCCACTACCAAAAAGGCCCTCTGCCTGGTTCCCTGTAGCTTTGCTTCCCAGTGAGGGAACCGCCAGAAGGCCCTCGGCGCTGGATCTCAGTGTCCGGGCTGAACGATGGGGGTGGAGACGCTCCTTCAGGTATATGGGACTGAGGCCGTTTAGGGCTTTAAAGGTCAGCACCAACACTTTGAATTGTGCTCAGAAACGTACTGGGAGCCAATGTAGGTCTCTTAGGACTTGTATACTACCGTGTTTCTCCTAAAATAAGACGGTCCTCAAAAATAAGCCATGTCAGGCTTTTAATTAGTAGAATAAATATAAGACATCCCCCGAAAATAAGCCGGGGGTGGGAGCCGCTTCGGGGAGCGCTTCTCAGCTGATCGGGCGCCTCTTCGCTACCGCCGCAGCGCTCAGTGCGTTCGCCCCCAGTCGCCCACGCAGATCCCGGGCTTCACCTGCAGCCGCAGCTGCCTCTCAACAGGCTCTTCGCGCTGCCGCTTCGGGGAGCACAGTGCAGCGCGAAGAGCCTGTTGAGAGGCAGCTGCGGCTGCAGGTGAAGCCCGGGATCTGCGTGGGCGACTGGGGGCGAACGCACTGAGCGCTGCGGCGGTGGCGAAGAGGCGCCCGATCAGCCCGCTTCTCAGCTGATCGGGCGCCTCTTTGCTACCGCCGCAGCGCTCAGTGCGTTCGCCCCCAGTCGCCCACGCAGATCCCGGGCTTCACCTGCAGCCGCAGCTGCCTCTCACCGGGCTCTTCGTGCTGCCGCTTCGGGGAGCACAGTGCAGCGCGAAGAGCACTCTTCTGGTGCTCTTGTGCGTGTGTGCGTGCGCGCGAGGGAGAAGTCCCCTTTTCCTTACCCAGGTGCAGCAGCAGGAGGTTACCCCCGCGAGGTGGGCAGTCTGTGCTCTGCACACACACACACACCGTTTCGCCTCGCTCCGTCTCTCCCCCCTCCGCAAAGACACACACACAAAAAAGACATCCCCTGAAAATAAGCCGTGGTGTGTTTTTTGGGAGGAAAAATAAATATAAGACGTGTCTTATTTTAGGAGAAACACGGTAGTATCTTGACTGCTGGCCATAGTAATGTTTATCTCTCTGACCTCTGATGGGAGGGCGTTCCACAGGGCGGGTGCCACTACCGAGAAGGCCCTCTGCCTGGTTCCCTGTAGCTTTGCTTCTCGCAGTGAGGGAACCGCCAGAAGCTATAGCTTAGGGCCCCCCTCTATTAGGCCCCCCCCCAAAAAACCTAGATGGCTTTAGATAGCATATAGCATATAGCAGATAGCATATAGATAGCATATATTCAACACTAAAAGCCAGAGACAATTTGTTGTTGACAAAGGATAGCTGGACATATAAAGGGCCCCATTACCTTCAGGAGCTTAGGGCCTCATCAAATCTAACAACCATCTCCTTTTGATGTTATCCTTCCATTCTGATGGAGCCCTATGCATTATACCCCTATTGCAAAATGACACAACCTTCAGGTACCAGCTGGATTTGGGTTGGATACACCCTTACCTTCCAAGTCCTGGACTGCAGAATCCGGGACCGGCAGCCGTGTGACACCGGAAGTTGCGTCGTAACTTCCGGTGTCGTTTTGCCCTTCTATGGGCACCGAAAATGGCCGCCGCCGGCTTCAAAGTCGCTTCTACGCATGCCAGGAAGTGCGTCGACGCAACTTCCGGTGTCGCTCTGCCCATCTATGGGCACCAAAAATGGCCAACGCCGACACCAGAAGTCGCGTCTATGCACTTCCGGACATGCGTAGATGCGACTTTTGAAGCCGGCGGTGGCCATTTTTGGTGCCTATAGAAGGGCAAATCAGAAAGAAATAAATGGCCACTGGCAGGAGAAAATAACGGAGATAAACGGGAGACGAAGTGATACGGGGGACCACTGGGAAAAAGTAGGTAAAACCGGGGGTTTCCCGGGGGAAACGGGGTACTTGGCAGCTATGCAGGTAGGACAATTCATTATTTTTACCTTGTCGGGGTTGCAGGTGGTAGATGTGCAGCCGCAGTCATTAGTGAGAGATGTTGATAAGTATCCAGCAGGGCAGGCCACTGTTGAATTGACACAGTCACAAGTACACTGAAATTCATCACAGCACTGAGTCTTCTTAACAGTAAGCTTCCGGTGAGGTGGGCAGAAAGCAATTGGCTGTGGGTTGCAATCCTCTTTTTTGCACACTAGGAAACAAAAGAATCCAGAAACAAAGAATGCTATGCGACGAGCAAGCTGCAAAAGGAGCGTTTGCTTTTTTAAAAACAGTATTTGTATGCTGCCCAAAAGCTAGTGTTCTCAGGGCAGTGAATACAATGTGAAAACAGCAAATAATTTATTAACAAATAAACAAGCAAAAAACAAATAATACTATTAAAATAAAAACAGAACCACCAGCAGCAATCAAGATAAACACCACAAAAAGAAATCAAGTACATGGAGCTCACAGAGCACATCTCATATGTTCATACATACACATAAACCTTACCTTCCAAGTCCCGGACTGCGAATCCGGGACCGGCAGTCATGTGACACCGTAGGTTGCGTCGACTTACCTTCCGGCGTCGTTTTGCCCTTCTATGGGCAAAAAAATGGCCGCCGCCGGCTTCGAAAGTCGCTTCTACGCATGTCAGGAAGTGCGTCGACGCAACTTCTGGTGTCGCTCTGCCCATCTATGGGCACCAAAAAATGGCCGCCGCCAACACTGGAAGTAGCGTCTATGCACTTCCGGACATGCGTAGATGTGACTTTTGAAGCCGCCGGCGGCCATTTTTGGTGTCCATAGAAGGGTAAATCAGAAAGGAAAAAAATGGCCGCCGGCAGGAGAAAATAACGGAGAAAAACGGGAGACGAAGTGATACGGGGGACCACCGGGAAAAGGTAAGTAAAAACGGGGGTTTCCCGGGGAAAACGGGGTACTTGGCAGCTATGACATAAACACACAATCATGCACCAGAAAGAATTGCATAAGTAAGTAAAACCAGTATTTGATGTATCAAAGGAATTTTACCACATGCATAATCTGGCCTGCATTTTCCAGGATTCGTCTGCAAAAGTTGGAGACCATCTTCACAATGAGGTACAGCAGGCATTTTGCAACTGACCAGGTCGCAGACTGAAAACAGAAAACATAAAATGGAAGGAATCAAGGGTTATGCATTTTTACCGTTTTGCAGCACAAAATGTCGCACTTGCTTGGGGTTCTAGCCAGACAGCCATGTCCTATTTGATGAACCCATTTGAATTCCCCAAAAAGCACTCTGCGGCCACTGCACATGCTCAGTCCTCACTGGGCTTTTCCTGGGGGTTCTCTACTCCGAACTTTTTCAAACCCCCACAGCTCCCCAATGCCTCCATCTTCTGATCAGGCAGTGCCCTTTCGGCTACATAAGGATTGGTTCTCAGGGAACAAATTTGATATTAGTATATATTATTTTAGGGTTTGCCATATTTCAAAAAGTGAAAACCCAGAGACAAAAGTTGTTCAGCTTTTATTTGGGGGGGGGGAGTTGTTGAGCTTTGTTCTCCCCCCTTATTTTCTTTTGTAAATCGCTAAGAAATCTATACTCCTGATATGGGGTGCCATATGCCTGGGTTTCCCCGGACATTTTAGCCGCTTAGTGAAATTTTAGACAGATGAATCCCAGACGTATGGCAGCCCTAATTGTTTATTCTGCTTTTGTTAGTCATGGGCAAGAGTTATGGCACTGAAACTCTTCCTCCAATCGCTGGAGATCTGGTTCTAGTGCCCTAGCTTGGGGGTGGAGCAAGCAGCCCATGGGGTGGGGCAAGCCAGGGCAAGGTGCGCTGCACAGAGCCTCCAAGGAGTCCCCTTGCTGCCTTGCCATCAGTTGTAGGGTGGCTGGGGGGGGGTGGCGGCAGGCAGACGCAAGCCCCACACTGCTGTTTCGCGCAGCGCGGAGCTTGCAGGTGCCCGAGCCACCGCGTCACTCCCAGGAGAGATGTGTGGCTCGGGTGTGCTGCAGGCCTTGCGGTAAGTGCTGCCCCCGTGGTGTGGCGCCCTGTGCCCCCCCACCCCTCTAGCTGCACCTCTGTCTGGCTCCCCCGAGATCTGAATAAGAGTCACATTTTCAAACCTATATGTGTACCCACAAGGGGGTAGAACCTGGATTTTCCATTTAAAATCAAAGTCAGGATTCTCAGTGCTACATTCTGTACGCCAGCTGCATGAAGACAGCCCTCCAACATTTTTCCAATGAGTGTAGGGATGTCCCATTCCATAATGATAATTTTACTATTTATACCCCACATATCTTGCTGGGTTGTCCCAGCACTCCAGGCAGCTTCCAACATATATAAAAACACAATACAACAGTCGGGAGGAAACCTTCCCTACACAGGATTGCCTTGAGGATAACTCCATACCCTCCCACATTTCTCCAATGAAGATAAGGAAAAGAGGGACATTCCAGGATCAAATCAGAAAGTGGGACAGCTTCTCTAAATTAGGGACGTCCCAGGAAAATAGGGACACTTGGAGGGTCTGTGCATAGGACCTCCCTCAGAGACTCACCGCATTCGTAGAACGGGCAACACTGCTCAGAATCCCTTCGTAATCTTGGAATTTCACAGGAACCACAAGCAGGAGCTACAGCAAGAGGGAAGCAATAACCCACGTCCATTAATACTCAAAACAAGAACAGCCAACCTTTCCCCCAAGGGCCACTCTCCTCTACAGACACAAACCTGGAGGCCAGAATTGCATATATTTCTCAAAAATGGCCAGGCTCTCTCTCTCTGTATATAAAAACTGGCCCTGCCTGGTAGTGAGGGCTTCACAGATACAAACACTTGTCTCGGGTGGGATGAAATCAATGACCGGTAGAGGCAGGGCCGGCCCAAGACATTTTGAGGCAAATCACAAGATGGAATCTCCCTCCCCATTGGGGAAGAAAAGGTGAGTGAAGATCTACATCAGGATCCGCTACCCGTGCGGATCTGCTGCCTGAGGTAGTCACCTCACCTTGCCTCATGAGTGGGCTGGCCTTCGGTGTAGGAAGAGGTTGGAACTAATGCAGCTCCTGAAAAGTCTCTTCCAGTGGCTCTGTGCCTTGTTATTGCCTTTCCACACTGTGCAAGAGCAATTAGCCCTGCTCAGGCTTTTAAATGAACACAAGAGGACTTAAAACAGCCCAGGGGCATATGGGCTCATTTTCACATCTTCATGTGTTTAACACAAAGGTCTGCACACAGGTTTTAAGTGTGTTTTACAGGATGCACGTAAAAGGCAGGGCCTTACCTTCCAAGACTGCAGAATCCGGGACCGGCAGCTGTGTGACACCGGAGGTTGCGTCGACGCAACTTCCGGTGTCGCTCCGCCCATCTATGGGCACCAAAATGGCCGCCGCCGACACCGGAAGTCACGTCTATGCACTTCCAGACATGTGCAGATGCGACTTTTGAAGCCGGCAGCGGCCATTTTTTGTGCCCATAGAAGGGCAAATCGGAAAGAAAAAAAATGGCCGCCGGCAGGAGAAAATAACGGAGAAAAATGGGAGACAAAGTGATACGGGGGACCATCGGGAAAAGGTAAGTAAAATCGGGGTTTCCCCGGAGAAAACGGGGTACTTGGCAGCTATGGGCAGGGCCATGGGGTGGAAGGACAGCACAGGTAATGTCTGACCTACAGCTTAATCCATGAAAAATCAGGGAAGTTTTAGACGGTAAATCAAGTGTTATGTCTTTTTGAAGGGTGGGAATTCTTGACTTACGCTGGGGAGTCGGACAAGGCTGAATGGCACAGCTGATGGTCCTGTTTTCTAGACACATGCAGATCTTGCAGGGTTCATTGGAAGGAATCCACGTTTCCAAGTGCTATTTGTTTGAAGAAGAGAAATTGTGTGATTATTTGTTATGCAATCTGGTTGGGGTGGGGAGGGGTGAGGAGAGAGAGAGAGAAAGCTACCCAGAAAATAAAGCAAAGCAGGATACTACATGTGGCATTGCTTTGGTTTGTTAGAACAATTACAAGAAACCAGAGATGTTGCCCAATTTAACATTAGGGCTAATACATTTAGCACAGGATGCAAAGAACGAACCAGATCTCTGCAATGCCCCTTTCCTGACTTTATGAGCACAATTATAAAATACTAGAGGAAATACAAGGCATTGTGGGGTTCTATAAGTTGAAGATCACATACCAAACATTGGCTGTGTAAGCCAAGTAAAGCTGGACCTTATAAAGTTTCACTAAATGAAATGTTTCAAATTAATCCTATTTTAGGCTGAGAATGTTCCAGATTTCTTGCCACAGCATATGACTACAGTCCTTTTCTATTGGATTCAGACTGGTAGTAAACAGACCTTGGATCGCACATCAAAAGAACCTCAGAGAGATTGCTAAAATACAATAAATAAATTGGTAGGTGACGAGCAATTGACAGGTGTTCTGCACATGAAGGAAATGAGGGGGAACACTTAAAAGCCTAGTCCTAGGATTTCAGCCAAAGCATCAGTACATTACCCGTGATCAGTGGATCTACATACACACAGAACATGCAGAAATTCATATAAAAGTTAGACTGGGCAGGAATGGGATGTAGAGGAAAGCAAAGTCCCTGGGGTCACCCAACGAAGTCGACTGATGGTAGGTTCACAACATAAAAATACCTACTTCTTCACACAATGCGTAATTAACTTATGGCATTGACAGCCACAAGACACAGTGACTATAACCATCTCTGAGGGCTATAAAATGGATTTAATAAATTATCGGGTAGTGATAAAGCGGGATATCAAATCCAAACTCTTCTTCTTAACAAACTACAGTGCCCAGAATTCTCTGAAGGAAAGAACCTGCTTCGACTGAGCTTTAAAGGTAAAGTGAATACACAGCATTGGACAACCAAAATCTATAATTCATTACAATTAAGTGCACCCTTCCCCCCCCCCACAGCCAGAGTCTCTGAAAAACCAACATTGCAGATAGGGAAGAGCCATTGCCTTAAAGCCCTGCTTAAAAGCTTTCTAGAGGCAGTCAGTCAGCTGTCGCTGACAGAAGCAAGCCAAAGGTGCAGAATAGCTTATTGATCTGAGTAGCGTGAATCTCAACCATCTCAGTCTCAGTGTATTTTAAACCAGGGTCTCTAAATTGGGGGGGGGGGGCGTTGCAAAAAGGTAGATTGATACATTGACACCAATAAAGAGTATTTTCAATAAATAAATAAATAATGGCTGAGAAGGGAGTGCAGCATAAACTTTTTGTCTTTGGAAATGGGGAGGCTATGGGGAGGAAATTTGGAGATTTCTGGGGAGGGGGGGGAATTGAGAAAAATGGGATAAGTTTTTTTAAATAAAAAAAGCCTCTGCCCTCGCTACTTGCATAGCTGCCAAGTACCCCGTTTCCCCCGGGAAACCCCCGTTTTCCCGGTGGTCCCCTGTATCACTTTGTCTCCCGTTTATCTCCGTTATTTTCTCCTGCTGGTGGCCATTTTTTTCTTTCGATTTGCCCTTCTATGGGCACCAAAAATGGCCAGCGCCGGCTTCAAAAGTCGCATCTACGCATGTCCGGAAGTGCATAGACGTGACTTCCGGTGTCGGTGGCGGCCATTTTTGGTGCCCATAGATGGGCGGAGCGACACCGGAAGTTGCGTTGATGGACTTCCTGACATGTGTGCAAGCGACTTTCGAAGCCGGTGGTGGCCATTTTCGGTGCCCATAGAAGGGCAAAACGACACCGGAAGTTACGTCGACGCAACTTCCAGTGTCACACAGCTGCCGGTTCCGGATTCTGCAGTCAGTGACTTGGAAGGTAAGTACTTGCCATTGTATGTATGCATCCTGAAAATTCCTAGAAAGTTTCCCTCTCCATTTCCAAAATGTCTTCCCCCACTTTAATGGCCTGAGTCCAGAGGGAGATCTTGGTGGTGGACATAGCATGTCCCCGGCTTTCCGCCATTCCAGGTGTCCACCCTAGGCTGACCTATGGTGGTGCCCTGGGTCAGCGCTACCTGCAATGGTGCAGGGAGCTAGTCGAACCAGAGCCTATGCAACCGCTGACCTGATGTAATCAATAAAGTTGTGGCCTAAATTCTACCAAAAACGAAACCAAAATTTGAGTCTCCTCTGAATTTATTTATAGGGGGAGGTTTAAAGGTCTAAGCACGCAAAACAATGTGAACTCCTTAAGAGCCAGCCGAGATTCAGAACCGCTAAGCAATAACTAGAGATCTACCTGGTGGCGCGTCCCATCCTCACTGACGCACTGGGTGCATTCTTCTTCGTGAACACACCTGCCATCAAGGGTCACTTGTCCCTGTGGGCAGAAACAGCCTTCTGTGGGATAATCCATGCAGATTTCTGTGTTGCTACCATTCCCACAGTGCTTCATGCAGCCTCCTTGACAGTAGCCATACCTCATCGAGACTGGACATTCCATAGCTGTGAAGAACACCAGACACAAGGAAATAAACGAAATGGTAAGTAAGCAAATAAATAAATAAATAAAACAATATTATTATTTTGTCTGCAATGGAGATGCAATATAGAATAAAAACAGTCCGTCTTAAATCCATCCTGAATGCTTGGACTAGGGTGAGAGAAATCTAAGTTAACTGCAATTCAATCAATCAATCAATCAAATTAATAATAATGGTTTTATTATTTATACCCCACCCATCTGGCTGGGCCTCCCCAGCCACTCTGGGCGGCTTCCAACAGAAAAATGAAATGAAATAATCTATTAAACATTAAAAGCCTCCCTAAACAGGGCTGTTTCAGATGATTCTAAAAATCTGGTAGCTGTTTTTCTCTTTGACATCTGATGGGAGGGTGTTCCACAGGGCAGGCGCCACCACCGAGAAGGCCCTCTGCCTGGTTCCCTGCAACTTGGCTTCTCGCAACAAGGTAACCGCCAGAAGGCCCTCGGTACTGGACCTCAGTGTCTGGGCAGAATGATGCGGGTGGAGACGCTCCTTCAGGTATACTGGACCGAGGCCTTAGCTGGGAAATGCCAAGAGTGCCATTTCATATTTCAGTTGGGCACATTGAATGTTAAAATATGGGAGGAGGAGGGCACTTTTTGAAGTATTTATAGTGGTTACTTTTTGATGCCAAGCATAAAAATGTTGTCAGCACTGGACAGCACGCCATTTTTTCAAGCAAATGGATGTCAGCCTTTGGCACACATAGCTCACATACGGCATTTAGAGTGCTCCAGGGGGTGTTTATTATGGAATGAGTGCTTCTGGAGCATCCCCATGTCTCACAGCAATTCTTTGTGGCCCTCCAAGTCAGAGACTGCTCCAAGGTGCCGCGGTTAGTAACTTTGCAGGCTGCACATCCCTGTGACAATTCAGAAGACATCATACATCTTTGTCCTCCCTCCTGCCTTTGCATTTTGGCAGGTGGGGTATCTTTGACATCTCAGTCCCTCTCGTGGGATATACTATGCAGGAAAGATTCAAAGACGGGGCACTTGATGGACCAGTAGTGTATTTAAAATATGTCCGTATTTGTGCTTGAAAGATATTAGTAAAGCAACCGCAGAGGACTTGAATGAAGGTGTTAACCTTGTAGCATCTTAAAGCGGAAAAAATATATATCACAGAGACATCTTCATCGAGAGCCCTGCCAGAAAGTTGGCTTTGTAGCTGCTGAGCCTGCTCTCTCATTTATTTAAGTGACTATTAAAAGTTTTATTAGACTTCAGCGCAAACATAACCCAGAACTTTTCCCATCCCATGTATCATTCTTTCTTATCACTGGACAGGATCATCACTGGCTATTCAAGGATGAAACAAAATTATCTGTAACCAAGAGAGGGTCAAGGTGGAAAGGCATTGCTGTCGTGGCACAATGGCTGCCATTGGCACTGGTGCACCATGAGCTGAGCACAAGAATCCCATTGACACCTCCTTTGCATGCAAGAACATTTTGCCTCTATGATCTCCCCCCCCCCCAAGTTCTCCTTCCCTATCCCCTTTCCCCCATCATAGCCCAAGCCAACCTAGAACAGAGCGGTCATTGGAAAAGTGTGATGTAACACCATGTCATGTCACACATTTGTCAACCACGTACATATTACAGATAAGGTAAAGGTAAAGGGACCCCTGGATGGTTAAGTCCAGTCAAAGGCGACTATCTCGCTTTCAGGCTGAGGAAGCTGGTGTTTGTCCACAAATAAACGATAAATTGCAAGAACTCAGGCCAAAAGAAGATGATTTCAAAAAAAATCTTCACAAGGTTTTATTGATTTGATGCGGAGTTTAAATGGGAATCAATCACAATGTTGCAGGCAAATAAGGATAAATTCCGGTAAACATCAGGACAAGGCCCTGTTTCGACTATTATTCATCAGCAAAGATTCACAGGTCAAAGTGTACCAAGTATGTTTGCCTCCACAAAGTGTACCAAGTATGTTTGTCCACAGGCAGCTTTCCGGGTCATGTGGCCTGCATGACTAAACAGCTTCTGGCGCAACAGAACACTGTGACAGAAACCAGAGCGCACGGAAATGCCGTTTAAAGGTAAAGGTAAAGGGACCCCTGACCATTAGGTCCAGTTGCGGACAACTCTGGGGTTGCAGCGCTCATCTCGCTTTACTGGCCGAGGGAGCCGGTGTACATCTTACGGGCCATGTGGCCAGCATGACTAAGCCATTTCTGGTGAAACCAGAGCAGCGCACGGAAACGCCGTTTACCTTCCCGCCTTACCTATTTATCTACTTGCACTTTGACATGCTTTTAACCTGCTAGGTTGGCAGGAGCTGGGACGGAGCAATGAGAGCTCACCCCGTCACGGGGATTCGAACTGCCAACCTTCTGATCGGCAAGCGCAAGAGGCTCAGTGGTTTAGACCACAGCGCCACCCACATCCCTACAGGTAGGATCATCTCACCCCATAGCATATACAATTTGGACCTTATGAAAGCTGTGCCTTTGGGGTCGGGTGGCAGGTGGACTGTAAACATATTCCCTGGCTATTTCTTGTCGCAGGCATGCATTGCTCGTTCACATCCATTACTGCGGGTAACTAGCTAAGGATTAATTTATTTTTAGTTTGACAATGCACTCTTCTTTCCACAGACAGTGAGGTCATGTTCAGAAACGAGAAGATTTTCCTAAACACCAAGTTGTTTGTTGCAAGGCGTGATGCTCATAGGTTACACCATACTTTTGTGTTTACTTAATTGAGCAGCAACGTTCCTTTCTTTTTAGCTGCAGATCGGGTCCTTAAAATACCTTCGTGGCTATAAAAGTCGGAGGTATTATTTGTAACGCTTGCATCAAAATGCAGACATAAAGCCCCTTATGTGGGGATTTCCTAGTGCTTGATCCAGAAGATGCAGTTGGTGCAGACTGCTGCAGCACAATTGCCGACAGGAGTGAGGCCTTGTC
Source organism: Zootoca vivipara (assembly GCF_965207765.1). Classification (NCBI taxonomy): domain Eukaryota; kingdom Metazoa; phylum Chordata; class Lepidosauria; order Squamata; family Lacertidae; genus Zootoca; species Zootoca vivipara. Next base: position 7,011,826 of record NC_142588.1, on the reverse strand, counting down.
AGTATATAAGACCCATGCTCAGAGATGCGCACTGCTTGCTCATTTGCTGCCAGGCCAAGTTCAAGGAGTTACTATTTGTATAGAAAATTCTTTGGAACCAGTTGACCTATCATCTTGCCTTGCCCCACATGTGCCCACTGGACCGCTTCAGTCGGCAGAATTGGAACTGCCACAGATGCCACATAATACCCGTTTTCTGCATTTGTAAAAACTTGGTCATTTTGCGTGGCAGCGCCTACAACTTTGGAACTCCCTGCCAATGGAGATGAAGCAGGCACCTTCCCTGTACTCTTTTCGGCACCTGCTAAAAACATTCCTGTTTAGACATGCCTGCCCAGATGTTTAGAAAGTTGAGGTAATTTTTATCTTTATTACGTTTTAATGTAGGGTTGTGATTTTTTCTTTATTTTACTGCATTATCAAAATGTAAACTGCTTTGGTTTTTTTTACAATCAATCAGTTTGAAAGCACATCAACGTGCAAGTAGATAAATAGGTACCGCTCCGGCAGGAAGGTAAACGGCGTTTCCATGCACTGCTCTGGTTCACCAGAAGCAGCTTAGTCATGCTGGCCACATGACCCGGAAGCTGTACGTCGGCTCCCTCGGCCAGTAAAGCAAGATGAGCGCCACAACCCCAGAGTTGTCCATGTATGGACCTAATGGTCAGGGGTACCTTTACCTTTACCTAGTACAGTGGTGCCTCGCTTAACGAATGCCCTGCTTAATGAAATTTACGCTTAACGAAAGGATTTTTCGAGTGGAGGTTGCCTCGCTAGACGAATTCGTTTTTCGAAAAATTCGTCTAGCGAATCTCGGTTTCCCATAGGAATGCATTGAAATTCAATTAATGCGTTCCTATGGGCAAAAAGAAATTTTAAAAAAAATTCAATGCATTCCTATGGGATTCGCTAGACGAATTTTCGTTATAAGAAAAGACCCGTGGAACGAATTAAATTTGTCTAGCGAGGCACCACTGTATATGAATTTTATGAAATAAATAAAAGTTTAAACAAAATTATATTAAAAGAAATAGTATTACTTCCCACAGTGAGCTGTTCAGATATATCAATCTGTTTAGAAAACAAAATTATGAACAGTGAGCGAGAGATTCCCCTCCCCCCACAAATACTGTAACTCAATGAATGAAACTGACTGACGGTAGATTTAGCATGACATAACTATTTCCCAACACAATGCACACTTAGTTTAACTTATCAATTCACTATAAGACTATTTAATTTTATATTCATTTATAAAAGTTGTAGACGTCAGATGTGGTCCCAAAGTGGATTCCAACACAAAATGTGATCGGCAGACTTCAGAAAAGGATCAGAGAAGATCAGTTGGTTCTCAGCACAATCAACATTTAAGCAGAGAGGCTCAGAGATTGGGCAACCTTCAATTATGAGTCAATAACAATGGGCCAGTGTAGAAATTAGGCTGGTGGGAAAGAGGAGATACAACTTGCACCTTGCCCAACTATTGAGGGAGGCAGTGGAAAATGGAACAGCTAGCTGAAAAATCCACTGCGAATCAACACCAGGGGTACAATCATTGTCAAACTCACGAATCAGGGCCGAGAGAGGGAACGGCAGGTGATCCTAAATCTGAACCTGGATGCTATGTTCTCTAGCTCGGGATCCCTGGGGTCAGTGGCTGGAGCTGAAGAATCAGGGAGCTAGAACCTGAAGTGCAACAGGCAAAGGTTACTGGCCTGTTGACCAGGCAAGGGCGGAATGACAGGCCTGGTCAGCACAGAGGCTTCATGCTGCTGGCCAGTTGTCGAAGCCAGCATCACAGGTTCCTGTTCAAAAGAGATCTCCAAGTCCTGCACACACATGGTCCCAGATGCTCATTGGGCCAAGTTCCAGCTACAGCCCATATACAGTGGTACCTCGACTTACGAATTTAATCCGTTCCGAATGCACATTTGTATGTAGAACATTTGTAAGCCGAATCGCGGTTTCTCATAGGAATGCATTGGAAACGGATTAATTCATTTCGGAACCTAGAAAAAAGCCCCAAAGCTGCGGAAAAAACGGCCGCAATGGTCTCGCACCACGGAGCAGGGAGCGCAGCGGTGGCGAGGGCAATGATCCGGCAGGAGGCCGGCAGGGCAGCGGTGGTGAAGAGGGCCGGGTAAAAGGCTCCCTCGAAGAAGCAGGAAGCGTGATGGCGCGGCAGGCATGGCGGCGGTGGCCGAAAAGTGGAGCGCTGAGATGCGCCCGCTGATCAGCTGTTCTGCGGCTGTTCTCCCTCGGTGAAGCTGGCAGAGCAGTGGCGGCGAGGGCAACGATCCTCTCGCTGCCTGGATCGTTGCCCTCGCCGCCGCCCTGCCAGCTTCGCTGAGGGAAACCGCTTTAAAGCCGTGGAACAGCTGATCGGCGGAAGCATCTCAGCGCTCCGCTTTTTGCCTCCCTGCCACCGCGCTTCCTGCTTCTTCAAGGGAGCCTTTCATCTGGCCCTCTTCACCACCGCTGCCCTGCCGGCCTCCTGCCGGATCATTGCCCTCACTGCTGCTGCGCTCCCTGCTCCCTTCGGATGTCGAAAAAATTCATTTGCTCGCGGCCATTTTTTCCCTTCGTAAGTAGAATATTTCGTAAGTAGAGTCATTTGTAAGTCGAGGTACCACTGTAGTTTCTCGTTGAAGCCCAGGTGTCCCTAATATCAGGACACCCAGAGAAATGTTGTAAAGTAAACCATTTGCCTTATGAATAAGGGCAGTTGCCAACCTCCGCTTTCCATCTACCCACCCACCTTTAAGATCCCTTCTTCTCCCTGGCCTTAAGGGGTGTGGCAAGAAATGCAACAGCAGCACCACAACCTGGTGGGAGCTCCATGAAGAATTACATTGCAGCTCCAGGAATTAACTAGTTCTCAAACAGAGATCTGCAGAAGTAGGTTAAATTAGGTTTGGTAAACCTATACGTATTTTTTATTGGTCTGCAATGTTACAGTGATTAAGCAATGCTGTCCATTGAGTCATTTGTGTATTCTGCACAATGTCCTTGTAATTGACAATGCTATTCCTGACCACCCTAAGTTATGCACCTGCTCCTAAGAAACAGGGAAAGAAGATGCCATTGTTAATACACCAAAGACTACTTTATGCGAACTGGTAGTTAAATTGGGGAGTTCTTTGGCTGTATGTGGCTATGTCACAAGCTGAGAATCTGAGGAATTCAGAGAGGTTATTAAAATGCCTGAGCCTTGGATGCTGTGACGGGAAAGCTGGCTTTCTCACTAAATCCAGGAAATGGCAGGCAGTACTTTCTTTCTCTCTCTCTCTCTCTCTCTCTCTCTCTTTTCTCAGATTATTCCTTATGGAATATTTGCAGTAGGTAGTTTCTTAAAACACTAGGCTGCAAGAACAGTGCCTTCTCAAATATGTCTCGTGCAGTTCTCTAAGAACTGAAATCTATTTCATTCTGGCTAAATTCCCCTTCAATTAAAATGCAAGTAGTTTCTTCTCTGCTTGGATCTGAAGGTCAAATGAAAACCACCAACAGCAGAGATGCCTTCTTCATATACTTGCAAGGTGGAGACTGCACCTTTTGTTGTGGTTGCACCAAGCTTTTAGGTAGTGGTTATTTTATGTGCAGCCTTGTGTGACTGAGTAACAGAAGAATATTATAAAGAGTGAGAGGGAAAAGAGCAATACTGTACAGGAGAACACCCTTCACTGTGTCCTTCTAGGCAGAAAGAGGGCAGACCTGTAGAGCAGTGGGAATTAACAGTAGACAAGAAAATCATGGCATATTCAAAATTTATATCCAAGATTTGTCTTGGAGACAGCCTCTTGTTTTAAAAAAAAACTGAAAGTGATGTAAAGGACACTTAATTTCCTGTTGGAGATAGGCACTTTTTATTTACTGGCATCTCAGGCCAAATGGATTTTTGAAAAATCTCTTCCACCGTAGGAGGAGGAGATGTTGTGGGCCCACGAGGCCTTCACGTGGGGGGGGGGGAATGGTTGCCATTCCCCCCCCCCAGCCCATTGGTCAGCTCCCTGCCGCGGCGTGCCCTTGGCGCATCCAATTAGGAGGTTCCAAGGGGGCATGGTTCGCTGATTTAAGCGAGCGCGCGGCAGGGAATCGGCCTCATTGGATTATCTCTGAAAGGTACAGGTGGGGGGGGAGGTTGCTGCCATCACCTCCCCCAAATGCGGAAGGGTACTCCCTTTAGGAGTCTGGGGGCGTGGCCACGTCCGAAGCCGTGGTAGGTGAGGGTCAGAGGGCACGCCCTCTAGTGGTGACCCCAGGATGAGCTCCTAGTTGATGTGCATCACAGGACTCATCCAACGGTGGTTAACCCTTCACAGACTGCCAGCAGAGTGGGCTGGAGTCGGATATAGTCGGTTAGATCCATTGCCTATGCCAATACCTCTCTACATCCGTAATCAATAAAGTTGTGGCCTTCTATGCCCATTAACCTTATGCAATGTGTCCTGTGTCTTTATTTCTCCTGGGGAGGCATCGGGGTATCGCCACACAACTGGAACATAAGAAGAGTCTTGCAAGATCATGACTCCCCTTAGTCAATCATCTTGTTTCTAACATTGACCAACTATACGCCTCTGAGAAGTCCATAAATAAAGCATGGACAACTGCCCTCCCTTAGGTATTCCAAGGTATGTTGCCTCTGAAGAGGAAGGGTTCGTTATATTTCCTGGCTCGCCCCCTCTAGAGCAAATGTGAGATGAGACTACAACCAGCCGTTTTGAACTTTCCGGGGCGAAAGCTCAACAACCATCTTCTAGCCTTATAAAGCAGAGCTTGGTGTCAAATCACACTACCAATGGCAATCACATGTATTTCCCACATAAGTCCGCAAAACTGAGCAAAGGGTTGGAGCAGCCTCTCTATGAGAAAAGGTTAGAACGTAAAGGGGATGGATATGCTAGAGTAGGGGTCAGCAAACGTTTTCAGCAGGGGACCAGTCCACTGTCCCTCAGCAGACCTTGTGGGGGGGTCAGACTATATTTCAGGGGGGGGAATTGGAGTGGCGGGGGCTGGCAGAGGGATGGTAAGTGGCACGTGAAAGGGCTCCGGAGAGGGGCTGCTTAAAATGGCAGCCACTCGAGCGCTGCTGCTGCTGCTGGCACCAACAAAGCCCAGCCCCCTTCCTCCTCTAGGCAGGGCAGGGACAAGCCAGGAGGAGGGAGGGAGGGAGGGAGGAGGCGCCATGTGAGGGAGGGAGGGAGGGAGGGAGGGAGAGAGAGAACGCAGGTGCTGGTGATCCACACGGCGATTCCCGGACCGTCCGCGGGCCGGATCCAGAAGGCAATTGGGACTGATCCGGCCCATGGGCCTTAGTTTGTCGACCCATGTGCTAGAGACAGCAAATTATGAGTGAGACGGAAAGAGTGAACAGAAAGCATTCTCCCTTCCTCATAATACTAGGATTCAGAATAACCCAATGAAGTTGATTGGCAATAGGTGTAGGTCCCAATCAAGACTGGAGAGCCCATGATAGTTAACTCCATTGGAGCGGGAAGGGTCAACTTGAGAAAACGGGAGCTCTCTCTGCCCCAGCAAAGAGAAAGCGTGGGAGAATCCAAATCTAGGTGTGGCTTACCAAACCTCCAATTGAATTTCCAAGAGCAGTTCTCACCACGGTTAATTGCATGTATTTAATTGTATTTAGTTTCGTCCTTAGTCATCTTTGTAAAGGCGTTACCACAGCCAGTGTAAACAACAAATCTACCCACAGCTATTAGTGAGGACGGTTTAATAATAGAAACAAAACAAAACCAGCCTCCGTGTCCAAAGTAGCATTTCTCTGAATATCAAAAGCTGGGAGGAAACCAGAAGGGAGGGCTACTTTCTGCACACCCTGCTTATGAACTTGTAGACATATTTGCATGGTTACTGTTGGGAGGTGGCAAAAACTAGTTATAAGCAGGGAGGACAACAGTCTGAATTAAAAGGTATACATTTCACACCTGTGTGTGTACTATATATGTGTTTGTGTTGTCTGTGCTGGTAGTCAGGGGGGGGGGATGACCAACCTGCCCTTCCGCACCCCATACCTGCCAAGTTTCTGTCAGAGAAATAAGGGACCGGGCCAGAAATAGCAGAACGGAAGTAGCGCTGCCGCCATTTTGGAACTGGGCGGAGCATGCTCAGAAGTGACTTTTGATGCTGCTTTGCCCAGTTCCAAAATGGCCGCTGCACCAGAAGTCGCACTGCAGCCATTTTGGAACTGGGCAGAGCAGCATCAAAAGTCGCTTCTGAGCATGCTCCGCCCAGTTCCAAAATGGCCACTGCACGAGAATAAACCGGGGGAAAACAAAAAAATCCGTTTTTTCATCTAGGAACAGCTGGAAAAACGAGGATTTCCCGGGGAAAACGGGAGACTTGGCAGCTATGCCGCACCCCCACCTCCAAGGTTTAAATATTGTGTTCAGAAATTTGAGGCAGCACAAAGACTGAGTTGGATTACTGAGGATTATATTTCTATAAGAAGCAGTGAAATCCTTACCGCAAAACTCTGGAGATCTCCAATCCACGCAGATCCTTTGCATCCTGCAGAGGTGTGCATAGGAAGATATGATCTCACATATTTCATCACCATAGCAGTTGTTTTCTTCACAAGCTGCATAGTACAAGTTTGGAGGAATGATCTGGTGGCATTCGTAAAATTGAGGGGACAGCAAAATGCTGCACTTTGTCGTGGCATGGCCAACGCATTGGCCAGCTCTGTTCACCTCACAGATCTCCCCTGGCCGCTTCACTGTCCACTCGTCAATGAAGAGGCTGCTGTCAGATGTAAAGGAGCCATTTCTTAACACCAAGTCATTGCCACTGTTTTGGTCACAGATCCCTACAGGAGAGGGATGGAAGAGAATTGTACAATATTTCAGCTTTAGAAGTCATTTATCTCCAACAGGGACCTGAGCTTAGAATATGCATAAACCCCATACTTGAAAATGTTTGCTAATCCTACCAAAACTATGTTAGGCCTATCTCAAAATTGCTACAGATGTTTCACCTGAAGAGGACCCTTCAAATTGGCTTCACATTTTGCTTCACCTAATGCTACACCCCTGCCACACACATTTTCTGTATTTCAGGTGAGCTGCAGACACAATTCTAATCAAAAGCTCCTAGAAGGTTTATGAGAAAGGCAAGAGTTGGTTTATGCCAGCTCCAATCAATGCACACCATAGCTGCCAAGTTTTCCCTTTTCTCACGAGGAAGCCTATTCAGCATAAGGGAATTTCCCTTAAAAAAAGGGATAAATTGGCAGCTATGATGCACACTGTTTCTAGAGAGGGCTCATCCAGACTTCCTTTTGTTGCTTCTAGGCAAAGGTCTGGGCTTTGAAGCTGCATGTCCGAGTGTTTTTTGTTCTGATGTTGTGTTGTGTTTGTATTATTTATTGTTGGCAGCTGCCCAGTGTGGCTGGGGCAACCCAGTCAGATGGGCGGTATATAAATAATCAATTGTTGTTGTTGTTTTGTCCCAGTGCTTCCCGTGGAAAAGCCCGTGTTGTGTCGATATGACCCACCATTTAAAACGCTAAACACCCTTACCTAATAACTACCTGAAAACCACCCAAAGTGTAAATTTTCTAACATACCACAAAGGCCATGCGTCTCTGAAGCGAAGCTCTTTGGGCTAAGTTGTAAAGTAAATTCATTGTTGCTTGGAGTGAAGGAGAGGATGTGCCCCAGAGAAGAGAACCGGATCTCATGCATTATTGCCCCATAGATATTGACTTCAACATGACCATCAGCATAAGGAACATTCGTTGTTTTGCCATTCACAGCAACCTGTTTGAAAATATTGAGGGTAATGTATACAATTAAGGTGAACGACTGACTCATTTGGGGGATAGGAAAGGGCTACATTAGGTGGCTACCACATTTGGGATGGGGGCTATACATTCTACACTCCCCTGAGGTCTCAGCCAGTGCAGTCTTTAGCATATGCACCCCCGGGGTGCAAAGATCCGCCCAGTGCCCCCAAATTTAGTTTAGACCCCAAATTAATTTTTATTATGCTTATGTCAGATATCACGCTTATGCCTTATCTCTTGTTTACGAAAGAAGGGAGGAAAAAGAAACAAACTTTTTTATTTGCTCATTTATATACAATACACTTATCCTTAAGTACACAACAACACCACACTTAAACTTCTAAGTATTGTTTAGGCACCTACTTAGGAGAAACATCAGTCGTGTCAAAGGTGCCGCTGACCCCGCTGCCGCGTAGCAGCTCAATACAATACGTAACACAATATTTTGATGTAAGAGTTAATTTCGCGTACACGGCGCCGTTGTGAATAACAAGCACTGTTGTTGACTCTGACAAGCGCCACCGTTGTGAATGACAAGCACCGCCGCTGGCATGGCGCGTCTTTGGTAAACGAGCGCACAAAGTCAAAAGTCTTTTACTGAAACAATAGGTATACATTTCAGTAATACCTAGGTATACCTGTATTTTGTTTTCCTAGCTTGATCAAAATTATTTATTATTTCATAGCAGGTAGATAGTTAAGAGATTAGGCAGTTTCAGCGGCAGACGCCTGGCGCCCCCCAGAATTTGGAACCCGGGTGCCCCGCACCCCTTGCACCCCCAGGTAAAGACGGCCCTGGTCTCAACCACTGAGAATCAAGACTGCTCTTGTAAGCATAGCCCAGTCCCAGGTTCTGGTTTGGGTGACACTGGAAAGAGATGGAACGTTGGGAACTGGTTTTTACATATACTACAGTGGTACCTCGACAACCGAATGATTCGACTTCCGAAGGTTTTGACTTCCGAAGTCGACAACCCCGGAGGTCTTTTTGCCGTGCGCGTGTTCTGCACCTGCGCAAAGCGGTGCGCGCATTCTTCGACAACCGAAGACTTTGACTTATGAAGACAGCTGTGGAACAGATCGTCTTCGTAAGTCGAGGTACCACTGTATATATTTTGGAAAGTATATGTAAAAACCAGTTCCCAACATTCCATCTCTTTCCAGTGTCTGTCCACCCATCTCTTTGTTCTCCATAGGTTAGGCCAGCTCTTGAGAGATCATAGCTAAATTTGGCAAGGGAGTTCTGGTAGCGGTGTTTGTTGGGACACTGGCTGCCATTTTGAATCAAGATGGTCGACTGAAATGTCACTTTGGGTGACTTTGCCGGGTTTATTTGGCTTAGGTTCAGCTGACTCTTGAGGTATTGTTTCGGCACAAAGCTTCCCAAGTAGAGGGCGGTGCTCTTCATCAAATGTTTGGAGACCAACTGCCATTTTATTTCAACATGGTGGAGATCTTCCAAGGTACCTTCTAGCCAGCTGCAAGACTCAAGGTTGTAGTCAACTAAAGTTTACTCAAAGTAGACCCAGTGACATTAAGGAATGTGACTAGGTCCATTAATTTCAATGGGTCTACCTTGAGTAAACCTTAGTTGAACACCATCTCCAGGCTCGTTTCTTCTTCACTGGCTAAGCTGCTCATCTAGTCCTGTCAAACATTATTCCCACTACAATGGCTTACCGTCATGTTGCTGAAGAGCAGCACAGACAAGCCCTTGTATGTGATCCCCACGGCATTCATGCAATTGAATCTTGGGGTTGAACTGCAGGGCCTGTTGCGAAGAACGATGTCAATATCATGTTCTTTGTCTTCAAACAACGTGTAGGAACAATTGCCTGTCAGTTTGAAATCCAGTCCATCAAAGGTGACAATATGCCTGGTGGAGCTTCCCATGCACGTGCCTGTAAAGTGGCAGGGAAAAAATCAAAAATGACCATCAGAGGACCTGATCATTTTAAGTAAACCTTCTCTTTGCTGAAATAAATTTAAAAAAATTAAAAGGTGCACATTGGAGACCAACTAAGTTTGTTCTGGCTACGGTCGTACCTTGTTTTGCGACCGGGATCCTTTCTGGAGCCCTGGCCGCTAGCTGGAAAGGATGGAGGGCAAAGTGCCGTGTCTGCGCATGTGCACGGAGCGGTTTGCGCTTCTGCGCGTGTGCGAGCAGCAAACCTGGAAGTAACCCGTTCTGGTACTTCTGGGTTTGCCACGGACATTCGCCAGAATGGACACTAGACGAGGCGGATGTTCACGGAAGTATTACTGTATAAGCTTTCGTGTGCATGCACACTTCTTCAGATACCCTACCTGAAGGTATCTGAAGAAGTGTGCATGCACATGAAAGCTTTTACCCAGAACAAACTTAGATGCTACTGGACTATTTCATTCATTCATTCATTCATTCATTCATTCATTCATTTAGGCTGTGTCAGACCTACACAGCTACCTACCTGAATCTTCTCTTGTTGACAGGCAAAGCAACAGGGGAAACTGAGCAGTTGGATTCTGGTGCCTTGCTCTCTATACCATTGCGCCAGTCCTCTACTGCGCTCTAGTACCACAATTGCAGATGGTAAGAGGAGCCAGCTGGCCATAGTTGAGAGAAATCTGCTGTCTGCAGCCTGGCTCCTGAGAGTGAGCAGCTTTCGAACTGCCAACTCACGCCTTCCTAGCGCCACTGTCAGCTTTCTTCCAGGCTACCTGCTTTCACACGTATCCTCTACTTACAGACGTATAGAGTCTATTTTAACTAATCATTTGTAAAGACGTGTTGCTTCGCTCTATGTGTTAAGTTCAGGTAAGCTGAAACTCTCCTGCCTGTTACTTAAACTGCCCTCATTCGCTCTGTCAAGTACCAATCACACCCGAGGCAGCAGAGCCAACTACTCACATGGACACACCCAACGGCAACCACATGTTTCCTCTACTTTAATAGCAGGGAGACTGTTGCGACATGTTGGTCTGGGCATCTTCTCACAATTAATTCCATGGCTCTCCAGAGCTGTGCGGCCACCCGGGAAGCATGTCACAGTGTGACATTGATCCAGCAATGTCCATTTGTCACCAGGCTGAGCAAAAACGACATACTGAAGTCAAAATAGGATTCTATGTTTAAATGATAACAATTGAAGAGCATTTCGTAAGTAGCCACCAGACTGATCTACAGTCTAAAACTAGACAAGTAAGATGATACTGTCCTCGGGCTGCTAAAATAGCCTTGGGCAATTAAATAAAAGAAAGGAACAGGTTTTGTGCGTGTGCAAAAATATTAACAATGTAGAGAAACACTTTGTTGGTGTTTTAAACTCCCACTGATTTCAACAGGGGAATTAAGCAGGTATATGAAGGTTATCAGATTTTTTTTCAATGAATCCAGGGACACTTTTCAACCTCCTACTAAATAGATGGAATTTGTCAAGGGACTGATTTGGAAATCTGGGGACTGTCCCTGGGAAACGGGGATGTCTGGTAACCTTAATGTATATATGTTTGATCCACTGAGATCATGGGACTTAGTTGTCTTTAACTCTGCAAGAAAGACATGACAGAATGCAAAACAATCAATATGATGGAATACAGCGCTTGAGGAGAATGGTACTTGGTCCTATGCAAGGACTATTTTACGATGAGAGTATATGAGTTCATGCATAGTCATACAAAATCCCAAAGAGAAACATGCCAGTAAAGCATGTTTTCTCTTACTTCTTCCAACATGAAAACATCAGGAGTGAAACAGTAGACGGTCCCTTTTACCACACTGAAATATACTCGGAGTCGAGAGTGAATTTCATGCTCTTTATTCAGCTCATAGTCATCCAGGAGAAGAATGTCTCTTTTCCCAAAACCATCTGCTTATATACATTATTTACACAATGGGCCTTGCGTGATTGGCTACTTCAGGGCTACACCTGTGGGCCAATCAGGTTGTGGATTGACTTCTGCCTGCAGCCTGATTGGCTGCTCCTACTGGCCAATCAGGTTGCAGATTCACTTCTGCCAGCCGCCTGATTGGCTGCTCCTGCAGGCCAATCAGGTTGCGGATTCACTTCCACCTGGAGTTGGATTGGGTAGCTCCTGCGGACCAATCAGACTGCTGATTCTGAATCCTATTGTTCTAGGATTCAGCTCAGTACATAACACACACCTTGATTAAAATTTACTAGAAATATCAGGTAAGAAAGGGCCACATTAGGTGGCACCACGTTTGGGATGGGGCTATACAAGCTCCACTCCCCTGATGTTTTGCTTAATGTTGGCAGTACTGATATATTAGCCAATAATAAGCAGCTCTCATTCCACGGTTGAGCACCATCAACCTAAAAGGCATTTATTCCTCTGCACACCCAGTCCCATAAAACGGAGGCCATCTAGAGACGTTCTCCAAGACAAGTGGCTCTGCAGGCTGATTTGATCAGTTGGACACCCACATCATACCTGCCAAGTTGCTGTCAGAGAAATAAGGGACCGGGCGGGAAGTAGCAGACCGGAAGTAGCGCTGCCGCCATTTTGGAACTGGGCGGAGCATGCTCAGAAGTGACTTTTGATGCTGCTTAGCCCAGTTCCAAAATGGCCACCACGCCAGAAGTCGCACTGCAGCCATTTTGGAACTGGGCAAAGCAGCATCAAAAGTCACTTCTGAGCATGCTCCGCCCAGTTCCAAAATGGCCGCCACGCCAGAATAAACCAGGGAAAAACAAAAAAAATCTGTTTTTTCAGCTAGGAACAGCTGGAAAAACTGGGATTTCCCGGGGAAAACGGGAGACTTGGCAGCTATGATCCACATAGTACCTTTAGGTTATGTAAATGTAAATATAATGTAAATGTAAATATATATACTGCATCTACTTACTGCCCTCACATTCCCATCCTCATCTATGCACTCTAAGACAGGCTCTGGAAGAGAAGCAATCATTACACATTTAGAATATCTCATTTATGCAGGGTGCTGAGGACTACTAAACCGGGGGTTCAAAAAATAGAGGCTTCAGCATCACCCACGTGTCACAACATATGTTATTGTTGCTGTGGCATCTTGAGGAATCATCCTTCGTGGGTTTTAAATTTCGCTCCTCATATTTTTATTATGTTCTCAATGTTGATATATCCACAAAATTCTATAAAAAGTATTGTAAAAAATAAAATAAAATACATGATTGCTTGAAGATGGCGGCCGCCGGCTGTGAAAAGGACTTTTGGATTTCTGGACTTGGCAATATACCAGAGTGCGAAGAGTCAGTGCTAACTTACAGAAGGGAATCATATGCATAAATTCACACAGAATCATACGCTGTTTGGTTAAACTTGCTTGCTGGAATAACTCAGTGACTTGAAAGAAGATAGAAGGATAATAGATTGTTTGATAAGATCTGGACTATATATTGAATAGAAATGCAGTGATTATAAGATGACTAGGCCTTCTGAGTCTGAAGCATGGGAAGTCAGATTAAATTTGTATAATTTGGCAGAAGATTTGGATTAATTGTTTAATTTATATTTGCATAATTTGCATAATTTGAAAATGGATTAGATATTTAAATTGCAAAATTTAATAAAAATGTTTATTTTAAAAAAGATGCCCACAGACTAAGACAGAACAAGACCTAACTTGATCCTATACTGGACTTGGGACCTTTCTAACTTTCTCGCTTTCTGACAAAAATTGTTTTAAGCTACAAAACAGATAAATCACCAGGGTGGGAGTGGGGGATGGTAGTTGGTAATGCATAGCTCAGGGGTCGGCAAGGTTTACTGGCCATGGGCCGGATCACTCCCACGGAAATCGTCCATGGGCCGAACTGGCGCAGGCGCGATTTCCGGTATATGCGCGGGTGCAGACACAATTTCTGGCGCAGCTCGGCGAGTCCCCGCGCCGTGCTGCACTGGTTTAGCGCAGCGCGGGAGAGATTCACCAAGCAGGCAGCTCGGTTCGGGGGCAGCTTGTGGGCTCTTAAAACGGTCTTCGTGGGCCACATCTGGCCCATGGGCTGCACGTTGCCGACCCCTGGTGTAGCTCATAGTCTTAATTTCTTCTTAACAAGTTTTGTTCTTCACCTCTCACTATATGATGAAGTGGCATACTTGAAGAACTTCTATAAGGTAGGATCCTCTAGGTCAGGGGTCCCCAGACTTACCGCGCAGTGGGCCGGTGCCCGCCGCGCCGACTGCGCGGCGGGCCGGAGGGCAGGAGAGTGCGCGCGCAGCGGGCCGGAGGGCGGGGGAGTGTGCGCCCGTGCGCATGCGCACACGCGCCCGTGCGGGGGGAAAATCGCGAAAATCGCTTGTGCGCATGCGTATGGGCCTCCCCCGACCCGGAAGTGTATAGGAAATGACCTCTTCTGGGTCGGGAGAGGCCCATACGCATGCGCACAAAGGATTTTTGGCGATTTTTTGGTGATTTTTTAGATCGTCGCCGCGCCGCGCGCCGTAAGAGCGGGCGGCGGCAGCGGGCGGCGGGGGTCGTCGCGGGCCGGATTGGGAGGCCGATTGGGCCGCATCCGGCCCGGGGGCCGTAGTTTGGGGACCCCTGCTCTAGGTTATGAAAAAAGAGCGGCAGTTTCTGAGAATAATGGAAGCAATTAAAGAAGCAAAGATTTCACCTTAGATATCTTGTTGTGATGATGTTGTTTTCTTTCCATTGTTTTTCTGAAGCTCACCTGTGCAAAGTTTCCTGAAAAATGTACCACCTGATGCCAGCAGAGTTGGAAGGTCATCAAACTGTTGCAGCTCCATTATCCTGTCAGAGGCAGATGGCCCAGCTAACGTGCTCAGTTGTGCCTTCTCATACCTGCCTCCGACTCCAATGGGAAGCAGTGCTACCCCTACGGAAAAGTTTGGCATATTGAAATACACCCTCAGAAATTGGTGGACTGGAAGTTCTTTAACTTATTTATTCATTCATTCATTCATTTATTATTCCCCACTCATCTGACTGGGTTGCCTCAGCCACTCTGAATGGCTTGCAATATATATAAACATATACAGTGGCACCTCACAAGACGAATGCCCTGCAAGACGAATTTTTCGCAAGACGAATGCGTCTTGCGATCTGATGGTGACTCGCAAGACGAATTCATTTTGCGAAAAATTCATCTTGCGAATCGTGGTTTCCCATAGGAAGTCGATTAAATTTAATTAATGTGTTCCTATGGGCAAAAAAAAAAAGAAATTTCAATGCATTCCTATGGGAAACCGCGATTCGCAAGACGAATTTTCCGCAAAACGAATTGACTCGCGGAACGAATTAAATTCGTCTTTCAAGGCATCACTGTATAATGAAACATTAAACATTTAAAAACTTCCCTATACAGGGCAGCCTTCAGATGGCACGGGGGTCAGATAAATCTTGTCTTCCAGCATGGAGGGCATGTGTTTCGGTGAGATCCCCATAAACTGCCTCCCTGTTGTTGGGCGGGACCATTTGGAAAGCCACAACTTCCCATTGGTTGCCCCCTTGGTTGCTGAGGTAGAAATTTGGCCTGTTGGGTCATCTATTGGCTACTGAGGGGCTATTTCAGCTGTTGCACATTGCTGGGAGCTTTCTCTTTCCTGCGACCTGCATCGGATCACCCGCCCTCCCACCCTATATGTAGGGCTATTCTTTGACCTTGCTGTGCCCGTCTAGGGGTCGTCTGTTTTGGAGCAGGGGCCTAGTAGGAATGTTGCCATCTGTGTCTAGTGTGCCTTTATTTTGGGGGTAGTTTTGGGGGTCTTCACACGCAACTCCATGCCCTCCAACATTTCTCCAATGAAAATAGGACGTCCTAAGGTAAAGCAAGAAACCGGGACAGCTTCTCTAAATTCAGGACTGTCCCTGCAAAATAGGGACACTTGGAGGGTCTGAATGTAAAACATCTGGAGAGAGCCAGGGAGGGGAAGGTTGGGCTTGGGAGTGAGACCAGTGTGCTCTGTGACATTGAGGGAGTGGGATTTACTTGCATGTTTTCATGGTGGCAAAGCCTCTGGTCTCAGAAAGGGGTACTTTGCAATAGAGACAATGTAGAGGAAAAATGAACTCTTAATCATTTTCCTGCCTCAACATACCCACAGATATATGGTTCCACTAACAACAACAATTCCCAGGGCTCATTTTAAAAATTGGAGCTACTTTCCACAGTACCCTCGTACTATAAAAATAAAAGCAGTGGCAGAATAGTTACTATTGACTCTTGCAGAATATACAGCAGCCTCCACAGAATCTTCTGATGGGGAAGATACAATGATCACAGCTATTTTGGAAGCATTGGGCCTTCCCCCGTTGGCTTCCGAAACGGCATGCTGAACTGTGAAGTCAATCACTTCTCCTGAAAATGAAAAGAAAAAGTGGTCCATACACAGTAGACTATTTTTCAAGAGGGCTTAGTAAATGGGCCTTCACGTATTGTTGGGCTACAACCTTCATGTCCTGGCTCAAGGGCTGATGGGATTTGTAGTTCAATGCATCTGGAAGGTACCAGGTCAGTGAAGAATGATTTAGAGCAGGCATCCCCAAACTTCGGCCCTCCAGATGTTTTGGACTACAATTCCCATCTTCCCCGACCACTGGTCCTGCTAGCTAGGGATCAAGGGAGTTGTAGGCCAAAACATCTGGAGGGCCGCAGTTTGGGGATGCCTGATTTAGAGCATGGGTAGGCAAACTAAGACCCAGGGGCTGGATCCGGCCCAATCGCCTTCTCAATCCGACCCACAGATGGTCCGGGAATCAGCGTGTTTTTACATGAGTAGAATGTGTCCTTTTATTTAAAATGCATCTCTGGGTTATTAGTGGGACATGGGAATTCATTCATCCCCCCCCCTTGCTGGCACCGGGGGGGGGGGCGGGGAGAGAAAACACAAACTTTGGTTCACACATATCACTAAGTCACATTGTGGCTCAGTTCTGGCTAGCACTCCAGAAGTGCGAAGCGGCCTTGATTTCCCTTCTGAGTATTCTTGCTATTATTATTTATTAAATTTGTATTTCACCCGTCATCTGAAGATGACAGGGCAGCTCACAACATAAAAATGGGAACCTCCGGACTTGCTCATTCTCATGCAAACCAGACCATACCTTGTTTCTATATTTACACTTGTTACTCTTTATGTTTTGTGCGCAATATTCCTATATCTATAGATCTGCAATGGTAGATTTATAGTACAATAGTAGATTTATTGTACAATAGTACAAATTCTAAGCATTTGTATGTAAACTGTGTAATAAAGTACTTAAACAATGTATATGCAAGTAGCTTGGCGCTTACATGAAAAACAAACCTGCAAGAGAACATTGTAGAGGATATACGAAAAAGGTTCTGGGGGAAAATATTTTTAATTCGGTATAAGGCCAGAACAATGGAACTTTGCAGTAAAAATAAATTACAGATGGCATTTATATACCCATTCAACTCTTTCTCATCACCTCCAGTCAATCTTCCAGTTGTTGGAAAGGATGTGGAAATAGAGGAATGTATTTTTATTTGTGGTGGGAGTGCCTTCTGGCATGGATGTTATGATCCAATATTTTTTTATTGAAATAAGGTATATTCTTAGATAGCCTGTTTAAGCTACACCTCAGCTGGTGCTATTATCAATATTTTATGGTAGAAATGGGATCACGAAGAGTCGGACACAACTAAACGACTAAACAACAGCAACAACAACATGGTAGAAATGAGGAAATTAAAAAACCCCTATTATTATGGAATATGTGAAAATGGTGCAGTTTTTTGTGTGGAATTCTATTGATATTTTTATGCTTCCCTTTCCTCTTTCCTCCCTTCTTTTTAGCTAATTTCTTATGTTTGTATTACTTCTGTGAAGTGCAAGACACACCAGTCATCTATATCAGTGGTTCTCAACCCCCAGGCCACGGACCGGTACCAGGCCGCCCAAGGAACATTAAATACAATTAACTTAAAATTATTAAATCAAAACAATTTAAATAAAATATAAACAATCAACGTCCCCCACTCAGCGGGCCGTGAAACAATCCACACACCCCACTCAGCGGGCCACAGTAAAATTATCAAGGTGTTCAAGATGGCGCTGGCTTGTGTCGGACTGTTGATGAAAGAAAGGCACTCCAGATCAAGAGAGATTTATGGGGAGGTTGGACTGGATAAAAAAACCCACACAGGAAAAATGGATATGTGTTAAATCTTGTTTGATGCCTATCTCAGAAGCTGCAACAAAAGACAAAGAGAGATGAAAACATCTAGAGGGACTGTTGGAAAAAATCGGGACTATTGTGGATTACAGCAAGATTTTGATATCAGGATTAGGATGGCAGTGCGAACAATTATCTAGAATCCCAGACATTGAAGCATGGGAAGCCTAAATTTTTTTTATGATTTGGCATAATATTTGGCTTAATTGATATGTATGTGTATAATTGGATATAATTGAAATAATTGAATTGTGTTTTAATTGGAAAATTTAATTAAAAGTATTTTTTTAAAAAATAATAATTATCAAACGCTGACTGGTCCGCGGCGATAAAAAGGTTGGGGAGCACTGATCTATATTATTTATGTCTGCTGTCCATCAAAATGTGTTTCACATTTATCACTTACTTTGTTTTATTGTTTTTAAACTAGGTGGAAAAATTAATGAAGATTATTTAAAATATTTTTTAAAAGATAAACTATATGACATTTTAAATAAAATTAAAAGTTCACAAAAGTACTAACTCATCAGGGCGATGATACAAAATTACCATTTTCAAAGCAATTTCGGAAATATTATTTTTCTAGTTAAGAAACTTCATTGAGTTATTTAGGCTAAAGGCTAGGAGAAATATTCAAACACAGCATATTTTAATGCCCTGTTTAAATATTTTTAATGGTGCTACAGCGACACCCAGTGGAAAGAAAAAAGCACAAACATACCCATTCACTCATTAATTAGGACAGCATGCTACAACCATCTCAAACTCTTAGTCACTCGAATGCCAAAAGATATATTTAACAAATTCCTGACATGGCCTAAGGAGTGTTTTCACTGCTACTAGGAAAACACCCACACAAGCAGCAGAACAGCAAATTACCTGAGTGGGCAATGATCTGCCAATCTGGGTGACTAATCTGCATGTTGCTGCTAGGAGTGGCAAAGGTTGAAATGTTTGTGGCATTAATGGATAGGAACAGGAGACTTGCGGACTTGGCTATGCTGTACTCATTGTGTTTCTTCTGAAGTGTTTACTTGGCCAAAACATTCTATAGCATATTAATCACCACTATCGGGAATTTATGTCCCACCCTCCAAAGATATCTTCTGATGCCTTACAGTAACAACAACTGTGTTGGAGATACTTTGCACGGTAAGGACTCTCTGGGCCCCAGATGGCAGGGGAACCCCGAGATGGACCTCTGATGAAGAACTTAATGTATGGACAGGAACATGCGGAGGCATGCAATGGTTCAGTTACATTTGCCCAAAGCCACATCGAAAACAGTAGCTGTACAGCAAAGTAGCATCAGCCGAGAATCTAAACTTGATTTGTGGCATGCTTGCCAAAACTTTGACCACCATATACTAGCCTTGCTTCTGAGCTGCCCTATGTACTCCAGATGACAAGTGGGGACATCATACGACTTAATTATTCCACATATATATATGTCTAGAGCAGGGGTCAGCAAACTTTTTCAGCAGGGGGCCGGTCCACTGTCCCTCAAACCTTTTTGGGGGGGGGGGGACTATATTTTGAAGGGGGGGATGAACAAATTCCTATGCCCCACAAATAACCCAGAGATGCATTTTAAATAAAAGGACACATTCTACTCATGTAAAAACACACTGATTCTCGGATCTTCTGCAGGCCGGATTTAGAAGGCGATTGTGCTGGATCTGGCCCCCGGGCCTTAGTTTGCCTACCCATGGTCTAGAGCAGGCATCCTCAAACTTCAGCCCTCCAGATGTTTTGGACTACAATTCCCATATTCCCCAACCACTGGTCCTCTTAGCTAGGGATCATGGGAGTTGTAGGCCAAAACATCTGGAGGGCCGCAGTTTGGGGATGCCTGGTCTAGAGGGAAGGGTTCAATGCTTGCCACCCTTCTTCCTAACGTGCTATTTCTCAATGTGTTGGTTTTTTTCACATGGGAGAGTATTCAAATACGTAATCTATCCACCTTCAAAGTGAAATGCCCTTTCCCATGTCCCTTGGGAGGCACAAACTGTGGCATGTTTCAAAGTGCCGTATAGAAAACTTTTGTTTATTTGGTCTTTCCACGATCGTTGAAATATTTTTTTCATATTACACTGCCCAGAGTTGTGATTATGTCTCTCTTAGATTTTTATGATTGATTTTACAATCGCACTATTCTTATAAACTACTTAGAGATGTTTATGTTAAATGATATATGAACTGCAAAAATAAATCAGTGCGTGGGTGGCAAAGTCCAGAAACAGTTTTGCCATGCCACTCACTGTGTAGGTTAGACTAGCAGACATTTGTACTAACCAATAATAATTTAAAATCCCCATGCCAGGGACATACAGTGGGAGAGAATTGCAACAGAAGTCTATGAGTTGCAGATTTCCCCGCTATGAGAGGGGATGAGAAGATTTACTTGTTTC
Organism: Zootoca vivipara; assembly: GCF_965207765.1. NCBI lineage: Eukaryota > Metazoa > Chordata > Lepidosauria > Squamata > Lacertidae > Zootoca > Zootoca vivipara. Next base: position 6,991,470 of record NC_142588.1, on the reverse strand, counting down.
AATTCCTTTATCATTTCTCTACTTGGGTCTGTGCGGTGTTGAATTCATGCTGAGTTCTGGTTTAACTAGACGAACTTCTAAAATTAATTCCAGAATTTGAGCATACAGTACATAGCTTGCAACAATTTTCAGTCCATTTCATCTTCCCCTTGACCTATGTTAATTACACTGGCATCTGCATACTGAAAACACTGCAAAACAATAAGTAGCTGATTTTGCAGTGAACACCTGGAGGTGTGTGTGTGTGTGTGTGTGTGTGTGTGTGTGTGTCAAAAATCTTATCATAAACTAGAAATCAAGGTAAAAATTGCCAAAATTGCTCCTTGCAAAAAAGGGGTGGGTGGGAGCAGGGCCATCTTAAGCCTATCCAGCACCCTGGTTCAGAGATCCGCCCGCCCGCCCCCTTTCCCAGCCAGAAAGCCAGAGCCACACGCTGCCACGCGCTTTGTTTGAGCAACTGCGCCTCACACACCTCCGAGGCACTGCTCACCCCCAACACCGCCACACCGTGCCTTCTGCTTCTCGCCCGGTGTGAGCAGGACCGGCAACGGCAGACTTGTGCTCTGCCGGGCAGTGCCAGGCACGGTGGGCCGCCAGAGGAGGCAACCTGAGGGGTGGGGACGCTGCCAGCTATGGTCCGCCTCCGCCTGCTCGACCAAAGCGGCTGCACGGCGCTGCTGTCCAGGGAGCCCTGGCTGCCGTGCCAATGGGAGGCTCGCGGACAGCTTCCCCACAACGGCGTCCTCAGCCCGAGAAGAGGCAGGCGAGGGCGGCACTGCCGGCAGGGCTTGAGGGCAGCTCCTCCAGCAGGGAGGAGGCTCCAGGCATGGGGCGGCATGGCGGAGGCGCCCTCCAAAGCGCCTTCCAGAACTTGGCGCTGTGGCGCCTTGCACCAGTAGCCTCTATGGCTAAGGCGCCCCTGGGTGGGAGGGAAGGGGAAAATACTGTACTCAACACTAATGCCTCATTACAAAGGGGCAATTTCTGCTTCAGACTGACAAGAGGAAGAATTTCTAAGATGGGTTGGGGTTGGCTAACAGGGGTCAGCAAACTTTTTCAGCAGGGGGCCGGTCCACTGTCCCTCAGACCTTGTGTGGGGCCAGACTATATTTGGGGGGGGGGTGAACGAATTCTTATACCCCACAAATAACCCAGAGATGCATTTTAAATAAAAGCACACATCCTACCTAGGTAAAAACACACTGATTCCTGCACCATCCACAGGCCGGATTTAAAAGGCGATTCGGCTGGATCCTGCCCCCGATCCCTACCCATGGCTTAACTGGAGTGGGTAACCTTTTTTTGCTTCCACAGGTCAGATCGACCTCATGGGGCAAAGATACAATCTGGGAATTTGGCGATTAGAAGTCTTGACTTCAAAGCAGGCAGCAAGGCACTGCTAAAGGAAGTCATTTCAGAAGCTGTTTCAATGCAAACTGCTTTAAACTTTCCTTTTTGCACCACATTGCCATTTTGGTCAAAGCTCAGGTGCGTGAGAGAATTCCCTGCAGTGAGCTCTCTTGCACACGCAGATCAAGCAGGATTGCAGGGTTTACCTCCCTGTCTGGCATTTATTTTTTGCAGTATGCCCCACTCTGCTCCTTTCAGCCTTCCAACTGGAGGCTGAAAGGGGGTACGTGAAGCTCCTTCAAAGAACAGCAGCTTCCATTTAATGGAAAGGAGAAATCAAGAGTGGAGGAAAAGATAATAAAAGCTAGGCATGTGCTTTATTCAGAAACAGAGCAAAGCACTGGCTCTTAAAGATGCAACAACTGAAGGAACACAGCAGAAAGGCGAGAGCCACTTCCCTTAGGTGTGAGCTGTTAGGGCTGTAGGTGGGCTTGACCACCAAAATCTCCTAGCTGTAGAAGACTTCAGACTTACTTTGCTCTGTGCAGGCATGGAACCCATATGTAGATTAGTTAAAGACCCACAAAGAAGAACTATTAAAATTATACAGGAGGTCTTTTGCACCTGCCACATCAATGAACTTTCCACAACAACAATAAACTTTACAGTTAGTCAAGCTAGAAGTTCTTAATGGGATGTTTTTAGGCATATGAGTATCTATTATTCAACAATTCCATTCATGATTTAGAGAATGGGAGGGGGCAGAACAAGAGACCAAACAATCCCTCGGGCATTATATTGGAGCGCAATGGGAATGCGAGAGAAACTGCGCAAAGCTAATGTTTTTTTTAAAAAAATGTACAGGAAATAAAAACATAATGATTGGAAAGAGGAATGCAATGTAGAGAAAAATCAAAATCTACTCAAATGGTAGAGAAGTAGAACCTGAAACATGATAGAATATCCATTAGTAGTTATTTTCTTCGTCCGTAACCCAAAAAAAGCCAAGGAATAAAATGTTAAATCATTTTAGGATGTTGTATGATTACAGGAGGCAGGGGAATTCAACAAAGCAGAAGTTCCTGCCTGGACCTCATGAATCACCATATTAAAAAGGTCTCCACGGTTCTAATAACACCTCCTCAATGGCTTTGACCACGGAAGCATGAATCCCCAAAGGCCTTTCTTCCCCCACACTTATGGAATGCTTCCTGGGGAAGAAGTCAAAAGAAGCAACTTACTATTACTTAAATATGACAAAAGCAGACACCTGACAGGAAGGCTAAGACCTGTGATATACGATACAACTGCACCGAACTAAAACACTAACCTGTTGGACATGCCCAACATAGTAGGTTTTCTTTGGCAATCACTCATAGCTGAGTAAGATTGTGAACACAGTCTTAACAGTGAGTCTGTGACTGTGGAGGCCAATTCTGGATCCACATGTCCTTCCACAGTGGGGACAGAGGTTCCCAGGTGGTAGCTGATCACAGTGTGGCTTTGCTAAGCGTGCTTTCCTCTTAGCACTTTTCTCCTTTTTGTCCTGAGTTCGAGCACCTTCAAAGTTCATACCTTTGGTAAAGGCTGTTCTCCAGTTGGAGCACTTGCAGGCCAGTGTTTCCCAGTTGTCGGTGTTCTTATTACTTTTTTGAGATTTGCCTTGAGACAGTCTTTGAACCTCTTTTATTGACCACCAGCATTACACTTTCCATTTTTAGGTTCAGAATAGAATAGTTTCTTGGGCAGATGATAATAAGTCATCCACATGACATGACCAGTCCAACAAAGTTGATGTTCCGTGTTTCTCCGAAAATAAGACACCGTCTTATATTTATTTTTCCTCAAAAAAACACATTATGGCTTATTTTCAGGGGATGTCTTATTTTTTCCCCTCCTCCTGCCGCAGCCAGCATTGCTGCTGCGCCTATCACTCTGTCTTATTTTCGGGGTATGGCTTATATTCCTTGAATGCTTAAAAATCCTGCTATGGCTTATTTTATGACTACGTCTTAAAATAGGAGAAACAGGGTTGAAGAATTATCACTTCGACACTGGGGATCTTTGCTTCTTCCAGTACACTGGCATTAATTTGCCTGTCTTCCCAAGCGATATGTAAAAAATTTCGGAGACCCCGTTGATGGAATCTTTTGAGGAGTTGGAGATGGCGTTTATAAATGGTCCGTGTTTCACAAGCATACAGTAAGGTTGGTAGTACAATAGCTTTGCAAGCAAGTATTTTGGTTTCCCTGCGAATATCCTGGTCCTCAAACACTTTGTGCTTCAATCGGGAGAAAGCTGCACTCGCAGAGCTCAGGTGATGCTGAATTTCAGGTGATGCTGAATTTCGGCATCAATGTTGGCTCTTGTGGAAAGATTAACTGCCCAGCGGCAGTGGAGGAAGTGATCAACACTTTACTTTCCAATGTTACACTACTGAGTTGGATTTGTGGTGCTGCAGAGCGGTTGTTTTGTGCTTGTTGGTGCAGCACTTTGGTTTCTGGGGTGTTGAGTGACAGGTCAAGATTTTCATAAGCTTTTGTGAATATATTTAGGTTGGTTTGGAGGTCATCCTCCAAGTGTGCACACACTACACTGTCATCAGCATACTGAAGCTTTATGATGGAAGTTATGGTAACCTTACTCTTTGTTTTCAGTCTACTCAGATTAAAGAGCTTTCCATCTTTCAATACACAATTTCTACCCCGGTGGGGAGTTTCCCTTTGACAATGTGTAGGACAATGAAAATAGTAAATAGAGTTGGGGCGATAACGCAACCCTGTTTAACACCTGATCCCACTGTGAATGGCATCCTTTTTTAATTATATCATCCCTCCAAATAACAATTTTGATTTTTCTGCCTCAGGCGTCAAAATGATTTGAACCGTGTCCTGGAGAGAAGTTGGAAGTATGGATGCAGACTGAGGTCACATCCACACCATAGATCTAAAGCACATTGCTTCCCCCAAAGAATCCTAGGAACTGTAGCTTGTTAAGGGTGCTGGGAGGTGCAACGCTGTAAAGAGTAAGCTACAGTTTCCAAGATGCTTTGGGAGAAGCCATCCGCTTTAAATGTATGGTTGTAGATGTGACCAGAAGTGCCCTAAATGTGATTCATCATATTTAACGTAACTGTCACATTTTAACAAAATAATAATAATCTGACAATACAGCAAATTATATATATTGCAATGTCTAAATGAAGCTACCCTGCTGAGGATGGCGAAGTAACAAATAGGCTACCTTTATTGCTAGCAGAAAAGGCCATCTGAGAGTTTTCTTATTCATCAAATACAGGGATAATATTCTCCAAAATTGACTTCTAGGAGCCAGTTTCAGAGTGGCGCTGTAGAAGTATTAATTATTATTATAATATATGTATTTAGGCATCTTACAGGGGGAAAAATAGGGACCCAGGTGGCGCTGTGGGTTAAACCACAGAGCCTAGAACCTGCCGATCAGAAGGTTGGCAGTTCGAATCCCTGCAACGGGGTGAGCTCCCGTTAGAATCATAGAATCGTAGAGTTGGAAGAGACCACAAGGGCCATCCAGTCCAACCCCCTGCCGAGCAGGAAACACCATCAAAGCATTCTTGACATATGCCTGTCAAGCCTCTGCTTAAAGACCTCCAAAGAAGGAGACTCCACCGTTGCTCGGTCCCAGCTCCTGCCCACCTAGCAGTTCGAAAGCACATCAAAGTGCAAGTAGATAAATAGGGACCACTCCGGCGGGAAGGTAAACGGCGTTTCCGTGCGCTGCTCTGGTTCGCCAGAAGCAGCTTTGTCATGCTGGCCACATGGCCCGGAAGCTGTCTGCGGACAAACGCTGGCTCCCTCGGCCAATAACACGAGATGAGCGCTGCAACACCAGAGTCGGACACGACTGGACCTAATGGTCAGGGGCCCCTTTACCTTTTTACAGATAAAAATAAGGACCAAGCTTAATGCCAATCAGACATAATGCTGAAGGCGTAAAAAGGGATGGAGTCCACATGAAAGCAAGGGGCTGGGGGAATTCTGCATGTCATTTCCAGTCTCATAACCCTAGTTTTACATCTTTGCCAGCCCTTGGTGATTGCCAATTTGCATCTTCAGCCCCAAAGCCCAGGCAGCAACCTCAACCTAAAATTCTGCAAAATCACCACTAGCCAGAGCAGGCAGTGCCAGGCTAGACAGTCCCATTGACCCAGCCCTGCATAAGGCAACCTCACGTTGCAATCCAGCTGACCACCACAGACTGCTATGTGTGCATTTCTGCAACTTACCTAAATGAACGAAACCATTCCTCTCTTTCACACACACACAAAAAAACCCTGACAGAAAATTCTTGACCATCTGTTTGGTTTTTATTATTATTATTATTATTTCTCCAGGCTGAGAAAGCAATCATGGCCAATCCTCCAGCGAACTATGGAAGTCAGGTTTCATTTCTCACTTTTCGGCAGCAATAAACTCTACAGTACAAAGTAGGCCAAGGATCCTAAAATCTGGATACTCCCCTGCTCCTACGGGGCCCTGATGCTCGGCTGCTGCCAGACAGACTATATTTTCCAGTCCAAAAACATTATGGGTGGGATCCAAGGCCATCCATGGTGTTGCACACACGCACCAGGGCTTGACTGATCCCCCCCCTTTTGTAGCAAGTTCTCTCCACACACACACCCTGCTGCTTCTGAAGACTGTGGGATTCTCCAGAGTGGGAATAAATGTGGCACAAGGAGCTGCGGCCAGGAAGCCAAACCAACAAACTGCCACCACCACAAGCAGATGTGCACAGGAGTCTGTTTGGGTCTTGCACAATTCATTTTATGACCGTTTAAGGAAAGCCACAAAACGAGGCTTGACATTTTAAAGGCTTGCCTTGGGGCCTTCCGTTTACAACGGGCCAACCTCGTTACCTTACTGTTTTTCAAAGGTGATAAGGAATGATTTGGCTAAGACTGGGGGAAATGGAAGCTTGTGAATTTCATTATGGGTCCCCTTTCCACTCGCGATTCACTGTCGTTTGCCATGACAATAAATGTTGCTTGTGACACCTGTACACAGGTGACCTACAGGAGTATCCTTTCACCTGCTGAAACCCCATGTGACTTGGGCAGGAAGTCAGCTGACCTTAAGCATAGTCTCCAACTGTGCCAAGAATGCAAGGACCGTCACGAAAACCCTTAAACTGTCGCGCAGAATCCCAAATTCCCATCTTCGTGAAAGACACGCTAACTGGAAATGGCTTCCTGTTGGGGGAAGTGGGGCGAAGCGAGAGTTGGGGCTGAGGCTGAATGTCACTTTGCTGTCAAATGTGCAGATAAAAGTGTGTGTGAGAGAGAGAGAACTCAACTAAGCCATATTAATGCTACACCAGAGTTTAGATCCAGCCATTATAGCTGGGAACCAATACATTGACTTTGAAGTCCTACATTTTCTGACTGCCGACAGGTGATTTTTAGAATTGTTGTTGTTGTTTAAACCACGTTGTGAGCCACCTTGTGCTATAGGAGAGCAGGGGATGAAATGTTTTAAATTCAAAAAGCAAATGTAGGTGGGGTCAGCCCAATAAACCTTCACAGAATCGCCCTCTGTATAAAGTCCCTGCCCCCCTCACAAAAATCTGGCCCATCACTTACCTAGTTTGCTGGGACCTTGCTCTCTTTGGTGAATTGAACTCACCAGAGACAACAGGGTCGCTTTTTCTTGGGGTACGTTCCATGAAATTTCCAAAGTATTTGCTTTTCCATATTGAAGAACTGCCACCTGAGTTGTAGTTTCACCTGGGGGAGGGGGTGGGGACAACATAAAAAATTATTGAAGGAAAAGGCATCGAGAAATTAAAAGTGGTGGAACATATGCAGTCTGATTTTTAATGGTTTGCACCCAGAAGACATTTAAATAGTTCGGGTAGCTAGAAATGCAAGGACACTTGGATCTATGCTATATTCATTTATACTGTAATACTTGATATCTGCCACCTAGTTCCCAGATTAACTTAGATCTGCCATTCAGAAGAAAGTTCTTTTGGTAACCAGTTGGCTCTCTACAGCTTATATTGGCTGAAGTTGTCAATGCATCTATCCTGCCAGAAAAATAATTATGGTACCTGAGTGACAGGCCCAGTCTACACATGAAATGAGGCAGTACAGTTCTAAGGTGACAGAATGAATGCAAGGATGCAAGTGGGGAAGTTATTTTTGAATGTTCGCCTGCATGGAACGAACCAGCACAGGAGAGAACAGAGGGACCTATAAGCTTTGTCTTTGCCAAACTATTTTCATTTTCGCAGATGGTTTGTGCTTGTTTTTCTATGGGGGAGAACAAATGGCACTCCTGTCTTCAGCCTGCCGTGCTATAGACCACTCTCATGACGCTACATGTTGCAGCAGATTAAGCCCTGTTTGAGAATTTCCTAATTTACACTCCTCTGCTTTGAAGTCATTGTGTTCATTTTTACTAAAACATGTTAGTTTTCCCCATATGTCAGATATTGGTTTGCATTTTTTTATTATCAAAGCAGAATGGTTGTAGCTCATGCAAATAGACCAAATTCAAAGAACTGATGTTGAAAAATTCTATTTGCACAGATATTACACAGGCACGTTATTAAAACCTAAGTTGCCGATTAATTTATATTTCTGATATGTGTGGGATGTGTGGGATATTACATTTCTCTTTGCTTTAGAAGACCTTGGATTTTAAAAAAGCTCATGGTTTGAAAACAGCTCATGAATTCTAAGTCGCTTAGCGGGGAAGCAAGAACTTGTTGGTCTGCCACTAAGTGCCTGCTGTCCTCTTTAACAAGGTCAGAAAAAAATAGCAGAAAGCTGTATATTCTTTGTGCAAGAAGAGATGCTGTGTCTGGATTTGGGTGTCTGAGCTAGGCCAACATCTGCCTTGAGTCAATCTACCATTGCATGTGCCAGACAAACAGAAAATCTGGTGCAGCTTGCTGTGGTGATTGCCATAATCTGAGGCATTTATGCCAAGTCAAACTGTTCTGATTATTTATTTTACAAGGGTGGAATCCAACTGGTGCTTTTGCACTCATGGAATAACTTTTCATCCAGCTGAACTTTTCATCCCCCCCCCCTCTCATTGCACCCAGGCGCGGTGCTAGGGCTTTTTGCGCCCTAAGCAAAACACTTTCTGGCACCCCCTGGGCGCATGCATCATGATGCATGCACGCACGCACACCGCTGATGCCCCTGCATTCCCTCCATTGGCGGGAGGAGCGCGGGCCAAGGGGGGAGCTCAGCGCCCTCCCGCCTGTGGAGGGGACCCTTTGAGCTCCTCAGCAGCAGCGGCAGCAGCGCCCATAGCTGAAGGCTTCAGCTGCGGGCGCTGCCGCCGCTTGCTCACTGCAGCTGCTGGGGAGCTCACAGCGTCCCCTCCACAGGCGGGAGGGCGCTAAGCTCTCCTTTTGGCTCGCACTCCTCCCGCCTGTGGAGGGGACGCTGGGGGCTCCTTGGCGAGCGGGCAGGCGGCAGCAGCGCCCATAGCTGAAGGCTTCGGCTGCGGGCGCTTGCTGCCACTACCGCTGCTGCTTGCTCGCTGTGGCCGCTGCCGCTGGGGAGCTCTTGGCGTCCCCTCTATAGGCGGGAGGAGCGCGAGCGAGCGCCTTGGGAGGACGGCGGTGGCGCAGGGGGTTTTGCAGGGCAGGCTTGGCAGCGCCCCCTCCATTTTCGCGCTCTAGGCAATGGCCTAGTTTGCCTAAATGGACGCACCGGGCCTGATTGCACCTGTCCAAATGTCCCTGATACAATGAAACCTCGGTTGTCAAACGTAATCTGTTCTGGAAGACCGTTCGACTTCCAAAACATTCGACAACCAAGGCAAAATGGGAGGTCGGCAAAATCCATTGAAAAAAATGGAGAAACGTGCCTCGGAAGCCATTGGACTTCCGAGGCACATTCGGAAATGGAAGCATTCACTTCCGGGTTGTTGGCATTTGAAAGCATAAAACGTTCAAATTCCGAAGTGTTCGACAACTGAGGTTCCACTGTAATCGCCGTAAAAGGCCTGGGGAAACTTTTTGAGCAGTGTAGAAGATGGCACTGGGGTGGAGGTTGAAGGGGGAGAACTTTGTTAACAGGTAATCATTTGTAAGCTTCTTTACATAATATTTCATGCTTCAGCTAATATTATTTGAATTCCAATTAATATTAAATTACTTGCATGCTTGGTGTAAAAATAACCAAGAATATCACAGGAAGTTTAAATGTGTTCCTTTTTTTAAACTGTATTTTAACATTAGTGACCAACCTCAAGAATTCATCTGTGACTTCGATAACTGTTTTCTGTAACAATATGAATATTTAAAAAAAATCCATCTGTAGCAATATACATAAAGAGCTAATGTTTCCCGGGCAAGTGTCAAGCCTACAGCGGGAAGGTAAACGGCGTTTCCATGTGCTGCTCTGGTTTGCCAGAAGCGGCTTTGTCATGCTGGCCACATGACCTGGAAGCTATACGCCGGCTCCCTCGGCCAATAATGCGAGATGAGCGCACAACCCCAGAGTCGGTCACAACTGGACCTGATGGTCAGGGGTCCCTTTACCTTTAAGTTTAATTTAAATTATGTTAAAAATTCATTTACACTTTGCCTTCAACCTTTTATAGGGTTGTGTTGTTTCCTTGAGGCAAAGCATGCAACCTCAGCTCCCAGATTCCTCCAGATCAGGAGTGGGAAAATTCTGGCACTTTTGACTACATTTGGTGCAGAAGTTTGATTGTTTGCTTTTTAAACACACATCCCTGCTTATGTCTACGACAAATCTAGATTCTTTGCAGAAAGAGTTTCTGGCGCACCACTTCAGTCGTCCCCTTGTGGATAGAATGAACATGGACCCCAAACTTCTAAAACGATTGAGTAAATATATGGTACTCACCAACATTGCTGTGCTCAATGAACGCTTTCACAAATTGCTTCATTTCCTCAAATTGTGATCTGCTAACCTTTGAGCTCCCATCCAGAAGAAATATGACATCCATTGGTTTGCTGCAGGTTTCTAAAGATTATTTTTTTAAAAAAAGCTTGTAATTCTTTTTTAAAAATTATACAAAGCAACTGTTGATAGAAATCAACTGCATGATTTCAAAGAGAGAACACAATAGGTTAAAAACATTACGGAGGGAATATTGAGGGAATACATTCCCTGTCAACTCGTATAGTACAGAATCCCTTGCATGCCTCTCACAGAAACACTCTGAACTGCAGAATAGTTCCTGCAGCCACACCATGCTCAGATTTTGGGCCCTGCTGTCACCTCATGTCAATAAAAACACAACCCATTTCCCATGTAGGAAAACTGCAGGGAGAATATAGAACCAAACAGTGAAAATGTTCATGAATGTCGTCTTGGCAGTCAAGATAACCCTGGGACAAATTGTCATTTGGTGCAAGAATAAGCTCACCTGTTTTGAATCTTTGAGGCTTTAGTTTTGGTTCAGCTGGTCAGGAGAGGGGAGGGTTCTCACACTGGCTCCCTGGCAACTTCCACCTTTATCTAAGTCAGGCATAGGCAACCTCGGCCCTCCAGATGTTTTGGTACTACAACTCCCATGATCCCTAGCTAACAGGACCAGTGGTCAGGGATGATGGGAATTGTAGTCCCAAAACACCTGGAAGTAGACTGGGAAGGGGCCTCTAAGCCAGGGGTGAGTTAATTGGGCTATTGATGCCAGCTTACATAGCTTCCTATGCATATAAGTACAGTGGTACCTCGGTTTATGAACACAATTGGTTCCGGAAGTCTGTTCATAAACTGAAGCGTTCATAAACTGAAGCGTTCATAAACTGAAGTGAACTTTCCCTTTGGAAGTAATGGAAAGTGGATTAATCTGTTCCAGATGGTCTGCGGAGTACTTAAACTGAAGCGTTCATAAACTGAAGCGAACTTTCCCATTGAAAGTAATGGAAAGTGGATTAATCTGTTCCAGACGGTCCGTGGAGTACTTAAACTGAAGCATTCATAAACTGAAGCGAACTTTCCCATTGAAAGTAATGGAAAGTGGATTAATCTGTTCCAGATGGGTCCGCGACGTTCATAAACCGAAAATTTGTAAACCGAGGTGTTCATAAACCGAGGTTCCACTGTAATGCTGAACATATTAACACGTCACGGACACGTCATGACAACTGCTTAGTTGTATCTATCTCATTTGTAGCCATGTTCACACAGGTAAGCACTAGAACTGGCCATTCGGTCATTTTTTTTACCCCCTTCGTTGGTATCCCTGCACCAAACCACTCACACAAGCTCTCCTTTGAGCCTGTAGATCAGGACAAGGGAGAGATTGATCTTTACAAAAACCAGTCAGAAGCAACAGCTCGAGGGGGTAGGGTAGGAATGGTATGGCAATATCTGTGCTATCCTGCCACCCTGAAATCTCCGTGGCCTGCTCAAATGTGTTGAAGAAGGTGCAATCTATTGGCTCCAGAGTTTAGCAGGGGAAAATATCTGTTAAATTTTTAAGAGGGTGCTGTTAAGATTCAAAACTAAACAACTGACTGGATGGCTGCAATATCATCAAGTGTTTATAAATGATGGAAAAATAGGTTTTGAAGTTAAAAGGTCCAAATTTCAAATAGATTTTTTGGAAGGCAGAACAAAATTGTTGTCAAAAATGTATGATTTGCTGTTAGAATGGTATACGAAAGATGAATTGACAAAAGATGTGATGATAAAATGGGCAAAAGATTTTGGGTATAATATTGAATATGATGTGTGGTTGAAATTGTGGAATCAAACTTAGAAATTTACTGCATGTACTGCCCTGAAAGAGAATGTTTGGAAGATGATGTATAGATGGTATTTAACACCAGTAAAATTGGCTAAGATGTTTAGGACGAGCAGTAAAACATGCTGGAAATGTAAAGAGAAGGATGGTGAAGGATGGTGAAAATGATGGACTATGCAGAATTAGCAAGACTGACTAGCAGGATCCGAAACCAGGGAAAGTCAAAGTTCCAGAAGGATTGGAGTAAATTTGTGGACTATATGGAGAAGAACTGTAGAAGTTTAAAGACACTTGCAGGACCGAAATAAATCCTACGAATTGATTTTAGGTAGAAGGAATAAAGAAACTGTGAGACAGGAATGGACAAGAAAACCGATTGGGGGGAGGGAGGGAAGTCAAAGCTCGGCAGAGCAAAGAAAATTGTAATAACTGATAAGATGCTTAGAAGAAAAATTTTGTGTTTATTATGTTTATTATGTGTTGTTGCGTTTGTGGTTGTTTTGTTTTTGTTTAAATGTGTTTAATTGGAAAATTTAATAAATTGTTTTATATATATATAAAAAGATTCAAAACAAAACCCCAAGTTAAGAAAACAGGCATTACCTTCCCTTGTGCAGCATGTTTTTAAGATCAAGTCAGGTCCTTCTTGGATGAGTCTGTCATAATCCTCTAAGATTATGGGAGCCTGAGGCTGGCTTAACTCTCTGAGTTCCTGGATGTTAGCGTTAGGGCTTATACCAATGGGAATGAGGTTGACATCAGTGGGTAGGCGAGTGATGGTATCTGTGGCAGGATTCGCAGTCACCATGTAAACCAAGTGGGGAGCTTGCCTTCTTTCCCTACTGCTTGTGGCTATCGTTTGTTCAGAGACAAAGTTGAGAGCCTTTCCGGTGTTGGTGGCGTTCCCTCCACGGAACTTCATCTCCCTCACCTTCCTAATCAGGTCGGTTTTTGATTGTCTGTCCCTGAAGGAATATTCCACCGTGATTGTGAAGGAGTACTGAATGATAGTGATATGAATGGTTTCCTCCCCGATATCCATTTCTCTGATGGTGCGGGCGATAAACTCTTTGACCAAATTGAAATTCGCCTCGCCAACTTTGTCAGACCCCTCAAGTAAAAAAACGATGTCAATGGCCTTATGAACAGAAACTAAAAATGGTGTTGGGGCTGCTTTGGTTAACTCCCAGCCGAGCCCAGGGGCTGCGGTGACACTGGGGAGGGTTGCAATAGGGGGCCGTGTGGTAAACAACATGGCACTTACTTCAGGCACAAGGCCACAGAAGTAATCAATTATTTCATCCCTACGTTCCCTTAGTTCAAGCACACTGCTCATTATGAAGGCTTTATTCTCAGGCGACTGCCTTTCAATTAATTGAATTTGGTCAATGCTGATATGAGGTCCAAGTCCGACTGGTATGACAGTGATTTTCTTCTTTTTCAAAAGCGGGAAAATCGTTTGGATTCTCTTCGGATCCTTGCTGGCTGTAAGTAAGACAGCGATTCTGGCAGCGTTTGTCCGTGGAGCCTTCCCAAACACATGGAACACAACATACTTAAGTACTTCAGTTGCAGAGGCAACCTCTCCACCAGTGTATTTTATATTCTGAACAATCCTCCTCATTTGAGATGGCTTTTTGATGTCTTTGAGGCCAAGGTAAATGTGTGAGCCAGTTCGGTATTCTAGGATCGCCAGGCGAATTCTTTTCTGGGAGATGTGGAGTTTTTCCATCATGCCAATTATGAAAGCTTTCAGCTGTTCAAAATCACTCTCAGAAAGCTTATTGGAGCCATCAATTAAGAAAGCAAGGTCCATCATTTTACTGCAAGAATATTCATAGGTTATCTGATCTTCTGGAGCAATAGTTGTGGTCATTAGAATTTCATCTGTCTCCTTTGGATCACATCTATGACATGTCAAGTTTCGTCCTTCACAATGGCTGGGGAGGGGAATCAACAAGATAAACCATTACAAACAATAGCAGTATTTCTCCACAAAACGTTTGCAACTAAGGATTGCCTCAAAACAACGAGGCAGAGAAGACACTGTTAAGCTGGAAAAGAGTTGATTCCTTTCTCCACCTTCGGACTGTCACTGTGCTAGAATGAGTAACATGTGCATAGGAAAGATTTAGAGCAATTGTCGGCACCAACAAAATTACAATATGCGACTTGAATAAAAGTTAAGCGTATTGGGTTGCAACAATTCCCTACTGCAGAGTAACACTGGAAGTGGCCTTCATTCTCACTCTTCTGGTCATGGCTCTCCCACTTACATACTAGGGCCATCAAACTACAGAACTGCTTATGAAAACCCACCAACATTTCAACATATCTCAAGCATGATTTCCCCCTTGTTCTCAGCATCTTCAAAGAGTTTGTTTCTTCCAGTTGTTAAAAAAGCAGATCTTGAAACAGTGTCAGAAGAGCGAGCACAAGAAGAGCGAGCAGACTAAGTTAAGTAGAAGCACAGTTTCTATCTAGATGAAACAATATGCCACGTGTACCTTCCTGCATTGCAGGGGGCTGGACTAGATGACCCACAGAACCCTTCCGATTCTACAATTCCACGAGTCTACAATTCTAGAACCTAGCCAAGGTAACATTCAAGAATTCTGCATGGTTGTTTAATGTTATCTTAATGCTTAAGTACCATGTTTTGTTTCAGCTGCTCCATTGTCCCACCAAAATATAAGCACAATACTGATATGAAGGGGGTTGGGTTGGGAATACTTCTTCTTAATTCTGATGCAGCCAGGACAATACAATACAATTGCATCAACAGAATTAAGTGACACTTTTTCTACCAGGAGCTGTGGTTATGGTGTGGTCAGGGATGCTGGAAGCAACACAGGTCTCTTGCTCCCGATTCTAGTTCCCTGTGTTGCACGTTGCCTGAATTTCCTGTGATACTGACCTCACACTACTGCCTTGTCTTGCCTCTGTATCACGTCAAACCTAGACTGATTCTCCATTCATGATCTTAGTTCAGTGATGGCGAACCTATGACATGTGTGAGCCCTCACTGCTGGCATGCGCCCCATCGGCCCATTCACGCTGTTGTTGTTGTTTTTCCCCCATTTGTTCTCCCGCTCCTCCTCACACTACAGCTTATCTCCTTGTCTCCGCTGTTAAAACCCAGATCCTTTTTTGTTGTTATTGCTGCTGGTAGCCAGAGATTGGGTTTTTTAACCCTTTCTGTGCTGTTTTGTCTGGTGCTTTGGCAGACGATGATTGGGTGTAACAGCGTTCGTTTTTTAACCCGTTATGTGCTGGGTTTTTTGGCGCTTTGGCAGACTATGCCGGTGCTGCGTGTTAGTTCCAGCGAAGGTATTATTCATCATTTATTTCTGTTTTCTCCCCCCCCCAAAAGCAAAGCAGCTTTGGGGCACCCCCCCAAAAGCAAAGCAACTTTTGCACCCCCTCAAGAAAAACCCTCCAAAACATTGGTCAGCAGCTTCCCCCCAAAAAGCTCAGCAACTCTGGGCACTTTGTGATAAATAAGGGGTTTTTGGTTTGGTTTGGTTAAATAATTAGTTTTTGGTTTATTAAATACAGTTATATATTATAATTATACATTTTTGTTATTTAAACTATAAATATCGCGAAATTGTGGTTTTTTTCTCTCGAAGTGATACACCACCCGAGTTATGCTCTCTTTTTTGGCGAATTTTGATACACCAAGCTCAAAAGTTTTAGAGTCTTGGTTCCTATATTGGGCTGCTCTGCACCCGTGTCCTAGTTGGTAGTGTTTTGGTAAGAGGCTTTTACCGGCTGGGCCCCTACACCCCCATCCCTGAGGACACCCACTAGAGTGTGGCGCTTTTGCCTTCCTCTCCTTCTGCCTTTGTCTTGCCCCATCCTGGGTGTGACAAGGACTGAGCTTTGGAAGTTCTGAAACAATAGCTGTGCATAATCCACTGACATCATTGGAGATGACGTAATGCTGTTGTGGCTAAAAATTATTGGAATGAGCATCACTGATTTACAGAACTATTGCAATTTATTATTTTAAGCCTGGTGTAAATATTTGGTGGATGACATTCTACAAGCTTCCAGTTTTCTTTGGATATTTGCTGTAAAAATGCTTTCCTATTGTTTGTACAGGTGGCGTAGGCATCTAAATTAGGTGACAGCTACGTGCAGTGATATATCCCTGGTGAGGCAAATGTACATAACATTCCCAAACTGCATGGAGGAAGAAGTCACAGTGTGTTGCCATGCACGTTAAATCATTAGCAGGCATTGGGGAAACTGTGGTATAGGATTCTAGGCGAGCAATTTCTCTCAAACGATATAGTGTTTAAAATGATCTGATTTTACAGCACTAATAACCAAGGCCTGCATTTTCTTCCTGGATTCAGAAAATGAGCTACTTATCCCTCGGATAAGTAACGTAAACGCTATGTAAGGAATGGTTCTGCATCCAGAACCTGGGTGTTTTTTTTTACTTTCAGGGTGTCCTTCCTCCAAAACAGAAAACGTTTCCGGAGTCTTGACTAAATGCTTGTGCCTTCATGCAAAATCAATGCTGAAATTCACCGCTCTGGGTTATTTGCATGCATATATTCATGCTCCCCATTCTCACCCTGCCTGCCCACCCCCGTGCAGAAAAAGGCATCTGCTTTACCAGGATTGGCAGAGCTCCGCATCTTCAGTGTTCAACACGATCCTCTTCCCGTGGGGAATCCGGAGATTGTCTAATTCACACACCGGGCATTCTTCAAGATCAACACAAGACTCTGACAGCTCATCAAGTATTTTCCCTGTTTCACAACAATTTTAGAAGTTGGGCTTTTAAAAGAAACAGTAAACAACAATCTACGCTTGCACTTCCCAAGCACCAATGATAAAGATGGGATGGGACATCTGCTTTCTGAAGGAATCAAGTTACCCCACAAGTGGTCCAGTTGCACAACTCAGCCAGTTCCATCTCTACCTGCTCTGGGGACCATAGGAGCCAACTCCTAGGGGCCAAGGTCCCTTTGCCTCCCCCAATAAAATATTTGAGCCCCCCCCCCGCCCACTTAACATGCACTGCCATTCACATGGTGAGTGTGTGTGTGCGCGCACACAGCATTTTGCGATTATGTGGGGTGGGGCTTACCTGCCCCCCATATTTTATTCAAGTTGGCACCCCACTGTGGACAGTAAGGAAGGAAGTCAAGATCACCTGTGTGGCTCCTCCTGCTGATGAGAGGGGCAATCCCAAAGAATATCCAAACCAATCCCCTCCTTTCCCTACCAGAGATTAATAATAAAATTTATTTTCACTTTTGATTGCAGAAGCTAAGCTAGTACGTCCACACCCAAAGGACCATGCTTGCCTGCTGGACAATCCACATGACATCCTTCGACACACTTCGCAGGGCAGGCCACTGGATCCAAGTGCTGGCATGTCCTTGGGCAGGCAGGGCCACAGCTGTTGTATCGCCACTCACACAGGTACCCTCCTCCTCCTCTTTCCTTGTTCATGTCTTCACAACTTTGTGCTACCAAATATGAAGAAGAAACAACAACAACTGGGTGCTTGTGCCATGAAGTAACAACGCGACGTCACATCTTATAGTGCTTCTGAGGATTCAGCATGATTTGCACGATCCCGTTTATAACAAGCCTGCAATGTGTCAGCACCGCTTAGGACCATGTTGCAGATGGAGGTTATGAGTTCATGGAAGAAGTGAGAGTCAAACTGGAAACTTCACTTCACACTACTATAGATTCCATCTAGGGATGGACTCAGTGACCTTGATCTGGTTTGTTTCTATGCCACGGGTTCAGCCCAAATATGTGTGTGTGTGAAATTCGAAAAAAAATCCACACAAATTCAGTACTTAAAACAAAACAAAACAGAAAGTGGACAAAAGGCTGTCGTTCACGCTTTCACTTTCTTTTTACACATATTACTGGGGACGTAGGTGGCGCTGTGGTCTAAAGCATTGAGCCTAGGGCTTGCCGATCAGAAGGTCGGCAGTTCAAATCCCCGTGACGGGGTGAGTTCCCGTTGCTCAGTCCCTGCTCCTGCCCACCTAGCAGTTCAAAAGCACAGGGAAGGTAAAACAGCATTTCTGTGTGCTGCTCTGGTTTTGCCAGAAGTGGCTTATTGATGCTGGCCACATGACCCAGAAAAATTGTCTGCGGACAAACGCCGGCTCCCTCGGCCAATAGAGTGAGATGAGCGCCGCAACCCCAGAGTTGTCCGCGATTGCACTTAACTGTCAGGGATCCTTTACCTTTACCATCTAGCTGAATGCAAAAATTCCAGCGAGTTCCATCCATAGTCTTGCCCTAGGTGTGCTTTGCCACTCTGATATATGCACGAGATCTCGGCATAAACCAAAACATCGCAGTTGCCTCAGTTCTGCAGAACATGGCTGGCCATTTCTTGGTTTTGTTTTTTGATAGATTTCCCATTAACAGCAACAAAGAAAGACTTGGATTAAATAAAACCGCTCTAATCTCTCCTTTGCCAACGGAAGCGCCACATAGTGAGGTCACATCCACGCTGCATAGTTTAACAGTTCCGGCTTCCCCCAGGGAATCCTGGGAAGTGTGGTGTGTTTGCCACAGAGCAGCCTGCCTCACCCCTAACAAACTCCAGTTCCCATGATTCTTTATCCCATGACAGTTAGCATAGTATGATAGTGCTTGCAATGTGCACAACTCTCATGCTGTGATGATCATTCCCCCCCCTCAATTCTCCAGCACTTACGGCATAGAGTAGGAGACCTCCAGTGAACCACAACCCCTTTCTGTGCACAGGCATAGGCATAGGCAGCTAGGACGTCACAGAAGCAAGCGCAGTCCCCAATGGATTCACAAGCACAAGTGTCATACAGGCAGATATCCACATATGGCTCAGGGTCCACCTACAAAGAAAGTCATATGGGTTAAATGTGCTGCTGCTAAGTATTTGTCCAGTTAATGAAGCCAGCAAAAGAGAGAGTGAGAACTGAATAAAAAGCTTCTTACCAATTTTTTACACTCTTTGAAGGTATTGCTGTTCAGGACGTTGCAAGATGTTTCCACCATCACTTGCTTCATCACATTACCATTGCACAATGAAGATGCCAAGCTCTGTCCCTGGGAAAGCTTAACAAAGGGAAGTGATATTGACATGTTGTTCTTACTATAAACATATGTGACTACTTAACATTCATCTGCTTACTTATTTGGCCTATATGTAGCAACAACGGTGATAATCCAATCTAGGAAGTCACCACTGGATCCCAATAAACAGACAGGGACAGATCTTAATATCTGACATTTCATTTCTTAATGAACATGGCAAGCTGAGCAGTTTATGGTCGGGCACATGGAAGTACCGTAGCTGCGCAGTTCTTGCACCCTGTCCTATATTCATAATTTTTAAAGTGTACATACAAAAAGGGAAATAGGTAAGGTAAGAAGCGCATCTGAAATTCATGATAGAGCAATTTGCTATAAATAAAAAGGTAAAGGGCCCCTGACAGTTAAGTCCAGTCACGAAAGACTCTGGGGTTGCAGCGCTCATCTCGCTTTACAGCCCGAGGGAGCTGGTGTTTGTCCGCAGACAGTTTTTCCAGGTCATGTAGCCAGCATGACTAAGCTGCTTCTGGCAAACCAGAGCAGCGCACGGAAATGCCGTTTACCTTCCCACTGGAGCAGTAGCTATTAATCTGCTTGCACTTTTCGGCGTGCTTTCGAACTGCTAGGTTGGCAGGAGCTGGGACTGAACAACAGGAGCTCACCCCGTTGCGGGCCCTCAAACCACTGACTTGACAAGCTCAAGTCTCAGTCTCAGTGGCTTACACCACAGCGTCATAAAGGACCTGACCATTAGGTCCAGTTGTGACCGACTGGGGTTGCGGCGCTCATCTTGCTTTGTCATGCTGGCCACATGACTGGCGTACAGCTCCCAGGTCATGTGACCAGCATGACAAAGCCGCTTCTGGCAAACCAGAGCAACGCACGGAAATGCCATTTACCTTCCCGCTGTAGCGGTACCTATTTATCTACTTGCACTTTGATGTTCTTTCGAACTGCTAGGTTGGCAGGAGCTGGGACCGAGCAACGGAAGCTCACCCCGTCACGGGGATTCGAACCACCAACTTTCTGATCGGCAGGCCCTAGGCTCTGTGGTTTAACCCACAGCGCCACCCGCATCCCACACCACAGCATCATAGGGACCTCCAAATATAGATAACAAACTGGAAACCATGAAAAGTCAGCTTCTCAGTATCCAGCCATACACTAGTGTGTATAATGTTCACAACTCAGTTTTTAATTCTGTACTGAAGCCTTAGAAGACTTCATTGTTTGAATTAATTGTGGGATGTATCTTAATTTATTGATCGCTTGTTTTTATTCATTGTCTTACTTGTATAATTTTAGCCACTCTGAGCCCAGCTTTGGCCGGGGAGGGCGGGATATTTATTATTAATTATTATTAATTATTATTATTACTATTAATCATTATTATACCAGACTCCCAATCATAACTACTGTAGCTTAATCTCCAACAATAAAATCATGCTTGATGCAAACTTCAAGGCAAACGCATCACAACTGTCAACATGTACTTATTTTGTCTTCAGAATTATTTATTATTCTTCGATTGGATTCTTTGTTGAAAGGTGTTAGGGAGGCTTACACAATTCTCCAAGTCATACCCATGAGGCAAGAATCAGGGCCACACACAAATCTTAAGCACATCCAGGCCATTCACTAGACTTATCTATCTGGAGATTTAAAAAGTGAAAGTGTGGGCAGGTGATTCTGCCCCCTTCCCATTCTGTTCACACCAACAATACCTTTGTGACATCAGCACACTGTGGATTAACTTTCCAGGAATTCCCAAAGTCACTTGGATCCACTTCAAGCTGGTTTTTGCTGCTGGTCAAGTCATTGTTTTGCATTCCATCAAAATTGCCACACAGACCACATACTTTATCCTTGAAAATAAACAAACCACAGTGTATTCAATAAAAATGATTCTGATATGATTTTTATTATTTATTACTATTACTATTATTTACTAAATGTCTATACCATCCTTCATCCCAGGATCACAGGGGAGTTTAGAATATAAAAACATAAAATGCATATCATCATAAAATGCATAACAAACAAAAACAGTAACACCCCATCACCACCATTCAAAAGGCCATAGATTGTTAAATTAGATTCCTAATTAGTTTACTTAGGAAGGTTTTTGCCTTGGTACCTAAAGATATGTAACGAAGGTGCCAGGAGAGTCTCTCTGGAGAGAGCATTCCAGAGAGAGCACAATAGGGTCCTCCAAAGGGTTTAATCCAGTTCTGATCCTCCCCAGTTGAAACCCAACACTATAGCAACTACCCCATTGGATCTCATATGCAATTAAGAAAGGATGCAATTCAACTAAGTTTTACAGAGAGGAGATCCATTGAAATCAGTGGACATGATTAAGTTAAGTCCATTAATTTCAGTAGGTCTGCTCTGAGCTGGGCTGAATAATATTCTCTATCCTGTGTTCTTTCAGATGCAGCAAGAGTTTTCCTCCATCAGTCCCTGATGATGCCTTGGCCTGCCTCCATCACTTTCTTCCTTTCTCCAGTCCAAATGGTGTCAGTTGATTGGGAAAATGTAGACCCAGAAACATTCTGTTATGGGAATGCTGTACATTTGATTGCTCTGTACTGTTTAAGCCACCTTTTGGGCCTCAGTGAGAAAACGCAGAGTGGCTGGCATAAATAACACACTATTTCAAAATAAACCAGAGTGGACTTACTTTATAGTTCTCTTTCAGAACAACCGTAACGCCCATGTCTCGATCCCAAATGAGAGCAATTCCTCCTCCACCCAGCAACAAGATGTAGTAACGCCCAGACTTCAAGACTTCAAAGTTGACTTCTTCTCTAGGAGGTGTCAAGATGTTTACCTTCATCAGAAAAATATATATATAGAAACTTCAGCATTTGTGATATATAGACGACAGAGGACGAGATGGTTGGACAGTGTTCTCGAAGCTACCAACATGAGCCTGACCAAACTGCGGGAGGCAGTGCAAGACAGGAGTGCCTGGCGTACTCTGGTCCATGGGGTCACGAAGAGTCGGACACGACTAAATGATTAAACAACAACAACATATTACATATATATATATATATATATATATATATATATATATATATATATACAGTGGTGCCTCGCTAGACGAATTTAATTCATTCCACGGGTCTTTTCTTGTAATGAAAAATTCATCTAGCGAACCCCATAGGAATGCATTGAATTTTTTTTTTTTTGCCCATAGGAACGCATTAATTGAATTTCAATGCATTCCTATGAGAAACCGCGATTCGCTAGACAAATTTTTCGTAAAACAAATTCGTCTAGCGAGGCAACCTCCGCTAGAAAAAACCTTTCATTAAGCGGAAATTTCGTTAAGCAGGGCATTCGTTAAGCGAGGCACCACTGTATTGCATAAAATGCGAATGCCAGTGGCAAAGGACCAGCACAGCCTACCTCTCTTGCTTGCTTTATGCAAAATATATATAGAAACTTTATGCTTTCCCACTTCTCCTGGAACGTCTTACCACTTGGGGAAGTGGAAAAGCATAAAGCATATAGGATCAGTTGTGAGAAGAGTGTACAGGACATTTCTGGGGTCTTGCAAGAACTATCAAGTATAGTTGAAGTTTCCCTCAGGTTTATTGTACACTGCCCTAAAATCCTTGGACAAAGGGTAGTTTAGAAACATTTCAAATAAAATAAATTTGAATTTGTTTCACCGTTGGCTAAAGGGAGTAGCAAAGTTTACTAGCATTGAGGTCGAAAGATGTGCAACAAGGACACAGGAAGGAATAGCATAAACACAGCTTTAGTTCAGCTCTGCAATAGCCTAGAAGCTCTTAGTAACTCTTTCCATCAAGCAGATTGAAGATACTTCCCCCTCTTCTGCTTCAAAAATATCCTGTTAGACCGAACTCAAACAAGTAGCCATCAGCCAAGAATCCAGTCATTATCTATGTCAGGCATCCCCAAACTGTGGCCCTCCAGATGTTTTGGCCTACAACTCCCATGATCCCTAGCTAACAGGACCAGTGGTCGGGGAAGATGGGAATTATAGTCCAAAACATCTGGAGGGCCGAAGTTTGGGGATGCCTGATCTATGTCCATAGTGCCCATCATCAAGTGTCATACCATGCAAAAAAATTGTTCTGCAGTGACCTATGCATGTTTACTCAGAGGTAAGTAGGTATAGCATTGCAGCTTCATGCTTTTCTAGGAGCAAGTCATGGCTCCTGTTGGATCTCTCATCCAGCTATCCCAGAAGGATAGGAAAATTTATGTTCGATCTACTTCAGGCTGAACCAATGTTCATGATGGGTCCATAACATGGTGGGTCCAGAGCAGCCGCCTGGATGAACCAGAGCAAGGTTGGTTTAGTGCAGTATTCGGCCACTCGTCTTCACTAGCCAGGTGCCTCTGAGGAGCCTTCAGAACGAGCTCAGTGGAGACAGTCATTTCCTTATCTCAGGTACGTAACACCCAGGTGTAAAGCTAATAACTGTCAACAGGCTTCTCCATGGATTTGTGGTGTGCTTTTGATTTTTTAAAAAAATCAAAGTTAATGGGCATCACGACATCCATGAATGATGAGTTCCATACCTTAATTGCACGAAGAAATACTTTTTTATTTCTTTCATACATAAACCTATTGCCTGTCTCTTGACTGGCTGATTTTGAGAGGGAAACGTCTGTAAATTTTACTCACAGAATTCATAGTTTTATAAATCTCTATTGTTTCTCTCTCTCTCTCTCTCTCTCTCTCTCTCTCTCTCTCTCTCTCTCTCTCTCTCTCTCTCTCTCTCTCTCTCTCCCCCCCCCCCCTCCCTCTCTCTCTCTCTCTCTCTCTCTCTCTCTCTCTCTCTCTCTCTCTCTCTCTCTCTCTCTCTCTCTCACACACACACACACACACACACACACACACAGAGAGAGAGAGACAGACAGACAGACAGACACACACACACACACACACACACACACACACACACACACACACACAGCATTCCCCCTCCATGTGCCTAACTGGTCAATCTCTGTTCTTTAACTTTAAAAGAGGATAAGGAAGAGGCTGGAAGGTGACACCATCAACTATATTATATATTTGGTGTTAGCCGCCCGAGCCCAGTCTCAGCCGGAGAGGGCGCGTATAAATTTATTATTATTATTATTATTATTATTATTATTATTATTATTATTATTATTATTATCTCCTGAAGATGGCACAGCTCCTCTCCACCACTTAAAGGCCAGTGAGCCCTGAGGCAGAGGAACAAAGTTATCCAGGCCAGCAAGCTGCTAGTTTATGTGTTTAAAAATATTGTTCCCTTTGTTGGTGTAAATTCATTTGAGTTTTTTAAAAACTGAATTGTTTGTGTCTTCAAATAAACAGAAGTGCATTCCCCCCCCCCGTGCAACTTAAAAAGGAAATTTTTGAATGGGAGGGGGGATGGTGGCAGCCATTCTTTGTATGTTCAAACCCCAAAACAAAGAAGCATTGTGTGCCTTCAGATTTCACTGCAAAAAAATGTTTGCAAAGCTCTAGTATTCCAGGGATAATACAGCACTTTCGGAAGTTTAGGTAATGGTAATTCTATAACACACTGGAGATCTGTGAAGGATGAATGCAGCGACATTCCTGGCTGTTACAATGCCCAAGACAAACAGCTGAACTCTGCCCTCTGGAAGGGGGCTCGGTCTTTTGTGAGGGGAAATGCAAAGCGGGGCGGACCCTCTGATTTCCTTTGCGTAACATGTGGTTGAAAGGAGAGAAGAGCAACAGGGCCATCTACAGAATTATTGTTATTTTTCCTGGTCAACCCAAGATTTGCTTTTAAGAGAGGGCTAAATGTCTGAAGTCTCTTGCCTCCTAGATTTTGCCTTCTCTTGAAAGGTATGCCTTTTTTCCATCGGTCTTTTCTCCTTACCCCTGAATTTGTGGGGAAAGAATCTGGTGACTATTTGGGCCAGATCTGTCCTAAAGTTCTCGGCTTGGGGAAGTGTGAGACAGAACTGGAGCCTCTTCAAGGAAACACCAGTACATTCGTACCTTGGATCCCAAACACCTTGCGAGTCAAACGTTTTGGCTCCCGAACACCGCAAACCCGGAAGTGAGTATTCCAGTTTACAAACGTTCATTGGAACCCGAACGTTCGACAGGCTTCCATGGCTTCTGATTGGCGGCAGGAGCTTCCTGCTGCCAATCAGAAGCCACACTTTGGTTTCTGAACGTTTTGGAAGTTGAACGGTCTTCCGGAACGGATTCTGTTCAACTTCCAAGGTACAACTGTAGTGATATTTTAAATGCAAGGAAGGAGGAGGCACTTGACTGGATATGCAACAATCCAGCCTCCCTTAACTACCCTCTCTTGTCGTATTCCAGGTTTCCAGACTGCTGCAATGCAGTAGATACCTTTTAAAAAAGGGCCTGCAGTTAGAGTTTTCTTCTGCCACAAAATCTGAATTTACTTTCCGAATAACAAAAGACAGTGGGGCTCAAGTGTGCCCTAACAACATAACCAACCTGCTCTTTCGAAATGGTTACTGTTACCACAACTGGTTAACACGGATTATCTTGGTGGGTGGGAGAGCAGGGGGGGGATTTTTGATGTATTTAAGGCACCCACGAGCACTAACACAGAAAACAAGTTCTCGGGCTAATATGCAGGAGCCCTGCTTCAAAGGAAACCTTGCAGAGCCCAGATTCTCTGTTAGTATACCTAAATCGGTTGCTCTCATCATCCACCAAGGGCTTCAGAGGGCTCATCCAGACTCCCATTTGTCTTGCCACTCTCCCCCCCTCCCCAGGAAACCAGATCTTTACCGCCGAATTGGAGCATGCATCAACTGAGTTTTCTCCCAGATTGATGTTTGCTCTGATTCAGTGCTAAAGAGCAGGTTTTCCCTGGGGCAAATGAAAAACCACTCAGACCCATGCTTTCTAAGCATGGGACAAGCAGAAGTGTGAACAAGCCCAGAAAGTCCTGCCCCACCAATATGGAATCCCTTGCTTTTAAACATGACACCACTGAGATCATAGAACTGCATATTAATCAAGTAAAAGTTCTTGGTCCAGACTTTTTAGGAAAGCAATATAAGGCTTGCTCCTCCACAATGGGACTGAAGTAAAGATAAGGGGCTCATACTTACATCTCCATCGTACAGCTCAATCACTCCACTGTCAAAGAGGATGCTAATCCTTTTAGTACATGTCTCTCCTGTGAAGCTACATCCCTCATTGGCAATGAGTACTCGGAAGGTTCCAGAATCATCACTACCATCGCAGTAATCCTTTAAGAAAGGGAAGCGGCATTGACGACAGATGTTTTGAACATGCACGCAGATTACCTGAGGTTTTATTGACAATTGCGTTGTATGGATTTTATTTAAAAATAAAGATCACAAGTGTAGGACCCAGGTGGCGCTGTGGGCTAAACCAGAGAGCCTAGGGCTTGCCGATCAGAAGATCGGTGGTTTGAATCCGTGTGACGGGGTGAGCTCCCGTTGCTTGGTCCCAGCTCCTGCCAACCTAGCAGTTCGAAAGCACGTCAAAATGCAAGTAGATAAATAGGAACCGCTACAGCGGGAAGGTAAACGACGTTTCCATGTGCTGCTCTGGTTTGCCAGAAGCGGCTTTGTCATGCTGGCCACATGACCTGGAAGCTATACGCCGGCTCCCTCGGCCAATAATGCGAGATGAGCGCGCAACTCCAGAGTCGGTCACGACTGGACCTAATGGTCAGGGGTCCTTTACCTTTACCTTTAACCTGAGATCTTTTTTCTCTGCACTTTGGGCTCTAAGTAAGAAAATCAGTTGTGGAGAGTGATCATATCCATGGGCACTGGCATGTGTCTCCTCTCTCTGCTGCAATCTATGTGCGGATGCAAAACATCCACCCACAAATGGACAAAGCCAATTTAGGTCCATACAGTTACAGCACTGTACCACCAGAACTGGCTTTTAGGCTGCTGTGGAGCACAGGAATTGGACCTGGGCATAGCGGTTAAAAAACCAATTTAATGTAAAAGGTTTTCCTTTCAGAATCTTGTATGCATTTGTAGATGGATGAATCCCACCGGTTCTGAAAGGGACTTACACAACAGTCAGCATGCAAGATTGCTACAGGACAACAGCTACAACTACAACTAACCCAGAATGCGGCAGCTAGACTGGTGACTGGGAGCGGCCGCCGAGACCACATAACACCGGTCTGGAAAGACCTACATTGGCTCCCAGTACGTTTCCGAGCACAATTCAAAGTGTTGGTGCTGACCTTTAAAGCCCTAAACGGCCTCGGTCCAGTATACCTGAAGGAGCGTCTCCACCCCCATCGTTCTGCCCAGACACTGAGGTCCAGCACCGAGGGCCTTCTGGTGGTTCCCTCACTACGAGAAGCCAAGTTACAGGGAACCAGGCAGAGGGCCTTCTCGGTAGTGGCACCCACCCTGTGGAATGCCCTCCCACCAGAGGTCAAAGAGAACAATTACCAGACCTTTAGAAGGCATCTCAAGGCAGCCCTGTTTAGGGAAGCTTTTCATGTTTGATGGATTTCTGTATTTTGATATTTTGTTGGAAGCCGCCCAGAGTGGCTGGGGGAACCCGGCCAGATGGGCGGGGTATAAATAATACATTATTTATTATTATTATTATTATTATTATTATTATTATTATTATTATTATTACCTATTCCTCTCTCTCTCCTGTTTCTTATAACACCACCCTGTCCCAGGCAGTGGAACACAGCTCTGCAACTCTATCCAGGGGTCCCTCAGTTTTGTCTGGCCTTGCAACTCAGCAAAACTTTATAGTGGCCACCAACTCTGCCCTTTCCCCTAATTGCAGGTGGGGTTCTCGTCCGTAACACTATACACACCTTCAGAACTCAGGGAGAAAATTTGCTACAAAGTGCCTTTGGACCCCAGCACAATATCCCAGAAATCTCTCATCTTTCTCTAGGCTTTGGAGAAGAGTGATAACTTTGTTCTCAGTATCATGCTGGGCTTGGAAGGAACTTGGAAACAGCTTTACTTCTCACTGCTTTCCAAGTGCCTCCAAAGCCTAGAACAAGAACTGTGAAAAAACAGTTGGAGGTGTGGGGAAGTGAGAGGGGACTTTATGCATATGTGGTGGAGATGCCGGATGGTCAAAGACTTTTGGAATGCAGTATATGAAGAAATGAAAAAGATTTTCAGGCTAAACTTTCAAAAAAGGCCAGAAGCTTTTTTGTTGGGAATTCTGAACAAAGATATACCGGTTAAGTACAGGGATATTTTCTTATATGCCTCAGCAGCCGCTCGATCGTTAATTGCGGGCAGGTGGAAAGGGGATACCGTCCCAACAATCAATGAGTGGCAAAATAAATTGTCATATATGATAAACTTGGCCCAATTAACAGATAACCTAAGGGGAACCACCAAACAGTCATTTGCAAAAAAAATGGGATGTGTTTAGGAGATATATACAAGAGAGAAATAATTATAACGTAATTTCCATGGCAGCCTTAGAATGACTGGCTTTTTATTAGAGGGTATAAGAGTTGTTGGTATGATTGGATTCAGTGATGTACAAAAGAGATTTTTTTTGCAAAAAAAAGATGAGAAGCACTACGGGAGGTGATGGGAAGTCAACACTACAATAACAGTATAAATGATCTTGTAATTTTTGTGTTTGATGATTAATTTTTAGTTGAGTTAAGATTTTTGGATTCATTGTATTATTTGTTTCAAATATTTGGTGTGTTTGTTTTTCGTTTAAATTTCAATAAAAATTTAAAATGCAAAAAAAAAAAAATAGAACAAGAACTGTGAGGTATCTTCACCAGATTAAAAGTGAACCATCACTGTGACAACTTGGAAAGTATGTTTGATCTGCCCCACTTGCTACTCAACATCTTAGGAACCTGCTGGCTATGCTTGCTTCACTGGCCAATGTTTGCACCCTATTGGGCATGGCCTGTTGTGACCCTGCTCTCCTTCCTATCCAGGCCTACTGCCTCTTGATGAGACAATGGTGGGCTCTTCTCCGATGCCAGACTGTGAAATCACGCTCTTGATTTAAAGTTGTCATCAAATATATACAATCTAAAGTGACTTTGAGGGTTTCTTCTCTGGTCCAAATTCTGAAGAATATTGAGGGAAGCCAAAAGAGTGTCCATAGGTTTCCATGGTAAGGTAAAGGTAAAGGTACCCCTGACCATTAGGTCCAGTCGTGGATGACTCTGGGGTTGCGGTGCTCATCTTGCTCTATAGGCCGAGGGAGCCGGTGTTTGTCCGCAGACAGCTTCCACGTCACGTGGCCAGCATGACTAAGCCGCTTCTGGCGAACCAGAGCAGCACACAGAAACACCGTTTATCTTCCCGCTATAGCGATACCTATTTATCTACAGTGGTACCTCAATTTATGAACACAATTGGTTCCAGAAGTCTGTTCATAAACTGAAGCGTTCATAAACTGAAGCGAACTTTCCCATTGAAAGTAATGGAAAGTGGATTAATCTGTTCCCGACGGTCCGCGGAGTACTCAACCTGAAGCGTTCTTAACCTGAAGCATGGGTGTAATTGGTTTCGGAAGTTTGTTCATAAACTGAAGCGTTCATAAACTGAAGCGAACTTTCCCATTGAAAGTAATGGAAAGTGAATTAATCCATTCCAGATGGGTCCGCGGCGTTCGTAAACCAAAAATTCATAAACCGAGGTGTTCATAAACCGAGGTTCCACTGTACTCGCACTTGAAGTGATTTCGAACTGCTAGGTGGGCAGGAGCTGGGACCGAGCAACGGGTGCTCACCCCGTCGCGGGGATTTGAACTGCCAACCTTCCGATCAGCAAGCCCTACGCTCAGTGGTTTAGACCACAGTGCCACCCGTGTCCCTGTAGTTTCCATGGTAGTTTTACATATCTCTAACTCTTAGCATTCTCTCAGCGGCCGCCACCCTCATCTCCAAGAACTGCATTCTATCCCCCCTCTTACCTGAACTAGCACATACTGACAGTTCCCTGGAAACCTGTATTTCAGTCCGTCAAAGGTCAAGTAATGAGATGTGCCAATGACTGAGCAGCTCCCATCACAGACATTTTCTGTGCATTCCCACTTTCGAGCACGGCAAACACTGCAGAGGGCAAAAGACCAGCAGCTGTTATTGCCTATGTTTATTAATAAAAGTCTGCTTTATAATTTGGTACAAAAGACAGCCTGTGTCTTGAGGAAGCATGCAAAAATCATCATGTTACTTATAAAACCTTGAGACACTAACATTTCTAGATATCATTGCAATACCTATTCACGTTTGTGAAGATAACAAGCTTCTTCAGCCTAGACAGTCAGATTACACACTTACACACACACACACACACACACACACACACACACACTTCAAAAATTAAAGTCCTATCCCCTGGTTATGACACTGTTAAAACTTCAGAGGTCCACAAATTTTAATTTAGTTTGGAAACCACCCAAAGTTTGTGGGTGCCATCAAACTTATTTCTCCTCTGAGAGAATTGAAATCTGGAACCAGGCTTCAAAAAACTTTTTATGTGCTTCAGAATAGTTACATCTTCTTTAAAACAACACACCAGTACCAAAGACCAAACAGGCAAAAAAAAAAAACCACCCCAAAACCAGTGTAACCATACCATTTTATATGCTTGAAAGTCTAGTAATCTCCAGACTTTTCCAGGCTGTACCCACGACCCTTTCATGTCAACTGAAGTCTCGTGTCCAGATCAAGGGAAGTAAGAATACTGCTCTATTCTGCCTTGGTCAGACCCCACCTGGAGTCCTGTGTCCAGTTCTGGGCACCACAATTTAAGAAGGATACTGACAAGCTGGGATATGTACAGAGGAGGGCAACCAAAATGATAAGGATCTGGAAACAAAGTCTGATGAGGAATGCTTGGGGATGTTCAGCCGGGAGAAGAGGAGACTGAGGGCAGATATGATACCCACAAATTTTATTGGGAGGGTTAAACATGTGCTGAAATCTTCCCCTGTTGAAAACTGTGTATCTTAAACATGCATAAATTTATCTGGATTGCAATCCATGCATTTTAAAAGCTGCTTCTGAAAAAAAAACCAGTAACTTCCTTCTTTAAAGAAATGTACAGTCTAGCATACACTAATGTTGTGTGTATGGAACCCACAAACAGCAAGTTAAGTTACCACAATGACCGCTCCTCACATCAAATGGGGGGTGACTTTTGCGTGGTCAAGCGCAGCCCCCTGCATCCCAGTGCTGCTCCTGGTAGTTTGGGCTGGCCTCATCCCCCCCCCACTGGATACCTGGAGGTCTCTGCCTATCTCAGCCAATTGTCCAATCCTGCCTGGAGAGGCGTTGCCAGGGGATCGCCCTGCCCACACAGCAGAAGGTGAATCTTACCTGTGAAGCGTCAGTTGGCTCCATAGCTTCTCCCACCCTGCCCTCCCTCAGTTAAGTCTTCTTTTGCAGGTTAACCTCTTCTCCACAGGTACACAGGTGCTGCTACGTCAAGTTCGCTGTTGATGGGCCGGAAAGGAATTTTCCTGCATTGGCAGGTTTTGCCTTTCCCGTAGCAAAATGTCACAACTTTGGCGGTTTCAGGCCTTGGGCGGAATCCTTTAGTCTATCTACCTTAAATGGGGGGGGGGGGTAGGGCATGAAGCGGTGACCCACGCCCCCCCTTGCGGCGGTGATACCAGAGTTCCCCGTTAAAGGGGTCTTGAGGGGAGGCATTGGCCATACGCCGAGAGGTTGTCATTGCTCTCCCCTGCGAAGGCAGCGAAACGAGGGGGCGGGCTCTCTGCTTGAACATATGTTCTCCAGAGCCAGCCCAATCCCCACACATTCTGGATACCCCTGAAGTCTCGAGGATCCCCAGCTGGAGACTGGGAAGGATAAATGCCCAATGCCTGAGCCAAGGTCTCCCTACACCTATATCTTAATAAAGTTGTGGCCAATTTTAATCCCATAGCAAGTTGTCTTGACTCATTATTCCACTTAGGGGTCTCCTGGGGTTGGGGGGGGACTCCGCCTGTCCACGCAAATAGATTCTCTCTTTACTTAAAGGCTATGTGTAAAAATTTCTGCCACTTCTGTATTCCCAGAAAAGATCTAGGCATAACACAAAGTGGAGCATTTTACAACATGTAGCGATTTACCGTGCATATCTGACTCTGTGCTGCTTATTCTCTTACAAAAACACTTTTATTGCCCTCTGAAGGCCAGTATGGGTTAAATAAGGGATGTAATAAGGCTAGTATTTCCTTTCATTCATTCTTTTCTATTTTGTGTGCTCATAAGATGACTAAATAGTAGTCGAGGGCGTGAGACTCCAAACTTCCTATGGCTCTCTGTTTACCAAGGATGGCCCCTAATTTCTGGTAACAAAAAAAAAAAAAAAAGGCAACACGTTAAAGGAACATCTGCCCTGACAGGAACACTGCATTCCTGGAAAGTGCTGTGAGCAAGGTTTTACTGGAATATGTTGAACAATTCATTATTGGGACAGTTTACTGCTTTACAAAAATGGAACTTGCAGCTCCTTTCTGAGGCACCGCCTCTTCCTTTTGTTTCATTGTGGTTGGTGCTGCGTCCTTTATCACCTGCTCCTATTTTTATTTTATTTATTTTAGCATCTCTTTTATCTCTGTTCTGTCTCTGGGAAGATTTCTGGAGGTGCCTTTTAAAATCTGGTTATTTTACTTCTGGGGACCCAGGTGGCGCTGTGGGCTAAACCACTGAGCCTAGGGCTTGCTGATCAGAAGGTCGGCGGTTCGAATCCCTGTGACGGGGTGAGCTCCCATTGCTCGGTCCCAGCTCCTGCCAACCTAGCAGTTCAAAAGCACATCAAAATGCAAGTAGATAAATAGGAACCGCTGTAGCGGGAAGGTAAACGGTGTTTCCATGTGCTGCTCTGGTTTGCCAGAAGCGGCTTTGTCATGCTGGCCACATGACCTGGAAGCTATACGCCGGCTCCCTCGGCCAATAATGCGAGATGAGCGCGCAAACCCAGAGTCGGTCACGACTGGACCTAATGGTCAGGGGTCCCTTTACCCTTTACCTTTATTTTACTTCTACAGTACAAGAATCTTTTTCTGGGGTACCAGGAGTTTCCTGGATCTCAGAAGCTGGTGGGGTGATAGTCTACATGTTGGTCTCAGCAAGATCCCACAATAGTGCCCTGCACATGTTTCCTTCCTTCCTTCCTTCCTTCCTTCCTTCCTTCCTTCCTTCCTTCCTTCCTTCCTTCCTTCCTTCCTTCCTTCTGTTCTCCCCCTGCCCTCTGATTCTTTGCAGGAAAGGTGGGCTCCCCTTCCAACTGGGGCTCATAAGGGTAAATGGGATATGGGGGTGCTCTGAGAGATGTAAGTGTAGCAGGCAGCCCAGCCCATATCCCCACACGCAGGGTAGTTCACTGACAACCTTTCAGTGTATGGCCAGCGACACCCATATATATAACCCCTTTAAGAGGGGGGACCCTGGAATCGCTGCCGCAGGGGGGGTGAGTCACTACTTCAGCCCCTCCCCCCATATAGGGGAGAAAAGACTAAAGGATTCCACCCAAAGCCATAACCGCCAAAGTTGTGACGAATTGCTACGGGGAAGACAAAACCTGCCAATGCAGGAAAATTTCTTCCCGGTCCTTCAACAGCAACCAGTCAAAGAGCGTAGCAGCACCCGCTAAACAGGAAGAAAAAGTTAACCTGCAAACAAGAAACATTAAACAAGGGGAGGGGAGGGAGGGTGAATCTCCAGAGCCAACTGCCTGGCTATTGT
Source organism: Zootoca vivipara (assembly GCF_965207765.1). Lineage (NCBI taxonomy): Eukaryota > Metazoa > Chordata > Lepidosauria > Squamata > Lacertidae > Zootoca > Zootoca vivipara. Next base: position 6,957,614 of record NC_142588.1, on the reverse strand, counting down.
TGGCTCCACCCCCTGTTTATAAATCGGGCTGGCCCCACCTCCCAGCAAGAAACTTGATTACTGAGGCTGGGTGTGAACCTTCAAAAATTCGTCATACAGAGTCAGGTTTTATTTTAATGCAAAATCAGTCTCCTTCCTGAGCCAAGGGACCTCAACGAAAAGCAATTGCTTACCAGGTATTGCAATCTTTCATGACCGTTTCTCCTGGAGCATACTCCCGCCCGTTATGAAAACAGGGGCATTTTTCAGGTACAATGCATTTGTTTCCATGTCTTACCTAGAACAGAGACGGGTGTTTTATGAAATCATTATAGGTGACAGAATAAATATGGTAGCACACAACAGGAACAGGAAAACAAGGCACATAAGTAAAAACTACCAGGGCCAAATTATACAGCTCCCAGTGAATACTGAAGACACCACTCTTTACCATGACCTTTGACACCAGTGAGATGTGTTTATAGGACCCATGCTACAAACCAAGCAGAGGGCCTTCTCGGCAGTGGCGCCCGCCCTGTGGAACTCCCTCCCACCAGATGTCAAGGAAATAAACAACTACCTGACTTTTAGAAGACATCTGAAGGCAGCCCTGTTTAGGGAAGCTTTTAACGTTTGATCTTTTATTGTTTTTTTAATATCCTGTTGGAAGCTGCCCAGAGTGGCTGGGGAGGCCCGACCAGATGGGCAAGGTATAAGTTAATAATAATAATAATAATAATAATAATAATAATAATAATAATAATAATAATAATGTTTCTGTAATCATGTGTTGGTTCAAAAGGTCTTTAAACTCTGTTTGCTATTGTGTTTTGATGTTGTAACCTATCCGAACACCTTAGGGTGAAGGGCAAGTAATACGTTATAATAATATAAGAAGATGATTTTAACAGTAGTAAAATATTTGAACAGTCAGTTGACTGGCATTCTCAATCGAACCTCATGAAATCGAATACTAAAGATATATCTTAACCCTGAGTGAGTCTACTGCCCACATAACCTGAATGAGCGCAATGTGTGCCTTCAGAATTTGGTAATAATGAAATTTTAGAATCAATTATCTCTTTGGCATCCAGCAGAGAATGTCACACCTGGGAGTCCTGCAAAGATGCTGGCCTGTTTCTCCCTGGTCCAGGGGCCCTGACCGATTCCTGCTATCAAAAACTGTTAAGGCTGAAGGTGACAGAGAACAGCTTGCTGTGAATCCAGAAAAGCAGGCTGTTTAGGAGCTTTCAATCTTGTCAAGATTTAATAGTGGCGGTGTGTTACTTTTGGGGTTTTTTTTGTATGTTATTGTTAAACTTTACAATTATTTTTTTAAGGGAATTGCTTGATTTATTGCACTGTATGTTTCTTAACGAGATGCTTTCATTATTGCATTTAAATTTTGTGCAATGTTTTTTTTCATGCTGTGAACTGCTTTGAGCCTCCAAATAAATGTTGATGATTCTTCCCCACCTTCCTTTCCCTGCTTTTCCAACTTATGGGGCTTCAACCTCTTTCTCATAAAAGACAGCATTTATGCAGATCTAGCCTGCAAAGCTGCAGATGCCAAAACTCCAGGTTTCTACACAAACATCAAGAAGGCAGGGGGATCTCTTTAGCTGTTTAGGCATCAACTTCTTAGTCGAGTAAGGAGCTGAGAAGAAGCCTTGAGCAACAGTGCCATCTAGTGCCCTACAAAATACTCTTCCTGCTTTATCAAATGGGAAAATGTTATACCCAGCCAATTAAAAACAGCTGGCAAAGACACATCCAAAATGAAGATTTACAGGATATATGATTAAAATAAATGAACGGTTAAATCTAGACCGCCTTCCTAACTTTGACGCAGGGCTAAGACTTGAACTGAGTAAGTAGTCTGCAAGTAACAAAAGAGACAGCTTCTTTTCTCAGGAAAAGAAGAATTATGGATGATGCTTTCATGTGTGAATATGTACATTCTGATACATTTTTCCTATATCTGTAGCCTGGCATTACTGCCTTTCTACAACTGACATACAGGAAACATTTTGTTTCCTAAGGTAAAGGTAAAGGGACCCCTGGCCATTAGGTCCAGTCGTGACCGACTCTGGGGTTGCGCGCTCATCTCGCATTATTGGCCGAGGGAGCCGGCGTACAGCTTTCAGGTCATGTGGCCAACATGACAAAGCCACTTCTGGCAAACCAGAGCAGCACATGGAAACGCCGTTTACCTTCCCGCTGTAGCGGTTCCTATTTATCTACTTGCACTTTGACGTGCTTTCGAACTGCTAGGTTGGCAGGAGCTGGGACCAAGCAACGGGAGCTCACCCCGTCACAGGGATTCGAACCGCCAACCTTCTGATCAGCAAGCCCTAGGCTCAGTGGTTTAACCCACAGCGCCACCTGGGTCCCTGGTATTTTGTTTCCTACATTGTAACAAAAGTGGCTTTTTTTGTTTGTTTTATAGAAAAAGTCAATCAAAAATGAAAGTTTTCCCAAAAATCTGCTAAATAAATATTTTCCTCAGTATAGAGGTTGCAATCATTATTACATTTGACTCCTGTCTTTTCTCCAATGTGCTTACTTAGGACAGTCTTACGTCGATCCTCTCCATTTAATCCCCTCAACAAGTCTGTGAAGTAGGTTAGCCTGGAAAAACTAGCCTGTCCAGAGGATATTCAGACAATGTCCAGACAATGTGTACTGAATATGCAGAGGGAGGGAAAATACAATGTCTTCCACTGTCCTTGCTCTGCAGACTCTTATGCCCTCAGCTGAAAGCCTCAACAATGAGTAGGTCTCTTTGCTCTGCTCTACATTTGTGACTGAAGAAACACAACCCCCCCCCCCGTGTTGCAAAATGTGACAATCTACAAAAATGCAAACGCAACACGCTGGCTAACAACTGTTAGTAAATATATAATCGGGATGATGTCATCGGGATGATGCCCATCCATATGAGATCAGCGTAAACAGTTGGGCCAATGAACACTTAACCTGTTCCCAGCCCTAACCCTGTGGAAAGCCATCTAATTAGACTTTAATTTGATTTGACCTGTTTTTAGGAGGTAATTTAATTATTGCTTGATTTTATACTAATGTTATATAACTGATGTTAGCCGCCCTGAGCCCAACTTCGGCCGAGGAGGGATATAAATAAAAGATGATGATGATGATGATTAAAAATATACAAATAAGCCACTTCAAAATAATATTATATATATATATATATATATATATATATATATATATATATATATATATACACACACAAACACATCTCACAAAATATACAAGTAACTGCAAGTTGTTATATGTATCAGAATCAAACAAAGATTCAAACAACCAATAAATAGCGAGGAACGCAAACCGTCTCTCAAAGGAAGACGTCTCAAAAAAGTCCCAAAGGAAGACACTGTCAAAAGGACAGTGCATCCGGAATAATTCAACTGTTTCAGAATAAAGTGTTAGAATTCACCACTCACTCGCTATTCATTGGTTGTTTGAATCTTTGTTTGACTCCGATACATATAACAACTTGCAGTTACAGTGGTACCTCGACTTACAAACGACTCGACAACCGAATTTTTCGACTTGCGAATGGGGGTAATGGCCGCGCGCTTACGAATGTCTCGACATCCAAAAAAAACGCGCGACGGTTTTAGATAGGGATTTTCCGACTTACGGATTTTTAGATAGGGTTGCTTCGACTTACAAATTTTTCCGTTTTCAATGCATTCCTATGGGAAATCGTGTTTCCAATGGCGTTTTTCGACTTACGAATTTTTCGACTTGCGAAGGTGCCTTCGGAACGGATTAAATTCGTAAGTCGAGGCACCACTGTACTTGTATATTTTATGAGGTGTGTTGTATGATATATATATTATTTTGAAGTGGCTTAGTCATACATTTTGAGTGGCATCATACCGACTATGTATTTACTAAGTGTTACTAGCCAGCGTGTTGTGTTTGCATTTTTCTACATTTCTACGTTTGTGACTAGCAGGGCTGGCCCATCCATGAGGCAGACTTCGGCAGCTGCCTCAGGCGGCAGAATCCAAGGGGCACCTTCACAGGTGAATCTCCTGCCGCCGCCGCCGCTACTATTGCCACCAACCCAGAAGTGGAATCCAGGAGTGGTGATTAGAGTGTGCTGTTGATAACACCATGATCGAAGGTTTGATCCTCATACGGGACAGCTGCTTATTCCTGCATTTCAGGGGGTTGGACTAGATCAGTGATGGCGAACCTATGACACACGTGTGAGGCGTGACACACAAAGCCCTCACTGCTGGCACGCGCCCCATTGGCCCATTCACACTGTTGTTGTTGTTGTTTTTGTTTTCCCCCCATTTGTTCTCCCGCTCCTCCTCACGCTACAGCTTGTCTCCGCTGTTAAAACCTGGATCCTTTTGTTGTTGTTGTTGTTGCTGGTAGCCAGAGATTGGTTTTTTAACCTGTTCTGTGCTGGGGGTTTTAGTGCTTTGGCATTCCCCCCCAAAAGCAAAGCAACTTTTGCACCCCCAAAAAACCCTCCAAAATAGCAGCTCCCCCAAAAAAGCTCAACAACTCTGGGCACTTTGTGATAAATAATGGTTTTTTGGTTTGGTTTGGTTTGGTTTGGTTAGGTTAAATAATTAGTTTTTGGTACATTAAATACAGTTATATATTATAATTATACATTTTTGTTATTTAAATTATAAATATCGCAAAATTATGGTTTTTTTCTCAAAGAGACACACCACCCGAGTTATCCTCGGTTTTTTGGCAAATTTTGACACACCAAGCTCAAAAGGTTGCCCATCACTGGACTAGATGATCGTCAGGGTCCCTTCCGACTCTACGATTCTATGATTCTTACCCATCCGGTGGGACAGAGGCAGCCAGATGTACATCCTTGGCTGAAACAGCCTAATTCATAGGTCTGGCAGGTCTTCATGCATTCAATTCCTTTAGCCCTCAGGTCATTTGCAGGACATACAAACATGGTCATTGGGTGCCTGCAGGCCACACTTCGTTTTGCTTTAAGAAATAAAATTGGAACATGAGAATTAGCATTCATTCCTGTAAGGGGGAGGGCTTATAGAGAACCCACCCCCTTCATCAGAAGCAGCCCGTCTCCCAGCAATCATGAGAGTGAAGGGTCTGATGGAGGGAGTCAGGAAGCGGAGAGGGAGTGCCAGGGCTCCGGCAACATCCAAGAGCCCCTGCTCCATAAGCAGGAATAGAGGGAGGCAGAAAGAGAGGACAGGAATAGGTCAGATAGAAGCAGGGGCGTAGCCAGGATGAAAATCAGGGGGGCAAGGGGCGGGGGCCAAGGGGCGGGGGAGGGGCCACAGCGGGGCAAGGAAAGCTCCCTTCTCCCTTGCCAGCTTTCCCTCATCCCGCCCCGGCAATCGCGGAGGGGGAGGAGGGGATCGAAGCAGCCCGATTTCAGGCTGCTCCGACTCCCTCCTCCCCCTCCGCGATCGGCAGGGGCGAGGGGGAGCCAGGATCAGCCCGAAATCGGGCTGCTCCGACTCCCTCCTCCCCCTCCGCGATCGGCAGGGGCGAGGGGGAGCCAGGATCAGCTCGAAATCGGGCTGCTCCGACTCCCTCTCCCCCCCCCCGCGATCGGCAAGGGCGCGGGGGAGCCAGGATCAGCCCGAAATCGGGCTGCTCCAACTCCCTCCTCCCCCTCCGCGATCGGCAGGGGTGAGGGGGAGCCAGGATCAGCCCGATTTCGGGCTGATCCGATCCCCTCCTCCCCCTCTGCAATCGCCGGGGCAGGTGGAGGGAAAGCCCCAGAGCCGCGCAAAGCGGTTGCCTGGCTTTCCCTCCGCCCGCCCCACAGCCAGCCAGGGAGAAGGGAGACGGCACCAGGCGGGCAGCGGGGCAGGCTGGCCAGCGGCCCTGCTTCTACGGGGGGCAATTGCCCCCCCTGCCCCCCTGCCTACGCCCATGGATAGAAGACCCGTCCCCCCCCCGACGCCGGAATTGAGGAGGAGGAGGAAAGGGAGGCGCTTCTCAGTTCCGAGGCTTTTATGTTGGTCCAGAACACGAGTGGGTAGACATGAAATCAGCAGTCCGTTACACTGTAATAATGTGCACCAATAAAAACGTCTGAAAGACAAGCATGTGGATGGTCGTTACTCAAGAGTAGTCAATACAACCCTGACAATTCCCAACAGTAAATCATTACAATGTTCCAAAGGGGGTCAAACTTCATCGCTCATTCTCCGTACCCTATTGTATCCCTGTCCAAAAAGTAATAATAATGAAGCATTAAGCAGAGGAATGGATAGAATAATAAAGAAATGATAATTATTCAAACTCATTTTTGTAAATAAAAATAAAAATACTAACCTCTGGCAGAAGGACGGTGTTGAAAGAAAACGTCTGGCAGGAAAGCCCCTGGAAGCCTGTTTGAGCTACAATGCATGAAGCCGTTTTCACAATAGCTAGAAGAAAGAAAGAAAAAAGCAGTAGCTCCCTTGGAATAAACTGAGGAACGGTTTACATACTCTGCTTTGGATTGGCCTGCCGCAGCAGCCAGTAGCCACATGGCTACCTGACTGGTGTCAACGGATGTAAGGGGGAGAGGTTATAGAGAACCTCCCCCTCTCATCAGGAGCAGTCCGTCTCCAAGCAGTCATGAAAGCGCGGAGTCTGAAGGGGCTAGTCAGGAGTGGGAGAAGGAGTGCCAGGTCTTTGGCAGCATGGGAGAGCCCCTGCTCCACAGGCGGGAAGAGAGAGAGGCGGGAAGGGTGGACAGGGAGAAAGCAGAGCATAGACTCTTCCCCCTGACACCGGAATTAAGGAGGAGGAGAAAGGGGAGGAGATTCACTGTCCCGAGGCTTTTATGTTGGTCAAAGTTGCGAAAAGGGGCAGTGCCGGATTCTGAAACGGAATGAGAAGTCATGAACCGACAGCTCACTACACTGTAAATAACGTGCACCAATAAAGACTTTTGAAAGACAAGTATGTGGAAGCTCATTACTCAGGAGTAGTCTGAACAACCCCTGACAACCACAATCTCCAGAGGCAAAAAAGAGGGGGGTTGGGCAGCAAGCCAGGTAGCCCAATGGAATGTGGAATATTGATCCTGGGCCAAGTTGCATCTCATTAGTAGTTTAAAAGCAGGACAGGCCCACCCATGAGGCACCGTGAGGCAGTTGCATCAGGCGGCAGGATGGGGCGAGCTGGGAGGGATGACTGATCTGGGCCCCCAAGATGCACGCCATTCGCCTCCTCCTGTGCCTGTCACCAGCTCTGCCTCCACCACCTCCTCCTCTATCACCGACCTCGCCACTGCCAACTGTTCCTCTATAGCCTCCTTTTTTCTTCCCGCTGCCTTCAGCATACCAGGGCTTGCCCCGGCCACCTCCAGTCACCAGTGGAAGCAATGATGGGGTGCCATGTTCTGTTTCGCTTCAAGCAGCAAAATACTGTTTGAGAACCTTGGTTCTCAAACTTAATCCGTTCCGGAAGTCCGTTCCAAAACCAAAGCGTTCCAAAGCCAAGGCGCGTGTTCCCACAGAAAGTAATGCAAAATGGATTAATCCAGTCCAGACTTTTAAAAACAACCCCCAAAACAGCAATTTAACATGAATTTTACCATCTAACGAGACCATTGATCCATAAAATGAAAGGACTAATCAATGTACTGTACTATAAAATAAATAAAACAGTATTGTAGATGATAAAAATTATATATAAAAAAAATCTTACCTGCATTGATAATAGTCATTGTTTGGATGGGGGGATTTTATCCATTTCCGCAGCCACATAATCAATCAATCAATCAGTAACTGAACTGGCATCCACACAGTCACAAAAACAAATTAACTGAAAAAGCCTCAAAACAAAAAAACGCAAAATAAATAGCAAAAACAAAAGCATCAAATATAAGCTCCAAATATCACCTCAGAACACTGCAATCAGAAATGGAAGGCTTGAATTACAATGGGGGGTTGCAAAGGAGCAGCGCAACAGGAACACAGGGGGGCGCAAAAGGGAGCACGTTTGGCTTCCGAAAAAAGTTTGAAAACTGGAACACCTACTTCCAGTTTTGCAGCGTTTGGGTTCCAAGTTTACGTGAACTAAGCTGTTCGAAAACCAAGTTACCACTGTATCCCGGCCTGGCCCTGCTTACTGTTCTCCTCACCTTCCAGACCTAGATTTAGACACAGCCATGTACAGCAAGGTGGGATACAATTAGTTCCAAGCCATGCACTCACCACATGGTGTGATGATCGGAAAAGACGTCATCTGGCTGGAAGATCTCGCCATCGTAGTAACAAGAACACAGGGACTTTTGCACACAGTCTCCCTGCTGGTCAAGGAATAACCCAGCAGGGCAATAGCAACCTTCCATACAAAACTCATTGCAGTTTGTATCCGGATAGGACAAGGATCGACAAGTCTGATTGCATGGACTTCCACACTGCTGGTAAATCTGACCTTCTGGACAACTCAAAGCTGTAGAACAGAGTAAAGGGGAGATGAAATGTATTGTGGATTTTTTAATTATTATTTTACAGTTACTGATATAACTGGAATGCTATTTTGGAAGATGAGAGAGAAGAGATGGCCCTCTTTTGTCAGAGTTGCCCCTTGCCACTAGACATACCACAGGTGGGATTCTGTATATGCCTCGGACCTGTTATCAACCACACTACATAACACACATCCCAATGGGGACAGGATGGAGAAACAATTTCCAAAGACAGGTAGGTAGCCGTGTTGGTCTGAGTCAAAGCAAAAATAAATAAAAATCCTTCAGTAGTACCTTAAAGACCAACTAAGTTTTTTTATTTTGGTATGAGCTTTCGTGTGCATGCACAATTCTTCACATACACAGATACACTGAAACAGAAGTAACCAGACCCTTATGTATATTCAGAGGGTGGTGGGGGTGGGTGGGAATGGGTGATGGGCTGATAGGAGTGGTAAACCTGTTGATTGCTGTTAACGACTGCTGATGACTGCAATAGGTCCTGCAGGGAAAAAGCATAATGAGATAAGAATCATATGTCTTTGTTCATCCCAGGTGACTCCATGGTTTTAAGCTTGGTAATGAGTTCCAATTCAGCAACTTCCCTTTCCAGTCTGTTTCTGAAATTTTTCTGTAATAAAACAGCTGCTTTGAGATCTTGTATAGAATGTCCTGGGAGACTGAAGTGTTCTCCTACTGGTTTCTCTGTCTTGTGGTTCCTGATGTCAGATTTATGTCCATTTATCCTTTGGCGTAGGGTTTGGCCTGTTTGTCCAATATAGAGAGCTGAAGGGCACTGTTGGCATTTGATGGCATACACAATGTTAGAAGATGAGCAATTAAATAGTCCTGAGATGGTATGTTGGATGTTGTTGGGGCCAGTAATAGTGTTTTCCGGGTGTATGTGGCAGCAAAATTTCCTCTGAATATACATAAGGGTCTGGTTACTTCTGTTTCGGTGTATCTGTGTATCTGAAGAAGTGTGCGTGCACATGAAAGCTCATACCAAAATAAAAACTTAGTTGGTCTTTAAGGTGCTACTGAAGGAATTTTTTTATTTCAATTTCCAAATGTCAAACTTTTAATGCTGAGGAAATGTGATATCATTGCAAAAAAAGTGCTGTCTTAAGGAAAGACATTCCAAAGGATGATGCCTTCTGAGCTCAAAAGCCACTGCAGCCTAGATCCTCCCCACACAATAATTTGGGGGAATCCATACTATTTTGTTATTGTTTTTAATTTATTTATACTCTGGTTTTTCCTCCCTGATGGGACTCAAGGCAGCTTACAATCACAAAAACAGGAAGAAGAAAAAAACATGAATAGAATTGAAACTCTCTTTGTGGAACGCAAGGTGGCGTACAGACTTGAGTCAGGCCTGTTTAGCTTCAACAAAATGGTAGTCTCAATCTTCAGACCATGCTCTAGGCCCACCAGGTCAGATTAACTGGCCCTGAGTGACACCTGCACATTTAGCTACATAACGGAAGATTGAAGGTGCTAAACGCAAGACACCAGGTATGAACCCCGTACCCTGCCAGCTGGATTCCCTTCCCTGCAGCCAAATTCTTGCAGTCCTAGCAAAGGCAGAGGTTAGTCCATCTTTGCTGGGCCAGCATTCATGTCTGAATGTTCTATTTGGTGGGATTTGGGTTATTCAAGTGCGGTGCACTGGGTGAAAATAAGGACCCAAATCATAGCTAGAAAGTCCTTGTGAGTACAAAATGACTATAGGAAAATGCAGCCCTGCAAAACACCAATTATTCTTTCATGCACTCAACATTATATGGCACCGAGGCTGGATCGAGACACGTCAAAGAAGCTTTTCAGTTAAAACGCCTTGCAAACTTTGTATGAGAAAATTGGCAAAATGGATCTGCACAGCGCCATCTGGTGTCACAGTGTTAGAATGCATAAGCAGCGCGTATAAAGTGCTTTTTCTTTGCGAGAGTAGTTTTTCTTCTCTTTTCATAAGCTAGCCAGAAGGCCAAACTAGGTATTACTTTAATTTCGTGATGAACAGATGCAAATAATAACAATAAATTATTTATTTTATAAATAAACAAAATAACAGTATGTGTGAGGTATGTGTGGTTTTAATTGGGACCGCAAAGAGGGAATAATAATAATAATAATAATTTATTATTATTATTAAATTGCTCCCTGCTGCCAAAGCCATGATGCTGACTAAAATACATTCTGAATAAAACACACAGAAACCCACATTTGGTAATAATTTTTTTTAAACAAACAGATGTTGCTGCTGGCCACAAAATTAAAGTAATGTCTATTATTTTTATTTATTTTATCTGTATGCTGCTCTTCATTTGAAGATCACAGGCTGGTTCACAACTCAAAAATACAAAATGGGGGCACAGAATTAGAATAGCGGAAATATAATTCAATACCGAAGGAACAGGATATTCCCCACCTCCCGAATCCCAAGAATGAAAACTGGTTCCTGAACCATCAACGCCACACCTTTAATGCTACCCTCGGCATGTTGCCCACGATTGCACAAAGGTGTGTGCTTCTTTTGTTTGGCAGGTTTCTGCGGGGCTTTGTTTGTAGTACTTCAACCCCCACAAAATTTATTTGCTCAAGAGTCCACAGCGGACAGAACAATATTGGCATAAGCACAGCTCCACCACCTCTCCTTTGAGCTTCTAGAAAACAAAACAATCATTCTTACATTGCCCAGAATCCCAAGGAGAAAAACTAAGGCCTGGAAACGATGCCTTATGAGGAACGGCTTAGGGAGCTGGGTATGTTTAGCCTGGAGAAGAGAAGGTTAAGGGGTGATATGATAGCCATGTTCAAATATATAAAAGGATGTCATATAGAGGAGGGAGAAAGGTTGTTTTCTGCTGCTCCAGAGAAGTGGACACGGAGCAATGGATTCAAACTACAAAAAAGAAGATTCCACCTAAACATTAGAAAGAACTTCCTGACAGTAAGAGCTGTTCGGCAGTGGAATTTGCTACCAAGGAGTGTGGTCTTTGGAGGTCTTTAAGCAGAGGCTTGACAGGCATATGTCAAGTATGCTTTGATGCTGTTTCCTGCTCGGCAGGGGGTTGGACTGGATGGCCCTTGTGGTCTCTTCCAACTCTACGATTCTATGATTCTAGTTCTTTCGAGTCATTTTAACTGGCCGTGGAAGAAGCAGGTCAGGGCCAAGCAATGCATCATGCGGTTTGCCCTGAAGCACAAGATTCTTATTTCACTAACAGCCCTGTGCTCAGGTTCCAATACGGAACATGGCGTGGGTGGGATGCCAGTGTTGGGTGATTCCATGCCACCTTTTGCTGCAGGCATGGGATTGTTACATGTCACATGTCTGTTTACATTTCAGCACAGATTGCTGTCCCGTGAGCAGAACTTCCGCTCTGTGTATAGCTTTTGTTTTGAGTCTTTCTCCGGTAAGACAGCAAGAAGAGACAACATGTTTCTTTGTCCTGATTTATGAATAATAAATCCATAGTTTAGTATGTATCCACAGCCTGAGTTTCTTCTGTTGTACAGTTTATTCTGCTAGCTAAAGTGTGCTCAGAAGCTCAACATCAAAAAAAACCAAGATCATGGCCACTGGTCCCATCACCTCCTGGCAAATAGAAAGGGAAGAAATGGAGGCAGTGAAAGATTTTACTTTCTTGGGCTCCTTGATCACTGCAGATGGTGACAGCAGTCACGAAATTAAAAGACGCCTGCTTCTCGGGAGAAAAGCAATGACAAACCTAGACAGCAACTTAAAAAGCAGAGACATCACCTTGCTGACAAAGGTCCGTATAGTTAAAGCTATGGTTTTCCCAGTAGTGATGTATGGAAGTGAGAGCTGGACCATAAAGAAGGCTGATCGCCGAAGAATTGATGCTTTTGAATTATGGTGCTGGAGGAGACTCTTGAGAGTCCCATGGACTGTGAGAAGATCAAACCTATCCATTCTTAAGGAAATCAGCCCTGAGTGCTCACTGGAAGGACAGATCGTGAAGCTGAGGCTCCAATACTTTGGCCACCTCGTGAGAAGAGAAGACTCCCTGGAAAAGACCCTGATGCTGGGAAAGATTGAGGGCACAAAGAGAAGGGGATGACAGAGGACGAGATGGTTGGACAGTGTTCTCGCAGCTACGAACATGAGTTTGACCAAACTGCGGGAGGCAGTACAAGACAGGAGTGCCTGGCGTGCTCTGGTCCATGGGGTCACGAAGAGTCGGACACGTCTAAACGACTAAACAATAACATGTATGCTCAAGTCACCAAGCTTGAGTCGCTGATTTATGTCAGAGCCAGAGGTCGATGAATCTCCGCAGCATGAAGGCGGAGAGGGAGGTGATCCAGCTGGGACCGAGCCAGCTGGCTTTTCGACCCTGGATGCCGACAGCCAGCAGGGGGCTTCAGCCCAATTTCATCCCCCACTGTAATCCTGATCTGGACAATCTGCCTCCTGTTTGCATAAGAAGAAAACTCCTATTTGCTCCCATTGAAACTTTTTTCCCCCTATGCAAACAGCAGACACCACAGGGGCAATCTGAATCAGGACCACAGTAAAGGCTTCTTCCCCTTGGGCAAGCCCCCAAGCCCTATGGCAGGTTCCCAATCTGGACTAGGCACCCTGTGCTGGCTATTTGTGAAAGTAAAGTCTTGCGCTCATGGGGAAACCACAGGATAAACATATTATGAAATATGACCCTCAGTCCCTGAGCAGGAAGCTATCCAATACTTTGGTCCATCAGCAGTCATTATGCAAAACTGCCAGCTGCAATCTCAATCCATTTAAATGAGCAAACGTTTTTTTCTGTTGAGCCACGAGAGGTACCTGGGAAGCCAGGATCACGTAATGCGGCTTTTAAGGGATCTGCAGCCACAGAAAGCCAGCTTTTGTGCAAGGTGTAAATGCACATAATGGACAGTTGAAAGGAAGAATGAACTGCACCACATATCAAAGATTAATTGTGGCAATTGAATGTGCCAAAGCACCTCCCAAGTACAATTGCATCATTTTACCATTTGCGGTCCTTTCCCATTTCTTCCCCTCGTTCCTTTTGCGATTGCTGCATCATTCTATCATAGTACTGCTGCCAACAAGAGGTTCATTACCACCATCCTCTCACGCAGTCTCCAGGCCTGCATAATTTCAAAGGAGGATCATCCCCCCCCCCTCCTCTACTGTTTCACTTCCTAAGCACAAAACTATGAAGCCTTGCTGTGGCTTTGCATAGTTCTGGGCCACGTCTGATGCTGAAGGTTGTGGCCTGCCATTTGAAGTGGGAAAGGGCGTGCCAGTCATGCATAATTGCATACCCACCACGCGCATTAAAATATATGTCCACGTGCCCACAATGCACACTAAAGCACATTAAACATCATGTCATGTTTTATATTACTAACATTTCGGCAATGTGTACATACCGCAAAAATCTGGCTTCCTCCAGTTGATGAGAACTCCTTTGCGCGCGCAAGCCATCGCATAAGCAGAGATGGCCGTACACAGACAGTCTTTTTCATCGGAACAAGAACAGACATCATAGCGGCAATTCTTGAGGTACGGAGAAGGACTGACTTTGCGGTGGCAAGGTTCAAACAACGGGGATAACAGAACCGAGCAGGAGCTTTCAGCGTACTTGGCTGAAATGAAAACAATTTCAAAATGTTAGATGAGCAGTTGTCGGCTGTAGAAAGAAATAGGAACCACCGTAAGCCATCAAAAAACACATTGACCCAGTTAGCATGTAACACCAGGCCAAACCCGTTTGCCAGACAAACCAAGAGCCACGGTTTGGACAATGCAGTAAGCCAAACTGTGGCTTAGCTGATAACATATACCTGAAGGAGCATCTCCACCGCCATTGTTCAGCCCGGACACTGAGTTCCAGCTCCGAGGGCCTTCTGGCGATTCCCTCACTGTGAGAAGTGAGGTTACAGGGAACCAGGCAGAGGGGCTTCTCGGTAGTGGCACCCTCCCATCAGATGTCAAGGAAATAAACAACTATCAGACTTTTAGAAGACATCTGAAAGCAGCCCTGTTTAAGGAAGTTTTTAATGTTTGATGTTTTATTGTGATTTTAATATTCTGTTGGGAGCTGCCTAGAGTGGCTGGGGAAACCCAGCCAGATGGGTGGGGTATAAATGATAAATTTATTATTATTATTATTATTATTATTATTATTATTATTATTACAGCCAGACCGGAGGAAGAAAAACACACAAACGGTGGATCAAGGCAAAAGGGGGTGGTCTGCCTTTTCTCCCTTTCTTTGACAAGCTCTGAGCATGACAGTTCAGAGATAAAATGCTGAAAACTGGCAAGCTGAGTCTCTCTTTTTTCCACTTTAGGGACACAGCTGCCAAGTCTCCCGTATTCCCCGGGAAATCCCCGTTTTTCCAGATGTTCCTAGCTGAAAAAACAGATTTTTTTGTTTTGTTTTTCCCCGCTTTATTCTGGCGCGGCGGCCATTTCGGAACTGAGCGGAGCATGCTCAGAAGTGACTTTTGATGCTGCTCTGCCCAGTTCCAAAATGGCTGCAGTGCGACTTCTGGCATGGCGGCCATTTTGGAACTGGGCAAAGCAGCATCAAAAGTCACTTCTGAGCATGCTCCGCCCAGTTCCAAAATGGTGGCAGCGCTACTCCCGGTCTGCTACTTCCGGCCCGGTCCCTTATTTCTCAGGCCGGAACGTGGCAGGTATGTTTAGGGAGCCGTTTCCTCATGCACTTGTCTGCAATGGAAGACTCTATGCTGAAAGAAGATAAACATGCTGCTGTCTTTCATCACAAGCCAACCCTGGCTTCATTGCAAGGGCCAGTACCTAAGCGAGGGTTGAGATTGCAGGTGTTGCTATCTTGCTTCTGCAAATCTTGACAATCTTCTTTGAGCTTCCAGGAATTCCCAAAGTCCTCCACGAGGGTTTCCACCAGACCAGAAGGCGTAAGGAAATCATCTCCTTGGTTGCCATTGTAGTTGCCACACAGGCCACAAGTTCGTTCCGTGAATTCCGAGGGTAACTGAAGAAGCATAAGCGTTAAATTCAGTATTTACATGTTTTGATTTTTTTGTCTCCTGCCAGCTGCTTATAGAACTTCTGTTGAATGAACCTTATACAAACTGTGCTAAATATGAAAGTGCTGTGTATAAAACAAGATGAAAGGCACTGGCCACGATCCCCTTACCCAAAACAACAGTAAATTTAAGTGTATACAAGTACACATTAAACTCTGTGTTGGATTGACATAATAGTTTCTGTCCTCAGGCAGAGAACAGATCTGTGCTTCAGGATCACAACTGACAAAATGGTGTGCTCACTTCGGCAGCACATACAAAATGACAAAATGGTAGCACAGATTGAGTGTTTTGCTCATATAAGTATTTTGCATGTGCCCAACAGTATTAGAAATCTCGGATTAGGAAGGAGTCACATGATTATCAATATTAATCTCCTGTTTTATAGCACTATCACTCTTACAAATAAACATATTTAATATGGCAGTTTATACCTAAAATGTGTTGTATCTGAGATCCAGGGGAGCATAATTGCTATGAATCTGAGCAGGGAAATTCCCAGTTCAAATAGTTTATCTTCAACATGCCTGACAAATTTGCCATAGCAGGGCCTCAGAGGATGCCCACACTCTGTTTCCATGGACAGAAGGCAATAGTCCTCTCATCACACAGAACGTGCAAAAGGCACAAAAGTGTGTGTGCTCTAGCACATACTTTGGCACCAGTACGTGTTGCAAAAAATGCTAATTTCCAAACAATACACCCCCTAGGCTGCAATGCTTTACACACTTACTCAGAAGTAAGCTCCAATGGATTCTGTATGTCTTCCTTCTGAACTGATATGCGTAACACTGCATTGTCAGAGTGCAATTCAGCCAAAGTTGAACACTTTCAAATCCTACTGATTTCAAGGGGAGATTTAAAAGCGTGCTGAAATCCACGGGACTTAAAATTTTAAAATATTTTATGTTGCATGCCAGCTCTCTTTTTAAAATATTATTAGGACATGATGATGTAATCCAACCAAACCAAAGAAAACTGAAATTTTCCTGAAATCAATATAACCTTTAAAAAGTGTTCAGCTTTATAATCTATTTTTCCAATTTTCCAGTTAAGTCCTAAGTAGGAAATGGATGTTGTTCCTCAGGACTATAGCAGGAAAACCCAGAGTTCATTATATTTCTCAGAAGTGTCTGCCCAGGTCACTGGGATGAAAGTACTAAATCACTTCCCCCAGTTGTCTAAAACATTTGGCAACAACTCACTTTGTGTGTGTGTTTGTGTGCGTGAAATTATTTTTGATTGCTCCAAAAGCAACAATGCTGACCTTTAAGGAGCAGATGGAAAGGAACATGACCATTTAAAAAGGCACTGGAAATGTTCTATAGCTTTTATCACTATCACGACCACATTCGAAGTTGAGAAGACACAGCTGTCATCGTCTGGGGCCTGAGTAAGTTTAGCCAGAAAGGTAGGAAAAGGTCAATCGTGGCTTTGCTCTTGCATGATCTAATTTTATATATTAATTAAAATCTTCATGTGTCTTAAATTTCAGAGAAAGGCTGTGTCCTCAGGCTGCCTTAAGAGTCAAAACTGTGTTATCCTGAGTATTAAGTGATCCATGTTTAATAAGACAGGAAATCAGAGCCGTCTTTCCCATAAGGTTTAGTGGCGTGTTGCACCAGGGCGCTGGCCTCTCAGGGGTACCCCAGCGAGTGGGGGAGCTGCACGGCTTTGCCGGTGGCGTCCCCTTTCCCTGCACATCCGTCAGCTGTGTCCTGCCAACCATATGGCTGGCAGGCGAGCATCTTCCCTCCCAAGCCTCTGTGGGAGGAGAGCAATCACCGCAGAGGCTTGGGCTTACCTTCCAAGTCCCGGACTGCAGAATCCGGGACCGGCAGCTGTGTGACACCGGAAGATGCGTCTACGCACTTCTGGTCATGCGTAGATGTGACTTTTGAAGCTGACGGCGGCCTTTTTTGTGCCCATAGAAGGGCAAATCAGAAAAAATGGCCGCCGGCAGGAGAAAATAACGGAGAAAAACGGAAGACGAAGTGATACGGGGGACCACCGGGAAAAGGTAAGTAAAAATGGGGGTTTCCCGGGGAAAACGGGGTACTTGGCAGCTATGGGCTTGGGAAAAGGTCAACAACTCTGCGAAACGGGGTGTGTGTGGGGCGCCGGAGGGATCTTTGCACCATTGCGCCGGATATGCTTAAAACGGCCCTGCAGGAAATGGTTTGGATTAGGCCAAGATGCAATCTGCAATCTGTCTGGAGGGTGGCTGCAGCCCCTCGCAAGTTGCCCTCCGTTCCCAGGGTAGCGAGGAGTCACATCCCAGCGGCTGGCTGTTGTAAATTCGCCAGCTGGTCACATTGCAGGGCAGGTTAGCATGTCGAGTCCAAAGTTTAAATTGCCCAGTCATGGGCAGCCAATGGCGTGGAGCCTGGTCAGTGAACCCGAGAGCAGAAGTTCTTGTTGGTCTGCCAACTGGGGTTAAAAGTCTGCTGCGCCTATTGTTTGCAGCGCAGTCTCTTCTACTCACATGTAGAGTATACCGTATCTAGAATTTCTAGCACATGACAACCATATTTTCTTAGGGAAAAATCAATTTAAATACAATTTAAATACCTTCATCACAAGAGTTCCATGCCCATCCCAGTCAATCTGTATATTCTCTTTATAGCTGAGGCGAACTGCAGACTTTACGGTGTGCTGGATACGGAGACCACCTGGGAAAACCAACTGCTAATTACAGATACATACCGTAGGGATGAGCAACAGAAAATGTGGATGCAATAAAAGGAAATCTAGACAGATCTAAATTGTCTGCTGAAGGTGTAGCCTTATGAGGCTCACATAGCAAGTAGCTTTGCAGGGGGAGGGGTGTGGGTTTGCAACAACAAAAACACCTTGTTTTTAATTATTTTGTGTTATTATTATTGTTATTATTATTTTCTTTCACTGCCCTCTATACGACGCAATAAAACCAAGGCTCCTCATACTGATCCCTTCGCTTATCGCCTTGGAAGACGACCGCATGAAATTTCTATTGGTGGACGCTAACCCCAGGGTTACCCGCGGAGTGGTCATCTATATCTTGCAGGGCCTGAAACTCAGAGCTCTCTCGACTGGCTAACTTTCTCCAGACGCGGATTTCACTAAACATTCCCCAGTGGACAAAACACACATGATGCACCCTAGCTTTTACCAAATTCTGTTTTATATCGCATGTTTTTATATCCAATGTTTTGTAAGTGTTTTATATGTTCTGTATAATAGCGGTAGGTTACCGCTATTATTATTACTATTATAATTATTATTAATGTTTTATGTGTTATGTGCTATGGCCAACCGGCTAATGCAATAAAATTTTGATTGATTTTGTGTTTTTATCTTGCATTTTTATGTTGTGAACCACCCTGAGATCTGCAGATGAAGGATGGTATACAAATTAAACAAATGATAATAATAATAATAATAATAATAATAATAATAATAATAATAATAATAGCTGTGCTCTTGTGGAATGTAGCACTGAAAAGCTCCCTCCACAGGCAAGGGGGGCTACAATAATGGGTTTCATACTATGATCCAGATAAGGAGGAGACTGAGAGGAGATATGAGAGTCATCTTCAAATATCTCAAGGGCTGTCACATGGAAGAGGCTGTCACAAGCCTGTTTTCTCCTGCTCTGGATGGCAGGACTCGAACGAATGGCTTCAAGTTACCAGATGGGAGATTTTGACTCAACATCAGGAAGAACTTTCTGACAGTAAGAACAATTTGACAGTGGAACGGACTCCCTTGAGAGGTGGTGGATTCTCTCCTTCCTTAGATGTTTTTAAGCAGAGGTTAGGTAGCCGTCCGTGATGGATGCTTTAGTTGAGATTCCTGCATTGCAGGGGGTTGGGCTGGGTGACCCTCGGGGTCCCTTCCAACTCTACAGTTCTAGGATACTATAATCTGTTCATGAAGAGAGAACTGTGCACATTTGCTGGTCAATCTACATCATCTCCAGCAAACCCTGGGGAATGTGAAATTCGGGTTTTCTGCAGATTGCTGTTTGCTCTGATTCAGTGTTAAAGAGCATGTTTCCCTGGGGAAAAGCGCAAAAGGGCAAAAAAATAAAAAAGGGAAAGTGCTTCAACACGGATGGCACTTTGAAGTGTGGACCTGTGCCTAGAAACGCAGTACAAAAGGAAGTCTGGATGAGCCCCTTTCCCCACCAAGAACTGAATTCTCTTGCACATGATCTCTCCGCAGTGGGAGGGGGCTGAAGGACTTCGCATCCTTGCTCCCCCCTAAGCTTAATAGCAGAATGAAGGACTATTGTTACAGTACATGGATAATGGGAGGGGCAGGGGCAGGGCTGGAATGTTTGATGAGGCCCTAAGCCAGCGGCCAGCAAACTTTTTCAGCAGGGGGCCGGTCCACTGTCCCTCAGAGCTTGTGGGGGGCCGGACTATATTTTGAAAAAAAATATGAACGAATTCCTATGCCCCACAAATAACCCAGAGATGCATTTTAAATAAAAGGACACATTCGACTTGTGTAAAACATACTGATTCCTGGACCATCCGTGGGCCGGATTTAGAAGGTGATTGGGCCTCATCCGGCCCCCGGGCCTTAGTTTGGGGACCCCTGCCCTAAGCTACTGAAGATAATGGGGTCCTTTATATGTCCCACTGTCCTTTGTCAACAACAAATTGTGGCTCTTTTTTTGTGTTGAATGTATGTTGTATGGTAATTTATGGACCTAATAGGTACAGTATCTAAAGCCATTTGCACATAACAAAATATGTATTTTATCAAAGTAATTGTTGAACTGAATTAATAGTGAAATAAATTTAAGAAGTACTGTAAGGGGGACTCCCTACAGGGAGCCAGCCCCCATCATCCTGACGTCCACCTCGTCAAGTACAGAGAGCACCAGGGGTTTTGAAGGAGCCAGAGGGGGAGGAAGAGACTCGGAGGGGGAGAGAAATCAGAGGGAGGAACAATGGGAAAGCTTGGGGGCGGAGGGAGGCTGCCAGACGCTTAGAGATGCTGCAGAGCCAGGGCACCTTCTGCTCCTTCCGGCACCAGAAGTAAGGAGAGCACCACAACGCAGGTCAAGGGGGGCGGCGTTTTGGGGTGCCCAGACTACTTTGCTGGCATAGGAACAGATATACACCATTGCCGGATTCTGATTCGGGATGAGAGGTCATGTTTTAAGCTGTCTCTACACTGTAAATAAGGGACCCAGGTGGCGCTGTGGGCTAAACCACTGAGCCTAGGGCTTGCTGATCAGAAGGTTGGCGGTTCGAATCCCTGTGGCGGGGTGAGCTCCCGTTGCTTGGTCCCAGCTCCTGCCAACCTAGCAGTTCAAAAGCACATCAAAATGCAAGTAGATAAATAGGAACCGCTATAGCGGGAAGGTAAACGGCGTTTCCGTGTGCTGCTCTGGTTTGCCAGAAGCGGCTTTGTCATGCTGGCCACATGACCTGGAAGCTATACGCCGGCTCCCTCGGCCAATAATGCGAGATGAGCGTGCAACCCCAGAGTCAGTCACGACTGGACCTAATGGTCAGTGGTCCCTTTACCTTTACACTGTAAATACTTTGCAGAATAAAAGTCTTTAAAGACAAACTGGACTCAAGCGGAGTTACTCTAGAGTAGTCACGACGACCCTCTGACAAGTAGGTATATTAATAGTGAAATAATTAAGCTCTAACTGTATGTAGGCTTTATTGTATTTGTTTTTTTATCTTATATGTTGGAAATGTACATCCAGTTTTTTTTCCTTTAAAAAAAATTTGGGGGGGGGGCAAGAGAGTGGGGCCCTAAGCTATAGCTTGTTTAGCTTATACGTAAATCCGGCACTGGGCAGGGGAGGTTCAAAACTCTGCTCTCCTTATGATTCTTCATCACCCACCTTGTGATGCTCAGTTAAGTAATGAGTAGCTCAGAGTGGGGAAAAGAAGACTGGACTGCAGGGGGGAGTTAATTTTTATATTGAGCCTCATCATTATTCCCGCTGTTTGGCCAGTCAATAGGAGGGTGTGTTGTGTACCTCCTAATATTAAATAGTGGGCCAGAAGCTGCCTGGGGTAGGGAGGGGGGAGATATGAGCCCACTCCCTTAAAGGTAAAGGTAAAGGTACCCCTAACCATTAGGTCCAGTCGCGGGCGATTCTGGAGTTGCGACACTCATCTCGCTTTACTGGCCGAGGGAGCTGGCGTACAGCTTCCGAGTCATACGGCCAGCATGACTAAGCCACTTCTGGTGAACCAAAGCATCACACAGAAATGCCATTTACCTTCCCGCTGGAGCGGTACCTATTGATCTACTTGCACTTGATGTGCTTTCGAACTGCTAGGTGGGCAGGAGCAGGGACCGAGCAACGGGAGCTCACCCCATTGCGGGGATTCGAACCGCCAAGCTTCTGATCGGCAAGCCCTAGGCTCTGTGGTTTAGACCACAGCACCACCTGCTGGTAATGCAGAAAAGCACAGATTCTGGCCCAGTCTGAGATACACTTAGTAACATGACACAGAACACACCTTGCGTAAAAGGGATTTGTACATCCTGCCCGTTCAAAGAAATGACACCACCGTGTTTCAGTTTAATAATGCTGTTCTCCTCCAGAAGCTGGACGGATGCTGATTTGGTACACACTGCATCAGGGTCATCAGCACACTAAAAAGAAATCCAAGCATTAAATTAGCATTGCAATTTTGATTTAGCTGCAGCCTCAGTCCATCAGTTGCCGTGAGACCATGCAAGTAATACTTGAACCAATGTTAAAATTGCTATCTGTCCACAGCCAGTCTTGTTACAGAACAGAAAACGAAACACAAAAGATCAATAGAATAAATAACGATAAAATAACAGCGCATTACTAATTTGTTGTAGAGTTATTCCCCCGCAATGTCTAAAAATATAAAATATTTTTTTTAATAAAACATGTGACCAAATAACAGCACAGTGGTCAGCAGCAGAAGTAATAAGCGTCTTTTTGCATGAGGGCGAGTGGGCATGTCTGGTTTAGCAGCTGTTCCTTCTCCGAAGGAAATTGAAATTTTGGTTTAGGACAGAGAATTTATCAGCACCAAGCTGAGGGCGGAGAACCATAACCGCTATAATGTAGTAATATAAAACCAATATAAATTTTCTGTGTTGGTATGTTCCATGTTTCTAAAAAGAGACAGACACTCATATATTTACCTCTGATAGCACTGGCATGTATGCTAAAGCAAAACACCCAGTTCATTTGCAAATGTGAAAATGGTATTGCAATTAAGTCATCCATGGGAAGTCTCTATTCTTTACAATCTAGCATCTTGCCTAACCTACCATGGGGCATATTGATACACAAGTGAGCTGCTGCCATTATACAAATAGTCTCAATGTAAATCTCACTGTAATAATGTCAGGACACAAGATGGCCTGATCTAACTTTATGGAGGGGAAGAAGGAAAACTCAACACCAGGCTGCCATTTAAAAACACAACACAACACAACACAAGAACACAACACAACACAACACCCCAGACTGCCATGTTCAGCTTTGCTCTCTGCAACATGTTGTTTGCCCAAGCACTTTCTCAAATCGGTCGGTGTGTTTTTCAGTGAAAGAGGCAGCCCTTGTTTTTCCTTTCAAGGAAGAGGCTCTTACCTGGACAGTCTCTATGAAAACAGAAAAGGTGTCCTCTGCACAATCTCTGGCAAACAAGTAATGACAGATGCCGCTGAAGGTGAAATGCTTGTTGTCAAAGCTCTTGAAATGCGACTGGCCAGTGACAGAGCATTCACCTGGAAAAGAAACAGCACCAAAAATTGACTTTAAAGCAGGGTCGTCTTGAGCACATCTGGCGCCGTGTCGCAAAGATCCCTCCGGCGCCCCCTCCCTTTCCCAGAATATAGAACTCGGGGCCCCATCAATCAATCAATAAACTTTATTTGCATAGCCAACAGCCATAGCAACAGAATACACGCATTGTAGAATTAAAAACAACATGGATAAAAGGATCGTATGACTATGATTATCGTTTAAAAGGTAGCCCTTAGTCTCACTGGCGCACAATTTCCTGCTTAATGAATCAGGAGTGTAATGGTCCCATCTGCACTGTAGAACCTCAGGCGTGGGCCCGATATTTCCAATCACTATTCCATCACGGGGAAGCCAAGACTAACATGCTAAGTGTTCAACTAGAGGCTCTACCGCAATGGCCACCAGTATCTAAAGAGGAGATTAAGAACCTGATCGCTCAGCTAAGGAATAACAAGCCCCCTGGCATTGACTATATCCCAGCAGAATTTTTGAAGACCAATGCTGGGTGGTGGGCTCCACTGCTGGCGAAACTCATCTCTCTCATTGACTCTACAGGTCTTTTCCCCAAAGGATGGGCGGAGGCGATAATCATCCCAATATACAAAAACGGTCCCACATCGAACCCAGCAAGTTACAGACCAATCAGCCTTCTCTCTATCCCCAGCAAACTATACACAAACTTTCAGATCACCTCGTGGCCCCAGGAGCCTCCGCCCACAGAAGACACCGCCAATGTGGTGGCCGCAGCGCGGCTGGCCATACCTCTGGAACCCCGCGCTGGCCTGCGAGGCTCCAGGGCGCCTCCTCCTCCTCCGCTGCCTGACAACGACAGCCCACTGCCAGTGCTCTCGCTGCTGCTGCCCAGCAGCCCGAGAAGCACGAGGCGGTTCCACACCGCTGCCTGTGCCCTGGGGAGTGGTGGTGCGGCGGCGGCAGGCACTGGCGACACAGAGGAGGCCCCTCAGGAGCCGCTCCCACCACCAACGCCCTCCCTGCCTCAGATGACGGCGGCTCGGCGGGCGGCGGCTGAGGGGATTCCTGCGGCTGAGGGAGAGGAGGAGGAGGAGCCATAGGGCTTAGTGGCTCATTGCGCCCCGCCAACCATCTGGCTGGCATGCAGGGAAAGGGGAGGCTACCGGCAAAGCTGCGCAGCTCCCCCACTCGCTGGGGCGCCCCTGAGAGGCCGGTGCCCTGGCGCAACGAGCCACTAAGCCCTATGGGAAAGACCCCTCTGCTTTAAACAACATGACTTCAAGCTAAAGCAGAGTTCTCACGATCATACTAAGATATTCCCGATTCAAATGGCTGGGCTGGACAGGTGTCCGCTTCAAAGCATATTCCTCTCTGGTTGCCCTTGTAAGAATAACTGCTCAAAAGTATCACTGAGATCTTTGGGCCTGAATTTTAAACATTTTTAGGCCTGGGAACTAAGAAAGCTGGTATCAAGTGGGATGGTAAGATAAAATAGGATGTGCCAATAGTAATCATGAGATGAAAGATCTCTGTTGTGACAAGTAGCAATGTTGTTGTTGTTTAGTCATTCATTGTGTCCGACTCTTCGTGGCCCCATGGACCAGAGCACGCCAGGTACTCCTGTCTTGCACCGCCTCCCGCAGTTTGGTCAAACTCATGTTTGTGGCTTCGAGAACACTGTCCAACCATCTCGTCCTCTGTCGTCCCCTTCTCCTAGTGCCCTCCATCTCTCCCAACATCAGGGTCTTTTCCAGGGAGTCTTCTCTTCTCATGAGGTGGCCAAAGTATTGGAGCCTCAGCTTCAGGATCTGTCCTTCCAGTGAGCACTCGGGGCTGATTTCCTTCAGAATGGATAGGTTTGATCTTCTTATAGTTAGTAGGTCTTAGTACTAGTGTGCTTACCTACAATGGACTTGCACTTAAATACGCAGCAGCAATGTATCTTCAGCGTTGCTGATGCAGCAAAAACAACGTGAGAGGCAGCAGTTACAAGTCCCCCTTTAAGGCAAGACATCTTGAGTAATTTTGTTGTTCCCGCAAGGGGACAATGACAATAAAGATATCTTATCTCATCTTATCTACAGTTCTGGTTGGTTTGGGCAACCCCTTTGTGTTCCGTTAGGGTTCCAGATCAGATATACTCAATTCACTCCTTTATTTGTGCTTTCTTTTTAGCATAGGTCTGTGGCAAGTCGTCGCACTCACTTTGTAGGTTTCTGGGATAGTTTGGGGTCCTTTTTACTCTCAAGATCAAGGTGTGTATGATGTGTGATTTGCTGCCCAATTTTATTGTAGCCTTGCTGTCTGAAAGCAGCATCGAGACACACTGTCATTTTCTTCTTCTCCTTTGCCTTTGTAGGCATTACAAGAATAGGCCTTCATAAAAGATCACAAAACATCCATATATAAAATTTTAAAATATATGCAAATAAACAGCCATGTAAACTATATAATGACAAGGATTAGATAGCATTGGGATTTCTTCCCACAATTAGTGCCATTCACCACTCTGAGAGATACAATTGATGAAAACTCAGCCAGCCCCCCACCCATGCAGTTACTTCCAGGTTAATGTCAGATAGATAGAATCTGATATTTTCATTGTGCCGTGATATTAGACTACCCAAAAAAGGGGATAGCACGCATTTGCAGAGTTGGTTATACAATGGACAGTAGAAAAGGATATGTTCTACAGTGTTCGACACATTCAAAGAACATGTGCAATGTCTATCATTTTTGGGTATGTTTAAACATCTGCCCTTGACAAAAGCTGAGAGGAAAACGTTCAATCGGGCTAACATATGGGACTGGAATTATTAATTTTGAGATATAAGTGGCCCTGTTATATGTTGTATTTAAACCATAGAACTTGGAGGAGCAAATTTTATATACAGCTGACTTGGTGTTTTGTTTTTCAATGTCCCTCAATCTGGTCTGAATATTGCAATAAATATATTGCTGTCATTTTCAGTTCTGCATAATAAACCAAAGTTCCTTTGTTCCTCAGGTGTATGGGGCATATGGTTAAGGGCAGAAACACATATTCATAACAGACATGTGTTCCAACATCTGTTGAGGATCCTAACAGGAATACACATGAGTGTTAGACAGGCATGTGGGTTCAGACGCACACCTCATAACAAAAATATCAACTCATTAAAATAGTGTAATTTAAACAGTGCATGTATTTCAGCATTTTGTGTGTGTGTGTTTTGTATCAACTTATCAAGGGTCTTCAGTGTGCCATCACAAAATACCTAGTTTAAAATTTGAGTTCACCAAAGGGGTAGAAATATGTATCTTTCCTTCATAAATAAAATCCACAACAGAGAGCAAGATACTATTTGCCATGTGAGACACTTGAGAGTTAGATTGTGCTGATTCACTTACTGGTTATTCAATATCAACCTACCTGGGCAAGGTTCATTGCTGCAGATCCAGGTGCCATGCCTGCAAATACTGAAAAATACATTTTTTTATTATTATTTAGATACATGGACAAATTGAACACAGCCTATCATTATTCATACTAAAGCACACATGACATGGAGATTTGTGATGGGATCACCAAAGGTCTTTTTCTTTAGCAGTCAAGGAGATGAATTTGACGGGACAATTGACACAAGGTATGGGAAGCCACACAGATGCTTGTTCTAGTACCTGCATGCCTACTTCCCTGCGGCTAAAAGCAGCTCCTGGGGACTTTGCACTGGGCTGTCCCCGGGGGGGAGGGATCCTTCTCTGGAAGCCCAGATCCTACTCAATTAAATCTCACTTCTCTTTTTTTTCCCAATTCATTTTTATTGTTTTTCCATATACAAAACAAAACATCCAAAGGAAGGTATCACAAAAAATTCAAAAAATATTTAAACAAGTCTGTACACATATCTGTCCTAATAATACATTCCAATATATACAGATGTTGTGCCGAACCTGACTTCCTTCTTTCCTCTCCTTGGTTTTCCATTTTCTTCTCAACTTTTATGCGCTTTCTTCATTTTATCCCTGTCTTTTCCCTTAAGTAGTTTTTATTATTTTTTGAGACATGACTTTCTTTCTTTTATGTTGCAGTTTTCATGTTAATCCTACTAGTGCAGGGGTCCCCAAACTAAGGCCCGGGGGCCGGATGCAGCCCAATTGCCTTCTAAATCTGGCCCTCGGACAGTCCGGTAATCAACATGTTTTTCATGAGTAGAATTTTTTAAAATTTAAAATGCATCTCTGGGTTATTTGTGGGGCCTGCCTGGTGTTTCTACATGAGTAGAATGTGTCCTTTTATTTAAAATGCATCTCTGGGTTATTAATGGGGCATAGGATTTCGTTCATTTTTTTTTTTTCAAAATATAGTCCGCCCCCCCACAAGGTCTGAGGGACAGTGGACCAGCCCCCTGCTGAAAAAGTTTGCTGACCCCCGTACTAGTGTTTTCACATTTTTAAAATGTTCCTTTAAGTAATCTACAAATTTGCTCCATTCCTTTTTGAATCTCTGATCTTTTTGTTCCCTTATTCTTCCCGTCAACCTTGCCAATTCTGAATATGCCATCAATTTAGCCCTCCACTCATCTACTGTTGGAATCTCTGTTGTTTTCCACCTTCGGGCTAGTACCATTCCGGCAGCAGTGAATAACATGAATAACCGT
The DNA here is from genome assembly GCF_965207765.1 of Zootoca vivipara. Classification (NCBI taxonomy): domain Eukaryota; kingdom Metazoa; phylum Chordata; class Lepidosauria; order Squamata; family Lacertidae; genus Zootoca; species Zootoca vivipara. The sequence goes on along the minus strand of NC_142588.1, from coordinate 6,929,755 downwards.
TGGTCATTTTTTCTTAATTTCACTTCCCATCAGCCCCAACAGAAAGGCCTCCGGTTTTTTCGGGAAGGTATATTTTAACATTCTTTTTATTTCATTATATCTCACTTCTCATGCTATTATTCAACAAAGTTCCCTTTAATCTTTTATGTTATGCTCTTCAGATGAAGGGTGGTATACAAGTAATAAAATAATAATAATAATAATAATAATAATAATAATAATAATAATAATAGTGCCCAAGGCCTTAAGCACATGCATGAGTGTGTTGAAACTTATTATGCAGGATCATCTATAGCAGGCACGTCCAACAGGTAGATCACTGGGCGTCCGTGGTAGATCACTGATAGATCCCTGGCTCCCCACAAAGAAGCTCAACAACTTTTGTCTCCCCATAATAAAAGCTCCACATTTTTGCCCTGTACCCCCCAAAACGGTCCTTCCTCCTCCCTAGAAAAGTTCAACATTGACTTGAACCCCCCCAAAACAGGGCTTTCCTTCCTTAAAAAAAGTTCAACTTTAACCTGAACCCCCCCAAAGTGGGTAGATCACTGCCAGTTTTTAACTCTGTTAGTAGATCACAGTCTATTGGGAGTTGGCCACCCCTGATCTATAGTTATGGCCTAGGCACTTATTTTACACACTGAGATACAGGAGAATCAACCCCATACTACCACTTCATGCTCCAGTCATGGAGCTTCATGCCTGAATGTTTCCCCATCATGAAGTTCCTTGCACATAGAAAAATAGCATACTGTATATGGGAGACAGCTAGACTGATGTCTCCTCCCTCACTTGCTAGCTTTCTATGTGTCGGTTGATTGGAGTTTTTGTTCTTGGGTGTTTTTGGTGCTGTGGAACTGAACTGTACATCTAAAGCACCACAATCCAAAATAAACATTAGGACTTGATTTGGCTGCATGTATAGATTGGTCCTCAGTGTATATAACCAATGAGTTGGCCAGAAATGTAAGTGCCTATTATGGGGATAATCACACAGGGTTTCACTGCCTGTGACAATATTACCATTGTGGATCACATTATTCTATTTACCATGAGTTGCAGTCCTGGAAGACAGAAGAGCCGGGAGCGTAGCGCTTGCCTGAATGTAGGCAGGGGCAGTCAGAGCTGTCAACACAGAGATCTCCATCAAGCAGCTTGCCCTCTAGAGAGCCCAGCAAAAACACTGTTAGTATCTACAAAACCATTTTAACCCTAAATTCTAAGGAAGAAGATTGACACAAGTCATAAATGTTTATCAGTTGGCATCTTTCACCCTAGCACAATTATTTTCAAACTGTGCTGGAATTTCCTTGCAAACTTATAAGGGATTTCTATGTTTCTACATATAAAGAGATAGAGAGATAGGTAAAGGTAAAGGTAAAAGACCCCTGGATGGTTAAGGTGACTATGGGGTTGCGTCGCTCATCTTGCTTTCAGGCCAAGGGTGTTGGTCCGCAGACAGCTTTTCGGGTTGTGTGGCCAGCATAACTAAACTGCTTCTGGCGCAACAGGACAGCGTGACGGAAACCAGAGCGCATGGAAATGCCGCAGCAGTACCTATTTATCTACTTGCATTGACATGCTTTTGAACTTCTAGGTTGGCAGAGATTGCCAGACACACACACACACACACACACACACAATTAAGGTGAAAAAAAATCATTCCAGTAGCACCTTAGAGACCAACTAAGTTTGTCATATGTATGAGCTTTCGTGTGCATGCACACTTCTTCAGATATGTGCATGCACACAAAAGCTCATACCTATGACAAACTTAGTTGGTCTCTAAGGTGCTACTGGAAGGATTTTTTATTTATTTTTTGACTGCGTCAGACCAACACGGCTACCTACCTGTAACTAGTACAATTAAGGTGGAAAGAGTAGTTTTGTTGATGCTACCTTAAACCACTGCAAGTCAGAAACCCTTGCCAAACTATTACAAATCACTCAGAGATCTACCAGCAGATGCCAATATACCTTCTGCCCACCCCTGACCTTAATGTGCTCCTACAATATTCTGTGATAAACTGGGGCTTCGTAGGCGTTCCTCAGCAGACAAGTCAATATGGAACAGGTCCCCTGAATACCATTGCCCTAGCAAACAAAGTTTGCCTTAGCTGAGCTGTGAAAACAACTCTAATCAGAGAGCTAGTATACTACCCAATGTATGTCTAGTTGAAAAGAATACATACTCTTACATCTCCAGGCTCAATTAAAAAGCCTCTCACAGTATTACTTCTTCATTTTCTTTCCCTAACAGCTGGAATGACTTAGAAATAATTCAGAAGCGACTTAAGACTTTGCAGGCAAAGGGAAAGAAGTAATGGATCCTCATCCATCGCCGAACTCACATAGACCTTTATTTCTTTTTATTTAATAGTAGCTCTTTGATAAAATACATGTAGGCTGTATGCAAACCGCCTAATCTGGGGGACAGAGAATGAGAGAAGGAGAAGAGAGAGAAATAAATACTCCTAAACATTTGAAAACAGACACCAGTTTTCTTCTTTAAATGAAATGGGAAATGCTACTGCTCAAAGATCGGCTCTGTAAACAAATCAGGAAATAAATTACCAGGGCAGCTGCAGCCATCAACACATTTTTCTTGGCACACTTCGTTGATATTCAAACTCTGGCAGGTTTTGGCACAAGGGGATGTGCACTCCTTATACTCCAAGCCAACTGGACATCCTGGCCCTGGAAAAGTTGCAGGGATATGAGAGGCAAACCCTTTAGGAATCTACTAGCACTCTCCTTTATGATACAGAAAGGTGGATATTTTATTTGGTCAATTCCTTTCTCGTATTTTATTTTATTTTAAACCACTTCTAAGGAGGTAAACTTACACATACAAAACAGATAACGTATTACAGTGAACATTTGGCAAATAACCATCATGTGTGAATGTTGAAATTCCAAGAAACGTTTGTGAACGTCTGAAAACTTAGTTCTGGAGACAGACAGGAACTGAATGTGGCTCAAGAGATAGTTTGCTTTCCATGGTGTAAACATGCAGTTTGTTTGTTCTATCTCTGGCCAAATCATTTTTCAAGGAGCACCAAAACCTGCAAACAGCTATTAGCTATGGCTAACAGTGAGATGAGCGGGCATGCAATGGGTGTTCTTTCATTCTGCCTTTTGCTCTCTGGAAACAATTAGAATCTGTCTCCAGCTTCTGTGATACAAAGGTGAATGCCTGACTGTTATTGTTGCAAATTATGGTGATTTGCATTGGGAAATGTTCTGATGCCTTGGAACAGAGGTGGCCAACCTGGTCTTTCTGAGATGTTATTATTGGTCTGCAACCAGCATCGTCCCTGACCTCTGAGCATGCTGGCTAGGCTGGGCTGAAGGGAGCTGCTGTTCAACAATATCTGCAAGGCACCTTTGTGGCCACCGCTGCCCTAGAGAGTAGCCCTAATGCAGTGTGTTTGTGTTACTTGTATTCAGTAAAGAAAGCTACTGTATTTTTAAAAACATTTGAAACTGCTAAGTCGGCCTGATATGTACAGTGCAACCTCGGTTTATGAACACCTCGGTTTACGAATTTTCGGTTTACGAACGCTGCGGACCCATCTGGAACAGATTAATCCACTTTCCATTACTTTCAATGGGAAAGTTTGCTTCGGTTTATGAACGCTTCAGTTTATGAACACACTTCCGGAACCAATTGTGCTCATAAACCGAGGTACCACTGTACTAGCAATAGGCACCCATTCATTGTTACAAATGAATTTATGAAATGGCAAAAAATAATCTGCAGAAAAATCACTGCAAAATTTGGAGCCTCTGTACACAATTTGGAGATGAGGGGAGGGTGAAGATCTGTAGTAAAGAGGCACTAGACTAAATAGGGCTTTAAAAGTCTTCACCAGCACTCATAACTGGACCTAGAAGCTAATAGGGAGTCAGAGCAGCTAAGGCCCGGTTTATGTAGCCCTCTCCCACAGCAGGATTCTGCATCAGCGGAAGCTTATGAATTGTCTTCAAGCCCTCAGAGGAGCACATTACAGCATTTGATATGAGAGATTTCCAATGGATGACCGAGGGCAATTTTGATGGAGAAAAGCACCCACACAACTAGGGATTTAGTACAGTATATAAATTTTCCCTCGGCTCTTTTTGCTGGCCCATGTAGGACCAGCATGGATAGTTGGCCCCGGTGAATATTTGACGTTTTCTCCCCTTATGGCTTTGATCTAAGGGGTGCCACTAAAACGAGGCTCCATTTTAAAGCTGCATTTTAAACTGTATTCTAATTTATATTTCAATCAACTGTTTCTTTGGGTTTTTAAAAAAATGTTTTTACTGTATTTATATTTGGTGTTAGCCGCCCTGAGCCCGGTCTTGGCCAGGGAGGGTGGGGTATAAATAAATATTATTATTATTATTATTATTATTATTATTATTATTATTATTATTATTATTATTTATAGCTCACCTGTCCAAGCTTGTGAAAAAGAACAATGCAGGAGTACTTAACGGAGTCCTTTAGAGGGAGTTTAATCCTATACAGCAGTATTCCTCAACCTTGGGCCTCCAGCTGTTTGGGGACTACAACTCCCATCATCCTGAGCTAGCAGGACCAGTGGCTGGGGATGATGAGAGTTGTAGTCCCAGAACAGCTGGAGGCCCAAGGTTGAGGAACACTGCTATACAGGACAGATGAAAGCAAAAACCCTCTTGCCCAAGGCCAGTCCACTATCATAGCCTTTGACCTATCTGGATTGTGTTTTGTATTGCTAGCCCTCATCTAACCCATAATTTGGTGCAGACCAAATTCAGGGACTCAGCCACTGCCAACGGGTTTGGTGAAAAGACAAAGAGGTCCTGTGTATCCTTAGCACAGTGGCAGTGACACCACATGACAGTCCCTTCCAATGGTTACACATCTCTGTTGAAAAGCATGGATAAGAAACAGCCCACAAATAGCTTGCACCATGAGAGATGCAAGGTCAGAGCAATGCCCTTAGGCAATCGTGACAGCTTTTTGCTCGGAACTGGAAGTTCAAGCTACGTTCCTAGTGTTTCAAAACTCTCCCAATCAATCCATGGGATATTCTAGAAACCAAGTCTTGGAAACTTACTGCATGCAGCACTGGCAGGCCACCCTTCCAGAATCACACCTTGCCGAGCACAGTTTCTGGCGTACTCTAGAAAAACAGGACAGTGGCAGTTCCTATCCTGGGCACATCTGCAGATGTCTTCTTCACAGAGGCCAACGAATTGCTCAGGATCAACCAAGTGATGACATTTGGAAAACACAGTGGATGTCTTCAGCAGCTGGCAATTTTCTATAACGCCCTGCAGGCACAGAATAATGAGAGCTGTCACAAAGCTCTTACAATAAGCCTCGTGGGATAAGGGTGGATTAGGGAAGGGAAGGGTGTAACTGCGGGAATATGCAGGTGCTATTCTCTTCCTCCACCCCGTGAATTGTCCCTGGAGAGAGGTCAGGAGCAGGGCTTCCATGTCTGAATACTCTTTCCTCTGTTCAATCCTGTCTCATTCACCGCAGAGATTTCATGGGGGGGCCTGGCCCTGCTGGCTGGTACAGAGCAGAGGCAGGGCCAGATTTAGGTTTGATGAGGCCCTAAGCTACTGAAGGTAATGGGGCCCTTTATATGTCCAGCTGTCCTTTGTCAACAACAAATTGTCGCTGTTTTCTGTGTTGAATATATGCTATATCAGGCATCCCCAAACTTCGGCCCTCCAGATGTTTTGCACTACAATTCCCATCTTCCCCGACCACTGGTCCTGTTAGCTAGGGATAATGGGAGTTGTAGGCCAAAACATCTGGAGGGCCGCAGTTTGGGGATGCCTGTGCTATATGGTAATTTATGGACCTAATAGGTATCTAAAGCCATTTGCACATAACAAATACGAGCCTATCACAACACAACACAAAACACTGTTGCGGTAGGCTTTATTTTATTTGTTTTTTATATTATATTTTGTAAATGTACATCCAGGTTTTTTTCCGTTACATTTTTTGGAGGCCCCCAAGAAAGTGGGTCCCTAAACTACGATATAGCTTGTTTATTTTATACGTAAATCTGGCACTGCGTAGAGGCCAAGTCCCGAGTGCAAATCTCACCTTTGCCATAAACTCATTACACAAAGTGTCTTTAGTCAAGGCACAGACTTTGCTTTCAAGTCAGGAGGCAGGCTAGCTCCTGTCTTCTCTCTCTTTTAAAAAGAATTAAATGATTCATTATGTTATTATAAATTTTATCCTATACTCCTTTTATTTATTGGGTTCTTAATCCCATAGATATGCCCCAACGCTGCACCCATTTTTTCCTCACACTAACCTTCAGAGAGATTAATCCGAGAAACAGATTTAATGTTCACTGAAGAAGTAACTGGCAGGACTCAAGAGTCACACAGCACTTCTCCACCAACCCCTTTGAGTAGGAAACCCTATAGCTCAATAGTGGTGGGCAGAAGACAGACTGAACCATAGCTATTGTTCTCTGCCCCCGACAGCTGACCATGGCACATTGAAAGGCGCTGAGGGATGGGGAATTGTGCATTCTTGAGACAGAGCCTAGCAAACAAAGGAAGCTGTTTTTCTTTATGTAAAAGATCAAAATTCTTCCAACAGGCACTGGTATTGCTGAACTGCTATTAATAGAACAATGTATTGCTTTGAGAGTGAATAAATTAAACTAATGTTTGAAAATGCCACAAAAGTCTCCTGAATAACACAGAGGCTTCGCTTCTTCGGCCTGCAGGAGAAATAATCCTCTATCCAAGCACTCTGTTCGATAGTCGTTGATACAAGCACAACTGCTGTGGTATCTGTTGTGTAGTGGGTATTCAGCGATTTCAGCCCAGTGCAGATAAGAAGCTGGAGGCGAGGATCTGGTACAACATCTCTTTACTTCAAAGAACAGGTAAGAGTCAGAACACAGGAATGGGGAAAACTGGGGCTTATATAATAACAGAGGACTAGCAGGGAAAAGATACATTTTGGCGGGAACCAATGGCACGGATTCCCTCCCGCGGAAACCAATTCGGCAGAGGATCCAAATCCTGCACCCTGAACCAGCAAATGATAGACGTTCCCACTGGAACCTGTGCATATAAGTAAACTCTGTAATACAATACAATAAACTCTATATTACAATACATACTTGGCTGTGCTATTACTTTAATACACAACAGTATCTTTTCGTAATCCCTAATTCTGCCCAAATGAAGCTCAGTCTCACCATCAGGCAAGGTGAGGTGGGCCACCTCAAAGAGAACATTTCTAGTGCCATCGAAGGTCAGCAAAACAGGTAGGTGGGGGCAAAGGACACTGGGAAGTTGGCAAGCAGTGCACCCCATATTTAAAGGAGCCTGAGGTACAGAAGTCATGCTAATGAACCCTTAGGATTTTCTGCTTTTGGTTAAAAGGTCCAAAGCTAGTCCTAGTTCTGATATTTTAAAAAAAAGGTTAGATCCAGACTTAATTATGCTTAGAGCAGACCCACTGAAACCGATGGGAGAAGTTGATCGTGACTAAGCTACCGTATTTTTCGCTCCATAAGACACACCTGACCATAAGTCACACCTACCAGTAGTCTTTAGAGGAGGAAAACAAGGAAAAAAATATTCTGAACAAAACAGTGGGTGTATGTTTTTTTTAATTTTTTTTGGTGAAGGCTATAGCCATGGACATGCTATGGACATACCCAGGTGGCGCTGTGGGTTAAACCACAGAGTCTAGGGCTGGCTGATCAGAAGGTCAGCGGTTCGAATCCCTGCAACGGGGTGAGCTCCCGTTGCTCGGTCCCAGCTCCTGCCCACCTAGCAGTTTGAAAGCACGTCAAAGTGCAAGTAGATAAATAGGTACTGCTCCAGCGGGAAGGTAAACGGCGTTTCCGTGCGCTGCTCTGGTTCGCCAGAAGCAGCTTTGTCATGCTGGCCACATGACCCGGAAGTTGTCTGCGGACAAACGCCGGCTCCCTCGGCCTATAGAGTGAGATGAGCGCCGCAACCCCAGAGTCGGACACGACTGGACCTGATGGTCAGGGGCCCCTTTACCTTTACTATAGCCATGGACATGCTATGTGATCTGATGGTGAATTTGCAAAAATCCAGAGGATCCATGTGCTTTTACCCTCCCAAGGGCTTGTTTTAGTATTCCTGTCTCCTCTCCTTCCATGTTCACTGTCTTTACCTCCCCCCTCCCAGGCAGCCTCCTTTATCGCTAGTGTCCCTTATCTCCCTCCCAATCACTTGCCGATTAGCTGCTCAACGGCTTCTTTTCAATGCCTCCTTCCCACTTTCTAAAATAAAAAACCACAATCTGCTTTCCGCCCCTGGGCAATTCGGCTCCAGGGGCCATGCATTTGCTCCATAAGACGCACAGACATTCCCCCCTTACTTTTTAGGAGGAAATAAGTGTGTCTTGGCAGGAGCTGGGACCAAGCAACGGGAGCTCACCCCGTCACAGGGATTCGAACCGCCGAACTTCTGATCAGCAAGCCCTAGGCTCAGTGGTTTAACCACAGCGCCACCTTCGAAAGCACGTCAAAATGCAAGTAGATAAATAGGAACCGCTACAGCGGGAAGGTAAACGGCGTTTCCATGTGCTGCTCTGGTTTGCCAGAAGCGGCTTTGTCATGCTGGCCACATGACCTGGAAGCTATACGCCAGCTCCCTCGGCCAATAATGCGAGATGAGTGCGCAACCCCAGAGTCGGTCACAACTGGACCTAATGGTCAGGGGTCCCTTTGCCTTTTTAAGTGTGTCTTATGGAGCAAAAAAATAAACTGAGTTCAATAGGGCTACTGTAAGCATGACTACTTGTGCAATCTTCCTAACCATGCCTACCCAGACATGCCCTATTGCAGGCATCCCCAAACTTCGGCCCTCCAGATGTTTTGGACTACAATTCCCATCTCCCCTGACCACTGGTCCTGTTAGCTAGGGATCATGGGAGTTGTAGGCCAAAACATCTGGAGGGCCACAGTTTGGGGATGCCTGCCCTATTGCATTCAGTGGGGCTTACAAGCAAGCAAATGGAATTAGGATTGTAGTCTAACTCTAGATCCAACCCAACAATATCATTGCAGTTAAAATGGCTGTCATTACCACAAAAGCTGCAAGTTGGGCTAGATGTGGTTAGGTAGGCAGCACTAGACTGGCTGAGGGCAGAGGAAGGAGGAATTGTCCCTGTTCTGGGAGAGAAGAGGACCGAGGGCCTTGGTTAAGCATCTCCAAGCAAAACCCCAAACAAGCAGAAAGCATCAGTCATCAGAAAGTTCAATGGTACGAAAACAAACAGGATATTTGTATGAACCACAACCTCTGTTTTCTATCAACAGGTGTTGCAAAAGAGAAAAGCAGATTTGCAAAAACAAAGTTAGCACCTCAAAGGAAGTCCAGAACATAATAAACAGTCAAGAAGGGAAATGCCTGGCTAAGGCAGTTTGGGTAAGAGACAACATAGAGAGGGGGTGCTTTCAGACATACATAGTAGTCGCTCCCAATTGTCACTGGTCAACTGTAGCTGAATTAGTAACTTATTTTATTTTGTCTAATCCGAATAACATTTTGTAACCAGGTGGGCAATTCCCCTTCCCCAGACCCAAATGTGTGTATGGAAGGGGGTGTGTGACTTTTGTTTAGATCATTGTTTATGGATAAAGGGTTACGTATGTATTCCAACCCTTGCTACAACTCTGACCTTCCCACCTTAGAACTGAATGATCCCCGCTGCAGAACGTCCAGCTGTTGAGACCCCCATCCATACTCCTGCCCAAATAACTGCCTCTCTCCACACCAGAGACCCACATCAACACAGACAAAGAGGTCTAGAGGGCCTGTTAAAGAGGAGGAGGAATGCTAGGCTCAAAGTCAGAGGCCTCTCCCTTTTAAGCCAACCATTCCCGTCAGAAGAGGCTGGTTGATCAAGTCCTAGAAGCATAATGACCACTCCCCACATCAAACGGGGGGCGCCTTTCAGATCCCAGCAGTACAGCCTGGATACGCGACCCCCCCCCAGGCTGGACATCTGGAAGTAACCGCCTACCCCTGCCAGTTACCCAATCCCAGCTGGGGGGGGCGTTGGCAGGAGAGAGTTGGCTAGGTAAGGGGAGGGATCGACCAGCCCACACAACAGTGGGCGGAACTTACCTAGGAGTTCTCTCAGTCGGCTCCAAAGCTTCTCCCACCCTGCCCTCCCTTAGTTAAGCCTTCTTTTGCAGGTTAGCCTCTTCTTCACAGGTATGCGGGCGCTGCTACGTCATGGTCGCTGTTGAGGGGCCGGAAAGGGATTTCCCTGCATCGGCAGGTTTTGCCTTCCCCGTACCAAAACATCACAACTTTGGCGGTTTCAGGCCTTGGGCGGAATCCTTTAGTCCAGGGGTGGCCAACTCCCAAGAGACAGTGATCTACTCACAGAGTTAAAAACTGGGAGTGATGTACCCCCTTTTGGGGGGTTCAGGTCAAAGCTTGAGGTTTTTTAAGGAAGGGAAGCCCTGTTTTTGGTGGTTTAGGTCAAACTTGTTGAGCTTCTTTTAGGAGGGAGGGAGGCCCATTTTTCTTTAGGGCTTCAGGTCATAGTTGTTCAGCTTTTTTTAGGGAGGAGGAAAATTTTGGGTGAGCTTTTTTAGGGGTACCAGTGATCTAGCAGTGATCTACCACAGACATCCAGTGATCTACTAGTAGATCACAATCTACCTGTTGGACGTGCCTGATTTAGTCTATCTTCCCTGCCCCCTTCCCTGCCCCCCTTGCAGCGGTGATCCCAGGGTTCCCCATTAAAGAGGTCTTGAGGGGGGCATTGGTCATACGCCATTAGGTTTTCATTGCTCTCCCCTGCAAAGATGGCAAAATGGGGGGGCGGGCTCTCTGCTTGAACATATGTTCTCCAGAGCCAGCCCAATCCCCACACATTCTGGATAACCCTGATGTCCCCCAGATCCCCGGCTGGGGACTGGGAGGCATAAACACCCAATGCCTAAGCCAAGGTCTCCCTACATCTGAAGTTTTAATAAAGTTGCGGCCAAATTTCAATCCCATAACACATTGTCTTGAGTCATTATTCCACGTGGGTGTCACCCAGGGTCGGGAGGTCTCTGCCTGTCCGCGCAAAAGCTCCCTGCACACTCTTGGGCTTAGTCAAGTTGCTCGCTAGGAGGCTGCCCTACTTCACAGGTTTTTTGCTGGATTGGACCACATATTCTCTGGCTGCACTTGGTAGGGGTCTTCTACCTGCCCCACCTTTGCACAGTGGAAGTGGCTGACTGGCTGCAACATTCATTGCAACAGCCTCGGTGGGTAAAGGAGGGGCATATTTGCAATCAAAATAGTATCCCCTTCACCTTTTTTTTTTCCGGCAAGGAACTCTGCTACAGTACTTCCTTTTCTTTTATCAACTGTGAAGGTTGGCAGTTTCCATTACAAAAGCACACACAAAAATTGGGCACAGACAGTTGAGTCGTCCCTCTTTCCCAGTACTACCCCTGCACTCAACTTTGCAAGCTTTCAGCTGCATTTCCCTTTTCAAACCAAACGCTGTACTCTGTTTCCTCTCTCAACCGCATCTCCAGCTTGCAGTGTTTACAGTAAAGTACACTGGCCTCTCTTGCTCTCTCTGCCACAGCACTCCCACAAAAAAATGCCACAAATCTTAAATATGCATTTGTCTTGGCAGGCGAGTTGTTTACAAAGTAAAAAAAAAACCCACAAACTTATTTCTCCCCACAAAGACAGCATGACTTAGAAAAAGCATGAAAGCATCTCCCCTCTTTTTTCTGGATGGATATTGTTTCCTATAGTCAGCTCTCATTCTGCCCCAGGAGAGGAAAAGATGTTGTCAAACCCAACCTCTTACGTTATCAGTAAATAAATTGTTATGTACTAAGCTGAATCCTAGAACAATAGGATCCAGAATGCAGCAGTCAGGTCCGCAGGAGCCACCCAATCCAGCTCTAGGTGGAAGTGAATCAGCGACCTGATTGGCCTGCAAGAGCAGCCAATCAGGCTCCTGAAGAAAGTGAATCTGCAACCTGATTGGCCCACAGGAGCAGCCCTGAATTAGCCAATCATGCGGGGGCCATTGTGTAAATAATGTATATATAGCAGACGTTTGGGGGGGAAGTTTCATTCATTGCTACAACGAGCTGAATAAAGAGCATGAAATTCACACTCGACTCTGAGTATATTTCATAAATGTTCTTAAAAGGAAGCAGGAAGTGGGAGATTCAGGTGCTTGAATTATCAAGAGTAACTCTCTGCTTTTGCTTCCTGAGGCTCCAGGGCCTTATTGGGATATTTGGTTGCCATTTGTGAAACAGGCTTCCCTTAGCATCTAACTGTTAATCTCTCTTCCTGACTGACCACAGCCTGATAGAGCACTTACTAAAATCCCACCTCCCTCCTAACATAGCTGCTAAAGGTACAGGAGCCCTATTGCCCCCCCCCTTGCTGAATCCTGCTGTGCCAAATACCTGAAGACCTGCTAGAAACAGCAGACAGGCAGGTGAAGAGTACAGGTGAAAAGACACAGGGGATAGTCGCAGCCGCCTTGTCTTCTGATTCAGCCCTGAATTTTTGCAACATAACAGTATCTGAGAGAAGCTGAAGGCAAATTTTGGGTGTGGGCCTCGCTCCTTTTCTTTTGGAATCTCAAAGGAGGGAGTGTTGCACATTGTCTCTGCTAAAACAGGTTCTGCAGGGAATTTGTATGGTTTCAAAATCTGATTGACCAGAGATGACAGTCAGACAAATGAAATGGGAAGGGGAAACTCCCTTTTAAAAAATGCCATTTGGAACTTTTTAAGTCCGCTATTAGTCTCCTGCCAAATGTATAAGGAAAAGGTGTTCACGGGAATTGCCTGGGTCCTGTCAAAAATCCACTCTGAAATGCTTTGTGCAAATTTTAAAACAGCATCTGAGAAACTGCTTAGGACAAGTAGAAACTGGTTGACATCCACTAGCAGCAGGAAAAGGCCTCTGCTGTGGGGTTTCTAAATCATGAACATACAGTTCAAGAGAATAAGGTGCATTCTTTAACATGCCTTGAACTCCCTCGTCTGAAAAGCTGTTATTTTGGCATAGGAAATACTGTGTGTGTGAACATGAATTACTATTTTGTACTGCAAAATTATAATATAAATTAACTACAATGTAGGATTCCCTTCTGCCCTGCAGTCAATGAATCTCTCGGTGCCGCACCAACCTTCTCTTCCATCTCAGATGAAATGTTGCAGGTATAGCTCGGAGGATTCACCCTCTGGCATCTCCTCTCTTCACTGTGCATGGCCCAGGAATTAGCAAAAATGTAGGGGTTCTCTTCCAGAGTTCCTGCAGTTGCAAGGAGGAAAATAGGCCATTACTTGGATATGACAATTTGCTTAGAGTTCCATGATCAAGAATGAAGCTTAAGCAAAGGAATCTTCCTTCCTCAACAGTCAGTTGTGCTGGATGGTTTTCTGCAGACACAGCCCATTTAAAATATTCTGCCAAAAGTGCGTAATTGTTTTCTAAACATGTTCCCACACTGTGATCCTTAGAATGATAACACATCTGAAATGTAACTGCCAAAAACCTCATTATAAAGGTTGGAGCTGTTTACTGAGGTAGCTTATTCTAAAGTAAAGACATCAGAAGTCCAGAAAGCATCACATTTAATTATTAAGGTAAAGGTAAAGGGACCCTTGAGAGTCCATGGGACCCTTGAGAGTCCCATGGACTGCAAGAAGATCAAACCTATCCATTCTTAAGGAAATCAGCCCTGAGTGCTCCCTGGAAGGACAGATCGTGAAGCTGAGGCTCCAATACTTTGGCCACCTCATGAGAAGAGAAGAATCCTTGGAAAAGACCCTGATGTTGGGAAAGATTGAGGGCACTAGGAGAAGGGGACGTCAGAGGACAAGATGGTTGGACAGTGTTCTCGAAGCTACGAACATGAGTTTGACCAAACTGCGGGAGGCAGTGCAAGACAGGAGTGCCTGGCGTGCTATGGTCCATGGGGTCACGAAGAGTCGGACACGACTAAACGACTAAACAACAACAACAAAGGGACCCTTGACTGTTAGGTCCAGTCGCAGATGAATCTGGGGTTGCGGCGCTCATCTCGCATCAATGGCCGAGGGAGCTGGCGTACAGCTTCCAGGTCATGTGGCCAGCATGACTAAGCCGCTTCTGGCGAACCAGAGCAGCGTACGGAAATGCCGTTTACCTTCCCGCCAGAGTGATACCTATTGTCACGGTCTGGTTGGCGGGAGGTAGCAGTCCCGACTCAGGACGTCAGGACCAGAGGCAAGATGGCAGAGTGGAAGCAGGAACCGGAGTCCAGGTGGTGTGGGGCTGCGGGGCAAGCAGCAGGAAGTCGCAGGGTCGAAGAACCGAAGGTCGGGAAGGGTGTCACAAAGGCGAAGGCCTGAAGGTTGAGGAGCAAGGCGTCGGCAAGGTGAAGGTCCAAGGGTCGAGGAGCAAGGCACCAGCAAGGCAAGGGTCCAAGGAGCAAGGTGAAGGATCAAGGAACAGGAGGCCAGATGCAACAAGACAGGGATCGCGTTGCTGTGGCAAAGAGCTGAAGGGAAATGCTGAGCTATTATCCCTCCCAGCTCTTGCCACCAGGTGCAGTGAGTTATCAAGTGGCCTCACCTGAGTGGCCACTCCTTGCTTCTCCAGAACAAGCTGAGGCAGGACCCAGTCCTGCAAAGAACTACAGGCCCCAGAGCCTGACTCCTGCCCATACTCCTGACACCTATTTATCTACTTGCACTTTGACATGCTTTCGAACTGCTAGGTTGGCAGGAGCCATAGCTGCCAAGTTATCCCTTTTTTAAAAGGGAAATTCCCTTATGCTGAATAGGCTTCCTCGTGAGAAAAGGGAAAACTTGGCAGCTATGGCAGGAGCTGGGACCGAACAACGGGAGCTCACCCCGTTGCAGGGATTCGAACTGCCGACCTTCTGATCGCAAAGCCCTAGGCTCAGTGGTTTAGACCACAGCGCCACCCACGTCCCTCAATTATTAACGTAATTTAATTTAAAACGACAAGTGATGAAAACTTGCCCATGTTAACCGGTTACAGGTCCTATGTTTAGAGCGATTGTTTGTGTATATAAAAGTAAAAGCATGCCTGGAAGTTATGGTAGCCTGAAACGAAGTGGCTTAGATGTAATCAGTCTGAGAAGCAACCAGCAGAGAAAAGGTGTGGTTAGAGGAACTAATGCTTACCTGAACTCAAGGGGAGTGGGGTTTACTGTCTGGCGGAGTGCTGGTTCCATGTGGGGCAATCTTTGGACCGCCCCCCAGCCATTGGAGGGAAGCCAGGGCCTCCCTCTTTGGCCAGGCAGACTGGAGCCAATACCCCATTTAAACAGGGAGCAACTGGCAGATAGAAGGTGTGGTTAGAGCAGTGGCTCCCAACCTTTTTTTGGCCATGCCCCACCGAAAAATCTCTAAAATCCTGATTCCACCCCTCCCCCCCGGGGGGGGGGGAGACATATAATTCTTATTATTGAAAAAGTGAACTCCTATTTACATGGGGAAACCGAAAAGGCCATTACAGTCATACCTCTGGATACGAATGCAATGCGGGTTATGAACGTGCCGTACCCGGAAGTAACGGAAGGGGTTACTTCTGGGTTCGGTGGTTCGCGCATGTGCAGAATGAAGTCATGCACATGCACAGAAGCGTCGAATCGCAACCCGCACAGAAGCACAGACACGGGTTGCGTACTGCTCTGGATGCGAACAGGGCTCTGGAAGGGATCCCGTTCGCAACCAGAGGTACCACTGTAACTGTTAATAACTCATTCTTGAATTGCCCCCCCCCCCCTTAAAAATCAAATTGCCCCCATTTGGGAACCACGGGATTAGAGGGAAGCTTCCAAAAACATCCTATGCGAAAACCACATCCACTGACCCACTGAAGCACAAAAAAATCCACACCTAGGACTACTACTACTACTACTACTATTATTATTATTATTATTATTATTATTATTATTATTATTATTGCTGTTTCAGAATTTTAATAAAAGTCAGACTTCCCTCATTATTGGGGGGTGGGGGTGGGGAGATAGGAGGAAAAGACCCTGGATAATTTCACATTGGGAAATTAACAAAATCTTAATGGATTGCAGAGAAGGGACTAAAAAAGGTCCATTTGGAAGCAGACTCTACGAGTATTGGATGAATAAGCAAGGGAGTAAACGTTGGCTACAAGAGATTGCCCTCTACCTCTGGAAAAAGTAGGCAGCTTGCTTGCCAACTGCCTCCATTGGTGCTCCCCCTACGAAGCTTGACAGCAGCCCTGCAGCTCTGCCAGCAGATAGCAATATTCTGCCTCTTATTTTGGAATATTTTTGCAGACTTCCCAGTCATGCATACTCCTAAACTGAGTCAGCATCCCACTTTTTCATATATATTTTTCCAAAAGAAGGATGTTTTTCGGGTACAGGGAATCCACAGGGCTAGAACAAGGTCAGTCAGAAACAATGAAAAGAGACCTTTGGCATTTGGCTGTTAATTTAATGGCCCTTTCCCAGACCTGTAAGAACACTCACAGTGTTTTAAAGTGGAAAACATTTTAAGATACTGTGTTTCTCGTCTTTTCCTCAAGAAAATAAGCCTATGGCTTATTTTGGGGGGATGTATTCTTTTTTTTTATTACGCGTCCAGCCTCGCCTCTTCCTTGGCGCCCTCCAGAACTGCACCTATCACTCTGTCTTATTTTCGGGGTATGGCTTATATTGTGCAAATGCTTATAAATCCTGCTATGGCTTATTTTATGGCTATGTCTTATTTTAGGGGAAACAGGGGTACACACACACACACACACCCCTATTCTGAATTCAGTTTTTAAACTCCACACAATAATACCCAGAGGCTATTTGTAATGAATTCACAGGGAATTTGAATGCACTGTTTAATAGTTGATTCACGCTGAACCTATTTGTCAGAAAGACTTGCTGCCATAGTCGCATCTCTACCCTAACAGGTATTAGCCTCCTAATGTGCTTTTTGAAGGAAATAGCACTTACACGAGGAACCAGGTTGGAAGGACAATTGTTATCGAGAAACAAGGCTGTGTGGAAAAACCCTCCCCATAGGCCAATCTCCAAATCCAGCTGCTTTTTCTTTTTTAAAAAAATAAATAAATATCCAGTGCTAAGCACACTTTTAGAGTTGTATGTAGTATAGTTGCTAAGACAGCAATGACCAGGTTAGAATCATAGATTTGTAGAGTTGGAAGGGACCCTGAGGATCATCTAGTCCAACCCCCTGAAATGCAAGAATCTACAGCTGTCCCATGTTGGGATCAAACCTGCAACCTTGGTGATAATCAGCACCATCCTCTAACCAACTGAGCTAATATTTAGTTCTGAGCAAATTGCTCTGGTTCGCAATTGCTCCGTAAGAGTTTTCACGCATGAAACTCAAATATACTAGAAGAGATGACAAAATAGTTGATTAAAGAGGACGTTGGTCATAATGTTGGGGTAAGTAGGAGCCATAATTATTTCCGAGAATAAATCCTGCCAGGTGAATCTTATCTTCTTTTAAAATTGTTATTGGATTACTAGTTTGGGTTACTAGTGTTCTAGATTGTGGGCGTACGGCGGACTACATCTGGCAAAGTTTGCCAGGCTATTTTGGTTGGCAAACTAAGCAATAACACCATCAGGTGGATTCAGAACTGGTTTAAAAAAACTCTACTCTGAGTGCTCATTAATGACCCCTCATCAAAGTAGAGACACGTTTCAAGGAAGTTCTGGAATCCTCATACTTTCCAGTTGTAGAGTTCATTCTCTGCATGAAGCTAGAACAAGGCCCATTCCTTGGTATCTCAACTTGAAAGGACCTCAGGAAGCTGAGCTGAGGCATACGACCCTCGGCCTGAGATCTTGGAGGGCTACTGCCAGGTCAAGTAAATAACACTAGGACCACGGACCATCTGTCACTCCACATAAAACCCTCATAAATGGAAGGGTAAGCTATAAACGGATTCGAATGTGAGCCAGCCAGGCCACCTACAATAATTTCACCTTAGCTAGGGGAGCTCACTTGGTTGCCTTAAGCAAGACAACGTTATCTCAGTCTCAGTTCTCCCATCTACAACTTGAGTATAGTAATGCTGATGTACCAAACTGGATAGGAAAGACTGCTGAGAAAAACTCTGAATGCTTTCATATATATATATATATATATATATATATATATATATATATATATATAAACTTATATGCAGAATTCATCATGCGAAAGGCTGGACTGGATGAATCCCAAGCCGGAATTAAGATTGCCGGAATAAATATCAACAACCTCAGATATGCAGATGACACAACCTTGATGGCAGAAAGTGAGGAGGAATTAAAGAACCTTTTAATGAGGGTGAAAGAGGAGAGCGCAAAATATGGCCTGAAGCTCAACATAAAAAAAACCAAGATCATGGCCACTGGTCCCATCACCTCCTGGCAAATAGAAGGGGAAGAAATGGAGGCAGTGAGAGATTTTACTTTCTTGGGCTCCTTGATCACTGCAGATGGTGACAGCAGTCACGAAATTAAAAGACGCCTGCTTCTTGGGAGAAAGGCAATGACAAACCTAGACAGCATCTTAAAAAGCAGAGACATCACCTTGCCGGCAAAGGTCCATATAGTTAAAGCTATGGTTTTCCCAGTAGTGATGTATGGAAGTGAGAGCTGGACCATCAAGAAGGCTGATCGACGAAGAATTGATGCTTTTGAATTATGGTGCTGGGGGAAACTCTTGAGAGTCCCATGGACTGCAAGAAGATCAAACCTATCCATTCTTAAGGAAATCAGCCCTGAGTGCTCACTGGAAGGACAGATCGTGAAGCTGAGGCTCCAATACTTTGGCCACCTCATGAGAAGAGAAGAATCCTTGGAAAAGACCCTGATGTTGGGAAAGATGGAGGGCACAAGGAGAAGGGGACGACAGAGGATGAGGTGGTTGGACAGTGTTCTCGAAGCTACGAACATGAATTTGACCAAACTGCGGGAGGCAGTGCAAGACAGGAGTGCCTGGCGTGCTCTGGTCCATGGGGTCACGAAGAGTCAGACATGGCTAAACGACTAAACAACAAAACAACAACAACAATTTTTAAAAAAACTATAGAAAAGATAAAAGGTCATCAGCTAATTTACTTTGCTGCTTCAAGTATAGTTGAAAGAAAACCATGCCAAACTATCAAAATCTCTCCTGAATAATGATGAACCTCACCTTCTTGCGTCATGAAATCATCCTCACCAAAGCTATTCAAGTTGCCACAGAGTCCACAGGTCTTATTGTAGTGCTTGTCCGCAAGGGTTATATGAATGTTTCCACTGATATCAGCCTTCACCACAAAGCCATGTTCTTCACTGGCTAACTTATAATAACCCGCCTCCATTTCTATAAATACTCCATTGGAGGCATGAGGTATTGAAATCCTACGATTAGAGAAACAAAGATTCCTAAGTATAAGATGCAGAGGAAAAAGGCATTCTTCACAATTCGTTGCCACTATCAAAATCTTTACCTTTCGTCACCTTGAGTCACCGTGCCATCTAAAAACAAATGAATATCAAAATATTCTCTGAGGTACAGAGAAATGCTGTTTCTTTTTCCATTCTGGTAATCGCCTGAAAAGAAACAAGATGTGATGAGTTTTCTCCCTTCAAAAATGACGCTTTTTAAGAAGTATGTACAGTCCCATACTGTTTCCACATGTGCCCATTCAGTTGACTTGAACTTGGGCTTAGCACGCAGGTTTTGTTTATGTTGAAATCTATAACACAGCTGTTTTCTGAGTTCTCCTTGAGAGCTGAGGGAGATGCCAGAGCCCTTCCCATTGCATGAGACCATCCGGCAGCCATGGCCTCACGCCAACATGACTGATCTTGCCTGCAGAAGCTGAGGGGTAATAACAGGGTGCTGCTCCTGTTTGCACAAAGACCCATTTTAGCAGTAAGCAATCCCAGGGGAAGCAGGGTGACGCTCCAGCTTGACAGGGGCATGATCCTGGTGTATAGAGAATGTGGGCCTTTGTCCTTCATCTGAGTTGTGCTCAGAAATATAGAAAACAGCCACCATCTAAGTGAATGGCCTGTTTTACTGTTTAATTGCTGGTGTCCCTTTAGAAACACTACCCAAGTGCAACACCACTAAAATGACGACTGCACACTAATTAACCTTTAATCACTTCAATTTAGTCAAAACTGTTGGTCCAGCAGGCCTCCATAAATGGAAGTCTTAGACCTTTGCTTCAGCAAGCAAAATATCGTGAGCCAGCTTCTGGAAGTGGAATACAAATTGCCCACCTCTTGGCTTGGAAGCCAACAGTCTTGCTGCACCATTTGGACAGCAATTCCTGCCTCCCACTGTCTCATGCTGCCGCCCCTACCCCACACACTTCACAAACATCTGCCACAAGGCTGGAAAAGGTAGAGAAGCCTGTTGGCTAGATGTTAAAATCCAGAGAACAAAGTGGTTACAGACACCCAGATAACGAGATTGTTAGATTTCATTTACACCTGACTACCAACCACAATTGTGTCTGTGCACACAAGTTGGTCCATTCAGAATCCAGTTCAGACTCACCCAAGAGTGAGAAGGATCTCTTGTGACAGTCTCCAGCAAGCAGATAACTGCAGTCACCGGCAAAATCATACAAAGATTCATCAAATGTTTTAATATGGTGATCTCCAAAAAGGCTACATTGTGCTAAAGGTTGAACATCTGCAAGAGAAAAAATAATAATGATATAGCATGTCCAAAACGCTGAAGTGCAAATCTTGCGGGATGGCTGTGTTTCAGTTTGCATATTGAAACAGTGCTAATTTAACTCATGCTTTTGTTTAATCCAATGATCCTTGTCACCCAGCAAACACAAGACTGTGCAAATTCCTCTCGTATTAATCAATTGTACAACAATAAAGGTAAAGGGGTGCAGTCACGGACGACTCTGCGGTTGCAGCGCTCATCTCGCTTTACTGGCCAAGGGAGCTAGCATTTGTCCGCAGACAGCTTCTGGGTCATGTGGCCAGCATGACTAAGCTGCTTCTGGTGAACCAGAGCAGTGCACGGAAACACTGTTTACCTTCCCAACGGAGCGGTCCCTATTTATCTACTTGCACTTTGATGTGCTTTTGAACTGCTAGGTGGGCAGGAGCTGGGACCGAGCAACGGGAGCTCACCCCGTCGCGGGGATTTGAACTGCTGACCTGATTGGCAAGCTTACCTTCCAAGTCCCGGACTGCAGAATCTGGGACCGGCAGCCGTGTGACACCGGACGTTGCATCAACGTATCTTCCGGTGTCGCTCCGCCCATCTATGGGCACCAAAAATGGCGCCGCCGACACCGGAACTCGCTTCTATGCACTTCCAGACATGCGTAGATGCAACTTTTGAAGCAGTCGGTGGCCATTTTTGGTGCCCATAGAAGGGCAAATCGGAAAGAAAAAAAATGGCCGCCAGCAGGAGAAAATAACGGAGAAAAACAGGAGACGAAGTGATATGGGGGACCACCGGGAAAAGTAAGTAAAAATGGGGGGTTTTCCGGGGAAAACGGGGTGCTTGGCAGCTATGGTGGCAAGCCCTAGGCTCAGTGGTTTAGACCACAGCACCACCCGCGTCCCTTGTACAACAATAGTTGAATTAATATCAGGGTGAATAATCTGGATTCAGAATTCTTTCATCTTGACACAGGAAGTAGAGAGATATGTCCACTGTTGCTGCTCATATACGCATCCTCAGTGGAGCTTTTTGCATAGGTAATATGTGAGTTCAGGCAGGTGATGTTGATCCACAAGCTTGAAGCTCATATCCCCTTCAAAGCCACTGAGCCGCATTTTGTGGTTCCCCACCCAAGGATAGGGAGAAAATTCTTCTTCCATGCTAAGAGAGCTTTGGGGATCTGACCCTAACTTGCATACCCAGACTCCACTGTCCAGTGTTCACCAAGGGGTATATGCCTGGCCCTTAGGGCACCCCAAGCCCCATGCTGTGAGTGACGCCCCAGGAGTTCCCCCTACCCAATAATTTTTCAGTGTGGCAATCAAATATAGTCTTATATTAATTGAGCTCTCCTGCCTGCACTGATACCAAATTAACAAAATCAACCCCATCAAACGAACGGAACACCTTACAGTGCGAAGGAGGCAAAAAAGAGCAGTCCCAAGCAGGAGACCCCCCCCCCCCCGACCAAAAAAAAATCCTACTCATCCCCAGAAAAGGCAGCAACAGAAGCCCCCACTGTAAAGTGGGTGCAGGAGGGTTGTGCAATGAGGAGGAGGAAGCGGGGCAGCCTAAAATGCAGGGTTGCACTGCCCCCTCTTCACTGGGTATTCCTTTCCGTTTGGCCAAAAATCTACCTCCCTCTGAAAGAGACCAACAGGAGCTTCTTCTGAGGAGGAGGGGGGTGAGAATGCCATCGCCCATAGGAGTCCTAAAAGCAATGTAAAACTTTTTCCTTTGTAGCATGGCCAGGTGTGCTACAGAAAATCTTTCAGAGGGAAGAGAGTCTTGAAGTTACCACCTCTTCGTTGATGGGCAGTGGCTCCCAGCATCCTTTCTGCAGGGATTGGTTGTGTGGTGGTGTTTCCTACAGGGAACTTGGATGTGCAGCCAATCCGGTGGGCTTTGAATCGCTGTCTATCAGCTGGTAGGCGATGGCATCAAGCCTGCCGGCGTTCTGAAGGCAGCCCTGTTTAGGGAAGCTTTTAATGTTTGACTGGTTATTGTATTTTAATATATTGTTGGAAGCTGCCCAGAATGTCTAGGGAAACCCAGCCAGATGGGTGGGGTATAAATAATAAATAAATTATTATCATGATTATCATTTTCATCATCATCATTCCCCATACTGGGCAGGGGTCGGTAAACATAATGGACGAAGGGACAGGATTGTCCATTGAATTGCCCTATGCTGGTTGGGTTTGCGCTGCTTTTGCATGGCTGTTTTCTCAAATGGAAAGGAGCTGCAGAAAAAGGGAAGGGAATAAAAGAATGATGGTTTGATGGCTACACCATCTGGGTGATCACTAAAAAGTGAGTGAACTAGGATAGTGATTCTGGACTAAAAACCTAGTGTAGAAGCAGCTAGGTAAAGGTAAAGGGGCCCCTGACCATCAGGTCCAGCCGTGTCCGACTCTGGGGTTGTGGCGCTCATCTCGCTCTATAGGCCAAAGGGAGCCGGCGTTTGTCCACAGACAGCTTCCGGGTCATGTGGCCAGCATGACAAAGCTGCTTCTGGCGAACCAGAGCAGCGCACGGAAACGCTGTTTACCTTCCCGCCGGAGCGGTCCCTATTTATCTACTTGTGCGACCCCAGAGTCGTCCACGGCTGGACCTAACGGTCAGGGGTAAAGGAAAAGGAAAAGGGACCCCTGATCATTAGGTCCAGTCGTGACCGACTCTGGGGTTGCAGCGCTCATCTTGCGTTATTGGCCGAGGGAGCCGGCGTACAGCTTCCAGGTCATGTGGCCAGCATGACAAAGCTATTTGCACTTTGATGTGCTTTCGAACTGCTAGGTTGGCAGGAGCTGGGACTGAACAACAGGAGCTCACCCCGTTGCAGGGATTCGAACCGCTGACCTTCTGATCAGCAAGCCCTAGACTCTGTAGTTTAACCCACAGCGCCACCTGTGTCCCTCGTGAAAGCAGCTAGTGCATCTCAAAAACTGCCAGCCTCTTCTCTTTCACACAAAGGCATCTCCATCCCTAGAAGCTCTTTTGCCCTGCTGGCAATCGCCTTTCAGAAGTGTCTCCAGAGCAACACATTTCTCCTGGCTTATATAGCCAAGGGTAACAGATCTGGCCAGGAGCAGGGGCTATACACTTAAGCTACAGAACTGGTTTAACCATTTTAGCAGCCCTCCTCTTCTCCTGATCCCAATCGCACAGTAATAGATTAGAATAGGGTTAGAAGTGACCCCAAGGGTCATTTAGTTCAATCGCATAATAATATGTGCCTGCCTTATCCTCAGTTCAGACTACCAGCCCTTTTAGCTCTCCCTTGTCTGATCTGTGGCTCAGTGTGAATAAGCGTAAAGGTATGCACTTGGTGTGGAGGTGAATTTCTCAATGAAATTGTTGATCCCTTGTTATGTTTGGGCAAGAATGCCAGGGCAAAAAAATGCAGGGCAGGAATCATAAACTTTCTTACCTAGTGCCGAGACGGGCAGAACTAACAGCAGCAGCAGCAGCAGCAGCAATACTTTAGAGCCTATCATCTAAAAAATAAACGCAGTAGTTATTAGAAGTTTTTCCCCACCCCTTAATGTATCAAACTGTAGAGACAACAGTACAAATAGCGAAAAGCTTATGCACATTTTTGTTATATTGAGCCTGATCCAGCCAAAGCTAATGCTTTGATTTCAATAGGATTAAAACAGGATTGAAATCAATGGGTCTTTAAAGTGCATAGCCATGCACTACAACCCTACACATATTTACAAAGAAACAAATCTCGTTGGATTAAATGGGATTAATTGCCATGAGAGTGTGCGTAGGATTTTAGGCTTAATCAAATCCCGTTGATTCTTTTTATATTCATTGACATTCTACTTCTCCTCCGTTTGTGCAGGATATTTGGACCCCCCAAAAATGTGATTTATGAATTGGTCTCTATCCTCCATCCCCCGCCCCCAAACATTTCCCCAGCTATATCCAAAAAAATTACAGTACATGCTTTGGATTTGTTACAAACTATGTACAAAATATGTATAGGGATGTCTTTCTATGGCTTACAACCAACCAGCCATCTTCAGAGCCATGTGGTGACATGAAACAGATGTGTGTGTTGTTCACAATTGACCAGTTACTCCTGCCCCCTCATCACACCCAATCTTTATTTGTTGGAGGTCACACCTGCACTGGATTCTATGCACAAACTCTGCAATGCATGTAGGTGTTTGTAACTAGCCCTTGGAAAATGAAGTGTGCATTCAGAATTTACCAATATGCCTGTTAGGGTGTGCAGACAGGACAGGCGGTGGTGTCAATGGCCATGATTCTGCCCCGCCCCCCAAATATAACTAAATGTGCTTTGTGTAGCCATCTTCTCCGATTTTCCATAACCAGTTGGTAGCAAGCAGCTAAGTGTTGGGAAGATTTTTACCACTCCTTTCTCCCCCAAATTTCTGAGCATATGCAGAAGCATGGTAATATTTCCCTTACCTCTTAGCAGAATTATACAAAGTGGTTTATGAAGTGACTACACACCCACTGTAGTAAGTTATTTTGCAGCCAATGCTTCTGTTCGTATGAAACTGGTATAACAGCCCAGCCAGGGCTAACACATGCTAACTGCACTGGTGCAATGCAAACACTTTTTGGGGCAGGTTTGGGGGAAAGGGAGGGGAAAATATGCAGTTGATTGAATTATATCATCAGTTACATGAAATAAATTCCCACATGTCTAATTTCACTAATACCAGTGAAATATAAATTTGGCGTATCCATGTATGGAAAAATTGGGACCCAGGTGGCACTGTGGTTAAATCACAGAGCCTAGAGCTTGCTGATCAGAAGGTCGGCAGTTCGAATCCCTGTGACGGGGTGAGCTCCCGTTGCTTGGTCCCAGCTCCTGCCAACTTAGCAGTTCGAAAGCACGTCAAAATGCAAGTAGATAAATAGGAACCGCTACAGCGGGAAGGTAAACGGCGTTTCCATGTGCTGCTCTGGTTTGCCAGAAGCGGCTTTGTCATGCTGGCCACATGACCTGGAAGCTATACGCCGGCTCCCTCGGCCAATAATGCGAGATGAGCGCGCAACCCCAGAGTCGGTCACGACTGGACCTAATGGTCAGGGGTCCCTTTACCTTTATGTATGGAAAATTAAACAAGAACATTTGAAAAAAGCATGTCTCATTCAGCAATAGCAAAGAAAACAATAGAATCACAACAGGACCCCAATGGTAGGTTACAGAATTATTTGCAGCGGATGGTTTCCTTCCAGATGAGCTGCCAGGTTACATGTAATAAGTTCCCCCAACTATTCAGCACAAGGTTCTAAGAGAGTGTAGCTTCAGAATATTAATAATGACTGGGTCCCCAAAGAATCAATGAAATTTGATGGACAGGCCCCTATTTTGGGTGCTAGCATATAAAATAAAACTGTTTGCAATTGGTCCAACTTAAAAGTCTAAATGTGATCTTAAAAAAGAACAGTTGAGAGTAAAATCAACTGGCGCATTTTATATTTTGTGTAAGAAGTCAGTTCAATGTCACAGTATACAGTACTGTATTCTGAACTCATTACTCATTGTATCATCACAACCACCCAATGAGATAAGCCAGACCAGGGCCGTCTTGAGCAGATCGCGCGCCCTGGTGCTGAGGGGCGGAGATCGCTCCGTCGCCCGCCCCGCCCTCGCAGGGCGCAATTGGTTTCCGCACGGCTTCGCCGCGCGGTGCCCTCCTTGCCAGGCCGGCACCCAGCTTACCAGCCCCCCGCCGTGGTGCACTGCGCCACCGGGGGTCTATGTAGAGCCGGCCCTGAGCCAGACTGAGATGGGGTTTTTCTCCAGGCCATCCAATCTGCTTCACCTCTAAGCTGGAATACAAACCCAGGTCTTCAAATGTACAGCAGTTACTCCTTGCATCAGAGACATTCTAGAACTCTAAAATTTTCACAACCATAAGTACACACATGCACGTCCATATTTTAATTTAAGCTTGCTTTTTGCCTTTTGCCCAATTCTGATTCCATGAATATTTCCTTTGACTACCCACATCAAATAATGCCTGAACAACTCAGATGGTGAACAAATATCAGTTTTCTAAACATTTATCTATTGTAAATTCCTTCCTAACATTTATAAAGGGTCCACTTAATTGTTTTCAGCCGATAGACCTACACTTTGCTGCATCAATGATAATCATAAAAATCTGCTGAAATAATAATATAGATACCTTTGCTTCTGTGCAAAATTTAAATTGCCCATCAACAATGTGCTTCTCTAATGATCGAAACTAGATTCCTGAAGGTCCTTAAGCCGCCTCTCCTTTAGAAGGCCACATTGGAATGGCCTCGGTGGGCTATTTGTTCCTGTTATATAAGCCAGGAATTCTTGCTCACCAAAGGGAAAAGATAAAGAGTGACTGTTGCTTCCGCCAGATTTGCAACACAATGGTGCAACCAGGAAAATCAGTTGCCTTAATGGCTAAAAAATAACAATGAAGGGAAGTCGTATTAAATAATCTTTACAAGACAGATAAACCTTTGAAATGATGTGTGCGTCTCTCTGTGCGTGAGCATAAAAGTCCGAGAGCCGTTTTGCTTATGCGCTGCAAATAAGACTTTACAGGGAGGGAGTGAAATAATAGATTTGGTTGTATTGGAATGCAATACGGTGCTTCCTGACAGTAGCAAAGTGATATCTTCCAAATAACACGATGATTGACGCTTATTTCTAAAGAGCTGACAGCTTTCCTGGAGAATAAAAACAGAAGTGGGGCCAATTGACACCTTGCCACTCCAAGTCAATACAACCTGTCCTACTGCTTAACCTTACCTGGTAACAGGCACACAACCATTCAAGGTATCAGGCAGAAGGCTTTCCCAACCTCACTGCCTGTTTTTCTTTTAACTAGGTGACCTGGAGGCTGAACCTGGGACTTAATGGAAACCACTAAGAATTGAACCCACACCTGTCACCTTAGCCCAACTCTTGCCTGTTTCTAGGAAAACAGTCAGTCTGGCTCCTTCCTTTAAAAAAGGCAATGTGTAGCTAGACTTTAGGAATAAGGTGACTTTGAATTTTATACTTAAAAATATATGTAACCAATAATAATAATAATAATAATAATAATAATAATAATAATAATTTATTATTTATACCCCGCCCATCTGGCTGGGTTCCCCCAGTCACTCTGGGCGGCTTCCAACAGAATATCAAAATACAGAAATCCATCAAACATTAAAAGCTTCCCTAAACAGGACTGCCTTAAGATGCCTTCTAAAGGTCTGGTAATTGTTATTCTCTTTGACCTCTGGTGGGAGGGCATTCCACAGTGTGGGTGCCACTACCGAGAAGGCCCTCTGCCTGGTTCCCTGTAGCTTGGCTTCTTGTAGCAAGGGAACCGCCAGAAGGCCCTCGGTGCTGGACCTCAGTGTCCGGGCAGAATGATGGGGGTGGAGACGCACCTTCAGGTATACTGGACCGAGGCCGTTTAGGGCTTTAAAGGTCAGCACCAACACTTTGAATTGTGCTTGGAAACGTACTGGGAGCCAATGTAGGTCTTTCAGGACCGGTGTTATGTGGTCTCGGCGGCCGCTCCCAGTCACCAGTCTAACTGCCGCATTCTGGATTAGTTGTAGTTTCCGGGTCACCTTCAAAGGTAGCCCCACGTAGAGTGCATTACAGTAGTCCAAGCGAGAGATAACTAGAGCATGCACCACTCTGGCGAGACAGTCCGCAGGCAGGTAGGGTCTCAGCCTGCGTACCAGACGGAGCTGATAAACAGCTGCCCTGGACACAGAATTAACCTGTGCCTCCATGGACAGCTGTGAGTCCAAAATGACTCCCAGGCTGCGCACCTGGTCCTTCAGGGGCACAGTTACCCCATTCAGGACCAGGGAATCCTCCACATCTGCCTGTCCCCCACAAACAGTACTTCTGTCTTGTCAGGATTCAACCTCAATCTGTTAGCCGCTATCCATCCTCCAACCGCCTCTAGACACTCACATAGGACCTTCACCGCCTTCACTGGTTCTGATTTTAAAAAGAGGTAGAGCTGGGTATCATCCGCATACTGATGAACACCCAGCCCAAACCCCCTGATGATCTCTCCCAGCGGCTGCATGTAGATGTTAAAAAGCATGGGGGAGAGGACAGAACCCTAAGGCACCCCACAAGTGAGAGCCCAGGGGTCCGAACACTCATCCCCCAACACCACTTTCTGAACACGGCCCAGGAGGAAGGAGCAGAACCACTGTATGACAGTGCCCCCAGCTCCCAAGCCCTCTAGACGGTCCAGAAGGATCTTATGGTCGATGGTGTTAAAAGCTGCTGAGAGATCCAGCAGAACTAGGAAACAGCTCTCACCTTTATCCCTAGCCCGCCAGAGATCATCGACCAGTGCGACCAAGGCAGTTTCAGTCCCATGATGAGGCCTGAATCCCGACTCCCCTTCTTGGAGATGTTCAGCAGCCACTCACTCAATCACCTTGCCCAGGAATGGAAGATTTGAGACTGGGCGATAATTGTTGTTGTTGTTGTTGTTGTTACTGCTACTATTATTTTATAAAATTCATATAATGCTTGATTGTAGAAATAAAATCTCAAAGCGGTTTAGACATGAGGTGATTGCATCAAGTTGGAGCGGTCCCTCGTGGGTTAGCTCCCCCCCCCCAGGGATCACCAAGCTTTTTAAACTCGTGGGCACATTTCAGATTTTGACAGAGCGTTAGGAACCTGTTACAAAATGGCTGTCCTGGAATGGCATGGCATAACACAAAATTAGAGAGACAACTGGGGCTGGGCAATGTATCATTACATCATCCAGAAACTGGTCCACAACATGAGAACGGTTTCATAATATTCAGCATGGTGATATATCACGACTCACGATGTGTGTGTGTTATGTAAAAAAAAAAAACAACAACTGTGATGTGGTTCCTTGTTGCTCTGTGCTGTAACAGTTGTAACAATATGTTAAAGGTAAGTAAAAATGTATCAGTTTTAGACCCCTAAGTAGTAACAATTTCCAGGACATTACTCCATTACATCCTTATTTCAGACATCGTGATATACTGTATCGATATATCACAGTGTTTAGCTGGTGACACCTGAAGGAGCGTCTCCACCCCATCGTTCAGCCCAGACACTGAGGTCCAGCTCCGAGGGCCTCCTGGCGGTTCCCTCACTGCGAGAAGTGAGGTTGCAGGGAACCAGGCAGAAGGGCCTTCTCGGGAGTGGTGCCTGCCCTGTGGAACGCCCTCCCATCGGATGTCAAAGAAATAAACAACTATCTGACGTTTAGAAGGCATCAGAAGGCAGCCCTGTTTAGGGAAGCATTAAATGTTTGATGTTTTATTGTGTTTTTGATATTCTGTTGGGAGCTGCCCAGAGTGGTGGGGGAAATAAATAAATAAATAAATAAATAAATAAATAATATGATGCTGAGGTAAAAGGTAAAGCTAAAGGACTCCTGGATGGTTAAGTCCAGTCAAAGGCGACTATGGGATTACGGTGCCCATCTCGCTTTCAGGCTAAGGAAGCCAGTGTTTGTCCACAGACAGCTTTCCGGGTCATGTGGCCAGCAGGACTAGACCGCTTCTGGTGCATGGAGACACCACGACGGAAACCAGAGTGCACAGAAACACTGTTTACCTTCCCGCCACATTTATCTACTTGCACTGGCGTTCCTTCGAACTCCTAGCCAGACATTGCTCAGTCCTAGAGGCAACCACCCCTAAGACAACCTTCTGGGGAGTAATCTGTGTCCTGCTGGTCCAGATTATGGAGCCACACACTGATGCTGTTGCTGTCTGACAACCACAGGCAGCATTTTTAAGGGAAATATATTTAAACTGGCCATACCACTCTTATTTCACAGAAATAATTAGAATGTACCTACACATTTTGCCCCACAACCTCCTTTCTAAGAGTGCTAGAAACTTATCTGGGGCACAGGTTGGCCACATGTGGTTTATTCTGCTACTTCTGTGCCAGGGTGATGGGAGCTGCAATTCTAATTCATAGGTCAATCGACCAAATGGAATCCCAAATCTCTCCCATTTCCTCTTGTGATTAGGTAGTTCTAGCTAAATACTATCATGCCCAGTGATTGTGAGTATGCTCCAATTAAGACTCAACTTTCTTCTAGGAATCCAGGAAATGTTGACCAAGGAAGTATGGGGCAACCTGTTCATTTATATGTCCAAAAGCAGGAATTCATTGGCTCCTCAGTAACCTTGGCTGCCCAAACAAAAAAACAACAGATTCTTTGTGATCTCATGGAAAATTGACAAACTCCTCTGGAATACCAACACCCAGACTTTCAAAACTACATTTTGAAAGCTGTCTATATTTAGAAAAATATATATATGTAAAAGGAAGGAGTAATAGATGAATATCAAGTTTCACCATATTATTCATAAATACTACGTAACAGTTATTGCACAACAAATGGGTTGTGCAAATATGTACAAAGGAAATATCAAGTAGCAGATTATTCATAAATATTATGTAACAAGGGTTGCACAGCTACTTATGGAAATTCTGCCTGGTACAAAAGACTTTCTGGGGCAATGGCAGTTGTCTTCTTCTGGTTCTACAATGGATCAAAGTTGTAGTCACAGCCAAGAACACACTAACAAACCTCTGCTGGTGGATGGCTTTCTCCCTCACACTCTGCTCGTGCGCCTTTGAACACTAGTTTGAAATACTAAAATCTGGCAAATGAAGATTTTTCTTAACACTGAGATAGGTAAAGGTAAAGGGACCCCTGACCATTAGGTCCAGTTGTGACCGACTCTGGGGTTGTGGCGCTCATCTCACATTATTGGCCAAGGGAGCCGGCGTATAGCTTCCGGGTCATGTGGCCAGCATGACAAAGCCGCTTCTGGTGAACCAGAGCAGCACATGGAAATGCCATTTACCTTCCCGCTATTTATCTACTTGCACTTTGACGTGCTTTCGAACTGCTAGGTTGGCAGGAGTTGGGACCAAGCAACGGGAGCTCACCCCGTCGTGGGGATTCAAACCGCCAACCTTCTGATCGGCAAGCCCTAGGCTCTGTGGTTTAACCCACAGCGCCACCTGCACCCTGTTAACACTGAGATATCTAACAGCAAAAAGTCCACATGCTAAATCAGGTTTCTTTTCAGAAACACAGAACCAGGTCAGTAAAAGCCCCACCGGCAGGAGAGAAGGTGAGGAAATACAAAGGGGTGTGTGTGTGTGTGTGTGTGTGTGTGTGTGTGTAGAGCTGCACATTTTGATAAGCTGGCCAGTCCATAAAAGGACTCATGTTCCATACCCTCCAACATTTCTCCAATGAAAGTAAAAAAACGGTAAAGGTAAAGGACCCCTGACAGTTAAGTTCAGTCACAAATTACTCTGGGGTTGTGGCACTCATCTTGCTATACTGGCTAAGGGAGCCGACATTTGTCCGCAGACAGTTTTTCCAGGTCATGTAGCCAGCGTGACTAAGCCGTTTCTGGCAAAACCAGAGCAGCACACAGAAACACCATTTATCTTCCCGCCGGAGCAGTACCTATTTAACTACTTGCACTTTGACGTGCTTTTGAACTGCTACATTGGCAGAAGCTGAGACCAAACAACGGGAGCTCACCCCGTCATGAGGATTCGAATCGCCAACCTTCCCATTGGCAAGCCCAGTGGTTTACACCGCAGCGCCACCCGCGTCCCTATCTGATGAAAATAAAGATGTCCTATTCCATATTTTTATTTATACCCCACCCATCTGACTGGGTTGCCACAACCACTCTGGGCAGCTTCCAACAAATATAAAAACATGATAAAACATTAAACATTTTAAAGCTTCCATACACAGGGCTGCCTTCAGGTGTCTTCTAAAGGTTGTATAGTTAATTATCTCCTTGGCTTGGTGGGCGTATAACCCCATGCCCACCAACATTTCTCTGACGAAGATAGGGAAAGCGGGGCATTCCGGGATCAAATCAGGAACCGGGAAGGCTTCTGTAAATCTGGGACTGTCCCTGGAAAATAAGGGACATTTGGAAGGTCAGGTGTTTCTTTAATAGTTACAAGGAAGAAATGGTTTTCAGCAAGTTCAGCCTTTTTTCACCCCTACATGACAGCCTTTATGTCTACAAGAACCTTGCCCTCCTTTGCACTGCCTCACCCCCCCCCCCGTTCTCCTACTTCCCTATCTAACTTACTTTACCCAGAGTTTAAATATATTTTCTTAACAAGTTACCACTGTCTTTATCCCTCCCTCACCAAAGGCATGGCTTTTCAGATAAATGAATAATTCTTCCTCCAGCACAGAGTTCCCATTGAGCTCTTTTCACTTGATAGCGAAGCAGACAGCTGCTTTGTAAATAAATAGACTCCCCACCCCGCCATGGAAATCACATGACCCTTTTTCTGATGTTGTGGCTTACCCTAGCAGTACAAGACGGTGCATGTTACTGTTGTGATGGATGATAAAGTCTTGAGACATTCACTGGTCCTAGGAAGAACAATTGGTGCAATTATTGCATTCTCCCCCCCCCCAGGTAATTTTAAATAAGAGTCTTTTTTCTGGCTTCCCCAATTCTTCTTTTCAATCTATATCTCATGAAGTTTATCCCATGAAGTCTGATCACCACCTGACCGTTTTAACATTCTGCACTTTATTTTCAAGATTCAGGACCACAAATCTCAATACACAACTAAGTGTACATGTTATTCTTTACCTTGTATTTATCACTTTTTAAAGGAAGATGAGCCAAACACGCAAGTACATTCATACATATATTTATGTCTAGTTTCCACAGACAAATGGTACAGAGATTACAGACATATGTATTTTGTAAGACTCTGCTACTCTGGTGCTATTTGCATGATCATGGTGACTCTACTTTATGTAAAAGCTGTAGTGCAGAGTGGGAAATTGCTGGTTGTGTGTGTTGTGTGATAGCATAGCGTACCAGTCTTTCCATTTGCTTCTGGTGCATGTGCCATGCTTCCTTACGTCAAACATACCATCTCAGGACTATTTAATTGCTCATCTTCTAATATTGTGTATGCCATCAAATGCCTTCAGCTCTCTATATTGGACAAACAGGCCAAACCCTACGCCAAAGGATAAATGGACATAAATCTGACATCAGGAACCACAAGACAGAGAAACCAGTAGGAGAACACTTCAATCTCCCAGGGCATTCTATAGCCTACAAGATGTCAAAGTAGCTGTCTTATTACAAAAGAATTTCAGAAATAGACTGGAAAGAGAAGTTGCTGCTCTGGTTCGCCAGAAGCGGCTTTGTCATGCTGGCCACATGACCTGGAAGCTATACGCCGGCGCCCTCGGCCAATAACGCGAGATGAGCGCGCAACCCCAGAGTCGGTCACGACTGGACCTAATGGTCAGGGGTACCTTTACCTTTTACAGCAGACCAACACGGCTACCTACCTATAGCTAGACAATTTAAGAGGGATGATGGGTAGTTGGTGGAGGACGCTTTTAAAAGGAAGCTTCTCCTTCATTACTGATATTCTCCTTGAGGAGCCACAGACACCTTTCCAAGAAAGCCCCAGGGCTCCTAGGAGCAGAGTTTGAAAACACTGGTGTAAACAATGCTGTGGCAGTAATCTGCTAAAAGTTGTACGTTGTGTGTACTCCACCTCATATAGATGTAAACAACTATTACAAATAGACAAGTACTAGCAACAGCTAGAAATAACATTCACCTCCCCCCCTTTTTTAAAAAAAGTAAAATGTTGTAAAATATCTCATGTGACAAAGGTTGATCTTTGTAGCATTCAAGCCAGATATTTTGGGGGTGACGGGATGCAAAATCAGGTCCTCTCTAGAAGATTCTGAGCTTCTTGTTTACAGTGCAGCAGTTGCTCTAGGGTGAGAGAGGAGGTATAATCACCTTTGTTTGTGAACACTGGGGACATTACTTTCCTTAATAATCAGTTAAGTGGCAATAGCATGTGGTCCTAAGTTTTGTTAAAAACAATTTCCAAACTTCATTTATCCAAAAGCATGACCAGCTTCTCTACTCACTACCGTAAAAACTGAAACAGGTGTTGGACAGAAAAATTAGTCTGTTCCCCTACAATTTCAACATTTGCCCTATTTCTGCTAAACACTGTGCCTGTTTCATTTCTTTGAGTCATGTTGCTAGGCTCCTCCACCAACAGAAGCCCTCTCGGGACCTGCTTCTCCCTCGGAGTATGAGAGCCAGAGGAAAGCAGGGCTTGTGCCTTGGGCAGTTCCATGGCAGAAGTGATTTCAGCAGGGATAAGAAAAGCTGACTTGCTCCAAATTCCATCTTCTGCGAGCTCTGTTCTCTTGGCAACTGGTTATCTGGAATAAAATGGGTTTCTTTCATGGGTTGTTGTTGTTGTTTAAAAAAGTTTGGTACAGTTGGTCCATTAAGTGTCTGTTCTGTGCTGAATCCAAACCTGTGACTTGGAGCTTCAATGGGAACCTAATGGAGAAGCAAGATCTGCTGGGAGGGTTGATGCTGTGAGGGCCCCCCCCCATCCTGTGCTCAGGTTGTATATATGTGCAAATAAAACCATGTACCCTAAAGACACCAAAGTCTCCACTGACCTTCATTCCAAGAATACACAACCCCGGCACCTTGGAGCAGCACGTAACACTACGATCACATGGAATTACATGGCAATTTCCTCCTGGTCCTTTCTTATGCAGACAAATTTGGCAAATTTGGTCTTAAACGAGTCCCTCCAACAAGAGCAAATTATTAAGTAAAATTATTAAGACAAAAAGAATCACAATTTATTTTTATGTTCAAAACGCTCAATCCAGAAGGATGAACTCTGAGTTAGATTTGAATTGTTTCATCTCATTACAGTGGTACCTCGGTTTATGAACACAATTGGTTCCGGAAGTCTGTTCATAAACTGAAGCATTCATAAACTGAAGCGAACTTTCCCATTGAAAGTAATGGAAAGTGGATTAATCCGTTCCAGACGGTCCGCGGAGTAACCGTTCATAAACTGAAGCGAACTTTTCCATTGAAAGTAATGGAAAGTGGATTAATCCGTTCCAGACGGGTCTGTGAAGTACTTAAATTGAAGCGTTCATAAACTGAAACATGGGTGTAATTGGTTCCGGAAGTCTGTTCATAAACTGAAGCGTTCATAAACTGAAGC
Organism: Zootoca vivipara; assembly: GCF_965207765.1. Taxonomy (NCBI): domain Eukaryota; kingdom Metazoa; phylum Chordata; class Lepidosauria; order Squamata; family Lacertidae; genus Zootoca; species Zootoca vivipara. Next base: position 6,893,965 of record NC_142588.1, on the reverse strand, counting down.
GAACTTTCCCATTAAAAGTAATGGAAAGTGAATTAATCCGTTCCAGATGGGTCCGCGGCGTTCATAAACCGAAAATTCATAAACCGAGGTGTTCATAAACCGAGGTTCCACTGTATATTACTTTCAGGATCTTGAGGTTGCATGTTACTTTAAAATTTCAATAGCCTTCATTAACTAGGGTGTTACCTGTGGTGGAACTGTATATTAAGCAGGGCAGTCTTAAGCGCCCCTGGCACCGTGGAGCGGCGGATCCCTCCGGCGCCCCCTGCCCCATTTCCCAGCGCGGTGGGCGGGCGGGCGGGCGCAGCGTGCAGCGCGGCTGCCACAGGCGCTGCTGCACGGCGGGCAGGCAGGCACAGCGCGGTTGCCGTAGGCGCAGCTGCGCGACGAACAGGCGGACCGGTCGGCGGGCGGGCAGGCGCAGCTCACGGCGCCCTCCTGGCGGGCCGGCGCCGTGCTGCCCTGCGCCACCCAGCCTGCACGTAGGGCCGGCCCTGATATTAAGCTTTCTATTTCTTGCTTCAGGCAGCAAGGGTTACATATGCGTATGACCCCTGTTCCGCAGATTGCATACAAACACTAAGGTATGTTTGTATTTTTGTGTTTTATTTTTGTATTTTCCTGTATTTTTTCAATGTTGAAATATTATGGACTGTATAGACTCGTGTTCATGCTGGCCATTGGCCTTAATATAATGTATGACATAATTAATGATATATATTTATTTGATTTATTTTTTGTAGTTAAAAAACTGAAGAAGACCAAACCGAAACAGTATGATTACCTTGGATCACTGTCTCGCATGTTGTTATAGTTTACAAAGATAAAAACAGATATATTTCACCCGTGGAATTGGTCGACGTGTTACCTCCTCTCTTTTTTGGTATTTTGGCTGAGGGAACCGGCATACAGCTTCCGGGTCATGTGGCCAGCATGACTAAGCCACTTCTGGCGAACCAGAGCAGCGCACGGAAAAACCCTTTACCTTCCCACCAGAGTGGGACCTATTTATCTCCTTGCACTTTTTTGGGGTGCTTTCAAACTGCTAGGTTGGCAGAAGCTAGGATCGAGCAACGGGAGCTCACCCCGTCACAGGGATTCGAACTACCGACGTTCTGATCGGCAAGCCCCAGGCTCTGTGGTTTAGACCACAGCACCACCCACGTTTTATAGTACTAAACAATTGATTATACGGTAGTACTAAACAACTGATAATGACAATAAAAGTTAAAGTTTACAACCTAATAAAAGTCAAAAGTACAAGAAGGAAGGGAGAGCAGGAGGACTATGCCAATGCTGCAGGTAAAATAATATCACAACAGAAGCAAAAGCAATAATCATTACATTGAAAAGTAGACTCCAAAGGGAATCTGGATTCGGCTGTAGGGCAGGGCCTGCTTCCCATAGCCCACAGCCTGAGTCCAAACTAAGGACTGCAGCTGCTTTTGCAAAATGAAAGTTAATCTGGGTCCTGTAAACACAGAACAGCCAACTTCATGTCCAAGGCTTTAGCTGAGATTCCTGCATTGCAGGGGGTTGAACTAGATGGCCCTCAGGGTCCCTTCCAACTCTACAATTCCATGACTCTATGAAGCCCCGTGCTTTAAATGTGCATTGGCTGTATAGTGTGGATCCGCTCCAAAATTGCTGCTGTCTAGACAAGCTTCTTGCCTGCATTTCCACAGGGGCGATGTTGGTTTCTAGTTTCCGGTTCCTTATTGGAAATAGAGTCTGAGTAGCCTGAATCAGGAACTGATACCCATGCAAAAAAGACCAGGAGACTGTCCTCTTCTCTGCAATGAAACTGTTTTATGTAACATACATTAACACATTAACAATACATTGTCAAGCACATGAATATGGAACTGGGGAATTTCCCTACAAGACTCCATAGCATTGTGACTGGTTCATAGTTTGTTTTGGTGAAAGATGTTACCCGTTGCTCTTCACATTGCCAATAATTGCCAATACACGCACACAATCCTATATAATAAAGTCCAAGTGTCTCTGCGTCCAGTCCCTGTGTCCTTGGGTTTGCGCTACGGCGCATGTGCCCCACGGACAGCCGCTGGGACTTGGAACGCAGAGACGTAGCACGTTGGCCGGCGCGTAAGGGAGCTCAGCCTCTCGGGGTTCGGAGCAGCTCTCACTCTGTCCGCGCCACCACCACCCCAGGCTGCCCACTCAGGAACTTGCCTCAGTCCGGACCCTGCCGCCTGCCCACTCGCCTCTCCTGCCTCTGTAGTACTATGTCTCCCAGCATGCACTGCGAGCTCCTCCTCCCTCCCTCCCTCCCCCACGAGCCCCTTGAGAGGCGTGCGGAGCAGCGTGCGGGAGGAAGGCAGCAGCTCTCCGGGGATGAGAGAGGCATGTCCCCGAGGTTGCTAGAGCAGTGTTTCCCAACCAGTGTGCCTTCAGATGTTTTGGGACTACAACTCCCATTATTCCTGACCACTGGTCTTGCTAGCTAGGATGATGGGAGTTGTAGTCCCAAAACATATGGAGGCACACTGGTTGGGAAACACTGTGCTAGAGCAACAGGTCTGCTCTAGCACCCGTTATTTTAACGGGCTTCATGATACTAGTCTATGTATAAATGAGGAACTGGAGGTGTCAGCCCCAAAGTAACAGGAGTGAGGCCTTATTGACATAGAACGCCTGTGCTCAGTGATCAGAAGTGGTTGCTGATTTACTACCAAGTTCAAGGTGTTACTATTAGCATACAAAGCCCTTAGCAACTTAGGACCAGTTTACCTATGAGATCGCCGTACCTGACATGTGCCCACCCGACCCTTTTGATTGGTGGAATTGGCACTATGACAGGTGCTACATAATCCCCATTCCACTTTTGTAAGATCTCAATCATTGAATGAGGCAATGATTGAAACTCCCTGCTTATTGAGATCAAGGCAGGTGCCCTCACTGTACTCTTTTAGGGACCTGCTAAAAACATTCTTCTTTAGATAAGGCTACCCAGATGCTTAGAAAGCTGAGGCAATTTTATTCGTTTTCAGTATTTTAACTTTTGCATGTTTTAAAATAGGGTTGTAATCCCCCCATTGATTTTGCTGTCTTATGCTTTGTAAACCTCTTTGAGGCTTTTTGCAATCGAATGATATGGGCCACCCCAAAACATGTACCGATACTTCCAGAGAGTATAAGGTTAAAACAGGCTTCCTCAACCTCAGCCCTCCAGATGTTTTTTGGCCTACAACTCCCATGAGCCCAACTAGCAGGACCAGTGGTCAGGGATGATGGGAATTGTAGTCTCAAAAACATCTGGAGGGCCAAGGCTGAGGAAGCCTGGGTTAAAAGAACATGTAATTAAAAGGAGGGAGGGAGGGAGGGAGGGAGAGAGAGAGAGGAAAGGAGGAAGGTCAACCAGTACATGTGTGGCAATGATACCACAAGCGGGATTTGATGTCACACTGGAGAGGGACAGGAATAAAGAGATGTGGCAATCGGAAGAGAAAGTCATCTATGGAAACTCTTAATTGCTGGGGCAGCTTAATTAGGCAGCCTGAGCTCTCCCCCCTCCCCCAGAGTGCCCTCCATAGCAATCCGAAAGCCACTTCCTGCCCACCTTCTCCATGATACTAGCTTTAAAATTACAATGCTGTAAATTGATATGCATTATATCTCCTAATACTGTAAAAAAATAATAATCTTTTTTATACTTGTTACATTGGGCAGTTTGTTGTGTAAATGACATTGGAAATCAATAAAATATTATATAAAAATAAAACTTTGTATTCAAATAAGACACTGCCCACTTTTTATGCCCTTTAAGAACAAATGTGTTGAGGGATGTGTGGGTGTGGCAGGGGGCCCAATCTGAGTTTTTGACCTGGATTAAAGCCTAGATTCGCCCCTGAGCTCCAATTCAGTGGTAAGGCACAAGTTTTCCAGGGGGGAAGGGGCAGGACAAGTGGAAGCATGGAGAAAGCCTTTTAAAAGAGAGTTAGGCAAATTTATTGAGGATGGGCTATGGATGGCTACTGGTCATAATCACTATGTACCCTCTCCCATGTTGGAGCCATATATTCAGTGCTTTTTTTTTCTTTAAACAATGTTCAGGGGTACTCTCATTTTCCTACTCATATTGAAATACTGCCCCTCAATGAGGCCAAACTTAGATTCACAAAATTTTTAGGGGTATGCGTACCCCTGTGGCCCCCACCCCCCGGAAAAAAGCACTGCATATATTCTTCCGAATATCAGTTGCTATTACATGCGTGTCTTGCTTGTGGGCTACCCATAGTTAGCCAATGTGAGAGTAGGATGCTGGACTAGGTGGCTCTTGTTTGAGATTCAGCAGTACCTTGGGATTGAAACCATTTACGATCACGCACACACAAAATGCCAAGTCTAAAGGCCCCTCCATGCTTCCTTTTGCGCTCTGTTTCTAGTTCAGGCTTCCTCAATCTCGGCCCTCCAGATGTTTTTGGCCCACAACTCCCATGATTCCTTGCTAGCAGGAGCCTGGTTCAGGGATGATGGGAATTGTAGTCTCAAAACATCTGGAGGGTTGAGGTTGAGAAAGCCTGTTTTGGACAAGGAATGGGGTTTCCAGTGCCACATGTGACCTGAGTGGTTTCTTTCCCTTTTCAGCAGCTTTTCCTGGGAAAAATCTACATTTTAGCCCTGGATCGGAGCAAACGGGAGCTGGGGTTTCTGTGGACTGTTGTTTGCTCCGATTCAGCAGCGATTCACCTGGAAATCCCAGACCTGTGCCTAGGAAATGTGGATAAGGGAGGAAAAGCACCACCTCCTAAACGTCTGTGTGCTTGAGGCTGCTATTCAAAGAGAACAAGGGTGCACAAAACAAGAGGAGGAAAGCACCCTTCTGCTTGTTTCGCTTTGCCTGCCTCCACCAAGTTTCAGGTGGCAAGATCTTTAGGGCAAGGGCCGGTCCTCTGTTGTTGTGTAAAGCAAACACTGATGACGCAGGGCAAGTCATAATGCCAAACAAGTTTGGCGGAAAAAACAACAAGCAACTCCGGCAACTCTGCAAGCTTTCGGGCTCTACAGGACTCTTCGCTAGAAAGCAGGAGAGCCCCGGCGGGGTGGGCGGGGCGGCGGCCACCCCCCCCTCTCGCCTGCGAGTGACTCAGCCCCAGGGAAGCCCGGCGGTTCTTTCCGACCCAGCCTGCAAGTCTCCGCCGCCGGGGAGGGGGCGTCGCCGCTGGGCAGCTCCGGGAAGGGCGTCGGCGAGGCGGGCGCAGCGCTCGAGGAGGCGGTGCGCGGCGGCGGCGGCAGGGCGAGGCCGCCAGGTCTGAGGTGGGGCTTGCGGGCCGGAGCAGCGGCAAGGAGAAAGCGGGGCGGGCAGACGGCTGGCAGCTGGAGACGGAGCCGCGTCGTCGAGAAACGCCGAGCAGCTTCAGGAGCGCCGCTTGAGCCAAGTCGCCCCAGAGTGAAACCTGCCCGTCTCAGCCCGCCAAGATGCCCGTCAAGGGAGGCACCAAGTGCATCAAGTACTTGCTCTTCACGTTCAACTTCTTCTTCTGGGTAAGTTCGCGCGTCGTCGGATCGGGAGCCCGCCAGGGCGCGGCCGGGGAATGCAGACTTGGCGGTGCCCCGCCAGGGGGCTCCCTCATTCCTCAGCCGGGGCTTCGTAGCCCCCGAACATGTTGAGAGGCTGGGGGGGGGGCGTTTCATTGCTTTCCCGAAGCCCCTAGACCTGAGAGGACCCCCTCCCCGACCACGTGTTGCGGAGCGCCTTGTAGCCGCGGCCGACCGGAGTTGAGCTTCCCGGGCGGGCCAGGTGTTGCGCGTCCCTAACCTCTCCGAGGCCGCGCCTTTGTTTGGGGTGGGTGCGGTTAATTAAAGTGACTTAGGACCCTTCGCGCAGTCTGGCAGCCCATTCCCACCCCTACCCCCCCAAAAAAAACCCCAACTTTGCGGCAAGGCAAGTGGGAACATAGGAGCTAACTCCTAGGGGCCGAGGTCACTTTCCTCTTTAATTTTTTTTATGGGACTGCCCCCCAAGTTTATTGGCACTGCCATTCAAAAGTTTTGTGTGTGATCGATTATGCAGGGTGGGGCTTACCTGCACCCCCCCCCCAAATATTTTATTCAAGTTGGCACCCCTGGGCGGGGAGACGCCCGGGGAGAGTTGTCGGGTGATACTTGCTTGGTGCAGCGCCGCTTTCAAGCGAGTCGGCAGGGTTGCTGCTCCAGTCGCCGGGCAAGCGCTCCATAAACAGGCCCTTGATAGCGACCTTAAGTTTAGGGACCTTGGCTCCCTCCCGCTCCCCCGGACAGTCTCTCCCGGCAGGCCCTGAAGCTGAGGCGGAGCGGGGAGTGGCAACCCAGCGCCGGAATCGGAGGAGCAGGGTAGCGGAGGGAGATAGCACACCTTACTCCTCCTGCCCAGGTGCGGGGCTTCAGCCGGCAACTTGGGCGTAAAAGATAACCTGCCCTCTGGGCAGTGCATTTCGCTCTCCGCTGAGAAACCACAGAGAACATCTTGGGAGCTAGTGGGAAGAGTTCCAGAGAGCTGGTAATTGGTGGAGAGTTTATAGTTAAAAGTTTAGCCCCCGCACAAGAGAGGTGCAAGTTATCAGGACTCATGGTAAGAGGTGTGGTCTGCGCCACTGGTGAATCTGGCAGAGCATGTGGTTTCTTGGCACAGCCCCCCCCCCATCATGAGGGCTTCTCTGCTGTTTCCTCCCTTGTGCTTGGGAGGGTCACTGAGCAGTGGGGCGGAAGGGCTGCCTCAATCTGTGCCCCCTCCAGTGCCACGCTGTAGCTCTCAGAGTTGCTTTGAGCTGGGGATTCTCTAGGATTCAAAAGTCTGAAACGGCTTTTCACTCCCAGGAGCTCCGTTCTAAGAACATAAATACAGACCTAGCCCGGAAGCCTAGCTAAACCCAAGCTCTGTCTTAGTGGGACCTCCCGGGAGAGGAGATCGCAGCCACTTGGCTCCTTCTCTGGCTTGCGTCTGCTGTGAGCTAAGCCCCCGTTTGGCTTGGTGTGTGAGGTCTGAACCCAGGCTCATGGTTTGCCCTTGCTTCGTGAGCTGTTCTTGGGTTCACAGCTTGTGGTTTTTCTGGAGGCAAACCATAGGCCTGGGTTCAGAAAACACTTGAAGGCAAGCCATGACTTGGCTCACAGGAGCTGGAGGGTCTCTCCAGGAGCCCCCACATTTCCTTGTTTTCACTAAGCCATGATTTGTCTTATTAGATCAGGTCACGACGACGTGTAACACTAGGGGCCCTGATCATGCGCAGAGGGCATTTCATATAAAGAGGTATATAACCACAGGACACCCAGATTAGAATAGCTTCTGGGAAAGATGGTACAGTTTTTGAGTTGTAACTTGAAATGCCCTTTCCAGTACAGTACATACTTGCTACTCTTAAGTAGCCAGAAAAATATTTGGATGTACAGTGTTACCTTGGTTTGCAACCGTTTTGGATTACAACCATGTCAAATCCGGAAGTGCGTGTCCCTTTTTTTGGATTACAACCCATTATTTTTGGATTGCAACCCATTTTAATTTTTTGGGAGGCCCCATTGGTGAAAGTGCACCTTGGTTTACAACCTGTTTTGATTTACAACCGGACCTCCGGAATGGATTATGGTTGTAAACCAAGATACCACTGTAGCTCCTTTCCATATCATAGACTGAAGTTCTTTTAATAGGTTGCAGGAGACTCCTGGAAGGTTTCCCAAATTGTTAACGCTCTTTGTAAAGAAGGTACATTCTGAAGGTGCTTCCATAGGAATGGTATCATTTCCCTGCTTTCTATTCTAGATGGCAGAATGAGTTGTAGACCAGCCTTCCCCAACCTGGTGTCCTCCAAATTGAAACTCCCATCGTCTCAACCACCAGGACCCAATGGTCAGGGATTATGGGAGAGTGTCAGGCTGGGGGGAAGGTATTACAATCAGTGTTTGAATTACATTCTTCTTCTGCCCTAGGGCCATCTTTTATCTTGGCTTTATCTGGAATCTGTCTCTTTGAAATAAATACACTCCTCCACAGGAGTTAACATTGGTGTAATCCAATACTCTGGCCGCCCCCCAGAATGCACATCAATGTTGCTTGCTTGAAATTGCCTACCTGTGAAAAGTGCCTCATGCCAAAATGCATTTATTAAAATATGCGAAACACTCCCAAAGGGCCTTCAAAGGCTGGTGTAGCATAATGACTAATAATGAACCAGGAACACACACACACCCCTTCAGATCTTGCCTTTTGCTTTGAACTCATTAGGTGACCTTGAGAAACCTGCACTCTCTGCCTAAGTCCACTTATCTACAGTATGGGGAATAACAATAAAACTGGAATGCATCTAGCTGGTGCATGTGAATCAAATCACCATGACCATCAGAAATTGCTATACAAATGTTAATTCACAGTGATGCAGAGCCGATAGAGTCCCATAGGAGTGCTCTGCCACCTCAGCTCTGCCACCTCAGCTTGTGAAGTGACTTGGCATTCAATAAGTTCCAGAGGAGGCCTGAGATGGAGAGGATGCCAAACCACGGATAGTGGATTTTAGCAAGGGCCCTGTTTTTCAGGCTGCGGTGAAGTGGGGACTTCATCTTCTGAGTGACAAAGCTTAGCTGAGTAATCGGCTAGTTTCTCCAAGAGTTATTGCACCCACTAGAAGACTAAAATTCGATACTTTCTCCTTTCCGCCTGCCTCCCCCACCATTGTGCAACTTCAGGTCTGACCTGCTTGGGAGGTTGTTGCGGAATCACATAATATGCAAAGGGATTTTCCAGTACAAGGAATTTCCCTTCAGGTGGAAACAGGAGAACATCGAAGTGGGCATGGATGCCGTACCAAGTTCAGAGAGTGTGTTCAGGTATATTTATGTATATTGCACTTCTCTCTCCCCACCCCCATTGCAATGATGCAGATGATTGACAGTGAGTGGGTGACTTCTGGTGACACCTCCATAGGGTGATCTTCGGATGAACGGTGTTCTAGAAATATCGTCTCCCTAAATGTTCCGAGTTGGCTTTTGTTGTCCTGCTTTTGTATAGCCCCTTCAGATAGCAGCAGTGCGGTCTCATTGGGCAAACATCACAGAACAACTAAGGAAGCAGAATGACAATCCACTGTTACTGTGTCAAGAACTTGTGGCAGAATAGATCTGCAAAGCCCTCTGAAAAACCGTTAGGGGGGCCCTAATTGTATTTTATTTTTTGTAAAAGAAGCCTGCTAACAAAATCTGAGTCTGCTCAGTGCAGAGCTCAGATATTGGATGTGGGGCTAGGTATGCGGGTGATTGTGCATTCTTGGCTCCTGGATACTTTTTATAATTTGCTGTTAGCGTGTTCTAGCTGAAGAGAAGTGCTGGTGCTTCAGAGGTCTCTGTGGCAGAGACAAGCTGTTCTGGAACACTTCAAACCAGGAGCATCTTACCCATAAAGGTGCGGGGTGCCAGGGTGCCAAGTTCTGGAGGGCGCTAGGGAAGGGGCGGAGGCTGGACGTGGCGCCCCCCGGTATCAGCTCGCCGCCCTCGCCTACCTCCGCCATGCTGCACCGAAGCAGCGCCGCGCCTGCAGCCTCCATCTGCTGTGGCCACCATGGCACAAAGCGGCCAGCTGAGCCGGGAGGCACTGTGGCCAGCCTCCACCTCTTCCCCGCTGAAGGAGCTGCCCTCCAGCCACTGCCCGCCTCCTTCAGCCCCACTGGCAGTGCTGTCCTCCCTAAAAAAACTCTGGGAAATTGGGGGGACGCCGACGCCGGGGAAAGCTTTGCACTATAGCACCGGATATGCTTCAGGCGGCCCTGCTTCAAACATGCTTGACCAGTTTCGAATTGGCTTGCCTGCTGTTGTTGGTTCTCTCTCTGTGTGTGGTGAGTAGTTGATTGAAGTAGGGAGAGAAATTTCATTTATCCTTGTTCGGCGTTTTGTTGTTGCTAGGGAGTGGACAGGCTTGTGCTTACATAGTTCAAATTGTTCCTTGATGCTTTTGCTTCGCTTTAGTATGAAGTTTTTTTTTAAAATGAAGCTGAAGTCAAAAAGAAAGCACACGATAAGAAAGCGGGCGCTGAAAGGCAGCGAGCATCTTAAAAAGCAGCTGGAACATAAAACCAGTTTCAAGAAAGGAACCGGCAGAAGTTCATTGAAATAAGTCTTTGCTTCCCATCTAAAGATAGCAATGACAGGGCCAGGTAGAGCAGGCATCCCCAAACTGCGGCCCTCCAGATGTTTTGGCCTACAACTCCCATGATCCCCAGCTAACAGGACCAGTGGTCGGGGATGATGGGAATTGTAGTCCAAAGCATCTGGAGGGCCGAAGTTTGGGGATGCCTGAGGTAGAGCTCTTCCTTGGGGCCTGTTTCCAAACAGAGCAGCAGCAGCAGCAGCAGCAGCAGCAACAACAACAACAACAACAACAATTTATTTGTACCCCACCCATCTGGCTGGGTTTTCCCAGCCACTCTGGGCAGCTTCCAACAAAAGATTAAAAATACAGTAAAATGTCATATCCAGTTCATACACATGCATACATAATTGTGCGTTCCAGAGCAGAAAAAGTGGCACACAAGGTGTGTTTTGTGGAATCTTGCCTGCTGTTATTGGCAGAGGCATTTCTGATAAGCTACCAAGGAACGCCAGGAAGAAGTGGCACTTACTCGGTTCTTGTCTGTGAAAACCGATGGTGCCGTAAAACCATACATTCCAGCTTAAAGAGGTAGCAGGGTGCCTTCTTCTTCTTTTTCTTTTTCTTCTTCTGCAAAAGCTTCTTCCCAGCAGTCCCTCCCCTGAAGCTGTGAAATGTCTTGGTTGCACAGGAAGGAAGGCAGGAAGGAAGGGGGGGGGGACTTGGCTTTGACAGTGCAAAAGCTCAAGGAGGTGGCTTGTTTTAAAGTGAAGTTAGAGAAATCTCCACTTGCCTGTATACATACTCACAATCCTGCCTCCATCCACCCTCTACTGCCTCCCCCAAACAACATAGGACATATTCTAAGATACTTTTTAATTGGGGGAAAAAACCCTTTACTTTAATTGAAGAGTTTTGACACCAAAAAAAACAAGGAAACTGTGAGGAGTCATGGCACATTTCTTGCCTCACATGATGTGCTGGCTTACAACTGGGCCTTTGTGCACCCACGCTTTCTGCCACACTGCTGGCACCCAGTGTTTGAAATTAGCCAGGTGCACGAAAATTTATTGCTATCTGATTTATCATTTTTTGAGCTCTGTGTTGTAAGGAAGCCAAGCAAAAGTATGCTGTGCAAATTTTATGTACTGTATACGTATATCCAGTGCTTTTTTTCTGTATAAGTATATCCAGTGTTTAGGGGTCCTCTCATTGTCACTCAAGAAAATCAGCATTTTATACAGTGGTACCTCGCAAGACGAATGCCCTGCAAGACTAATTTTTCGCAAGACAAATGCGTTTTGTGATCTGATGGTGACTCGCAAGACGAATTCGTTTTGTGAAAAATTCGTCTTGCGAATCGCGGTTTCCCATAGGAATGCATTGAAATTTAATTAATGGGTTCCTATGGGCAAAAAAAGAAATTTCAATGCATTCCTATGGGAAACCACGATTCGCAAGACGAATTTTTCGCAAAATGAATTGACTCGTGGAACGAATTAAATTCGTCTTGCGAGGCACCACTGTAATTCAAATTGGAGGAAATAAATACAGTAAATGGACAAAAGTACAAAGAACATGCATTTCCTCATATTACACAGAGTCATCATTAACTTTATACTTCTTTGCTGGCTGTGATGATGAAAAATAGTAATTTTTCTTACTCATGTTGAAATACTGCCCCTCAGTGAGGCCAAACTTGAACCAGTAAAACACCACACATCCAGATTCCACACTGCTTCACACATTAAACGCTCGCTTCTGTCTGAGACAGAAAACACCGGGAAAGGAAATGAGGCTGCCATTGGGGGTAGCAACAGAACTGACGATTCACCGTGTTAGAGGATAAACTAAGAATTTTAAGTTTCTTCTCCTGTTAGATTCACAAAATGTTTAGGGGTATGCGTCCCCATGCATCCCCCCAGAAAAAAGCATTTAAAGTACATTTAAATAGAGTACATTTAAAGACTTTCTAACAGTGCAAATATTTGAACTAAAGTACGTAATTAGTGTGTGTGGGGGGGATAGACAACCATATAATTTTATCTTCAAAGCTTTATTTAGAAATCATTATTGATTTCAAATAGTTGTACCGTATTTTCCGGCGTATAAGACGACTTTTTAACCCAGGAAAATCTTCTCAAAAGTTGGGGGTCATCTTATGCACCGGGTATAACCGGACTGGAGAATCTGCGGTCACCACATACGGTGGGGGGAGCTCAAAAACGGCCGCGGCCGCTTCCCCGCAGTATGCGGCGACCGTATGAAAGCAGCAAGGGGGCGCTGTACAAGTACAGTAAATCCACTCACCAGGAGCGGCGCTGTGCCCATGGAGGCCGTTTATCTGGCCACGAGCCGCCCGGTCACCGAGCCGCCTGCTTGGCAAGTCCCCGTGCTGCACCGTGCTAAACCAGCACAGTGCGGTGCGGGGGCTCGCCGAGTGGTGCCGAAAATGGCATCTGCACACACGCAGAAGCGATTTCTAGCTTCTGGGCATGCCCAGAAGCTGGAAATGGCTTCTGCGCATGTCCGAGCAGAAGCATGTCCAGGCATGCGCAGAAATGGCTTCTGCGCATGTCCAAGCAGAAGCGATTTCCGGCACCTCAGAAATGGGCAGCGCAGCACCGGGAATCGCTTCTGCGTAGTCTTATGTGGCGAGTATATTTCAACTTCTATATTTTAACTGGAAAAGCGGGGGGTCGTCTTATACGCCCAGTTGTCTTGTACGCCGGAACATTCGGTAAATCATTTTACAATAGTATACAGATGTCTTACATGGTTCAATGGAATATTTGTCTTCTTTTTGTAAACTTCTCCATAATTGCTGGTTGCAAAGCTTAAAACTGCAGAGTAATTCTTCCACATGTCCAGGGGTGAAACCAGAAAAGCAATGATTAAAGTTTATTCAATTTATCAGAACATCAAAGGCTAACCCATTGCAAAAGACACCTTTTACATGTTACAGGTAGGTAGCCGTGTTGGTCTGAGTCGAAGCAAAATAAAAAAATTCCTTCAGTAGCACCTTAAAGACCAACTAAGTTTATATTTTGGTATGAGCTTTTGTGTGCATGCACACCATCTGAAGAAGTGTGCATGCACACGAAAGCTCATACCAAAATATAAACTTAGTTGGTCTTTAAGGTGCTACTGAAGGAATTTTTTATTTTACCTTTTACATGCTTTACCTTACCATATGTCACTGTACAATGTTTGGCAGCAGTACCGGATTTACATACGGTATAAGCTAAACAAGCTATAGCTTAGGGCCCCACTCTCTTAGGGCCCCCCAAAAAAATTTAAAGGGAAAAAACCCTGGATGTACATTTCTAAAATATAAGATTAAAAAACAAACAAAGTAAAACCTACATACAGCAACAGTGTTTTGTGTTGTGTAGGCTCATATTTGTTAAGGGCAAATGGCTTTAGATACCTATTAGGTCCATAAATTACCATATAGCATATATTCAACACAAAAACAGCAACAATTTGTTGTTGACAAAGGACAGCTGGACATATAAAGGGCCCCATTACCTTCAGTAGCTTAAGGCCTCATCAAACCTCAACCCGGCCCTGTTTGGCAGTGTGGTGTAGTGGTTAGGTTGTTTGAGTAAAACCTGGGAGGCCAGGGTTCAAACCCCCACTTGGCCATAAAGCTCAATGGGTGACCTCAGGTTGGTCACATACCCTCAGCCTAATGTACCTCATGGGGTTGTTGTGACAACAAAATATTGAGGGGGAAGAACCATGTACAACCCTTTTGGGCTCCTTGGAAGAAAAGTGGGATATAAAAGCGGGAAGAGACATTTAAGCATTTCACAAGCGTGGGAAAGCTTTGCTTCAGTGCAAAAATGTTAAAAGTACTATAAGGCAGCCACACACACACACACACACACAGAGAGAGAGAGAGAGAGACACTTTACTGAAGTTTGATTCAACAAGAGGTAGATCTCCACGCTGAGCTTCAGAAAGATAGGATGAATTTTCTTTGATATACCTTTGATATACCCATGGGCGTACCCAGGATCAAAACTAGGGGGGGGCAAGGGGAGGGGCCAAGGCACGGAAGGGGAGGGGCCACAAAGTGGGCGGGAACAGCGAACTCGCGCTCCGCCGGGCTGTGCCCCTCCCTAGAAGCAGGGCTGGTGGGCGGAGGCGGAGCCCAGCCCAGCGGAGTGCGAGTTCAGCGTTCCCGCCCGCCGCGCTTGGCCTTGCCAGAGGGCGCGACGGGGAGCTGGAGGGAGGGCGCAGCGCGGCGGGCGGGAACGGCGAACTCGCGCTCCGCCGGGCTGTGCCCCTCCCTAGCAGCAGGGCTGGTGGGCGGAGGCGGAGCCCAGCCCAGCGGAGCGCGAGTTCAGCGTTCCTGCCCGCCGCGCCGCGCTCGCTGGTTCCCCGCCGCGCTTGGCCTTGCCAGAGGGCGCGACGGGGAGCTGGAGGGAGGGCGCAGCGCGGCGGGCGGGAACGGCGAACTCGCGCTCCGCCGGGCTGTGCCCCTCCCTAGCAGCAGGGCTGGTGGGCGGAGGCGGAGCCCAGCCCAACGGAGCGCGAGTTCGGCGTTCCCGCCCACCGCGCCGCGCTCCCTGGTTCCCCGCCGCGCTTGGCCTTGCCTGAGGGCGCGCCGGGGAGCTGGAGGGAGGGTGCGGCGCGGTGCGGCGGGAATGGCGAACTCGCGCTCCGCCGGGCTGTGCTCCGCCTCTGCCCACCAGCTCTGCTTCTAGAGTAGGGCAGCTGCCCTAACTTGCCGCATGGTGGGTATGCCCTTGGATATACCTGAAGGAGCGTCTCCACCCCCATCGTTCTGCCCGGACACTGAGGTCCAGCGCCGAGGGCCTTCTGGCGGTTCCCTCGATACGAGAAGCTAAGTTACAGGGAACCAGGCAGAGGGCCTTCTCGGTAGTGGCACCCACCCTGTGGAATGCCCTCCCACTAGAGGTCAAAGAGAACAACAACTACCAGACCTTTAGAAGGCATCTCAAGGCTTTTCAGGGAAGCTTTTAATATCTGATGGATTTCTTTATTTTAATATTTTGTTGGAAGCCACCCAGAGTGGCTAGGGGAACCCGGCTAGATGGGCGGGGTATTAATTATTATTATTATTATTATTATTATTATTATTATTATTATTATTATTATTGATTTACAATGAACAGAAATGCCATACTTTGAGGCACTCTATCCTTAAAGTAGTGTAGTTGTCAGAATCCTAACCAAATTGTCATTTTCTTGCACTCTTGGGTTTCATAAGTGTCTCTTCTCTGTCTCCCAGCAAGTTCCCCCACCTACTACACCTTGCAGTCTTTACCCCTTTTTTGATGAATTATTCTTCTTAGTTCCATAAATGCAAAATTCAATATAACATTTTCTTTTTAAAAAAACACACAAATACAGCATTTCAGAGGTTTCAGGTGCATCGTTAGTTAAAGGTTCTGATAATTTCACTGGTACTTTTACTTGCAGCTCACATTTTAACTTAATAATACATTATACCAGGCATCTCCAAATTTCGCCCCTCCAGATGTTTTGGACCACAATTCCCATCTTCCCCAACCACTGGTCCTGTTAGCTAGGGATCATGGGAGTTGTAGGCCAAAACATCTGGAGGGCCGTAGTTTGGGGATGCCTGGCTTATACATTTATGACAGATGAGATATGACAAATCTGAAATGCTGTATAAATGTTAAGCGGCATGAGACTTACCGCTTTGTTTCGCCCCTAATCTCTTAATTATATTTGTTTGTACAGTATTTCTGTTTTGCTCTCACCCCATCAGGGGTAAAAACCCTTTAAATGCAGGTTTTCTTGAGTAGCCATTCATTCCGAACATTTATCTCCAGTGCATGCACAATACATCTCCAATAAGGCTGTTTGTAAAGGATTACTGAGTAGGTATTGCAAACGGCATTGAACATGCCGGGGCATGATGCACTCACGGAAGTCCCGGTTGTTTTAAGCTTGGGCCCTCGTGATTCAGCAGAACTGGCTGCTACGGAAAGGCGGCTTTGTGTGGTTCTTCCATGTTGAAACCTGTTGAGGTTGTGTCACAGTGAACACACGTCAGAAAAGCATAAGTTGCACATGGGACATGGACGGGTGGTCAGTCTGCTGCCGCAAACATCCTTGTTTACTGTCTGTATGGAAACAAATGCCTGTGAGGTCATGTCTTCCTCTTCTCTTGCACAGAAGAAAGCTGCGGCTAGACATGAGGAAATGCTCGCTTGTAGGATGTGGATGTTATTTGTTTTAAACTATAATCTCTACTGCACCAAGAGAATGTCATGCAGTAGACCCTGGACCTCTTGAGAAGCACAGATCCTGTATAGAATAGTCATGAATATATCCGGAGTCTGTCTGTTTCTATAAAGCTTGGACCCTAAGAGTAGGCATCCCCAAACTTCGGCCCTCCAGATGTTTTGGACTACAATTCCCATCTTCCCCGATCACTGGTCCTGTTAGCTAGGGATCATGGGAGTTGTAGGCCAAAACATCTGGAGGGCCGCAGTTTGGGGGTGCCTGCCTAAGAGGCTTGGCTTTATAGCCCAGGCTTCCTTAACCTCGGCCCTCTAGATGTTTTGAGACTACAGTTCCCATCATCCCTGACCACTGGTCCTGCTAGCTAGGAATCATGGGAGTTGTAGGCCAAAAACATGGGGGGGGGGGAGAGGTTGAGGAAGCCTGCTGTAGCCTCTAAAAAAGGTGAAGGTACCCCTGACTGTAATGGGACGTGGGTGGCACAGAGCGTAGGGCTTGTTGATCAAAAGGTCAGCGATTCAAATCCCTGCAACGGGGTGAGCTCCCGTTGCTCGGTCCCAGCTCCTGCCAACCTAGCAGTTCGAAAGCACATCAAAGTGCAAATAGCTTTGCCATGCTGGCCACAGGACAGCAGCGCTACATGGAGCAACAAGGGCCCTTCGCGCTTTGTCAGCGCTGCAGCCACCGCCGCTTCCGGGCGCCGACCCGACCTGGCAGGCTTCCTCCTCCTGCCGCGGCCAGCGTGCTGGGTCCCGCTAGCTGGCTGGGGCACTCAGCGGTCTTGCTGCACGCAGCGCGGAAGTATGGCTTATTTTCGGGGTATGTCTTATATTTCTCAAATCCCCCAAAACCCTGCCATGGCTTACTTTAAAAAAGGGGAAACACGGTACATCTCCTCCAAGCTGGGCATGGGAAATTGAAATTTATCAATTATGAAAGTGCTTGCAGATCAGCAAAGTTATTTATATGCCATATATTTACACGGTTTAATACAAAATGTGGGAAAAAATTGTCCCTATTTTTGCCAAATTATGCGTACAACACAATCCTGTGCATTTTCTGAACACCAAGTGAAGTTATGTACAAGGTTATAACTTGCATGGAAAACTGCATGTCCTCTAACATGTCTCTGATGAAAACAGGGACATTTTTTTCTATTTTTGTCTGAATAGGGGCATTTGTGCCAAAGATTGTTGCCTGAGCAACGTCCCGCCTCCACGAGGCCCTGAAGTGATTCTCAGGCTGCTGTTTGCATTTTCCAGTAGCCTATCCTGCAGTGTTTATTCTCTGGATTAAATTACACGTTAGAGAAAATCTTCCCCATGCCTTAGTGTCCATGTTTGTTCACCAGACACAAGGGATGTCCTGGTTAAGCCTGAAGGGTGACTCTAGAAAAAGACTCCTTTTTACAAAGAGGCATTTTACTTACTGAAAAGGGAAATAGGTGTCAGTGGTTAACAGGGAAATTCATCAAACATCATTTAGCTGTAAAAGTTGCTTAGTGGTGATACACAGAAAGAATATTACCCAAGTTTCTGGAAATTGCCTAATTAAGCTCTAGCAATGTTTGGCTATTTAGGGCAAAAAGACATGAGGAGACCAATCTGAAGTCGAGTTTTTGTTGGTAAGAAAAAATACCACTTGCCCTATTTAAGTGTAGTGCTAGGGTCTTGGAAGCTGTTGTGTAACTTTTCTTCTGCCCCCCCCCCCAACTTCATTTGCAGGATGTATTGAGCTATACTGACATTTGTACTCAGATCCCTCTCTGATTATTTTGCCCTCATTTCTCTTTCTCAGCTTTAACTGGAAGCTGGCAGTCACCTTTTACTTATGACCTTAGTCACTGGCTATGGAGGAACCTTCCCTGCACTAGGATTTGAAAAAATATTATACATTTTTAGGCAGCGATCCTGCACAGGGCTGAAATACATATTTCAAAAAGCTCTAGGTGCCTCGCCATCTATTTGTTTTATAGGTATGTGCCAAAATGGCTCCTAAGTAGTTTACAACTACAGTGGTACCTCTACTTACGAATTTAATGCGTTCCGAACACACATTTGTAAGTCGAAAAAAATTGTAAGTCGAATCCCATAGGAATGCATTGGGAGAAAAAATTCGTAAGTCGAAGCAACCCTATCTAAAAATTCGTAAGTAGAAAAAATCCTATCTAAACCGTATCCAAGATGGCGGACGGAGCTCCATTCGTAAGTAGAAACATTCACAAGTAGAGTTATTCGTAAGTAGAGGTACCACTGTATAAAATCAATACACAATCATCAAATTACTGTGTGCCCGGATATCCTAGCATAACTCTAATCCAGTCCCGGCCCATTCCTAGGAATTCTGTGGCACTACGTCGTTTTTCTCTCCTTTGTGCCCGAAAAGGTTGTTTCCATCCTCTGAACATAAATTGCACCACCTGTCCTTTGTGAGGCATGACCAGCTTTTCTCATACTGTGCCAGAAACCAATTCTTTCCCTGCTTAGACTTGCACTGTGGGTGCGAGTTAAGGCTTGGGGTGGCAGGCAGGCAGGCAGAGGCTGAGCTGCTGTTCTTGGGCTGCTATTATTCAAGACTGGCGTAGATACGTGCCATCTCTCTTCTGCCTCTTAGGACGATTCTTGAGGTGCCTTGTTGCACAGTCTTGCCATCCTGAGGTTGCAGCCCCTTTCCTCACACTGAGAGTTTACTTTCTTTCCGAGGAGTGGATAGCTTTTGTCTAAAGTGCACATGGAGCGCCAAAATGCCTTCAGCCTTCAATTCCACATGTATGCAGTAGCCCTGTTGAAATGGAAGCGTGATTCTGTATTGAAGGACAATTACGTATGTGTGTTCTTTGGGTTACGTTGTCCTGCTAAATCACAAGAGCTAGAAATTGGCTGAGTTGATACTTATCCTGGCTGTTAGAATCATAGAATCATAGAGTTGGAAGAGACCACAAGGGCCATCCAGTCCAACCCCCTGCCAAGCAGGAAACACCATCAAAGCATTCTTGACATATGCCTGTCAAGCCTCTGCTTAAAGACCTCCAAAGAAGGAGACTCCACCACACTCCTTGGTAGCAAATTCCACTGCCGAACAGCTCTTACTGTCAGGAAGTTCTTCAACAGCCAAGCTGCTGAGCTAGCTTGGCTTTGCAAAGAGAGGAAGAAAAGCAGAGGGCTAAGCTACTCCAGCAGCCCTCCCGTGGCTCCCCTGTGGAGAGAGATGCACAAAGTGCACTGCACTTCAGATGATATCTTCCAATTCTTTTCTCATCTAAGACCTTAGGCTCCACAACACTGCACCACTTTTTTTCTCTCCTCTCCCACTGCCACCTTGGGTTAAAAAGTATCTTCAAAAGCATTAAAAAGTATCTTCAAAAGCAGCCCGTGAGTAAGTTGCACATCCACAGATCTTCAGAAATGCAGTAATTCTATTTGCTATATCACTGTGTACACCAGGTTACAGTCATACGTCGTGTTGCGAACTTTTGTTACGAACTTTTGTTATGAACTCTTGTTACAAACTTTCAGCTTATGAACGCCACAAACCCAGAAGTGTTTACTTCCGGGTTCGCCGCCTGCACATGCACAGAAGCGATCATACCTGCCAAGTTGCTGTCAGAGAAACAAGGGACCGGGCCGGAAATAGCAGACCGGAAGTAGCGCCGCCGCCATTTTGGAACTGGGCGGAGCATGCTCAGAAGTGACCTTTGATGCTGCTTTGCCCAGTTCCAAAATGGCCGCCGCGCCAGAAGGCGCACTGCAGCCATTTTGGAACTGGGCAGAGCAGCATCAAAAGTCGCTTCTGAGCATGCTCTGCCCAGTTCCAAAATGGCCGCTGTGCCAGAATAAACCGGGGGGAAACAAAAAAATCCGTTTTTTCAGCTAGGAACAGCTGGGAAAACGGGGATTTCCCGGGGAAAACGGGAGACTTGGCAGCTATGGAAGCGATCTATGTGCTTCTCGCATGCTCATAAACTATCTTCGTGCATGCGCAGAAGCGATCAATTGCGCTGCACACATGCGCAGAAGAGGTACTCTAGTTGCAGACTTTTTGGGGTGTGAACGGCACCCCGAAACAGATTAAGTCCGCAACTAGAGGTGCCACTGTATTTGCAGCTAGAAGCAGTAGGAGACGTGTGCTTCAGAAGGGAGGGTATTGTCTACAGGGCAGATGTTATCCTGCTTTCCTAATTGCCTAGTTGTGGTTAAGCACACCAGGAACCTTACCTGCCCCACCAAGATAACTGTGGATCCCTTCTTAAGAAATGTTCATAATACAATAAAGCGTTGTCAAGGAAAACCTCATGCCACAGCACACTGACCTGGTTCAGATGTTACACAGGGGCATGTGAAACCTGCTTCTCTCTTTCTTTCCAGCATTTGTTTTGAACTCACCTCAGTTTGTCCTGAGTTTGAATGAAATGACATTCATTCAACGGTTGCAAATGGAAGCAGATGATTCCAGGTTGCAAATGGAAGCAGATGATTCCCGTTTCCTCCTCCTCGTGGCCCCCCTTTGCCCAGATGAGCGGGTAGTGCTCAGGAACCTGAGGATGTTCGACTGGAATGTGGCCATTGAGTTACTTGATACCCTGCAGCATCTCTTTGTGTCGGTCTGATAGAATCATCCACTTCTCCTAGCAACTGTGAAGGAGAGGGGAGCTATGCATGCCCAAACAACCAGAAGGGGGTTACCAGTTTTAATAGGACCACCAAGCCACATTATACGAAGGAAAAACTTGTAAAGTTTGGTACACTGGCAATGTTTGAAACTTCTCTTGATGTAGCTGTTGTGATCTCCTTTGAGAGCTGCTAATCACCGCCTCCATATCAGGACGTTGATGAATTTTTTTGATACCCCTCCTCATGAAGGGGTGCACATGAGCCTTTAAATATGAGAAACTGGTTTATAGCACTGTTCATAGCAGATAACTTGTATAAGAATACTGCAGTGACTCTTGAATGTACAGTGAGAACCACATCAAAGGCATTTTCAAGCTACAAAAGAAACCTTGACAGAATTAAAGGATTGACTCTGTGTGTTGTGTTGTGTTGCTTTTGTTAGACCTGCCTCCCAGGCTGCTGGCTATTCAACCACAGCGTTCTCTGGGTCAGCTCACACATGGAACCGTAACATGTGGCATTTCACCACATAATGATACGTCACTGGATAACTCATCCATATGTTATGTTGCTGTTTATAAGATGCCTTGCAGCCAAAAAAGGGAGAGAGCCCCCCCCCAAGGTTGTGCACACACAAAAATATAAGCATACAAATACAAAAAAATTATATATATATAAATAAATCAAGGTAACAAAATCTTAAACATTTCAGAAATATTAAAAACCCAGTGCAGCCATGTTCCTGCAAAAAAGGCAAAGTGCATTCCTTCACAACAAATGCTGGAGAGAGCAAGAATAAATACTTAGGTTGCAGCTGCTCCTTAGAAACGTCTGAGGCAAGGGGTGAGGTGAGCCAGGTGGAAAAGGATTGCCCTTGATGTTCCACTAGTCTCTCCCCTCTAGCAATATCTTAAGTTCAACCATTGGTTTGTTGAGACTTACGCCATCCATTCCAGTTGGCAGTGGTTCACCAAAATCTCAGGCACAGGCCTTTCCCAGCGATAGCCCTCCTGAACTTGTAATGCCCAGGGAGTGAGTCAATGTTAGAAGCTCAGATATATAAGCTAGATGCCAAATGACTCCTTAAACCAGGGTTGCAGTTGCCATTATAGGGGCAGATGGCTCAAAAGTCATATTTTTCAATACAGTGCTACCTCATCTAGTGTCCGGCTCGTCAAGCGCCCATTCCGTCGAAACGTCCGCAGCAAACCCAGATGTACCAGAATGGGTTACTTCCGGGTTCACTGCTTGCACAGAAGTGTGTGCGTGCGCAGACACGCCACTTTGTCCAGTGTCCTTTTCGGCCAGCGACCGGGGCTCCGGAACGGCTCCCGGTCACAAAACGAGGTACTACTGTACGACTTTTTGGTTCCTGAAATATTCTGATTGTGCAGATAAAATATAACAGAATTCTACAGGATGTGTTGCTAGCATGTGAAAACAGTCGAGATTAAAGGATTCCCAGGCATCTTCACTTGGTAGCCAGGTGCAAAATGCGCCTGGCAAATTTCAAACACTGGATTGAATCTGGGACCTTCTCTGTACGCTAGGGTACAGCAGCCTTCCTTTCATTGTACATAGATTTTTCTAAGATAAACTGCCTCCATTGGGAAAAGACTAGCATTTGACGATACAGTGGTGCCTCACTTAATGAATGCCCTGCTTAACGAAATTTCCACTTAACGAAAGGTTTTTTCTAGCGGAGGTTGCCTCGCTAGACGAATTCGTTTTATGAAAAATTCGTCTAGCGAATCGCGGTTTCCCATAGGAATGCATTGAAATTCAATTAATGCGTTCCTATGCACAAAAAAATCAAAAAAATTCAATGCATTCCTATGGGATTCGCTAGACGAATTTTTCGTTATAAGAAAAGACCTGTGGAATGAATTAAATTTGTCTAGCGAGGCACCACTGTATATCAAATGTTACAAACATTTTCACCTTGTTGTTGGATTTCTGACGCTTCCTTTCCCATCTAGCATGCTTTCCTGCAAAGGGAAGGGCTGTGTCTCATTTTTAAATCTGCTTTACATGTAGCAGGTCACAGTAGACAGCACTGTTACGTAAGTGTCAGGATTCAAGACCCCAATCCAGGATGTTTGGAGTGGCCCTCCAGAAACCGTTTTCAGTAAAATGAGATACAGTATTTGTGAGAACTTTGCAGTACTTCCCAACTTACTCTCACCATGTGAATGAGGGAAATGGGACACCCAGCAACTAAAGCACACTCCTATTTATACTAAGCGTGACATAACCCAAAGAGATACACATGACAATATCGGTAGTAGGAATTTTCCACTCCCCAAACTAGATCTTCTGCTCTTTCTCTTGTTCGTGTGTTTGCCCAACAGCCTCCCTTGGGAGATAATCACACCTTGAGATAAGCTCCCAGTCTACGTGGTCTGGTGGAGGATGCCTGTTGCTATCAGTTTATGTAGACTTTACATTCCACTCAGCCCAGAGTTGCAGGACCCACCATTTCTCATAAACGCATTTCTCTTTCTTTCTCTTTCGATTGCTTTATACTTTCATTTCTCCTTCTCAGTAAGTTGTCTCTTGTATAAAGTAGTTCCCTGTGTTCCTAATTTTGGAGGGATTAACACACATTTGTAAATGGGATTTTAAAAATAAAATTAAAAATAAATCTGAAATGTTGCAAGGGCACGTTAGTAAATTCTCCTCTTAAAACCATTTTTGCAGTGGTTTAATGGTCTTATCCAGGGAACGCCTTGTACCCAATAATAATTGCGTTCTCAGAGATGAAACAGTGTGTCTCTGAATTGGCTCTTCCATGAGCTGGCATTGGTGCTTCCATACCCTAGATGGGTCTGCGGGTTTCAAACTGTGATCTGGAAAACTAAGGGGTTTCTCCATGACAAGATTAGTGACAAGCTTCCTTCAAAAAGAAGGAATTCTACCAATATTCTGCAATGTAGATTTTGCTGGCTGTGCATTCTAGAGCGCATTCGCAGATCGCAATGTGACAATGAGGCCCAACCAGCTCAGCCAGACATTCCACAACAGCAGAATGCGCATCTTCGAAAGCTCCCCAGAGTCCTCTGTAAAGTGATGGCAATCTCTCCTAGAATCCCAGTTTGGGAGAAATGAGTAGTAGATGATTTGTTGTTGTTGTTGTTGTTGTTGTTGTTGTTGTTGTTGTTGTTTATTGTTATTAATATAATGAATGACAGTCTTGTCATTCATTTTCCAGAATTTAATAATCTCCTTTATAACACAAATTGCACAACTTTGCAGTGAATTAGGAAAGCTTGAAAGCTTAAGAAACCTGTAACTTTTCAGAGTTTCGGATGGGGAGAGGGGAAAACATGAGACAAAAGACATGTGAACAGTTCACCTTGAAGTGTTTTCTCTTCTCTCTTTTTCATCTCCACCCCTCTTTTTTAAAAAAAGAACCATCCTGGTATTCTGTATTTGCCACCCAAGGTTTCTAGAATTCCTGTTCCGCCATCAAGACCAAGTACTGATGCTTGCAGTAAATGATCCTGGCCTGCTTGAGAGATTCCAAGGGCATTTGGTTGGCAGCTCTTGAAAACAGTAGATGGTAGTAGATGGGCCTCTCTTGTTCTGAATCAGAACAGGCAGTTCTTACATCTTCTATCTGTTACCCCAGCAGAATTCTACTTAGCGTTCTTACAAACTCTTCTTTCTACACAAACGGCATGTTTATTGGCGAAAGGTGTAAACGTATTGGCGTGCTCAAGGATCTGTATAATTTGGCAGTTGGTTTCAGCCATTTAAACAAAAATGCAGTTTCACTCTTCGCTGTTTTTGTTAAACCTGTGGGCACATGACTACAGTCGTACCGCATGTTGCGTTAGGTTCATGTTGCGTCTCTTCGGCTTGCGAAGGCGGCAAACCCAGAAGTGTTTACTTTCAGGTTGCGCACACAGAAGCGTTCTGCGTGCTTCGCACATGCGCAGAAGTGCTTGTGCAGAAGCACCACTCTAGTTGCGGACTTTTCGGGGTGCGAACGTTACCCCGGAATGGATCGTGTCCACAACTAGAGGTACCACTGTACTGTATATTAATTGGTGGCTGCTGTGCTACTGTTCCCTCTTGGGTTGTCAAGTGTGCCTGCCAGTCTGCTGAGTGATTTCCCCACACTCTCTCATGGAACCCCTTTAAAGCTACTGAAAATTCTAGCGTGCATTTCAGTGAGCATGCCTGGATCTCCCCACATGCTGATCAGATCTATTGGAATCTTTTGATTGACCCCTGTGTTTTCACCCTGAGTGCTTTCCACACTCCCCGAGGAACACTGCAGCCACGCCAAGCAGTCTTTCTGGGAACCCCTTCTCATGATATCAGCTTCCAAAGGAAGGACCAAAAGTTTGAAAACCAATCAGTCTAATGCATATGGGTATTTTAAAAAGTCAATAATATCGGGGGACTGTCCAAAATTGACTTCTTAGGCACCTAAAATTGTAAAATGCATAATTAAAATTTTTGTTTTTTGTCTCCCCCCCCCTTTTTCCATAGCTTGCAGGAACGGCAGTCCTTGCAATTGGACTATGGCTTCGATTTGATAAACAGACAAAAGATATTTTTGATCAGGAGGAGAATAAAACATTCTATACAGGTATGTTGTGAGATTATTGCTCAACGGTATGAACAGAACACCTGATACTTACACTGCTTTTAAAAGTATTAACTGTGACTAAGGAAACCAATTATTAGATGTGTAAAGATGCTTTGTACGGAATGACCTGTTCACATAGATACCAAAAGTATTAGGGTATTTCCTTGCCCTTGACAAAGTGAAATTTTGTATATGTGCCATCTCAGATTCCTTGGTCTCTAAAAATGTACAAAAATATATCTTCCAGCTGGAAACAGGAGTATAGAGTGCCCCCTAAAAACGATATGGCACTTTTACCCTAGCTGGAAATCTGAAATTGTGTAAATCTTTGAATTGGCAGAAAATTGGATACTTTGATATCTCATGATCACCACTAAGGATACACATTAAGAGATGCTAGCACAAATCAAGCTGAGCCACTCTTGGGAAAGACCTTTAATATTAATATAGTAAAATAATTACTATATTTTGTACTGTTTTTATCTTTAGTTTTTTCCCAGAAGAAAGGGGAATTTCTGTCCTTCCTTTCTTTTGACATCTTACAGTCCCGCTGTAGGAACATTGGATTTGTGGGCAAACAAGTCTGTGGGATTTTCTCCCTTGCTTCCTCCCCCACTCCCTATGTAACAACCAGTGTCAGTTTTTTCTTAGCTTGACACACTGGTGAAGTTATTAATGGTTATATATTCCATCCAAACCCCATTATTGGTATTATTGGTTTCCTAGTCCTTGTCTGGCAGAGGTTTCTATCTGCTGGGTGGTCTTCTTCTTCTTCTTCTTCTTCTTCTTCTTCTTCTTCTTCTTCTTCTTCTTCTTCTTCTTCTTCTTCTTCTTCTTCTCCTCCTCCTCCTCCTCCTCCTCCTCCTCCTCCTCCTCCTCCTCCTCCTCCTCCTCCTCCTCCTCTTTGTACATGTCATCAGCAAAACCATTGCGTTTTGGAATTGCAGTCAGCCTGGATTTTATGCCATGCTCCATAGACTTGGATGGCATGCTCTGCCATCTTTGAATTGCACCAATTGGGCATCTTTGAATTGCACTAATGGCTAGCCAGTTGTAACTTTCTCATATGGCCTGAAGCATTGTGGGGAGATGTCGGAAAGCCTATCCCACAGGTCATGCACGAGGGGAAAGGTCGTCTCTCACAGATAATAAAATCTGAGGATTTTAATGGATGCATTAGAAGGAGGACCAGAGGTACTGTGATGCAGAAGTGTTGAGGGCAGCCCTCCACAACACATATTGCAAAGATCTTTCTGTATGGGTAAAGTGGTCAACTGAAAGCCATTGGCTGAGAACGGCCATTTCCTCTGGCCGTCTGCAGGAGTTGAAGGTGCTGGCTGCTTGCAAACATTTGCAGATGCAGTTGAGGTCTTGAT
Organism: Zootoca vivipara; assembly: GCF_965207765.1. Taxonomy (NCBI): domain Eukaryota; kingdom Metazoa; phylum Chordata; class Lepidosauria; order Squamata; family Lacertidae; genus Zootoca; species Zootoca vivipara. The sequence goes on along the minus strand of NC_142588.1, from coordinate 6,867,061 downwards.
GAGTCCGGATGAGTCCAGAAGCTGGATTATTAAGGCTTGCACAACTGATAAGCTTTGCTGGGTCATGAGGGAGTCCCTAGCCAGGAGGGAAATACTCTTAAAAAGGACTGCTGTAAACCTTTTCTGGTGATAAGAGAAGTTAGTGATTTTATTATGGGAATAGAAAAAATAGCCTTCCCCACCGTCCTCTGCTCTCACCACCTAAAACCCATTATGGTAACTTGTTCTGAAACACTGCTAGTAGTGCTCTCTTTTTAAATCTTGGTGATTTACTTACTAAGTAGAATAAAATGAAAGAGGCAACAATAATGGTGCTAGTGTAACCATGTACACAACCTTCAGATCCTTGGAAGAAAAAGTGTAATACATAAATAGTAGTGGCAGTCTATCTGGTAGCCTTCATGTTGTTCAAACTTAAAAATATGAAGTTTTTTTTAAGTTGAGAATAAATCTCTGTTTTAATTTATTTATTTTTAAATCCCTCTGCCTCCAGGGGTTTATGTTCTAATTGGAGCTGGTGCCCTGATGATGCTGGTTGGTTTCTTGGGATGTTGTGGAGCAATACAGGAGTCGCAATGCATGCTTGGTTTGGTAAGTATGGCAATAGTTTCTACAGTAGGTAGAAGGCTATACAGTAGTACCTCGGGTTATGAACACGATCCGTTCCGGGTCGCAGTTCGTAACCCGAAAAGGTCGCAAACCGAGCGCCATTTCTGCGCATGCGCAAAGCGCGTTTTTCGCGATTTTTTGCGCATGCGCAAAGCGCGCACGACGAAAACACTTCCGGGTTTGCGGAGTTCGTAACCCGAAGTGTTCGCAACCCGAGCGGTTCGTAACCCGAGGTACGACTGTACCGCTTTAATGTCTGCTGAATTCTTTAATGTCTGTTTTCAAAAGGAAGTACTTTCCTTGACAATGTGCATAAACTCCTCCCAGAATGCACACTGTGCAAAAAGTTGCCGACACAAGTTAGATTTCAACGTTTATGTCACAGAACCTCCTACATGTAGTGAAACTCATTCACGTTAGACCAGGCATCCCCAAACTGCGGCCCTCCAGATGTTTTGGCCTACAACTCCCATGATCCCTAGCTAACAGGACATGTGCTCGGGGAAGATGGGAATTGTAGTCCAAAACATCTGGAGGGCCGAAGTTTGGGGATGCCTGCATTAGACCATGGATACCTGGAGCCCAGTGCTCCCTACTTCATCCAGTAAAAATCTTCCAAGAAGGCTTTCCTAGTTATGCTACCCGAGGATCCCTTTTAATTGGAGTTGCTGGGGATTAAAATCTACTTGCATGTGGGAAGTCTTGATATAATTTGCCTTTGAACTATTTCCACTCCCTAATTCAGACCCCTGGGCTCTCACTTGTGGGGTGCCTCAGGGTTCTGTCCTCTCCCCCATGCTTTTTAACATCTACATCAGGCATAGGCAACCTTGGCTCTCCAGATGTTTTGGAACTACAACTCCCATGATCCCTGACCACTGGCCCTGTTAGCCAGGGATCATGGGAGTTGTAGTTCCAAAACATCTGGAGAGCCAAGGTTGCCTATGCCTGATCTACATGAAGCCGCTCGGAGAGATAATCAGGGTGTTTGGGCTGGGTGTTCTTCAATATGTGGATGATACCCAGCTCCACCTCTCTGTCAAATCAGAACCAGTTAAGGCTGTGAAGGTCCTGTGTGAGTGTCTGAAGGCGTTTGGAGCAGCGCCGTCTTAAGCGCCCCTGTCGCCATGGTGCGGCGGATCTCTCCGGCGCCCTTCCGCCCCGTTTCCCAGCGCGGTGGTCGTGGCGCTGCTGCGCGGCGGGCGGGCGGGCAGGCACAGCGTGATTTCTCTGGCGCCCTCCCGCCCCATTCCCCAGCGCGGTGGGCAGGTGGGCGCCGCGTGCAGCTGCGCAGCGGACCGGCAGACCGGCCGGCCAGCGGGCGGGCGCAGCTCGCGGCGCCCTCCTGGCGGGCCGGCTCCATGGTGCCCTGCGCCACAGGGGGTCTACGATGAGCCAGCCCTGGTTTGGAGGATGGATGGTGGTTAACGGATTGAGGTTGAATCCTGACAAGACAGAAGTACTGTTCTTGGGGGACAGGGGGCGGGCTGGTGTGGAGGACTCCCTGGTCCTGAATGGGGTAACTATGCCCCTGAAGGACCAGGTGCGCAGCCTGGGGGTCATTTTGGACTCACAGTTGTCCATGGAGGCGCAGGTTAATTCTGTGTCCAGGGCAGCTGTCTACCAGCTCCATCTGGTACGCAGGCTGAGACCCTACCTGCCCGCAGACTGTCTCGCTAGAGTGGTGTATGCTCTAGTTTTTCTCCGCTTGGACTACTGCAATGCACCTTTGAAGGTGACTTGGAAACTGCAACTAATCCAGAATGCAGCAGCTAGACTGGTGACTGGGAGTGGCCGCTGAGACCATTTAACACCGGTCCTGAAATATCTTCATTGGTTCCCAGTACGTTTCCGAGCATAATTCAAAGTGTTGGTGCTGACCTTTAAAGCCCTAAATGGCCTCAGTCCTGTATTCCTGTATACCTTAAGGAGCGTCTCCACCCCTATCGTCCAGTGAGGTCCAGTGCGGAGGGCCTTCTGGTGATTCCCTCATTGCGAGAAGTGAGGTTACAGGGAACCAGGCAGAGGGCCTTCTCGGTAGTGGCACCCGCCCTGTGGAACGCCCTCCCAGCAGATGTCAAGGCAATAAGCAACTATTTTACTTTTAAAAGACAACTGAAGGCGGCCCTGTTTAGGGAAGTTTTTAATGTTTGATGCTGTTCAGTTGGAAGCCGCCCAGAGTGGCTGGCGAAACCCAGCCAGATGGGCGGGGTATAAATAATAAATTATTATAATTCATCCTCCTTTCTATGGGCTTCTATGATTTAGAGCAGCCATTTAAAGCTTTGGGTGCAGCCCATGAAATTTCCCAGTAAGTACCCATGTGGAGCACAGCCCCAGTCTGTGAGGTTCGAGGCTTCTCAGTGCACGGCATTCCTTTTTGGAATTCCCAGGTACGGGAACAGAAGTGACGCCATTCCGTTGGTCGCTGGATGCGTATAGTGCAACAAGCAAAGCGGGGTGTGCAAATTGATACTCTGCTATAATTTGATTGCAGAGTTCACACACGGTGCTTGGAGAAATGCTGCGCAGTAAGCCCACAATTTATTGCACATTTAACTTGCGCACATTCAGCTTTAGGTGTGTTGACATTAAAAAGAAAAATAGGGGGCAGGGTTTCTGGGGGAAATGTCTTTGGCAATCCTACCTGCTGTTGAACCCAATGGGTTTTGACGATATGTGATTTTGGCTTTAGGAGCATACCATATTTTTTCTGTGTATAACACGCCTCCATGTATAAGGCAACCCCTATTTTGGGGGACACAAACTGAAGAAAATGGCTGGGGGGGGGGAGATTGCGAGATTGCCCAGAGCTGTTAAGCTTTTTTTGCGGAGGACTGACCAGAGTTGTTGAGCTTTTTTAGAGGGGAGATTGCAAAAAATCACTCACCCGTCAGACCATCACACAGCAAAAGCTGTTCCCTTCCTTGATGAAAAACAGAAAGCGCACGTCTAATACACAGAAAAGTACAGTAACCCCTGCATAAGTGACAGGCTTACTGTATTGGGGAAATGTCACTTAGGGTTCACAGATGTGTTTAGCAGTAACATGAGTGCTAATATAGATCATTAGGTGAGAGAAGAAATCCTTTTTGCGCTGAGAATTTTTCAACGGAGTCAAAGCACTCTATACGCCTTTATCACAATAATCCTTAGCATGCATACTTGAGTGTTGAATAAAGTGGAACTTCTGATTGCATAGGATTGGGCTGCGCAAGTGTGAGCTAGGAAGTTCAGATGTCTCCTCCAATGTCCTCAGTGGTCTTACATGAGCTGCTACCTCCAATGTCCTCAGTGGTCTTACATGAGCTGCTACACTTAGCCTGCTATCCTGCCTTGGAAGGTGACTGTGATATGGTAACTGAGATAAAGTTAACGAAGCACACAGAGCATTCTAAATCCCTAACTATATAGACTTGTTCAGTGTTATCATCTCATGTTTTTATAAACCAGCCATGAATGACCTTACTCTAAATGTCTCTCTTCTCCTTTGCCTCTAGTTTTTTACCTTCCTTCTCGTGATTTTTGCCCTTGAAGTAGCTGCCGCCATCTTGGGATTTTCAAACAAGGAAACGGTAGGCGGACATCTTTTTAAAGTTGATTTTGTATGCCATCTAGAATTAGAACGGAATCCTACATCCAAAATTCTGCCTCCAAATATCTGCTCTGGATTAGCAGATAGAAACTTGAAGTAGAGTTGTGGGTCACCAGTATTCTCGGGACTTGGCAGCTGAAACCTCCAGTTGGTTTCCCCCAGTGGTTAAGGACTATGTGGGCTGTAGTAGTATTAGTAGTAGTAATTACTGAGGGGGACAGAATAGAACTTGAGGCACCCCATAACCAGAAGGCCATGAGATAGAGCAGCAGTCTACTAGCACCTCCAACAGGTTCTGTCCTGGCCAGAAAGAACTGGAACCAAGACAAGACTGTGTCCCCCAAATCCAGTCTGACAACCAATAATAAACCTGTCAGTCTTTAAGATACCACAGGGCATACATCATATTTCCTTATTCCAAGCATTCCTTTTTGGTAGAATAGGGGCTGCCTCCCCACCCCTCACATCTGATTGACATGGTACACACCACTTAGACCTAGATGCAATCATGGTTTAATCCTGATTGAGAATTCAAAGCGACACAAGCGCTATTCCCCTATTGTCCTCCTTTCCCTCCCCCTCTGTAGACATTAAGCCCTAGATATGGCCAAGTTAGATTTTTTTGGGGGGGGGGGGAGCTGGGGAGGGCAAGGAGTGTTTTGGAGATTAGCCTGAAGGACTTCAGCAGTCATGTCGTAGACAGCATATTCCAGCTTCTCCTTTTCAAGCAAAAAGATTAATGTAACCAATTTGTCATTATTGGGGTGAATTATTATGTTGTTTGTGTTTTTAGATTATTAAGCAGGTGCAGGAGTTTTACAGATCAGCATATGACAAAAGAAGGGAACCTGCCGCCAAAGAAACTCTGAAAGCCATTCAGGCCGCAGTAAGTCAGATCAGATCTCAACTATTTTTTTCTTTGCTTCTGTAACCTGTTCAGAGCACTAATCCATGATGGGACTCTTTGCATTTCCCCCTCCCCAACAAGTGCTACCTATAGTTGATGTTAACATCCGCACCAAACTTGTTTAAAACCGACTGTGGTCGGTGCTCAAGTTGCAGCCGTCACAAACACTGTCCGTAGTTGGAGGAGAATTGGAAGTGGAGGGGAGGAGGCAATTGTGAGATTGGGGTGGGGTGGGGGAGTTGCCAAAGCTCTTAACCATGCCTAAGAAATTGAAGAACATCCCATCTCCACTGAGCCAGCGAGTGCTAGGAATGAAAGCCAGGAGTCCCAATTTGCAGCAGCTTAATCTGGGACGCGGGTGGCGCTGTGGTCTAAACCACTGAGCCTGGGGCTTGCTGATCGAAAGGTCGGCGGTTCGAATCCCTGCGACGGGGTGAGCTCCCGTTGCTCAGTCCCAGCTCCTGCCAACCGAGCAGTTTGAAAGCACGTCAAAGTGCAAGTAGATAAATAGGTACCGCTCCGGCGGGAAGGTAAACAGTGTTTCCGTGCACTGTTCTGGTTTTGACAGCTTAGTCATGCTGCCCCATGACCTGGAAAAACTGTCTGTGGACAAACAGCGGCTCCCTCGGCCAGTAAAGCGAGATGAGCGCCGCAACCCAAGAGTCGTTGGCGACTGGACTTTACTGTCAGGGGTCCTTTACCTTTACCTTTGATCTGAAAGGGGTGCTATTGTTTCTTTGTCCACCAGTCGCTTCCACCTAGACCATTGGGGCTCATTATAGTGTGGACGTGTTGTGTCCAGTGCAAGGCTGCTCAAAGGTTTTCTGCATCATGGATAGCTCCAAGTGAGCAGCTTGCTCTGACCAAGTTGAGGAGCTAAAATAATCTCCAAAGATCTTATTTCAGCAAAGTTCTTCGAGTTGATAATTTACCCAGATCTGTTGACTTGTATATATGTTTCAAGGACACCCATATTTTGAAAACACAACTGAAATGTAACTTTTCTCTCTGCTCTAGCTAAACTGCTGTGGCCTCACAGGGGCTATTGAGGCACTAGTTGAAGACACTTGTCCCAAACAGAGCGGTCTCGTCGAAACCGTGCAGCTACAGGTATGTCATTGGACCCCAGATAGGGACATGCCTCGTGGTACTAAATCTCAGCACAATGTGGCAAAATCCATCTCTTTGGTGCTTGCATGTATAAGAGTACAGAAGGTGAAGGGTTGTTCTTTTTTTCCCCAGGGATGCCCTTCAGTTATTGAGGAAGTCTTCACCAAAAAGCTGAATGTGATTGGTGCGGTCGGCATCGCTGTTGGCGTGGTGATGGTAAGTACCAACATTTTCCATAAGTTTGGCACATAGCTGCATGTTGCATAATGCCAAGCATGGCGTTTTTTGTAAGACCATAATTATAATATTTATACCCTGCCCATCTGGCTGGGTTTCCCCAGCCACTCTGGGCGGCTTCCAATAAAGATTAAAAATACAATAAAACATCAGTCATTAAAAACTTCCCTAAACAAGGCTGCCTTCAGATGTCTTCTAAACGTCAGGTAGTTGTTTATCTCTTTGACATCTGATGGGAGGGTGCCACCACCGAGAAGGCACTTACATGTAAAAGCCATCAAGAGGCCCAATTCTGCTAAGAGAAAACCAGCCGTGGCAAACAGTGTGAAGCTCAATGGCTGGTGTGATCTACTCTCCTGCAAGATCTGAGGACACTTCAGAACTTGAGCTGTGCTGCACTGTTTTTCCAAACCATCGCTGGCTTTGAACCATTGCAGTTTAAACCTGGAGCAAAATTATTTAATTCACTGATCTCCTTGGTGGTATTCTTCATGGAGAAACTTTGCCAATTGTGTGTCTGTCTTTTTTTTTAGATCTTCGGTATGATTTTCAGCATGATCCTTTGCTGTGCTATTCGTAGAAACCGAGAAATGGTCTAAAGGAGCCTCAGGCAGAGTGGATTATAAGCAGCATTCAAGGAATTGCCAGTTATTCACTTTAGCATTCTGAAAGTCATTTCTAAAGTTATATATTTGTTTTAAAAATGCTTTATTTAGTACTGATCTTCGTTTTTATGTTTTTGTTTATAAAAGTTTAAAAGAAATCTAATTTTGAGAAGGTACTATATTTGTTAAGCTAAAGTCTAACAACTTGTATATAAGGGTTTGTCTTCTTTATTCAGACTTAACTGGGATGTAACTTACATTGGAGAAAATTTGATACTTAATAAAGATTTAAGACCACATAGTGACTTTTTTTAAAAAGTGACTTTCTTTTCAGTGTACTAATTCTGACACAGGAGGGGGGTAATGAGGGCTAAATTGTTTTTTCATGGTATTTCTTAGCAAAATCCTCAAATACTGAAAATATTTCTTGCATGTGGGTAAGATCCTGACTCTTTTCTCCCGTTACTATAACAGACTTGGTGGGCAACAAATATTAAACTAAAGCATCCTATTCATGAGCAACAGACTAATTATTGAAATTATTTTAGATATATATTGGAAGTGATTTAATAGGTGACAATTGACAATGAATATCTTCAAAACTACCATGCAGAGGAGTATTTTTTAGTTGCTGGGGGAAAAAACGTGACAGACATGAAGAGATGAGTCAAAATATTTGGACAGAATTTATGCGGATGGGTTTGCATTTTATACTCAAGACTTAAATCATAGAATTGTACAGTTGGAAGTATCCCCAAGGGTCATCTAGTCCAACCCCCTGCATTGCAGGAATCTCAACTAATGCATCCTTGACTGATGGCCATCTAACCTCTGCTTAAAAATCTTCAAAGAAGCAGAGTCCACAGCCTCTTTAGGGAACCCATTCTACTGTCAAACAGCTCTTCTTGCCTGAAAGTTTTTCTTGATGTTTAGCCAGAGTCTCATGCCTTGTAACTTGAATCCATTGTTTCGGGTCCCACCCACCAAAGCAGGAGAAGGCAAGTTTGCTCCATCTTCCATGTGACAGTCCTTTAGATATTTGAAGATGGCTCTCCTATCTCCTCTCAATCTCTTTTCCAGGCTAAACATACCCAGCTCCCTCATACCCAATGTGAAATGCATAATTTAATTTTCAGTTGTCTACAGAATTCTGTCTAGAGAGAGAAACAAAGCATTGTAAATACGGAGCAGAAAAAAAATGGAATGTAGACTGCAGGCCTGGGGACATTTACCTGTAATTTTCACTTTTAAAACAGGTAGATTATGGACAGTCTATCCATTCATCACTTAAATAAAGCAAAGTGAGGATGATACCCTAGAGCTTCTTTTAACCATACAGTGGTACCTTGGTTCTCAAACTTAATCTGTTCCAGAAGTCCGTTCCAAAACCAAGGCGTGCTCTCTCTTGGAAAGTAATGCAAAATGGATTAATCCGTTCCAGACTTTTAAAAACAACCCCTACAACATGAATTTTGCTATCTAACGAGACTATCCTATATAATAAAGTGAAAGTGTCTCTGCGTCCAGTATTCCCTGTGTCCCTGGGTTTGCGCTACTGCGCATGTGCCCCACGGACACAGGGATTGGACGCAGAGACTTGACGCACAAACACACACGCTCTCCCCACCCCTCTGCCTACCGTTTCCCTCGCAGTCCTCAGAAGAATCGCGGCCTTCTCCTGGGCGCCCGCTGGCCAGCTGGGCTCAGCGGAGCACCCCGACAAAGCGGCGGCCGTGGGAAGGGCCAGCCGCCCCCCCCCACGCGCCGCTGAAAAAGGCCGAATGTTCTAGCGCCCGTTTAGTAAACGGGCTGAATGACACTAGTTGATCCATAAAATGAAAGCCATAAACAATGTACTGCAGTCACACAGTCAATCCATCAGTAGCTGAACTGGGTTCCACACAGTCCCAAAAACAAAACAAAAATGAGCCGCAGAACAAAAATGCAAAATAAATAGCAAAAACAGACAGACCTCAGCGTAACACTCAAAACAGAGCATGTACGGCTTCTGGAAAAAGTTCACAAACCGGAACATTTACTTCCGGGTTTGCAGTGTTTGGGTTGTTGTTTGAGTACCAAGGCGTTTGAGAACCAAGGTACCACTGTTTTATGGTTTGCCGTGGGATAATTTTAATTAATCTTGAAAGGAACTTGATTCTTAAAGCGTCCTTGCTGCTGAATTATCATCTGCCTCTGTAACACAGAGCAGTATGTCCTGGCTATGGAGTAGAAGCTTAAGCGAGGCTTGTTGGCTTCTATATTTAGAATGTGGGCGGTGCCTGCAAGTTCCCCTGTAATTGCAAGGCACATATAATGAGCTACATCTTTCTTTGTTTTGCTCTTTTACATTGGTTTAAAAAGAAAAGAAAAAGGGGGAATCTCAAATGCATAATTACAGCTTGCAACATTCAGGACCCCAAACAGTTATAAAGAGCCAGAGGCTGTTTTTTGTGTGCTCTGTAACTGGATCGCAAAACCAGACGAGAGATTTTTCCATTGTCAGACACAAACTGCCACATTCTCCTCTTACTGAAAATAAATCTACAAGGCAGCCATTCATGGGGCGTGAATGCTTCACTTGACTGAGAGCCCCTGTTAGATGTTCAATAGATCTTCAGAGCTGAGCTAACTGCTGGCCTTTGTGCGTAGGTTTGTCAATTGTGACATTTATCCCAAACCCCCAGCAAATCCAGACTACAGCAGATTGAGAGCTTCTAAGATGTACAGTAGTAGAAACAAAATAAAAAAATTCCTTCAGTAGCACCTTAAAGACCAACTAAGTTTTTATTTTGGTATGAGCTTTCGTGTGCATGCACACTTCTTCAGATACAGTGAAATGGAAGTTTCCAGGCACTTATGTAGAGAAGGGGTGGGGAGGGGTGGGGATGGGGAGGGGGGATCACTCAGAAGGGTGGTGGAAATGGGTGATTGACTGACTGATAGCTGTTGATGACCGCAAACGACTGCAAATGGTTTTGCATGAAAAAGCAAGGGTGGAGATGGCTGAAGATCGCTTATCATGTATAATGAGATAAGAACCCGATATCTCTGTTCAAACCAGGTCCCTCCATGGTTTTGAGCTTGGTGATAAGTTGCAATAAGTAGAAACAATTCTTCTTAAGATGAGCATTCTGGAGAAGAAACTGGCTGTCATTGTAAGCATTCCCACATCGATTTCAGTGTGCTTGAAGTGGCACCGCAGGCCACAGTGCCAAGGCAAAGTTGTGTTTGCCAAGGCAACAGCAGCGTAGGTGTTTGTGGGCCGGGAACAGAAGCACAAGGAAAGTCCTTAACTTTTAAACACCCTGGAGTGTGGTGTGTGACTGCCTTATATAGGTACAGGTAGGTAGCCGTGTTGGTCTGGCGTAGTCGAAACAAAATAAAAAAATTCCTTCCAGTAGCACCTTAGATACCAACTAAAGTTTGTCATTGGTATGAGCTTTTGTGTGCATGCACACTTTTTCAGATACAGTGGTGCCTCGCTTAACGAATGCCCTGCTTAACGAAATTTCCGCTTAACGAAAGGTCTTTTCTAGTGGAGGTTGCCTCGCTACACGAATTCGTTTTACGAAAAATTCGTCTAATGAATCGCGGTTTCCCATAGGAATGCATTGAAATTCAATTAATGCGTTCCTATGGGCAAAAAAAATTCAAAAAAATTCAATGCATTCCTATGGGATTCGCTAGACGAATTTTTCATTATAAGAAAAGACCCGTGGAACGAATTAAACTCGTCTAGCGAGGCATCACTGTACACTGAAACATAAGTCTCCAGACCCTTATATATAGCTTTATATAGGGTTAAAGCAAAGTTATGGTGAGAGTTATGCTTCCCCATTCTAGATGTGCAGAGGCTGGCTCAGATTACTTAATAGGAGGAAAAGGTAATCTGCACATGCACAGGTGCGCTCTCTGGGCGGTACTACATATTCCTTTCCATAACTTTGGAGCCTGGCTGAAGATACTCCTGTGTAAATTGGAGCTCATAAGGCATGAATTGCAATGGAAATGCTTTTGGGTTGTGTTTTGCTGCTGTTTCTCACCCATTCTGCAACTGTCATCTGTCAGCTGCTAGCCCTCTAGCCATACCTGCCAAGTTGTGTCAGAAATAAGGGACCGGGCGGAAATAGCAGACCAGAAGTAGCGCTGCCACCATTTTGGAACTGGGCGGAGCATGCTCAGAAGTGACTTTTGATGATGCTTTGCCCAGTTCCAAAATGGCCGCCACACCAAAAAAAGGAACAGCTGGAAAAACGGGGATTTCCCAGGGAAAACGGGAGACTTGGCAGCTATGCCTCCAGCCCAGGTTCCAGCTTACTACTACTACTACTACTACTGCTGCTGCTGCTATTGAATTTATATACCACCCTATTCCTGGGGGTCTCAGGGCAGTTCACAGAATAAAATCAAGATATAAAACCACAAAATACATAATAAAAAATAACAACAAGCCAATACTCCCCCCCCCCAATATTAATAATACTATTAACAGAAGTGAAGACGGGAGTGCCTGGCGTGCTCTGGTCCATAGGGTAACAAAGAGTCGGACACGACTAAACAACAACAACAACAACAAAATTAACAGAAGCACTTATCTGGAATTTTGCTAGGGTCAAAGCCACGGTACTTGAGGGAGAAAGCCACAAAGGGTTAAGTTCAGCATCTCCACATTTCCCCTGGAAATTGTACCCTCTGACTCTGCAGAGAAGAAGATGCAAATCAGACTTAAAGGGCTGAGCTGGAGCACTTCTCGCCTGCGCCGTATCACTCCAAACTGTCCACACTTTACTTGTAAACGTTTGAATCTAGCCTGTTCTTTCCTTGCTATTAAATTGACATCTTGCATTAAGAACTTGCAAGATTCCACCAGATTCCATTTCCTGCTTTGTATGTTAAAGCTTACCAGAATTCCCAGGGCTCAGCTTCCTGAAAGAATCTCACTTTTTTTTTACCTGGAAAACTGATCTACTTTTCTCACCTGCCTGAGAACATTCTGTGTAGTGAGCCTTTAAAAATAAAATGGAAAATAATCCCAAGCCGTTGGACTGTATCATTGGATGGTGCGCCCAGTGTGATGGGAAGGAGACTGAAATAGCAGGAAGATGCCAAAAAAACACAGGAAGAAACAAGGAGGAAAGCTTTCAGATGCATAAGAAACAATTATTCACCAGATACTGAGGAAGAACTCCGTTGGAAACATGTTGGGCTCAACTAAAAGTTATTTTCTGCACCTGGATCTTCCCTGCTTCCTTCCTTCCCTCTTTCTCCCAGAATGGTCACATGGGAGAAAATCCAACTGGCTTCTTAGCCAAGCCTATTCTATGCTTAGGGTACATTTCTATACACATTTACTTGGAAATGATTCTATATGAAATCAGTGAGACTACACAGTAGATACATATAGGATTACACTGCTAATAACACCCTGAATTCACTCACATAACTCCGAAATCTAATCTAAATTCCTTCTCATACTAAGTCTTACAGCTGTTCTAAATTATTGGTATTAACACATTATGAAGATTTTGAAATGTTCTTTACGTCGGTTAAACTATCAGGTCTTTGAAATTATACTTTCTATTTTGATTAGGTTTTTTTTTAGTTGCTTAATTTATGTATTTGCTTTGCTGTTTCATTTACTTGTATAATCCCTGCTGCACTATATTGTGTCAATTAAGAGTTCTAGAAGAGGGGGGGCAATAGGAATGTCTTTTCCCATGAAATACATAAATACTTCCTCACCTGAAATCCCAGCTCTTCCTTATATTTGGACAAAAGCTTCAGAGTGTCCTTCATTCCAGTCATTTTCCTGCTCATTCTGATTTCACTTTCAATACTGTTAAGAAAAGAGGCAAATACACATATGCACACTACATTAATTTCATCATCAACTTTCCTTGCTGATGTTGTTGAGGGAGGTTATTTGTTTAATAACTTGAGCTTTAGTAATCTCAGATGCTTCACAACTCAAGCAGGGCCAACAGGAGGCAAACCAAACTCAAAGGGCATCTAAAGATGTTTGACAGAGGTGTGCTGGGCTAGACAGAGCCAATTCTGATTGCTCAACTTTGTTTACCACTCACTCTTTCTCCAGGAGCTCAGAACCAGGGTGTAGGGAGCTGTCCCATTTTATCCTCGCAACAACATTGGAAGGTGTGTTAGACTGAGTGAGATTGACTGGTTCAGGCCATCTGGTAAGCTTTATACAGTGCTTTTTTTCTGGGGGGACGCAGGGGTACGTAAATCTTAGAATTTTGAAGTGTCAGGCATAGCTCTAGTGGCTTTAGCCCAAACGTAGCAGAGTTTTCCTGCACAGCGCAGAAGCTACCGTAGTTGAGGTGGAAATGACTAGTCGGCTAGACGCAGAATAACTATTTACAGGATTTATTAAAAGAAAATAAAACCAGCAGAGTTTCTGCATACAAAGCAAAGCAAAATAAATCCTTACTCTCTCTCTCTCTCTCTCTCCAACCATACGCAGCACTCCTACTCCTAACGCCCATGAGAAACAACTGTGCTAGCATTCCTAGATAACAGAGTTCAGTGCTGGTCATTAACCAATGAGAGAGTTGTTGCCAGGCCAGGCAGACCTTGGCTTTCTGCCAAGAGTAAATTGACACTGCCTTGAGTTAATTGTGCGAAGCAAGAATCTGTAAGTTTCCCATGAGAACCAATTATCAGAAACCGAACAGTAAACCCCTAAACATTTTGTGAATCTTTGTACTTGGTTCATTTACTGTATTTATTTTTCCCGATTTGAACTACAAAATGGTGATTTTCTTGAGTCAAAATGAGCGTACCCCTAAACATTTTTTTAAGAAAAAAAATCACTGGCTTTAAGAGAGGGGATTTTCATCCAGTTCTCCATGGTCTGAATCCAAAGTTCAGTTCACGAAAATTTGAGTGTGCCTCTAAATTCTGCTGGAGACAATATAGCAGAAAATGAGCCCATCTTTTCCCAGAATCCCCCGCCCCTTTCTTCTTATATCTTCTTTTTAAAGTGTCACTACTGCATGCACCAGGGAGCACAACAAATGGCAGGTTTGGGGAAAGAAGCCAAAGGAACATGCGTTTCCTCAGTGCTGGAGCCTGGCAGTCCTGATGTTCATGATGTTACATTCTCATTGTGGAGGCTGCCCAACAAACTGCCCATTTTTTCCCCCTTGCTCCCTTCTCTGAAGCCTTGGGTTTAAGATTGATAACTTTGGGAATCATGGGTGGAGCCCTGCCATTTCTGGTGGATTGCTCACCCAACATATACAGCTGAAAAGGAAGTTGCCTTTGCCCTTTGTTTTCTGGCAACAAAACAACTAAAATCTCTGCTAGACCGGTGTGTCTTGGACTTGGCGTCATCATTCCCAAGGCCTCGGCTTGCTGTCATCGAGTTGTATCCACCACCCCTTCCTGATCATGGTGCCCAGGTCTTCCTTACCCACATCCTTGCATTTGAGCATCCAGCCCGTTTCCTCAATTTATTTACATTTGGCCAGCTCTTTCCCGTTACTTAACCCCCCTACATAAATATCTCATTTTCAGTCTAAGGAAGGAGGCCACCCTGAAATGTTTCTGCTCATTGTTAAAGTGGGAGTTTCTTTTTCCTCGGAGATACCACAAAAGCGACCTCCCCACCTCACTTTGCAATGGCCCCCGACGTCATTCTGAATTATTATCTTTATGATACATTTCTTTGGGAAATGTTTGAATTCAGCAAGAGCTGAGCTGGTGCATCTTCTTTTCAGAAACACGGTAGGCATTATAGTACGGCTCCCCGTGATTATCTTGGTTCATGGCACCGAGGGGAATAATATCCAGACATTTCTAAGAACGGGATTGAATGTTGACGTTCACAATGCTATAAGGTACACAGGCATTCACTGGGATAATTTGTGGCAGGGCAGTATAATAGTAAATATTTATTCTCCTGCAAATCCTTGGATGTCAGTCCTTGGCCAAGCTCCAAATCTGGAAACAGGTTTGGGCAAGGAGAAAAGCATTTGGCAGAGGTGGCGGGGAAGGGGGTATTTACAGGGGAAATTAGGGAGGAAGGGAGGCATTTAGTGGTTTAGCACTCCTCTCCCCTGATTCTCCCCTGCAGGAAACATCCAGTTGCTTCTCAGGCGATCAGGGTTGGTAATAATAAACATCACACGCACTTAAAAATAAAATCATCCCTTGCTGTGCCTAAGAATGCTGGCCCACAGAGGAATGTTCTACAGCTCCTTCAGGAAACCATTTGGTCTCAAACTTTGGAGGGCCTGGAGCAGAAAGAGCTGTCAGAAATGCCCCTTTGATTGTCCTTGCCTGGTTGGTCCAGACAGCAGCATATGCTCAGCGTCGATAAATGGCCATAATGGTGCAAAACACAGAAGGCGGGCTCAGAGTTATGTGGGGCCCAAGGTATTTGGGGGGGGGTGCTATAGGCCGCACCAACGCCACAAATCATTGTTTTTGTAGAATACCTAGCAAATACCTACAAAAGCAATGCAAAGAACAGGACTCATTAGGAGGTTTTGAGTAAACATTTACAAGTAACAAAATTTATACAAATTATAAGATTAAGTATAAAAAATGAATGGATAGGAAATAAGCAGGAACTGATATTGTGTAAAAACAATATAGAGAAGGGAGGGGGAGGGATAATTTGGGATTGGTGAATTATGATATTTGTTATACTAGGGGGGTGCGTGTGGAAAAACTTAATAAAAACTCTTTAAAAAATACAAAAGTGCCTCTCGGGCAGTAACGCTACCACTGACTTCAAATAAACAATGTTACCAGGTAAACCAGGCATCCCCAGACTGCGGCCCTCCAGATGTTTTGGCCTACAACTCCCATGATCCCTAGCTAACAGGACCAGTGGTTGGGGAAGATGGGAATTGCAGTCCAAAACATCTGGAGGGCCGAAGTTTGGGGGTGCCTGAGCTAAACACACACACACACACACACCACGAATCATGCTCAGAAAACAAAACTGAACTACGTATGCGAAATTGTGTTAAATTGCCTAGT
Organism: Zootoca vivipara; assembly: GCF_965207765.1. Taxonomy (NCBI): domain Eukaryota; kingdom Metazoa; phylum Chordata; class Lepidosauria; order Squamata; family Lacertidae; genus Zootoca; species Zootoca vivipara. The sequence goes on along the minus strand of NC_142588.1, from coordinate 6,850,989 downwards.
TTAGCCTGGATTGCTTCATTTTTATTCTTTATATAGCACCTGCCAGGAGAAGACTGCTTCTTCAGTGGGAGGGCTGTTGGCTGCACCTCAACCCTGTTGAAAATCCCCACCCAAAAAGCTCCTCCTGTCTGTGCCCAGAGGAAATGTGCCAGAGGCACCTAGCTTCCCATAGCAAAAAGCGCCGGGTTGGGACCACAGCACAGCAAGAAAGGATTAAAACCATGCTGCAGTTCACAGATGCTATTTAAAGCTGTAAACCGTCTCCGGCAAATTAACATTCAGACATTCAGACAAATATCATGTTCCCGATGAATATGTAGCAGCAAACCCATGCTCTTTGGAGCCACGGACAGAGAGGAATGAAAATGGGTGTGTTTTGAAATGGAGGGCAAACATCGCAGACCCTTCTAGCTCGGCCAATTTGTTCACCCCTGATCTGTGTTTGTGCCATCGCTGAAATGAGTTAACATTTTGTAGGCACATGATGGGAGGAGATAACGCATCGTTCTCCAGAACATGCAGTCTCCTGCCTTTGGGTGTGGAGTTGGAATCAGTAACTTTTGGGTTCGTTCCAGACCCGGGTTTCTAGAGTAACAGCTCCCTGGGCTTTCCTGCCAGTTGTTTTTAAAAGTTTATATAAGCCTACCTACATTCCTTTCTTATTTGTGTTTGACAGTGTTGCAATTAATCGCCTAAGAAACCCTGCAAACAAATGAAAGGGCTCCCTGTAAGTTCAGAGCCCTCAAGGGTGCGGTGCTCGGCTCGCTGTGTGGAGAAGTGGTTAGATTTTTGCTGGATGACTAAACTGGAAGCTATTCAGCTGTGCTCCCCACAAAGGTTTTTTCTTCTTCTTCCTACGCCATTATTTGCCAAATGGATTGTTCCACTGGATAGAGGGACACTGGATAGTATTCTCCAAAGCGGATCACAGAGACTGGATCCACTGTTTACCGACTGAAGGAAATTCCTCTAGTCACAGGGAAGTTTTGGTAGAAAGAGAAGGCTTGTTACAAAGCAGAGAAACCAGTTTCCGAGGAAATTGCAAGGGTGTTGCAGCCTCACCGAGTCAGTTTCAACATATAACTGGGCTTCTCGCTCTTGTTTGTTTCCTAAACTTCAGATAGCAGAGGAAATACTTTTTTCTGAATTTAAACTGGTGGAACAACTCAACCTTGTGGGCCCAAAAGTTTACTTTTAGAGTGTGGCACTGTAAGAGTAAGGTTGGAAAGAACCTCTCTCAGAGAAACCCAATATCTGTGTTTCTGCATAAGAAGGAGGCACAGCCCAGGCAGTAATCCATGCATGAGGACGAGCCATTTTCCTGTGGTTTTGCAAAGGGGAATGTGTGACCAATTCATTGCACCAGATGCAGGGATGAAGCTCAGGGCCAGAGCAAAGCATCATGCAGAGACACAGTGAGCAGCCTCCTCTGCGATTTGAGAGGATTTGATTTCCTTATCGTGGCACACTAGGAACCAAACGGTAACTCCCAAATTCGTTGGTTTGAAAAATTCTTCACCACCCTTCAAGAACAGTTCCCAAGGTAATTGCAATTAACATAATAAATAGGGGTGGGGGTGGGGAAACATAATCATGACATAAAACAAAAACAGCAGCGAAAATAGCATAAAAAGATATTAGACAAATTGCAGGAGACCAAAGGCACCAACCCAGATAACAGCAGAACCTTCCTGATTGCAGACAAGGGTGCTACAACTGAAAAGGCCCTCTCCCTAGTTTCTCACTTGCCTTACCTGAGCCGGCCGGGCCATTTGGAGGAGAGCACCGCGACAGGGTGAACTCCCGTTGTTCCGCTCCAGCTCCTGCCAACCTAGCAGTTCAAAAGCACGTCAAAGTGCAAGTAGATAAATAGGTACTGCTCCGGTGGGAAGGTAAACGGTGTTTCCGTGTGCTGCTCTGGTTTCAGTGTTCCGTTGCGCCAGAAGTGGCTTAGTCATGCTGGCCACATGACCCGGAAAAACTGTCTTCGGACAAACGCCAGTTCCCTCGGCCTGTAAAGCAAGATGAGCACTGCAACCCCAGAGTCGTCTGCAACTGGAACTAACTGTCAGGGGTCCTTTGCCTTTACCTTTTTACTGATAGATGATCTCAATGTGTGGGCCACTCCAACTGAAAAAAATATGAACGACAAAGGAAGAAATTGCATTCAGAGCCACTTCAAACATCAGATTCTTAGCCATTATCCTCCAGCCCATACATAGAATTGCAGAGTTGGATTTGACCCTGAAGATCTCTAGTCCAACCTCCTGCAATGCAGGAACATGCAGCTGTCCCGTGTGGGAATCGAACCTGCAACCTTGGCATGATTTGGCACCACACTCTAACCAACCGAGCTGTCCAGGAGGGGAAGACACACACACACATGCGTCCATATATTCATACACACATTGGTTTGGCATGTGAGTTGTGCTGGGCCATGAAATGTTTTAGACTGCTGTTTGAATGGTTTAGTTTTGCATGTGAAGACCCCCCAAGACCTCCCAAAGAAAGACACAGTTGACACCAATATTAGTTTAAGGTTATTGGCATAATTTTGGCCACAGCTTTATTGATTACAGAATGTGAGTGGTTTGCTTAGGCATTGGTTCAACTAGCTGCACCAACACCTCAGGCAGGGCAGCAACTGGACACCAGCAGAAGTCAGTAAGGAGCGTTGGTCCTACCACAGACGCAACCTCACCCCAAAACGCTCCCAGGTGCTCTGGCGTGGCCCTAACCCAGGCTTCCTCAACCTCGGCCCTCCAGATGTTTTTGGCCTACAACTCCCATAATCTCCCACAATCCCTAGCTAGCAGGACCAGTGGCTAGGGATGATGGGAATTGTAGTCTCAAAACATCTGGAGGGCCGAGGTTGAGGAAGCCTGCCCTAACCCCTGGAAGGGGATTGGACAAAAGCAGGCATCCCCAACTGCGGCCCTCCAGATGTTTTGGACTACAATTCCCATCATCCCTGACCACTGGTCCTGTTAGCTAGGGATCATGGGAGTTGTAGGCCAAAACATCTGGAGGGCCGCAGTTTGGGGATGCCTGGACAAAAGCATAGAGAGCACCTGGATTCCTTTAACAGAATACCCGATCACACATTGGGAAAGGCAGGTATGACAACCTACCCTACCCTCCACCTTGAATCAATGCCTAACCGCCAAACCTCACAAAGTTCAGTGTATCTGAAGAAGTATGCATGCACACGAAAGCTCATACCTATGACAAACTTAGTTGGTCTCTAAGGTGCTACGGGAATGATTTTTTAAATTTTGTTTTGAAAGTTGTGATGATTTGCTATGCGGCAGGTGAAACCCAAGTGGCACCAGCCAGTCAGCCAAATGGGGAAAATTCCTGCCGTGCCCCTGTCCCAACGACAGCTGACACACGACGGCATAGCAAGATCATAGCAAAACACTAAATATAGGGAGGGTGGACGGGTGATCCGGTGCACGAAGCGAAAGAGAAAGCAAAACGTACCTATGATTCGGACTCAATTCTCAAACATGTCTCGGCTACTCTTTGGAAGAATTTATAGAACATTTCTGAATATAAGATAACATCTTCTTTTACTGAATATAAGAGAACATAGTCTTCTGCTCCGGAGAGTCAAAAATTGGCAAACGACCGGAATCACTTTTATAGGAAAGTCAAGGATTATCACCTAGAGCAATTCACTCGGCGCCAGAGGCACCAACAACCACCTCAACCTGTTCTGAAGTCACTACAGGGACAGAAGGCAAAAGCTCCAGGCGCAGTCGGAGTGAATCCTTTGCTTGAAAGAGTGTTCTGCACACTCCGATCCTCACACAGATATTTAACAGATATTTTGTATAAAGTACGTTTACATTGTAAAATTAGCCAAAGCAAATTCCAAGTATGTAAGTACTTGGCAAATAAATGACTATTCTATTCTATTCTATTCTATTCTATTCTATTCTACTCAACATGCAGTGGTATATAAAGGTCCCTCGGTTAATACTGGAAATTCCCTTATTCCAGCGCCGTTTCCCGCTGCTATCTTGGATTGTTCGATATACCGTAGACCAGGCACCCCCAAACTTTGGCCCTCCAGATGTTTTGGATTACAATTCCCATCATCCCTGACCACTGGTCCTGTTAGCTAAGGATCATGGGAGTTGTAGGCCAAAACATCTGGAGGGCCGCAGTTTGGGGATGCCTGCCGTAGACTGTCCCCATGACAGGTGAGGCTGCTGCTGATCCCTTATTTTCAAATCCTAAAGTTGACAGCTTTGCATCAATCGGGTTGTTGCGGCCTATCCAATCGCTCCCACCCACACCAACAGTGAAGTCAGTCCTGATGATCTCACCGCAACATGTGCCCACCGTGATGAGGACACGATTTATGGGAATGAGATTATTTATTCATTGGAATGAGGTGATTTAGTTCAAATGTGTTATTTACACATGATGTGGTATATCCTGAAAGATGGCATAGAAATATTTATAATGAATTCTGAGTGAAGTGTGTTATGCTTCTTTTTATTTTTCTGACGCACACTGCAAGGTTAATTATTGACATACAGTGGTGAGGGTTATTTTTTTCTGCAACTAATTTTTTTTCTGTAACTATTTTTTGATTTTCCCTAGTATTAAAACCCTGGTTCCGATCATTTTAACCTAAGTCTGCAGGGGAAAATCTTTGGTTTCAGAGAGGGAAATTTCAATGCATATGGGAGGAAATTTTGACGGAGACAATTCACACAAACGAACATGACTAGATCTTCCTTTTAATTGCGCAGAGTGTTGAGAGGTCTTGCTTATATCCTGCAGTTACTGTGGTGTATTGCAAAAGCAGAAAGGTGCTTTCAAAAAGGAGAAGTTTTGTGTGAACAAACAGACTGACGTCATAGGAGGAACTGTCAGAGTCATGGGAAATGCATTCTCCACTCATCGCTTTTGTTCTGTTAGAATCCCTTGTGTATAAGTCCTATTTGTGCACAGGCCCGTCCTAGCCATAGAGGCTGGTGGCGTGGAGAACCATGGCGCCGGGCGCTGGAGGGCGCTGGAAGGGTGCCAAGTGAGCGCAGGGTTCCGGCGATCTGACCAGGACTGCGCTCCACGAGCTGAGAGGCAGCGCCGCGTCTCTCTCCTTCTCCGATGACTCCGCGCTGTGCCTCCTTCTCGTTTCCCCAGCGCTGGGTTCCGCTCAGTCAAGCTTTGCCACCAGCGCACGCACAGCACCCAAGCAGCTCTTGCTGGCCTGGGGATGCGCGCGCTGATGGCAAAGCTTGACTGAGCGGAACCCAGCGCTGGGGAAACGTGAAGGAGGCACAGCGCGGAGTCCTCGGAGGTGGCCTCCCGCTGCTGCCGTGGTCCGCTTGGCACTCCCGGGTCCTTGGAGAGGCTCTGGAGGGGGGCGCTGGAGGGACCTTAGCGCCAGGGCGCTGGATGGGCTTAAGACGGCCCTGTTTGTGCCTATAAACCCAAAGCAGCAATGCACAGCTTCTACTGCAACAGCAGAGAGATTTCACGACTTGAATCTGTACCCTTTTCCTGGTTTTCTCATCCATACGGATTTGAAAATGGCCAAGCTACATGTTACAGAAAACAGACTGGCTCTATATAGCTCAATTTAGCTGCCATTAAAATTAATGAGACAAATTAATCATGGCTTAAATCCCTTTGAAATCAATGGGAACTAAGTGGGAACTAAACTTAGTAGAGTAGGCTGCATTTCTACTATATATACTCCCCTGGGAGTAAGGTGGGCACATATATGCCCATTCCTGTTTCTCATTTTTCCACTCACAATGTATGTTTTCCACATTTCCAAATGAGTTTGGAATTAAAAAAACAAACAAACAAACAAACAAGGTATTCCCCAAAATTCCTCAGTATCTTAGTGCAAATTTCTCCTAAGGAGCAAGATGGAAGATTTATCCCAATGGCCTGTCCTAAATCTATCATTTGTAGCATAACCTTTCTGCAGTTTTGGAAAAGACACAAAGGGTTGGCAGACAAAAATGAATCATTTTGTTTGAGAGAATAAACTCTGGAGACATGAGAAAGAAGGCAGAGTGACAGATTTTCAGTTATATCTGCATGCTGATCAGTTGATTTTTGATTTTTTAAAAAAATGCCTTGAAAAGCCCTTGGGAACATAGCATGGACCAATGGTTTATGTCATTTAAGAGAAATGGAAGTGGAGGGATTTGGCAAGCTGTGTGGGATGCCCAATCGCAACGGGGCAAACAAGAGATGTAAATGACATGGAGGTTTGGCAAAATGAAGGGCGGGGCAGAGAGAACAAAACCGGGGAAATTAAGAAGAGAAAAAGTTTGAAATACAGATATTTAACTTTTCCTGAGAGAAGGAAATGCAACAGAGCTCATTCTCAGTGACTCACAGTTGAGCCAGAATTCCACCATGTGGACCAAATAACAGTAACAGGGCTTTCCTCTCAAAATCTACAGTTGGGGATTTTTCCATGCCTCTGTTAAAAATGAAATAAAACCCCCCAGCTTGTTTTTATTCCAGTGCAGTTGATCATAGTTTCCACGGCTGGCTCGGGCATGGTGGCCCGGTCATGCTGTGAGAGCCGAATATCGCAGAAAAGGTTATATGTGCAATTTGAGATTCAAAACATCTGAGACTTGCATCCCAGGGAGGCCAGCTTTTGTAGTCATTTCATCCAATGGGGGGATACAAACACATATTATTAGATCCTATCCGAATTGAAATTGAAAAAGAGCAAGTAATTAAACATGTTCATTTAACTTCAGTTCACTGGCATATGACTCATTTGTAATGGGTTCAAATAATAATAATGTTGCCACAGGATATATTAATCAACAGCAACATCCAACAGTCTCTGATAACATTTGACCGGGGAAATGTCCTTCCAGGAGATAACACGAAATCTGCTCTGTCTCTGCTGTTTTAAACAGGAAGTTAACACAAGCAACAAGCAAGCTGTTTCTGGTGCCATGAGCTGAAGTGCAGAAACAGAACAATTGATGTTTAAGCCAAAAATATTGGCAAAGCTACTGCCTATGAATTAAGGGCCCATCAGTCCAGAGCAGTGCCTGACCCATTCTTCCTTATCCTCTTCTGGCCCTCGGGAATCCACCCTGGAGGCTGGATTAAGGATTTCAGGAATGAGCAGAGGGTGCTTGACAGGGTGGCAAAAGTGTACCAATGAAGTACAGTGGTACCTCGGTTTATGGACACAATTGGTTCCGGAAGTCTGTTCATAAGTCTGGTCCAGGTATAAAGATTTGCTAGAAAGGAAAACACCTAAATGGATTTCGCCTTTAGAGGCCAAGGCTCGAAAAAGGTTAAACATGGAGACCGGTTGGTTGAAATATAGAGATTTGTTGATTGAGGAAGGAGACCAATTTAAGTTAAAAACTTATGAGGAGCTGAAAGGTAAACTAGATGACTGGCTCCAATACCATCAGATAAATGAAGTGTTTAAAATGGACAGATTAGTTGGTTTTCAAACAGAGAAGTCAAAGGTGGAAACAGAATTGTTAGAACCTAAGACGAAAATACTTTCCAGAATGTACAAATTGTTGCTAGAGTGGTATACGAAAGATGAACAAACAAAAAATGCTATGATTTTGTGGGCAAAAGATGTTGGACATAATATAATGATGGAAGATTGGGGAAAATTATGGAAAGAGAATATTAAGTTTACTGCGTGTAACTTATTAAGAGAAAATTTAATGAAAATGATGTATAGATGGTACCTTACACCAGTAAAACTACCAAAGATCTATCATAACCATGATAACAAATGTTGGAGATGTAATAAAGAAGTAGGTTCTTTCTGCCACATGTGGTGGACGTGTCCACTAGTGAATGACTTCTGGAATAAGATTTATAATGAACTCAAGAAAGTGTTGAAAAACACATTTGTTAAGAAACCAGAAGCATTCCTAGTGGGCATTGTAGGAAAGGAGATTCCCAAGAAGAATGTGTCTTTTTTTATGTATGCCACCGCAGCAGCGAGACTTTTGATAGCTAAGCACTGGAAGCTACAAACATTACCAACGATTGATGAGTGGCAGATGAAGATGATGGAATTTATGGAACTGGCTGAGATGACCGGACAAATCCGCAACCAGGGAGAAGAAGCGATGGAAGAAGAATGGAAAGATTTTAAACTATATTTGAAAAAATATGCTAAAGTAATATTTTAGATTAGAAATTAAGCTGTAAATAAAACTGTGGATTATGTGAAGATGTTATTTAGAGGGAAAGAAGAAGTTTTTATAAAGTGAATATTTTGACACAGAATTTGCTAATTAGAAATGTATATAAGAACCACAGGGACGGGAACCCGAGGAGGTCCCAATATACATTGTGAGGGAGATAAGATACAATGCTTTATATGTTTTTGTTTTCTGTTTTCTTTGGTTTTTTTGTTTTCTGTATTTTTATTTTCTATTGTGTATCTGTTTTATTGTTTTTAGTGTTTTGTTAACCCTTTTGTTCTGGAAAATCAATAAAATATTATTATTTTTTAAAAAAAACCCGGTTATTGTATTGGTTTATGAACACAATTGGTTCTGGAAGTCTGTTCATAAACTGAAGCGTTCATAAACTGAAGCGAACTTTCCCATTGAAAGTAATGGAAAGTGAATTAATCCGTTCCAGGTGGGTCCGCGGCGTTTGTAAACTGAAAATTCGTACACCAAGGTGTTCATAAACTGAGGTTCCACTGTACTGCAGCCCTGGATTTCCTTAGAGGGCTGCCTGAATCATATTGACATTTATTAAGGACTGGAAACTTCTCATGGACTTTTTGCATGAAAAAGAAACTTGCAATATCTGGATTTGAAGACTGAAAAAAACATTGGCTCGTAGAAAATAGAATAGTTGGATGTAGAATTGAGTGAATACTTTGAACACGTTACTGTATTTAGCTGACAAGAGAGTCAGAAGTCTTCATTTTTCCCTTTACTTTTACTTTCTTCTGTTTTTTTTTCTTCTTCTTCTCCCTTTCCTTTGCTCCTCTTTCTGTTTAGATTTTCTTTGCTTTTATTCTGGTATATTGTCAAAAGATACTTTGTTTAGGGTATAAACCAGGAATCCCCAAACTGTGGCCCTCCAGATGTTTTGGCCTACAATTCCCATGATCCCTAGCTAACAGGACCAGTGGTCAGGGATGGTGGGAATTGTAGTCCAAAACACCTGGAGGGCTGAAGTTTGAGGATGCCTGGTATAAACTTTTCTATATCTTTAGCTGTATATCAATGAAAATAAAATGTTGGAAAAAAAGAAAGCCAGGAGGTCAATTCTTTGTGCTCTGTTTTGAACATCGGAAGGAGGAGCAAGACCCAGAGCTGCCAGAATGGGCAGTAAGCCATGAGCTCCAATGACTTAGTGGGGCAAAATTCCTGCTAGCAAAACTAATGAAGATTAACACACCAAGGGAACTCAGGGAAGATGACTCTTGGCCTGGTGGAGACTCATGAAGCTTGTGGAGGACTCGGGGGACAGAGTGATAACCTCTGTTTATAAAGGTTTACAAAGAAAAAAAAGGATGGATTTCAGGTGCCTTCACTGTAATTCAGGGGAAACTTGAAATCTCAGGGCTCCCTATAGCAGATTGACAACTGCAAGAATCCTACTCATCAGGGACTAAGACAAATTTGGATGTATCAAAAAGAAAAAGTCAATTTACATGCAAAACAAAGGGCTGAATCTGTTTTATTGAACTATGATTCACTGTTTCCTTCCTCAGCAGAGCAATAATAATAAATTAAATAATAATAATAATAATAATAATAATAATAATAATTGAGCCAATTGAGCCAATCCTGTTATTTCCTCTTTTTAGTCTTTTGGGGTGCTGAGTTTCACAAAGTACATTCTTTTCTGTTTATCTCTAAGAGAAGGTTTAAAAACAACAAATCATAATATTTTTTCTCTCTCTCAACCCCCTTGTTTTCCATGAGGAAGCTTGAGTCAGTTCTTGCTGTCTTCGGGGAAATCTGGAAAGATAAAAGATCAGAATAATCTTGTGAAGTCATTGTCTAGGAAAGGAGGTGGAGGTAAAAAAAGAAAAACCTTGCAAAAAACCACTTTTGCTAGCCACCAGAGAGTTGTGTTTCTTATTTCCAAAATGTTGCCAGATATCAGAGTCCTCTGTGTGGCATATACTAGCCTTCTTGAGTACAGAACCCTCCACCCGCATTATTACCACCAGGCCAGAATGGTAATGGAATCGTCTTGGGCAAGAATTGAGTATCTAGAACAGCAGTTCCAAAAGGGAGAACAGTGACTCACTCCATCTCGGGTCATGGGAACCTTTTGGGGTCACCAGCATACAATAGACCCACAATGAGAAGATGGCTGTTTGGGAACTGGCCGCCAAAGGAAGCATTTGCTTATCAGCTCATTTCAGAGCTTCAACTCTACTGTTTTCCCCCATGAGAAGAAGGGAAGTAGTTTAAGTAGAAAAGGCTCTCTTACAGCTACTAGGAGCATCATTTTTGTAGCCCTTTAAACATGCCCCTTGCTATATTTGATCACGCCCCAGCTTTTAAAGGAACACATAGTTTTAACCTAAATTATGCAATTACATTATGTGTAGTTGTAACTCCAACCACAGAGAAAATGTTACTGTGCCTCACCCACCCTACAAAGAAAAACATAGCTGCCAACTCTCCCGTTTTCCCTGGGAAATCCCCATTTTTCCAGCTGTTCCTAGCTGAAAAAACGGATTTTTTTGTTTTCCCCCGGTTTATTCTGGTGCGGTGGCCATTTTGCAACTGGGCGGAGCACATAGCTGCCAAGTTATCCCTTTTTTAAAGGGATTTTCCCTTATGCTGAATAGGCTTCCTCGCGAGAAAAGGGAAAACTTGGCAGCTATGGCGGAGCATGCTCAGAAGCGACTTTTGATGCTGCTCTGCCCAGTTCCAAAATGGCTGCAGTGTGACTTCTGGCACGGCAGCCATTTTGTAACTGGGCAAAGCAGCATCCAAAGTCACTTCTGAGCATGCTCCGCCCAGTTCCAAAATGGCGGCAGTGCTACTTCCGGTCTGCTACTTCCGGTCCAGTCCCTTATTCCTCAGGCCGGAACTTGGCAGCTATGAGTATGCCCTATCAGCATGGATTTGAGGAACCGCACTTAAAGGATTTCAGAGGGATGGCAGGGGGAGGACTATCTAGCTGACCTGGAGGTGCAACTTTCTACCCAGAGTCTCAAGCCAGCAAGAACATTTCAGCTCCTTCCTAGAAGGCCTTCTGTATGGGCAGCAGAATCCTGGATGCCCAAGCAAACAGAGGACTAAATGCCATAAGCGAACAAATGCCTTGAATCCTTATGCAATTCTAAAATCCACAGAGTGACAATTTGGTAGGGAGTTTGGGATTTCACTTGGTGGAACTGTGGAGGAGGATAAGGATCCTGGGTCTTCCACTCCCAGTCCTCAACTTCTCCTTTGTGGGGCACAAGGATAGCCCTCCTTGCCACTCAAAAGAGCCAGTGTGGTGTAGTGGTTAAGAGCGGTAGACTCGTAATCTGGGGAACCGGGTTCGTGTCTCTGCTCCTCCACATGCAGCTGCTGGGTGAACTTGGGCTAGTCACATTTCTTTGAAGCCTCTCAGCCCCACTCACCTCACAGAGTGTTTGTTGTAGGGGAGGAAGGGAAAGGAGAATGTTAGCCGCTTTGAGACTCCTTCGGGTAGTGATAAAGCGGGATATCAAATCCAAACTCTTCTTCCCACCTGGGACTACTTTGCTTCCAGAAACTAACTTTGCTACTGTGAATGAGTAGGAACTCTCAAAAACAGCCTGCACTCCAAGTCCTTGAGGGCTCTTCCCAGCACCCAAGGAAAATGCTAAGAATATACTCACCTGCCCTTACAAGCTAAGGTGAGGGAGGATTCAAGGGGGACTGCAAGCCCAGGACCCTTGCTTGCAAGTTGGAAAGGAGGAACAGGCAGCAGGAGGTTCTCTCCTGAGGGTCCAGGAAAGGTGCTGCTGGGGGGTCAACACTCCACCCTTCGAGGGAGGTATGGGCGTCCCTTTGGCCTTTGGCCCCAACAACAGTTTACCTTGCTACCTTCTAGTTTTCCTTTCACTGGCTGCTTCACCTCCCATTTCCACAAGATGGGTTTTTATTTCACTCTTGGGACAACAGTGAAGCGGAGGTTGAGAGCGTCATCGAGACCTCCTTGAGGTGTGCTATGTGCACCTCGGTTCTTCTCCCAACAACTCAAAAGCAGGGATGTTTGACTAGAGGGCCCTCTCGGTAGTGGCACCCACCCTGTGGAATGCCCTCCCACCAGAGGTCAAAGAAAACAACAATTACCAGACCTTTAGAAGGCATCTCAAGGCAGCGCGGTTTAGGGAAGCTTTTAATGTTTGATTTCTGTATTTTAATGTTTTGTTGGAAGCCGCCCAGAGTGGCTGGGGGAACTCGGCCAGATGGGTGGGGTATAAATAATAATAATAATAATATGTTGTTGTTGTTGTTGTTGTTGTTGTTGTTGTTGTTGTTGTTGTTGTTGTTGTTATATAGTTCAAAACCATTTCCTATCCACCCTCCTCTTCTCTGACTACAGCCTAATTCTGAATGGCTCCACTACCATTTTGCTCTTTAAATAAACCAACCAACCAACCAACCATCGGGAGATGCAACCACAGCTCTCACACCATCACACCTAGTGGTGTGGTGCATTCCTTTTAATTCTTCATTCCAGACTACCTCGTGATGACCACATGACTAGGACTCACCAGAAATATCTTTTCCCTCTTTGGGGATTTTGTCCGTATCAGAGTCCTCCACAAGTAGCGTCATGTGTTGTGCCTGTGACTGCTGATCCAGGTTTGAATTGAGATTTGCCATTGGCTCAGCAGGGAGCAACAGAGCGGCGTATCCTGGCCCTTCGGCTTTGGGCAGCTGCAGCAGACAAGGACTGGGCGGGCCACTCTGGTTCTGAAGTTGCTGTGCCTGCTCAGCTGTGTAACATCCCCCTCCTGAGCCGGAAAACTGCATTTGTGAGCAAAGTTGATTGGAAAATGGAACTCCTTGCATACACAATTCATTCCAGGGCACATTCTGAAATGCAGGGATATAGCCTAGGTGAATGCAGAAGTGGGAAAAGGAGAAGAGAAAGGCAGAGGGGGGGGGAGAGAAAAGAAAGAATTCCTTTATGCTGCTTCAGCCACTGTGGGATTTTTAAGTGTTTTTGCCATGATGACTGGATAAATAAACTAATTGAATTTATAGAATTGGCAAGGTTAACTGCAGTAATAAGGTACCGATCAAACCGGAAAATAAAAATACAATGGAAATGGTTTGAAGATTAAATGTCCAAGTACTGCTCAAAAACTAACATGCTGATATGCTTGGATTAATGTTGGTAAATCTGGTTAAAAAATAAAATAAAATAAATAGTAAGTTAAAAGAGTTAAGAAACATAAATTTAGATTAAAAATTGCAATGTGAAATATTATATTATAATATATAGGAGGGTGAGGGACGATGGAGGGAAGTCACAAGGATGTATTAATGTCTGTAATTTAGGGTGGTAGAGTAATATGAATTTTGTTTCATGTCTATTTGTTTGTTTGCTTGTTTGTAAATAAAAATTTTATAATAAAAACAAAACAAAACAAAAAGTTCCACGTTTAAAAAGTGGAACTGCTGTAGGAATTGCTGGCAGCCACCTCACCCAAAATGCCTGGTACTGGCAAGGGCCCCTTCTGAGCCAAAGGACCTAATCCAGCCAACTGCTGAAAGCGCCTCCAATGGCATCTATCTCTCAATAAGGAATCAACCACTGTTGGGCAGAATTCCATTTGAGGTACTCACCCGAATTCCCGGCTGATGGCTGTATTAGGAGCTGTCCTCCTGCGTGGTTCTGCAAGTACCCTTGAGAAGCTTCTGCCGTTCCATAGGTTACAAGTCCCCCATTGCCAGTGCCAGGCAGGGAAAAAAAAGCTGTGGTGGATTTACCAGGCATAGCTGGTGTGAGGCCGACACTGGGCAATGCAGTGCCGGCAAGGTGAACTGGGCCGTGGTGCAACTGGGACACCTGTTGCTGAGGATGCTGGCTAAACTGGTAAACCCCAGGCTGGCTATTTGGGTGGTAATATGGGGTCTCTAGGTTAGCAGTAGGTTCCAGCTGTTCAGGGTAACTACAATGCACAGGAGCGTTGATGCTGGAGGAAAGAAACAGTTCACAAGTTATTGTTGAGAATAAACCACAGAGCCTAGGGCTTGCCGATCAGAAGGTCGGTGGTTCAAATCCCTGCGACGGGGTGAGCTCCCGTTGCTCGGCCCCTGCTCCTGCCAACCTAGCAGTTCGAAGGTGTGTCAAGTGCAAGTAGATAAATAGGTACCACTCCAGCAGGAAGGTAAACGGTGTTTCCGTGTGCTGCTCTGGTTCGCCAGAACTGGCTAAGTCATTCTGGCCACATGACCTGGAAGCTGTACGCCGGCTCCCTCGGCCAATAAAGCGAGATGAGCGTCGCAACCCCAGAGTCGCCCACGACTGGTCCTAATGGTCAGGGGTACCTTTACCTTTACCTTTTACCGCAAGATATGAGGACAAATAACCGGGGTTTGTTTGGGGGGGGAGCACATGTTCTAATATACAATCATACCTTGGAAGCTGAACGTCTTGGCAGCTGCACGTTTTGGCTCCCAAATGCCACAAACCTGGAAGTGAGTGTTCCGGTTTGCGAACATTCTTCAGAAGCCGAACGTCTGGCGCAGCTTCTGATTGGGTGCAGGAGCTTCCTACAGCTAACTGGAAGCCCCGCCTTGGTTTCCAAACATTTTGGAAGTCGAATGGACTTCCGGAACCGATTCCGTTTGGCTTCCAAGGTACGACTGTATCAAAAATGCAAATACAGTGGAACCTCGGTTTATGAACACCTCGGTTTATGAATTTTCGGTTTACAAACGCCGCAGACCCATCTGGAACAGATTAATTCACTTTCCATTACTTTCAATGGGAAAGTTCGCTTCAGTTTATGAACAGACTTCCGGAACCAATTGTGTTCATAAACCAAGGTACCACTGTACTCACAAAGCATCCATTTTTGAAAGATTTCTTGGGGGGGGGGGAACCCCTCACACATCCAAATACAAATATTTTACATTGCCTCCAAACAAAGTTCAAGATACAGCGGTACCTCGGTTTATGAACTTAATCTGTTCCGGAAGCCCGTTCTTAAACCAAGGCACGCTTTCCCTAATGAGGCCTCCTGCCGCCAGTGCCCTTCCACCGTTCGGATTGCGCTTTTAGACAGAGGTTAAAGTTCGCAAACCGGGACACTACTTCCGGTTTTGCGGAGTTTGTAAACCGAATCGTTCATAAACAGGACTGTTCTGAAACTGAAGTACCACTGTATGGCAAAGCCCAAGTGAAGCTGAGTTCCAAAGCTGAGAAACATCCAGTGAGAACACTCACATTTATGCCTTTGTTTGAATTTTGTCTGCCATGAAACAAAGGGCCACTTAGGGGTTTGACTAGAGGACCCTCGGGGTCCCTTCCAACTTCACAGGCATGCTATAGCACACAGAGACCGCGCCATGCTTGACTGCAGAACGCATGCAAAGATTGCAGCGCATGCCTGGTGGGTGGAAGTAAAAAAGTCCTGCAAAGTTCATCCACTCAGAGGTGATGCACTCACAGCGGCTGGTAAATTTGGAATGCAAATAAAGACAAGCAATTTCGTGGGACAGGAAGAAAGCCAACAGCTATGGGATTACAACTTAGCCTTTTTATCTTGGGTGGCAAATTAATGTAGATGAACTCTACATTCATAGCTGCCAAGTCTCCCGTTTTCCCCAGGAAACCCCCGTTTTTACTTACCTTTTCCCGGTGGTCCCCCGTATCACTTCGTCTCCCATTTTTCTCCGTTATTTTCTCCTGCCGGCGGCCATTTTTTCCCTTTCTGATTTGCCCTTCTATGGGCACCAAAAATGGCCAGCGGCGGCTTCAAAAGTCGCATCTACGCATGACCGGAAGTGCGTAGATGCAACTTCCGGTGTCGGCGGCGGCCATTTTGGTGCCGATAGATGGACGGGGCGACACCGGAAGTTGCGTCGACGCACTTCCGGTCATGCGTAGAAGCTACTTTTGAAGCCGGCGGTGGCCATTTTTGCTGCCCATAGAAGGGCAAAGCGACACCGGAAGTTACGTCGACGCAACTTCCGGTGTCACACGGCTGCCGGTCCCGGATTCTGCAGTCCGGGACTTGGAAGGTAAGCTCTACATTCACCTCGCTCCCACCAGGCTCACTTCTCCTACCTTTGGTTTTGGAGGCTGTAGGCAAAGACCTCACTGCAGCTACTTTCCTGGCTAGATGGACTATATTCGCTGCTGGGGGTATCCAGCATCAGTGGAACAATGTGATTGTTTGGGTTAAACACCATGTTGAATGGGAGGCTGGCTCTACGAATGGGCGGAGGACTCGGAATGGCAGGGAAGATTTCTTTCTTGAAGGAACTGAACGTGCCCTGGGAGGTGTCTTTCATCTGGACAGAGTCATAGGTGGTTGTTCTGCCAGTGGCAGAGTCGACTGTAAAGGAAAAAGGAAGAACACGTTATATAAGAGAGGTTGACAGCCGGGCCGAGGGCCCCAAGTGGAAAGCAAACAGAGGATTCAGGGGTGAAAGACTACAAGGAAAGAGTCAAGAAAATGATGGAATCTGGGGAAAGGGTTTGCAGCTATGATACAATGCTGTTGCCTGCTTTCTAGGACAGTTGTTCTCAAGTTCACCTTACATTTTTCAGGCATGCACCTAAGATATTTAAAGCCTACTCTTCAATGTGTGGATATGACAAACAGGTCTTTCTGTTTGTCATGCAGGAATGCACTTGATCAACATCATCTGGGAGCCACTGTTGGTCTCGGCTCCCCACGGTGTGAACCCTCAGCAACAAATCTACGTTTGCCTCTGCATAATGTGTGGTGTGACCCTCAAGCATCATACTGAGCATTCTGGCTTGTTTCGCCTTCAGTTTAAGAACCACCTTTCCAGTTTGTTAATTGCATGTGCTGATGCACAGCCGAGGAGAACCTGTCAGAACAAGTCAAAGGGAACACGAGTCACATCACACCCTTCTCCAGAAGAGCAAACGGGATTGTGGGAGAGTCCAGATTCCTCTCGAGTTGCTTGTGTGGCTCTGCAATTACATCTGTCTGACGGCAGTGACCCTTCACCTGTCGTAGCACAGAAGAGGTTTCCCCGATACTGCGTGCAAGTTTCATCCTGACAGGAAAGGGGAACAGTGAGCCATCAGGGCATTCCCTGGTGTTCTGACAGAGGCAGGGCACATAATAAATGCACAGCTGACACCTCCAGTTATATTTCCTTCAACAGGTAGCATCCTGACAGCACCAACAAAAATACAAAACTTCTGTGTCAGCCTTCTACAATACCACAGTCCAGGTATTGTTGTTGTTGTTGTTGTTGTTGTTGTTGTTGTTGTTGTTGTTGTTGTTTTCTGCACACTGCAGATGATGCTCAGCCTCAATCACCCTGCTAGTCTGGGGCAATGTTTTCCAACCACTATTCTGGTGAACTCTCTCTGGTGAGCTGTTCTTTTCTAGTCTGCATTCCATATTTTTCTAAGTGGGAACTTAAGCACATGCATGTGCTTATCTCCTCTACCCTCCCAGTCTATTTTCCTCCCATGTCATGTCTTTTCAGATTCGAAGTCTGAGGACCTGGTCTTTCTTTCTTTTCTGAAATAATCTGGATGGAAACACTTGAAGCCTTTTTTGGCTGAAGAGTAAGATAGCAAATATTTAAATATTTGAAGCAATCCGACTAAGATCAACTTTACGGAGCAAACAATCTCCCAACCTACAACTTCTCTGAATTTCTGAATTTAACCTCAGCTCCTTCTCCCTCACCCGTCCCTAAAACTGTCTCTGAGCACAGCCTCCCTAGAATCGGAAGACTGAAAAGAGAGGCAGAATTGAGTCTCATCAGTATTCTGATAACACTGCAAAAAATTCTTCTGAATGCCCTTCCTCGGTGGTTTCATGTAGGTGTTAAAAAGCACTGATCCTTGCAGTACACCTTAAGCCAATGGCCACGGGGTAGGGAAAGTGTCTGCAGCTACTGGGGTTACTGAAAATCTGTCTTGTAAGCCCAACCTATGCAACTGATCCAGAGTCAAAAAACCCAGGGTAGCATTCCCCCTGCCCTGATGTAAATCAATGGCTAGGAAACAAAAACTGCTGCTTTCTCAAAATTATTTGAAACGGTTCCAAATAATCAGCATCAGCCAAGACCACCTGACTTTGAGAGGTTGCTACCTGTCCAACACTTGTTTTCCCCAGATCACTAGGAAAGCCTCATCCTTAAAAGCCTGTGCAAGATTGCCACCTTCTGGTTACTACTGGCACTACAACTGAGAGTTCTGAGGCTTGCTTCGCAAAAGGCTTGCTTCCTCCCAGCCCTGCTTGCTACCCGGAGACAAGGAGCAGAGGAGCTTCTCTCTGCCCCAGCTGCTGAACTGGGATTTGGCAGGGACCAGGTGAAGGAAGGAGCTTGCAAAGTTTTCCATTCTCTGGGTCAGATTTGCACAACTTGTGATCTATCGAGCCCAATGCAGTTCACCAGCCTGAAAGGTTAGAACCTAGGGACTAAAATCAAACCAAAACAATCCCTATGGAAAATTTATCAAACAATACAGATAAGCTGATGGCAGTACACAAAACTGCAAGGGGGGGGGGGTGATGTCACTGCGCAAAAGGACATTCTACAGAAGCTCACCATTAGCTAACACTATACTAAACAGAAGCCACACTTTTCTCCGTTGTGGCAGGCTGTCCTCCCAGTTCTCACCTGGGCAGGTAAAGACAGCCAGTGCTTCCAAGTCCCACATGCCCTCAGAGGTTTTTTTTTTTTTTGCTATGGCTCTCTCTCCCCCCACCCCTCTTTGAACATCGCTGTCCTCAAGGCACTTGGAAACCCCGAGCTAAGTTTGCCTCCTGAAGTGCTGCTACTTGGCCAGCTCCTGTTTCTCAGCCAGCATCTCTCACTCCAGCTGCTCATCCTTGGCTGAGAGGAAGGAGGGAGAGGGAGAGGAAGAGGAAGAAGAAGAAGAGGAGAGCACTTTCACTCCCACCTTCAGTTTGCTCCAAGGACTCTCACTCTTGCCAAGCATGAGTGTCAGATAAGATCCCCTTAAAAATGCTTTACATGAAGGTGGGGGGCAGTGAAAGCCTCTTTCCTTTAGGACTCTGGAGGGAGCAGCTACCTGGCATTTGACTACCCTGGAACTGTTGAGTTGGAAGGGACCATGAGGGCCATCTAGTCCAACCCCCTGCAATGCAGGACTCTTTTGTCCAATGTGGAGCTCGAACTCACAACCCTGAGATTATCTACTGAGCTATCTCCAAAGGAATATGAAAGAAAGCCAGTAACTCATTATTGCCTTCCCTAGTGAAGAAAATCTCATTGAGTTGCTTTGTAGACGCAGTTGGTTGACTTTCATCTCAGAGTCAACAAGGGGTTTCCCCACCTCTCTCAAGCAGCCTTTACATTCTAAGTTTTTTATAGTAACTGTCTGAGTGTTGAATTGGAACCAGATTGGATCCAGATGAAACCGAGGAGTATTTTTGTTTGCTCTTAGACAGTGAAAGCAAATTCTAACATCCTGCCTGCAAGATTTGAAAAATCAAGGGAAGCATCTGGAATTAGTCTTTGTCTCGGTGAGGCACAGTGGAATATGCCACAAGCAAGGAATCACGAGAGGCTTTAACATGGAGGGTACCTGTGGCCTTCCTGATGATGCTCCCACCATAGCTGCCAAGTCTCCCGTATTCCCCGGGAAACCCCCGTTTTTCCAGCTGTCCCCAGCCAAAAAAACTGATTTTTTTGTTTTTCCCCAGTTTATTCTGGCGCGGCGGCCATTTTGGAACTGGGCGGATCATGCTCAGAAGCGACTTGATGCTGCTTTGCCCAGTTCCAAAATGGCTGCAGTGTGACTTCTGGTGCGGCAGCCATTTTGGAACAGGGCAGAGCAGCATCAAAAGTAGCTTCTGAGCATGCTCCGCCCAGTTCCAAAATGGCGGCAGCACTCCTTCCGGTCTGCTACTTCCAGTCCAGTCTCTTATTTCTCAGGCCAGAATGTGGCAGCTATGGCTCCCACCCACCCCCAACCACAGGACCTGCTGGGAGATGAAGTCCAACAACTCAAGAAGGGTCACAGGTTTCCCTGTATTGAATGAAAGCTAAGCTTTCTTTCCAGTGAGCAGAGTTGCATAACAGGTCAAACATGAAGTCTAGATATTTCCTTTCTAAAAGCACTACAATTTTGGAAAGTTGTTGGGGGTAAAACAGAGATCACAAGTAGTTGCCCTGGTGTGCTCCAACATCAGTCTCTCTCTGCTGTATTCCGAGGAATGAAAGACGCAACGAACCCTCCGTTTACAAGCCTTTTTCAAATATGCCAAAGTTGTTTTGTGTGTGAACAGAACAATCTTGTGTTTATCCCATGGAGATAAAGGCCTTGGTTTAGTGCTGCACCGTGTGAGAAACAGACCTTCCACTGAGAGAGGAAGTAAAGTAGGGAAACAGGAAGTGAGGCAAGGGCCGACCCTACCCAAGTCACCAGTGCCGCAAGCTGAACAGATCTCACCTGACGAGGCGGCCAGTGGCACGGCCGGTCCACTGACCATGGTAGAATAGTTGGCATCAGTTGTGGCATCCATCATGAGTGGCGCTGGCTGATCGTGCGCCATGTCAGATACGGGGGGTGCAGGCAGCAGAGTTATACTGAAAGCAAAGTTTATCACCATGATCAGGAGGAGGAATGGGCAGAGGGCAAAATGCAAACCTTCCCCTCGATCCTGCTTCACTTGGTCACCTTCTTTTCTAAGAGAATGCCTTTGCAGCTTCATTACAGCACAAAAATATTCGTTTTCTCTCTTTAGCTTGGTTGGCTGATCTGTCAAATCCCCCCCCCCCAATTCAAAACCAAATATCACAGCCGTCGAGGCAAAATGTATCATCTTTCAGGGCTGCTCGGCTGAGAGGATGTTTGGAACCAGGCAGAGGGCCTTCTCGGTAGTGGCGCCCGCCCTGTGGAACGCCCTCCCATCAGATGTCAAGGAAATAAACAACAATCTGACTTTTAGAAGACATCTGATGGCATCCCTATTTAGGGAAGTTTTTAGTTTTTGAAGATTTATTCTGTTTTAAATGTTCTGTTGAAATCTGCTCATTGTGGCTGGGGAAACCCAGCCAGATGAGTGGGATAGAAATAATAAATGATGATGACGATGATGATGATGATGATGATGATGATGATGATGATTGGAAGGCATTGGAGAAGGGGGAAGAAAGGCAATAAGGAGAAGGACACAGGAAACGGGAACCATGGGAATTGATTAAAAGCTGTACAAGAATCCAAAACCCCTCCCCCACCCCCATAATACTGGGAGGAGTTGGGGGCAATAAATTTGGGAGGGGAGGAGGCAGTATAAAAGCAAGGATTGTTGTATTCCGTAAGAGTTGCTTTAAGAAATCTTATTTTAATTTCACACAATTTCCAGAGAGAAAAATCACTTAGCATAACTCATAAGGCAGTTCTATTTTGAAGGAGAGGGGTGCATCATAAATTTGGAGATGAACTGATGGGGGAAAGCATTTTTTATCAACTTCCTCTCATCACACATTTTGTTTGTTGTTTAAACACCTGTACCTTTTAGTTATATCTTCTGTAACTCTCAAAAACCTGTATTTTAAAACATATTTGCAATGAATAAAAACCAAATACTCTTTAGTAACTGAATTGCATTTGGGTGCCTAGAATGTAGACTTCTGGCTACAGACACTTTTGCATCCCAGCACCATTAACAGAAAATATGAAATTAAGAAAAAGGCTCTGAGAGAAAACAAAAGCCCACCATTCATGTAAGCTTCATCCTGGAGACTGGCACGAATTTTTGTCAAACTGCTAAAAGTGATCTGAGAGATTCCTCCTGGATCATTGTGTGTCCACTCATCTCAATTTTGCCCCCCAAAAAACAAGCTCTGCAAGTTTCTGTAGTGTCCCAAAACCTTGGAAAACCCACGTGACAAAAGAAGATTTTGGGATGCAAGGAAACAAGGCGGCAATGCTGCCATTTGTATCACTTTCCGTTCTCTTTAAGAACTATCATCCACCTTCAACCTGAGATGTGGAGGTTCTCACCCTTGACAACTTTGTTGACGGCCTATTGACAAAGCCAATGTTGCGACTGAACATTTCTTATTGCTTTTCACTGTCAATTTTTCTGTTTTTCTCCACTTGGCTCTGCGATTCTGGAACCAGATCTAATAAAGGGGAGAGAGGAATCCTCAGTGAAACGAAACAAACACGCTCTGCATTTCCAACTTCTTCATAAACCATATGAACACCAAATTCACCATGAGGTCTTGTGGCAAGTTAATGCTGCATAGCTGCCAAGTCTCCCGTATTCCCCGGGAAACCTCCGTTTTTCCGGCTGCCCCCAGCCGAAAAAACGGATTTCCCCCCCCCCCGTTTATTCTGGCGTGACGGCCATTTTGGAACTGGGCGGAGCATGCTCAGAAGCGACTTTTGATGCTGCTTTGCCCAGTTCCAAAATGGCTGCAGCGCGACTTCTGGTGCGGCGACCATTTAACGGGGCACAGCAGCATCAAGTCACTTCTGAGCATGCTCCGCCCGGTTCCAAAATGGCCACCGCGCTACTTCCAGTATGCTAATTTCGGCCCGGTCCCTTATTTTTCAGAGAGGAACTTGGCAGGTATGATGCCGTTCACCAGATCACGGAACCCCCTTTCACAACACGGAGAAATCAAAAGGCACTGCAACAATAACCACCACCACCCACCCCATTTTAAAAGCAAAGCAAGGGCTGAAGCTGCAATCTTGAACAAGAGGACCAGCTGCTTGAGGCTTTTCATCTCTCCTTCCTCAAGCTACATGCCCCCCTGGCTTTGGCATTTTACATATAAAAAGCTGCCGCCAAAGATAGGCAGGGAGGTGGCGGTATATGTGATGGAGCATCAGTTGCAATTTGGACGTTGGCATCAAGCTGAATGAAACACAGTTGTAATCCAACTGCTACCCACCTCCTGCTACAGAAAGGCCAACAGGGGTGGAGGGAGGAATTGTAAATGCAATTGCAACAGCAGAATAACCCTTTCCTAGTGGGCTATTTTTTTACTGTCACCCCCCCCCCCCAAATGTTTGCTGTTCGGCAGGGAAGACTCGCCATAACACGCTGTGGGGTCACGCCGATAGCAGCAGCAATTTCGCGGCGCTTCTCGCTGTCCGGATAATGGTCCTCGTGGAAAGTTCTCTCCAGCTCCTCTAGCTGTTCTGGGAAGGAGGGTATCATTAAATGAAAAAGAAAAAAGAAAAAGAAAGAGCAATGCGAAAGGGAGGAGAGGAAAACTTCAGAATGGGGAGGAATAGTATTAAAACCCTTAAAATATTTGTATCAACTCCTATGCTTCAAAATCAAAATGCATCAAAATGTCGCAGCACAGCCATGGTCTCTAACAGGAGGGCTTCTGTTCAGGGCTAGAGCGAGTCTTCCTACATAATGCTAAAGGGCGGAGGCTGGGGCTAACTACCAGCTCTGAGCCTAATCACCTTATTGCTATTTAGCTATGGAAGTGACATTACAGGAAGATTTTTAAACATCTCATACCCAGGGCACATTTCACTTCGACATCCCCTGTCTGTCAACCACAGATAACGGGCTCCATTCAATGCTGGTCATACTCAGAATAAGCCCCTTACAATTAATAACAATTGCTAATTTAGATTCATTAATTTCAATGAGTCTACTCTGAGTAAACCATAGTTGGACGATGGATGGCGGCTAACAGATTGAGATTGAATCCTGACAAGACAGAAGTACTGTTCGTGGGGGACAGGAGGCGGGCAGGTGTGGAGGACCCCCTGGTTCTGAATGGGGTAACTGTGCCCCTGATTTTGGACTCACAGCTGTCCATGGAGGCGCAGGTCAATTCTGTGTCCAGGGCAGCTGTCTACCAGCTCCATCTGGTATGCAGGCTGAGACCCTACCTGCCTGCAGACTGTCTAGCCAGAGTGGTGCATGCTCTAGTTATCTCCCGCTTGGACTACTGCAATGCGCTCTACGTGGGGCTACCTTTGAAGGTGACTCGGAAACTACAACTAATCCAGAATGCGGCCGCCGAGACCACATAACACCGGTCTTGAAAGATCTACATTGGCTCCCAGTACGTTTCCGAGCACAATTCAAAGTGTTGGTGCTGACCTTTAAAGCCCTAAATGGCCTTGGTCCAGTATACCTGAAGGAGCGTCTCCACCTCCATCATTCTGCCCGGACACTGAGGTCCAGCACCGAGGGCCTTCTGGCGGTTCCCTCATTGCGAGAAGCCAAGTTGCAGGGAACTAGGCAGAGGGCCTTCTCAGTGGTGGCGCCTACCCTGTGGAACGCCCTCCCAACAGATGTCAAAAAGGAAAACAACTACCAGACTTTTAGAAGACATCTGAAGGCAGCCCTGTTCAGGGCAGCTTTTAATGTTTAATAGATTATTGCCTTTTATTCTTCTGTTGGAAGCCGCCCAGAGTGGCTGGGGAGACCCGGCCAGGTGGGTGGGGTATAAATAATATATTATTATTATTATTATTATTATTATTATTATTATTAGATACAAACCATCATTATAAGATCCAGTTAGTCTGCTTGACTTGCAGTTCCTTTAGATCAGGCATCCCCAAACTGCGGCCCTCCAGATGTTTTGGCCTACAACTCCCATGATCCCTAGCTAACAGGACCAGTGGTCAGGGATGATGGGAATTGTAGTCCAAAACATTTGGAGGGCCGAGGTTTGGGGATGCCTGCTTTAGATCTTTTTGCCCCCACCCTGGGAGCTGCCCGCAGGAAACACAGCAGAGAAATTTTAGTATAGCTATGAATGGGCAGAAGTGTGCCACCCGCAAGCATACCAACCTATTTAGGCAATTAAATTTATCTACAAGTTTCTTATCGCTGTTCCCTCAACATTTCAAAGGTTCTGGAAGCTTTCATGTCTGGGTTTTTAAAATGAATTTTCTTTTAACTCATCAACCACTATATTTCTGTATACCAAGCAGGTATGTAGAGATCTCTAACTGATTTTTTGGGTGGCCCAGTTTCAGTTCCAAACTGATGGGCTCTCGGCTACCTGAAAGGAAAGAATACTCTGGAATTTATCCAGGAAAGAAATCTGAAGGATGGGCTGTAATGGAATTGCAGAAAGGCATTGCAATGAGTTAACATCTCTCTCTCTCTCTCTCTCTCTCTCTCTCTCTCTCTCTCTCTCTCTCTCTCTCTCTCTCTCTCTCTCTCTCTCTCTCGTATTTTTGCAACATCTCTTATGACAGGGCACCAGCTGGCCAGGGAGCCAATTTCTTATCTATTGTTTAGTCCTGGGCAGCTGTTAGCTGGGCTTCAAGCTCAGTGACCTGCCCAAGGGGCTCTGGTGTCTGTTCATGTGGGCCATGAGAATTTTTACAAGAGAAAGATATAGAAGTGGCTTGGAAACTCTCCTCCACCAGCCTCAGTAAAGACAGAGACTGGTGAAGGTGCTACTGAACATGCAGTGGTACCTCGGTTTGAGTACACAATTGGTTCCAGAAGGCTGTACTTAACCTGAAGCGTACTTAACCTGAAGCGAACTTTCCCATTGAAAGTAATGGAACGTGGATTAATCCATTCCAGACGGGTCCGCGGAGTACTTAAACTGAAAGTACTCAAACCGAAGCATACTTATACCAAGGTATGACTGTACTAGCCATCGTGCTGTACTGAGAGGGGCTAAGCATTGCTTACTCTGTCTGTAGTTGAGCTATAATAAACACTTGGTACAATTCACTTTTTGGTTGGGTCATTGCATTCAGACCCAGTAAAAAAAAATGAAGCTGCTGCTGTTGGTAACACAGCAGCCTTGAGGGACTTCAAATGGGTGCTGGTGGTTTAGGAGGCAACATTACCAACTCATAATACTTTGCTGTGGTTAAACCACAGAGCCTAGGGCTTGCTGATCAGAAGGTCGGCGGTTCGAATCCCTACGATGGGGTGAGCTCCCGTTGCTTGGTCCCAGCTCCTGCCAACCTAGCAGTTCGAAAGCACGTCAAAATGCAAGTAGATAAATAGGAAGGTAAACGGCGGGAAGGTAAACAGCGTTTCCATGTGCTGCTCTGGTTTGCCAGAAGCGGCTTTGTCATGCTGGCCACATGACCTGGAAGCTATACGCCGGCTCCCTCGGCCAATAATGCGAGATGAGCGCGCAACCCATGCGAGATGACCTAATGGTCAGGGGTCCCTTTACCTTTTAATACTTCCCTACTCCCCAGCAAAGTGTGCGAGTAAGTAAGGTGTTTTCGCTGTACTGCTGTTGTATTGTGAGGGGAATAGTGCCTGTATGAAGTATGTTTTTCGTTATATTGCAACGTAGTCGAAGCAAAATTCCAAGTATGGTTGATACTTGGCCAATAAATAATTCTATTCTATTCTATAAAAATTATGCTATAACAGGATCCAGCAGCAGTTAACTCTAAGAACACTGTAGCACTGAGGGCTGAGAAGTACAGTGGAACCTCGGTTTACAAACACCTCGGTTTACGAATTTTCGGTTTACGAACGCCGCGGACCCATCTGGAACGGATTAATCCACTTTCCATTACTTTCAATGGGAAAGTTCGCTTCAGTTTATCAACGCTTCAGTTTATGAACAGACTTCTGGAACCAATTGTGTTCATAAACCGAGGTACCACTGTACATGAAGAGGTATGAATCAGCTCTTAATCCCTTACCAGCACTGTAGAATGTGCGTGTCTTTTTCTGGGCAGGTGGAGCAGGCTCCACTGGCGCTTTGGGTGGCTCTTTCTTCTCCTTGGCTCCATCCTGCTTTCCCTTGGCTGTCTGGAATGAAGAGGCTCTGGAGGACTGCTGACCCACGCTGTTGGCTGCAGCGCACCTGGCCGATCTGCGCATAGCATGGCCCACATCCTGATTCTGCTGTGGAATATTTGTGTCCTCCAGAGCAGCCGAAGATGCTTTCAGAGAACCAGCAGTGAAAACAGTGTCACTTCTTTTTTTCACATCCCCCTTTTCCGAAACTTTAAGGCAGTATACTTCTGCTGGGATTTGTAGCTTTGGCTGGTTAATGAGTTCTTGGTTCAGTCCAGCTTCCGGAACAGGGGAGTCAGAGTTTATATTGCTGGCATAGTTTGGTAGGTGCCTGCATATAGTGACAAAATTGAGCTGATGACTATCCAAAGCTGACGACTGTGGAGCCGGGGACCCTGCGCCTTGTCCTATGTAACAGTCCCCTGCCTGCTCTTGCTTTGCAACATCATTCTCCCTTTCTTTCGCCAGGATCTGCCCCGTCTCTTCTTCTATAATGACGGTGTGGAGAACGGACACCATACTACTTCTGGCTCCAACCTCACTCTCAAGGTTCCCATTTTGGTCTGTGCACAACAGCGACTCTCTAAGTCCCTTCCCCTCTTGACCCGCAAACTCCTCCATGCACACTGCAAAGCAAACGAACTGAAATGGTTATTCAAGAAAGCGAGATACCAAAGTAAGACAGGTCCCTGGTCAAGAAGTTTACAGTCTTAAGTTTCAACGGTGGAAAGACAGCAATGCAAGGCAGAAAGTGACGGGTAAAAAATAATGCAGAATTGGGAGCAGAATTGGCTGTTTCACTTGGGAATGAAGGGTTAAACTAACAGCTTCCCAGGGGAAAAAGGGAACTAATGCATTTCCAATGTGCAAAAATCAAAACAGTTTCCCATGACATAAAAAGCCATGTCCTGGTTTTGTGTAATTTGTTCTAACATATATCACAAGTCAGAGGGACCCAGGTGGCGCTGTGGTTAAACCACTGAGACTAGGGCAGGCTGATCAGAAGGTCGGCGGTTCGAATCCCTGTGACGGGGTGAGCTCCCGTTCCTTGGTCCCAGCTCCTGCCAACCTAGCAGTTCGAAAGCACGTCAAAATGCAAGTAGATAAATAGGAACCGCTACAGCGGGAAGGTAAACGGCGTTTCCATGTGCTGCTCTGGTTTGCCAGAAGCGGCTTTGTCATGCTGGCCACATGACCTGGAAGCTATACGCCGGCTCCCTCGGCCAATAATGCGAGATGAGCGCGCAACCCCAGAGTCGGTCACGACTGGACCTAATGGTCAGGGGTCCCTTTACCTTTATATCACAAGTAGCTTATACATTCTGCATCTAATATTACGGCCTGTAGAGACCTCTGTTCTTCTTTCTTAAGTGTTTAGTACTGAAAAAGCAGCTTCCTTACAAGAGATGTACAACCTTCATGAAATGTCATATCATGAGACACCTTCCTGCTCAGCCCCTCCCCCACTCCTCTTCCATCTTCATCAGTGTTGCAGTTTGTTTCCTTTCCGCTTTAATTCTGCAAATGGTCACCTTTTTCACAACCTCTTAATGACTGTCTCGGTCATCTATTAAACCTAGATGGCTTAAAACCAAAGAACCACCACAAGACAACTCCATGCTCTCTCAATGTCTATCAGTCACAATAACTAAATGGAACCTCAATGTATGCCCCTGAGCACCAGATTCTTGGATCAAACAAATGAAGGCCATCATTTTCATGTACTGCTTGTATCTGGGTTGCCACAGCTGGAAACAGAACACTGACCTTTGGTTTGAACAGGCACCCCCAAACTTTGGCCCTCAAGATGTTTTGGACTACAATTGCCATCATCCCTGGCCACTGGTCCTGTTAGCTAGGGATCATGGGACTTGTAGGCCAAAACATCTGGAGGGCTGCAGTTTAGGGATGCCTGGGTTTGAACTTGCAAGTCAATAGTCATTTAACACACCCTGCAAATACCCAGATTTACCTCTTGAAGAGCTCATAAAAGTAGGGGGAGAGTATTTGATAACACACTGTACCTTAGATTACATTGACAGCATATGAGCCTATATTTCCCAAGGGCTTACATCTGATTCCCAGGTAGCACTCAAGGCCAGATCTGCTTATCTGAAACCCGCATTGTGTGTTTTCAGGCCATTTTGGGGACCGGTTATGCTAATGCTATACTTCTTAACATTGAGATGGGGAAGACCTATCCCTGAACTTCGTGACACGACAACTCAGTCCATCCATGAGAGCGCAGGTGACACTTTAAACTGCCACTGGTGTTAGCACCATGCACAGGCACCACCATGTGCGAGGACCATGACAGTGGCTAAAAGGTTTGTTCCTGTGAATTGGTGGTACACACATAAGGCCAATTCATCACAGGTCCACATCCCATAGGAATCCACATGCACAACATGTTAAGAAAGATTTGGTGTTACCATGAGCATCAGCCTGGAATTTGGGGCCAAACTAGTCTTGGCAGGCAGCCATGTACATGCACATATTTCTGGTCGCATATAAAACAGGAAAGGGGCCAGAGAATCTACTGCTTAGATGAAAAAGAGTAAACGGGGGGGGGGGGAGTGAAAACCACCCCTCCCTCACTTTCCCTTTTACTGCTTTGAGCAGCCTTCTCCCAACCCAGTTATGATACCGGAAATGAACAAAGCGCAGGTTGGGATTTGCTTCCCTTCCCTTGCACTCATTTTTATGCAAACAGCCACCCAAGTCCCTGTTATGTGAAGGATGGCTGCCCCTGACATCTAGTTTGGCCTTTATTCTCACCCCACTTAACAGGATTGGGGTGGTTCCAAGTCATTCTGATGCTTTTACATGTGAAACAGAAAATAAAAAATAAGTGTTGCCAGTCGTGTGTGGGTTCCGCCCCCCCCTTTAAAGGTGGGCTACCAGTCAAGCATTATAAGAGAAGTGGGGGACACAGGACAGACAGGACATCTTTCCTTTCTTTCATTTCCAGGTACCAAAAGAACAAGAATTAGTTATTAGAACCACCACACCTGATCCCACAAGCCTTAGATCCATAAACCTTGCTTTTGCGCTGTGCCTAAGACCTAGCAAAATAAAACTATAGGTTGCATTCACCTAAGTCTTACCTCAGAGGAGACACACTGAAATTAATAACCAAGCATGGCCCATTGATTTCAATAGGTCTACTCCAGGTAAAACTGAATGGGATACCACCCTCTGGGGCTTCTGCCCCTTAACACGAAACCCCAACCAGCGAGGCACCAGACTTTTCATTACAGCAATTTCCAAAGCTGCGCAAGCCAGTTTCCCTGTAGGTTTACTCAGAATCAAGATCCATTGTGTTCAGTGAGATTTATTCCCATGCAAGTTTTAATACAGAAACACAACCAGCGATAGAAACAAAATTCCGTGGCGGTTGGAGGGCACCCAGTGAATGAGCCACCCTGCCGGAGCTACCTAAACGGGGGTCGTTTCGCCCCTTTGCAGAGCTAGGAAGGGGCTCCTGGCCTGCCGACTTGCAAGGGACCAGAAATGGGACTTAAGACGCCGGAGTTTGAAGCTACAACCTGCAAAGTAGAGATTGCTCCAGAATTGGACTTTCTGGAGGCTGCATTGGGGGTGTGTGTGTGTGATTTGCCACGTCCTTAACTAGAGCGTGTCTAAGAAGCGGCTCCAGGGCTTGGAGCGCCCTCCTGGTCCCCCTTTGCCCGCCCGCCCCCTTGTTGGGGGTCCCCAAACGCAGCAACCGGCGGGGACAGGTGCGCTCCCGGGCTCCCCTTGGCGCTAATGTTAACGCGGGCATAATTGGGCCATTACATTCTTCTATTGGCAATTAAAGAGGGCAAATAAAAAAGCCAAGGGCGCGGGAGCTTCTAGAGCGCCGGCGAGTCCTCCTCTCTCCCCAGGGAAGCCGAGGCATTGGAGGGACACCCAAAGGGCAGCGAGAGAAGGTCTCGGAGCGCTACTGCCCCTGCCCACCCCGGCTTCCACGGTCTCCCCCCCCCCCACTTTACCCGCGTCCTGGGGCGGCGGAGCGGCCGCCGCTGCCTCCAGCTTGGCGCGCACTTCCATCTTCCGCCTCGGGCGCCGCCGCAGCCGCGCAGGGAGCTTTGTAAACCGCCGCGCGCGCGGAAGCCGCGGGATGAAGCGCTGACGCCAGGCAGCTCATCAAGGACACCTGCGCGGCGGGAGGAAGCGGCGGGTCACCCCGAGGCTCCCTTGACCACCCCACACGCGTTGATTCCGAAGCTGGCTCTCCAGAGTCTGTGCCAGATTTGCTATATGCTAAACAAGCTATATGGGCACCCACCCCCCACCCCAAAAAAGGAAAAAACACACACCTGGATGAACATTTCCAAAATGTAAGATAAAAATAAAATAAAAATAAAACATACATACAGCAAAAAAATAAATAAATAAAAACTCCTTCCAGTAGCACCTTAAAGACCAACTAAGTTTGTCATTGGTATGAGCTTTTGTGTGCATGCACACTTCTTCAGCTCATACCTCTGACAAACTTAGTTGGTCTCTAAGGTGCTACTGGAAGGAATTTTTTTATTTTGTTTCGACTACACCAGACCAACATGGCTACCTACCTGTAACTAATACATAACAGCAACAGTGTTTTGTGTTGTGTAGGCTCCTATGGGGTGAGTCCATGCTAGCCTGCTCCCTAAAATATCACTGGCTTGCCCATTTCTATATATAGGGTGCCTACCTACATTCTGCATGGACTGGTTGCATGGCAACATGTGCAAATGGCTTTAGATCCCTTTTAGGTCCATAAATTACCATATAGCATATATTCAACACAAAAAACAGTGACAATATGTTGTTGGCAGAGGACAGCTGGACATATAACATATACCTTCAGTAGCTTAGGGCCTCATCAAACCTAAATCCAGCTCTGACTGCAATGCCCATCCCTCCCTGACCATTGGTCCTGCTGGCTAGGGAAGATGGGAGTTGTAGCCCAACACACACCGGGGACCCTCAAGGTTGAGAAAGGCTGTGTTTGAGTGTGGGGCCAGAGAGACCAAGGTTCAAATCACTTGGGCAACCTTGAAGGCTAGGCACTGCCTCTCTCAGCCCAACCTACCTCACAGGGATGTTGTGGAGATTAAATGGGGAGGGGGGAGCCACACACAGGCCACCTTGAGTTCCCTGGAGGGAAAATATAAGTGCGATTGATGAAAGAATTAAGTCCCGCTGTGAGGATTTCTCCCAAGGACACACAAAACCATTTTTGTTTCCAGAAGGGAGAAGTTCGCGAGGTTTCGAGACTTTTCTTCACCATTTTTTTTCTCTGATAAGGAAAATATTCAGCATTAAAAAGGCAATTAAAAGATTAAAAAGAGTATTGGTGCATGTGGAACTGCTGCCATTCTGCTTAGATTGACTCTAATTCTGCCCAGGGTGTGTGTGTGGGGGGGGGGCAGAATCTCAAATATCTAGGAGGGGAACTTCCAACAGAGTGTGTTTTGGAAAGCAAAATGAAAAACATAGCAATCTCAAAGCTGGCAGAAGCAGGCTGGACACCGTTTATCTCCATGTATGTTCTTTCCTAAGCAGCGCCCCTCCTTTTAAAGTAAATTCCACCTTCTTCTTTCAACAAAACTTCTCTGTAGTGAAGATTTGCCCTCAGTCCAGAGTTTGCTAACCCCCCCTGAACAGATACCAACTTGGATAGGGCTTGGGCACTGTTAATATAGTTTAAGAAGCCACCACTTATCATTTAACACAACTACTGAAAGTGCAGCGCCTGGCAGGGGTGAAACTAGACTTTAGTTTACCCGGGTCAAAGACCCAGTTTTGCATCCCCCATGCCTGTTTGCGTACACACATGCACAGGCCGGGAGCCTCAATGATGCCCCTCTGGAGGCTTCGCTTGGGGCAAAAAACCTGGCTAGTCCCCCGCCCCCCCTGTAGCTCCACCTCTGCATCAGGTCCCCCCATTTCTTGTTCTGGGGTCAAGAGGTAGTGCCTATATCACTAATCCACTGACCTCAGTAAGGACTCCCATTGTTTGAGGAAATAGGCCTCTTGACACTAAGGTCATGTTTGCAAAATGCAGTATAGGGTTGTATTGGTTTGTTCCATAATAACTATCGTCGTTTCCCCCAAAACTGTCGTTGCTTTTCCCCATGGGAAAAGTTGTGCAAAAACCTATTTAAATTTGTTGGTACACCCACCATCCTTTTAAAGCCGCCTCTGAGGAAACAAACTGCACATTTGGAAGAGTTATAGTTCAGGCATAATGCGTTTTTGGATTGCGTTGTAAGTCTGATTAAGTGATTTGTGGGCCACGCCCCTGTGTATATGACCGCCAAATATTTATACTTGGAAGAATCTGGGTTATTCTGAAGGCAGATTAAAATCCTATGTGGATTTAACCAGGCCTATGCCCTTTGATTTCAGTGGTCTAAGGTGTGCTTGATCAGGCCATTACAAAAACAGAATATACAGTTACACAGTCCTTGCTACTTTGTTTCTTATACAGCAGTATCTTGAATGGCTGCTGATAAAGAACATTGCTTTACATCAGGCATCCCCAAACTTTGGCCCTCCAGATGTTCTGGACTACAATCCCCATCTTCCCCAGACACTGGTCCTGTTAGCTAGGGATCATGGGAGTTGTAGGCCAAAAATCTGGAGGGCCGCAGTTTGGGGATGCCTGCTTTATATCCTGAGTTATGTCTTGCAAGGTCTCTATAGCTGATGGCACTTCCATAGGAACATAGTTTAAGGGAGCTTCCTATTTGTGTATCCAGTGCATCTATCATGACTGCCAACCAGTGGCATAACGTAGGTTGCTGGTGCTTGGGGCAGGCATGCGCGCCAGGGAGTGCAGGATGCAGAGGGGGGCAAATGGAGTCCGCTGCGACAGCCCAGTCCTCGTTGCTAAAGCTGCTGGAGCAGACCCCCCCCCCGCCCTTGACCGGAGCCAAGTGGGGCCGTGCTTCCCCACCTGCACCCACATGGGAGGCAGGGGATCCAGCTGGACGACATGGCCCTTGGTGGGTGAATCCCCCAGTGCCCATGGAGAGGCATGCAGGGCTGTGCCGCACCGGGGCGATGGTACAGGAAAAAATCCCTCTGCGAGTTAGTTTAGCTCACCCTGGGCTTCCAAGTTAAGATGTGTAAAGGTGCTGTGGCTCATCTCCAGAGTTTAAAAGCGGACTGGAGAGGGGCGCCCAGGGCCACAGGCCCTCTGCCCCACCCCCACCCCCATGCCCTTGCTGTCAATGGGTCTCAGGTGTGCACCTTTCCTATCGTATGCTACTTGTAAATAGCAGGGATTGCATCTGGGACCATCTGCACAGAAAGCATGTACCCTCTGCCCTTAAAAGATGCAGTACCTAAAGGCAGGCACCAAGCAGTCATTTATCAGTTGTCCCTGCTGGGCCTCCCCAGCAATCTGACCCATTGCCTTCTCTTTGGTCTTTAAGGTGCTACTGAAGGAATTTTTTTATTTTGCTTCGACTCAGACCAACACAGCTACCTACCTGTAACTAGATCTTTGTAATGAGTTTGTGCTACGGCTCTTGGTCTGGCCACAAACACTTTCTGAGCATAAACTTCAAGCTGAGAATAGGGGGGGGGGATGTTATCCAACTAAAGAAGCGGCTCCAGAAGAAAGGGAGGTGTTAATGGCAAGTATTCCTTCCCCCTGCATTCTTAGTCAATTTCCCTGTGTAGATTTTCTCAGGATTTCTTCTGCCCCTTTAATTACACACTGACTTGCAGAAATTAGTAGCAGGTGAAGCTTTTCTGACATAGAGACAAATGCTGTGAAATGCTTTCACCTGCCAAATTTGTGTGTGTGTCAATTTACTGTTAAAAGCACAGGAGGAGACCAGGAAAAGTTGGCAAACTTTTTTTGTAAAGCAGAGTTCCTGGGGACCTGACTCACTTTCATTCATTATATATGTATCATATCTTCTTTGGTAAGAAGTACGTGGCAATTAAAATAAATGAAGTATTTCAAACAGAAAAGCCAATTTCCATGACAATACATATAAAATATATTTTTTGCTTTTCTCTAGCATCTTCTTTTTTTGGAAGGCTTCAAAGCGTTTGGGAACATTGTTAGCTTCACACCTTTCTGTGAGGTAAGTCATAGCCTCATTTGGCAGAGCAGAAACTGAAGCAAAGGCCCCAAGCAAGGAGTTCATGCATTGGAACAATGGCAGTGTCAATAATTGGTTCCCAGAAGTCTTGATATCCAGTTTCCAACTGCATTTCTTATTTGAACCCATCAAGCCAAAGCTAAGGCAGATTTTTCTTCTCTTTTTCCTCCTCTGGTGTTGCACAGTAAGAGAATCTTTCCACCAAGTCCATTTTCATTCCTTTGGTACGTACTGTTGATGTACGTATTTGTACGTATTTGTTGATGGCCTCAAGGGAGATTTCTCTTCCAGAAAACCAAATGCAGCAATGTACTGTTGGGTTAAGGAGCCACAATGGAGACGAGCTTTAAAGTGTTTGTCTTTGGGGAAAACAGTGCCCTATCTCTTATGAAAGACTTGTTGTTTTGCATACTTGACACGCTGTTCCTCCTTCAGATTCATCTGGCGCGCTTGCTTGCTGGAGATTATTTCCACGTGATCGGAAGGGAACCAGCCTCTTTCCCCATCGGAGAGTTTCACTCCTTCAAACCACCCTGCAGAGGGAGCAGACACGAAGGGTGAAACATTCAGAGGACCATTTAGTGAGTTGCCACAGTCAACAGGCTTCCTCAACTTCGGCCCGCCAGATGTTTGGAGACTACAATTCCCACCACCCCTGGTCCCACTGGTCCTGCTAGCTAGGGATCATGGGAGTTGTAGGCCAAAAGCATCTGGAGGGCCAAGGCTGAGAAAGCCTGGTCTACAAGTTGCCCTGGTAGGCTAGCCATCAGGGTGATACAACCACATTTGTTCCTAATGTGCAGCAAGTCCTTAACTCTTGGTAAGATGAGATCGCCCTAGAGCGAGAGAGGTTATCCTGGTGGAGTTTAGGTCTCAGAACTGACTGACTGCACCATCCTCCGAGGAGCCAATGTGAAATTTTAAGAACTTCCTGCCGTAGCCAGATTTCTGATGAGTGCGGACCTCTGAATCCTCATTTCCAACTCTAACCAATCTAAGATTGTTACACTAAGTGGGATGTAGTACCAAAACAAACATAAGACTGGGTTGTGTATATGTTACTGGAATTTGTTCACATTTAATCACTTGCCACCCTCGATTCTTTGTCCTCTCCTGCTTTCTCTGTGGTCTTTATCACCATCAAAAAGTCACATTGTTAAGCTCCGTAGGGACAAGAATTAAAATCTATAATACATGATATACACTAAACAGTTAAGTGTGTTTTAGTGTTCCTGTCGCCCAAGTGGTAGTACCTTAAAGTGAATGAATTAAGAGCTATTTATCAAATAGAGTGCGCATGAGCCCACATGGTAAGCTGGTCCTCTTTACCATTTTAACAAGTACTGAGTAGAATTAAATACAGTGGTACCTCTGGTTACAAACGGGATCCGTTCCAGAGGCCCGGCCGTATCCTGAAAAGTCCGTAACTGGAGGACCATTTCTGCGCATGCACGGGGCACCACAGGTTTACCGCGGCCGTAACCTGAAGATTCTGTTACTTGGAGGTTACGCAACACGAGGTATGACTACTCCTTTGCTTCTCGGTTTTCTGACAAAGTGTGTTCAAGTTCATGGCAGGACCAAACAGAAGGCTGGCAAGTGCTTATGTGTGAACAGTGATAAGTTACCACTCTCTGTCTTCATGCAGTGTGTGTGGACCAGGGCAATCCAGAAGAAAGCTCCCATTCTCTGTCTCTTATCATCTATTCTCATCTGAAAAAGGAGCAAAACACCGTCTATGGGGAGATTTCACGTGCTATCAAATGAAGTAATACCTGGATCAAGCTCATAGCTGCCAAGTCTCCCGTTTTCCCTGGGAAATCCCCGTTTTTCCATCTGTTCCTAGCTGAAACT
This sequence comes from Zootoca vivipara, assembly GCF_965207765.1. NCBI lineage: Eukaryota > Metazoa > Chordata > Lepidosauria > Squamata > Lacertidae > Zootoca > Zootoca vivipara. The sequence goes on along the minus strand of NC_142588.1, from coordinate 6,814,149 downwards.
ATTTTTTTCCCTGGTTTATTCTGGCGCGGCGGCCATTTTGGAACTGGGCGGAGCATGCTCAGAAGCGACTTTTGATGCTGCCCTGCCCAGTTCCAAAATGGCTGCAGTGCGACTTCTGGCGCGGTGGCCATTTTGGAACTGGGCAAAGCAGCACCAAAAGTCACTTCTGAGCATGCTCCGCCCAGTTCCAAAATGGCGACAGCGCTACTTCCGGTCTGCTATTTCCAGCCCGGTCCCTTATTTCTCTGACAGCAACTTGGCAGGTATGATCAAGCTATATGCTACTCAATGGATGGATGACATTTCTCCTGTGCCTGGTATTACTTTTAATACACGGAAGGCTCTCATTTGATTGCAGCACTGACAGGAAGGGTGTTTAACCCTTTCCCCACAGGCTGTTCCCCTGATGCCAAATTCTATCCCTGCTTTCCCACTTGTGGTGGACCGGGGTGGGGTGTAGGTGGGCTGCCAAGTCAGCGCAGGCTTTTCCGCTGCCGGGTGAAAAACAGCTTAGACACAAGGAAAGCAGTATTTTCCACTTTTTAATTTTTCAACGATGTAAGCAATTTCCTAGTTCCAAAGGAAACCACCTTCCAGGTCGTAGTCACCACACAAGATTTTCAACTCCCAACTGCCCAGTCTCTTTCCTGCCCCGCACAGCACCTTGCCACAACATTGCCAAACCCACTCACCGTCACTACTTTGCTGCAGGACCATAATAATATCTGCTTTCTCCAGTGCCAGCTCATCATTCTCTCGGGCTTTGTATGGCCTCACACACTGAACCTGAAGTTTATCTAAGAGAGCTTGGAGAGAAAGGATATAGTGATGGTCAGTTACCAGGTGTGTTGCTGTTAACCATTCAAATGAGTTGGGTTCTTGTTAAAACAAGCAAGCAAAGAAACCTAAAATTAAGTTCTTAACCCGAGGTACCACTGTATATCCAAGTGGTAGGCAGTACAGAAAGCCCAGTAAAATATAAAACAATGAAAACTCAGTGTAAAATTCATCATGAATTAATATAAGAGTTGGAGTCACACTTCTAGAAAAACCTGAGAAAACAGAAATGCTTTGAGCAAGCATCTGATTGTTGATACTGTAGGTATTTGCTTGCTATTGTGTATACATAATACAGTGGAACCTCGGTTTATGAACACCTCGGTTTACGAATTTTCAGTTTATGAACGCCGTGGACCCATCTGGAACGGATTAATTCACTTTCCATTACTTTCAATGGGAACGTTCGCTTCAGTTTATGAACGCTTCAGTTTATGAACAGACTTCCGGAACCAATTACACCCATGCTTCAGGTTAAGTACGCTTCGGGATGAGTACTCCGCGGACCCGTCTGGAACGGATTCATCCACTTTCCATTACTTTCAATGGGAAAGTTCGCTTCAGTTTAAGTACTCCGTGGACCGTCTGGAACAGATTCATCCACTTTCAATGGGAAAGTTCGCTTCAGTTTATGAACGCTTCAGTTTATGAACAGACTTCCGGAACCAATTATGTTCATAAATCGAGGTACCATTGTACCCGCATTATGTGACCTAGCCTTTTGAGGTCTATGTCTTGAGCAATCTTACCAGGGTCATCCAAAAGGTCAGGTTCAGCTTGCTGGGGCATAAGAGCAGAAATCCACCTCAGCTTCTCACTCCTGGGTCAGGGGGAAGAAAAGGGAAAAGTACTGAGGAGAGAGGCATTCCAGTTGCTGGTGAAATGCCAAGATATGTTGTAGCAAACTTTGCTCCCTTTACATGTGGCACACTATAAGTCATGCTCATAGCTAGCTAGCTAGTTAGCTAGCTAACTAACTAACTTATGATTTTTAAGGAAGCCACTGTTCTTGGCAGAGCCTGCTCAATATGCTTTGGCACCTGAGGTGAACCACAAAATAATGCCCCCTGCTATGTAAGAAGGGGTGAGTGAATATCGGCATGTCAAGGACTAGCTTGGATACTGATGAATGGGCAGCGGAAGAAGAGTTGGAGAATGACTTGGAAGAAGAGATCAGTAGTGGGGCAGGAGAGCTGAAAATCATGCCACATACAGTGGTACCTCTACTTACGAATAACTCTACTTACGAATGTTTCTACTTATGAACGGAGCTCCATCTGCCATCTTGGATGTGGTTTAGATAGGATTTTTTCTACTTACGAATGTTTAGATAGGGTTGCTTCTACTTACGAATTTTTTCTCCCAATGCATTCCTATGGGATTCGACTTACAACTTTTTTCGACTTACGAATGTGTGTTCGGAACGCATTAAATTTGTAAGTAGAGGTACCACTGTATTTCACATCTGGCAACCAATGAGCCCCTTGGGTTTCAGATAGTACGTGGGTAGACGAGTCTAAAAAGCCCAGGATACAATTTCCACAGCCCTTAGGAGCCACTGAACTTAATGAACCTAATGTTCATTAATTTCAGTGTGTTGGCTCTGGGTGATATTCAACTATCGGTTGGAGTGTTTAAACTATGCCTCTGCTGAATCTGTAAATGAATGCAGATATTACAAAATGCTGGATCATACCCTTTTTACCATTATTTTGAGCTTCTTTTTAGGAGAGGGAGAAAATAAATGCAGCACTATGTAAGTTGTGCAAAAGGCAAAAAGAAGCTGGTAATTCTGGCAGGAGGTGGCAAACAAGGTCAACCCTCATCTGGGTGCAGAGCTGAGCTTGCAAGCCCTCCCTTTCAGACTTTGCAGGTTTCTCCCCTTGCTACAATCTTGCTGGAAAGACTGTTAATGTGGAATAAAACTGATATACGGTACCTCACGTAACAAAAAAAAAAGCTTTTAGTAAATCTGTGATTGCACAAGGCGTCATCTCACCCTCATCACTCTGAAAGTTAAACTAAGAAGTTCTCCAACGCAAAAAAACATTTGGCTTTTGCTTACTGTGTTTCTGTACGGAAGAGGAACTCCACTTTTTTCCCCTGATTGTTCTGCAGCAGGAAGAGGCGGAAGAGATTTTTGCTTGAGCCGTGCAGCTTCATTTCACACTTCTCTCCACGCACATTGGAGGAAGCAGCAAAATCAAATACAATAAAGCGCCCATTCCTGCAGGGGATAGAGAAAGAAAAGACAGGGGGCATTTTAAAAGCTTGGTTTTAATGACCAAGAAAGAGGACTCTGTTGCCATTGCTGGCATAAGGGTATTTTGCACCCTAGCAAATTCTGAGTGGTTGCCCCCTGCTCTTCACGCATAACAGAAGGAAGATGGAAAAATGCAGACCTTCCCTAAATTAACATGAAGTCCCATTTAAAAAAAATTGTGGCACCTGAAAGCAAAACCATCTAAAATTATGCCAAGCTACTACAACATAACCTCTTTCATCCATTTCTCTTGCTGTAGTCATGTGATTTTTTAAAAATATTTCAATTAATCTGAAATTGTATAAATAAAAAGAACACTGCGCATCAAGTAAGTATTTTTGTGGGGGGAGAATTTAACAAAAACTTTCTTGTACTAAATATTTATACATATTTGGACTTGTAAAAGTGGGGGTGGGGACTAAGAATATGATAAAGTTTATTTTATTTTATTTTATTTTATTTTATTAACTTCATAAATTTCCAGACGTTTCCAGAAATTATTCATGCATTACTAAAAGGAAAGGAAATTGAAAGGAAAGGAACTGACCCACCTCTGGTTTGCATAACTAGGATGTTATGATTGCTGAGGGATAAATGTTGAGTGAAAGACGAAGTAATGGAACCCTTCCCCCAACACTTACTCTCTGGGCCGAGATAGGAGCAGGTAGTCATTAAAGAGGTGCAGGTAGATCGGCCGGGTGGTCAGTTTCCACTTCAAGCTCAAGTTGTACTCCAGCGCTGTGAGTTCCCCACGTTTCACCAGCCGCCGTGACTGCGAGATGAGTGGGAAAATCTGCAAGGGCAAGAATAATTGCTCTAGGTGAGGCCCAAAGGGTCTCATTGTAGCTCCAGTGCTTCAAGGCACAAGTTTTGAGAGCTGCTGTCTTCTCCCATCTCTGGTACTAGGGGGCAAGGGCTAGTGGAAGAAAATGCGAGTAGTGTCAAAATGCCATTTTTCCGGAGTGTTCTGTTAGCCTGTAGAATATTCCACTGAAAAGGAGTTGCATATGGGATGGATGATGAAAGAATACCACTCTGGTGAGCTTTGGAAAGGTAGGAGCCAGACTTGGTTGTAATGAGCTGTGAAGGGCACTCTTCTGTCCTCTGAATGTGGTTTTCAGTTTGTCTTGTGAGGAAGCAGGATTGCTTGGAAGCTATTCAGGGGTGGGGTGGCAGAGAAGCAAGGGCTTCCTGATAGTCAGATCAATGTGGGGAGGTTTCTCTGAAGCTAGGAAGTTTATAGAATTACTATTCTAGTTTGCACATTGGAAGGTGACTGCGACCAGTAAATGGGTCACAGATCGCTCTGCACACAGATCGCCCAGCTGTTGCCTGGTGGCATGAAGGGTACTGTACTTAGCCCTCTCGCCAATACCAGCACAGTGAGGGCAACCTTGCCTATAAGACTCCATTGGGGAACCTGTGGTCCCTCAGCTCCAGCCAGCATAGCCAATGGTTAGGGAGCTGTATGCCCAACAACATCAGAAAGGCCACAGGTTCTCCCGTCCCTTCTGCAAGATAGGGATAAGCTAAAGGCCCTCTTGGTGACCAGGGCAGTTCACTAGTAGATTAGCTCTGGTCATAGAATCACAGAGTTGGAAGGGACCCTGAGCATCATCTAGCCCAACCCCCTTCAAAGCAGAAATTCCACCCATAGGGGGATCAAACCCGTTGGCAACATCAGCACTACTTCAAAGCAGAAATTCCACCCATAGGGGGATCAAACCCGTTGGCAACATCAGCACTACCAACTGAGTCAACCGGAAGGGCTACCCATGCATGAATAAAGCAGATGGTTGCAGCACAGTGTTATAGGGGGAAACTGTAATCCCTGGAATGAATTTTTACCTTGCATTCAAACTCCATATTTTTACTCAAGTAGATTAGCTCCTCGGTGCTCCTCATGCGCTGGACATTTTCATTGCAATCTTTGATAAGCTGCGGAAAGGAAAATGCTTTTAGGGTGGGCAAGTGTTGGATAAAAAGGGGGCAGAACGTCCCCTTCTCAAGGTGGAACGGGTGACAGGGTGTGGGTTTAGGAGGCAGAGAATGGGATCAAGCCACCCGGTTTTGGCAGGAGCAATTCAAGAATCTTGAATTGGCTAGACTATTCCGTATGTTCCCTCAGGGAATTCTCTGGCTGAGTTAAACCCATTGTTTATATGTGTAAAGTACCCATGACCCTCTTTTATTCTCTAAACGATAAACCAAAATCATTTAGAAAGCTGTGTAAGCTTCTTCCAGCATAGCAGAGAAACCACTGGGTTACCTCATAGCTGTAAGGCAGGAACCATGGAGCTTGGGATGACCCAGTTCACAAGGGGACACAGATGACTTGGTCCATCTGTGTGTGGCCTCAGTAATGACGAAAAGCAGCAGTGCAGACAGAGACCAATCTTAAATGAGAGGTTACATAGATAGAACTGTTCCTTTTGTGGTTAGGGCTTGGTGTGAGGGAACTGGTTACAGTTGTACCTCCTTTTGCCTCTGGGATCCGTTCTGGAGCCCCAGACGCACGACAAAAGGGACGCTCAACAAAGCGCCGCTCTGCACATGCGTGAAGCACGATTTAGTGCTTCTGCAAGTGCACGAGCAGCAAATCCGGAAGTAACCCATTCCAGTACTTCCAGGGTTGCTGCGGACGTTCGACAAAATGAACCCTAAACGGAGTGGACGCAAAAGGAGGTGCGACTGTAGTTTGGATCAACCACTATTTCAGGAAAAGGCTCACCGGCTAGTGTTCAAGATATGCATCTGGGTCTCATTACCCATGCTGGAAGTTACGTCCCTTTGGGTCTAAACTTTCCCAGGCACCCTCTATTTACAGGGGAATACTCAAACATTTGTGGTTAATTATAGAACATATCACTTCAGAATATTCCACCACCAGCTGTGTCTTGGCCAGAGTGCTGAACTTAGACTCAGGAGACCCAGGTTCAAATCACCCCTCAGCCCAAAATCTCACTAGAGGGCATTGGCCCAGTAACACACAGTTGATTCACACAGTGAATGGATACATTATGCATCCAAACCACAGTGTTAGGTTACATACATGCATTATTGCACATCCTTGTATCTAACTTGGAGGCACTTCCAAACTATTATTTGTTGCATGTTTTTAATTAAGAGGAAGAAGAGAAGTCGCTCGGGTATCTAAGGAATTCATATCTCATGTGTCTCAGAAAGCAAGAGCATGGGTACCTCAACTTCTATCTACTGGAAATTTGTGGCCTGGAAGAGTTGAGAAAACTTTTGAACCATTTGTGAGAGAGGTAGCCAGAAGTGGTGAGAGCATCCTTTACCTTCTCAAGTGCATCATATGCTTGAGTGGCCTGCACCTCTTCATCGGCACCAGGCCGAGTTCTCTTCAATATGTTCTGCAGGAGGGAAGCAAAGGGTTTTTGGTGAGAGATTAAATACTTGGCTAATTGATGGATTTATTTTGAGGCAGTGGTAAATTAAAGGTGATCCCCTCTGGTCAGCAGCTATTTTTTAGAGGGGACAATTTTTGAGAGAAGGTTCTGGTCCCTCAACTTCCATCCCCTAGAGAGATTTGCCAGAAAGTTCTGTTGCCACAGATGCTATGTGCTCCACACCTTGTCTGATTCTAGACTGATAACAGAGAACTAAGGGAAAGCGGCAGGACCTTTCAGGGGTTCCAGTTTTTAAACTTATTTGAAAAACAAGTTTTTCAAACTCCCTTTGAAGTTGTGCCTTCATGGACCAAGTTTCGGCACTCCTCCTAAAACTTCCCAGGGCCCAAAATAAATGGGTATAAATCAGGCATAGGCAAACTCAGCCCTCCAGATGTTTTTGGCCTACAACTTTCATGTTCCCTAGCTTAGCAGGACCAGTGGTCAGGAGTGATGGGAATTGTAGTCCCAAAACATCTGGTGGGCCTATGCCTGGTATAAATATTGGAATTAAGCCATGCTCCTGTGGAAGAGGTGAGTAACGGCAGAGCACAGGTTTTGAAAATATAGGAGGTTAAATTCCTGCCACCTCCACCAAAACAATTTCAAACAGAAGCTCCTGGAAAACACCTTTTGAACTGAGTCACACTTCTACATGGCAAAGCTCCGGTTTGCTGCCATTGCATGCGTGTAAGTGTCAAATATCTTTGTAATAAAGAAGTGGGCACCAATTCTTTTCCTGCTGCTTACATGCTTCTTGCCAGGAAAACTGTCCATTTAATTATGAGGCAGGCCAGCCCAAGGAAAGGCGAGTCCTGTGTCCCCAACACTTTTACCTGGAGAAGGAGCTTAAGTCTTGTGATCCGCTGGAATGGGAGGATGAGGAAGGATTTGAGAGAGAGGCGCTGGCAAAGAGGATCACTTTCTAGTCTCTCCAAAACCTGTTGGAAGGCAGGGACATCATTCCTGCCAGAGAGAAGACACGACAGATTAGATTGACTCCCAACTAGAAAAGCTGAGGCTACTGAAAAAGGCCAGAGACCACCTTGGCTGGGAGTCCTGGAAGACTTGCTCCCTGCCTTGTGGGCCTTTCCCACCTGGCCTGGGAGGCTGAACAGAATCTTGGGCTGGGGTGGTCTTGGGAGGGATATTAATCTTTTGTATCTTTATTTTTAGATCTTATGTGTGTGAGGCCTTTTTAGATCTCTTATTTATTTATATACCACCCTTCATCACAAGATCTCAGGGTGGTTCAAAAGAAAGATCTTGGTTTCATTGCTGATTATTTGTTCTTATTTGATTTTATTGTTTTACTGCTTCCTACTGTTTTTAATCCACTTTATGTAAGCCTCTCTGGCTGGCTGGCTGGCGAACAGTGTTAAAATGTCCCAGATAAAGTAAGAACAATAAAACAAAATGCTGACTACTATGCATCAACCTCTTTGGAGCTTTCATTCTATTTAACTTGCGCTAGAGCTCTTTTCTAGGATATGTTATCATGAACTTTAATTTTAGGAGATGCATCTTAGTTGCTTGTCATTCCTTTGACAATACCCTGGAATCTCCTTGGAAGGACCAAGATCCATTTGCCAAATTCAGTAAACACCATTTCCCCTGGATTTTGCCTCTTTACAGGCAAATTTATCTAGAAAATCCATATGATCCAATGAATGGCACAGCACTTCCTCTAACCTGGAACCTGAACTAAATCATGTACCAACATCTGTTTTGGGTATCTTGAACACTTAAACACTTATGAACTGAATCAGGTGTGGCCCGTTGAAACTACTGTGGCCTGTTAACTACTGCTGTCATGCTTTTTATACCTCCACAAAAAGCACTATTGTTATATAAAAGGCAGTTTGCTTGACAAACCTGACAACAGTTTGTTAATTGTCCTGGAAACTGTAGCTCTGTGAGGGGGGGCAACTACAGTTCCCAGGATTCTTTGGGGGGGGGGAATCATGTGCTTTGAATGTGTGTTGTCCTGGGTTCCCCTGAAGAACCCTGAGCATTGCCTGCTAGAGAACCTTATCCCACCCCTTTTCAGAGCGATAGTTCCCAAGAGAGGAGACGACTTGTCTGTGGTGCAGATATGCCACAAAGGACATTTTGTGGAGTGTTACGAAGAGGATAAAAATATAGGAAAGGGGGCATCTTTAGGTTTCTTACAGTAGTCGCCGAAAGGTCTGCTCCTGGTATGTCTGGTTTGTCACGTACGGCAAGTAAACCCTCCGGAATTCCGGCGCATGCCTCAGAGCCACGTCGCACACATTGAAAGTGAACATGTTCTCCTCAAGCTTCTCCTCCAGGTCAAATAGGAAACTGCAGGAACCCCCCAGAAGAAAATAACAAGACATGGTGACCAGAAGTACAGCACTTCCCCAACTTTTAAACCTTTCTCCTTCTCTAGAAAAAAAATTATCCCTACGTGCAAGCTGTAGGGAAATTCTTACTCATTGTGTGACAGGAATGAGCCTGCAGTAAATCACCCGAGCAAGTTGGAGTCAACTCTTTATTAGCAGCAACAGGATCTGCACAGGATCTCGCACATTAGGTGTGAGACCTAATGAGCACAGCAACTCATTTCTGACAGGTCTTTCCCCCATGAAGCAGTTCCTGAGACTGAAGGCCTCCCCACAGCTGCCAGGGTTTTCCTCAAGCAATCTGAGACTGTGCCTGCATGACTGTCTTTGCTCCTCTCACTTCATACCTCTTCTGGTTCTGGGAGACCAGGAGGAGGAGTGCTTGTTGAAGCCTGCTCGGGTGATTCTATAAAGATTTAGGGCTTATCCACACTTCAACTTATCTTGATGCTTTGCCCCAGGGAAAATTAGTCTTTAGTGTTCAATTGGATTGATGTTTGCTCTGATTTAGCACCAAAAAGCAGGCTTTCCCTGGAAAAGGAGCAGGGCAAGGGGAAAACTGCTTGGACCCGTGCTTTCTAGACAGGGGACAAGTGGAAGCATGAACAAAACCCTTCAGCCATTTCTATTCTATTCTATTCATCTGCTGAACAGCATTCTAGGCAAATATGCAACTGGATTAAAAAAATTAAAACACAATGTTAAACAATGTTACAACACTAAATACTAACGAAACTTTTAGTTGTGTTGTTGTGTTTTCTTCCCAGGGCTACATAAACATGGAGACCAGAGTCCAGGTTTTACTTCAAAATGACAGGAAGTATTTCCTAAGTCACGGCTAATTATTTGTATGCAATAATAGAAATATCAGTCTGAATGTGTGCATAGTAGGCAGGCTTGAGGAATTCGTGGACTAATGTGTGGATTGCAGTGTAGCTATCTTGGGCATTTTGCACTTCTCTAGCTTGACTGTCATCAGCTCAAAAGGTATTAAACACATGCATTTTATGATAAAATTTGCATTAAAATATTTTTAGAAATGCATATTTCATGACAAAATATACACCAGTAATTTGGAATGCTGGTTCTGTTGAAAGCAGACAGGCACCTCCAATTCTAGTATTTTGTTGCCTGCTGAAAATGTTTGTTTCAACAAGCTGTGGGTTAAACCACTGAGCCTAGGGCTTGCTGATCAGAAGGTCGGCGGTTCGAATCCCTGTGACGGGGTGAGCTCCCGTTGCTTGGTCCCAGCTCCTGCCAACCTAGCAGTTCGAAAGCAGGTCAAAATGCAAGTAGATAAATAGGAACCGCTACAGCGGGAAGGTAAACGGCGTTTCCGTGTGCTGCTCTGGTTCGCCAGAAGTGGCTTTGTCATGCTGGCCACATGACCTGGAAGCTGTACGCCGGCTCCCTCGGCCAATAATGCGAGATGAGCGCGCAACCCCAGAGTTGGTCACGACTGGACCTAATGGTCAGGGGTCCCTTTACCTTTACTATGAGGCGCAGGCAAATATCTATTGATTGCATTGGCTCGAGATGTCCAGGGTTTTGGTGTGATAGCTGTACAAGCAGAACAGGAAGACCAGAACTCACTTGGCACTAACGTCACGTACATCCTGAAGGCGGGAGAAAAGCCACTGTTTATCTTGATTCGTTAAGACAGCCTGGAGTTCGTGGCAGTGCTGGAAGTGGTCCACGGCCACATTTAAGCTCCGCAGGTATGAGGCTTCTGATACAATCAGTTCAAACTTGGCCTGTTAATAATATGGAGAACATAAGCTTTAGAGCACAGGATACTCCGAGAAGCAATGAATTATTTGAGATGGAGTTAAACGGAAAAGGAAAACCCTCAAGGGGAGTAGATAATATCTGCATGTTCTTGATGGAGACAAAGCTAGCAACTGCATCTCTCGCTTCATCATCCGTCAGAAGAGAGGCCTGGAACTGGTCTATCCAAACCAGTAGATCAAGAATTTCATTCAGCACCACACAACCAAACATCCTATGAATGTCTCAGGGGTCAACCTTGGAAACCTCCATCCTTCCACCTGCCCAGTTTTGGGATATTGAGCATTTGTTGCTCTCTTGCTCCATCTCCCCCATCACTTTTGTAATTTTTGTCCTATCCTCCTGGATCCACTGGATCCACTCCTAAAGGAAAACCTGCTTGATTGTTTTTGCCAGCCTATTGGTCCTTAAGATCTTTCCATTCATTTTCTTCTTACATGCAACCCTTCTGAATGATTTCAAACCATTTGTCACTTCTTCCTTGTGCATTCTAAGGTTGCAATCCTACGTTGCTTGGGAGGTATGTTGTGGGCAGGGCTGGATTTAGGTTTGATGAGGCCCTAAGCTACTGAAGGCAATGGAGCCCTTTATATGCCCAGCTGTCCTTTGTCAACAACAAATTGTTGCAGTTTTTTGTGTTAATTATATGCTCTAAGGGAATTTATGCACCTACCAGTAATAGGCATCTAAAGCCATTTGCACATAACAAAATATGTACATCATAGGAGCCTACACAACACAACACAAAACAAAACACTGTTGCTGTATGTAAGTTTAATTTATTTATTTTTTATCTTATATTTTGGAAATGTACATCCAGTTTTTTTGTTTTTTTGGGACCCCCTAAGAGAGTCCCCTAAGAGAGTCCCCTAAGGGATGCGGGTGGTGCTGTGGTCTAAACCACAGATCCTAGGGTTGCCAATCGGAAGGTCAGCAGTTTGAATCCCCATGACGGGGTAAGCTCCCATTGTTTGGTCCCAGCTCCTGACCATCTATCAGTTCGAAAGCATGTCAAAGTGCACGTAGATACGGTAAATAGCTACTGCTCCAGCGGGAAGATAAACGGCGTTTCCGGGCACTGCTCTGGTTCGCCAGAAGTGGCTTAGTCATGCTGGCCACATGACCCAGAAGCTGTCTGCGAACAAATGCCGGCTCTCTCAGCCTATAAAGCGAAATGAGCGCGCAACCCCAGAGTCGCCCGTGACTGTACTTAACTGTCAGGGGTCCCTTTACCTTTACCTAAGAGAGTGGGGCCCTAAGCTCTAGCTTGTTTAGCTTATACGTAAATCCGGCACTGTTGTGGGCATCCATCTATCTCGAGAGCAATCCCGTCTGAACTCAGATAAAGTAAATTAATGCTTCAGAGCTGTTGGTTGCAGGGCCGTCTCAAGCATGTCGGGCGCCCGGGCGCTGTGGTGTGGAGAGCGCTCTGGCGACCCCGCTCCGCCCTGTTTCTTGCCGCGGCTGGTGGGTGGGCGCAGCGGGCAGCGGGTCTGCCGCGTGCCGCCCCCCTGCCGGTCCAGTGCCCTGGTGCCCCGCGTCACCCAGCCTACCCCTAGAGCCGGCCCTGGTTGGTTGCTAGCTGCTTATTTCAAACCAGTATGCCAACTTCCCTGGTTCTGATTCTGCAGCTGTCTGTCCATCCTCTCACTTCAGTTTTCCATTTGGACTCTTACCCCATTCATCAGGTTCGCTCCATCTTCCAGCTCGCCTCCTCTAGGCCTGCTGTTTCTATCCCTAGCCATATTGAGTTAGCCTCCTCTCTAGTCAAATATGCCTGGCTGTGCTCCTCCTGTATTACCTCCTGCAACTTCTGCTCCTCGCGGGTCATGCTCAGCAGCACAGTGCTCTCTCGAACCATTGGGATGTCCTGCCAGAGGGATGTCGAGGATGAGACGGACAGGCGTTGCAGGTAGGAATCCTGAGGGGAGATGGTTTTTCTTCGTAACCTTGGGGAGTCTGTGGATTTAAACTCCAAATCTTCGGTCAAGGAATCTGCTCTCTTTTGACTTTGAATGGCTTTGTTCAGTGCAACATCACTGTATTCCTGGTAGAGCAGCTTCGCTGTGAAGAAAAACCACCAAACCTTAACAATTCTGACTCAACGCACCAGGCCTGCAACCAGAGCTATTACGTGGGTGGTGGGGTGGTTGTGGTGGGGTTAGGGCACACTGAGGAGAGGAAGGGACAAGATTTAATTTGTCAGTGTGAAGAAGTAAACACACTGTATTTTAAATTCCAAACAGCCTGAAGTTAAACAACTTACATTCAAATGTTGTTGTATAAACATGGAAAAAAATAAACACTGAAATGAAACAACCGGTTAGAAACAGACATATTGTGTTTCTCCAAAAATAAGACACCGTCTTATATTTATTTTTCCTCAAAAAAATCACGGTGGCTTATTTTCAGGGGATGTCTTTATTATTATTATTATTATTATTATTATTATTATTATTATTATTATTAAGTATGGTACAGTTTAACCTACAAGGTTAAACTGCCTATCACTATGGCTTATTTTCGGGGTATGGCTTATTTTTCCTGTGAGGAATAGGCTAATATTTGAATATTTTATATTGCCCTAGAGAGAGGTCTAATTTAGCATTTTCATCTTTCTTGTATTTAGCAAGCAAAGCTAAAACTTTTGAAATTGCCAAGCTTGCTGAATCTGCAGTTAGCATCCAATTCATTGTTACTAGTGAATTTATGAAATTTTCTCTCAGGCCAGCCCAGCTCTGAGAACAAAAATAAGGAGATAAATTAAGTAAGACGCTAGGGTTGTTTCTATATCTACTCCCATTTTCTGCAAAAAGAAGAAAAAGCAGGGAGAATAACACTCTTCTTTAGGCTCACTTTTGATATCCCCTTTCAGGCTACATTGCTACTGCTGAGATGCTTTAGGCCAGGCATCCCCAAACTTCGGCCCTCCAGATGTTTTGGACTACAATTCCCATCATCCCTGACCACTGGTCCTGTTAGCTAGGGATCATGGGAGTTGTAGGCCAAAACATCTGGAGGGCCGCAGTTTGGGGATGCCTGCTTTAGGTTCTCTTTACCATCTCTCTTTCGTTGAAAATAACATTGAAGGATCCAGAAACCTGAGTGAGGGCTCCAATCTAGAATAGGAAGACATCCCAGAACAGGGACCTATGACTGTTCTTCCTTCTCCAAAATATAAATGGCTGGTCTAAGCACACTTTTGTAAAAGCATATATAATTTAATGTGTACGTAATCACATCCAAACCATGTTTGGAGCGGGTAGAATGAAATAGTGGGGAGGAAGAAATGAAAGGAGCAGGGAGTTTTGTCAGTTTTTTTGGGGGGGTGGTGGATGGAATTAGCTGGGTGGGAATGGGTTTAGGGTGAAGATTACTAGTTCCGAAATCACATTCATGTCAGGCACAGCTTTTATGATTTCATTGTTTCTCAATTAAACACTCTGTCTGTTGTTAACCCTGGGAAAATTTAAATGAACCCCACGCTTAGAGGCTTGAACCAGGCAGAGGGCCTTCTCGGTGGTGGCGCCCGCCCTGTGGAATGCCCTCCCATCAGATGTCAAGGAAATAAACAACTATCTGACTTTTAGAAGTTATCTGAAGGCAGCCCTGTTTAGGGAAGTTTTTAATGTGTGACATTTTAATGAATCTTTAATCTTTGTTGGGAGCTGCCCAGAGTGGCTGTGGAAATCCAACCAGATGGGACGGGGGATAAATTATTTATTTCTTTATTTATTGTTGCTATTATTCTGCACCTGCAGAGTGTTTTTAGCACGGAGAGAACTTCGTTGGACAGGAAGTACTTACACGAGTTGATTAATTTGGAGCGCCGCCGTTTGATTGTTTCTGCTGTTTCTAGTAGTTTCTTCTCTCTTTCGGGGAATGGAAAACATCAAGAAGTGAGTAGTTTATGAATATGAGGAAAATCAACAAGGTCTACAAAGAGGGTAGTATAACCTGAGTGTTGGATCTCATCAGTTACAGCTAGCATTTTAACGCTGGGTTCATAGCCTGCATTGCCTACTGAGGAGAATGGCAAGACAAAAACCACGATAAAGCTTCTTCTTGGAAGTTTGTTCTTCCAAGGAGTATTTGGCAGATTTCTGCAGGTTAATTTATCTTTACAACAACTCTGTGAGGCAAGTTAGACATGCCACATCTCCCTTTACACATACTTGTTGATGCTGCCATAGTTCTCGCCATTGTGGTCCGAATCTGTCCAAAGGCTTCCACACAATTATGCTTCACCCTAATACCCTATACCAGGCATGTCCAAAGTCTGTTTTGGGGGCCTAATCTGGCCCGCCAGGTCAGTTTAATCTGGGTTTATCTCCTGGGGTAAAATCCTAAGAAAAGCTCAACAACTTCAATCCTAAAAAAAGGTCAACAACTTTGGTTGGCCCTCACGCATGTTAACTTCATCAAATCAGGCCCTCTTTGGGAAAAGTTTGGGCACCCCTTCCCTATACAGAAGAAGGAGCTGTCCACAGCTCACATTGGATTGACCTAGAAATAAGATGAGCTTTTAAAATTGGGTAATTGGCTGGGAAATAGGTCAGGCTATGTGAATTCAACCACTAAACGCCCTGCCCCACCCAGCCCCAAAGCTGTCATTTGCAGCCACAGTGAATTCATGGAGGCTTACAAAGCTGCAATATCCCCACAGCAAATTATGGTTCCACATCTGCAGCCCAAGGGGGATAAAGAGCCTGCAGAACCTCTAAGCACTTGCTGAAGCCCCCCACAAACAGTGTAGTTCAGAGATGCTGTCTCTTCCCCTGAGCAAGTTGGCAGCCTGCTGGGGTTTCTCTAAGTTGCTCTCATTTCAGGTCCTTTGCACAGCTTTTTTCTCCTCAAACTGTGCAAAGCTGTTGTTCTTGATCTTGAGGGTGGATTTTAATTTGAGCTGGAGAACTTGGGGTTCTCGGAAGGCTCTCCTCTTCTTTGAGGTGAGCATCAGAAGCTCCCGAATCTCAAATCCCAGCTCAGCAAGCTTTTCCAACATGTCTAATGTTTTATTTACAGACCTCTTGAGGGTTTGAGCATAAAAATTGGGCCAGAATGAACCATGTGGGCAGAAACGTTTTTGCATACCTGAACTGGGGGTGAAGGCAATTCAGTATTTCAGGGGACCTAATTTATTTGTCCAAGGCAGGTCACCCAGTCAGCTTCATAGCCGAGCAAGGATTTGAACCTGCATTTCACTAATTTGAAACCCAACTAATTGTAACTGCTGATACCACACTGGTTCTCAGTTCCTGTGACATAGCATGAGAAGTGCATTAAACATTCCGAAAGCACTAGAGGAAATTTAATTCCACTGTCACAAGAGGGTGTTCAATGGCTCAGTACAAAGATGCTTATGGGAAGAGACTCACCCAAATTTCACTCTGTCGAAATGGTCTGATTTTTCTTTGTGTGCAGGGGCTTCCTCCTTTGACGAGATAAGAGATGCTATGAACTCTGAAAATGGAAGAGATAGTGGGGTTGTCTTATTCCAAAAATTTTTAGTGCTGAAGTGCTTGTAATTCAGTCACAACTTCTCAGCTGCAAAAATGGAAATGTAGCTCATTGCAGCAGGTGGCGAGAAGGACTATACAGTGGTACCTTGGTTTACAAACTTAATCCGTTCTGGAGTCCGTTCTTAAACCAAAGCGTTCTTAAACCAAGGTATGCTTTCTCACAGCAGCGGGGGATGCAATTTACAAATGGAACACACTCAACAGGAAGCGAAACATGTTCTGCTTCCAGGCCAAAGTTTACAAATCAAAACACCTACTTCCAGGTTTGCAGCGTTCTTAATCCAAGTTGTTCATAAACTAAGATGTTCTTAAACCAAGGTACCACTGTATACTGCAGGGAAGAGCCAATGAGAGGACAACATATCTCTGTGCACAGAGATAAATGGTGCATCTGTTCCCTTTCAGTGGCCTAATTTCATGGGAGGCACAGATTTTGCCAAGAGTCTTGCAGTCCATGACGGCCCAATGTAAATAGCACCATAGTGGCACTGGGACCTATAGTTATTGCCACATCACTAAGATGGTGCACAAAATATCTCCCCATGTGATTCAGGTGGCTTTCGTGTTCCAAACCACTCACAAGGGCTTCCCAGCTCATTATCACAAATGCTATCTGCACAGCATCATTTTAGTTTCTGACCATACTTGCATTTCTTCTCATGCTTTTCTTGATACAGCGGTACCTCGGTTTTCAAACATCTCCATAGTCGTTTCAGAACGTGAACGTTGAATACCTGGAAGTGCCTCAGTTTTTGAACGCGCCTCAGAACTCGAACAGGAAACGTGGCTTCCATTTTGAGTTTTCCTTACTGAGGCTTGCATTTTGATAATAATAATAATAATAATAATAATAATAATAATAATAATAATAATAATATATTATTTATACCCTGCCCATCTGGCTGGTTTCTCCAGCCACTCTGGGTGGCTTCCAACCGAATATTAAAAACAGTACAGCATCAAACATTAAAAACTTCCCTAAACAGGGCCGCCTTCAGTTGTCTTCTAAAAGTAAAATAATTGCTTATTGCCTTGACATCTGCTGGGGGGGATTCCACCCACAGGGCGGGTGCCACTACTGAGAAGGCCCTCTGCCTGGTTCCCTGCAACCTCACCTCTCGCAATGAGGGAACCGCCAGAAGACCCTCGGTGCTGGATCTCAGTGAATGATGGGGGTGGAGACGCTCCTTCAGGTATACAGGACTGAGGCTTCCGCTTTCGGTTTTCGAACATTTCGGAACTCGAACGGACTTCCAGAACAGATTTTGTTTGAAAACCAAGGTACCACTGTATTTATCTGAAGACCAGTTCTCATCATTAAAGCACACAAGATGACCCTGCTGGATTATATCATGTCCATCTCCTTTTCCAACTACGTCTAGCCAGATCCTTGCTGGAAACCCAAAAGCAGAGCATGCAGACAACAGAGCCTCTCTCGGTTTGTTCCAGTTTTATGATATTGATCACTCTATCCTCTGTGAATCTGCCAAAGGCAGTGGCCATCAGCACTGCTATACGATGTGCTAAAGGCCCATGGCTTAGACGGTTTCAAAAGGGAAATCTAAAGACAGATATATCAATGATCAGTAGCCATGGTAACTAAATAGAACCTCCATGTTCAAATGTATAGCTCAGATTTTCAGGTGCTTGGGACATAGTGAGAAAGTCTGTTGTTTCCATGCTCTGCTTGAGGGCTTCCTGCAGGAATCTAGCCGGCAACTGTTGTCAACAGGATGCTTGAGTAGACGGATATTTGGTCTAGTCCAGCAGGACTCGTTTTATGTTCTTTTAAAGTTGGGAGCTGGCTTTCAGATAGAATCATTGAATCATAGAGTTGGAAGAGACCACAAGGGCCATCCAGTCCAACCCCCTGCCAAGCAGGAAACACCATTAAAGCATTCCTGACATATGGCCGTCAAGCCTCCGCTTAAAGACCTCCAAAGAAGGAGACTCCACCACACTCCTTGGCAGATAGACTGATGTTAGTCTATAACAGGTCCGCTTTCCTTCTGGGGGGGGGGCGGTGTTGCCGTCCGGCATCCGGGACCCCCCAGTGACCCGGCTGGAGGGTGAAGGGATGCCGCCCGCGTCATGGGTACTCCCGCCCGCGTCATAAACCCCCAGCTGTCCAATCGGCACAACAGGCCATTTAAACTGTGGGGCGGCCGGGGGCGGGTGGGCAAGCTCCTTTCACTTTTCTTGTCATTTTGGTAAGAAACAGGGATTAAAAGTCACTCACCTAATTCATTGTCTGTTGGTATGGAGATCTTTCTCAAACCCTGCCGATGCCAATCTTTGCTTTTTGCTCGGTGTTTGCTTAGCACTTCCTGTTTCTTTGAACTGGATGTTGGTTCTTTTATGTCTACCCCAAGGACACTCTTATTTGGACAACTAGTACATTTCTCTAAGGGTAGGTGCCTGGCTCCGCCTTCCTTTCTAGGAACCGCAGGTGGGACTGTGTCCTCTGCATCTTTCTTAGCTGCATCTCCTCTCTGGGTCTGCTGCCACCACCGCGGCCCTTGACAGACAGCCTGTTCTCTGCATGGGTGCCTGATAGTTGGTGGAGATGGAGGGCCTTGCTGGAAAAAGTGTATTGGGTTGGTGAAAGCTATAAGTGTAGGCTGCATTGGACTTCTGGTCTCTGCAGCTTCAGACATTTTCTGACTTCTTACTGAGGGATGGAGGCTGTATTTATTTGATTTCCCCATCGCACATATCCATAGTATCAGGAATGCTGTAGGAGGGGCCTTCCACTGGCTCACTGTTTCCTGAAATGCTGACATCTGAGTGCATCTCCAATAGACTGGATGCTTCGTGTATATTCCTGCCCTTCTGGCCTTGTGAAGTACCTGCCTCTTCTGAATTGGCCAACTGTACAACAGGGAATTCTTCAACTCTGCTGTCGATGTTTAGAGCCTGGGCAAGCTTTTCTGCTTCAGCAGCATAGGATATGGTCTGAGAGATGCGGTCGGCAACAAACGCACAGCCACCCCCATCTATATAGTTAACAGGTAGAGTAGATTCTGGTGCTTCAACTGGTTGTTGGGCAAACTGATCACCATCAGGAGCTGGAGGCATGTTGGAGCTGGAAGCTGGATGTGGAAGCTGAAGGTCCTTGTTAACAGCAAAGGCTGTAGGGTTGGAGTTAAACTCAGGAGCTACAGATTCCCTGCTTTGGCTAGAGTTTGCTAGTTGAATGGGCTGATCAGCACTGAGGGGAGGAAACACTGAATCAGAATGGAGTGGATGTGGCATATGTCGGTTGGAATTGCATTCAGTTGCTGGGGGTTGATTAAATAGTTCATTGTCAGGCGTCAGGACTGAAGACTGTGGCGCCTTAACGGCAGTGGACTTTGGGGCTAAAAACTGGCAAGCTTGACTGGGAGAGGGCAGTTGTTCTAGGAACTGACTGGGTTGACTGGGTGCAAGAGTAGGAGTGAGGGGCTGAGCAAGGGTGTCTGCATTAGGTCCAGGGCTTAAAAACTGAGCAGACTCACTGTAGTCTGACACAGTTGGCGTGAGCTGATTTAAGCGGCCGGAAGCAGGCTCTGGAGGAATGGCCTGATCCGAGGCAGGTGTTGGGGTCAAAGGCTTTGTTGGCTGAGCCACATCTGGGGTTATCACAGAACAAGCGCCGGGAGGGAAAGGGGTCTCCGTGTTGCCACATGCTGTTCCATCCACTTCAAGAACCAATGAACATGGTGATTCACTGATTAAAGTTTGTTGTTCCGTGCAAAGTGTATCTGCTCCTGGCTTAAGTAGATTCTGGTTTTCAGGCTCTTGTATGGATTCTGATTCTTCACATGGCACAACAGTACCATCTCTGGCTCTCTTGCCAGCCCCTTCCTCCAGAGAATCTGCCTCTGTTGAGGCTCCCAGAGATGAGGCAGTGATATGGATTTCACCATCAACAGGGTGACCCACAGGCTGAGAATCATACAGATGAATCTGTGAATCAGGACTTCCTACCAAATCTCTACAGGGTGGTGGTCTTCCTTCACCATCAAGACTCGCAACACTCGTCTCTTCACCACCACACTCGCTGCCCTCTCTTTCAATAGCACTTCTGTCTTCCCCAGGGGGTTGCTCGCTGCCTTGGCTGTTATGGCCAACTTGGTCAAAGATGCCAGAGGATTCCAATTGTCTAGAACCAGGGCATGTTGGAGCCTGTGCCCTTGGGCTCTCACACACTGGGATACCTTCAGATACCGACATAGCTCTTGCCTTTGCTATTTGTGGGTTACCAGAGTCCTGTGTCCACTGTGGACCGTGATTTGGAGATGAGAGCTCCTTGAAAGTGAAATTAAATGCTTCGGCCTCAACCAAAGAACAGTTCTTGTTTAAATCAGGAAGATCCAAGTTCATTTGTAGTGCATTTAAACCTAGTGGGGCAGTTATCTCTCTCTCTGCCCCTTGCTTTGATGCTTGTCTTATGTGCACACAACAGTCTTGTTGTTCCTGACCTTTGTGTCCCAGTTCTAGATTATTCTGCTCCGTTTCCACTTCTTTCTCCATTCCCTTCCATTCCAGGCATTCCTCATTTAGTTCAGTGTCTACCAACTCTGGTGCCTCCAATTCTGCAGACCCTGACTCCAATGATTTTGATACCTGAGACGATTCTGCTTCATCACAACCAGTAGCATGCTTTGTTTTAACTGTCTCCTTTAGTGAACAATTCTTGCTTCCTCCTATGCCATCCTCCTCCTCCTCAAGATGGAGGACAGTGCAAATAAATGAATTTTGTCCCAATTCTTCCACTTCCTCTCCTATATCTGAATGATTGTCTACTCTACTGGAGTCTGGCAGAGACAAAATTTCATTAGGCTTTGGTTGTTGCACATCTAAATGTATTTCCCCACCCTTAGAAAATTCAAAGCTTAACTGGAAAAGTGCAGAAGATTTCACACCTTCTCTTTGTCCCTTTAACTCTCTTACTTTCCCCTCTTCCCCAGCTCCTTCGGTCTTAAAGGGCATCTTCTCATCAATCTCCCATGTGACTTCCATATTTGGCATATGGCTCTTCTCTAGTTCATATTGAGACTCTAGCTCCGATGAGTGATTTTCATCTGATCTGCCTTTGGAAAGCTCAGCATTTTGGTGATGCTCTGAAACATCATGACTCACCAGGGGATAGTCAGAGGCTGATTCCTCAATAGCAGAAAAAGTGCCTGATAAATGTGTTTCCTCACACAGTGTCTGAGAAAATGCATCACGGGGGTTCAGAGCTTGGGAAAATCCAAGAACAAGGGTTTCACCTTTTATCTCTCCCACCGCAACCTCACTGGGAATACTTGAGATCTGTTCAAGAGTTGCTGTACTGAAAAGGGAAGATTCGTGATCACTTAAGGAATGAGCAGCTTCAAGTTCTCTCTGATGGGGATCCAAAGGGGCCTCCTTGTTATCCTCCAAAGTGACAGTTTGTATATTGAGAATATTTTCTTGCTCGGAAAATCCTCCCCAGTCCTCTGGATCTCTCTGGACTCTTTCCAGTCCCACCGATGTCTCTCTTTCCGCAGGGTTAGGGAATCTGCCCCATATCTGTTCTTCCATGACAAAGAGAAGTGGCAGGGCTTGAGAAAAAGAGTTCTTTTTATCCTCTGCTGTCACTGCCACCCTCTCTTCAGAAACATCACTCCTGGTGAAAAATTCTGTGACATCACGGTGCCTTCTGGCTGGTGCAGGGTTAGAAGATTCATGGAATTTGTGGGTTGCTGAGGGGAAAGGATCTTCCCCTTTGATTTCTTCAGACTCCATCAGTGGCACATCCTGAAAATCAGAAGAAGAAGAAGAATTATTACTATAAGGCTATGGCTGACCAGGAAATGTTACATTTAAAAGCATTCAGCCGCACACCTAATGGAGAAGGAGGAGGAAGAGGAGGAGGAGGAGGAGGAGGAGGAGGAGGAAGGGGGGGGGAGCTGGGCAGACAACCTGCATTCAGGAGTGTAAAAAGAAAAGCAAAGGAAGAGAGCAAAGAATGTGGGCTCCAACTACCTAAGGCTCCAACTACCTATTATGCAGAGTTCAATGCATAATTTCCTTGACATATTTTTCTCCCCAGCCAAAACAAGCTGCAAGTCTGAACAGAAGAAGGATGAGCTCCTTTCTCTCTGGTAACTTCCCAGCTTAGAATCATCATTCCAAACTTTAAAAAAAACTCATTTGGAATAATGATTCTAACTTCGTTTTATACCCATGTGTAAGGGGGGGGGAGTACAGAGAACCACCCCCTTGCATCAGAAGTAGCTCCTCCCCAAGCAGCGATGGAAGCGAGGGCTCTGAGGAAATGGAGAGAGAGGGCCAGGGCTCCAGCAACATGAGAGAGACCCGGCCACACAGGAGTGAGGAAAGGGAGGGGGAGAAGGGAGAAAATGAAAGCCTGGAGCGTAGACCCCTTCCTCCGGTTCCGGAATTACTCAGGAGAAAGAGAGGGAGGAGATTCACTGTCCCGAGGCTATTATGGTGGAGAAGGTCACGTGGGGGGGGGCAGTGCCGGATTCTGCATCGGACTGAGCAGACATGCTGTACATATCCAGCTCACTGTAAATAGTCTGCACTAATAAAAACTGTTTAAAGACAAGCATGCGGAGTGTCGTTACTCTAGAGTAGTCGCAAGAACCTCTGACACCATGGAAGGAAAGACACAGAGAGCCTAAGGAGACCCCATCTCAACCCCTTCAATGGCAATCTTGAATTGCAAACAGCTGGAGTGGAAGGTCTGTCTCTGCACATCTTTTCTCCACTCAGGATGCTTTGGCTTAAAAGCAATAAGGATGAAAGAATCATGGAACTCTTTCAGGATCAGATTCTTGCTCTGCAGTCTCAGGTTTCTTATTTGAAAAAAGGTACAAGGAGGTTGTAGAAATAAAAAGTGTTTAGATAAATATTGATATTGAGAGGCAGTTATAAATAAATAGTAAGTGTGAGATGTTGTGTTATGTTATAAGATTAGGAAAAGAATAGTTATATGGTAAATAAGGTATAAGAATAAGATTTAGAAATTACTAATGAGGATTTACAATGTAATGCAGCTGGAAGGGACATGAGGAAGTCACTGATATTAGAATAGATATAAGTTGAAGTTTTGGAAGTTTTGTTTTTCTTCTTTGTTTTTTGTATTTTTTGTATTTTGTATTTTTTGCATTTTGTACTTTTTGTAGTTTGTATTCTTTGTATGTGTGAGGGGCAAGGGGTATCGCGAAGCCCCTCCCCTCCTGAGTTCCAGCCCAGCCCAGAGCACGACTGAGAGCAGGGAAAGCTCCAGCTCAAGTGGGGAAACAGGAAGTGGGGTCCAAGGCTCTGGCAGGGTAGAAGAGCCAGCGTCCCAGGTGGGACAGGAAGGAGGAAAAAAGGGGGGCAGACCCATCCCCCCAACTCCGGAACTTCGCAGAAAGCGTCGGGGGAAGAGGATGGGGCTCCCCAAGTTGTTATGCTGGCGCAAGACGCGCCAAACGCCATTCGGAGGTTCTGATTAAAGCTGAAAAGATGTGTCTCTGTAAATAGCTCTACCTTTAGCACTGTAAATACGCAGCACCAATAAAAAGATAAAATGCAGAGCGGTGTAGAGTCGTTACTCTGAAGTAGTCCCATCCGGCCACTGTGACAGTATGTTTCTGCTTTTGCATTTTGGTTTGTTACAAAATAATAAATATATTTAATAAAAATAAAATTTGAACATACATGAGCATTTATTGAAATCTCAGAAGCCAGAAGGATGGCTGAATTATGGTTTCCAGTAGTTGGGGTGGTGCTTCCGCGAGCCTTGCATTGCTCTCTGTCCTTCCCCCCAAAACAGATAAATTATGTAAATTCACACAACTTGCATTATTCAGAAGTCAGTTGTAGAAGCCAGGATTTCTCAGCTCATAATTTAGATTGCAAATGGAATTTTGGCAGAGTGCAATCACAGCCTTCAGAATAGGACTGGTAAGCTTCCTCTTTCTGGGAGGGGAGATTTATTTTATTTTTTTAAGCAGATCAGGGGAGAAATACATCACAGGCAGAGAAAGCAGGGGGAGGCCATCACAACACCGACAACAAGGTAACAGAAAATAGCCACAACTTTGGTGGTTTAAAAGAGGACTAGACAAACTAACGGTTGCTGGGAATCAGGTCTGGCTTCCAGTGGGCATTTGGTTGGCTAGTGTAGAAAGAGGAGGATGGACTAGCATGGCTCTTACGTTTTTAGGAAATGACCAGACATTGAAAACTCCAAGAGGCATTCGTAAAGAAAGTACAGACCTGCAACACTAATTACTGATTTTCAGCAATTCAGCGCTACTCCAGAAATGGAGGACAGACTCACATTCCTCATGCAAAACCAACTTCATTTGAAAAGACCGTCAGAGACACAAGGAGGCGAAACTTGTAAAATGTCCAAGTTTCCCTTAGTTTCTCTGTTGAATATACTGTTATGTGACTCTCCCAACTTCTCCGAGAAAGTGACAGGTTCCAGGAAGCACAGTGCTTCGCAATGTTTGGTTTCCTTTGGAAAGAGGTCAGTTGAGGTTTATGATGCTTAGTAACATTTGTCTACAAATAAAGAGGTTGAGCATAGGTGGAAGTAGAGCTTAAGCTCTACTTAAGCAACCACTGCTTCACATCAGATCTCTAGGCAGAAGCAACCAGCAACTCAAAAATGCTGTTAGCTTACAGAATACAAACTTAGCTCTCTGTGGGGCCGTCCACACTTCCGCATGCCTAGAAAGCTTGGGTCTTGCCTCTCGACCCACTCCTTTCACAGAGAAAACCCACTTTTAAGTGCTAAAATCAGAGCAAACGTCAATTCAGATAAAACCTAGCGGGACAAGATAAGCCCTGTCTCTCATTCAAAAACTGTAGTGCAGGGGTGTCAAACTCAAATTCATCGGGGGCCGCATCAGCAGTTTGGTCACCCTCAAAGGGCCGGTTGTGTCTGTAGGACTATGTGTCCACTCTTTATTATCATAAATTATTGTCACTGCATTCAATTATTACTGTTTTTTTGTAATAATGTAAGCTCATTCCCGCCCCCACATGGATCACATTCCTGCGTCATGGCGCGTGTGTGGGAGGGGATGTAAACGAGGGAAATTTGAACAAAAGGTGGGGATCAACGGCTTGGGGGGGGGGGCTCAACTAAACCTTCGGCAGGAAGGAGAAAGCCACTGCTGGGATTAAAAACCTGCAGATGGAAAGAGGGCTTCCCTCTCCCGCCCTGCGCACACCCAAACCCCGCTAGGCAGGATGCCACACGCTGCAACCCACCCCATGCTTTGGAGAGGGGCAGGAACATGCGGTGCAGCGCCAACTCCCTGCTTTGCTTTTGCATCCTCCCTCCTCAGCGCCAGAGTCCCTTCCCCTCACGCTGAGGGAGGGCAGCGGATTTCCCGAGGAGGAAGGCGGCAGCCCCAGCGGACGTGCATCTTCGCCTCAGAGCTGCTCTTCCCCCCACCCGCGCTGTTGTCGTCTTCGCCGCCGCCTCTCCCTACCGGGACTGCAGGCAGAGGAGGCTTAAAAACCTCCCCCCCAAAAAAAATTTCCCCTCCCACCTACTCAAACCGCGAGGCGACTCCATCTGGAGCCCTACATCACGAGGGGCTGAGAGGAGGCGGCGGCAGAGCGGGAAGAGCAGGAACCCGTGCCATCGTCGCCGCCTCCCTCCCGGCCGCCCCCCGGGGAGCAGCTCCGCCGGAACTGAGAAGCCAAAGGGCAGCTCAGGGGTGGGGGGCAGAGCAAAAGCCAGGCACCCTCCCAAGTGTCTATGAGGAGAAAACGGGGGAAGAGGGAAGAGAAACCCGGCTCCATCAAGAGAGCGGCTGTTGCGCTTCGCCTACTTCCCCCTCAGGCTCACTCTTTCGCCTGCTCGCTCGCCCACCTCCCGGATGCAGCCGAGGAGAGGAAGGGAAGCGGTGGGCGGCGGCTCCCCAGTGCCGCCTCACTCGCTCTCGGAGACAACAGCAAAGCCCGCCCCAAAAAAATCCAGCGATGCTCCATCCCGGCACCAACTTTGCCGGCGGCGCCTGTAGGGCGTTCCTACCTCCTCAGCGGGCTTCCTCCTCCTCCTCCTACATCTCACTTCCCCGTCTGGCCGCTGTGCCACCGCCTCCCTCAGCCTCATTCGAAATTGAAATTCCCTGGCCAAGGCCGTCACCGCGGCTCCAGCGCCCCGGCCTCCGCCCGCAGCCCCGCCCCCGGTTTTGACCCTTGGCCAATCGCAGGCTCCAGAACTACTGTCAGTGGCTAGTGTCGGCGGCGGCTACGCGGGCCACATGACGAGGTCTGGCGGGCCGGATTAGGCCCCCGGGCCTTGTGTTTGACACCTGTGCTGTAGTGTATGGTTCTTTTCACACAGATTATGTCATCCTTATAGCAAGGTGGGTTGGGGGACAAAGGCACGCCCCCCCTTCAGTTATTTCCTAACCATTCAGAAGATTTAAGGAGAATTGTCTAGCAAATCCCATGGAAACACACAACTGGAAAACTCTGACATCAATTTGAGATACTTTATGGGAAATGTTTCATAAATGGAGTAAAACAAATGAATATCAAGGGATGTTAATACTCCATCAAGTCCAAAACACTAGCCCAATATTGCCTCACAGTGGTCCACCGAGATCATTGTTTTCATAGAAAACGGATACTAAACGCAACTATTTTTGCACTGGCAAACCCAGCTTTGCTCTGGGTGAAGTTGTCGCCACTGCTGCTGAGTCAAGCTAGAGTTCTGCAGAAAGGAAGTGTAAGCCTTTGATTTAATACTGGATTATTAGGTCATAGCTGAGATTAAATCAAAGCAGCATAGGTGCCAGTTAGTATGACCTCCTAGGGTTGGGAGCTGCACTTTACAACCTGCCTATTTTAAACATGATAATAATAATAATAATAATAATAATAATAATAATAATAATAAATAAATAAATAAATAAATAAATAAATATTATTTATACCCTGCCCATCTGGCTGGGCAGGGTATAAATAATTTCTTAAATATTAAAATACACTAATTTCTTAAACAGTCTCACTGGTCATTTAAAGTCTCACTGGTAATAAGAAAAAGGTGGCGGTTCTAAAGCCTTAGGAAATTCTACATACTGTACAATGTTTGTTTATTTCATTTCTTTAAAAAATAGTCTTCATTAATTTTGCACGCAGTTTAGAAAACAATAAAACGCAATAGGGAATCAATGGTAAATTACAATGTTATAGCTCACACTGTTTCCTTTAAGCTGTGGCTGGCTCCCACCCCCACCCTTTCCTGTCAACTGTAAAGAAGAAGAAGAAGAAGAAGAAGAAGAAGAAGAAGAAGAAGAAGAAGAAGAAGAAGAAGAAGAAGAAGAAGAAGAAGAAGAAGAAGGGGTTAATCAGCTGGAGGAAGATGATGCGTGAGAATGACCCTGCAAGGATTACTCCTACAGCCTCTTGCAACACAGGCAGCTGTAAGGGCATGATGACATGGCTCAACAGGGGAAATAATGGAGCTGGTGGCAGAGCCCAGGGCTTATTTTCACTGGAAGGGAGAGCACAAGGCTGAATCTAACCCCACCATCACCACTCGGAGATTTTACTACTCTTCCTTTTTGTTTGCTGGTGTGCTCAGCTTCATCCAAGGCATTATAAAAATGCTTCACTGTGACTGGAAATTAGGGTAAGGTGAAGGAGCTTTACAAAGTTGAACTGTTAGTTTAAAGCAGAGTTCTTTTTGCGTGGCCAGGCGGAGACCACCACCACCCTGACCCCAGGTGACCCCCGGGAGGAATAATGACTCATGACAACGTGTTGTGGGATTAAAATTGGCCACAACTTTATTAAACTTTCAGATGTAGGGAGACCTTGGCTTAGGCATTGGACGTTTATCCCTCCCAGACCCCGTCCGGGGATCCGGGGAACATCAGGGTTATCCAAACTGTGTGGGGATTGGGCTGGCTCTGGAGAATGTCTGTTTAAGCAGAGAGCCCGGCCCCCATTTTGCCGCAATGCAGGAGAGAGCACTGACAACCTAATGGCGTATGGCCAGTGACTCTCTTCCACATAACCCCTTTAATGGGAAACCCTGGGATCACCACCACAGGGGGGCGTGGGTCACCGCTTCACACCCCACCCCACCCCATTTAGGGAAGTTAGACTAAAAGATTCTGCCCAAGGCCTGAAACCGCCAAAGTTGTGACGTTTTTGTTACGGGGAAGGCAAAATCTGCCACTGCAGGGAAATTCCTTCCTGGTCCTTCAACAGCAACCATCAATGACGGTAGCAGCACCCGCATACCTGTAAAGAAGAGGTTAACCTGCAAAAGGAAGGCGTTAACTGAGGGTGGGCGAAGCTCTGGAGCTGACTGAGGACTCCCAGGTAAGTTCCACCCTCTATTGTGTGTGCAGGGCGGTCCTAAGCCTACCTTGGGGAGGTGAAGCCAGGTTGAACTGCCAGGGATTGGGTAGGATTGGGTGGCTGCACGCGACCGTGCAAAAAGCGCCCCCCATTTGAGGTGGGGAGCGGTCATTACAAACAACAGCTTCTTTCTTGCTTAATTAACAAAAACCAGAGGTGCTTTCCAAACTTGTATATACAGGGCCGTCTTAAACGCCCCTGCCGCTGTGGTGCGCCGGATCTCTCCGGCGCCCTCCCGCCCCGTTTCCCAGCACGGTGGGCGGGTGGGCGCAGCGGCGGGCAGGCGGGCAGGCACAGCGCGATCTCTCTGGCGCCCTCCCGCCCCGTTTCCCAGCGCGGTGGGCGGGTGGGCGCAGCACGCAGCACGGCTCCCACAGGCGCAGCTGCGCGGCGTACCGGCCGGCCAGCGGGCGGGCGCAGCTCGCGGCGCCTTTCTGGCGGGCCGGCGCCATGGTGCCCTGCGCCACCGGGGGTCTACCTAGAGGCGGGCCTGTGTATATAAAGCCCTCTAGCCTATAAAACTTAAAAAGATGAATTTTCTGAGGAGTTTTTTCTAGACGATTCATAAATGAGTGTTTATTTTTCATTAAATATTTTATTAACGGAAAATCAAAGGTACAAGCAGGAAGGAACATAACCAACCATTTATATGCTGTTTGCTGGGGTTTAATTTCTTATGTGTCAAATTCAGATATACAAAACTCTTCTCCCACCAAATTGTGAAATTTGACTTTAATTTTTTTAATATTATCTGCTTTCTGTCTGTTTGGAAAAGACAACCTCTATCCTGCTCCTATGTTTTGTATCTTTGATTATGTTCTTCCCTGTTTGCTTGTACTTTTTTATTTAACATAGATGGGTATTTACAAATTCCTTTTTCAGTTATTGTACATGACACCCTCACAAGCCCCAGTCCACCACCAGTAGCACAATATTCTGCCCCATGGAATGCCTTTTTTTATGGAGCTGTTTCCATAAAGTATCTTCCATTTGCTAGGCACTGTGGAGGCAGGCAGAAGTTTTAGACTTACAGGCACTACAATGCACTTTCAGGTCATGGACTCAGAATAAGCCTCTTGGCCCCTTCTCCTGTCACATTAGCCTCGAAGTTTTTTTCAAGGACACCTAGGAAATGTAAAAGTTCCAGAAAAGGAGAAAATGCTGAGTCTGGCTTAGTCCACCTGTTCCCCCAGTGGCTGGGGTTGGGGATTTCTGTGTGTGGCTATATCCCTACTCCATCATCTCAGTCTCTCTGATTGTGCTCCTCTTGTGGAGCCTTGTGCAAAGCTAAAGGACTGAGACCATAGTCCTCCTCTGTCCCGTGCAGAGAAGGGCAAGTGAAGCAATGCTTTCACTTCACCCTAGACTTCCTGGAAAGGAAGAAATGGTATCACCAGCTCCTTCCTCGGGCACCCTGTGCAAAGTGGTCTTTGCTGATTGCTGTGCACCTCCTCTTTCTCACAGGGAAAGAGGAAGAGTGTGCAGCAAATTGACATGGAATAATGAGCCCCCAGAATGGTGTTTATTGTGGGTGCATTCTACCACATGTGTCACTGGAGTTGAATGTGGATGTGAAGCGGCATGAATGTCTTGGTGTGGACACAGTCTTAGTTGTTCTGTCATGGTTTCCTAATGCTACCACATCATTGCTGTCCAGGGAGACTATAGCACAGGCATCTCCAAACTTCGGCCCTCCAGATGTTTTGGACTACAATCCCCATCATCCCCGACCACTGGTCCTGTTAGCTAGGGATCATGGGAGTTGTAGGCCAAAACATCTGGAGGGCCACAGTTTGGGGATGCCTGCTATAGCACAACCACAGTCGGACCAAAAACAACTCCGAACATTCGTGGTATGAAAAGTTACAGAATTTCAGCAGGCTGTTGGAGGATTTGCAGTGCTTGGAAATGAAGTGGTATCGTTGCCTGGCAATTGAATCTGTGTTGGGTCCCAGAATTAGAAAGGGGGCTCAGGAATAGAGCCTACCCTCTCAAACTCATAACAGTATACTGCACAAATTAACAGTTAGGGTAATGTCAGGAAAACAGAATACGGTAATCTGCCATGTGAATGCAGCCTTAGTCCCAAGCAGGGGAGATTGTGTGCATGCACATCCAAAACTAGAATTACAGGGAGAAGGATTCTAGAAGTCATCCCAGGATGCTTGCTTTTCAATTGCAGGAAATTGTTCTTAATGAGTCAGTACTCTACCATGAATTCTCCCCCTACCCCCCCCTCCCTGACATAGACACACACGATCTGAGGTAGTATGTATAGAGTAGTTTTGCTATAAAGCTCAAATGCTATTTGTGTGAACTTGAGTGTGTGGTTGTGTACAGGTTGCTAAGGTCTCACCCTGCTTGAATATGGGTGAATGAGGGCAGAACCAGTTAAAACCCGAAACTTTGAAGATGGTTCTAGCTGTTTGTTCTTCAGGGAGAGATGATGGAAGCAGAGGCCATAGCTGTTTGCCAGGAGGGAGCTGTGAAACCTCACTTGCTCCTTCCTTCTCTCCCTCCCTCGACTCGCCTTTTGGTTTAAGCCAAACCCTGTTCTTGGAGTTCATTAACCAAAGGGTGTGGTTTCACATGTTGCATTTGTTACTTCACATTCCACACCACTACCTAAGCTCTGCCCTTGCAATTCCCCTTGTGAGTTTTTGGGAGAAAGGTAACCGGCAGTCAAATGTTTTCCAAGCAGGCTGGTTGTCATGTAGCTTAGATTTCTGTATCGGACAACATTTTATCCTCTTCAAAAGTCTCACACTCGTGCAAGTGAAATATGACGAACAAGTCATGAACTAAAAATGAACCTGACAGCCAGAAGGCCAGTAAAACCAGGGCTTTTTTCCCAGCCGGAACTTGCCAGAACTCAGTTCTGGCATCTCTCAGGTGGGCACCATTGCCATTACAGTAGTACCTCGGGTTACGAACACGATCCGTTCCGGGTCGCAGTTCGTAACCCGAAAAGTTCGTAACCTGAACCGCCATTTTGCGCTTGCGCAAAGCGCTATTTTCACGCTTTGTGCATGCGCAAACCGCGCACGTGCGGCCGAAAATACTTCCGGGTTTGCGCAGTTCGTAACCCGAGTTGTTCGTAACCCGAGGTACGACTGTATAAGAGAACAAGGGAGGTGTTCAAGGTGAGCTCAGTGCACCTCTTTTTCTAGAAAAACAGCACTGAGTAAAACCAAAGTTAGTGTATCCATTCCACTCGCACTGTGTTGCCTAGGAAGATGAAGGACTTTATAGGGAATAAAGAGGATAATGATACTTTGGGCATTTCTGCACAAAACACTTTGAATGCTCTAATCACAGTAATTGTACAGAATATCTAAGCCTTGCCTTGCACTGCCAAAAGAAAATTTACAGTCCAATCCTACCAATGTTTACAGAGAAGCAAGTTCCACTGAGTTCAGTAGGATTCACTTCCTTCCTAATATCTATGCTTACAATGTCAACGGGGGATGTGTGAGGCGGCCCCACCTTGCCGCCCCAGGCTCCTTTGGGAAGGGCAAGATATAAATGCAATAAATAATAATAGCAGCTGGACGGGATGAATCCCAAGCCGGAATTAAGATTGCCGGAAGAAATATCAACAACCTCAGGTATGCAGATGACACAGCCTTGATGGCAGAAAGTGAGGAGGAATTAAAAAACCTTTTAATGAGGGTGAAAGAGGAGAGCGCAAAATATGGTCTGAAGCTCAACATCAAAAAAACCAAGATCATGGCCACTGGTCCCATCACCTCCTGGCAAATAGAAGGGGAAGAAATGGAGGCAGTGAGAGATTTTACTTTCTTGGGCTCATTGATCACTGCAGATGGTGACAGCAGTCACGAAATTAAAAGGCGCCTGCTTCTTGGGAGAAAAGCAGTGACAAACCTAGACAACATCTTAAAAAGCAGAGACATCACCTTGCTTACAAAGGTCCGTATAGTGAAAGCTATGGTTTTCCCAGTAGTGATGTATGGAAGTGAGAGCTGGACCATAAAGAAGGCTGATCGCCGAAGAATTGATGCTTTTGAATTATGGTGCTGGAGGAGACTCTTGAGAGTCCCATGGACTGCAAGAAGATCAAACCTCTCCATTCTGAAGGAAATCAGCCCTGAGTGCTCACTGGAAGGACAGATCCTGAAGCTGAGGCTCCAATACTTTGGCCACCTGATGAGAAGAGAAGACTCCCTGGAAAAGACCCTGATGTTGGGAAAGATGGAGGGCATGAGGAGAAGGGGACGACAGAGGACAAGATGGTTGGACAGTGTTCTTGAAGCCACGAACATGAGTTTGACCAAACTATGGGAGGCAGTGCAAGACAGGAGTGCCTGGCGTGCTATGGTCCATGGGGTCACAAAGAGTCGGACACGACTAAACAACAACAACAACAACAACAGCAGTCTCATGGTCAGAGCTCTGGGTCGGGCCCTGCCTTGCTTCGAAGGGTCCATGCCTCAGACCCTGCATAGGAGCAATATCTGGAAATCCAAATATTCAGTCCTCCCATTGACTTTCATTGGGAAAATCAAGACAACAATGAACTGCTTGTTTTTGCAATTGGTACATGACATTTGGAGAAACTGTAGCTCCTCAAGGGGGGATTCTGGAGCAAATTGTTGGTGGTGTAATGCCCTGCTACTTCCCCCTGTTCAAAGTCTGCTTGCTGTGATGGCAGATATCAATGGTGGGATCCATTCCCACCTTGCATGGGACCCACATCATGGTCTGCCGCTTGTGTGGAGAATCAGGCTGGTGGCTACTCTCAGTCTGGAGGTTCAGCACAGGACCAGTGTAGGGCTTAGTCGCGGGTGTGGGTGTGTGTCATCACAAGACCATTGGGGAGATCAGAGGGGGTACCTCCTGATGTCACTGGAGAGTGTCCCAGCTGCACCGCTGTGCTCTTGACAGAAGCACTGTTGCCTGCTGGCCATCAGTGGGTCAGAGTGAGGAGCCCTCTCCTCTCCCACCAATGGTCCTGTCAGCTTGCTGCTGCTATTGCTTCCGGCCTCCTGAAACAGCCTCCTGACACCTGGACCACTTGGCCTTTCAGCCTGACAGGGCGACAAGAGTAAGTCTGGCCACCGGTGACGATGCAACTGGCAGCAATTCTGACAACTCTGGCCATGGTGGCAACAATGACATGGAAGCTTCATAGAAGAATCCATAGGCTGTATTCATAGAATCATAGAATTGTAGAGTTGGGAGGGACCCGGCAGGTCATCTACGTCAACTCCCAGGAATGCAACAAAAGCATCCATGACAGATGGCCATCAAACTGCTTAAAAAGTCCCAATGAAGGAGAGTGCACCACCTTCTGAGGGTTTCCAAGGTGGGCACAGCACTCTGTCAACATTTGGATGCCGGCTGCCATTTTGAATCAAGGTGTCATACCAAAACGTGACTTTGGCGTGACTTTGTCCATTTCCTGACACAGTTTTGGCCAAACTCAACTTGAGTTTCCTTTCTACCCTGGCAACGGGCTGCTTCACACACTTGGTGATTATCTGTAGCATCAGTTGAATAAGTTCCCTTTCTTTATTTCATAAACATTATACATTGCTTGATTTTTTTTTAATTTTAAAAATCCTTTCAAGATAAACATAAAAAAGAAAATCAAGAAAAAAATTACAACCCTACTTTAAAACATACAAAAGTGAAAATACTAAAACATTAAAATTAACTCAACTTTCTATACATCTGGGTAGGCTTGTTTAAAGAAGAATGTTTATGGCAGGCACCAAAAACAGAGCACAGGGAGTTCCAAAGTTTTTACAAATGCAGAACAGCTATTTTGTTTCACTAGTAGGAGTGCCGATTCTGCCAATCAAAGAGGTCAAGTGGGCACATGTGGGGTAGATAATGTGATGTCGTAGGTAAACTAGTCCCAAGTTGTTAAGGTTACATATGCTAATAATAACACCTTGAAATTGGCCCGGCAGCAAATTAGCAACCAATGCTGAGCACAGGTGTTATATGTGACAGGGCCTGTCAGCAATTGTGCCGCAGCATTCTTCACTAACTGCAGCCGCCTGATCAAGTGCAAGGGAAGGCAGCACAATGCAGTAATCCATTCTTTCAGTAAGTAACACATGAATTACTGTGGCCAGGCATTTGGCCATCAGAAATCACCTCACGTCACCTCAAATGCCATGCTTTGCATTTCACACATTCAGCTGCTAGTCATCAAGTGGTGATGAACTGTGTTTGTGAAATCTCACAATTGCCTTGTGGACAATTGTGGACAATCCAATAAACATGTTCTGCTTGTCATGGCTACAGTTGGAATCTGCTGAAACGGAGAAAGATCACTAGCAAAATATGTGCCATTATGATTTGAGGGGGAGAAATGGAAAAGGTGCTTCTCATCCAGGGCCCTGGAAGAAAGGAAAGGAGGAGACACAGAGACACAGTGTCTATGGAAATGACAGGTCACAATCCATCAGTGTTTTTAGCCAATGAGCGAAGTGAAGAGCTGAAATGGGTAAATGAGTTGTTTGGACACCAGGTAATATCAATCCCTACCAGGGCCATATCGATAAAGGTGCAATTGGAGTAATCGTACCAAGACCCAATTGCTTTCTGGACACAGTGCCCCCAACCCCCACCTCCTTAAAGGACACCATGGCCAGTGGTATTGGAAGCCTCTGAGATGCCAAGAAAAACCAGCAGGGTCACACTCCCCACATCTCTCTCTGGAGATAGAATTTCAATCTGTGACCACTGAGATCTATTCCAAGTTACTCACCAGCACTCTCAGTCTTTATGCCTGCAGTACATATGACCAACTGAAGGGATACAGACCCCACAGGCTGCAGCACCATTGCTAGGAAGCCTCATGAGATCCAGCACCAGTTGCACTTGCTGGTGGCCTGAGCTCCTCCTCCAAAGCTCTTCCAAAGCCATCCTGTTTATGGGATGGGCTTTGGTGGCTGCTAATGCAGACAGCCAATGAATGCTCAAGGCCTCTCATTAGTATGAAAATGCTTCTGGGAGGAAGCGTGAAGAAAGCTGCTAGGCCTCTTGCCCAATAAACACTCTCACGCCGTGTCTTGACTGCCTCAGGAACCTGGCATGAGACCTGGACTTGATGGACCAAAGAGCAGCAAAACTCCTTCCAGCTGTGATACTTAGCATGTAGATAGCACCTCCAGGTGTTCAAAAGGCTTCGAGTGTATGACTACCTTGCTGTAATCATTACAACACTCCTACAAAGCAGGTCACTATCAATCCCATATTACACGAAGGGGGTCAAGGCAGAGAGTAAAGCTACTCTAACAACTCATGCACACTTAGCTTTGCTCCACCATTTCTAGGTACAGATCTCTGCTTTAAAGCTCCCTGCCTGAGTGTTATTTTTTTGTGGGAGGCACTGCTTTCCTCACAAAAGCTTACTCATTACAACTGAATCAGTGCAGATGGCAATCTGTGAAAAACCTGAATGGCCACTTGTTCCGATTCAGCAGTAAAGAGCAGCTTTTCCTTGAGGAAAGTGGCAGGGGTGGGGAAAAACACTCAGACATGGACCAAGAAAGCACAGGCTTGTGCACGGAACACTTGGGGCAAAAAGTGAGTGTGGGTGAGCCCTAAGACTGTAAAGTGAGTTTCTGGAAGAAGGGAGCTTTGAAGTATGGACCTCCTCCAATTGACATACCGTAGCCTAGTGTCTTAGCCACAATCGTATACAAGCCAAAGTACCACAAGCATCTGCTTTGTTCACTAGCCTCTAGCACTGTGGGCAGCTGGATTTGGCCCACTAAATTCTTAACCCTTGCAAAATGATGTTTATTTTCCATCTCAAAGCAACTTCTCTGACTAAAATTCAGGTTAAAAAACACCAAGTGGATGGATAATAAAACATGCTGCGTCTGTTCAAAATGTTTCACGTACATTATTTCAGCAACACTGAACAGCAGTGTAAGGCTTGCCAGTATTATTTTCCCCATAAACACTGAAACAGAGACAAGGAAGGCTTATCTGAGCCTATGTAGTAACATTTATGCTAGAAGTAGGATTTGCATGATGGGTTTCCCGGTTCATAGCTGGACCAGAGAGCACCAGGACTCGCTCTGAGTATTATGATGCCAATTCTAGTGATAAATTATACTTATCATGTATATAGCACATTCAGGGGTTCAAAATGTTTCATTGAAGTAGCAAAGAGCACCAGGGCTTCTTCTGAGTATTATGAAGCATAGCTTAGCCATTGTGCTACAGTTGTTGTCCTAATGCCTTGCCGGATCAGACCAAAAGCCCATCCAACTCAACAGTTTGTCTGCAACAACCACCAGGCTCAGGCAAGACATAAAGATATGGCCTTCTCTTCTTCTGTATTTTCAACAGTGGGCAATAATTATAGGCACGCTGCTCCTGAACATGGAGGTTCCCCATGCCTATAAGAAGCACAGAGTTCTTCTGTAGGTAACACACACCCTGTACAAAGCAATTAACTCAAAATCTGAGATCCCAGCCGAGTAATTCAAAATGTATGTTACCTTCTTTGGCCGCCTCCGATAGCAATGCATCCTGTTCTTTGTTCCTTTGTATCCCATTTGCTCTAATCCAGTAATGCACACAAACCGCACACACAATGATGTCTATGAGAACTCCAGAGGACATCCCCTTGCCCCTAAGCAAGGGTTTAGTGGCAAGGCCTGCATCAGCGAAACAGTCTTACTTCGCTGTTCGGCAGAGGAAGGAGGGCTTGGTAGTTGATGCAAGCACACGGGGTTTTGTAAGCAAGGCATCCGTGAGTGCGGCTCCTTGAGATCCTGCAGGATAAACCAAGGGGGAACCTGGGAAAGGGCTCATAGCCAGCAGAATGTTCAGAAGCCACCGTTGTGGAGTTGTTCTCTCCCCCGTCTTCCTGCATCACATCCGAACAGGGAAATAAAGGAATCCAGCTCTGTTTGCTTACAGATCCTTCTTGAGCCACTCCTTCATTGTGCCTGAGCGGAAGCCAGGACATTGGGCAACTCCGAAGGTCGAGTCTAAACACCAGCAAGCTATGAGTAAGTTGCATTAAAAGTATACAGTATGCCATTTCTATTATTGGAGGGTTTTTTCCTCCTCCCGTGACATCATGATCAGCATCAGGAAATTTCACCACACTGAGGCTGCACTCCATGTTTGTGGCTGCAGCAGACGGTGGGGGAGGGGGGGGAGCACAGGAAAAAGAACAATTGGTTGGTAAATAGGAAACTTTCCACACTGAACAGGGAATGAGCAGAAAGTCACCCAGTTCACATTTGAATACGAACCAACCTAATCTGTGTTTCTGACCAAAATACACAAACTGAAGTGAACCTTTGGAAGTTGAACTCCCCCCCCCCAATTTTGCAGTGCAGCTCTCCAAAGTGTGGAAAAAGTATACATTGAGGGAAAATCTATACAAAAATACATACATTACTGCAAATAATGTACAATATTGCATTATATGCTGGGAAATTGCTTGCAAAAATGCACAAAAAGTGTGCGAAACTTCATGTGAACTTTTTTTTTAAGGAACAAATTGCCAACTGATGCAGAAATGGAAAAATGGGAAACTGAAATGGACAGATCTGTCCGTTTCTGCTGCTGAACCCAGCCACGAGCGGCCTGACACTGACTTGCAAGTCTTGTTCACCATCACGGCCTGTTGCCTTTTGCAGAGGCGACACACATTGAAACTCCAGGCAGTCAACACCAAGGTCACCAAGATGCTTTGGAACACAAGCATCACTTAGGGCAGAGGTTTTCAACCTTTTGAGTCCATGGCTCCCTTGATCAAGTACATTCCTTTTGTCTCTGAGCTACCCCCACCCCTAAGAGAGGATTTACCTGTGGAGCTTATAGCCAGGGCTGTGGCAATAAACAGCTGTGCAAGTCTTTGGGAAGCAGAGACGAAATAGGGCATCAGAGGAGGGAGGGAAGGAAAGAGGGGCAGAGCCCAGTGTTTTCCCCGGCACCCCTGGCCATCATTCAAGGCACCCCAGGGTGCCACAGCACTCTGGTCAATAACCACTGACTTAGGGAGAAGCATTCAAGCAGTAATTATCTTCATGACAACCAATCAGTCTCCTTAGCAAAATGATTGTGCACGATGACCCACTCTCCCTGCTCCACCAACGGGATCCCCTAGATCAGGGCTGAGGAACCGCCTGTCTAATGGATGAGTACAGCCCTTCAAGAATCTCATGCAAGCCTTGGCGACTCTCTCCAAGCCACACTCCCCTCTCCTCAGGCCATGCCCCTCCTCTGGCCCTGCTCAAGTGCTTTTGCCTGTGCAAAATGTATCCTTGGACCGTGGCAATGCTTTTTCCTTGGCTGAAAGGCACGTGGAGGTGTGTGTGTTTCTTTGTGTTTACATGCGTGCACACCTCTACTGCGTGACTGGAATGCAGCCCATGGTACGAAGGCAAAAGACGTTGCCCTGGCTCTGCCCACCTTTGCCTCTCGCCTCACCCACCAGCGGCATGCAGCCCTCTGGCTGAAACACTCCTGCCAAAGACCAGGGTGTTCTCTCCCCCCCCCCCCCCCCGCCATCCCTCAGCTGGGATCTGGGCAGGGCATGTTACATCATGGCAGCTGGAAGGCTAGTGATTTATTAAATGCATTTGGCTGATCATCAAAAAACAATCTAGGTGGTTTAGAAAGCAAAAACAAACACCATACATAGAAAACAAAATACAAAGTATAATACTTAAGACAGTAAAAATCAACGGCATAAAGCTTTCCTTCCAGTGGAGACGGAATAAAACCATGTGCAACTCAGCATAAAAGCACACAAAGAGTTATTTAAAACCACATTTTTGAAAGTGACAGTGCAGGGTTGGTTTTGAAATGCAAACTTGAAAGGCCTGAGTGAATGAAATGCTCTTCATCTGGAATGAATAAGACGATGAAGAATGTCTTAGGTGGGCCTCCCCCGGGGAGGATGTTCTTAGTGATGTTAAATTCTCGAGAATAATCTTCTGTAGAATATTCTCGAGAATATTCTCCAAAAGATTATTCTCGAGAATTTAACATCACAAATTAATAATAATAATATAATAATAATTTATTATTTATACCCTGCCCATCTGGCTGGGTTTCCCCAGCCACTCTGGGCGGCTTCCAACTGAATATTAAAAACAATACAGCATCAAACATTAAAAACTTCCCTAAACAGGGCCGCCTTCAGTTGTCTTTTAAAAGTAAAATAGATGTTTATTGCCTTGACACCTGCTGGAAAGGCGTTCCACAGGACAGGCGCCACTACCGAGAAGTGGTTCCCTGTAACATCACTTCTCGCAGCGAGGAAACTGCCAGAAGGCCCTCGGCACTGGACCTCAGTGTCCGGGCTGGACGATAGGGGTGGAGACGCTCTTTCAGGTATACAGGACCGAGGCCATTTAGGGCTTTAAAGGTCAGCACCAACACTTTGAACAGTCACCAGTCTAGCTGCCCCATTCTGAATTAACTGCAGTTTTTGAGTCACCTTCAAGGGTAGCCCCACATAGAGCACATTGCTCTCAAGCGGGAGATAACTAGAGCATGCACCACTCTGGCAAGACAGTCTGCAGGCAGGTAGGGTCTCAGCCTGCGTGCCAGATGGAGCTGGTAGACAGCTGCCCTGGATACAGAATTAACCTGTGCCTCCATGGACAGCTGTGAGTCCAAAATGACTCCCAGGCTGCGCACCTGGTCCTTCAGGGGCACAGTTACCCCATTCAGGATCAGGGAGTCCTCCACACCAGTACTTATGTCTTGTCGGGATTCAACCTCAATCCGTTAGCCGCCATCCATCCTCCAACCACCTCCAGACACTCACACAGGACTTTCACTGCTTTCACTGGTTCTGATTTGAAAGAGAGGTAGAGCTGGATATCATCTGCATATTGATGAACACCCAACCCCAACCCCTGATGATCTCTCCCAGCAGCTGCATGTAGATTTTAAAAAGCATGGGGGAAAGGACAGAACCCTGAGGCACCCCACAAGTGAGTCTGAACACTCATCCCCACCACCACTTTCTGGACACGGCCCAGGAGAAAGGAGCGGAACCACTATATAACAGTGCCCCCAGCTCCCAGCTCCAGAAGGATGTTATGGTCAATGGTATCAAAAGCCACTGAGAGATCCAGCAGAACTATGAAATAGCTCTCACCTTTTTCCCTAGCCCACCGGAGATCATCGACCAGCGCGACCAAGGCTGTTTCAGTCCCATGGTGAGGCCTGAATCCCGATTGGGAGGGATCCAAATGGTCAGCATCCTCCAGGCATGCTTGGAGTTGTTCAGCAACCACCCGCTCCATCACCTTGCCCAAGAATGGAAGATTTGAGACTGGAGGATAGTTGGCCATATTGGCCGGGTCTAAAGATGTTTCTTTTAAGAAGCGTTTTAATGACTGCCTCTTTCAGTGAGCCTGGGAAGGCTCCCTCACAGAGGGAAGCATTTACCACCCCACAGAGTCCATCGCCCAGCTTGCTTTTATCAGCCAGGATGGACAAAGATCAAGAAGACAGGTGGTCAGTTTCACTTGTCCAAGCAGCCTGTCCACATCGTCGGAGGTAACAGATTGAAATTGATCCCATATAACATGACTAGACAGGACTCCGGCACTCTCCCGCCCCAGCCCTGCAGGAGATCTTGGGGTCCCTACCAGGCCCCAATGACAAAGGTGGTTCCGATAGATTGTGAACCACCTGAAAGAGTCTCCTGGTGTTGTTTTCTGCAAAGTCCACTTGGTGTGCTCAATGTTGAGCTCTAACCCGTGTCCGGTCCGATTCAGAGTGAGTTTTCCGCCACCGGCGCTCTAGCCGTCTCAGTGATTGTTTCATCGCCCTCAGCTCCGGGGAAAACCACGGGGCTGTCCAGGCTCCATGCAATCAGAGAGGGTGCTTCAGAGCCAGGCAGTCAATGGGTCACCAGGGAATCAGCTGAAAGGTGACCCATTGACTGCCTGGCTCTGAAGCACCCTCTCTGATGTATCCCATTTTGTAAAACATTTTGGAAAACATTTGGATCCATTAAATGGCGGGGGCGGAGCATCCAAATTGTTCCGAAAGGAAGGTGCTACTACTGAGAGGTCCCTCATTTTCCTAGCCATCCACCTCACACTGCTTGTCATCCCACACCACCCTGAGGTAGGGATGGGGCCTGGTGGCCTGAGTGCAACCCGGTCCCACTCGGAAGCGGAACCGATCTCTCAAAAGTGCATCCATTCTCTTTCAAACATAAAACAATAGTTCCTTGTGCTGTATACTGCCCTGTGATCCTCAGATGAAGGGTGGTACATAAATCTAATTAAAAATAAATATAAATACAATATTTTCCCTTTCTTTAAAGAGCCACACACATGCTTTAGTGCAGGCACCCCCAAACTTCGGCCCTCCAGATGTTTTGGACTACAATTCCCATCTTCCCCGACCACTGGTCCTGTTAGCTAGGGACCATAGGAGTTGTAGGCCAAAACATCTGGAGGGCCGCAGTTTGGGGATGCCTGCTTTAGTGTGTCAGATTCAAATTCTCCCAGCACCTCCAAGTACAAGGGACTCAAGTTGCAGCACAACAGGGAAGGACCCAAGAGACTTGAGAGTTGCTGCCAGTCAGAGACAATTCATTCATTCCACACAACTAGTTTTTTTATGAAAATGTTCCTCCGTTTCCTATTCGTGGTGCACAGTTTGCTCAAATTTACCTCGAGTTTGCACTTTGGTTTTGGGAAGTGGCATCTCCTTGGTGAATAAGGGAACATGTGACTGTTTATGTTTTTTAATCCGGGAAAATGTGATAATTCACCCAGATACAGCATATGTTCCAGAGCCTGCTGGATCAGGCCAATGGCCCATCTAGTGCAGCCTCTTGATCTCACAGTGGCCATGCAGCAACAGGTATTTGAAGGCACCGTTGCCCCAAGCTGTGAACATAGCTCTCTCTCCTCCATGAATTTGCCTGATCCTTTTTTAAAGCCATAGATTGGTGGTAGCTTGGTGGAAGGTTTTTACTTGAGTTTGATTGGCAACATATTGAATATATTTTGGAAATTGGTTTGTACATTTGTTCTCTATAGGTTTGACTGCCTTTCAAGATATCAATTGGCAGGAAGGTTCCCAAGGTAGGGGTGGTGATTGTTGCTGATGTTTGGAAGCCTGTCACCATTTTGATTCAAGATAGTGGGTGGAAATATCACTCTTGTGTGACTTCACCCATTTTTTGACATGGGGTGGTGGTGGTCATTGAGTTGTTGTTGTTGTTGTTTTTATTTTGATTATATACCTTGTAGTTTAAATTCTGATTTTATCCTAGTTACAGGTAGGTAGCCGTGTTGGTCTGAGTCGAAGCAAAATAAAAAAATTCCTTCAGTAGCACCTTAAAGACCAACTAAGTTTTCATTTTGGTATGAGCTTTCGTGTGCATGCACACTTCGCCAGATACACTGAAACAGAATCCACCAAACCCTTATGTATATTCAGAGGGTGGGGGTGATGGGAATGGGTGATGAGCTGATGGGAGTGGTAAACCTGTAGATGGCTGTTAACGACTGCTGATGACTGCAATTGGTCCTGGGGGGGGGAGCAAGGGCTGAGGCACTAAAGAAAGCTTGATCATGCATAATGAGATAAGAATCCAATGTCTTTATTCATCCCAGGTGGCTCCATGGTTTTAAGCTTGGTAATGAGTTCCAATTCAGCAACTTCTCTTTCCAGTCTGTTCTTGAAATTTTTCTGTAATAAAACAGTTGCTTTGAGATCTTGTATAGAATGTCCTGGGAGATTGAAGTGTTCTCCTACTGGTTTCTCTGTCTTGTGGTTCCTGATGTCAGATTTATGTCCATTTATCCTTTGGCGTAGGGTTTGGCCTGTTTGTCCAATATAGAGAGCTGAAGGGCACTGTTGGCATTTGATGGCATACACAATGTTAGAAGATGAGCAATTAAATAGTCCTGAGATGGTATGTTGGATGTTGTTGATTTTATCCTGTGAACCGCCCTGAAACCTGTGGGCATAGGGCAGTATATATCGCCACCAAACTTGGCATGAGGGTTCCTGAGCTGGGAATGGGGGACTTCATTGACGTTGAGGTACTGGGAGCAATTTTGAATCCAGAAGTGATTTTGTATTGACTTCTCCTGATTTTTTTGCAGGACTGATCCCAGCTCACAAA
Source organism: Zootoca vivipara (assembly GCF_965207765.1). Classification (NCBI taxonomy): domain Eukaryota; kingdom Metazoa; phylum Chordata; class Lepidosauria; order Squamata; family Lacertidae; genus Zootoca; species Zootoca vivipara. Next base: position 6,770,476 of record NC_142588.1, on the reverse strand, counting down.
CTGCACTATTGCAGGGGTGGGGAGTTAAAGAATAATGGTTCTCTAAAGGCTATCCAGTATGCTCACAGCAGAGTCAAGGTTTTAACCACCGAGCTTTGAACCATCTCTTAGCCACGTTTGCAAAAAGCGCCCCACCATATTCCATACCTATAAAACCACCTTTTCATTGTCTGCGTATGTGTGCATGTGCTTGAGATCATGGGAACCAGCTAGGTACTGCCTGCCTGGCTGAAAAGAGAAGTCTATCACTGGGCATTGATACTTGACTGGAGATGAAAACACCTCTGCAAAGTAGCTGAACCTCATCAGGCAATATGGGGAAGTTATAAACCTAAACACCACTCTACTCTAAGTGCTGAGCGTGCATGACATGGAGTGTGTGCTTAGTGGGAATCTTATGCAATTGTGGGAAAAGCAAATTGATGTTTAATGTTGCTTAATAGGTTCAGGCATAGGGACCCAGGTGGCGCTGTGGGTTAAACCACAGAGTCTAGGGCTTGCTGATCAGAAGGTCAGCGGTTCGAATCCCTGCAACGGGGTGAGCTCCCGTTGCTCGGTCCCAGCTCCTGCCCACCTAGCAGTTCGAAGGCACATCAAAGTGCAAGTAGATAAATAGGGACCGCTCCGGCGGGAGAGTAAACGGCGTTTCCGTGCACTGCTCTGGTTCGCCAGAAGCAGCTTTGTCATGCTGGCCACATGACCCGGAAGCTGTCTGCGGACAAACACCGGCTCCCTTGGCCTATAGAGAGAGATGAGCGCCGCAACCCCAGAGTCAGACACGACTGGACCTGATGGTCAGGGGGCCCTTTACTTTTAATAGGTTCAGGCAACAAGCAGAGAAGAGACTTCAGCAATGGGCTCAGGCAATGAAGCCTAGTGTGAGGGGGGAGACGCAACAGAAGTATGTTAAGAGTCCCCTTTATTTTATCATTTGGCTGGGGGAGGTATGAAAAGGTCAGCCCATTTAATGAGGAGAGGGACATCTGCTCTTCCTTGGGAAGTTGCAAGAATGTGCTCAAATAAAATGAAATGCAGTGTAATTGCTCAGATTTAATTACTGCTTCATTCCTTTGCAATTCTGCAAGCGTTTGCAGTGGTTGCATTTTTAGTAACCATCAGTGTCGTGTTTCTATAGCTGAGGTTCTTACACCATGCCTGCTGATTAAGTCAAGACCTCATAAATTTTCATTGGCCTTTGTAAACAAGTTGGACAGCTCTTGGTGGTAGGCTAAGATTGTCTAAAGAAAAAAGGACAGAGTTTATTCAGACACTGGAGCAGGTCGATTTCACTTGTGCTCAGTTAGCCACAAAAGTTAGGCGCATGATTTTAAGAGCATGTGCCTTTCCAGACACAACTACTGACTATTGCTAACTCAGGAAGAGGTTTCCAGCTTAGAATGGTTTGTCCCTCCAAAGCAAGATGCAAAACTTTATAAACAATGCTTGTGAGAGACTTGCATTGTTAATATTTTTAAATTCATGTGTCCATCTGAACCACACAGCAGAACTGTGTGTGGCCTGCACTGCTATCAAGTGCTCAGAGGTATTCTGTACTAGTAAGTGTTATTTATATTTTGTTAAATAAAAAGGAAAATAATAAATATAACAAAAATGCACCAAGATTACTCAGATTCTGTGCTAAGAAAAGATGGAGTTTGCACTTTGTATCAATTATACAGATATTTGCATATTTCCACCTTATTTTGCATAACGTATGAAATTGTATTTGCTAGTCAAAAGAAGGGGTGTTTTTTTGGCCTCTCACCTCATTTGTTACTTCCCTGCTCTCCAGAAGTTCCTTAAGTCTGAAGTACTTTCTGGGCATCTCTCCCTTCGAACTACTGAAACGTTATTCAGCTATTAAGTTGTCCCAAAACAGTATTCAGCATAATGACTTGGGATGGACTTTTAAGTAATGATCAAGGAGATGCTTATCCCATTCAAGCTGAAATATCATTCAGATTTTTGGGTATATAGTTACCATCTGCTTACTGTTTTGCTTATTGGCTAGATTTTATTCATTTGCATCAAGTTATTTTTTAATTTATTTGCCTTTTAAAAATTCAGCCATATTTACTCAAAAAGACAATTACTCCAGAGTGAGTCTACATTAGCAAGAGGCTTCAGGACTGCAGGTCCAGGGATGTGTTTTATTCTCATTTCATTATTAGATGCAGCTTTAATGTTCCATGGCATAAGATATTAAAAAACTTAAGGAAATATTTATTGGCAAAGTATTCTTTGCCACAACAAAATTATGTAACCGCTGTTCATATTTACCAGTACTCTGCCATCCTGTGGCAACTATGGACAATTTCAAGTCCCTTGAGGGGAAGGGAGGTAAAGGCCCAGAGCTAGGACTGTGGAAGGAGCACAGAGAGAAGAAATGCCATGGTACATTCAGTAGCAGCACAACCAAACACCTTCACCTGCCCCAGCAGCAACAGAACATATCTCTCCTGTATCGGACTCAACAGCCACAGCAGGCGCTGTAACTCTCCAATGACTTGACTTCACCCCCAAAGATGCACTATTCCACTGCCCACACTAGGGCTTTTGATGCATTGCTTGCACACATCTCTCTTTGCACACACATCCTGACAGCCAAACTGGTTTATCTTCCATAGAGAGGAGTTCCAGAGCAGAGGAGGAAAGGGTGGATGGCGCTCCAAGGAAATGGCACACCTGCCAGCTGTAGCGTCCACCTTCTCAAGCAAGTTAGGCATCCTGGGAGGGCAGAATCTCTTAAAGGCACCCAGAAAGGAAGATGCAAGAAGGGGAGAAATATTTTACACTGGAATCTGCAAGCGAGAATTCTGACAGCAAGCCCCTTTCAACTCTAACTGGTAGAAACCCTTAGCTTTCCCACTGGGAAATTAGAGAAGGTGGTCCTATATTTATAATGTAATTCTCTCCTACAGGACCACCAGTGCTACCACAAAAAGGCGCTAACTCATGAATTACGATTTTGCAATGCTACTGACAAGTGGAGGGGGAGACCACATCCAGAAAACACATGGCTTCTTCATTTTGCCACAAGATTTTATACATCTGAATATGCACCTCCTCAACCTTGTGAGTGCCAGCCGTGGAGAAGAGTCCTCCAGAACTGTCCCCAAGGTCTATGCCCTATGACAGGCACCCCCAAACTGCAGCCCTCCAGATGTTTTGGCCTACAACTCCCATGATCCCTAGCTAGCAGGACCAATGGTCAGGGAAGGTGGGAATCGTAGTCCAAAACATCTGGAGGGCCGAAGTTTGGGGATGCCTGCCCTATGACGTCGTACAACGTGACCTTACATCGTTGAATTGGAAGAGATTAATCTGTCTGTCTAAAGAACATTCGGGTGCATGTATGACTACACCCTTATTCCATTTACTTACCCCAGGTTGTTAGACTAGTTTTAAACTGGCTTCGCTGGTTGGAATCACCCCTTTATTAACTATTTTAAGCATCACATTTTTACTGAGCAATGCCCTACTTACAACTTCATTCATTTGTTCCATTTTTATTTTATTTTTTTTAACTTGCTTTTCCAGGAATCTTCACTCACAAAGGTGGTTCACTACATCATCATATAAAAATAATATACTAATTGTTGAATACAATCATTAGCATTGTAACATAGTTAGCCAACCTTAAAATAACAGGAGGTTCATATGGGTGCAAGTGATCCTTCAGATAACCCAGTCCCAAATTGTTTAAAGCATAAAACCATGACCTTAAACTGGGCCAGAATCAAACAGGCAGCCACACACAGACTGGGTGAAATATAATCTAAATGTCTAGTTTCTACAAGCATTATACTGTAGTGGCCACATTCTGCACCAACCAAAGTTCCCAAATCATTTAAAAATGGAGTCCCATGCTTAACACATTGCAGTAATGTAGCCTGGATGAATCACTGAGGTAAGATTTGCCTTCTCAAAACAAGGCTGCAGCTAGCAAAACAACTAGGGTTGATAAAAAGTGCTCCTGGCCTTTGATACCACCTGACACCCCAAATATAATGCTGAGATCTACCAAACCCCATCCTTGGCTCTCAAGATGGGCAGATTTCCTCGTCTACACTACATACATCTTGCCTAGATTAAGATTTCCACCATGGTGAAAAATAGAGGTAGATAGTTATCTGCATATTTATGATATCTCAGGTCATACCTCCTGGTGACTTTGCCCCCTCGTTTCATGTAGGTTTGGAGGGCCAGTTGCAGGGGCGTCGCAACGGGGGCGGGGGGGCCGCCCCACGCTCCACTCTGTGGGGGGAAGCGGGGGGCAGCTCCCCCTGGCCCCTCCGCACCTCCACTGACGACGGCCACCGTTGCAGAGAGGCCACCCTGGTGCTGCTGACGGAACACCACTGGCTAGTTGAGTCTTGAGGTATGCCAAAGGCCAGTAGCCAAGAAAGGAAAGATAGGTCCTTGAGAACCATCATCCACACTGAATTAGATCTACAGTGTTACCTCGACTTACGAACGACTCAACAACCGAATTTGTTGACTTACGAATGGGGCAAACGGCCGCATGCTTACAAATTACTCGACATCCGAACGGAAACCACGGCAGTTTTAGATAGGGTTTTGTCGACTTACGAGTTTTTAGATGGGGTTGCTTCGACTTACGAATTTTTCCGTTTCCAATGCATTCCTATGGGAAAGCATGTTTCCAATGGCGCTTTCTGACTTACAAATTTTTCGACCTACGAAGGTGCCTTCGGAACGGATTAAATTCGTAAGTTGAGGCACCACTGTACTGCGGCACAGTACCCTCGATCCTCATCCCAGAAAGATATTCTGGAAGGAGAACACAGTGGTACTAGAAACCATTGAGAAGTCAAGGAGAACATTCCTCCCATTCACTTCCCAGTGTAAATCATCTGCCAAGGCAGTTTCTGTCTCAAAACCATGATGGAAGCCAGATTCAAAGTATCCCTCAAGATTTAACAAAACACCACCCACTCCAGTGCCTTCCTTAATAATGGCAAATTACAGACTGAGTGATAGTTTTTCCAAGACATATATTTACATAAACGTACACTTAAAATTTAGGTCAGGTTAGTTTTTCCCAGGGAGGTGACAGCCTTAAGTAGAATGGCAAGATAGAAGAAAGGCTGAGGCTATGACAGGCTTCCTCTACCTCAGCCCTCTAGATCTTTTGAGACTACAGTTTCCATCATCCCTGACCACTGGTCCTGCTAGCTAGGGATCATGGGAGTTGTAGGTGGAAAACATCTGGAGGGCCGAGGTTCAGATCTTTTACCCCAGCAGCAGCACGTGAATTAGAAATGTGCCATGGGAATGGAAAGACTGCAGCATTGGTTGTGAAGCCATCCAAACGTGATAGGAGCACGAAGCAGCCTGTTTATTTAGGGAAACCTTCCTGGAATACAAAAGAGAATTTGCAAGTTGCAAAACATCACTGGAGAGGAGCATGGGTCACCAACCTTCTTAGACCAACAGGTGCATTTTGATTTTTGACACAACATGTATTTTATGCTGTGAACTGCCCTGAGATCTTTGAATGAAGAACGGTACACAAATTTAACAACAACAACAACAACAACAACGCTGTAGTAGCTCTCACAAGGCCTGTGTAACAAGAGAGAGAAAGAGAGAGAATTTACATTGGAAATATCATGTGATGGGAAAAAATGGCAGTCTAGCCTTTCCCCTGATATGCTAGGGTGGTTGGGGGGGGGAATGGGGGTTGATGTTGAGGAGCACTCAATCGTACAATATCCCAGCTGCAGTATGAAGTAATTAGTATAGGAATAGATCTATACTCTTGGTGCAGGTCAAGTTTCAGACCTTAAATGCCTGAAAAGCAACTCTGAGGACCAAAGTAGATGCTATGCCCAAAACCTGGCTTGTACAGCTTGTGATGCACCAAGCCCACTGCAAGGCATTAGGAATCGATGAGTTCAGCAAATCTCCTGGGACAGTATTTAAAAAGGTCAATGTCAAATAGCCGGCAAGCCACAGCACATTACTAATGAACCGCATTCAGGCTGGCCAGTCGCAGACTGTGCAGATCTGCACTGAACAAAAATGGCAGCCCTACACTTGGCTTCCTCTCTCCATCCACAACCAAGCTGGGTGGGAGCAGGAGTTCAAAACATCTGCTGGGTCCCAGGTTGGGGGAGGAAGATCTAGTACAGTGTAATTCAACCCTGGGTTTCCACGTGTTGTTGGACTACAACTCTTGTAAATTGCCCCAACTGGCTGGGCATTGTGGGAGCTCCATTCCAACCTCTGGGAACCCAAAGTTGAAGAAGACTGACATGGGATAACTTGATGCCACACGTTCTACAACTCGCTGCAGTCACTGATATGGAGCCAAGATGGGGGAACGCAGAATATCGTATTAGGACATTTGTACCAGACGCGATGGAGGGAAATTCTTTCCCATTGCACTAAATATGGAATGAAGCACAGCTACGGACTGAGCCTGTATACGAGCAGAAATGCATTTTATTATGGGGGACATAGGGCTGAAAGAAATGGTATGATTTATCGCCAAGGCCTGTGGCAAATATAAGTAAATATTCTCAGGCTGGAACTACGCATTTCAGGGGCAGTCTGTGTTTCCTGTAAACAGAGACATGCGTCAAGGTATCCCCTCTCCCCTCTCAGAACATTGGATGCTACTCTGTCCCCAGTAGCTAAGGAAAGGAGAAATTCAGGACACTGTGATGCTTAAACAGAGGAGGTGCTACAACATGTTACAGGGAATGACGTAATTTGCTAAATACACATCAATCAATTAACATATTTTGCCATGTAAGATAACATGACAAAATTGGATCAGTAATGCATTTGTGCATGGTAACAAAAATAAAACATTTTAAATTGAATAACACCTTACATAATTTGAGAAAAAAACTGGCGCAAACATCTGCAACTTTTTGGTTATCTCAGTGTTTTTAGTTCCCACCAAGGCCATCATTTTTACTCATTACTGAATGATGCTATCTATAACTGGGCTACTCATTTAGTTTTGACAAAGGGCTGACCAGCAAATTATGTCCAGTCAACTGAGTCCCAAAGCATCATATCCCATCTATGTATGAGGGATGGAGGACTATTTATGCTGTGGTGGACAACTGGACTTAAGTTTGCCATTTCTTTTCTTTTTACCAGGAGAGATGTTCACTGACGGTGACTAGATTGGGTCTCCCTCTACAGATCACACATAGGACCTACACATGCACAATACTGTCTTCTTAATGTCAAGCACTACACATGCAGCAACTCACTATTTTGTGTGTGTGTGTGTGTGTGTGTGTGTGTCCAGTTCAGGTGGAACCCAATATATTATATAACACGTTTTCTAAAATTCACAAAATGACAGGCACAAAGTGATGCCTTGTATCGCTCATCAGCCACGATGGCATGAATTCTACAGGGGAAGTGAATGACAAGTGCATATTTAGTGCTAAAAATAATATACATTGGCTGCAATTAATCACTAGTTAGAATCATAGAGTTGGAAGAGACCACAAGGGCCATCCAGTCCAACCCCCTGCCAAGCAGGAAACACCATCAAAGCATTCTTGACAGATGGCTGTCAAGCCTCTGCTTAAAGACCTCCAAAGAAGGAGACTCCACCACACTCCTTGGCAGCAAATTCCACTGCCGAACAGTTGTGTGTGTTGGTTACAGCTACTGGCCATAGACAGGAAAAAACACATATCTGCCTGCATTGCCAGATGCATTTTTCAATTTAAGAGACGCTGGATGAACTTCAAAATACAGGTGCACAATACCTGCACACTCAATTCTCTCTTGCTGGATCAGGCAGAATTTCTGGAATGGCCCTCCAACATCTTGGTGCAATTCAGCTGCCGAACATCCTGGCTCCCCCCCCCCAAAGCTATTCTTTCCCATGGCCCCTTTAGATGTCACCTATCAAATGTTTGTGTCTCTATACTTCAACAGCCAACAAAGGTCAAGCACACGGATCTCTCTCTTCCGTGGTGGCTTTGGGATGCATTCTTTGGAACCAGAATACTCTAGAAACCATAAACTGCATTTTATGTTCATCCCGCGGTGGCTGTGAGTATATGGGGTGGAACGAACCCCTTGCCTCTTTGTCTCTGCAATAATCACCTTTGCATACCATAAAAGTCATAAGACGTTCACAAATGAAACAAGGGAAGAAGTCCAGAGTTCAAGCAGTCCATTTGACCTGAGGCCGTTGTCCTCAGCAGCCCCTTCGGTTAGGGGCCAGAAGCTGGGAAGAAATCCACTTTGATGTGGGGATCAGGCGGGCGTCAACTTCAGGCCCTGGCTACAGGCAAGAGGCCGACAAGAGATCTACTTAGCAACTACCGGACACAAACTTTTCAAACACTGCATTACTCCCAGGAAGCTTGTTTATCATTAGAGCACCACATCCGACTCCTTTCTTGTACAAATCTTTACTAACAGGAGGCTGAGCTCAAGCAGCGTAGCTACTACACGGAAAGACAAAGGTTGTGATTTATTCCCTACTACCAGTTTTCTTCAAGGTAGATGAGAAGAAGACCCACCTGTTGCCCATGGCAGAGGGAAATGCTAAGAAACAAATCCAGGACTCCCATAAGACCTTTATAGGATATATCCACAACAATAAAGATCAAACCAACTCCTGAGTTTTTAGTCAATCCATAGCACGATAAAAAAAAAGTAATGAACTTCACTCTACATTTTAAAATGGTGGGTCTTTTTCTTTCTCCTCCCAAATTGCCTGTCAGACCCCATTACAGTCTTGATTAAATGTGACACAGCTCAGCTGGAATTCCCATACAAGGCCCCAAGGGAGCCTCTCTCCCTCTTTCTCTTTCTCTATTCTTCCCCCAGGAATGTTGCAACAGAGCAGAGTTTCCCTCCTTGTATCGAAACTTAGAGACAAGATCAAATTCCCTTACCTGACTGGTGTCACATCTTGAACTTTAAAAGGTATTTTCCCGTAGATCTGGTGTGGATTCTCACTGCTGCTTCTGGGGCCAGGTTAACGTTTTTTTCTCCTGGTTTCCCCGAGGCTGGAGGTATTTTTTGTCTGTGTCTAACTCTTTCAGGTGAGTACAAATGAGCACACCTTCCTGAGCTGGGAGAGACAGGAAGTCAGGAAAGCCACAAGCTGATTGGTCTGCTTCAGAGTACAGAGTCTAGTAAGGAAACAGAGACTCCTCAACCAGGTGGGGAGAGGAGGGAGGGAAACAGAGCACAAAGAAAAGCAGCGTGATAGAGGCTTGGGAGGCAAGTCAGAGATCACTGACTTATATTTCTCAGCTGAGTGGAAACTGAAACACACCAATACTTTGCAGCGAGGGGTCCATGAGATGACTCATTTGGGTGTTCAGACCCAGAAACCTCCCCCCTAAATAAATTCACACATGACTCAAATTTTGGTTTGGTTTTTGGCAGAATTTAGGCCACAGGTTTATTGATTACATCAGGTGAGTGGTTGCATAGGCTCTGGTTTGACTAGCTCCCTGCACCCTTGCAGATAGCGCTGACCCAGGGCACCAGCATAGCTCAGCCAAGGGTAAACACCTGGATGGGTGGAACGCCAGGAACAGACTATGTCCACCACCCAGATGTCCCCCTGGACTCAGGCACAGGCACAACCCCCTCACAGGGTTGACCAAACCATTGAGTCCCTGGATTCCTTTAAAGGAATATCCTTCACATAGGGATGGCGAGAGCGTTCCCCCATCCCTATCACCTGAACCAGAGCCTATCCGCAACCTTACAAGTTGTGACGATTTGCTACGCGACAGGTGAAACGCAAATGGCACCAGCCAATCAGCCAAGTGGGGGAAAATTCTGCCATGCCCCTGTCCCAACAACAGACGACACACGATGGCATAGCAAGATCAAGTGCAACAAGCCCTAAAAGGAGGGAGAGGTGGGCGGGTGTTCCGAATGCACGCACCGAAAGAGGAAGGTCTGGGTCACGTGCATGCGAATATATAGGCCCCTCAATCTGCTTGGACTGCGTTCATTTGGCCAGATTGAACCCAACACCGGGAGACCTACCAATCGGGTGTTGCTGACAATCTTACCCACCTACAACACAGGTTGTCAGTTTCCAGGTCTCACTGCAACATGTACCCTCTTTGAGGGAGGACCCAATTTGCATGTTCAGACCCAGAAACCTCCCCCCTTAATAAATTCACACATGACTCACATTTTGGTTTGGTTTTGGGCAGAATTTAGGACACAACTTTATTGATTACAGAAAGTGAGCCGGTTGCATAGGCTCTGGTTCGACTAGCTCCCTGCACCGTTGCAGGTAGCGCTGACCCAGAACTCTATCGTAGGTCAGCCTAGGGTGAACACCTGGATAGTTGGAAAGCCAGGAACAGGCTATGTCCACCACCCATATGTCCCCCCCGGACTCTGGCACAGGCACAACCCCCACAGCGCCACCCGTGTCCACTCAAGGAGATAGAGCACTATTAAAGCACTGTGCTGCATACATGTCTCTATTAACAGGAAAAGGGCACCATGTCTCTGTGGTGTCTCTGTTTACATTAGCCGTTTGTATCCCAGTCCTTCAATTTTGGGGCTTGAAATATCTCCCTTATTTGGAATGTATACTGCTTCTACTTAATTGCTGTGTTGTCTAAAAAAGATATTACCTGTGCTTATTGAGTGTACCTTTGCTCCTTGTATGGTTCCAATGGGGGTTCATGACCATTGTGAAAGTCTTCTGGTTCTAAGGCACCAGAGTCAGCCCTATTCTCTGACATGTAAGTGTGACGTATTAGATTGTGCTTTAACATTGTTACCTTCTGTGTACTATTTATGACTTGAGGTGTTGTGTAGCTTCTATTATTAAGCTGTAGTTCCACAGTCCAAGATTTGTAGGTGATCTTGCATTTCTGTCCCAACAGCATAGCTGTTAAGTTCTCCCCCTTTTTAAGGGAAATTCCCTTCTGCTGAATAGGCTTCCTCGCAAGAAAAGGGAAAACTTGACAACAAGTATTTTTGTCTTTTTCATCTCTCTCTTTTTTTGCTCTGCTTCATCTTCTCATGATCTGTGACTTTCAGGGACAGAAGTGTTTCCTTAACTTATTTAATAGATTTAAGCCATCTATTGAGTAACTGGACAGGCCTGCTGTTATTCCGTAACCCCCCCCCCCCGGTCTTGTGGAAGTGCTGTGAGGGCTGCCAATCTGAGTGTGACCCTTGGCAAATAGGTCATAATCCCTAGGATAAGTTCCAGCTGGGTGGACACTGCCTTTTAAAAAACAAAAACCTACTTCTACTTTGTGTCTGGCATAAAGGTAAAGGGACCCCTGACCATTAAGTCCAGTCATGACTGACTCTGGGGTTGCGCGCTCATCTTGCATTATTGGCCGAGGGAGCCAGCGTATAGCTTCCAGGTCATGTGGCCAGCATGACAAAGCCGCTTCTGGCAAACCAGAACAGCACATGGAAATGCCGTTTACCTTCCCGCTGTAGGGGTTCCTATTTATCTACTTGCATTTTGACGTGCTTTCGAACTGCTAGGTTGGCAGGAGCTGGGACCAAGCAACGGGAGCTCACCCCGTCACAGGGATTCGAACCGCTAACCTTCTGATCAGCAAGCCCTAGGCTCAGTGATTTAACCACAGCGCCACCTGGGTCCCTTAGTGCTTCCAATTCTGGAATTATCAAAGTATATCACCTGTTCCACAGAAGCTTCTATTTTATTGGCATTCGACTTAACATTGTTCTCTGTTTATCTTGTTAGTGAGACCTTTTTCCTGCTGGAATTTATGTGTAGTGGGAAGTCAGTGATATCATCCAGTCTTTTCTAAGATTTTGTGCACTTTTCTTTGGAAGATCCCTATGTGGAGGACAACCTAAAGGGCCATTTTTTTTCTGAAACACTATGTTATGAATGGTGTGACGGATTGGTCTGGTTAGCAATAGAACTCCAGGGTGTGAAGAGTTAAACCCCAACCTCCTAGATAAATGACGCATTCCATTCCTGAGGGGCAGGACTGCCACGAGTTTAAAAGGAATGGGAGGCAGTTTATTCGGTTGATTAGGAGAGGGTTGTGGGAGTTGAGAGGGAGCGAGGGAGCGTGTGGGTAGGAGTAGGAGATCTTAGAGTGTTTTGAGGAGTTTAATAGTATTATATTATCTAGCCATTGTTAAATGAAACTAAGCTTATGATCTAAGAGCCTGTACACATGAAACCTTTACACATTTAAAAGTCATCTAGTTTAAATAAAGCTTTCTTAGATGTTATATTAAAAGTGGATGTCCCTAGTTATTCCAGCTACGTATCCTAATTCAAAGGGGTTGTGACTGTAGGGAGGTGGTTAGACTAAACCTGAGGAGCAGGAAAATAGTTTAAAACCTCAAGGTCAAGCCCAGGGAAGACAAGTGCCAGGAGGAGTTGCCACAAAGTAGCAACAGGCTGTTGGAGGTGAACCTCAGGTTAAAAAGGGAATCCTTACAGTGAGCACAAGGTGGTTCCTGATACACTTGTCGGGAGTTAGAAAGGATACTGAGCCGCGTTACGGAAATCCGAATATTAGCAGACCCCAAACTTAAACAGGCAGTTTATTTGGGGCGTAAGAAGGATAGGTGGGTTGTTTAGGGAATAACCTATTTCCTTCAACACTCTGCTAGTGTTATTCAAAGGGAGGCACATTACTTTGGTGGGATCCTCACATATTAGGTGGGATCCTCGAAAGTTTAGTGACAGCGCCGGGACTGGGTTTGTGTCATAATAATTGGTGACAACGTCCTGGGTTCGTCACAAATGGTATATTTGGTGCTGCTTCCTATTAGTTTATCTGATAGAGACAAGATTCCATGTTTGTGGCTGTTCTCATGTATTCTCTCTTGCTGGCGAGTTTGCTTTTTATACAGCACCTGTCTTAAACATCACCGTGTTCTCTGTGAATTGTAACAAATATTTCCCCTTTCTGAATTCCTGCTTACGTGTTGTAAATAGGCATAGTGTTGCAGCTGCGTCACTGGCCTCATCTTAGAAACGCATTACTGTATGCATTACATGCCCTTTGCTTTACTTTCTCTTTGAATAAGGTAAAGGTAAATGAACAGCATGCTCCTGAGCAGGTATTTTCTTTCTGACACTTCCTGCATATCAACTCTAGTGCTGGACATTCAATTTTTCTTGCATGTTGTAATGTATGCATGTTTCTTTTTGTGCTGTCTGTGGCAAATGCCCTGCCTTGTTTTATGGGTACCTGTATACCTGTATGTTACTTGCATATGCTTTTTGGATTTTTGTGGGTTCCGATTATCTTGATAGCTTTATCTACAATTAATCTATGCATTAATTTTGCCTTGTATAATTAGGAGTTAGATCCCTTAATATGGGTATCCCCAAACTGGGCACTCCAGATGTTTTGTGACTACAACTCCCATCATCCCTAGCTAACAGGACCAGTGGTCAGGGATGATGGGAACTGTAGTCACAAAACATCTGGAGGGCCAGGTTTGGGGGATGCCTGCCTTAATACATACCACTTAACAGACTAGCTGCCACATTCTGCACTAGTGATGGGGTAGAATTTGGATTCTGTACATATAAAAAGCTGAATTCATTAAATTCACACTTTCTAAAACAATAAGATAACCAGAATACAGTCATCCTTCAATACCCACACTTATCTGAATTTTGCAATGCTATTCTCACAAATGTTTACAAAAATGCATATATCCCAATTGTTTGTAAACAAGTATGCACTGGTCAAAACTACATACAAAAGTCTTTATTAGGAGAAATTAGCACTAATAGTCACACTAAACTGTTGCAGAATTTCCATGGGGATTTTTAAAAAGAAAATATGCAAATTGCTGCAAAAAGGTGGAGAAGCAAATTTAAGATTGGAAAAATGACAGATTGTTCCATCCCTATTCTGTTCCAGCTGCATCTCCGTATAGTCAGTTTTGGTTTATTTCAGTTTCTCATTTTTCTAATATTTAGTTCAGTTCTCCCCATTTCCACCACAGTTGTGAATTTAATGAAACTTATTCAGCTAATTTCTCCTTATGTACATTTTTTTTGTATGTAATTTCCCCCAATAAACACAATATTACAAATCAGTTTTCCCTAATATAATGCTGCTTTCACAAATATACTCGTTTTTATGCACACTTCCCCCAAATATATGCATTACTTGGATGGAGAATTCTATGCTGTGGGTTAAACCACTGAGCCTAGGGCTTGCTGATCAGAAGGTCAGCGGTTTGAATCCCTGTGACGGGGTGAGCTCTCGTTGCTTGGTCCCAGCTCCTGCCAACCTAGCAGTTCGAAAGCACGTCAAAATGCAAGTAGATAAATAGGAACTGCTACAGCGGGAAGGTAAACAGCGTTTCCATGTGCTGCTCTGGTTTGCCAGAAGTGGCTTTGTGATGCTGGCCACATGACCTGGAAGCTGTACGATGGCTCCCTCGGCCAATAATGCGAGATGAGAGCGCAACCCCAGAGTCAGTCACGACTGGACCTAATGGTCAGGGGTCCCTTTACCTTTACCTATGATAATAAGACAAACTTTAAAAATATTGAGCTAACTGCTTCTTAGTGCCATTAGTTGCAAAAATAAGACATGTTAACACAGTTCAACCCAAGATCAAAGTGTACTAGGTCATTACATTTTATTGTTTACTTTCTGCGTTGTCCCATTGGGCTCCATTTTTTCTAGATTCAAGAGATTGGTGTCCATTGACAGATTTGCCCATCCCTATTCACCATGCACAGAACTTTTTAGATTTGTGCCTTGCAGAGAAGGGGAACTGAGCCAAAGCTTCTAGGGACATGTAAACTTCCCTTTCCTGAGATATTCTGCTGTTTTAACTCTCCATTTGTCAGATGTTCTAGGGAACGTCTAGAGAAATCTTCAACTTTTCTTTGAACTGTGCTTTAAGGGCAATGAAGTCATAAATGTAGGCATGTTTGTGAGACTCGTTTAATCAGGGGTGGCTTCCCTCTAGATTTCTCAGGAATTTTCACTTGTGGAGAAATCCATATTCACATTGAAGTTTTGAAGTCTGCTCTAGCTGAAAATAAGGATGCGCAGAAAGGATCGGGGCAGAGCTATGCTTCCATCTGAAGTGGATGAAGTTCACTCTGTGGGAGCTCTTAGATGTGCATTTATTCAGCTCTGTCGTGCCATATGGCGTCAGACAGGAGTTCACCTGGTTTGAACCTTTGTTAAGCCAAAGCTTGGATTTAAGCTGATTTAATGCTGCTTTGGGGGATGCGTGTGGTGCTGTGGTCTAAACCAGGCATCCCCAAACTGCGGCCCTCCAGATGTTTTGTCCTACAACTCCCATGATCCCTACCTAATGGGAATTGTAGTCCAAAACATCTGGAGGGCTGACGTTTGGGGATGCCTGGTCTAAACCACTGAGCCTAGGGCTTGCCGATCAGAAGGTCAGTGGTTTGAATCTCCGCGATTCAAACTAAACAGGGCTGCCTTCAGATAACTTCTAAAAGTCAGATAGTTGTTTATTTCCTTGACATCTGATGGGAGGGCATTCCACAGGGCAGGCGCCACCACTGAGAAGGCCCTCTGCCTGGTTCAAGCCTCTAAGTGTGGGGTTCATTTAAATTTTCCCAGGGTTAACAACAGACAGAGTGTTTAATTGAGAAACAATGAAAACATAAAAGCTGTGTCTGACATGAATGTGATTTCGGAACTAGTAATCTTCACCCGGGACCCAGGTGGCGCTGTGGGTTAAACCACTGAGCCTAGGGCTTGCTGATCAGAAGGTCAGCGGTTCAAATCCCTGTGACGGGGTGAGCTCCCGTTGCTCGGTCCCTGCTCCTGCCAACCTAGCAGTTTGAAAGCACGTCAAAGTGCAAGTAGATAAATAGGTACCGCTCCGGCGGGTAGGTAAATGGCGTTTCCATGTGCTGCTCTGGTTTCGCCAGAAGCGACTAAGTCATGCTGGCCACATGATCTGGACAAACGTCAGCTCCCTCGGCCAGTAAAGCGAGATGAGTGATGCAACCCTGGAGTCATTCACGACTGGACCTAACTGTCAGGGGTCCCTTACCTTTACCTTTTTAATGCTGCTTCTCCTGGGCTCTCCATGCTGAAGTTTGTGCACATGGAGGATGGATGCATGGTGTACTTCGCCTCCAAGTTCTCCTTTGGGGGTGTGCTTCCATGCATGCTGGGTGATCTGCTGTAAAGGAAGAAGGGTTGTACGCCCTTTTCTCCATGGGAATTCTTCATAATAGCTTCTCCAGCTGATCTGTTCAAATGGAACATTACATTTTTTAAAAATAATAATAATAGGAACCATTTATTTCCATATGTCTCTTTTTTAAAAAATAAATAATTAGTTTTTCAGTTTAAAGTTTTACAATCAATTATCCAACCACCAACATAAAAACAAGATTCCAAAGAATCTCCTGAACTTCCCTCCTCCCATTTGTGGGTCTTTTTTGTTAAGCATTTCCTCCTGCATCTTTAATAATAATCCAAATCTTTTTTGCATCTCCATTATATCCAAAATTCAACCTTAAACTACAAGTGCCATTCCAATCCTACAATGATTTTTAGCTGTTTACAATGGTTTTTAAGATAAATTATAAATTTCCCCCATTCCTTATTAAAAATTTGGTCTACCTGGTTTCTGATTCTTCCGGTTATATATTTCCATTTGTCATACAAATAAACTGATATACAAATAAAAATACATCACAAACTCATATCTTAAATAAAGATATTTCACAAACATTACAATGTGTCATTTCTTATTCACCTCTCTTTTATTCTTCCTATATAATCCTAACATCTAAACTCGTTCTTTCGAACTTGACTTCCTCTTTCTTCTTCTTGGTTTGTTTGTTTCCCCCCCACACCTTTCAGTTTCGGTGCTTTATCTTTTCTTGCCTGTCTTTTACATATATATTTTCAAACATACATTATTGACAACGGCTATATATATTTTTTGTTGTATTTTTTAGAATAATCCTACTGGTGTTTTCATATTTTTACAATATTCCTTTAGATAGTCAACAAACTTGCCCCACTCTTCCTGATACCTTTGTTCCTTCTGATCTCTTATTCTTCCGGTTATTTTTTGCCATTTTGGCATAATCCGTCAACTTAATCTGCCATTCTTCTCTGGTGGGGACTTTGTATTCTTTCCATCTCAGGGCCATTAACATCCGAGCAGCTGTGGTCACATACAGTCTTTTCTGCTCCATTAGGATTTCGGCACCTAGAATTCCTAAAAGAAAAGCTTCAGGTTGTGGGGTTTGCTTTTTTTAGAAAACGTTATCTTAAACATTTTTTCCAATTCATTATATATCATTTCCCAAAATTATTTTACTACCTTACATGTCTACCACATATGATAAAAGATGCCTTCTTTTTCCTTACATTTCCAACATATATCTGACCGTTTTATAGGTAAAGGTAAAGGGACCCCTAACCATTAGGTCCAGTCGTGACCGACTCTGGGGTTGCAGCGCTCATCTCGCATTATTGGCCGAGGGAGCCGGCGTATAGCTTCCAGGTCATGTGGCCAGCATGACAAAGCCGCTTCTGGCAAACCAGAGCAGCACATGGAAACGCCGTTTACCTTCCCACTGTAGCGGTTCCTATTTATCTACTTGCATTTTGACGTGCTTTCAAACTGCTAGGTTGGCAGGAGCTGGGACCGAGCAACGGGAACTCACCCCACCACAGGGATTCGAACCGCTGACCTTCTGATCAGCAAGCCCTAGACTCAGTGGTTTAACCCACAGAGCCACCTGGGTCCCTCAGATGACAAACTTAGTTGGTCTCTAAGGCGCTACTGGAAGGATTTTTTATTTTGTTTTGACTGCGTCAGACCAACACGGCTACCCACCTGTAACTAGAATCCTAAAACATCCTTTGTTGTAACAGAACAATGTACTGTATTTGCTTTGTACCGGTAGGATTTGCTGGCACATCTCATTAGGACAGAAAGAACTTGGCAAAAGACCATGGGATTCTCTCAGATATCTTGTAGGCTTCCTGAGAGCAAAGATGGAGGAGCAAATTAGTATGCAGGTAAAGATAGCAACAGTGTTGTTTGCCCAACAGTTCTTTGTAGGACGTTCCCAGATCTGTGAGATGTTAAGTCATTGGCCAAGGTGTTGGAATAGCTTCTTGACATCACATCTGAGGAGAGCGCCGAGAGCTGTTGGGCAACACTGATGAAGTTGCTGTCAATGCTGAGCAATTGACTTTCACTTTCACTTTCAGAGCATCCAGGCTGCATATTGGTGATGTTCCTTGCTTTCTCCTGCTCCAGAGGATGGGACCCAAACGGATGGTTTCAAGATATAAGAAAAGAGATTCTGACTCAATATCAGAAAGAACTTTCTGATGATAAGAGCTGTTCAAACTCCTTCGGAAGGTGGTGGGCTCACCTTCCTTGGAGGCTTTTAAGCAGAGCCTCAATTGCCATCTGCCAGGGATTTAACAATTCTATGAAATGTTTTTAGCTGGAAAAAAATACTTATTGACATTTCAGGTATAGCCCACATTTCCTCAAAAGTGCTCAAGGCAGTATAGACAGTTCTCATTTCATCCCCACAACACCCCTTGAGAAAATATTTCATTCAGAGTTTTGGGTGGCAGGTGACTCAGTGGCCATTTCAAGGCGGCAGCGGCGGCGGCGGGGATTCCTCCCTACATAGGCATGGGACATCTTTACCTCTGCACCAAGGTCTCTGACACCTCAGACTCACCCGATTCTTGGGACTGTAATTTGCTTAAACTTTCTTTAATATTGAATTAAATAAGGGGTAATAACGCAGGTGGTGCTGTGGGTTAAACCACAGAGCCTAGAGCTTGCCAATCAGAAGGTCGGCATTTCAAATCCCTATGACGGTGTGAGCTCCTGTTGCTTGGTCCCAGCTCCTGCCAACCTAGCAGTTCGAAAGCACCTCAAAGTGCAAGTAAATAAATAGGAAGGTACAGCGGGAAGGTAAACGGCGTTTCCGTGTGCTGCTCTGGTTCACAAGAAGCGGCTTTGTCATGCTGGCCACATGACCTGGAAGCTGTACGCCGGCTCCCTCGGCCAATAATGCGAGATGAGCGCCGCAACCCCAGAGTCGGTCACGACTGGACCTAATGGTCAGGGGTCCCTTTACCTTTAATAAATGGAATAGTAGTAATAAAAGTACTATGAATAGCAATCACATAAAGCCTCAAGCATGGAAAAAGAATTGAGGATCAAGATATACAAATCACACATTGGATTTTGCAGCCCCCCCCCAATTTTGGCATAACTAACCATACACACATTGTAGCACTATGAAGTGGGGGGAGCCTCTGGAAATCACACATGGACGCGCTGACTTGGCTCCATGTGGTTGATCTACATTCAAATATAACTGATTGTATCCTTCAACAATAGAGCAACATGCTCCCTAGGAGTCTTGATAATACCTCTATCCAGTGAACACACGGCCCAGTGGGTGCTGGTGGTGAAAGTTTTAGTTCTAGCAGGACAACGGAGGTTTGCTTGCATTTGGGTATCCGGATGTAAGAGGAGTCCTGCAGGATCTGACCAAAAGCCCTCTAGTTAGTCCAGCCTCCTGTTCTCACCAAGGCTAAGTGGGTGCCCCTTCTGGGAATCCCACCAGTATTTCATTCAGTGAACCCACCCTGTGATCTTAAGATGAACAGTGGCATATAAATTTAATTAATAAAATAGTGAAATAAAGATTGGAGCGCAAGATCAACTCTCTCCTGCTGCTCACCTAACAACTCTGAAGCCTACATTGTAAAAGGCCTGGGCATTGATAGAATTAAAACAGTGGTGCAAGGAGAAACCTTCTCATGGCTGAGTACAATTTTAATTTTAGGAGGCTTCAATTAATAAGCGGATGAGAACTGCAACAGAGTTCTTATCCTCTGGCCAAGAAATCAACGTCTCTCAAAACCATGGAGTGCATCCCCAGTGCCCAACAATTCTGCCAATCCTTCTCAATTCCTGCTTTATTTCAGTCTCCTCTATCTTTTTTAGGTAAAAAGGGACCCCTGACCATTAGGTCCAGTCGTGACCGATTCTGGGGTTGCGCGCTCATCTCGCATTATTGGCCGAGGGAGCCGGCGTACAGCTTCCAGGTCATGTGGCCAGCATGACAAAGCCGCTTCTGGCAAACCAAAGCAGCACATGGAAACGCCGTTTACCTTCCCGCTGTAGGTATACCTTCCTATTTATCTACTTGCATTTTGACGTGCTTTCGAACTGCTAGGTTGGCAGGAGCTGGGACCAAGCAATGGGAGCTCACCCGGTCACAGGGATTCGAACTGCTGACCTTCTGATCAGCAAGCCCTAGACTCTGTAGTTTAACCCACAGCACCACCTGGGTCCCTATCTTTTTTAGGTACACACAGCCCAAAGAAGCAGTCATTTATTTCACACTTTGGCTGAGCAAGGAGTCATAGAGTTGGAATCATAGAATCATAGAGTTGGAAGAGACCACAAGGGTCATCCAGTCCAACCCCCTGCCAAGCAGGAAACACCATCAAAGCATTCTTGACATATGTCTGTCAAGCCTCTGCTTAAAGACCTCCAAAGAAGGAGACTCCACCACAATTCTTGGCAGCAAATTCCACTGTCGAACAGCTCTTACTGTCAGGAAATTTTCCTAATGTTTAGGTGGAATCTTCTTTCTTGTAGTTTGAATCCATTGCTCCGTGTCCGCTTCTCTGGAGCAGCAGAAAACAACCTTTCACCCTCCTCTATATGACATCCTTTTATATATTTGAACATGGCTATCATATCACCCCTTAACCTTCTCTTCTCCAGGCTAAACATACCCAGTTCCCTAAGCTGTTCCTCATAAGGCATTGTCCCTATGGCATGTGTTCCTCAAAAAAGAGGTTTCTTTCTTTATTTTTTTTAAAAAAAACCCACATGTGGGGTAGGATTTATTTATTTCTTCTGAAGAAAATGTATCTGCCACTTGATGGCAATAAAACCTGTAAGCGGCTTGCCAGAAATGACAAAACAATTTAAAGCATTTGAATTAAACAGCAACATTAAAATTGAAACAGTAAAACCAGCAGAAACAGCAATAGACCTAAACATGGATACAATGTCAATATGAAAGTCCAAAAGTTATTTGGAAAATTAAAAGGGGTCCCTGTGAGTGGCCCTCCCACTCCAGCTACCCTGGCAAGGAAGCGCTTTGCAATGGAGTCGAAAAAAATGGTACAGCAGAAAATATTTAGTGCCAGAGAGCTTCTGGCTGATGCCAGCTTCCCTTGCTTGGCAACTCTTTTGCAACAGTATGGGGCTAAATTCCCTCTGATTCTTAGTTGCATTTAGACACCACTTTTTTTCCTCCAAGGATCTCATGATGGCCACCATGGGTCTCCCCCTCCTCATTGAATCCCAACCCCCAACCCCCCTGGAGAACACTCTTTGAAAACAGCCACTGCCTTGGCCAATTCATTTCCGGGCCCAATTCAATGTGGTCACCTGAGGGGCTCACTCAGCCCCCCAAAATATCTTTAAAAACTGGCTCTTTCCCCACAACTTAAGCATTCAACCTGCCCATTTTGCGGACTCTCCTTCCTGGGAGGTTTTGATGCAGAGGCTGGACGGCCATCTGTCCTGGATGCATTCCCTGAGACTCCTGCATTGCGGGGGTCAGACTAGATGACCCACTGGACCCCATTCTAGGATTCTATTTCACGTCTTTCCTTTTCGCCATTTCATTTTACTCTGTTTAAATCGATGGCTCTGTTGTGAAATGTAGCAATGCTACCCAACTTGCATTTTTCACGCCTGCTCCCACCTAGCAGGAAGCCAGGGAAGATTTCTTCCCTGTCACCCCCAACGCGACGTTCCTCTGGGCTCTTCCCTGAAGGGGTTTCTGGACGGGGGTGGGGGCTTCTTCGCTTCCACGAAGCGGAAGCACCCGGGACTTGCACCCTTCCCTGCGAGGAGAGAGGAGAGCTCAGCAGCGCTGAGGGAGGCAGCACTTGCTGAGGAGAGAGACAGACTTCCGTGCCTCTCCTAAGATGGCGCCTACGGACCCAGCATGGCGGCAGCGCCATTTCCGCTTCTGCCTGCTCTTTGTGCCTCTCCTAAGATGGCGCCTACAGGCCCAGCATGGCGGCAGCGCCATTTCCGCTTCTGCCTGCTCTTTGTGCCTCTCCTAAGATGGCGCCTATGGGCCCAGCATGGCGGCAGCGCCATTTCCGCTCCTGGCCGCCCTTTGTGCCTCTCCTAAGATGGCGCCGTCGGAGCGGCATGGCGGCAGCGCCATTTCCGCTCCCACCTGCCGTTTCTGCCTCTCCTAAGATGGCGCCGGCAAGTCTCTCTCGCCCATCCCAAAGCGGGAGAATCGCTAGCGCAGGAGGTGCCTCGGTGGAAGAGCTTCCGTTCTTTCCGCAGCTCATCTCCAGAAAAGGACCTGGCGAGGATGTTGCTAGAAAAAACCAGGGGAAAGAATGATAGCATGCTTCGGATGGGTTCACGAGGGTCATCTAGTCTGACCCCCTACAAGGCAGGCATCTTTTGCCCAAGGCCGGGTGCAGTGCAGAAACTATAAGCATCAGCAGTGCTCCCCTCCCCCCTAAAAACGTGTTCAAATCGGGAAAAATAAATACAGTAAGTGGGCAAAAGTACAAAGATTCACAAAATGTTTAGAGGTATGCGTAGCCCTGCATGCCCCCCCCCAAAAGCATTGAGCACCAGGCGTGTTTCTTTGCCCCAAGGAACTTGGACAGCCAGAAAAGCCAGCACAGTCCTTCTATCTACATCTGACATGCTATTTCTTTTTTCTTTCCTTTTTTAAAGGTGGTGATCTGTCATGGAACAGGAGCCCCCAAAGCGTGGGTCTGCCACTGTGCAGACATACAAACATAGACACACACACACACACACACACACACACACACAAAGACACACACGCATATACTTGGTACAGAGACAGGAACACACAGAGAGAGACACACAGAGAAACATATACAAAATAAAAATAAAAAACCCTTCCAGTAGCATCTTAGAGACCAAATAAGTTTGTCATAGGTATGAGCTTTCGTGCGCATGCACACTTCTTCAGATACATTTCGTGCATGCACACGAAAGCTCATACCTATGGCAAACTTAGTTGGTCTCTAAGGTGCTCCTGAAAGGAATTTTTATTTTTATTTTGACTGCGTCAGACCAACACAACTACCTACCTGTAACTAGAAACATATACAGTACAGGCTGATACATAGACATATAGACACTGATATGGACTCACCCATAGATAGATAGGTACTCCTCTTTCTCCCTCCCTGCTTGTGCCCACGGAGAAGTGCCCATTTTATGCCTCGGGGCCATTGCCACCAGAGTCAACTGCGCCCTTTTCGGGGGCGGTGTGTGTGTGTTTCCTCACCTGGGCTGCTGATCACATATCACCTGTCCAGAGTCCAGCGCGTTCCCTCTGCCCTCCCTCGGGAAAAGGGGGTCCCTGTCCGTGGCTTCCTTTGTCCCCATTTGGCAGAGATCCTTGGGCAGGTCTCGGCTACGGCTTCATGGAGCCTCCAACGCCAGTGGCAGTTTATCTGTGCTCCTTGCCGAAGCAGCGTAACCGACGTCCTCACGTCTCCTCTTGAGCCCGAAGGGAGCCTGCAGGTGCAAAGGCCATGTAATGTTGTTCGTGGGCTCCCAGAGCGTATCCCAACTAATAAATCTGGGCTTCTCTTGATGATTGTTTGTAAATTTGAAAATTCAATTAAATAAATTTATATAAAATCAATGCTCACTGGAAGGACAGATCGTGAAGCTGAGGCTCCAATACTTTGGCCACCTCATGAGAAGAGAAGAATCCTTGGAAAAGACCCTGATGTTGGGAAAGATTGAGGGCACAAGGAGAAGGGGACGACAGAGGACGAGATGGTTAGACAGTGTTCTCGAAGCTACGAACATGAGTTTGACCAAACTGCGGGAGGCAGTGCAAGACAGGAGTGCCTGGCGTGCTCTGGTCCATGGGGTCACGAAGAGTCGGACACGACTAAACGACTAAACAACAGCAACAACATATAAAATCAATAAATTTGGGCTTTTCAGGACAGGGCGAGGATCGCAGAGCTGCCTGCCCACATGGGGATTGACTGGGGCCCCTCAAGGGAAGGAGAATGGCAGGGACGACGACACAATAATAATTGATAATAATTTTATTATTTGTATCCCGCCCATCTGACTGGGTTGCCCCATCCCCTAAGGGCAGCTTCCAAGTTCCAACAAATCTAAAAGCCTCATAAAACAAACACCACAAATATCCCTGTACAGGGTTTCTTTTTTGGGGGTGTGGGGTGTGTGTCCTGGTGCACTTTTTCTTTCTTTCTGGCCATCTCAGTAACATTGTTGTCGTTGGTTGGTTTGTTGTTGTTTTTATTGTTGATGTTGCTGCATCAGCCAGCTGTTATCAAACACTTTTCAGTGCTATTTCCTATCAATTCCTTTAGAGACCGGTGAGAAACTTGGTTCAGTCCACATTTAAAGGTGGTACTTTCTGAAACAATACACAAAAGGGAATGCAACTATCCTTCAAAAATCACACTTTCTGAATTGTTCAATGCAGTACTCCATGTGTGCAAGAAATTCCTCTACTGTCCGTAAAAATGCATACATTAGTGAATCTAAAATACAAAAATGCATTGTATTTTGGGGGATGCCTTTTATAGTTTCTCATATTGTAATTTTATGTTGTGAACTGCCCTGAGGTCTGTGAATGAAGGGCAGTATACACATTTAATTAATAATGTCGTTCATGTATAGCCACCCAGACTACACACCAACATGGATATATTACGAGGTACTTGAACTAAAATGCCGGTGAATTGTTAGGAGGAATTTAACAAAAGAAACTCAAAAGATGTGGAAATGTGGAGAGGTTTGTATGGTTTCTGCCCCCCAAAAGTGCCGTGGTTGAATGGGGCAATGTGAAGAAATGGAAATTGTTTGTGCTCAGATGTCAGTTAAGTTCTTATGATTCTAAGATGATATTAAAATCTCTGATATATTTCAAGTCAAGTGGACTGCATCATACAATTTAAAACATAGGTGTAGCCCATTGTTGGGGGGCAGGAATTAGGGAGGCAGAACCAATGTATTTCTATTGATCTGGGGGGCAACTGCCCCTTTAGTTATGCCCATGTTTACAAAGATTGTCTTAATCTACAATGATGAAAAACTTCATTATTGTTTTCTTTTGAAGACTATAGACAAGTTCATTTGAGAGCAGCACTTCTGCTTATAAATGCTATGCTTAAAAAAAAAAGATACTGTCTTTTGCCTCAAGATGGCAAACTTTAGCCAGTCTTGGGAACTCAAGTTAGGATTTTCAAGTGTTTCGGCTCCTTTTCATTTAATTTTGAGAGCCTGGAAAGAAAATAGGAGAGAGAGGCATCTCTTTTCAATGGCTCTTTGTAAATTTACATTTGCGGTCGTTTGCTAAATGAAAACGAGAGCCCAAGACTTTTTCATTCTTCATATAGCACAATGTGTATGTTGTAGATATACTTGATCTATTCTATACAGTACAAGTGAACTGGATATTGGCAGGTGGGGAGCAGATTGTGAGCAAGATCTTTCTTCCCTTTGGAAATCAATATCCACCCCCGACACTGGAAAGCATGAGGGCATTCCTTTGTTCTACCTCTTAAACATTTAAACTTTTCAAACTACAGGAAATGGTTAGTAATACAGAGACTATTGTGTCAGAATTTAAGTTTTTAAGCTCCTTTGATTCAAAAGCCATTCTGATAAGTGGGTCGATAATTTACTACATCTTCCTTTAAAAAATGGCTACTGCTCCCTCAACAATATACCACCTGCTCTTGTCATATTTAGCTGAGTGGATGGAGCAACAACAACTATCATTTTTATATTTGTACAGTGTATGTGGTGTTAGGGAGCGGGTAGTACATCCAGTGTGTTTTTCTCTTTCTGGGGTTGTTTCTCCACCTTTGGACCCCCCCCCCCACCCTGCACTCAGCTCTCACCTGTGACTCTTAGAAGCTGTCATCATGTGACAGCGGCCTCACCCTGGAAAATGGCTCCAACTGGCTGGCTAAAACAGGTAAGGGCATCTGATGGGCCTCTAATCCCCAGTGAGTTAGGGACTTTCTATGATGGGGCTTATCAACCTGGGAATGTAGCCCATCTAGGACAGGGATGCCCAACAGGTAGATTGCGAGGTGTCCGTGGTAAAAAAAAGCTCATCTACTTTGGCTCCCTAAAAAAAGCTCAACCACTTTGGTAGATCACTGCCAGTTGTTTTTTATTTTTTATTTTTAATGATATTTATTTATTTTATAGATAAACATGAATAACAATAACAAATATGAAAGCAATAGAACAAAAAGAATGCAAAATACAAAAAAAAATGTAAAACAACAACAACAACATGAATTTCCATAACATTTTCGTAACCTATATGGACTTCCTCGGGTTCCCTCTTTCTGCGGTACATCGTTCAATCTTTTTAGCAAATTCTATATCTTAAATCTTAATCATACTATTAAAAAAAAATTTCTAACTTTTCGCCCACTATCCATTCAAAAATCTGCAGATTCTATAATTCTATACACTTGAAAATCTATTTCCTAATTCAATTCTACAATATTTTTTCAAATACATCCTGAATTTTTCCCAATCTTCTTCTTTTTCCAATCTTCTTTTTAATAGTGGGAGTAGATCTCAGTCTCTTGAAAGTTGGACATGCCTGATCTAGGAGAAGGAAAGCTCTGATCCTGAACCTATGCTGCCTGCAGCTATACTCATTCATGAGAAAGGCTTTGGGAATAAACCTTGAGGAAAAATCCATACCTGATGCCTTGTGGGACATCTTCAGGAGAAGAAAAGGCTACCCTACACAAATCTGGAGACAGTGAGATGGCGCCAGCAACTCCTGCAACTAAGCTGGTGCAAGATGTATTGCCCTGCTTTCTTTTGGTTCACATCAGCAAGGCCTAAATGCGGATCTTGTCGTCTGGGTAACCCAGGAATTCCATGCATGTGGTCCAGGCTAGTGCCCCAGGGAAGTCATTTTGGTGCTGCTAACACAGCCAAAAGAATGTGGGAGGCAGCAGTTATGAGTTACCGGTCTCTGCAACCACAGGAGGTACTGTGATTCTCCAGTAGGGTTGCCAGACTCAATAGAGGACAGGACTTCTGTGACTTTAATTGCCCTGCTCTCTTTTGAGTCTGGAAACCTTAAAGAGAAACCAGCAGACCCTTTGCTTGGAAATTAAACAAAGAGTGCTGGTTTCTCTTTAAGGTTTCCAGACTCAAAAGAGAGCAGGGCAATTAAAGGCACAGAAGTCCTGTCCTCTGTTGAGTCTGGCAACCCTATTCTCCAGCGATCTGACATCACCGCAGGAGCATAGCTGCCAAGTTATCCCTTTTTTAAAGGGATTTTCCCTTATGCTGAATAGGCTTCCTCGCGAGAAAAGGGAAAACTTGGCAGCTATGCAGGAGGCGCACTCCATTGTCTCTTGATGCCAACAACAACGGTTAAGGTAAAGGGACCCCTGACCATTAAGTCCAGTCGCGGACAACTCTGGGGTTGCGGTGCTCATCTTGCTTTACTGGCCGAGGGAGCTGACATTTGTCCACACACAGTTTTTTCGCGTCATGTGGCCAGCATGACTAAGCAGCTTCTGGCAAACCAGAGCAGCGCACGGAAACGCCGTTTACCTTCCTGCCAGAGCGGTACCTATTTATCTCCTTGCATTTTGACATGCTTTTGAACTGCTAGGTGGGCAGGAGCAGGGACCGAGCAACGGGAGCTCATTCCGTTGCGGGGATTCGAACTGCCGACCTTCTGATCAGCAAGCCCTAGGCTCAGTGGTTTAGACCACCGCACCACCCGCGTCCCTAACAACAATGGTAGACTGGTGTATATACAGACTCTCTTGCTCCTTGCCGTCCTCTATCCAGGTGTGCAAGAGTTCAGAGACATGGTCCAGTTAGGCAAAAAAACCCCAAGAGTTCATGGGTGGTGAGAGGCCGGGCTGGGGGGAAGGACTATGGTTCAGGATGAGGTTCAGGATGCCTGGAGAGGGCATCAAGGGCCAGAGAGAGAGGGCTAGAGGCCTGAAGTTTTCCACCCTTGCTGCTCTGTATATTAGGGGTTAATTTTTTCCAGTGTGCCTTGGTAGAAAATAATTCCTGGTAGGGTTCAGATTTAAATGTGATGGAAATGGGCACAAATCCCTCAGGGCTGTAGCATCTGATGGAATGGTCCTCCCAGTGAACCAATCAGGAGGGTTTCCCAAACATCCATTCATGTTTTATGTATCTTTCACTGCCATTGTAGAGCTATTTCATCCTTAATGGAAAGAGCAGAAGTGCAAAATGAAGTGCCTCATTCATTCCGTTGATACCACCCTTGCTTTAGATCTTTTAATGATGCGTATCATATTTCCGACCACAGGAAATTTAGATTTTGATACCAACAGTGCAAAGGAGTCAGCATATTAGATAACTGCAATAGTATATTGTAACCCCAAGAATAGTGAGCAATCGGAATTAATGGCAATACTGTAAATGGTTATCACTTTATTTTGCAGAAGTCTCCTATGATGTATGGGAATGAATGGAACAGCTTTCCTGTTTTTCCTCGCATTCATCTATCAACTCAGGTGTGTGTTTTCACCCTTTTTATTCTTATTTTATTGTTTCTTCATGCACACTTGAAAGATGGAAAGGAAAACATCAAAGGAAAGGAAAGGAACTCAGATCATATATTTTCATTATGTAACCTTCAAACAGTTTGACTTCACTCCCAAAGGCACACGCCTCCATTTTGTCCAGAGAGACAGTTTCAAACAACAAAAGTACAATCTCCAACTTTAATTGAATTTTGTCTCTCTTCAGTCACAGGTAGTGTGCATTGAAGACCTGAGACACGATAACAAATATCCCCAGCAATTTGGAAGTTGAATGTCTTTTGCTGCTCACTGTTCTGATGCACATCATGAACTGGATTAAAACGATTCCGTTTTGCTGCTGGGATAGATTATTTGAAGAATTCACTCTTTACATCCTCCTGCCCCCATCCTGTTGCCTGTGTTCTGCATTATCCTGTTCTTTGTGACAAAGTATTCTTTAAAAAAAAACACGCACCAGAGAAACAAATCATAGTTAATTTTATTTTTTCTTTATGCATGAGAATTAATTCCATGCCTACAACATGTTGAGAGGAACATTTCAAATTAAACCCAAGACATCCTTGTACATAATTTAATTTAAACAACCCATTGTTATTGTGTTTTATTTAAGTCTATCATTTGGAAACTGCTTTCTAAGAAAATGATTGAAGCCTGCAGGGAACTCTTGCCCTTTGGCCTAAAAAATCTCTCCCTGCCTCCATTTCAGATATGTTTCGACAAGCTGCAGTTTCTTTGTGGGAAGGGCAAGATACTCTACACCTGCCCAAAGCCACTCTAGCCTTTTTCATAGGGCAGCATGCCCTGCTTTCTGCTGTCACCCATTCATGAGGGTGGCACTGTGGTTTAAACCACTGGGCCTCTTGGGCTGGCCGATCAGAAGGTCCCAAGAATGGCTCTGTTCTCGTTTGCAACTGTTGGAGGGTGTTTAATAGAAACCACATTCACAACAAGACATACTGATTGATGTAGGTAAAGAGGCACAGGACCCCTGGACAGTTAAGTCCAGTCAAATTTGACTATGGGGTGCATCCACCACTCATCTTGCTTCAGGCCAAGGGAGCCGGCGTTTGCCCACAGCAGCTTTCCGAGTCATATAATAATAATAATAATAATAATAATAATAATAATAATAATAATAATAACGATAACAATAATTTATTATTTATACCCCGCCCATCTGGCCGGGTTCCCCCAGCCACTCTGGGCGGCTTCCAACAAAACATTAAAATACAGAAATCCATCAAACATTAAAAGCTTCCCTAAACAGGGGTGCCTTGAGATGCCTTCTAAAGGTCTGGTAATTGTTGTTCTCTTTGACCTCTGGTGGGAGGGCGTTCCACAGGGTGGGTGCCACTACCGAGAAGCCCCTCTGCCTGGTTCCCTGTAACTTGGCTTCTCGTAGCGAGGGAACCGCCAGAAGACCCAGCATGTGGCCAGCATGACTGAACTGCTTCTCGTGCAACGGGACACCGTGACAGAAACCAGAGAGCATGGAAACGCCGTTGACCTTCCCACCGCAGCAATACCCATTTATCTACTCGCACTGGTATGCTTTCGAACTGCTAGGTTGGCAGGAGCTGGGGCAGAGCAATGGGAGCTCAGCCCGTCACGCGGATTAGAACTGCCGACCTTGCAAACAGTAAGCCCAGTGGTTTAGACTACAGTGCCACCCATGTCCCTATTTCCAGCCTTAAATATATCATCTAGAACATTCAAAGAATGCTATGTTTCATAAGCATTTCCTCTGTTTCACATTTGTATCCAAAGATTCAAAATATTTCCCCAAGTTTGGTTAACTAGGAAAGTAGAAGCTGTTGGCAGAAGTGGCTGGAAAAGTTTTCTGATGTTAAAGTCATTAGGGCTAGTGAGCCATCAATTCAGTATTGCTCTACGTAGCAAAGAGCTGCCTTGGAGAGGAAGAGAAATGAATTTCATTTTCATCACTGGGGTGGATTTTCTAGCCCTGCAACGTTTCAAACTGAATCACAGCACAGTCCAGTTGGCCCCACAAAATAAAAACAAGAGCAGTGAGAGGATGAATGTTAGATGAATGCAAATTACTTCTATGTGGATAACTGCAAACAAGCAGAGACTTAGATGTAACAGAAACTGAATAAAAGCTCCATTGCCTGTTATTTACAAGGAACTGGAAAACTTTTAATCTACAATTTTAAAATAATTATTGCTGGTTATGTAATCTGTAGATAATAGCATTAGTATTCAAAATCCAGGTCTGATCTAACAGGGTTTCTTCATCCCTTTATTACTTGTTCTAATGTAACCCAGGAAATCGTAAGTGCTACTGGTCAGCCAGAAATGTTAATGCCAGATTGGTGAGTGAATATGAACTACTTTAGTTTAATTCCAACAGCAGGATTATTTGGAAATAATTTTCCTCGGTGGTTTTACTTCGTTTGTTCCCATCGAGGATGCCAGTTTATCCACTAATATTTTGATTTGGCACAAGAGACTTCCACAGGCTTTCAGGACCCAGCTGACTGTTCCACAAACAAGGCCAGGGGAAATGGAGAAACAAACCAAGTTCAAGAAATTCATTTTTCCTCTGCCACCCCAATTGTGGTTCTGCTTTGTTTCTCACCTCCTTTCAGACCAGCTGGTGCTTCACCTACCAATGCAAAGTTTGTAGGACTGAGGCAGGAGTGCCATCTTGGCCCCACGACCGCATGGGTGCCTGGGGCTGTGGGTGCCATGCATTGTGCATGGCCCTGGCACCAACATTTGTTGTTCTTCACGGGGAATTTTGTGGGTGCTCAGGCAACCAGGGCCCCAGGGAGTTGGCACCTATGAACTGAGGTACAGTGGTACCTCTACTTACGAATAACTCTACTTACTAATGTTTCTACTTACGAATGGAGCTCCGTCCGCCATCTTGGATGCGGTTTAGATAGGATTTTTTCTACTTATGAATTTTTAGATAGGGTTGCTTCGACTTACGAATTTTTTCTCCCAATGCATTCCTATGGGATTCGACTTACAATTTTTTTCGACTTACGAATGTGCGTTTGGAACGCATTCAATTCGTAAGTAGAGGTACCACTGTATATGGTTGTTCACTACATCCACATGCTGCAAAATAGCTCATGTTTAGTCAGATATGTTGTAGCCTCTGTTTGGGAGAGCTTAACAATTTTCTGTGTGGCAGGTGTAGCAATGGAGGAATCTGCCAGTTTCAGTTTCTCTCACTTTGTAATGTCAGCTTAGTTTAACACACTTCCACATCAGATATTTTAAAAATATTTTAAAATATTTAAAATGGCAAATATATTTTTTAAATCTTTACAAAAATCCACACACACACACACACACACACACACACACACACACACACACAAAATTGTGCCTATTGTTGTGCATTTCACATGTTATTTTCACAAATATATTATTTTAATGCACATCACAGAATCGTAAAGTTGGTAGGGACCCCAAGGGTGATCTTGTCCAACCCCCTGCAATTCAGGAATCTCAGCTAAAGCATCCAGGACAGATGGCCACCTGACCTCTGCTTAAAATCCTCCAAGGAAGGAGAGTCCGCCACCACTCGTGGGAGTCCGTTCCACTGTTGAATAGCTCTTACTGCCAGAAGGTTCTTCAGATATTTAGTCAGAATCTCATTTCTTGTAACTTGAAGCCATCCGTTTGAGTGCTACCCTCCACTGTAGGAGAAACATGCTTGTTCACTCTTCCATGTGACAGCCCTTCAAAGATATTTGAATATGGCTTTCATATCTCCTCTCAGTCTCCTCTTTTCCAGGATAAACATCCCCAGCTCCTTCAATAGTTCCATATAAGGTTTGGTTTTCAGACCCTTGATCATCTTCATTGCCCACGTCTGCACACGTTCCAGCTTGTCAATAGCTTTCTTAAATTGTGGTGCCCAGAACTGCACACAGTATGGTCTGACCAAGGCAGAACTCTAACTTCCCTTGATCTGAATACTATACTTCTGTTGATGTAGCCTAGAATAACATTAGCCTTTTTTCCTGCTGTATCACACTGTTGACTCCTGTTCAGCTTGTGGTCCACCAAGACCCCTAGATCATTTCCATATGTACTGCTAGTAAGCCAGGAGTCCCCCATCCCATATTTGTGCATCTGGTTCTTCCTACCTAAGTGCAGACTCTTACATTTGTCCCTATTGAAATGGATTTTTCCAGTTTGGGCCCAGTTTCCCAATCTGCAAAGGTCAATTTAAATCCCAGTTCTGTCTTCTGCGGCATTAGCTACCCCTCCCAGATTGGTGCCACCTGAAATTTGCTGAGCATCCTCTCAATTTCTCCATCCAATTTGTTTATAAATATGTTGAACAACAACAGGCAGAGAAACAGGGGAAATGTATTCCCTGTTAATTCTCCTTGATCTCTCAGCGATACCATTGACCATGGTATCCTTCTGGAGTTGCTGTCCGAGTTAGGGGGTGGCTTCTCTGACAATGAAGTAAGGGATAAAGTCAAGACTCCATCCTTCTACATTTGTGCTCTCTGTTCTTGCTTTCCCTCTGGTTTGGTAGTTTGGAGGTGTGGCAGATGGTTCCTTTGATGGGGCCGATTTGCCCCAAAGATCTCCAGTCGATAGTTTCCATCTAGTCTCCTAGGAGTTGTACAGTCTGTTTGTGTGGCATTTCCTGTGGTCCTGACTGCCCCACGCTGAAAGGAATGATCCCACTGAAGAAAAACAAACAAAAAAAAAGGACACTAACACAGAGGACCACAAAACTGAAGAATGAACAAGTTGAAAGGGAATGCCTTACGTTTGATGGTTTCCCTTGGATTTTGTATTATAGAAAGCTGTCAAGTGTGGTTGAGTTTTAACCTTCTGCGAACCCTGTAATGAATTTCTTGGCATTCGTTTTCTTCAAAGGCCATAAACAAAATGCCTGGAATCATTGCTGAGTCTTGTAAATAGATCAGGCATAGTGCATAGTGAAAGTTGTTGCTTTATAATTTTCAGGGTCGTTGGTTTCCACGGACTTTAATCACAAATTGTTGTCCTCCTGCCCAGCCAAATATTTTCATTCCCACTTCTCTGTGCGCACACTATGTAAGCATCTCAGTTGTTAAGCAAGGCTTGCCCCCCCACCCCCACTCCACAAAAGACAAATTTTGGCTAGGCGAGTAGAAGCTTCCCACAACAGATTCCCATTGCCATGGTCAAGGAGCCAAGTTTGGTGCTGTGTGAGAGAAAAAGGCAGGTGATGTGCCCATTCCTCCTGTATCATAAACACCACTTTTTCCCTGACTATATTCCGTTGAGAATACCACTAGCATGAATTATGAGAAATCTCTGTTTCCTGGTGTGACTGCTAAAACCCTCTCACTGTATGTCATGTCCACATGTGCTAAATCTTCTTCTGCTGGGGCTGCAGCATCGCTGTTCTATTTCTCTGTTTGAATTCCGCTGAGACCAGTGGATATCATTTTGATAGAACACAGTCGTCCAAGTGTACACAGAAAAGAATGCTTTGGACAAGACTATCAAGGTACCGCTGATCCATTCTTTTCAAAGAAGGAGAAAACAAAACAAAATGGTCTAATTTATGATAATCGTTTAGAAACCCAAATATTTCATACAGAGAATATTTTCGCAAAGTGAAGACGTCTGTGGAGCAGAGGAGAGGAGAGGCTCATTTGCCAGAGGCAGGATAAGACGGAGAAGGAACAAGGCAAAATAGCCAAGATAACTGTGGAATTTAGATTGAAGCCACAGTGATGGATTTTGTGTGAGCTGAGGGGGGAAATTGAGGGGACTTGGTTGCCAACCTTTTAAAAGACTGGGGAGCCTTGGGTCTTTGTGGGTGAATGCAGCCCTCCAGGTATCTGTATTCAGTCTCCAGGACTCTTCCCCAGGCCAACCATTCACCAGCCCTGATCCACACCTGCTTTGAGAGCTTTTGCCTGGCTCGAATTGGTCCTTGAATTTAAGAATGCTTCTTCTTTAGCTGCATGGAACATGGAGAGATGGGGAGCAGTGTAGAAACCAAAACCAAGCTGTCAGAAGTGGTTGCATTTTAGCATAAAACAATCTGACTCCTGTTAACACAAGCTCATGGAAGAATTAGGCCGACTATGAATGATATAAGAAGTGCCTGCCTTCATCTAAAATTGTGCTATTTTAGAAGCCAAAACATGGGTGGCTTGGAAGGGGGTTGGTGTTTACATTTCTTCAATGAAATATTAATTTGTAGGTAATGAAAAAGTGCTCTATTTATAGAAGAACAACAGGTTCTGATTGTGTCACTCTGTTCTCTCAATGCCCCAGGCCAATATTTCCACATGTCTCGATTTCCTACCTTCACCAAATAAATAAACAAATCCCTGGTTGTATAAAGTTTACATTGTCACCGAGGAAAGGAAAGATCCTTTACCTTCTAAGACACTCCATTCCAATATGATTACAAATAAAATGGGGGAAAAATGCATCTATTTCTGGAAAGGAATCAGAGGACCAGATCCCTAGACAAAATCAGGGCTTTATTGTGGTTTCCCATCACTTGACATAAGACAAATGAGGGTGGGTGGGTCCTGTTTTATTTGGAATGAAGAAAGAGACCCAGAAACAGAATTGAGCAAGACCCTTCCCAGAGAATTGGAAATCTGCCCTAGTAAATAGTTTTGGAAATATTATTATCCTACAAACTGAAAGTGTATTTATCATAAGATGTCATAAATGTGGTGGGGAAGGAGGTGATGGGGACTCTTTTTGTTTATATATAGATGTGTGTATGTTCCTATGCTACAGAGTAAGCAAATCAACTGTTTAGTATCATGATGTTGAAAGTGTAGCATATTTATTCAATGTCTCCTCAAACACTGGAGGAAAACTCAGATTTATCAGATTCTGAGCACAAAGCTGTGTGCAACTCAAGCCATGCGGCACACCATACATTTCAAGTGCTGTCCTACCACTTTAAAAAGTTATGTTCACTCATTCAGTCCAGTGGTACCTTGGTTCTCAAACTTAATCCGTTCCGGAAGTCCATTCCAAAACCAAAGTGTTCCAAAACCAAGGTGCGCTTTCCCATAGAGAGTAATGCAAAACGGATTAATCCCTTCCAGACCTTTAAAAACAACCCCAAAACCAGCAATTTAACATGAATTTTGCTATCTAACGAGACCACTGATCCATAAAATGAAAGCAATAATCAATGTACTGTACTATAAAATAAATAAGACAGTATTGTAGATGATAAAAATTAAAATTAATTTTTTTCCCTTACCTGCACTGATGATAGTCATTGTTTGGATGGGGGGCTTTTATACATTTCCGCAGTCACACAATCAATCATTCAGTAGCTGAACTGGGTTCCACAAAGTCACAAAAACAAATTAACCGAAAAAGCCTCAAAAACAAAAAACGAAAAATAAATAGCAAAAACAAAAGTGCCAAACTTGATCTGTTCCGGACGTCCGTTTGACTTCTGAAATGTTTGAAAACCAAGGCACAGTTTCTGATTGGTGCAGGTGCCCCAGAAACAATATCTGAGAGCCACATCAGATGTTCAGCTCCCGAAAAATGTTTGAAAACCGGAACACTTATCTCCAGGTTTTTGGCCCACTTGAGAACCAAGGTACTACTGTATTCTGTTTTGTTTTAACTTAATATTCCAATATATGTATTTCTGTGTATAAAGGGAGTGCCTTGAGTATGTAGAAACGGCTGCCATTTTCAAGTGAGCTTGTTTTAGTTCCAATTGCAGCTGGTCACTACACAGAGGGTCATTCTATGCAGATGAACATAGAAAAAAATGAACAGAAAGAAATCTGGTTGTTCTTCCTAAGGCCAGACTCCTTAGCTGTCATCTAATTACCACCACCATCTAATTGCTTGAAAGGGATTGCATTAAAACTCAATTCTGCTAAGCTATGCAAAGGCAGAAACTCAGCTTTAATAGTGGAGGCGGAGAAGGTGCCATTGAATGCTCATTACCTGAATATCACGTGTATCACAGATTAGGAACCACACAGTTTTCCCGAGAAAAGCTAAATGCACAAGCGCTTATCACTACAAACAGGAGGGCATCAGGACAGGGTTGCTATGGGCAAGTTTTAAATGCCACAAACTAATTTGCTTAGGGAAAGGTATTGTTTAAACTTTCATGACCTTCGCCACAATTCACTCTTAAGCATTCGTTCAATTTTTCCTTTCACTTTCTTTTAATGGGCAGGGGTGGAAACTGCTTATTCTCGCTAGATGACTTGGGACTGGGTTTAACGCACACAGAAGGACTAGGTGAAAGATCCAATATGGTTTCCTTTCCAGACGCCAGAGTTTTCTGTACTCTTTTTGCATTTTTTGCCAAGGTTTGGAGAATCAGTGACATATGAAGGCTGCTTTATATCATGGTAAATGACTTGATATTTTCCCCTTTTGGTTTTTATTAAAGACTGATCTTGCATAGATGGTATAGTAGTGTATATTTCTTTTCCCACACTCACTGTAGCTTGCCAAACAGTGTGAAAAAAGGCATCATTTACTACCCCAGATCATGCAGCAGCAGCAGCAGCAGCAGCAGCAACAACAACAACAACAACAACAACAATTTATTATTTATACCCCGCCCAGAGTGGCTGGGTTTCCCCAGCCACTCTGGGCGGCTCCCAACAGAAAAATAAAATACAACAATCTACTAAACATTAAAAGCCTCCCTTAAACAGGGCTGCCTTCAGGTGCATAACAGATAGTGCTTCATTAATGCAGAACCATTGACAAACAGAA
Organism: Zootoca vivipara; assembly: GCF_965207765.1. Classification (NCBI taxonomy): domain Eukaryota; kingdom Metazoa; phylum Chordata; class Lepidosauria; order Squamata; family Lacertidae; genus Zootoca; species Zootoca vivipara. Next base: position 6,733,106 of record NC_142588.1, on the reverse strand, counting down.
TCAAGCTCAAAATGTACCAGCTATTTTTATCAAAGTAAAATTAATCTTCGATGACCCCTATGGGTGTTTCCATTCCTGTTTATTCTATGTATTGCTGCACCTCTCTTGCTTCTGGCTGGGAAATTAAAATGATCGTGGACAGAGAGGACTTTTGCATATGTAGACCTTTTAATCACCCCCCAAAATGAATTCAGACAAGACTCAAATTTTTGGTTTGGATTTTGGCAGAATTTAGGCCACAACTTTTTTACTATCAAGTGAGTGGTTGCATAGGCTCTGGTTCGACTAACTCCCTGCACCCTTGCAGGTAGCGCTGACCCTGGGCACCAACCATAAGTCAGCCATGGGTGAACAACTGGGACAGTGGCAAGCAGGAGCCCTGCTAGACCTCCACCCAGGTGTCCCCTGGACTCAGGCTCCGGGCACAACCCCACACGGAGAGACCAACCATGAAGTCCATGGATTCCTTCTTAAAGGAATATCCAACGCATAGGGATGGCTAGGCATCCTGCCACCCCTATCCACATGAACCAGAGCCTATCCGCAACCTTACAAGTTGTGACGATTAGCTATGCGGCAGGTGAAACCCAAATTGCACCAGCCAATCAGCCAAGTGGGGAAAATTCCTGCCGTGCCCCTGTCCCAACGACAGGTGACACACGACGGCATAGCAAGGTCAAGCGCAAGCCCTAAATATAGGGAGAGGCGGGTGCGTATTTCGATGCACTGAGCCCAAAAGAGGAAGCTCGGGGACATGTGCATCGAGCTCCCTCAGTCGATTTGACTGGAGTCCCATTGGCCCAATTGCACCCAGGATCGAGGGACCTCCAGTAGCGTGTTGTGGCCATCCAAACATTCTGGTTGCCAGGTCGCACCGCAACCTGGACCCAATTTCCCCTCTGATCTAATCTGTAGTTCTATAGTTTCTAGTACCGTCACAAGAAGGGCTCTTGGACATAAGGGAACCATATTTTTCTCAGTTTGTAGCTGTAACAATGTTTTAAATATTTTTTTTTATCCTACGGGCTAATTCCTTTCCAGATCTTGTACCTATATAGGGTAATGCATGAATAAGGATCTTTTAAACATAAAGAGACCAGGGGGTTATTTCACAGTACAGCGTTTGAAAAGCATCACATTTAAATTGGCCTGAGGCAGAAATATTTGTTTTCTAAATGGTACCACATATTTCAAAATATAGGGGTGGAAGTGTCAGCGTCAAGTGAAAGACCAAAAAGTTTTATCATTTAAAAAAATAAGGATGCTGAATTATAGGGAAGAGGAATCTTTTTAGCTCTCAGCTCCATAAATCCCACAGGCCAGGTTTGATGGCTGGGTTGGGATCCAAACTGAATCTTCAGGTTCGTGAACACTTTTAGTTATAAGAACCTGCAATATTTTCCCTGGGAAAGAAAATTCTTAAGTGTTTCTTCTCCCAAGTAATTTCATAAGGTTTTGCCAACACATGCAAGAAGGCTCAAGACAAGAAAGATGGGTAACGGGTTATATTTATAAAAATATAACAGCTATAAGATCTGCAAACAGAATAATTCAACCAAATGAACCATAACCAATAAGGTTTGGGTGGTGAGGTGGCCTGCTGTGGCCTGCCTGAGGAAAGCATCCTTATCTTTGTGAGATCAGCAGCTATTTACCTTATTCCCACCTCATCTCAAAACTATTTGCATGCCTAACAACCAACATATACCATATCAAACTGAAGGGGCGAAGATTACCATATATAACAGGGCTGCAAGGAAGGGATTGAGAACAATAACCAGCACAGCTACCTTATTACAACTCCATCTTTTAGTGGTCTTGTTCCTAGTTTGTTATAGTGTTCTGTCAAGGCAGAAATTGGGTCATAGCTGTTTCCTATCCAATCACTCTCCCCTCCCATAGAGGATAAGAAAATTAGGAGCAAATATTTCCATTTCAAACATCAAGGCACTCATTCCTGATTGTGTTTTTGGCCGGTCCTCCTCTGTTAGGCACTGTAATATCACCATGACTCTCAGTGTAAGTAACAAACCTTTGTAGGATTTACACTAACATGTAGATCTGGAGAGCAAACCTGCAAGGGCAATAAGACCTTGTTTATGCTTGTGGTGAAAAATCAGTAAAAGCAGCTTGATAACAATATCCAGTTGTAATCTAGCAAGTGCAATGCGAACAATGCAGAGCCCAGAGTGTGCCTCTTCATTAACATTATCAGTACATGTGTTAGCAATTTAAGGCAATACAAAACAAAGGACTAAATCCTTTGTTGGTGATGCATTTACTCAGCCACCAATAAATGAAATAAGGTAAACATTCAAGGGGAGTGCTCTCAGCTCAGTAGTAAAAGATGCATAGTAAGCCAGCATGGTGTAGAAACACTGGGTTAGAGTACTGGACTAGGGTACAGGAGATCTGGGTTCTTTTTTCTTTTCTTTTCTTGATACAATTTATTAATTTCATTAATAGGGCTTGCCGATCAGAAGGTCGGCGGTTCGAATCCCTGTGACGGGGTGAGCTCCCGTTGCTTGGTCCCAGCTCCTGCCAACCTAGCAGTTCGAAAGCACGTCAAAAGGCAAGTAGATAAATAGGAACCGCTACAGTGCGAAGGTAAACAGCGTTTCCATGTGCTGCTCAGGTTTGCCAGAAGCGGCTTTGTCATGCTGGCCACATGGCCTGGAAGCTATACGCCGGCTCCCTCGGCCAATAATGTGAGATGAGCGCACAACCCCAGAGTCGGTCACGACTGGACCTAATGGTCAGGGGTCCCTTTACCTTTACCTTTATTAATTTCATAATAACAAAAGAAAGAAAAAACTCAATAAAAAAAACACAATCAAAATCATCCATCTTAATTTACTTCCCTCCAACTCTCCCTCCTGGTTCCATTTTTTATACCTATTTATACACATCCACAGAATCTGGATCTATCCAATTTTAAAACATTATACATATTATTACAAGTGACTTTTAAAAGTTCAACTAATGTAGAAACCAATACACAAAGCTTCCCGATTTTGCCTGAAAATTTCTCCCTTTTTTAAGGAAGGGGGGGGGGAGGAAATTGTTCGGTGTGTCCAGTATAGTCTATTAATTTGTTTTGCCAATCTCCTTCATCTTCTTTGGCGGTACCTTCTTCCTTCTGGTCTTGGCCTGGCTTCTGTTCTCAGATGCAGGAACAAAGACTTTTGTATGGTAAATCCATTAAGTCCTGTACCTTCCAGGATCATAGCTTAATTTTTTAAAACAAAAGTCATTTTCAACATTTTCTTCAAATCTTTACATATCACTTCCCACGCTTTCTTAATAATTTTAAATTGCCACCTCATACCCTTTACCTGCGAGGGGAAGAGCGTGAGGGAGATCTGGGTTCTTATCCCCACTCAGCCATTAAGCTCATTTGGTGATTTTGGCTCAGTCGTCACCTTCTCTCAGCCTAACTTACCTTGCAGAGTAGTTTAAATGTGAAAGGGAAGAACCACATAAGCCATTGTGACCTCCTTGCAGGAAAAGCAGTAAATATATGTAACAACAAGCTACTTTACCACAGCTTGTTGTAATACAGTGGTACCTCGGTTTACAAACACTATTGGTTCCGGAAGTCTGTACTTAACCTGAAGCGTACTTAACCTGAAGCAAACTTTCCCATTGAAAGTAATGGAAAGTGGATTAATCCATTCCACACAGTCCGCGGAGTACTCAACCTGAAGCATTGAGTGTATGGGTGTAATTGGTTCCGGAAGTCCGTACTTAACCTGAAGCGTATGTTGTAAAATTTATGCTGGTTCCTATGAACCCAGAGAAATGGATCTTGACCCAGGGAGAGCTCAAGGATCCAGGCAAGCAGACGAATTTAAGCGTCTCCTGCCCACCAAATAACAGAGACCAAACCAGGACGTACGAAGCAAGGCACTTTTATTTTTGCTGTTGCAACAGGGTCCTTCCTCTCACACAGGAGAACAAGGAAGGAACCCCCAAACAAAGATGTCTTGCCCTTAAAAAGAAATTTGAAATTGGTTTCAGCCCACCCCCCAGAAGCATCATCCATGTGTCACAGAAGGGCATCCATGTGCCCAAGACCCCTCTCCCTAGATTCATCATAGGTACATCATGAAAGGGGAGGTCTGGTGGCAGTAATCTGAGCATCCTGGACCCTGCCCCCTGCCCCCAAAACCTAATCAACAAAATTGAGAGATATTTACATTTCCCTGTTTCCCAGCCAAGTTAATCACACCCTTTTGTCTGGCAGTCAGGTATCAGGATGCCAGGGATTATCACTTTAATTCCTGAGACAATGAGAAGGTTCCCCCCACCCCACTTCTTCCTTGCAGAGGAACACCTGGTCAGAGAGAGTCAAAATGGTGTCAGTCAGGCCTGTTTTCCTGTGCTGCTTCAGACATGTTTCTGTACATTCATGTACATGTTTTATGAACAATTATATATATATATATATATATATATATATATATATATATATATATATATGACCTCAAAATTCTTATAACAATCCCCCATTTGGGGCTATAATTTTTCTTAAAAATTGTTGCCCCACAAAAGAATAACCAGATGTGTTGTTTTAGTGCTTTGGGAGAAGCATTTCTCAAAAATGGTCTATGCCTTAGAGTTATGAGGAAGGTTCAGCAAAGACTGAAAAATACATTCTGCTTTGTTTCTGTTTTTGTGTGTGTGTGTGTGTCTCAGGTGTCAAAGCTGGTTTTCTGGTCTCACACCTCCAACATACTCACAGCAACAACTCCTGGTGAAATCCCCTTAGGGCTTTTCTTTTGACCTTGTTGCCTTGTCCCTGGCGTAAGGTTTGGACATGCCGTGAGAGAAATGTCTTTGCCTTTGCCTCCTGTGGGATTGCATTATTATTTATTTGGCATGGGTCTTGCAGTCTAGGGAAGTTGCCCAGTTGTTCCGAGGGGACCAGATAAAGTTCATTGCACCTGGGATACATGGCCAATCAGAACTGCCAATTAGAATTTAGATAGTGCCATGGTTTTGAACTTTTCAAACCAATCCATAAAACCATTCTAAGAAGGGCACTTGTCCAAACAGGTCAATTTAACTATATAAGGAATCATTCCTCTTAAATCAAAGCATATTCCTCCATGTATCTGGGTTTTTTCATGAATCTTGTAGCTTCTTCTTGGTAAAATGATTTAAAACAATCTAAAATTGTGTAAGAAGGCTGGCACACTGCAGAGTGCCAGGTGGGACAAGAAAATGTGGTCATAAATTGATCTTAATCTAAATACTGGACTATGCAATATCCTGATCCTAAAAGGCATACAATGCATGGCAATAATACAAAAAAAAACATTGGGACACTATACATTAAACATTAAAAAACAATTAAACACAAAATTGGTTCACCCCCCCCTCCTTGTGGAAATAACATACTGTCAGACATAGTTCAATGTTTCTGTCGAATATCACACAACATAAAACATAATCATATATCAGTTGTATGTCTTGAGGCCATCATGATCTTGAGACAATTCCGGCTGCTTTTAAATCCTAGGGCACAGAGTCTTGAGGTCAAGGAGAGAGAATGTCCTTGCAATTCACTTTCCCCCTTTGTCCCAAAGTCATTTGACACATTTCAGTATTCCTATATAACACATAATGCACAAAACCTTCAAATTATTAATTATACGCCACTTGTATATCTTGAGGCAATCAGGTGAACTTGAGATAATTCTTGCTGCTTTTGCATGTATCTCCAACAAGGGGGTTTTCTTGTCTGCCTTCGAGTCACTGGGAGGAAGTTAACAGTACTTCTATAACAGCACTTCTAAACCTTGCTGAAACGTTATAGCTTTCTAGGTCCTCCTTCTTAGGTTGTGATCAAAGAGATAAAATGTCAATTTGGTTTCCTGTAAAACATCATTTTGAAAATAGGCCTGCAGGGGGTTGGGGTCTGAAGATATAATTAGTTAAAAAATAATAATGATAAATAGTATAATAATGATAAAGTCAAGAAAGGGGAGAATATTCTAGAAATTTCTTCTTGGGAAGCTGCAAAGAATATAAGATCATAGTTAAGCATTTTATTCATTTTAAATATTACTATTATCATTCATATTTAATTACTGCTGTTATTGTCTGCTCAGTCTGTTTAATTTACTTCACCTAGTTTGGCTGTGGAGGAAACAAAGGACAAAAATTTGTTAATTATGACACAATCGATAAGTTATTAACATTTTCCTTATGTGGTTCTGAATTCTCTTTGAGGTTCACGTATCTTGTTGGAAAGGGATTAATATTATTATTATTATTATTTACAGGAAAGAATGAGTTAGATGCTACATTTGTATGTACAGAAAGAAAAAGTAGAAATACAAAAAAAAGATACAAAAATAAAACAAAATAAAATTTAGATTACCACTCACACAACAATTTTTCAAATGAAATTGGACGTATCAGATTTTAATGCAAAATTATCATTAAATAATACAAAGACATTATAAATTGGAGAGGAACCTTAAAGATCTGAAGTTGAAATATCCAATTAAGATGGAAAAATGGTAAAATAATGGAAAAAGCTTTGAAATTCATCATAATAAGAAATACTCAGGCAAGACTACCTGACAAAATACAGTCACAAAACAATACCTGGTTATTGTTAGAATAATTTCATAGACATAATGGAAAAACTGATTTAATAAATGGAAGCAGATTATTTATAAGCTAAAGAGAAGCGCCAAAGAGAAATGAAATTACTGTTTGTATCTCCTCACTCCTCACTTTTTTTGTGTGTGTGTGTGCTGTGGAAGAAAAAAAAAGGGCAAAACACTCGGGTTATGTGGGATTAACATAGAGGTAATGCTTGGGGCTGAAATGCAAATGTGAGAGTAAGTACATCTGCTAGGAAAGAACAATAGAACAATGGAGCCTTAGTTTGCATAGTCTGTCAACTGGGTGGATCAGACCAAAGGTACACATCAGGGCAGTATGAAGAGAAGACCGCAATTTCCTATGAATTTCCAAGTGTGGAGGGGGCTTGTTTAGGTGGCGTGTCCCGTCCCCCCCATTGGGAGATAATTTTGCATTAAGGTTCTGAAAGAATTTCTCCGCACCCTGAATCTCAGTATCCTGCTGGAAAGGGAAAATTATTTCATGTGAAAATCAGTCAGGAAATGTTCCTAAAATGTACAGAGTTTTGCATGTTGAACTGGAATTGGCAGCTTCTAAACAGTTGATGGTTCTCAATGGTTCTTTATCTATTTATTTATTTTTACATAAGGAAATTTAAATTTAAGTTTCATGTGCAAAGCATAACCTTGAACCTCTTAATTAATTTATAAACTACTCAAGAGACAGACTTATAGTAGTACTCTGCTATTTATACCTGTGGAAAGAATCTGGCATGTTAAGATTTTGAAACTTGGCAACCATTTAACTTTGATGGACCAGTAACATACATGAGGTTGTTTTCCCTCAGTGGTTCAAAGCTTTACATTAAGAAATTTGAATAATATTTCATGAGCAGATTATAACCTTTTCGCCCCTTAGTTAAAACCTCCTTTTTCTCCTCTATTTTCCTCTTCAAGCTGACATAGCCTCTGTGCATGTACAGAGTTCATGATTCGGCAGTCTATTGTACCTTTTTTTTTTTAAGTGCTGTACCTCTTGACAACATTACCATCTGAATAAAGGAAGGGAAGGGGAAAGAGTAGATTTTAAAATAGGGTTAGATTTTACACAGAAACCCAGCAATTTACACTTCCACCAAACCAGCAACAAAAGTGGTGAAATTAAATTCTTTGGTCAGTTTAAATCCATTTCTTTAGCTTTTGTGTCCTGAGATATTTCTGACACCTCTTATTTCCTGTTCCTTGCTGCTTAGGAAGCAGGCTTATAAATCTTAAACCTTAAATATATAAAACTTCAATATCCAGGCAACCCAATATTTTCACCAGAAAGCTGCAAGAAAAGTTTGGTCAAATTAAACTCCTTAATGAAGTCATGGCACTAATTAGCCATGTTTACTGTACTATATAAACATCTCATACCCCAGGCAAAATAAATCTTGATTTGCCCCCTTTATCTACAGGGTTCGGGGTGAATTCGTAATTGCAAATGTTTTCGTTTGTTTGTTTTTAATTAATTTATTACAGCCATGGCAGACTAAATTCTCTGCCCCCTTATCTATGGGTAATATGGCCATAGAGCCAGAATTCATAAAATCCTTTGCATTCTCATTGATTTTCAGCCTTACCAATTCCAGACAAAATTTTCTGGCCCTTTATTTACAGGGATGGTCAAGGCTCATTCTGCTTGATTATGAATTTGTATGTGCTTGAACTGTTGGCTGGAGTTTTGCAGTTAAAAAAAATAGCTGACAATATGGTGGTAAAAATAACACCAGACATTCATTTTCAATGCATGATATACCATCTCTACCTCTTTCTGAATGGCACCTCAAACTCTTCATGCCAAACTTTAAAAATCTATCTTTCCATCCTTCTCCACCAAAGAGTAATGCTTGACTGAATTCAGGCCATTTCACTATACCACCAGGGTTTAAACTCACTTTTCAGTGCTTACAAACACATTTTCTCTCCCTCCTTTTTGCAAGTTTGGAAAGGGTTGGAAGGGATCTTGAGTAATCTAGTCCACCCCTTCTGAAATATGGGGATCTCAACACTATCACTGCCCTTAGGATACACATACATTTGAGTGCAGACGCCTGACTGGGAAGGAAACACAGGCTATGCCCTATCACGGAAGCACATGTGTGTACTAAGGGAAAAATAAGGAAGGGGAAGATTAAAAGTACCACCGTTATATAGAAGCCTTTAGCAAACCTTAAGATTGGATAAACAGTTTAAGAGGGAATTTACTTCCTTACTAAAACCATTCTGTCCATTTGAATCAAGGTTAAAGTGACTCAGATAGACATTTGCTGGCTATGGAGCCTCTACTTTTAATAACATTTCCCTAGAAGGAACACCATATTCCATAGTCACATGGTGAAACATTACATACAGAGCACATGGCTCCCTTGTGACACAGACCTTAAATATTGTGAGTTCACAAACAAACATTTTCAAGGTTACAATCTCCCTTTTCCCTTCCCGCTCCCCCTTTCTGTACAGAAAGGGGTAGGTATGCACATACACCCCTCTTTTACTCTCTAGAGAAAGATTGGGAAATGTTCAAGACTTTCATATGTGCTTAGACTTTAAACCTTAATAGAGAAAGTGATAAAAACTTATATAATCACTCCATAAAAACAACAATTACACTCTTGTTCCAACTCTGAAAACCAATAATCTTTCCTTGCCAGAAAGCAGAGCTGGGCTGAATTTCAACCCATCACCACATCAGACACATTGCCTTTCACATAGCTCTAAAATGGGGGTTAGAAGGGACCCTGAGGTCATTTAGTCTAACCCTCTAAGATACAGGATTCACAAGATTTGAATGAAAATACCAACTTTATACAGAACCCTTTAGCAGATGAGTTTTTTCCTTAAGAGACTGATATTAGGAGCCCAACAATAACCCTTCTGTCCAACACAATTGAAGTTAAAACTAGACTCAGAGAGACAATTCCTGGCTATGGAAGCTCTACTTTTGACAAACAATTCACCTTTATAGGAATAGCTGTTCAATTTTCCTTTAGTCAATATTCCTCTAGTCACTTGGAGGAAGACTCCCTTTTAGAGCCTCTCTCAATAACAAACATTTGCACACCTCATGAAGTGAACATTTTCAAGTTTCAAAATATTTTCAAAGCATTGAGCAAGCATTTTCAAACTTACAACTCTTTATTTTCCTTCATCCTGCTCCCTCTTTTTACTTTTGGAGAGGAAAAAATGGCCTTCTACAGCCTCTTTAAAACAAACCTTTACACACTACCTCCACTCTTTTAAATATTTGCCATTGTTTTTGGGTTGATCAAGCCCTTACATAAGATTATTTAAGCAAGCTTGCCTTAATTTTTATATTATTTTAAACTATGCATGCTTTAAAAAAGGCAGTCTGTGGGTGTCATGGCCAAATTTTAAACACAAACCCCTAATTTCCTAAACCTGGATTATATCTCTCATTTACTTTAAGGGGAACAATGAACTATAGCAGACACAAGGAACAGACGCACATACACTTAACAGACAACACAGACAACATGTAACATGCAAACATATATAATTTTATACCATAACATACTTTGTAGGATTCCTCACAAAACTTTTCTCATTCAGAGTTCACCAGGGTTAATTTTAAAGCGGAGATTCACTGTATGTTAAAGGAACCTCCTGGTAGCCATTTCCCCTCATCTGGGTGGTCCATAGTAAATCGGACCCAATGTTTTTTTCTTACAAAGTTTTTGCAATTGGTTCCCTTCAAGCTTGTCCGCCCCGGGGATTTCATGCCAATTTAAGAGAACGAATTGGAGTGGACTTTCATCCTCAAAGTCCTTACCGGAGCCAAGCCTCAGTTGTGCTTTGCCTCGGTTGGGAGTCTGGGAAAGGAATTCCTTAGAGTGGGTTGCACCCATTTTACTTCTGTCTTTTTATACTGCAGTTCTGGGTCCCCGACCCTGTTCCTGGACACTCTTAACTTCCCGAGTCTATGACTCACCCCCACGTCCTAGTGGTGTTCCTGCCTGCCGTTCGCGTGCACTAACTACTAGGCGGCCTGGTGCAGCTAAAACCCTATTGGAACCCTCCCACTGGTCATCAATTGCCTGAGGGTTCCACAGCAACTTCCCTGCCTCTTACACACTAGACTCAGATCCTACTGAACGCTTGCCTACGCAATGTCAGGTCGGAACTGAGGAATACAGAGTAGAAAGGAACGGGCGCACTTGCAATCTCTGGTCATGGGTCATACCTAACAAAGGTCGCCATGGCAGGGGGGCGTCTTCACCCGAAGATTAAGAGCAGAGGAATAGGAAACAGAGCTGGGATAGCCAGATTCCCAGATTGGTAGAAAAGCGACAGTTTGCTCAGACTTCTGCTCAGTTTGGCAGAAGGGAGCTGGGACAGTCTTTCTAAGCTCTGCGTTTAACGTAAAGACTGTTGCCCGGGACCTCAGTTCTACTTTGTAACTGTGCCTGACAGCCTTGCTGCAACTAAGGTCCAAAGAGGAGAGTAGAAAAGGATAGTCCAAGTGGAGAAATAGATTTTTAGTTGCTGTGGTTCTTAGCTCACCCAAGGTGTCCCCTTTTAATACTCACGACCGATCCTTTCAGTCGAATCCCGTTGTCTCCAGCTTCCAACTGGTTCCTGAAAAAAAACAGCCTTGTCCCTTTAAACGTTGCTTCATCCTGGGGGTCCCGCTTGGACTCTCAATTACTACCAAGTGCCTCGGGTCCTGAGGTTGGTTTACCCCCCTGCAAAAGAGGCAAGGGCGCGCTGGGCTCCCCTTCCTCAGTGAACCCGGAGCTCAAGGCAAAACTGGGTCCCCGAAGTGGTCGCCAAATTGTTGTAAAATTTATGCTGGTTCCTATGAACCCAGAGAAATGGATCTTGACCCAGGGAGAGCTCAAGGATCCAGGCAAGCAGACGAATTTAAGCGTCTCCTGCCCACCAAATAACAGAGACCAAACCAGGACGTACGAAGCAAGGCACTTTTATTTTTGCTGTTGCAACAGGGTCCTTCCTCTCACACAGGAGAACAAGGAAGGAACCCCCAAACAAAGATGTCTTGCCCTTAAAAAGAAATTTGAAATTGGTTTCAGCCCACCCCCCAGAAGCATCATCCATGTGTCACAGAAGGGGTGTAGCCCAAGACCCCTCTCCCTAGATTCATCATAGGTACATCATGAAAGGGGAGGTCTGGTGGCAGTAATCTGAGCATCCTGGACCCTGCCCCCTGCCCCCAAAACCTAATCAACAAAATTGAGAGATATTTACATTTCCCTGTTTCCCAGCCAAGTTAATCACACCCTTTTGTCTGGCAGTCAGGTATCAGGATGCCAGGGATTATCACTTTAATTCCTGAGACAATGAGAAGGTTCCCCCCACCCCACTTCTTCCTTGCAGAGGAACACCTGGTCAGAGAGAGTCAAAATGGTGTCAGTCAGGCCTGTTTTCCTGTGCTGCTTCAGACATGTTTCTGTACATTCATGTACATGTTTTATGAACAATTATTATATATATATATATATATGTGACCTCAAAATTCTTATAACACGTACTTAACCTGAAGCGACCTTTCCTATTGAAAGTAATGGAAAGTGGATTAATCCGTTCCAGACAGGTCCGCAGAGTACTTAAACTGAAAATACTCAAACCGAGGCGTACTTAAACCGAGGTATGACTGTATATGTAACAACAAAATATATGTAACAACAAGCTACTTTATCACAGCACAGCTACTTTATCACAATTCCAATATTTAGTGGTCTTGTTCCTAGTTTGTTATAGTGTTCTGTCAAGGCAGAAATTGGGGCATAGCTATTTCCTATCCAATCACTCCCCCCTCCCATAGAGGATAAGAAAATTGGGAGCAAATATTTCCATTTCAAACACCAAGGCACTCATTCCTGATCGTGTTTTTGGCCAGTCCTCCTCTGTTAGGCACTGTAATATCACCATGACTCTCAGTGTAAGTAACAAACCTTTGTAGGATTTACACAAACAGAGTGAGTTAACAATCAATTCCTCTTCCCAGGTAACTCTGGGAATTGTAGCTCTGTGATTCCTCTTATCAACTCCCTTAACAAACAAAAGTTCACAGTGTGATGGTTTCAAATAGTATGATCTTGCTTCAAATGTATAGAGCATATGGGGGCTGAGATTCAGTTATGACAAAAGATGTGCTTTGTCTGAACCCTAATGACCAACACCCCACCCTGAATGTTTGGGTGGAGTAGGGAGGGAGTGGTGGGATATGGCTAGAATAAGATGGTAAATTCGAACTCGTGGGCTAAATTTGCGTCAAGTGACAGAGTTGTCTTCTTCGGAAACCAAGCCTGAAAACGCCACTTGTCTTTGGGAAGAAAGTAGTTTTTCTTTGTATTTGTTGTATTAAGCCTTATACCACCTCATAAATTTGCAGTCTCATTAATTAATTGAGGTGACGCTTGTGAACTCACAAAAAGCCTCCTGCCTTGACATGTTTCTTCAATGACATCAGTTTGACTTTTAAAGAAAACAGGACTCTAAATGACCTCATCTACAAAATTAAACAACGACTGGACTTCTCACATGGAGGGGTCTCAATCTGAAAATATTTGCACAGACTTTTCAGAGTCTTGTTCCCTTTTTAAGAAAACAGATGTCCCTGCCGGGGGAAAAAATGGAATTCCTGTTGTGATTTTTGGTATCTCTCTTTACCTGAAATATCTCACCAGATTCCTGCTCAGGTACCTGCTCAAATCTGTTACGTAAAATAACTTCTAAAAATGTGATGTTCCATATGTTAAAAAAAAGAGAGAAAGTAATTCCTCACAGTATGATTTCCCAACAAAACTAGTTTTGCCTCATGTAAATCAGGGTCATTTCAAACCTAGAATCAGAACATTTAAAAAGCCTTGGTCCATCTTGCATTTCCAAAACATGCCATAAAGATATAGGGGGAGCAGGAAGGAAGGTGTTAGACATCACCTTTTGTTTTGTTCCTAGGTCACAGTGGTGGCGAACCTATGACACGCGTGTCAGATGTGACACGCAGAGCCCTCACTGCTGGCACGCGCCCCATTGGCCCATTTGCGCTGTTGCTGTTGTTCCCCCCGCATTTGTTCTCCCGCTTGTCTCCTTGTCTCCGCTGTTAAAACCCAGATCCTTTTGTTGTTGTTGTTGTTGCTGCTGGTAGCCAGAGATTGGTTTTTTAACCCTTTCTGTGCTGTTTTTTTCTGGCGCTTTGGCAGACCATGATTGGGTGTAACAGCGTTCATTTTTTAACCCGTTCTGTGCTGGGTTTTTTTGGCGCTTTTTGCTGCGTGTTAGTTCCAGCGAAGGTATTATTCGTCATTTTTTTCTGTTCCCTCCCCCCTCCAAAAAAAATGCAGCAGCTTTGGGGCACCCCCCCAAAAGCAAAGCAACTTTTGCACCCCCCCAAAAAATCTCCAAAACTTTGGTCAACAGCTCTCCCCAAAAAGCTCAACAACTCTGGGCACTTTGTGATAAATAAGGGGTTTTTGGTTTGGTTTGGTTAAATAATTAGTTTTTGGTTTATTAAATACAGTTATATATTACAATTATACATTTTTGTTATTTAAACTATAAATATCGCGAAATTATGGTTTTTTTCTTGAAGCGACACACCACCCGAGTTATGCTCGTTTTTTTGGCGAATTTTGCCACACCAAGTTCAAAAGCTTGCCCATCACTGTCCGAGGAGCTGTTGCCTGCAAGTAGGGATGGGGGAGAATTAGGATATGGTTTGCATTTGAAGCCAATCTGTCAAATTCACTTTCCAAAACAATATGAAAACTGAAACACAGAAATCCTTGAAATTTGCACTTACCTGAATTTTGGTATACAGCTCTCCAACCAAACAGTATTTACAAAAATGCCAGTGTGGCATAATGGTTAGAGTGTGACCATTGAGACCAGGGTTTGAATCCTTATTCAGCCATGAAGATCACTAGGTGACATTGGGCCATTCACCATTTCTTAGCCTAACCTACCTCACAGGGTTGTTGTGAGCATGAAACGGGGAAGAGAACAATGTACACCACCTTGAGCTCCTTGGAAGATAAAGGTGGTATATAAATGCAATCAATCAATCAAATTGGGGAAAGTGTGCATAAAAATGAGTATATTTGTGAAAAAACATGCAAAAACGCATTATATTAGGGAAAATTGCTTGCAAAAAATTGTGTATATTAGTCAAAACTGCATGCAAACAAATATAAGAAATTTGCACAAAAATGCTGGTGAACTTTCATGGGGATTTTAAAAAATAAACAATCACAAGTTGCTGCAGAAATGTGGAGAGCTGAATTTAAGATTGGAAAAATGAGGAAGCGAGGAGATTAAAATTTGCAGTCTCTTCCACCCCTACTTGCAGGTATACTGGGAGGGTATTGCCATTATATGTATCCATAGATCTACCTCCAAGATCAGGGATTGTATTTGCAATTTTGTTGGTCAACATGTCACAAGAACATGGAAATCTGTCTTATACTGAGTCAGACCATTGGGTCCATCCAACTCACTGCTGTCAACACTGACTGGCAGGGGCTCTTCAGGATTTCAGACATGGAGTCTTTTTTAACCCTATAAATGCTGGTGATTGAACCTGGGACCTTCTGCATGTAAATCAGATATTAGGTTTTATTTATTTCTTGATGCCTTATAGTTTTTATCCATATGCAAGCCGCTCTGCGAGTAGTGTGGCACATCAATATTTGAAACAGTATTTTTTAACATTTGTATCCCATCTTTCTTGTCTCATGGAGCCCAAGGCAGCATACACACATCATCATTGCGAGAGGTGATGTTGCAGGGAACCAGACAGAGGGCCTTCTCGGTAGTGGCACCCGCCCTATGGAACGCCCTCCCAGCAGATGTCAAGGCAATTAGCAATTATTTTACTTTTAGAAGACAACTGAAGGCGGCCCTGTTTAGGGAAGTTTTTAATGTTTGATGCTGTACTGTTTTTAATATTCGGTTGGAAGCCACCCAGAGTGGCTGGAGAAACCCAGCCAGATGGGCGGGGTATGAATACTATATTATCATTATCATTATCATTATCATTATCATTATCATTATCATTATCATTATCATTATCATTATCATTATCATTATCATCATCATCATCATCATTTATTATTTATACCCCGCCCATCTGGCCGGGTCCCCCCCGCCACTCTGGGCGGCTTCCAACACACATTAAAATACATTAAAATATCACAGATTTAAAACTTCCCTAAACAGGGCTGCCTTTAGGTATTTCCTAAATGTCTGATGGGAGGGTGTTCCATAGGGCGGGTGCCACTACCGAGAAGGCCCTCTGCCTGGTTCCCTGTAGCTTTGCTTCTCGCAGTGAGGGAGCCGCCAGAAGGCCCTTGGCACTGGATCTCAGTGTCCGGGCTGAACGATGGGGGTGGAGACACTCCTTCAGGTATACAGGACCGAGGCCGTTTAGGGCTTTAAAGGTCAGCACCAACACTTTGAATTGTGCTCGGAAACGTACTGGGAGACAATGTAGATCTCTCAGGACCGGTGTTATGTGGTCCTGGTAGCCGCTCGCAGTCACCAGTCTGGCTGCCGCATTCTGGACTAATTGCAGTTTCTGGGTCACCTTCAAAGGTAGCCCCACATAGAGAGCATTGCAGTAGTCCAAGCGAGAGATAACCAGAGCAGGCACTACGCTGGTGAGACAGTCTGTGGGCAGGTAGGGTCTCAGCCTGCATACCAGATGGAGCTGGTAGACAGCTGCCCTGGACACAGAATTAACCTGCCCCTCCATGGACAGCTGTGAGTCCAAAATGACTCCCAGACTGTGCACCTGGTCCCTCAGGGGCACACTTATCCCATTCAGGACCAGGGAGTCCTCCACACCCGCCCGCCCCCTGTCCCCCAGAAACAGTACTTCAGTCTTGTCAGGATTCAACCTCAATCTGTTAACTGCCATCCATCCTCCAACCGCCTCCAGGCACTCACACAGGACATTCACTGCCCTCACTGGCTCTGATTTAAAAGAGAGGTAGAGCTGGGTGTCATCCACATACTGATGAACACACAGTCCCCAGGAGTTGATCAAACAGAAAACTGGCCTCGTTTCTGCAGGGTGGTGGCTTCAGATGCCTTCAGACCTGACCATTATTAAATATATTTAATAATGATGTCGGTTAGGAGGTGGCAATGAATGTGAAACTTAGCAGAACACAACAAAGTTGGAACAACTGGTGGTAAAGAGGACTTCAGAGTCAATGTTGCGTCCCTCACAGTGGGTCAGGATAGCAGTTCATCATTTAAAACAAGGATTATGGGAGAGGTCAAGGAGGAGATTGAAAAATCTGAAGGGAATTACCTATATTAGCCTTGTATTCCCTGAATCATATTGAAACATAATTGTTGATCCACACTCACCGCAGATTTTGAGCTCGCTGTTGGTGACATGTCCAGTTCTGTTTAGAAAAATGATTCACCTCAGAAGAGACACTGCATTCTTCCACCTCCACCTTGTAAAAGAGCTTAATTGCTCTAAATTAAACCGTGCTGCCTGCCAGGAGCAGAAACGTAGTCCATATTATATCTTAATAACATAATTCTGTGGTGAATGCTGATTCCAAATTAAACTCCATGTCTTGTCACCACGTTCTTGACAGAATAGCAACACAAAAGTTGATGTCTTCCTTTTATGATGCACTCCCCACATCTTCTCCTCCTCATTAAAAAAAAAAGTGCTACGTCTCAACATGCAGCTTGACACGTTTATAAACCTACATTCGCCTCCAATAGTTCCTGCCAGTTGTGTCATAAATCTCAATTAAGGGCTGTAGGGTATTTGGCACATGCAGCCAGAGGCATTAAGTCATTTATATAGCACTTACGTGGCAGCCAATCTATGATGCATTCTCATCCTGATGACTTTCAGAAAAAGAAAGGGTGGGGGGGGGGGAGAGACCAGTACTCTTTCTTCATATGTATGACACCAAAGCTCTTCTGAGAAGTTACAGGTCTTTGGCTTTGAAGTCCATCAACAGCACAGCGAAGTTTGGAATACCCTCATCCCTGCCATGGAGCTACGTCATTAAGCTATACTTAGGGTGCTCCTGCAATTAACCACGTGCAAAAATTATCAACGCAGTTTAGAGATCCAAATTACATTGGCTCATAATTGAGGTGGAACTGATGTTTAAGCAATCTACCGTCCTGTGGTTTGTTTGTTTTTAAAAGATTTATATGTAGGAAAAAGGGACGCAGGTGGCACTGTGGTCTAAACCACAGAGCCTAGGGCTTGCTGATCAGAAGGTTGGCAGTTCGAATCCCCGCGACGGGGTGAGCTCCCATTGTTCTGTCCCAGCGACGGGGTGAGCTCCCATTGTTCGGTCCCTGCCCACCTAGCAGTTCAAAAGCATGTCAAAGTGCAAGTAGATAAATAGGTACCACTCCAGCGGGAAGGTAATTGGGGTTTCCGTGTGCTGCTCTGGTTCGCCAGAAGTGGCTTAGTCATGCTGGCCTCTTGACCTGGAAGCTGTACACTGGCTCCCTCGGCCAATAACGTGAGATGAGCGCCGCAACCCCAGAGTCGTCCACGACTGGACTTAACAGTCAGGAGTCCCTTTACCTTTATGTAGGAAAATCAGCTCTGCAGCCCCTTCAAATGGCAGTCACGTTTACTTTGTCATTCATAGCATCACTACCCTGGGGCACTGTGGCTGCTTGGGGGTGCCAAAACACTGCTAGAGAAGGTAGAAAAGCTCCCCACATCCTGATATACAAAAACTAAAAAGGCCCTTGGTATTTAAAGGTAAGCCCAGTGTTATCTAAAGATTCTTATAGTTTAGAGAGAGACAGTTAATCCAATCTTCAGTGTGGTGTCCCTGTGAAATGCCAAAAAGGGGGGGGGGGGGTCTGGGTTGAATCCTTCAGAGTAGCACTAGTTCAGAGCGAGGGCAATGTTTTCAGAATCAGCAAATGCTTAAGGCTTGTACACACATCTCACCATAGGAGCCAAGTCCGGGGATCCGAGGTCCCTTCAGCCCTCCCAATAAAATAGTAGTGGAGGAAGCTGCTCGGGCGCCTGGGGCGGCAAGCCCAGGAGCAGGACGAGCCACCCATAGGGGTGGGGCAGGGGCAGAGTGAGCTGCCCATAGGGGCCTCCAGAGTCTGCCTGCCTCCTCCCCCTCAGTCGCCCTAAAGCTGGAGGGTGTTAGGGTGCCAGCAAGTCGGCACACTGAAGAGCAGCAGACAGGGTCAGATAAGCCAAGGTCAACAGTCTGGTCAGAGCCATTTGAAGTCAGACAGTTATGTGGGAGTCAAGAGTAGCCAAGGTCAGTTCAAGCCAGAAGTCCAAAGCCAAGGTCAGGAAAGCCAGATCAGGATCACAGGAACCAAGGACAAGATAAGCGAGGCAACTAGGCACTTCAGTGCAACGTTGCAGACGCTGAGGAGTGGCCAGCCGACCTCTCTCTTAAGTAGCAGGTTCCCTCCCCCACTTTTTATGAGCTGCAGCTGTTTCTAATTGCAGCCGACGTTTTTCAGCTCAGCGTTCCTTTGCTGAGAAGGGAGGAGGGGAGGGGACTGTCCGATCCCCTGCCTGACTGGGGCCTGCTTCTGGCTCGACTTGTTGCTGCAGTTCTGATCCTCCCTCCTCCCTGTCAGATTCCTCTTCTTCCGAGGAGTGCCTCCACCAGTCTTCCCCTGGTGTGAATTCCTCAGAGTCCTCTGTGGGGGCTTGCCTCTGTGGGGGCTTGTCAGGGAGGGCTAGCCACCACTCCTCCTCATCTGTCTCAACCCTGACAGAGGGGAGGCAGCGAGCGGACCATTTGGGCAGCGCGGAGCCTGCGCATGCCCAAGCCACCGAGTCTCTCCCAGGAGAGATGTGTGGCTTAGGCGCACTGCAGGCCCCACGGTGAGTGCTGCATGGCATTTTGTCACCTTCCTCATTGGTGACACCCAGGGCGGGCAGCACCCACCGCACCTCTTCATCCACCCCTGGCTCCCCCCCCCCAAAAAAATTGCCATTCAAATGGTGTGTGTGCGCCACTTCATGTGATGAATTTTGCAGGGTGGTTGGGGCTTACAAGCCCCCAGCCGAATATTTTATTCATGTTGGGACCCCTGTATCTCACTGTGCACAGCTACAAGGAAACTCTATACATATGTAAATGCTTGTGTGAAAGAAAGTCCATTACTTGATTTGTACAGCTCAACCCTTGTTACCAAGGAGTGTGGTGGAGTCTCCTTCTTTGGAGGTCTTTAAGTGGAGGCTTGACAGCCATCTGTCAGGAATGCTTTGATGGTGTTTCCTGCTTGGCAGGCGGTTGGACTGGATGGCCCTTGTGGTCTCTTCTAACTCTATGATTCTATGATTCTATAATTGTGTGCACAAGTACACAGACTGTACACTCATTGAGTGCAACAGGTGAACACTCCTTTCAAAATTGCTAAAAGTGCTGAGAAAGGACACTGAAAACTTTAGCTCTGTCATAGTTTTAGGATAACTGGGTTGCTACGGTCTAGATTCCCCATACTAATATATTTTTTGAATATTTGCTGATACTGTTTTCTGCCCTTCCACAGTCACAATGGTCAAAATAAATAAATCCTGATTTAGTTCCTGTCCCCAATAGCAGAAAAAATTTCCAGTTGCACTGTAGACAACATATAAATGCAATGTGGAAAGATCATCTGAACATAGGAAGCTGCCATATACTTTAAATAATTTCTGCAAGGAAAATTACAGCCACTAACAGTTCCCTTTTAGCATGTGTTAAAAACTTGATACAGTTATAATCAAACTAAAAAAAAGGCAACTTATCTCCTACCCATGCTTTAAAGTATGCTATTAAAACATAACTATAGCCCACAATAGCATTTTAAAGATCTACATTTATGAGAACTTACAAACCCACACTGATTTCTGACACAAGGCAAAGAGTGCTCAATTTCACATATTTTTAAATTTACAACGTATTTGATGTGTCTTGGATGTTGATCTGCATTTTTGTTGTGTTTTGGGCCAATAATGAGCAGAATATTATGAATCAATGAGGAACTATTGAACTTTCAGAAATCCAGCAAGCTACTTCGAAACATTTTCATGCAGTTTTTGTTTGTTTGTTTACTAGAATGCCATAGTGATCAGTATCTCATAGACCAAACCATTTGTAAAGAAGATACTGTAATGTGCATAATCAGTATTTTATGGAGGACCTAAGAAAGTGTCCCAGCAGCCATAGGATTCATTGTAGCTCCCTCTGCAAGTCAGGACAGATCAACACATACAGTTTTTACCGCTAAGAAAAAGTTAAGGAATGGTTCTGATAACCATATAGCCCTGCTCTTAGTGTTATTAAAATATGACACCCGAGGGTGCTGCAGAGGAAATAGAAACCAGGGAGATAGTGGGGAGAAAGCAAAAGAGAATGTTTCCTGTTTTGACTGAGGTAAAAAAAACACTTTATTTTAAGAGTATGGCCTGGGGCATTTTACAACAATATTTCTAATATCGTTTTGATAATGTTTAAAAGGTCTGTGTAGATCCAGCCTCAGGAGAGGTGCCTCCTCTGTGAGGCCATGGAAAGGCCCAGAGCTGTGCTTCTCCAGCTTCAGAGCTCCAGTACCAGAGAGGGCAAATGGGAAGATCCCAGTCCGTATTCCAGAGGTGTTCTGGAATACCTGCCATTCCCCTAACATGTCCTCAGAACCAGAGATAAGCTATGGCAGGTTGGTGTACAACTGAAAAACATAATGCAACCATCCTATCATAAGTTGCATATCGAATTCTGGTTTGAAATCCAAATGGTGATGGAATTGATTCTGTGCA
This sequence comes from Zootoca vivipara, assembly GCF_965207765.1. Taxonomy (NCBI): domain Eukaryota; kingdom Metazoa; phylum Chordata; class Lepidosauria; order Squamata; family Lacertidae; genus Zootoca; species Zootoca vivipara. The sequence goes on along the minus strand of NC_142588.1, from coordinate 6,711,701 downwards.
CATGCTTTCCAACAGCAACATTTTTTAAAAAAATGCTACCCTGGCTGCTTTTCATTTCTAGACCCCATTGCAGGTGTGGATTTTAGCCTTTTAACCTAAACTGTTTAAAGGTAAAGGGACCCCTGACCATTAGGTCCAGTCGTGAGCGACTCTGGGGTTGTGGCACTCATCTCGCTTTATTGGCTGAGGGAGCTTCCGGGTCATGTGGCCAGCATGACCAAGCTGCTTCTGGCGAACCAGAGCAGCGCCCGGAAACGTCGTTTACCTTCCCGCCGGAGCAGCCCCTATTTATCTACTTGCACTTTGACGTGCTTTTGAACTGCTAGGTTGGCAGGAGCTGGGACCGAGCAATGGGAGCTCACCCCGTCGCGGGGATTCGAACCGCCAGCCTTCTGATCAGCAAGCCCTAGGTTCTGTGGTTTAGACCACACACTGTTTAGGGTCAGGCTATTTCAAGGACCACCTCTACCTGTATGCAGCTGGTTGAGCCTTTGTTTGTTGTTTAGTCATTTAGTCATGTCCGACTCTTCGTGACCCCATGGACCAGAGCACGCCAGGCACTCCTGTCTTCCACCGCCTCCCGCAGTTTGGTCAAACTCATGGTCAAACTCATCAAACTCATGTTCGTAGCTTCGTGAACACTGTCCAACCATCTCATCCTTACGATTGTTGTTTTAAAGCTCTGCTCCCCAGTGAGAGAGCCACTAGGTCAGGCATAGACAACCTTGGCTCTCCAGATGTTTTGGAACTACAACTCCCATGATCCCTGACCACTGGCCCTGTTAGTTAGGGATCATGGGAGTTGTATTTCCAAAACATCTGGAGAGCCAAGGTTGCCTGTGCCTGCACTAGGTTATTGGGTAGTAGACACAGGACCTTCTCTCTGCAGACCCCCTCCCCCATCTCCCCTGGGAGATACATACAACCCTGATAATTTAATGGCACTGCGTTTTCACAAAGGGTTCATCTGCTGCTGTTATTTTAACACTAATGTTGCTGCTTGTAATTTTATTGTTTTAATAGCTTGCAATCTTATTTTAGACCCCATCTGCACAATGCATTTGAAGCAGTATCGTAGCACTTTAGTCAGATCCTGTTAAGGATGCTGAAGGTTGTCAGAAGACCCTTTCCCCCCCTCTCGGAGCTACAGTTATCAGAGTTACCTGGAAAAAGAAATTGACTGTTAAACAACAATAATATAATACACACAGAGAGAGATTTTTGGAATGGTAGTGTGTCCAAGGCATTGTAAGAAGCAAACCACAGTTTCCAGTATTATTTGGGGGGTGCTTTAAATGTAGCCCAGCCTAGAAGTGTATGAAGGGACGCTGCCAGTTCCATATGTACATAATTGATGCCCGGTGTGTGTTAATCACCTTGCTCACCGGAGTCTTTATTTTGCTCCTTTTGCCCATGGGAGTTTCTTGCTCGTAAATGGGTCGTTTGACTTGTTCAACTCAAGTGGGCCCTTCAATTTTGTCACTTCACCACAAACCACATCAATGTTTGTTGAACTGCGGCATGCAAAATTACAGACTCTGCTTGTGGCGAAGGACTGGGATGAGCTCATTCACCGTGAGCACTGATCAAGTCTGGGCAGAACGAGAGGGGGAAACTTCAGAGTTATCACCAATATTTTACCCAGAGAGAAATTCCAGATTAATTTGGGGTTGCTGCTCGGACAAAATATTTGGTGAGTTTGGGAAGAAGCCCCAAAACATTTTGATCAGGCATGGGAAATTTTCCAAGGAAGTGGAGATTCTTAAAGTGCCACCAAACATCCTTTATGTGATATCAGATTTTACCTGAATTCCAGGCAAATATTGAGTTCTGTGTTTGGGTAGAATATGTGAGGAATATTTAGTGAAATGGAAAGGGTCCTGAAATGATTTCTGAGATTTCTCAAAGAGTGCATGTGTGCATACAAATCTTTCATTTTGGGTTTCTCTATGTTTCTTTTTTCTGATACTGTGGTACCTCAGGTTACAAATGCTTCGGGTTATAAACGCTTCAGGTTACAGACTCCGCTAACCCGAAAGTAGTACCTTGGGTTAATAACTTTACTTCAGAATGAGAACAGAAATCGTGCGCCTGCGGCGCACGATTTATTTATTCAGTTATACATTGGAAATTATAGGGAACAGGATCCTTGTTTGTGAGAAGAATGGGCTGCAAGTAAACAATTCACCTCCAGAGTTTGGGAAACTGCCATGATCATCAATCAATCAATCGAAATAAACAACTATCTGACTTTTAGAAGACATCTGAAGGCAGCCCTGTTTAGGGAAGCTTTTAATATTTCATGAATGATTGTATCTTAATGTTTTGTCTGACCTCATTAACTCTTGGCTCCAGATGTTCTTCTGTGCTCCAGGTGGCCCTGGTCGAAGAATTTTGGGGCGGCCCTTGGCTGTTATTATCTTCTGGGATGATGCCAGGCTGATCTTGTAGAGACCCCTCTTCCTCTTTCTTTTCTTGCAACTGTGGGACAAAATAGTATTAATAAATTAATATAAACCTCGGGGGGGGGGGGGGGAGAGTCACCTTCCATTCTGCACTTCCATTCTGTGGTTAATGTGCCCCCCTCCCCTTCTGCCAATTGCCCCTTAGGCCGCTCCCACCTACCCATTGAAAATCGAGCAAATCTTTGAACTGTAGTCTTGGGGTCTCCTTGCTTTCGCCTTCCTCCCCCAGGGGCTGCCTGGCTCTTCCTTTGTCTCATCCTCCTTGCCAGCCACTTCATCCTCGGAGCCTGACTGTTGGCACGGACAGGATGGAGGAACCAGCCCAGAGATGGTGGCAGTGGTGGTGGGGAGAGAAGGGAAAGAGAGCAGCCCAAAATGAGACAGGCAGGAACCCAGTAGCCAAACTCTCCTGCCCACATTGAGTAGCTTGCTAGGGAAGCCCTAAAGGCCTGGCGCCAAGGGGGGCTGGTCCATCAGGACAAGTGGGGCAGCAAGCACAGCCTGCCCCCTGCCTGTCAGCCCCCTTGCTCACAACCGGTCCAGAAGGTGGCCTGGTTGGCCAGCTCCTCCTCTCCCCCCCCCCCCCGCCTGAGGGTTACCCTTGTGCAGCTCAGCAGGGCTACCCTCCTGCTCTGTGGCTTGATAGTGCCTCCTTATGTCCTCAAAACCACTGTCAGTTTAAGAGATAACTAAACCTTCTGGGCTAATGTGTGCTTAAAGGAGTTTTATTAACCCCAAGCAGGAGAGGGCAGAAAGAGACTGTACATGCCAATGACTCATTGGAGAATAAGGGATTTAAAAGAGATGTAGGAAAGCTGAACTCTAATCTGAGAACATCTGCTGCTAACTCGCCTAGTCTATTAAAGTAAAATCACGATAATGCTCACATGTGCTGTCAGATCTGCCAGATACCAGTTATTTATTAAGCACAGCCTCTTATAGAGCTCTGATAGTCTATTAACATTGGGCTGGGAAGGTATCCAAACAAAGCCAGTTTTTTATTGGAGGAAACAACTAGGGAAATAATTTCTCGAGCATCAGAGTATTATTGACATCAGTCTCCTCGCTCTTAAAAAAAAAAAAAGATTCCTGAATGCAACGTAGCGTGCAATGATATCATCTCAAATTGTGCAGCTATCGATCTTAAGCTCTCTAAAACATTGGCCCACTTTCCTCCCATCACAACAGTCATCTTCTTATTTAAGTCGGATTAAGAACATAAGAGTCTGCCTGGATCAGGCCCATCTAGTCCAGCATCCTGTTCCACAGTGACCAACCAGATGTCTGCGGGAAACTTGTAGTTGGGATCATAGTTGCGTTTTCAGCAAGTGGCCTTCAGAGGCATACTGCATACCGGTAGCTGTCAACTTTCGGATTTGAAAATAAGGGATCAGCAGCCTCACCTGTCCCGGGGACAGTCTATGGCAGGGGTCCCCAGACTACGGACCGCGGGCCAGATGCGGTCCAATTGGCCTCCCAATCCGGCCCGTGACGACCCCCGCCGCCCGCTCTTACGGTGCGCTGCGCGGTGGCGCACTTCCAGATCGGAAAAAACACAGAAAATCATTTGTGCGCATGCGTATAGGCCTCTCCCGACCCAGAAGAGGTCATTTCCGGTGCACTTCCGGGTCGGGGGAGGCCCATACGCATGCGCACAAACGATTTTCGGTGATTTTTCCGACCTGGAAGCGCGCCACCGCGCCAGTAAGTGTGTGTGCGCATGCGCACGGGCGCGCACTCCCCCGCCCTCCGGCCCTCTGCGCACGCACTCCCCTGCCCTCCGGGCCCACCGCACGATCGGCGCGGCGGGCACCGTCCCAAAGCCGGGTAAGTCTGGGGACCCCTGGTCTACGGTATATCTAACAATCCAGGATAGCAGCGGGAAACGGTGCTGGAATAAGGGAATTTCCAGCAAAAAAGGGAAGGTTGACAGCTATGGCATACTGCCTCCAACAGAGATGGTCAGGCAGTTCCCCTGCATGGAGCTCCAAGCCGAGGGGGTGCAAAATTGAGAAGGTCCATTGGGATGCCAAATTTTGACCTTACACAGGGCGTCATATTATGAAGTCCACCCCTGGCAGAGGTAGAACACAGTCGCCATGATTAGCAGTCATTGGTAGCCTTATCTTCCATGAATGTATCTTATTGTCTTTTAAAGCCATCCAAGTTGGGGGCCATCACTGCTTCTTGTGGGAGTGAGTTCCATAGTTTAACTCTAGACGGGGGTGAAGATTGACTGGGGGAAGTTATGATTGGGAGATGTATTGCCAGTGGTGCCAATGATGCAAGGGTCTTATGCTATGCATGTGCCACAACAGAACATGCAGGGCAGAATAGATGCACCATAAAACAAGCATGGAGCAGTTGGCAGGGAAGGATGAGGTTGAAAGCAGCATTCGTCAGCTGTGATGAAATCTGGAGTGCTTTATCAAGACAACAGGATCATTCCATTGAACAACTCCTTGTCCATTGGTGTGCAGTGTGTAGTTTCTCCTCCACTGGCTGCCGATTAACTACTGGGCTAAGTTCCAAGGTGTCTTGGTGCATAAAGCCCTGAACAGCTTGGGGCCAGGATACCCAAAAGATCGTCTCATCCCTTATATACCCAATAGACCACTGCACTCTGCAGATGAAGACCTCCTGCCAGATTCCATCTTATCAGGAGGCCCATTCTGCACAGTGTAGGAACTGGGACTTTAGTACTGCAAAAGCCTTTGACTGTGTCGACCACAGCAAACTATGGCGAGCTCTTAAAGAAATGGGAGTGCCTGATCACCTCATCCGTCTCCTGAGAAATCTCTATGTGGGACAAGAAGCTACAGTTAGAACTGGATTTGGAACAACTGATTGGTTCAAAATTGGGAAAGGAGTATGACAAGGTTGTACATTGTCTCCCTGCTTATTTAACTTATATGCAGAATTCATCATGCAGAAGGCTGGACTGGATGAATCCGAAGTCGGAATTAAGATTGCCGGAAGAAATATCAACAACCTCAGATTTGCAGGTGACACAACATTGATGGCAGAAAGTGAGGAGGAATTAAAGAACCTTTTAATGAGGGTGAAAGAGGAGAGCGCAAAATATGGTCTGAAGCTCAACATCAAAAAAACTAAGATCATGGCCGCTGGTCCCATCACCTCCTGGCAAATAGAAGGGGAAGAAATGGAGGCAGTGAGAGATTTTATTTTCTTGGGTTCCATGATCACTGCAGATGGTGACAGCTGTCACGAAATTAAAAGACTCCTGCTTCTTGGGAGAAAAGCAATGACAAACCTAGACAGCATCTTAAAAAGCAGAGACATCGCCTTGCCGACAAAGGTCCATATAGTTAAAGCTATGGTTTTCCCAGTAGTGATGTATGGAAGTTAGAGCTGGACCATAAAGAAGGCTGATCGCTGAAGAATCGATGCTTTTGAATTATGGTGCTGGAGGAGATTCTTGAGAATCCCATGGACTGCAAGAAGATCAAACCTATCCATTCTGAAGGAAATCAGCCCCGAGTGCTCACTGGAAGGACAGATCCTGAAGCTGAGGCTCCAATACTTTGGCCACCTCATGACAAGAGAAGACTCCCTGGAAAAGACCCTGATGTTGGGAAAGATTGAGGGCACAAGGAGAAGGGGACAGCAGAGGACGAGATGGTTGGACAGTGTTCTCGAAGCTACGAACATGAGTTTGACCAAACTGCGGGAGGCAGTGCAAGACAGGAGTGCCTGGTGTGCTATGGTCCATGGGGGTCACAAAGAGTCGGACACGACTAAACGACTAAACAACAACAACAACTGTGGCCCCTACCCTTTGGAATTGCCTCCCCTTGAATATTAGACAGACCCAGGACTAATCCAAAAGATTTTGGCATTTGAGGCAAACCACAAAACGCCCCCCTGCCCTGTCAGGGAAGAAGAGTGAAGATCTAAATTGGGAACAAGGAGGGGAATACAATCAACCTTACCTGATAGCTGAAGTAGGAATCAAAGGCCATTGTGTTGTGGGCAGGGGAACACAATCTGAATCACACAAGGTGGGCGCAGAACCCAGGAAACCCCTGCCATTTCCTCCCTTGAGGCAGGAGGAGACCACCAGTGCAAAGGTGGTGGCAGGTATGAGCTCCCAGGAGTGTGAGCTCCCAGCAGTGGGCAACGCATTCCTTGGGGACTAGATTTGCTGCCCCTGTGGATCCTGCTGCCTGGGACTGATCCTATAGACAGTGTTTTGTGTTGGGTAATTGTTTATAAGATTTTTCAATAAAATTCAAAATAAAAAAGCCACTGAAAATCAAGGACAACAAACAGGGACACACTCCCCTTGTACATTCATAGGATAAAAACCATACTAAAACCATGTTGCCCTGCCATGTTGAAATGACACCCCATTTCATTTACTGTGGCACAAACGGTCAACAGGCCAATGAAGAGGAGGCTGGGAATTGCATGCGTCTTTAACGACTCTTCCTCGGACTGAAGAAATCCATCACTTCATGAGGGGGAAAAACCATAGATGGATGAGAGCAAATTAGTGCACAAAAGTTTCTTGGATCAGAGCAAGTATGAAAAATAAAGTGCCAGAAAAAGGATTTGGACCTTGTCAGAGCACAGATCCTGAACTGTGTTAGAAGTGAGCTAGTGGGGGGAAACCCATTTTTTTTGCATGAAGAAAGAATTAAAAGCTAATCAGGATAAAACTGAGTGCAGGAAGACAAGAAGAGAGGGTGAGATCAGATATGGAGGTGCAGGGCTACACAGCTGGCGTTCTGGCAGGCATCACTTTGATATCTTCTTGCCTAGCCAAGAAGAGCTCATCTAAAGCCATCCACAACATTGTATATCTTCACTGATGTGTAACAGATGAGGAATCAACTAAGTATTTAGAACATAAGTATTGCCTTGTTGGACCGGACCAAAGGCCCTCTAGTCCAGCATTCTGTTTCCAATAGTAGCAAGCCAGATGCCTCCGAAAGTTCACAAACAGGATATGAAGGTGATGGTTGTCTCCTATTGTTTGTCCTCACCATCTGGTACTCAGATGAAAACTGCCTCTGAACACTGATATAATATTGCGTAGCCAGATCAAACACACCGAGCGCACTGCAGCGCAACTGCACTCCTGATGCAGGGAGTTCCTGAGGCATTCACAAAAAAAATCTAAAACCAAAATTGTTTGGTTGCACTTTCCCATACAGTTTGGTACCAGTGGTCCATGTTCACTTCTGATAGATTCCCTAGAGTGGCTAGGGAAACCCAGGGAGATGGGCGGGGTAGAAATATATTATTATTATTATTATTATTATTATTATTATTATTATTATTATTATTATTATATTTCGGTATCATCATCATCCCTCCAGTGTCTAGTTGTGACACTCCTGACTATATGGAGATGGCTGAGATGACTGGGAGAATCTGTGACCAGGGAGAAGAAGCGATTGAAGAAGATTGGAAAGATTTCAAAATATATTTGGAAAAATATGCTAAAATTGTATATTAAGATTAGATTTAGAATTCTATAGAAGCTGTGGATTTAGAGAATATGTGAAGTAGTTAGAGGGACGAAAGACTTGAAACAATATGAAATTTATATAAAAATGTGTAAGAAATTGCTAAAGATAAAAATGAAATGAAGCGCAGACTGATGGAACTCGAGGAGGTCCCTATATACAATGTCAAAGGAATGTGGATTTTTATTTGGATTTTTCTGTCTTTTTCTATTCTTATTTCTTTTTTATTTAATGTACTTTTTGTATGTTTTTGTTATTTCTTTGTTTATAAAATCAATAAAAATTATTATATATATATAAAAAATAGTTGTGACACTCCTAGCCACTGAGATTAAGTGCCTTATGCAACTAACCACACCCTAGGCCCTTTGATCTCTTACACCACCAACCAAAATAAAATACATGATGCTGACATAAAAGCTTTGCTCAGCTCATATACTATGTAAAAGACTGAAATTTTACTGTCTCTCCCTTTCCTCCCATCTCTCTTTCCACTTCTCTTTTCCCTCAACCCCCTGTTGACTATAACAGTAATGTCTCACTCTGAATATGGCTGACTTGTCAGAAGGATTCTATGACTTGAAAACAGATGCTCTGTATGTATCATTGTTACCCAAGAAAATATTTTAATAAAAGCATTAATAAAAAAGTTATAGAGTACCACTTAGGAGAAGCTTATTTAGTTGTGTCATTTCCCGTGACTCACAATCTCTTTGTTGATCATTCCTGTTAAGGATCACTGTATATTTATTTCATAATGCATAGAATTGGATAATGCAATATGAATAATGTAAATGGAATGAAAATAAATTTTGCCAAGTGGAAAAATAATAATCTTGTCCCATAGTAGTGGAGATGTTGAAAAGGAGGAAATGCTGAACAGGTGGAGTTGCTAAAATAAAAATAAAAAATCCTTCCAGTAGCACCTTAGAGACCAACTAAGTTTGTCATAGGTATGAGCTTTCGTGTGCTGCTCGTCCCATTAATGAATGAGTCTCTCTTCTTTAGCTGCTCAGTCAAACAACGAGACCAGGCATAGGCAAACTCGGCCCTCCAGATGTTTTGAGACTACAATTCCCATCACCCCTGACCACTGGTCCTGTTAGATAGGAATGATGGGAGCTGTAGTTCCAAAACATCTGGAGGGCCGAGTTTGCCTATCCCTGAATGAGACCCTCTTGAGAGCGAGAAGAGAAGTTCAAGCCAGAGGTCAGAACACGGGCAATAAGTGGACTTATTATATGATTATTATTTTTTACAAAATGTGAAGAAAATTGCGTATTTTAGGGGGGAGGACACAGAAAAGCATGCAAAGATGAATATTTAAATGATAAAATGCATCCAAAACACAAAATTTCAGGGGATGTGCAATTTAAAAGCAATTGTGTGTGTGTGTTTAATGCTCAGAAAATTAGACAGAACAGACTTACAGTTGAATACATGCAACACTGGCCCAGACTGGAAAATTGGCTGATGTTTCCAGCCCTAGAGAAAAGGCCCTTGAGCCAGCTTGTGCCTCCAATGGCAACACGCATTAAAGAGTACCACCAAGCGATGATGCTTATCCTTTAGTGGGAGTGCATCCCCCTCCAGATCAGATGTACCACTCTGCTGGATAGACAAACCACCTCCTGTTTTACCTGGATTGTGCCTAAATTCATTGGCCTTCCTCCAGTCCATTGCCATGCCCTGACACAGATTCAGGACACCTGCTGTGTCACATGGATTCAATTAAAATGCGAGGTGGAGCTGTGTGTCGTCGGCATATTGATGTCACCTCAGTCTATATCTCAGGGTGATTTCTCCCAGTAGTTTCGTGGAGATGGGGAACAGCGTGGAGAAACAGAGCCCTGCGTAGAGCAGTTCCCAAACAAGCAGCACCTTCTGGAATCATCCATCCTTCTGGAATCAAACCATTGTCACAAAGTGCAGTGTCTCTAGGAGGTTTCCATGGAAGCCACTGAGAGGTTGCAAAGAACGAACAGGGTTGCAAACCCCCGCCACCTCCCACAACACAGCAGCAGCAGCAGAAGAGTTTGGATCTGATATCCCGCTTTATCACTACTCTAAGGAGTCTCAAAGCGGCTAACATTCTCCTTTCCCTTCCTCCTCCACAACAAACACTCTGTGAGGTGAGTGGGGCTGAGAGGCTTCAAAGAAATGTGACTAGCCCAAGGTCACCCAGCAGCTGCATGTGGAGGAGCGGGGAATCAAACCACTGCTCTTAACCACTACACCACACAGGGCAACCAAAGCAATTTCTGTTCCAAACCCAAGCCTGAAAACTGATAAAAATGGACCCCATCCTTCCAGCATCCAGAAAAGCCTCAAATACTTTGCCAATGCTCAGATAATGCGGGCAAAGGCTCTTCTCTAATGCAGCCTTCTACTCCTTTGGCTCTAAGGAGCATAGGAAACTGCCCTATACTTATTGCTTCTATTGACTGGCAGTATTTTTCCTGAAATCCTGGAAAAATACTGCTGTGTGGGTCACATGTGAAGGGGCTATACTGCAGGGGCCAGCAAACTTTTTCAGCAGGGGGCCAGTCCACTGTCCCTCAGACCTTGGGGGCGGACGGCGGACTATATTTTGAAAAAAACATGAACGAATTCCTATGCCCCACAAATAACTCAGAGATGCATTTTAAATAAAAGGACACATTCAACTCATGTAAAAACACCAGGCAGGCCCCACAAATAACCCAGAGATGCATTTTAAATAAAAGGACACATTTTATTCATGTAAAAACATGCTGATTCCCGGACCATCCGCGGGCCGGATTTAGAAGGCGATTGGACCGCATCCGGCCCCCGGGCCTTAGTTTGGGGAACCTTGGCTTTCCATGGTATACTTGCCCTGAGGAAAAATGAGTAGGAATTCACTCAATACACTCACCTTTCCAACTCACCACACAGGAAATCATAAGAAAGAAGACGTTAAATTGTACCTGCCATTTCTTGTTTCATTCTGGAATTAAAAACCCACCCTGCCCATGAATATTTGTATAAATTTGAGATCAAAATGTGCTAAGGGACGTTCCCTTGACAGGTGAAAGTAGTTAATCCAGAAAAACCAGATTCGTTAGTCAAATATTCATAAATATAGCTCTCCCAGATTAATTACAGATTAGGTTCCCATGATTAGGGGCTTGTAGGCTTTTGTGTGTTGCTGCTGCTGTAATTATGGGCACACTGGGGTCCCATTGGGGATTGTGAGATGGTTGCACCTCGGCCAAGTAAGGTTGTGCTTTTCTTGCCCCGTCTCTTTTCAGATTTGCAGGAAGTGGCTGAGAAAACACAGAGAAAGCCTTTTCATTGCAATTTGGTATTTAACCAATAGTTATACTTTCATTAATTCTGTTCCTTGGCAATACTGTCCTGGAAATATATATGTGTGTCTGACAATTCAGAAGAGTGCCAAATATGTCAGCTTGTCATCATCCAAGGCGTTAAAAACTTTTAAAGAAGTTTAAAACAACAACAACACACAACCTCCAATGGAAATGTTTGCTTTGACTCTTGACTATGACTTCTCTAGTCCAAGCAGCCAGCTGGAATAAAAATCAATTAGGCTCCCCATCTCCATCCCATAAGCCCTCATTTGTTTTTGAGTGATGATAGAATAAGACATGCTCTAAAAGATTTATGTTTCTTCTCATATGAGTCTGGGTCCCCCCCCCCCCAATGCAATCCACATGTAAAATGGATTTATCAAATTTTTACAACCCCAAACCACCCATCCTTCCACCAGGAAGAAATTGGGGGGCAGTAACTACACTAAAATCTAAATAAACATTATTTAGAACAAAACAAAACTACACTACGATCAGAACATGTGAATTCGGTTTAAAGGGACCCCTGACCATTAGGTCCAGTCGTGACTGACTCTGGGGTTGCGCGCTCATCTCGCATTATTGGCCGAGGGAGCCGGCGTATAGCTTCCAGGTCATGTGGCCAGCATGACAAAGCCGCTTCTTGTGAACCAGAGCAGCACATGGAGACGCCGTTTACCTTCCCGCTGTAGCGGTTCCTATTTATCTACTTGCATTTTGATGTGCTTTCAAACTGCTAGGTTGGCAGGAGCTGGGACCAAGCAACGGGAGCTCACCCCGTCACAGGGATTCGAACCGCCGACCTTCTGATCAGCAAGCCCTAGGCTCAGTGGTTTAACCACAGCACCACCTGGGTCCCCCTCAAAATGGCACTGTATTCAATGGAGTCTTCTTCACTGCATGAGAATGTTGCCTTTTTATGCTCAGACAAAACCTCCCACCTTCAAGCAATCATTCATAAAGAAGATGCTTACTGAGCATAATCTGAAAGTTATTGACACACGTTTCTTCCAAAATATGCACATTTGGGGATTAAAATATGTTTGAGTTGTTTTCATGGTAAGTTCCTAGATGTTTTGCTCTGATAAATCCAAGGGGATGAAGAAGGTAAGAAGTAATTGATGCCAAACATATGCAGAAATTAAAACATTTCCAGAAAGGAGCTTCCTTGTTTTCCCAGTATCAGTCCTACAAAAATATATACTTTGGCCAACAATCGTTGCATAAATCCACACTGAGAGGTAATCTTTGTTGGGACCCAAACACTCTTGAAATGCCCCCTCATTGCAACAGCCTGTATCCACACCACACTTGGCTCGTTATCAGACCTCACACAATTAATAGCAGCATAAATTAAGCACTAAAGCCCTTTTGAGTGTGAAAAACATCAAGTGCCAAGGTGGTGGAAATTATGTAGAGCTAGCTAGCATTTTCCGTTTACCTTACCAGTTTTTTAAACAGCATCTGCTTCAGGTTTCCGTGCCACCCATCCAGTCATTTCAAATGAAATACAACAAGTGCTCGTTAATTGTAGTATCAGCATCTGAGTAGATTTTCATAAATATCTCACAATAAGCTCCAGTTCAACCTTCATTTTATGTGTTGGGGAAGTGAACAACCCCACACCTTTAGAATGCTCTCTTAATGTAGAATTTGTGCTTTTCTCAGCTGCTGCACACTACTGTAGACCAGTGATTGAGTGAAGGGCTTTTTCCCCCAGCCGGAACTCACTGGAACCTCTCAGGTGAGCACCATCGCCATGATAAGAGAACAAGGGAGGTGTCCATGGTGAGTTCTGGCACCTCATTTCCTAGAAAAATAGCACTGGGTGAGACTCACTAAACTGAGTCTGCCCTCAGTGAGCTCACACCTGCCTTAAGGTAAAGGTACCTCTGACCATCAGGTCCAGTCGTGTCCGACTCTGGGGTTGCGGCGCTCATCTCGCTCTATAGGCCGAGGGAGCCAGCGTTTGTCCGCAGACAGCTTCCGGGTCATGTGGTCAGCATGACAAAGCTGCTTCTGGCGAACCAGAGCAGCACACGGAAACGCCATTTACCTTCCTGCCGGAGCGGTCCCTATTTATCTTCTTGCACTTTGATGTGCTTTCGAACTACTAGGTTGGCAGGAGCAGGGACCAAGCAATGGGAGCTCACCCCGTCGCAGGGATTCGAACCGCCGACCTTCTGATCAGCAAGCCCTAGACCCTGTGGTTTAACCCACAGCGCCACCTGGGTCCTCCCACCTGCCTTACCTCCTTACAATAAGCCAAGTGGGCATGCCACAGAAAGCCTCCTCCTCCTCCTTGGTCTCTGTGCTGCCTTTGTAGAACACAGCAGGAAGGAGAATGAGAAGAAAACCTGAATTAGTTTGCTCTTTATTACTGGCTAGCCCTCTGCTTTGGCTGCACCTACTGTTGGCATCCCTGCTTTCTCCCCTATCTGTCCCATCAGGCATCAGCCTCCACTGTGAGCTGTGCCCTGGCCAGTCACCACCAGTTCAGATCCCTTAAGACTTGGGAAACTTATAGGCTGCAAGCTGTAGTGTGTTCAGCCACCACAAGTCAATTCCTGGTTCACAGCAGACCCCCTCCTACCCCACTTCACTTTGGAAGAGGTAATATTGGTGCTCTGTTCTCTTTTCCCTCTCCCATTCCGTTTCCTTTCTTGCCTCCTAACTCCCCAAGCAGTTCATATACTGCTTCATGCAAGCTAAATGCATTTTATAACCTGGTTCATCTCTTCTCATCCCTACCTGGTTCTTATTGCCCTCCTGTTGTCATGATTTGAGATCTTACCACTCCTCAGTACCTTCCTGCATCATTTACATGCTGCTCCATCTTCCTTGGTCTATCCTGGTCTTATAGCTGAGATAGAGAACCCATGGCCCAGCAGATGTTTTTGGACTCCAACTCTCATCTGCCCCAGCTAGCATGGCTAATGGTCAGGAAGGTTGGGAGCTGAACAACACCTGCTCTGTTGATTTAATACGTGACTCCTTTATTATTATTATTATTATTATTATTATTATTATTATTATTATTATTATTTTCTCCTCTTCCTCTTTAAGTTTTTAAACTCTGGCTTGTTGCCACATTACCCCTCCTCTCCCCGAAAATACCAGGTTTCATTGTAGTACACGGTATGTGGGAAAAGCTGTGGGTTAAATCACTGAGTCTAGGGCTTGCTGATCAGAAGGTCGGCGGTTCGAATCCCTGCGACGGGGTGAGCTCCCGTTGCTCGGTCCCAGCTCCTGCCCACCTAGCAGTTCGAAAGCACATCAAAGTGCAAGTAGATAAATAGGGACTGCTCCGGTGGGAAGGTAAACGGCATTTCCATGCGCTGCTCTGGTTCCCCAGAAGCAGTTTTGTCATGCTGGCCACATGACCTGGAAGCTGTCTGCGGACAAACGCCGGCTCCCTCGGCCTATAGAGCGAGATGAGCGCCGCAACCCCAGAGTCGGACACGACTGGACCTGATGGTCAGGGGCCCCTTTACCTTTTTACCTTTAATCCATGTGCAAAAGGGCATGGGGGGCTCCCTTCATTAGAAGAAATGCATATTACAGGCCACACCCAGGAGGCTGAGAGGAATCGGAAAGTTTATGGCTATGGTGATTGTATATCAGTACCATACCCACCTCCTGCAGAAATAACTATTTAAGCTAGCTCTGAAATCGTGATCTGAGAAGTCAGGGACATTGAGAAGAAGTGCTTTGTCTTTTAACACAAGATGGTCAGATCACCTGTGATTCCTAGCTGGGGAATAAATGCATGAATCATCATGGCCCAACTGGTATTACATTAATTGAAAAAGTCCTTAGATGTTTAAATCACCACTATCTCTTCTTCCATTCCTAACAAAAACATCACTCTAATGGGCTGGATCAATGCCGAAAGCCCCATTTTGACATTTCAAGTAAACAATCTTTATACACTGTTTTGCTGACAGTCAAGCACTTCGGAATTCCTATGTTTACACAAGTTTCAAATGCACATTTATTCTTTGACATAACCTAGATGCAAATCGTAATACCACACATGAAAGGACCTGCAAGAATCCCATCAGAGCCCTTTGAAGTATTGATCCTTAGTAGAAGGCAGAGTCGAATAGAGAATAGAGAAGAATACCTACTTCCAGCAAGCCCACCAAGTAAAGCTTTAAACAATTGTTTATGGTATTTTCCAGTGAAAATTTATTGTAATTTAAAAGGATTAAGACTGGCTAAGTGACTATATACTCGTTCTTTTTTAAATGGGCAGCTTGTTTACAGAAATTTAAGCCAGGATGCTCTGAAACTCCTGTTGAGCCTTGTAGCAAATTAAATAGAAATACTGGTACTGACCGACATCACTAAAAAGCCCATAAAGCATAATCTAAGACTTAGGTGTTAAGCATGTGAGACAGGGCAGTATCCCTCCAGACGGCAGGTGGAGACTTGAATTCTCAATCGTAGTAGTAGTAATAGTTAAAAGAAGCACATTTGAAAATGAGACGCCAGGAAGAAAGATTTCTAACCTAGCTTTTACCCTTTCTCTTGTATGGAGAAACTGTGAACCCTCACCAGCAGTCTAAATTGGCACAGGCTTAATTTTTCAGTAATGCTTAGGTCAAAGTCAGCAGTGCAAAGGCGCTACTGATAAGTTTTCAGGACAAATCCAGCAATCAGTTCTGCTCAAGTAAGGATGCAATGCCATGCAAATGTATTTATTTGAGGGTGAAACTTTAAGTGACTATGAGGGAAAGAGTCTTTTTGCAGTGGGCGTAGTCAGGATTTATGTTATGGGGTGCAGGCTTTATGTTAGGGGGGCAGTTAAGTATTTTTATTAATTTACTTGATTTAGGGGGAGGCAGCTGCCCCCTGCCCCCCTTGACTATGCCCATGCAATAACCCCCCCCTTGATGCAATGGTCTGCCAAGATAGGCTTGTCTGACACCTATTTTAGGCTGCAAGCCTATGTATCCTTACTTGGGAGCAAACTCCAATGAAATCAATAGCGTTTTTTTTTTAAAGTATTTATTAAAGATTTTTTCAAACAAACAAAGTATACAAAAATACAAACACAAAAAGAGAAATACAAAACACAAAAAATACAAAATGCAAAAAATACAATACTGCAAAAACAAAGATTCTTGCTTATGATCCTTAATTCTGATCTATTGACTTCCTCCTTCCACCTCCTACTGCGGTTCTTAGCATATCATACTTAGTAAATTCTAAATCTTATGTAAACTCTAATTATAACTTCAATATTACCTTATTAGCATATCTTTTATATCTTATCCTTAAAACCTCATTCTATATCTTACTTCTTAATTAAATTATCCTTATCATCTATCAATACTTATTTCACACCCTTGTATTATCTACAACCTCATTGTATCTCCCTCACTTCCGTTAACTCAATCTATTATACGCTTATTTTTCAAATAAATTTTAAATTTCTTCCAATCTTCTTCCGCTGCTTCTTCGCTCCGGTCTCGGAGTCTCCCCGTCAATTCAGACAATTCAATAGCGTTTACCAAGGGTGTAGCGGGGAGGGGCTTCTGGGTGATTGCCCCGGGTGCATGGGGGGGGGACGCTGCTCTCACCGCCCTCCCTGAGTCAGCCTTGTGCTGATGTTGCTCCAGTGGGTGGTGTCATTTCAGTAGTGAGGAGTGGACTGGCATAGTGGGCTCCTTTTCCACCCATGTTCTGCCCCCCCCCAGCAAAAAAGCCAAACGCCTATTATTATTATTATTATTATTATTATTATTAAAATCAGCCCTGAGTGCTCACTGGAAGGACAGATCCTGAAGCTGAGGCTCCAATACTTTGGCCACCTCATGAGAAAAGAAGACTCCCTGGAAAAGACCCTGATGTTGGGAAAGATGGAGGGCACAAGGAGAAGGGGACGACAGAGGACGAGATGGTTGGACAGTGTTCTCGAAGCTACGGACATGAGTTTGACCAAACTGCGGGAGGCAGTGGAAGACAGGCGTGCCTGGCGTGCTCTGGTCCATGGGGTCACGAAGAGTCGGACACAACTAAACAACAACTATTATTATTATTATTATTATTATTATTATTATTATTATTAGCTGTACCTGGCCATGCGTTGCTGTGGCTGAGTTTAAGATTGGATGTGAGTTTCGTTGGCGGGTAAGACACAGACAGCAGGGTTGTATTGAATGTAGAGAAGACGCCCCTGCCCCCCGTTTCATAGTCCCCCCCCAAAAGACTCCGGCCGCCTTCTTTGGAGTAGGAGTCTCTGGGCAGGCATTTCAATGTATCCAGCACCCCAACCTCTCCCCCCCCTCGCATACTGCATGGTCTCAACGGTACCGCATGTCCACCAGGGGAGTCACCGGGCAGTCGTTCCCAGCAGCCTTTCCCCTGGTGCTGCTCAAAGTTCTCAGTTTCGTACCCGAGTGAAGGAACTACTTCCCACAGTCCAATACCGAATTTGCTATTCCAATGGCTGTCTTGTTCTGGATAGGGGGGGAGAGACTGGTCCTGCAGATCTGCGTGCAGAATCCGGCTACCGTCCGAGTTAACTTTTGCTCCTTTCCTAATAGTAGGGCCTTTAGTTTGGCCTTATCTGGGAGGTCGGCCAGGCTCTCCAGAATGGGGGCGATGGTATCTCTGCGTGCCTTATCGAACAGAGGGCATCTAAAAAAAGATGTTTGGGGCTGCCTACTTCCCCCAATGGGCAGGAGCAGAGTCTCTGCTCGTATGGGATCTTTCCGAAGGAGCCTAACAGCACTGGCGAGGGCAATGCCGAGCTTCAGGTGAGCGTGAAGGCTCTTCTTGACTTTCTGGATTCCAGGTAAAAGAGATACGCTGCTGGGGCAGCAATGTATTTCATGTTTTCAGCTATATTGAAATCCGGGGACCTCATGCTGTCCAGCTGTCTCTCCGTGTCCACAATTCTTTGTCTGACTTCGGATCTCGCTTGGTCTATGCCCATGGCCAATAGGGCTTGGGGTGAGAAGCCCAGTTTCCGGAGAGTGGCCTGGACCTCAAGCTGCCAGCCAGACTGAAATTGGTCTCGAAGAACCAGAGGGGCCAGACCTCGAGGGTGTGATTGTAGGGTCAGCCATTTATAAATCGAGGTAAGTCTGATATGAGCTCTTCTTACCAAGGGAAGCAACCAATGGATTTTCAACTTGTCAACAGGTCAACTCCTGACCTGAACTAACCCTGCTCTAGACCCTCAGGTCCTGGAATGTTTACTCAAACTGAAATATTCTTGCCAGCAAATCCTCGTTTTAAGTTGGCTGGATGAACTGGCTTCAGCACTCCATAAACATAGAAGTATTTGAAATCCAGATCCAAGTTTTACAGACAACCCCCCCAAAAGGAAAAACAGAATCCCGTTAAAAAGGTTTGCTGTCATAACATTTTTACAGAGACACTGATTCATGTTGCCACCGAGGAGGAGGAGGAGGAGGAGGAGGAGGAGGAGGAGGAGGAGAAGGAGGGGAGGCAAAGACAACATGTTTGCATTTTCTGCCTCAGAGATGTGTAAACTCTCAATAATAGTCAATTAAATCTCCTTTCCAAGCAAGGACAAACACAATGGTCTTTTTTTGGAGGGGGGGTGAGCTTGTGGAGCAGAGATAGGTGTGGAAGAAGATGCGCCTACTTTATGTCCCCCACACTGGTAACAATTTCAAAGCTACTCGCAGGTAGGCATGTTGGGAGGAAGCAATTTCCATCTCATCCTTTGCTAGTCATCATCACAGTCTGCGTTTCCATTCTGCTAAAGCCTATGCTGTTTGTCTCCCTATCCTCTATGATCAAAACGAATGTCATTTATTATGTAAGTAATTAATTTCAATAAATTGCAATGGAAGGGAGGCATCAAAAACAATGTAATTATTTACATGTTTGCAGATTGAAAAAACAATAGCAAATACTGTTCATATTTGCTAGTGCCCTACATCGAATGACAGGACCTGGACAAACTGGGAAACTGTTTGCCAAGTTTAAATGGGACATGCAATTTCTTTGAGCTCACACAACCCGGACAAGCTCCTACTTATAATGGAGAGGGAGCAACATGGTCATCTGAAGCGCAAAATCATGAATGAGAGAACTCCCTTACACACGATGAGTCTGTGGTTGCTATCATTACTGTTATTATTTATTAAATTAGCATACTGCCCTTCATCTGTAGATCTCAAGGCAGCTCAGAAGATACGAATACAAGATAGAAAAACATAAAATAATAATAATAATAATAATAATAATAATAATACAAGAACAAATCAAACCAGTAACCCCCCAAACACATTTAAAGGATGTCAGTCGGCCCAATGTTTTCACTTGGCGCCTAAAGGTGTATAATGAAGGCGCCAGGTGAATCTCCTGGATTTCTATATTTGGGATAGGACTGGGATTTGAACCTTTTTTCTCTTACATGCAGTCTCTCTGGAATGACCGCATACAATATCGGTTATACACATTCTTTGTTTGTTTTGCATTGCTGAATGAAATGAAAGTACTGTGTTTCTAATTGGCTGAATTCTGATAATTTTGAGAGGAACTCCAAAGTCCTCTGAAATTTATTTTGAAACTCATAAGTGATCAGGGATGCAGAACTTGTGGCCCTCCAGTTCATGTGAGCCCAAGTTGGCATAGTCAGGGACGATGGAAATCGGAGTCCAATCTGGCTAGGTTCCCCATCTGTGCTAGAAATAACATATCACAGATCAAGGGAGAGGCAGCTTTTTTTTAGTTCACCTCAGAATTGTGTTGAGCTGCATGAAAGGATTTATGCTATAAAATAAATCTTAGTGGCGATAATATTTATTCAGTTGTGTTCACTGCCACTGTTGTTGCTATATGCTATATGCTGCTAAAACTTCTTCCTGGATTAGCCACATTGACAATGCCAAACAATCAGGGATCACAAGGTGAACGGGTTGATCTCTTAGTGGGCTCCCGCCAGATTAGGCTACATAATGGCATCTTTGAAAACATCAGAAGCCGATTAAGTGTGATGCTAGTATTGGAGATTCCAGCCAATGAAGTATTATGTAGTGAATGTTAACCTTCGAATAAATATGTAACACTATTCAGCCAAACATAGTTGGCTAGATCACAGCCTCATTTATGCAAGCCATTTCTGAACGGGGGCAGTGCTTATAACAGATGACTGTTTCCCCTATATTCACCAAAGGTCTCAGAGGGGAAGTGCTTTTTGATGCTACTGAGAATAATGAACAGCAGTGATACAAGCACGCAATATTTTTCAATGAATTCGATGCAAGATTCCTTCTGCCTCCCCTTGGTAGTACGGTACCCAAGCTCTGAATCGCCATTGGAGGCAGGATGCTGCGCTGAAGGAATCATTTGTCTGATTCTGTATGGCAATACATGTGATTAAACTAATCTTTATTCCATGCTGAATAAAGTAGTGTGTGTGTGTGTGTGTGTGTGTGTGTGTGTGTGTGTGTGTGCCCGCACGCCACTGGCATATCCTGGCCCATCAACAAGTCCATGGTGATTCCAGACTAAGACATTAACCAAGCCCATCATTCTTTATCATTGTAATTGTTAGATCATCTTAGGTTTCTGTAAATGTGCTTTTAAATAGCAACACATGTTTCTTTCAAGCATATGGAAACTATCACATTTGTAATTGCAAGAAAGTACATTTTTAAAATTAAGCTGAAAAGGCCGTTCGTCTCCCGGTAGTGAGTTCCAATGAAATGTCCTGGCTTTGCATGGAAAGCCTTTTAAACACACCTTCAAGTATTTGTATTGGAAACACAACGTCTGTAGTTGGGTGTAATGCATCAGAGGACAGTTTGGAAGCCAGACAAAAACCAAGAAGGGGAAGTGGAGAGGGAAGCTGGAATTATTCTAAAATATTGTATATTTCTGGAAGGCCTTACAAGGCTTTTGGCAATTTCGTTCCCTTGCAAAAGTGGCAACATAATGAAAGTACGGAGTTGCTTTGATCTGAAAAATCTCTCTGGGATTTCATAATTTATATCTGAGGTTAAGTGGAAACCCTTTGATAGTGAATATGATCTTTCTTTCATTTCTTTTTGGACAGACCGACTTTATTATAACCAGAGTCACTATATATATGTATATTTCAACACACTACAAATATTTGGGACATTTGCCGTATTTCAGTGTCTCCTGGCAAGAAAGCACTCCTTGCATTAGGACTACTTCTAGGGAAAGCGGGGTTTGGGTTCTTTTGTTTATTTCATTCCAAGGCCTTGAAAACTGAAATATTTGGGAAATTATATATGACCAGATTCTGCAAAGCCTCATCATGCAGCTAAATAAACTCTAGGGTGTCACAAAATTGATGTGCTATTGGATGAACAACATGGGGAATTTCCAGATTGCTACTTCACAGCCAAACCAGCAGCAGATGCAATACTAGAAAAGCTTATTTCTCTCAGTATACCAGCGTGTTACACTTGTTTTGGTGTGAAAATAGTGCTTGCACTACAAGGCCTTGAGCACCTAATGGAAGGTACATCTGGCATTGCCTCACAAGTGCTCACAATAGGCAGAAAATGGTAAGTCTTGGTTTTATATTAAAACTTTGTTGGGCTGGGCATGTAGTGGAGGACAGTTCTACTGTATAGTGGGGAGCGGGTGGCGCTGTGGTCTAAACCACTGAGCCTCTTGGGTTGCCGATTGGAACGTCAGCAGTTGGAATCCCCACGATGGGGTGAGCTCCTGTTGCTCTGTCCCACCCATAGCTGCGAAGTACCCTGTTTTCCCCGGGAAACCCCCGTTTTTACTTACCTTTTCCCGGTGGTCCCCCGTATCACTTCGTCTCCCGTTTTTCTCCGTTATTTTCTCCTGCCGGCGGCCATTTTTTTCCTTTCTGATTTGCCCTTCTATGGGCACCAAAAATGGCCGCCGCTGGCTTCAAAAGTCGCATCTACGCATGTCCGGAAGTGAATAGACGCGACTTCCTGTGTTGGCGGCGGCCATTTTTGGTGCCCATAGATGGGCGGAGCGACACCGGAAGTTGTGTCGATGCACTTCCTGACATGCGTACAAGCGACCTTCGAAGCCGGCGGCGGCCATTTTTGGTGCCCATAGAAGGGCAAAACGACATGGGAAGTTACGTCGGCACAACTTCCGGTGTCACACGGCTGCCGGTCCCGGATTCTGCAGTCCGGGACTTGGAAGGTAAGGTCCCACCTCCTGCCAACCTAGCAGTTCAAAAGCACACCAGTGCAAGCAGATAAACAGGTACTGCTGTGGTGGGAAGGTAAACGGCATTTCCATGCACTCTGGCACTTGTCACAGTGTCCCGTTGTGCCAGACTTTCGGAGAAAGAGAGGGGAACTAGCCCCGTTGTATATCGGGGAGGCTGTGTGGAGTCTCTTCCTTTAAATACCTGGGAGTCCATCTTAGTGAAGACCTAACTTGGAAGGTCAATACAGCCCAGGTGGTTAGGAAGGCCCAACAGAGACTTCATTTCCTTAGGGCAGGCATCCCCAAACTGTGGCCCTCCAGATGTTTTGGCCTACAACTCCCACGATCCCTAGCTAACAGAACCAGTAGTCGGGGAAGATGGGAATTGTAGTCCAAAAACATCTGGAGGGCCAAAGTTTGGGGGTGCCTGCCTTAGGGTCTTGCCAAAGAACAAGGTTGATGATTTCATTCTATCGGTCTACAATAGAAAGTGCTTTCTCATACTGCATTATGGTGTGGTATGCTGGTTTGATGAGGAACCCAGGTGGCGCTGTGGGTTAAACCACAGAGTCTAGGGCTTGCTGATCAGAAGGTCGGCAGTTCAAATCCCTGCAACGGGGTGAGCTCCCGTTGCTCGGTCCCAGCTCCTGCCCACCTAGCAGTTTGAAAGCACATCAAAGTGCAAGTAGATAAATAGGAACCGCTACAGTGGGAAGGTAAACAGCGTTTCCGTGTGCTGCTCTGGTTCGCCAGAAGCAGCTTTGTCATGCTGACCACATGACCCAGAAGCTGTCTGCGGACAAACGCTGGCTCTCTCGGCCTATAGAGCGAGATGAGCGCCGCAACCCCAGAGTCGGACACGGCTGGACCTGATGGTCAGGGGCCCCTTTACCTTTTATGCTGGTTTGACAACCATGGACAGAGAGTCCCTACGGAGGGTGGTGAAGACAGCACACGATATCGTGGGCTGTCCCCTGAGTCTGCTAGATGTTATCGTGGGAGACCGTTGCCTCAGAAGAGCGAGGAACATTCTCAGGGATGACCGACACCCTGGTCAGCACCTTTTCAATCTTCTGCCCTCAGGCAGGAGATATAGAAGCATGATAAGCCGCACCAATAGGTTAAAGAACAGTTTCTACCCATGGGCTGTGAGGCTGCTGAATGGAAGACAGCAACGTTGCAGCTGACGTTCAGGGTTGGTGGTCATACGACAGCACAGAGAGTGTAACAAGGACTGAGAGATTGGGAGGGGGACGGGACTCGTTTAATCTCACTGAAAACAAGTGGTACAGTGACATATAAAGTGTTTCTGTGGACAAATGCTGGCTCTCTCAGCCTGAAAAGAGAGATAAGCCCTGCCTCCCATAGTCACCTTTGATTGGACTTACCATCCAGGAGTTCTTGACCTTTACCTTTACCTCTACTTTATGTATAGGCTTTAGGTTGGCACACACTTAAACTGTATCAGGAATACAGGCTGATACATAAGCCCACAATGAATTTAGCTTTCGCTGAGATTCCTGCATTGCAGGGAGTTGGACTAAACAACCTGTTGGGCCCCTTCCAAGTCTATGATTCTATGATTCTACGAATTAACTCTGTAGAACCAGGTTTTACACTCGTTTATTAGGAGGTAATGAACACATTCAACAGGACCCTTGCTTCTGAAATCCTGGATATTCCCAATAGCAAATCTATGGTTGAAAGGGGAGGAATGTGTAAGGGAGAGTAGACAGACAGTAGGAAATGCATAACTATGCCAAAGTCCGCAGTTCAATAATGCAAACACTTCCCATTCCAACTGCCCCCCCCTTTCTATGGACTAATTTCTAATCTTGGCTGTGGAAAATGCGTTAAAATGGGTTTAAAAGGAGAGCATGCAGAGAAGGGATAAGCCAGGCATAGGCAAACTCAGCCCTCCAGATGTTTTGGGACTACAACTCCCACCATCCCTAGCAAACAGGACCAGTTGTCAGGGATGATGGAAGTTGTAGTCTCAAAACATCTGGAGGGCTGAGTTTGCCTATGCCTGAGATAAGCAGTCCTCTCCAGTTATCCCTTACAAATAACACCACCTTCTATACCAATATTTATGGTTGGGAATAAGCATTCACTAATTTTCCACTAGCAGCACCCTCCATATATAACAATATGCATTTTTCCTCTTCCCTCCCCATTCCTTTTTCCTTTTACATCATGTCTCTTAGACTGTAAGCTCTAAGCTATTTTAAATTGTGTAATGCCCCAAGTGCTTCAGCAGAAACATGTGGTCATATCTAGTCCTGCAGTGAAAAATTCTGCTGTTTCTTATTTTTCCTTTTTAATTTTACCACTCTCCAGCAGTTAATGAGAATATTTTGGTGAGAATCCTGGGTTCAGGACTTTTATGGGTACAGCTTACTTTTGTGGTGGTTGATAGATGTTTCAATGTCTTTTCTAGGGATGGCGGGGCATTCAATCAGTTCACATTTAAAGGGGAAACTGCCCTTTCCTGACAAAAGAACCAAAACACTTTTCAGAATTGTGCAGTGTAGTTTTCCAGGCAAGAAATTTGTGCAATAATTCCTATGATGGGGTATAGTGTCCACAAGAATTCATATAATTGTGACCATAACATACAAAAATACATTATATTGGGGGAAATTGCAAAATGTGGACTTTCAAAAAAAAAAAGTACTGCTGTGGAAATGTGGAGAAATTACCTGAAGACTGGAAAAATGAACAATTGAGAGGAATCAAAGCTGAAAGATTTATCCATCCCTCAGAAGTGTGCATGCACACGAATGCTCATACCTATGACAAACTTAGTTGGTCTCTAAAGTGCTACTGGAAGGAATTTTTTTTTTATTCATTCCACAAATTAGCTCTCCAGGGGTCTGTACCCTGCAGCCTCCTTGGGAGGTTCTGTTCCTTTAAACCCCATGACTATTTCAGCTGAGCCTTCATGTAAGCACAAGGACTATAGCCTGCCTGCCTGCCTGCCGTTGTTTTTAAAGTGATACATTTTAAGGAGAAATTCTAAATAAATTACCAAGTGCCTTGAGAAATAGACAGAAAAATGGAAGCCTCTGTCTCAGGGGAAATAAAAGTTCAAGAAACTGGAGGATGGGCTTTTTGACAGTGCTAAATGTGCCCAATAGCGGCTTTGCTTTAGCAGAAAGTGATTCCAATCACACCGAGCTCCTGATTTTTGCCAGCCTCACCCACCCACCCACTAAGCCCCTTCTGCCCTCCCCGAAAGCTGTTTCTGAGGGTTGGTGGGTTCTGTGAACCAAGTACAGCAAGGCACTGAGAGATACAGCATGGAAGGAGATATAGGTCACAACTGGATGTCCCCATTTGCACAAGGCCTTTCCAAAGGCACCACTGACTGCAGCACCTCACGGTCAATACGGGTTGGAGAGAGAGAGGTCAGCCTTTCCTTCATGGTGTTCAGGATCTGTCCTGTTATTACGCAACAGCCAGAACCACAGTTGTCCTTAATGTCACCAGCTGGCAGAAGCTCAAGGAATGTTCCAGAAATGTGCACTGAGATGCAGTCATTCTGGCCTCCGCCTTAAGCGAACCAATGTCTTCAAATATGGGATCACGAGCGGATCTAATGTATTTAGGTCAGTGCCGGATTTACGTATAAATTAAACAAGGTACAGTGGTACCTTGACTTATGAACGACTCGACAACCAAATTTTTCGACTTACGAATGGGGGTAATGGCCGCGCGCTTACGAATGTCCCGACACCTGGAAAAAAACTGCGGTGGTTTTAGATAGGGATTTTTCGACTTGCGAATTTTTAGATGGGGTTGCTTCGACTTTTCCGTTTTCAATGCATTTCCAATTGCGTTTTCCGACTTACGAATTTTTCAACTTACGAAGGTGCCTTCGGAACGGATTAAATTCGTAAGTCGAGGCACCACTGTATAGCTTAGGGCCCCACTCTCTTGCCCCCCCCAATATACTTCTTCTTAATTGTATTTCAGTTCAACCATTACTTTGATAAAATACATATTTTGTTATGTACAAATGGCTTTAGATACCTATTAGGTCCATAAATTACCATATAGCATATATTCAACACAAAAAAAAACAGCGACAATTTGTTGTTGACAAAGGACAGCTGGGCCTTCAGTAGCTTAGGGACTCAGCAAACCTCAATCCGGCCCTGATTTAGGTGTTGATATTAAGATGAAACTGGTCTGGATGCTGTCATAGGCTAGACAGTGCTTATTTTGGAAAACCACCACAGTTGGAAAAAAATTGCAGAGTGAACCTGTGTCGAACTATGGTATAGTAATAGCTATTTTTGTGTGTGTTTTGTCCATTGGCAGACCATAGACCTTCATGGTACACGTGGTGTCCTTTCAATAAAGCTTCTCAGTGAAATTTAAGGTCAATTAGCTTTTACTGTTGTTGCAATGCTTTCATTAAAAGAAAATTGAATAGCACTTTCCTGCCTTTCACCAAGCCGCAATAATAACTTGGAAAATGCTGCCTAGACCTTAGAGTTGCAAGTTCACCACATTTATTCGGTCCTGTGATAGGAATGAATCTATGCAGTATCCTTGGCCCTAACACTTGGGCAAACAGTGATGTAATGCTCTGGTCCGATTTTTTTATGTAGTAAGCTGGAATGTTTTGATTACAGGGCCAGCCAATAAGGACATAGCAGACGGCAAGAGTTCAAAATGTATTCCTGGAAAAAGAAGTGACAAGCTCTTTCAAGAGGAGTTTATATATCTCATCTACATAATCCTGATTATGCATTATTATTTAAGAGCATAAAGAAGATTAGACGAAAGTTCACCTTATTCGACATTCACTGCAAGAATCCAATCAGCAGCCATTCTTAGGCAGTCCACTTGTCAGAGACTGGACTGAGGAGGAATGGTGGGAACCGCCCCCCCCCCTCAACCTGCACCTTCCCGAGAAGAGGAGTTCAGTATAGATTTAGAAGAGCGGTTTGCAGAAGGTCGCAGTTCAGAGGCTGCAGAGGGGAGAAGCTGGGAAATATTGGGGGAGTAGCAGGAAGAAGAAGCAGCAGGAGCGACAGTAGACAGACAGAGTGCCAGGAACAAGAAGCGGGAGAGACAGTAGACAGACTCAGTGTCTCTGGAAAACATTTCTGACCTCCCCTCTCCTAGGGCCAGGCGTGCATTGAGTGTAGTAGAACAGAAAGCTCAGAGGCAGGAAGCACAGATCAACCGGCACAGGGCTAATGTAGTATAGGAGAGACTGAGGGGGTGGGACTTTACTTGGAGCAACACCTTTATCTAGAGAGAGAGCACATTCCTTTGTCTCTCGCTGTGATTATTGAATAAACTACTTGGTAAGAACTCTTCTTTATCTGATTCTTTGCTGCCACGGTGGGAGGGATAGGATTCCTTGAAGCCTGATGCCACTAGTGGAAACAGCCCATGGACTATGGTCTACCTTCTGCCTACCTGTGTCACAACACCACCTAGTCCAGCATTTTTAGCTCGGAATAGCAGGGGCCCAGTATCTCTAAAATATATTTCACTGCAGAGACTGAGCTTGTGTATTATGATAAATTTCCACACAAAAAGCTGCTGCCCCAGTGGTGAACGGTGCCGCTTGGCTGCCCGGGGCGGCACCCCCTGGCGGCGGGGTGTCGCTCCGCAGCGAGCATGCGCTGTGACCGCACGACGTGTGCACCAGGACAAGGCAGGATGGACTGCTCATGTCCGCACATGCACAGTCAGTCCGGGTTGGCGCTGCTGCTCTGCTTGGCTACGGAGTGGTTTGCCGTCGTTGTTGTCCAGGAACTTGCTCTGTAGCGTGCTCTGCTTCTTCCTGCTCAGGTGGGGGAGGCGAGGGACGGGCCAGGGGCACTGCCCCTGCACACTGCCCCCAC
Source organism: Zootoca vivipara (assembly GCF_965207765.1). Taxonomy (NCBI): domain Eukaryota; kingdom Metazoa; phylum Chordata; class Lepidosauria; order Squamata; family Lacertidae; genus Zootoca; species Zootoca vivipara. Next base: position 6,683,379 of record NC_142588.1, on the reverse strand, counting down.
ACTGCCCCCGCCACAGTGGAGCTAGTGTGGAGCTAGGGGCGGCCCGCCCCTTATGCCCCTCCCTTGCTACGCGCCTGCTGCTGCCGTCTAACAATAAAGGCTTCCAGCTATGAATAGTCATAGCATCATATACAAACATGTACTTTTAAATAAAACTTACCAGTATATCTTTAAAGTGCACGGTATTTCTTAAAATTTAGAAACATTCACATTTTCTGTACAGTATTTTGTCCGCGGCACATTTTTTACGCTACCATGATTAAAAATGAGTGGTACAGGGTCACAAGAGGCCAGCTAAAATTAGCATGGACCCCTTCAGTCCCTTACGTTGCCAGTTGGCCGCCAGTGTATGGACGTTAATATTCTTTGGCTATTGTACATCCAGCAGTTTTCATAGGCGTATCACTTGATTACAAAGTCTGCCTCTGGCACAAGAAAGCAAACACACACAGAATTAGATAATTCAGTACATGTAAGGTGCAAGACATTCCAAGAAATGCAATATCATTTGAGAAGGGATTTTTGTCTATTTGTTTCCTTTGCATTTGGACACATCTTAGGATATGGTAACCAAATTTGGCATGGTGGTTTATTTATTAGCATTCCTGAGCAACATTGGGTATAAGGCTGCTGGTAAGTAATCAATAAGTAAAATTAGACACAAAATAATTAGTACAGAGAGCAAAGCTACAATTCTATGCCTTCTACCCTGGAGTAATATCCACTTAAAACTGCAAATCATGTCCTCCATTATGTGAAATAATGCAATTATTTGATGTACTATACCCTGGAATCTGTATAGATGAAGAGCAGGAGAGAGAGAGAGAGAGAGAGAGAGAGAGAGAGAGAGAGAGAGAGAGAGAGAGAGAGAGAGAGAGAGAGAGAGAGAGAGAGAGAGAGAGAGAGAGAGAGAGAGAGAGAGAGAGAGAGAGAGAGAGAGAGAGAGAGAGAGAGAGATGATAGATGGTGTTATGTACTGAGCTGAATCATAGAACAATAGGATCCAGAATCAGCAGTCTGATTGGTCCGCAGGAGCCACCCAATTCAACTCCAGGTGGAAGTGAATCCGCAACCTGATCGGCCTGCAGGAGCAGCCAATCAGGCGGCTGGCAGAAGTGAATCCACAAACTGATTGGCCCACAGGTGTAGCCCTGAAGTAGCCAATCACGCGAAGCCCATTGTGTAAATAATGTATATAAGCAGATGGTTTTGGGAAAAGGGATTCTTCTCTTCTTCTCCTTGATGACTATGAGCTGAATAAAGAGCATGAAATTCACTCTCGACTCCGAGTATATTTCAGACAGACAGACAGACAGACAGACAGACAGACAGACAGACAGACAGATGCAAAACCTCCAAGTGTCACAATTTTTTCAGGGACAGTCCTGGAATTACAGAAGTCATCCCCAAATGTCCTGTCCCCCCCCCCACTCCTCCACATCTCAGAGAACAATTAAAAGCGGTGTGCAGGTGTGCAAAATCGGAGTCCTGTTTATCCTGAAAATAAAATACCTCCTGCACCAAATGAAGAAAATGGTGAAGCTGGCATATGAAGCCCTTCCCATAATTTTGAAGGAAAATGTCACCAAGCCATTTCTTAGGAAATGAGGGAAGTCTTTATTCCTTTATTGTGAATGAAGCCTTACACTATCTACTCAGAAGTAAGTCCCACTCCTCCCCGGTAACTGGTCAAGACTGGGTAGCCTTACACTTGAATCCTAAGCATTTTTACTCACTGAGTGCAATAGGATTTATTCTCTAGTATATTTAGGATCTTTCTTACACTTTCTTCTATCATCATCATTATGCCTTTTTTCCTGACAGGGACTCAAGGCAGCTTACAGCTACAATTTGGTTTCATTCCATTTCTTTGTAGAAAGTGTTGTACACAATCCCTTCCCTCGCACATTTTTGCTTCGCAACAATCCTGTGAGGTAGGTCTGGAGAACATGGGAGAAGTTTCCTGATGTAGACTAGAATGTCCCTGTTTTCATCAGAGACCTTTTGGAGGCTATGTAGCTGTTGAGTTTACTTTGATGTTGTTCCTTTCAAAGGGCACAGTGACATAATAAAATGAAAGGAATAATAATCACAGCAATAACAAAATCAAAGGCAGCTCCCTAAAAGAGTTTTCTTCCCCATGAAACTGATACCCAAATGTTGCACTTTATGTGTCGTGCTGTGTTAAGCTGCCTCTTTGCCCAGAACTCCTTAGTTAACAGAATTTCCATCACAGAGTTCACCTAGTGTGGAAACAGCTGTTAAAATGTGATTATGTGCCAAGGCCCCATTGCTACTTGCAAAACAACATTCTAGTTATTGACTTTACAAAACAGTGACTTAATCCTTGGAAGTTACAGTTGCCAGCACCAGTAATGCCCCCAACATTCCCAGTTATGAACCTTCCCCAGCATGTAATCTCCAACTTCGGGGAACACTGACTGGCAGGCTCAAGAAGGCATAAAATTCCCTGACTGGCTCCATCTTGGTCTCCTGACATGCAAAGCATGCTGGGGACAAGTATGAAGCTCTTCCGATAATTTTGAGGGGAAATGTCACCAATGCACTTTAAATTTAATTGCAATGCTTCAGCAGCCAACTGTTTTTAAGAAAATGTGTGTGTGTGTGTGTGGGAGGGGGTTTGTTCATTCCTTTGTTGTAAATGGAGCCTAAATTAGGGTTGCCAGACTCAATAGAGGACAGGACTTCTGTGCCTTTAATTGCCCTGCTCTCTTTTGGGTCTGGAAACCTTTAAGAGAAACCAGCAGACCCTTTGTTTAATTTCCAAGCAAAGGGTCTGCTGGTTTCTCTTTAAGGTTTCCACACTGTATTCAATGGAGCTTACTCCCAGGGTAAATGGATAAAAGATTGCTGCTTTACACTGCAATCCTTGGCATTTTTAATCACAGCTAAGTCCCACTGAGTTCAATAGGGTTGAACTCAAGGCAGCTTACAGCTAAAATTTTATCCTATCCTCCACCAGGGCCAGGGCTTTTTCAGTGATGGCTCCGACCTGGTGGAATGCTTTGTCCCACAAGACTAGGGCCCTGCAGGACTTGATCTCCTTCCGCAGGGCCTGTCAGACAGAGCTACCCGTGTTTCTCTGAAAAGAAGACACCGTCTTATATTTATTTTTCCTAAAAACAACAACACCATGGCTTATTTTCAGGGGATGTCTTATTTTTTCCTCCTCCTCCTGCCACGGCCGGCATTGCTGCTGCGCCTATCACTATGTCTTATTTTCGGGGTATGGCTTATATCCCTTGAATGCTTAAAAATCCTGCTATGGCTTATTTTATGACTACGTCTTAAAATAGGGAAAACAGGGTAGGTACCGCTCCAGCAGGAAGGTAAACGGCATTTCCATGTGCTGCTCTGGTTCGCCAGAAGCGGCTTAGTCATGCTGGCCACATGACCCGGAAGCTGTACGCCGGCTCCCTCGGCCAATAGAGCGAGATGAGCGCCGCAACCCCAGAGTCGCCCGCGACTGGACCTAACGTACAGGGTCCCTTTACCTTTATCTATGTGGTAATTTATGGACCTAATAGGAACCTAAAGCCATTTGCACATAACAAAATATGTATTTTATCAAAGTAATTGTATTATATTTTTGAAATGTATATGCAGTTGTTGTCTTCTTAAATTTTTGGGGGGCCCCCAAGAGAGTGGGGTCCTAAGCTATAGCTTGCTTAGCTTATACAGTGGAACCTCGGTTTATGAACACCTTGGTTTATGAATTTTCGGTTTACGAACGCCGCGGACCCATCTGGAACGGATTAATTCACTTTCCATTACTTTCAATGGGAAAGTTTACTTCAATTTATGAACGCTTCAGTTTATGAACAGATTTCCGGAACCAATTACACCCATGCTTCGGGTTAAGTACACTTCAGGTTTAGCACTCCGCGGACCCGTCTGGAACGGATTAATCCACTTTCCATTACTTTCAATGGGAAAGTTCACTTCAATTTATGAACACTTCAGTTTAAGTACTCTGAGGACCGTCTGGAACAGATTAATCCACTTTCCCTTATTTTCAATGGGAAAGTTTGCTTCAGTTTATGAACGCTTCAGTTTATGAACAGACTTCCGGAACCAATTGTGTTCATAAACCGAGGTACCACTGTACGTAAATCCGGCACTGCCGGGTGAGTATCGGCCAGTCAGTTCCTTCTGTTGCTGGATTCCCCCCTTGCTACACTTTAACAAAACAGGAAATTTTGAACATGGATGTGAGGTGTATAGATGTATGTTCCCCTCACGGTAATAAAATTCTTTTTGCCAAGCACCTGTTTTAAAGCACAGATACAGAGTCATTGAGAAGGAGACAGAAACAGGGAAGTGTTTTATATGAAAGAAGCAGTTTGGAGGGCTGTAGCTTACCCTTAGTCATAGGCAAATTAATGTAACTGAAACCCATTTAATACAAAAAGGGTATTGTCTTCGTATGTATAACAATATCCAGAAGGAGAAAAATAAGCTAATACTAGTGTGTGCTAATGTAAATGTGTAAGAATCCTTTCTAAGGGTGGGGAGAAGCATTATGTCACGTGAGGTCTCTCCACACCAGCTCCTTGTGAGAACTAGGTTTAATTCCCAGCAGAATTACATTACAGGAGGGATATGTATGGCATTGGAATCTTGGAGCCTCCTGGAATCAGTTTTGGATCCCCTCACAGCCTGTTAAAGTCCACAACAGCTTACCTGGAGAAGCAGAGCCACAACAATAGCCTCCTGACAACTGTCACTATTAAGAAGGCAGTGAGGGTGGAGCTGTGTGGATACACCAAAAAAAGCCGTGGGCAAGGAGGGGATGTGATGGCAAAAGTAGGACCAGCTATGTAACAAGGCGAAACAAGGGAAGTAACCCAGGAACCTTATCTATGGACATTGGCTTGCCACGCCTGTTTGCCAATTGGATATACTGTTGTCACCTCTACACCTGATGTACACCTCCTCTTGTGGAATTCTAATATTATTTCTGCTTCGAAAGTACTTTTGAATTGACTTGTCTCCACGTGAATTACTTCATGAACACTTCATTTATTTTGGACTGAATCCTTGTTGATATTTTGAATATGTGGGTGTGCCATTTTTGTTGATTTATGTTGATCTTGTTAGTCTGATAAATTCTTTGAACCAAGTTTTGAATAAGTTTTTGTATATTTTGTTACAACAGCCAGTTAGGCATGTTTACGTAGCTAAATTGTGTTCGTAACGAAGGTTTTTGTTGCATGTATGAAAGTACATACAGCACAAACTCACAGCTCTCATTCTCTCCATATAATGTTCCTCATGTGGAGTAAATAATACCCGAACATGACTCTTTTTTAGATATATATATACAGTGGTACCTCTACTTACGAATAACTCTACTTACGAATTTTTCTACTTACAAATAGAGCTCCGTTCGCCATCTTGGATGCGATTTAGATAGGGTTGCTTCGACTTACGAATTTTTTCTCCCAATGCATTCCTATGGGATTCGACTTACAATTTTTTTTTACTTACGAATGTGTGTTCGGAACGCATTAAATTTGTAAGTAAAGGTACCACTGTATTTCTAGTTTTAAAAGCATTAGAGAGAGAAGGGCCTAAAATAGTCTGAGGGTAGACCTGCCCACTGAAGCCTGCTGTCACTCTGTTGCCGTCTGGCTAGTATTGGGTGAATAATGTTTACCTTCTTAATGTAAATGATGGAGCACTTGCTATCATTTCCCAAAAGCATGCAGTCATGGATATTATTTCTGGATTTCAAGTGAAGAAATCCAGACCGAGAGTATATGGGTAAAAATGGTAGGAGAGAGAAACAACACAGCCAGACTGGTGTTTAGCCAGAATCTCCTTTCTTGTAACTTGAAGCCATAGTATAGTATTCAGATCAAGGGGAGCAATTCTGCTACTCTATTCTGTCTTAGTCAGACCACACCTGGAATATTGTGTCCAATTCTGGGCACCACAATTTAAGAAGTATGTGAACAAGCTGGAACAAGTACAGAGCAGGGCAACCAAGATGATCAAGGATCTGGAAACCAAGCCTTATGAAGAACAGTTGAAGGATCTGCATATGTTTAGCTTGGAGAAGAGACGACTGGGAGGAGTTATGATAGCCATCTTCAAATATCTCAAGGACTGTCACATGAAAGATGGAGCAAGCTTGTTTTCTCCTGCTCTGGAGGGTAGGACTTGAACCAATGGCTTCAAGTTACAAGCAAGGACTAAAGATCAGGAAAAACTTTCTGACAGTAGGAGCAATATATAATTGAAGGAGTTGAGTATGTTTAGCCTGGAAAAGAGGAGCCTGAGAGGAGATATGATAGCCATCTTCTAACATCCAAAGGGCTTTCACAAGGAAGATGGCACAAGCTTCTTTTTCCCTGCTCTGGAGGGTAGGACTCAAACCAATGGTTTAAAGTTGCAAGAAAGGAGATTCTGACTAAACTTTCTGTTTCAGTTAGTAAAAGCTGTTTGACAATGGAAAGAACTCTGAAGGGAGGTGGTGGACTCTTCTTCCTTGGAGGCTTTTAAGCAGAGGTTGGATAGCCATCTGTCATGGATACTTTAGCTCAGATTCCTGCAAGTCAGGGGGTTGGACTAGATGACCCTTGGGGTCTCTCCAAACTCTGCAATTCTATGATCCTATGAAGCAATGGTAAACTTTTGCTATTGAAGTCATGATGATCACGGGTATGAACAATGCTCCCCTGACTTGCATTTTCTGATCTTCATTAAAGGACTTTCTGCTTTTACCATTTATAATGGTATAGTTGATGGTTTTGTTCGGGGGGAGGGGTCATGCTGCCACATGAAATTTGTTATTCCAACTTTTGTGGAAGATCTGGAATGGATAATGGACATTTTCATTGGTGTGGCATGTGTACAAACACCGTCCTGGTTTCTGTGTGAGGGAGGTGGACCTAGTTTAGGAGCCCTATTTTTTTATGCTACTCCTTTGGCCCAGTGGAAGCTGTCGGTTTGTGAGCTCACTTCAGAGGGGAGATGCGGAGGATGGAGATAATGGAACTAAGGCAAAGTCCTGCCCATTACAGCAATCGCTAGCTCAGCCAGATTCATAATTCCTCTTCTAATCTCTGATAAACCCACGAATTTAGAATTCCAGAATACTAGGCATTAAATGGGACCCAGTTGGCGCTGTGGGTTAAACCACAGAGTCTAGGCCTTGCTGATCAGAAAGTCGGAGGTTCGAATCCCTGCAACGGGGTGAGCTCCCGTTGCTCGGTCCCAGCTCCTGCCCACCTAGCAGTTCGAAAGCACATCAAAGTGCAAGTAGATAAATAGGGACTGCTCCGGCGGGAAGGTAAAGGCGTTTCCAAGCACTGCTCTGGTTCGCCAGAAGCGGCTTAGTCATGCTGGCCACATGACCCGGAAGCTGTCTGCGGACAAACGCCGGCTCCCTCGGCCTATAGAGCGAGATGAGCGCCGCAACCCCAGAGTCGGACACGACTGGACCCGATGGTCAGGGGCCCTTTAGCCATTAAATAATAATACAAACACTGCAAACAGGCTATTGCCATGCACATGCTCATCCCTATGACATTTACTGGCTGCAGGAACATGAGGGTTCATAACGGGTGTGACTACAATAGTGTTTGTGCTTTGCCCATATGAGTTCTCAAGTTTTATCATTTTATTATTTTCAATTGATTCTGATAGTGTTGTTGACCTGTGGAAGCTGCAGGTCAATTAGTTACGCTGCTTCACACTAGTAAAGACCAGTCTGAAAACTGTCAAATCAAGATAAAGGCCTTACTGCCGCAATGGCCAACTCTTTATTGAGCATTTTCTTGAGCAAATCTCATATGGTAACCAATGACAAGTGTGTGAAGCCAGGTGAACATAAAACAAGCACTCTCTGTCTACTTCTGGTAAAGGAGAGAAAGTTGACCGAAACCCCCCAGACTAGTCGAGTACAGTACTGATACAGTCAGCATCTTGTGTTAGAATTTAATTGGGCTTGGCCAAACAAAAGGCACCTGTGTTCACATAACAGTCTCAAGGAGAACGGCCCGTAGCATACGACAGCCCCATAACTCATCCAGCTACTGGCTCCCACAATCTGTTTCAAGTTAGCTGATTCGTACATAAATATGAGCCCAGTAGGGAGGCTGATGTACCTCAACCTGCAAAGTCACACATTGAAACACATGTACAACATGCTCTTTGTAGCAGCTAGAAAGGTTCAGGTTTGGGTCAGCAAACCTGAAACCTGTCTCCAAGTGTTACATATTTCACATACCTTAAATCAAGACTTTAGTCTTGATGGAGAAAAGTGTGACTCCCCCCCCCCTTCAAATGTGAGAACACAGGCCCTATTTGAAAGATATTATTCAATCAGCTGATGAGTGGCTCAGTCTCAGCACTGAAGAAATTGAGAGAAACTGTATTTTAAAAACCTCTCCATCATTTTTTAAAATTAAATAACACATAGAAGAATGAAATGTTCAGGGCTGTCTTTAGGTCATCGGGCGCCCTGGTGCAGGGATCCCTCGGGTGCCCCCCCACTCTTAAAAAAAGGAAAAGTCTTACCTGGTGTGCCGGGCGGCGGGAGCCTCACGGCGGTCCCCGCACCTCACAGCAGGGCCACGCTGTGCCGGAGGCCACCTGCCTGTCCGATGGCGCCGGATTGAGTGGGGGAGGGGGTGGCGCTGCTCTGTGCGGCCTTCCTGCCTTCTCCCAGCAGAGCGGGGTGCCTGGGCAGGCCGGGCCACGGCGGGTTCCTTCCTGCCAACAGGGCGCTGCGTTTCATTGGTAGAGGTGCTGCCATGTAGCGTCACCTCTACCAATGAAATGCAGCGCCGGGGTGAGGGATGACCCTGGCGCTGCAGAGCGGAACAGGGTCCTAGTGCCCCTGTTCCTGTCGCTTCCCTCCCTGCTCTCGCGGCGCAGCTGGTGGAGGGAAAAGGGAGGCCGCCGCGAAGCTCCCCCACTTGCTGGGGCGCCCCTCAGCGCCCCCTGATCGCCCAGGCGCCGTGGTGCATTGCGCCACTAGAGTCAATGGGCGAGCTGGGCCTGGAAATGCTCATGAGTTGCATATTCTATTCAACTGAAGAGGAGTAACAAATACCAATCAATACCAATCTACAGTTGCCTTTATAAGCCAACATTTTAAAGGGCGAATTTGTAGCCAATTGTCTGCACCTTTGGGCACATGTAGTGTAGCTTTCCTTTCATTAAATGCTTTATTATCCACAATTGCATCCATACATCCAAGACATATCATTATCTATACATCAAAATCATCCAAATAAAATTCAAGCAGAAAAAATATGTCTTCAGATCATAAGTTTGGTACATACCCTGTTTTCCCGAAAATAAGACATACCCATAAAATAAGCCATAGCAGGATTTCTAAGCTTTTGTGCAATATAAGCCATAAGACATAGTGATAGGCACAGTTCTGGAGGGCGCCAAGGAAGAGGTGAGGCTGGATGTGTAATAAAAATAAGACATCCCCCGAATATAAGCCATAGTGTGTCTTCTTGAGGAAAAATAAATATTTTTTGTCTCATGTGTCTTATTTTGGGGGAAACACAGTAGTTTTGACTTCCTGTCCTTTTCAACATCTTCTCACTCTAGTAAACCTATAATAAACTAATAAAGCACATCTGTGTATATGTGTCTATTTTTACCCTTATATCCTTAATTATTTACAGAGATTACTCAAACGCTGCAACTGAGTTCAAACTGCAACACTTACTTTTTTAAAATAACTGTTAAGGGGTTCCCAGTTATCAATGAAGTCATGTTTTAGCTTATCTTTAATCTTTTCCGAGGGACTATCTAATTCAGCGTATTCTACCAACTTTAATAACCAATCAGATGTGGAGGGGATTTTGTCACTCTTCCAATGTTTTGCTATAAGTACTCTTGTGGCAGTGGTGGCATACAGAAATATTTTTCTGTAGTTTTCCTTTTGACATTAATGGCAGGTTGTGCCTGGTTTGAGCAAACCCCCATGGCTTCTATCCAGGGTTGAGCAGATCTAGCTCAGAAGAATATATAATCATACTGAAAAAATGTGTCTGCTCATAGGCAAGTCTCTAGGTTGCACTGGGCGTCCAATGAAGTGCAAGGCTGAATACGACTTGGTCCTGGTGACATTTTACATTAGCATTTCCAAAATGGCAGTGGCAATGGCTGTTCTATTAATGACATGAGGGAGTCAAGTAGCGATGGAGGCAGTGGACAACAGAAGCTGAGAAACTCTGTCGCAAGGAGTGAGAAAGGACAAAGGCAAACTTTACTTCCTGGGGAGGTTGTGGAGCTTAGAAGGCAGGTTTATTTAGATGAGGACTGGGCATAGTGAAAGTTTTGACCTCGGGGTGAATTAGCTTTCCCAAAGTCAGCTTCCAGTCCCACCTGCCTTAATCGAGGCAGCCCCCACGACAGCGGGGGACCGTTGGTGAACAAAAAAAGAAGGATGACAGAGGGTAGATCATCCTTTGAACATTGATCATCGTCATCATAATTTTATTTGTATGGCACCTTTCCACAGTTAAAACAACATGACTACATGACATGGAGGCCCATGTGGTCCCCATCCCTGTTCTATGAAGTTCTATGAAGTTCACAAGCTGAGCTTGAAAGTGAAGGACCTCCTCATTTTTGTGCTTAGCAACTTAAGGCATATACTGTGTCTGTACGTGGAAGTTCCATTTAACTCTCATAGCTAAATATGAGACCCATCTTCTATTAATTTGTCCAGTTCTTGTTTTAAGCCATGGTCGGGTTTTCAACAGTGCTTTGAAAGGCTTTGCCTTTGCCCATCCACAGTTTGTTTTCCAATTGTGTGAGCAAATAAGAGTCACCTGATGTTTTTGTAACAACAGGTGATGGGCAGGCAGGCAGGCAGGCAGGCAGCCCCACTCAACTGTTCATTTTCGCCCAGGTACGGCAAGGTTGGGCAGCGGTTGTCAGACTTTGGGAAATTCCCTCCCAGAATTAGAAAAACAATAAGAGTTCTTACCAAGCAATTTATTCATTAAATCACAGAGAACGATGAAGGAATGAAAGCCTTCCTAAAAATGGAGTTGCTCCAACTGAGCTCCTCCCTTCCTAGCAACAGCACTTCTCCTTACGGCAGCTTCCAGGGGTAATTGTCTCTGAGTCCTTCGTTCTTCAACTCTCAACGCACACCGAGTTCTGGGAGAAGGGGGGTCAGAAATGCTCTCCAGTGTTAACGTCAGCTGGCTGCCCTGTTTCTGTCTCCCCCTTCTCTTCTCCCAACATCTCCCAACTCTTCCGTTCACCTGTCTTTGAACTGTGACCTTCCTCAAACCCCTGCTGTAATTCAATACTGCCTTCCTCTTCTCTGGGAAGTCCAGGGAGGGGGGTGGTCTCCACCATTCCTCCTCAATCTCCTCCCTGACAGCAGTGGATTTGGGGCCAGTGTGAGTAGTACAAAATTGAGAAGAACCATAATCGAGAAGATCCATTTGGGGGCACCAAATTTTGACCTTGCACAGGGCTTCATATTATGAAAAATTACGAAAGTCTGTCCTTGGATTGGGCCCCTATCCAGTTCCTCCCTGCTGCTGGTGGCTATTGCCACATCTGATGCCAGTGAATCCCAGGTCTCAGTCATGTGTTACAGGAAGCAGAACTTCTTTTGTAAGCCACGTCCCTGCTTTTTCCTTAGCTGCTATTCACTGTTTCGTTACTACTTGCTGGCTAATAGTAATATCTATCTAAACCCATCTCACACCAAGCAAAATAACACTGATTTTACTAGAAAGAAGGAGGAATATCAGGAGTACAGAAATCTGTTTTCTCATTTGGAATAGATTGAATGTTTGAAGGGAAGGGAGCTTTTAAAAAATGAATAAACAATTCAGAACTCCATCCATATTTTCTAGGATACTGAATTGCAAAAGGATGTGTTAGGAGTTTCCTTTCTGCTTCTGCCCACCACCCTAAAATACATTTTTAAAAGAAACTTTTAAAATGGATCATTTATTTTAAGGGCTGTGGATCGGCAAGGGATATAAGCACATTTTCCATCATAACCCTTTGCTACTATTTATTCTGTAATGATTGTGTTTCATGGTAGTGAATGCTTTGTAATGGAGATCTATGAATAGCAGCCAGCATTGCATTAGTAAGTGTGGCCATGCTTGGATTTCTGGATTTCTGTTTTCCTTGCTCTTCCCTGAACACATCAATATTTGCCTTTTTGTGCTTTCTCTCTCTCCCTTAGGGATGGAGGAGAATTTAATACAGTCCTCATTTTTAAGTGAACTTACCAAATTTGCACCCCTAGGGCAAATACACAGATTGGAATGGAATTATCGTCCACATTTCACACTTCTCTGAATTTTGCAATGGATTGCTTGACTCTAAACCAATCAATCAATATACTTTATTTGACCGATAGTCAGAAACAAAAAACATTTCTCAATACAAAGATAAACATATAAAACCGAAGGCATCAGAGGGATACATAAAAATATAAAAATATAAAACCGAAGGCATCAGAGGTGGGGTATGACCGCGCTACTAAACCTCCTACAGATAACCCACATCAAGACATTCGATTATACGTTTCCGACACTTGAGTGCCAGGAAGAGGAATTTAGCCACTGAGAAGGTTATTTTCCCAGTGGGCTTGTTTAGCAAATATGCTGCCTGCCGTTCTCTTGGTCGGGAACTAAACTGAGATAAATACGGGTCTATAAGATATTGCCTTAAATCATTATAAAAGGGACAACTCAGTAGAATGTGTTCTGTGGATTCTACCTCACCCAAGGCACAATGGCACATTCTCTGACCGTATGGGACTCCTCCAAATCTTCCCCTCAAAACCGCCGAATCAAGGACATTCAGTCTAGCCGCAGTAATTAGTCTGCGGTATTCCACGTAGTGGATATCCGCCAGGTAACGGGCTGGTGCAGACCAATACTCCTGCTCCCCTAAAAACATCCCAGATTTCACGCGGGCTATGTCCTCCTGTCTGGCGATATCCCCCAATCTCTGAGCGATCATCGCTTTAGCGCGGCTGTATGTCATGGACTCAATATAAAGGGAGGACAGACCTCACTTTTGCACTTCCTCTACCACTTCCCTTTCCCATGGAGATTTAAAATTAGACTCTAAAACACACAAACATGCATGAAAATATTTGTATTTAATTACTATTTTAAGGTAAAATATTGATTTAAATACAAATTTTCATCATTTTTTTAAACACACTACAACAGAAACAGGATGGGATCAACTCCTGCAAAATTGATATAGAACAGATTATAGACACATACAGAGAGAATTTTGGTGGTCTCGTTGTTTCACTGCTTAAACTATAGATCATAAGTCACCTTTCACAAGGTATGATAACCAAATCCTGTCCAACTGAATTGCTTCATTAACTATGCACTAGAGATTTGGGGAGTTTCTTTGTATCTTCATCCCCACACTCTATTTGGATCATTTCCCTCTCATTATTTTCTTTCCTTGGAGAAACTTGGCTGTTCACTCCCAAGCCGGGACATTCCCAGGGGAATTGAAGGAGGCAGTCGTGCGTCCACTCTTAAAAAAACAAACAAACAAACACATTTGATCCTTTAGATCTATCCAATTACCGCCCAGTTTCAAATCTTCCGTTCCTGGGTAAGGTGATTGAGAGAGCAGTTGCTGAATAGCTTGGCGGATTTCTGGATGAAACATCAATCACGAACTTCTAGACCACTGCCTCCCTGATGTGGGGATTCAGGGTGCAGTCCAGGGGCGGCTCGCCCATTGGCCCTAGTAGCGCAGGGTGTCGGGGCGCTGAGGGGCACCCCAGCAAGTGGGGGGGGCGTGCGGCAGCCTCCCTTTCCCTCCTCCTGGACGCTCGCCAGCCGTGCTGCTCGGAGGAGAGAGGTAAACGAGCGGAGCAGGGGCACTAGGACCATGTTCCGCTCTGCAGCGGAGCTTTCCTTTTTTTAAAAAAAGAGTGGGGGGGCACCCGAGGGATCTGCACCAGGGCGCCCGATGACCTTAAGACGCTACTGGTGCAGTCCTTCAATGGTTGCACTCGTTCCTCTCGGGACTTACTTCCAAATAAACGTGGGCCATTAGCCACCTCATTCATGTCGTCTTTAAGGTGACACAAAGCTCTTTGTTGCTTTTGCTGCAAAATACTAACAGGGCTATTGCTCTGGAAATTCATTACCTCTGAAAGGGAATAAGCAGGGAAGGTAATTAATAGCTGTTGATGGCTGGGACATATGTGTCTATTTTGTGCTATGTGCAAAAAAAAAGGTTATAATGCATATAAATCCTTATCGGTGAATAACAAAATGAAACACAGACTTGTACAAAATGAACCAACTGCAATGGAATACAAAATACTAGATGAAAGTGCAAATGATCACTGGAAAGGCTTGAGGCATATTTGTGCATCCCTAGATAAAATCCCTGGTGTTTTCATTATATCTTTGCCCCTGAGAAAAGTGTGCATTTAAATTATTCCACCCATTAAAGCTGACTGAATTCACAATGAGGTTTTGTGGCCATGATGTTTACTATAGAAGCTCATATTTTTCACAGTATTTTCTTTGCTCTTGCATCTATTTATTTATTTTCCAAAAATTCTGATAATTCCCTTTTACAAATGAAACCAGCATGGTCTGCTGTGGTACATATTAAGATGTTATTTGGCCTGCCTCCAAGTTCAGGTGCATATAAAAACAAATGAAAGGAGAAACTGTAATGCCAAGCTCTCCTTTGCTCTCTCTCTCTCTCTCTCTCTCTCTCTCTCTCTCTCTCTCTCTCTCTCTCTCTCTCTCTCTCTCTCTCTGTGTGTGTGTGTGTGTGTGTGTGTGTGTGTGGAAAGACTTCTAACTTTATAGGCAATTTGAAGTGGAAAGTAATCGTGGCTGTGGGTGTGTGCTTTGTATATAGAATCTTCCCCCTCCCACTTCATAAAGGGATTTTAAAAAATAAGATCCATATGCTCTCATTTACCAGGTTCTGTATATATTCCAATTGTGAATGGGCTTTAAAAAAATAAAAATAAAAATGCTGCTTTTATTTAAACATCTAGCCAATAAAAAGAACATCTGCACCTTAAGTGCAGTCTGGCTGTTCAATTTGTACTAAAATTTTTTACATTGCATTATTGGACTATATATTTATTGTTCTTTCCATTTAAGAGTACATATAATATTGAATTTTCCCCTGTTATCAGAGCTCTGAGGGTATTGCATTTAAAAGAGTAGTATGATTTTCAGTTGAGAAGAATTTCAAAGCAGGCTGAGGAATATAGACACAGAGCCTTCATTCTTTTCAGTGAATTAGCACATCAAAGCTGTAGAGGTTGCTCTTT
Source organism: Zootoca vivipara (assembly GCF_965207765.1). Classification (NCBI taxonomy): domain Eukaryota; kingdom Metazoa; phylum Chordata; class Lepidosauria; order Squamata; family Lacertidae; genus Zootoca; species Zootoca vivipara. The sequence goes on along the minus strand of NC_142588.1, from coordinate 6,668,057 downwards.
TGAAACTATCATGTTCTGTGCCTTTTTTTAAAAAAAAAAATATATGAATGCCTGCCTTCCTTTGACAAAATCACAGCACAACTATACTTTTTCCATCTCTGTCAGTCAACAGGCCAGGAATTGGTAAGAAGTGTTGGTCAAATCCATATATCCTGCGAAATACTACATTAATATGTAAAAGAGCATAATGCCTATCAGGAGACAAGATCTGTAGTAAAGCTTAGAAATGGAAAAAGGAGTGTTTCATTTATGGAGGGGGAAAGTAAGGGGGTGATGGGAGAGGGAGGTCAAAAGCTTGGAAAGTTCTTTTTAAAAAATAAAATAAAAAAAGAGCAAGTTCTACTTCAAATTCATCATGTCCAAAAATGAACTAGTTTCAGTTCATCCTTTTATAAAATGACCCAGTTCACCCTTGGCAATTCCCTCCCTCCCAGCATTCAGAATGTCACAAGCTTCTGTGCTGAAGACCAGGGTCCAAAAGCAAGTAAGGGACCTGAAATATACTCGGAGTCGAGAGTGAATTTCATGCTCTTTATTCAGCTCGTAGTCATCAAGGAGAAGAAGAGAAGAAGAATGCCCTTTCCCCAAAACCATCTGCTTATATACATTATTTACACAATGGGCTTTGTGTGATTGGCTACTTCAGGGCTACACCTGTGGGCCAATCAGTTTGTGGATTGACTTCTGCCAGCCGCCTGATTGGCTGCTCCTGCAGGCCAATCAGGTTGCGGATTCACTTCTGCCAGCCGCCTGATTGGCTGCTCCTGCAGGCCAATCAGGTTGCGGATTCACTTCCACCTGGAGGATTGGGTGGCTCCTGCGGACCAATCAGACTGCTGAGTCTGGATCCTATTGTTCTATGATTCAGCTCAGTACATAACAGGGCCACACACCATAACAAGATGTCTGATAGAATGGCAACAGGAAAACATTCCCCTTAACTGTATTTCTGTATTTGAAAAAAAAGGCTTCCTTTAATATGTGCCAGCCACACAACTGTTAAAGGGACATTCACTTGATTCCTGTACCTGAACTTGCCCTGGTGGGCACATTATGTCACCAAGTGGAACAACAAATATCCGGTGCTGGGATGAAAAACAGGCCAAATCTTTATTGACCACAGCAGGCATATTTAGGATGGCAGTAGGGTCAGGATCAGTTCACCATTCCCCCTGCTTGATGCTGGTGCAACAGAATCAGCTGGGGTCGGACTGTGCCAATCCTGTTCCTTGGGAGTCGACCAGCGCTGAACAATGTTCTGGTGGAAGCCAAGCTGGCAAGGTCTCACGGTGTGAGGATATCAGCCAGGCAGAGACCTCAACACAAACTTTGGGGTGCCATGGCTAATCCCCCCTTAGGCTCCTTATGTGACATGACATGGGCAGAATTCTTCCCTCAGTTGTTGTTCCCCTAGACCAGGCATCCCCAAACTGCGGCCCTCCAGATGTTTTGGCCTACAATGCCCATGATCCCTAGCTAACAGGACCAGTGGTCAGGGATGATGGGAATTGTAGTCCAAAACATCTGGAGGGCCGAAGTTTGGGGATGCCTGCCCTAGACCATAGCTGCCAAGTCTCCCGTTTTCCCCGGGAAATCCCCGTTTTTCCAGCTGTTCCTAGCTGAAAAAACAGGTTTTTTTTGTTTTTTCCCCGGTTTATTCTGGCGCAGTGGCCATTTTGGAACTGGGCGGAGCATGCTCAGAAGTGACTTTTGATGCTGCTCTGCCCAGTTCCAAAATGGCTGCAGTGCGACTTCTGGTGCGGTGGCCATTTTGGAACTGGGCAAAGCAGCATCAAAAGTCACTTCTGAGCATGCTCCGCCCAGTTCCAAAATGGCGGCAGCGCTACTTCCGGTCTGCTATTTCCGGCCGGTCCCTTATTTGCAACTTGGCAGGTATTCCCTAGACCCCGCACCACTGGGCAAAAGTGCTCCCAAGCTAATTTTGTTCCAGAATGAGGCTCCTTGCTATAAGCCGCTCCTGTTGGAAAAGAGCAAACATATTGTATGGAGAACGAGGGAGGGAGTCGAAAAAAGCACAGATCTCTCTCCTGTGGTTCATCCCTATTGCCATTGCTTGAATATTATAGTCTCCATGTTGCAACAGGGGAAAATGCTATGGGGTGGTGGATGGGCAGTTATGTTTCAAACAATAGAAGATTACTGTTACAAGTATTAGTCCATGGCCGCAATGCAAATGACTGCATCCTGCACCCGTTCCTCTGCCCATATGCAGGGCCTTTTCAGCAGGCCCCTTCCTGCTACAGCTCATGTGCCTCCCCAAAGCTCTTTCTGAGTTTTGAAGATGTCTTTGGACCAGTTTCCCCATGCAGTAAAAGGAGAGAGAAAATCAGCAACACCCCCCCCCCCAGTAAAGCTTCACATGTATATAGCAGTAACACTGGATCCTGGAGAGTCCATCATAATCGCAATAACAGCACTTACTATGGGTGTTGCTGCCATGATTTGCCTTTCCCCCTGTATCTCCCTGATATTTTGGAAAACGCTCTCTAAAAAGTCATTTCCTAACATTAAAGGCAGGAGCTTTAAAAACATCTGGCTGAACTGGAGCAAAATAATATTTTCTAACTACTTTCACCCCAGTTGTAGTCATAATGAGATAGATTTACTGTTATTGGAGGTTCTCTAAACCATCTTAGTGTGTGGTCACTAATGCTTGCTTTACCACACTGTTCTAACATTAAACGGCCCTTATAAATCAGGTACTTAAGTGAGCTATTTTATTGCTCTGACAGAAGGTAAAACTTGGACCGTCTTGCATATAGGACTTCTGTGTTTGTTGTGCTTGATTTACATTTGCTCTCTGTTAGTTCGGAGTTGCTTTTGCCGATCTGATTAAGGTAAGTGTTTGCCCAGGGAGTTGACAAATAACCAGACTGTACAACAGTGATGGGATAAAATTGGGCCAAATCTTTATTGATAGCAGCAGGCAGGGTAAGGGTTGGCGTGGCATTGGGGCCAGGTTCAGTTCATCATTCCACAAACCCCCACATTGATGGAATGGGTCCGCTGGGTTTGGACTGCCCCAAACCCATTCCACAGGGAGTCAGCCCGTGTTGAACCTTGCTGTGGTTCTAGCAAAGCAAGCAAGGTCTCACTGGGTGACCAGGTGCAGATTGCAACCAGCACATACCCAAATCTGAGCTTGGGGGTGTCGTGGTCAACCCTCCCCTCAGCCTCCTCTATTATATTGATCCAGCCATTTCCTCCCTCAAAAAACAACATTCTCCCACCTAACAAAAGAAGACCACAATTTCACTGAGGGAAATCGGGTCCTCCCTAACAAGAGGGCACATATTGTGGTGTGACCTGGCAACCAGACCCTTTGTTGTGGGTGGGAATGTTTGGATGGCCACAACACCCTATTGGAGGTCCCTCGATGCTGGGTGCAATTAGACCAAGGGGACGCCAGCTAAATTCTATCGAGGGACCTCTATTTAAGCCCATGCATGTGTCCCCGAGCTTCCTCTTTTGGGCCAGTGCATCGGAACACCCGCCCACCTCTCCCTATATTCAGGGCTTGCACACATGCACTTGCTATGCCGTCGTGTGTCATCTGTCGTTGGGACAGGGGCACGGCAGGAAATTTCCCCACTTGGCTGATTGGCTGGTGCCATTTGGGTTTCACCGGCCGCGTAGCAAATCATCACAACTTGTAAGGTTGCGGATAGGCTCTGGTTCAGGTGATAGGGGTGGCAGAGCGGTCTGGCCATCCCTATGCGATGGGTATTCCGTTAAAGGAATCCTGGGACTCTTGGTTGGTCTTCCCTGAGAGGGATTGCGCCCAGAGCCAGAGTCCAGGGGGTCATCTGGTTGGTGGACTGGCTTGACTCTGCCTTCCACTCTGCCACGTGTTCACCCAAGGCTGACCTACGGTGTGCCCTGGGTCAGCGCTGCCTGCAAGGGTGCAGGTAGCTAGTCAAACCAGAGCCTATGCAACCACTCAATAAAGTTGTGGCCTGTTGTTGTTGTTTAGTCGTTTAGTTGTGTCCGACTCTTCGTGACCCCATGGACCATAGCACGCCAGGCACTCCTGTCTTGCACTGCCTCCCGCAGTTTGGTCAGACTCATGTTCGTAGCTTCGAGAACACTGTCCAACCATCTCGTCTTCTGTCGTCCCCTTCTCCTTGTGCCCTCCATCTTTCCCAACATCAGGGTCTTTTCCAGGGAGTCTTCTCTTCTCATGAGGTGGCCAAAGTATTGGAGCCTCAGCTTCACGATCTGTCCTTCCAGTGAGCACTCAGGGCTGATTTCCTTCAGAATGGATAGGTTTGATCTTCTTGCAGTCCGTGGGACTATCAAGAGTCTCCTCCAGCACTATAATTCAAAAACATCAATTCTTCGGCGATCAACCTTCTTTATGGTCCAGCTCTCACTTCCATACATCACTACTGGGAAAACCATAGCTTTAACTATACGGACCTTTGTCGGCAAGGTGATGTCTCTGCTTTTTAAGATGCTGTCTAGGTTTGTCATTGCTTTTCTCCCAAGAAGCAGGCGTCTTTTAATTTCGTGATTGCTGTCACCATCTGCAGTGAAAATAAGTTGTGGCCTAAATTCTGCCAAGAACTAAATCAAAAATTTGAGTCTTGTCTGAATTTATTTGGGGGTGGTTAACACGCAAAGACAAAAATAAACAAACCCCCAGACAAGTGCCAATCAGGTTGAGAGGGGAGAAAATATTTCTAGCCCTGTCAATCAGCAACCCAAAATTGCTCAGTGAAGACATTAACCTGAGGGTTGATAGGTGGGAAGCTCTCAAAGCAAAATGGCTGTGAGCTCCAGGGGAAGCAGCCATATGGACTTTCCCCTCCCTTTTTGCAAGGGCTCATGAGACAGCTTTTCCCCCATGAGTCCATTGCACGGGCAAAATACTGGGTAAATCCTTGCCCTGTATTTTGCTGTCATCTATGGGCCCCCCAGTGCCGCAGGGCAAAGGCATCCATTGCTTATTGGGCACAGAATGAGGCTTATCAACATGGATGGTAATCAAACCAATGCTCTTTATTCCAGAAGAGGCCTTTTCAGCGGAAGAGCCTCTGACCCCATTTTCTCATAGTTTTACGCAGTTGGCCAAGAGATGCAACTCCTTGGGCATTGGAGGAGTATGGAAGTGATTGGACAAATAGATCAGCTGTCAATTATTTAGTTGATGCTTCTATTAGTAATTGCTATTGAATGATTTCTTATCAATTGTGTGGCTTTTTAGGATTGTGTTATTTTGACTTGCGTGAAGGACAGTGTATCTATTTTCTGGCTTGTGCAAATAATCTAAATAAATACATTTAAAATAGTCAAATGTGATTTCGCTGGTAATAGCCCCTAATGAAAATGTCAACTCCTAGAGCACCTGAATCAAATCTGATTTCTCTGCCATCCACTGAGGTGTGAAAATTGTATGGAGAAAGGGGGTTTTGTGTGTGTGTGTGGGGGGTCTTATTCCCCTTTGGAATTCAGAAGGAAGCAAAGGAAAGTTTTTTAAGACTAGAGAGGCTTCTTGAGGAAGAATAATAGTTTTATTTCTTTGGATAAGGACTATTGTATTTTAATACAGTATTTTGTTGGAAGCCAACCAGATGGGTGGGGTATTAATAATACTTATTATTATTATTATTATTATTATTATTATTATTATTATGGTGGCCAGACACACTCATACAGACCAGAGTCTGCAAAGTCTGTTTTCAGAGACAGGAATCAAAGTCTTAGCAGCAATCTTTATTCTAACTTCAGCTAGGGATGGATGAATGTGTCTATTTTCTTTCCTTCAGTTTCTCATTTCCAGCCTTAAGTTCCCATTTCTATATCCCATTTCTATATCATTTTAAAAAGAATAGCCTGAATTAATAGTTCCTGATATACACATTTTTGCTTGCAATTTTACACTATAGATATAGATATAGAATCCCTTTGTTCTTGATATATAATCCCTTTTATCACATAAAATGCATTTCTGTACATTTTGTGTGCATTTCCTCTTATGATATACAGTGAGGTTACAGGGAACCAGGCAGAGGGCCTTCCCGGTGGTGGCGCCTGCCCTGTGGAATGCCCTCCCATCAGATGTCAAAGAAACAAACAACTATCTGACTTTTAGAAGGCATCTGAAGGCAGACCTGTTTAGGAATTTTTTTATTTTTTATGTTTTATCATAAAAATATTTTAATATTCTGTTGGAAGCCACTCAGAGTGGTGGGGTATGTATAAATAAATAAATAAATAAATAAATAAATAAATAAATAAATATTAGCGTTCTAAAGCTGCATCACAAAATTCTGAGAAATGTGAATTCGGAAGCATAACGATGTTTTGGTTGATGCATTTGTTTAGAAAATGTGGATTAGATTTATATCAAAATGTGAATGGAATGGATTTCTCCCTCCATCCCTAACTACAACACATGGCTAACTGAGAATCAAACAGTCTGAAAGAGGCACAGCCAGAGGGTTGAGCAGGAACAGGAAATGGGTTTCTTGAACATATATCATGTATATCGCAGATGTGAGGATCATTTCCCACAGATTTCTGGGTTGCTACTGAGTTTTCCCTAAAGTGAAATTTCAAGATAAACGCGGAGGTTCCTGCTTGGGTAAAACACCCAAGGAATGCCAAAGTATGTAAAAAGTTTGATAATACTAGTGAGTGTTTCTGAAATCCAGCTTTTCCAAAGTTTGCCATGTTTGCACACACAGTTCTAGAATAACAATTTGCAACCCTTCAGAGATGCATATACTTTTAATTAAAGACAGTGAGGGGACTTGGTTGTATAATTTTGCCCCTTTAAAAAGCTCGTGTAAAATTCAAACACATCCAGAAAACAGAGACTTGGAACCACTAGGTTGCATTCACTTAATTTTAGTACTGCAAATGTTTACAGTCAAAAGCAGGGCAGCCGTGGTACCTTAGAGGGGCTCCTTCACAATACCATCATCCTGTGTAGCTCATATATCAGTTTTCTGGAGGCAAAGTTTCTGTAGATAATAAAACCATCTATTCCCTACACACTAAATATAAAATACAAGTGTTGTGTTATTCATGTGAGTTGTGATTGTATGGCCAATTCATGCAAGAAAAAGTGTTTCTTCTCAACTTCCAGTTCCATCTTGAACATTTCCTGGAGTGCCTCCTTCCCAAGGAATAAAAACTCCCCCTTGGAATGATCTACTGGCTGTTCAGCCACAGTCTACAGAAGCAGTCATTGTGGCGCATCGTGAGTATCAATCTATTCGCTTCATTTCCCCTCCTTTTTTTTTTTTGAAAGAACATCTTTATAACATCAGGCAACTTTCTAATTCCAGGCAGTGATGGTCTCATGTAACTTCTAATATTTGCTCTAGAATTCTGGTATTTCCGGAATGCGCATGATAAAATAAATTTCTCTATTTGGAGACACTCCTTGAAAAAACAATTCCAATGGCTTTTCTGTATCCAAAGACAGCTGCCATTTTTTTTTTGTGCTCCAATCTCAGAGGTATCTAAGGTTGGAAGGTCTCCTTTGAATTTATTTTAGCATTCTACATTTGTTGCTCATGTGGCCTGCATTTGCTGACTCTGGTGTGCCAGCCCTGATGACTGTTTTCTTTCAAGCAGATGTCGGATTTAATTTCAAACATATTAACAGGTCTCCCTGTTTAATTTTAGAAACCTTCCACAATAAACAAAGCAGCTTGATCACATATCTTAACCAAACGCGAGAGACAATGCGATTGTAGCAATTGGATTTCATCAGTATCCCTCTGCGAAGAATAGCTTTTAAAAATGTTCAGAATGCAGTAATTGTCCCCCCAGTCCTGCAGGTCAGAAAGGAATGAATGTTTATGGGAAACTAAAGTACATTGAATCTAGATAAAGCATGAGTGTATTGGCTTTGCACAATTGCTTATCCAATTATTATTATTATTTCAGTCAATTTATAACCAGCTCTTCCAGAGGAGCCTGGAGTGGCAAACACATCTATATTGAAAACATTTTTAAAGCATTATAAAAAACAGTTAAAAATAATCTCTGAACAAGTGATTTCAGGGTTGCCAAGAGCAGTATCTTAAATCATCAAGTGCCTAGGTAAACAGAAATGTTTGTAGATGGAGATGATAGACACACTGCACCAGGAAAGGCTTTCCACAAATGGGGAAGCACCACTGAAAAGGCCCTGTCATGGGTCCATGCCAACGGGCAGTCCCCAGTGGCAGGACCACCCACCACCACCAAGACCTCACCTCATGATCTGAGGGTTGGAGATTGTGTCCTCCCTAAAAGATTGTTGCGGTGAGACCTGGAGACTGACCTCTTGGTTGTGGGTGGGTCCACTGGATAGCCACAACACCCAATTGGTAGGTCCCTCGATGCTGGGTTTCAATCTGGCCAATGGGGTTGCAGTCTAAACAGATCGAGGGAACTATATAAACCCATGCATGTGAGCCAGAGTTCCTCTTTTGGCTTGTGCATCGGAACATCCGCCCACCTCTCCCTAATTTTAGGGCTTTTGCGTTTGACCTTGCTATGCCGTTGTGTGTCGTTGGGACAGGGGCACGGAAGGAATTTTCCTCACTTGGCTGATTGGCTGGTGCCATTTGGGTTTTGCCTGCCGCGTAGCAAAGCATCACAACTTGTAAGGTTGTGGATAGGCACTGGTTCAGGTGATAGGGATGGGGGAACGCTCTCGCATCCCTGTGTTTAATGTTTAATAGACTATTGTATTTTAATATTCTGTTGGAAGCTGCCCAGAGTGGCTTGGGAAACCCAGCCAGATGGGTGGGGTATAAATAATAAAATTATTATTATTATTATTATTATTATTATTATTATTATTATTATGTGAAGGGTATTCCGTTAAAGGAACCAAATCAACTTGGTTTGACCAACCCCCGAAAAGGGGTTGTGCCCATGCCTGAGTCCAGGGGAGCATCTGGGGAGTGAACAGTCTGCTCCCAGGCTTTTCACCTTCCTCAGGTGTTCACCCTTGGCTGACCTATCATACAGCTTTGGGTCAGCAGTACCTGCAAGGCTGTAGGGATGGCTAGTCGAACCAGAGCCTATGCAACCACTCACTTTTCTGTAATCAATCAAGTTGTGGCCTAAATTCTGCCAAAAACCAAAACTAAAATTTGAGTCGAATGTGTCTTCATTTCGGAGGGAGGTCTCTGGGTCTGAAAATGCAAAATGCTTTTATCTGGATTCTTTTCTAAGCGAGAAATGTGGCTCATTTCTCATTTAAAAGTGAACTTTCCCAAGTTATGCTTCCCAAACCAATATGCCAACTGAAACACACATCTGTTTAATTCAGAGCCAGTGTGGTGTAGTGGTTAAGAACAGTAGACTAGTAATCTGGGGAACCGGGTCACACTTCTCTAAAGTCTCTCAGCCCCACTCACCTCACAGAGTGTTTGTTGTGGGGGAGGAAGGAAAAGGAGATTGTTAGGTGCTTTGAAACTCCTTAGGGTAGTGATAAAGCGGGATATCAAATCCAAACTCCTCCTCCTCCTCCTCCTCCTCCTCCTCCTCCTCCTCCTCCTCCTCCTCCTCCTCCTCACATCTCTGAATTTTGCGGTGCAGTTCTCCAGCCAAGTAATGTGTACAAAATGCATTGTTGTTGCTGTTGCTTAGTCGTCTTAATCGTGTTTGACTCTCCTTGACCCCATGAACCAGAGCATGCCTTGGAAACTCTCACTTTCTTCTCAAAGCTTCTCCTTTTTTATGTCTGTGGAGTTTTCTTGGCAAAATATTGGAGTGGTTTGCCAGTTCCTTCTCCAGGTGGATCACATTTTGTCTAAACTCTCGGCTATGACCTGTCCGTCTTGGGTGGCCCTGCACGGCATAGCTCATAGCTTCTTGGAGTTATTCAAGCCCCTTCGCCACGACAAGGCAGTGATCCATGAAGGGGACAAAATGCATATACTAGGCTAATGTGTGCAGAAACATGCATATCTTATTGGGGGAAAGATACATTGCATTAGGGAAGGTTGCTGTGCAAAAATATGTGTAGTAGGCAAAATTCCACGCAAAAATGTAGGAGAAATTCATGCTAAAATGCTGATGACATTAAAAATGATCCTTAAACTGATATGGAAATGTGGAGAATTGGATTTAAGATTAGAAAAATGAGAAACAGAGAGAAACTGAATTTGACATATTCACACACGCATAGCTTTGATCTACCAAGGATAACGTTAGACTGAGATGTAATGGACAGGGCAAAGGAGTGGAGACAAGCATTTAATATGTGTCACGGTCCGGTCGGTGGGCGGTTGAAGCCCTGGCTGAGGACGTCAGGACCAGAGGCAAGATGGTGGTGTAGAAGCAGGAGCAGGTGCAGGGCTGAGGGTCCAGCAGCAGGCAGTCACAGGGTCAAGGAGCAAGGCATCGGCAAGGCAAAGGTCCAAGGGCTGAGGAGCAAGGCGTCAGCAAGGCAGAGGTTCAAGGGTTGAGGATCAAGGCGTCGGCAAGGCAGAGGTTCAAGGGTCGAGGATCAAGGCGTCGGCAAGGCAGAGGTTCAAGGGTCGAGGATCAAGGTGTTGGCAAGGCAAGGGTCCAAGGAGCAAGAGGCCAGAGGCAACCAGGCAGGGATAGCGCTGCTGTGGCAAAGAGCTGAAGGGAAATGCTGAACTTTTATCCCTCCCAGCTCCTGCCACCAGGTGCAGTGAGGTATCAAGTGGCCTCAACTGAGTGACCACTCCTTGCCTCTCCAGCACAAGCTGAGGCCTCACCTGAGTGGCCACTCCTTGCTTCTCCAGCACAAGCTGAGGCAGGCCCCAGAGCCTGACTCCTGCCCATACTCCTGACAATATGGGGCTGTTTTTCACCATTGTTTTCAAGAAGACTATGCCCAGTCTCTTTACTCCTGGGATTATTTTCTCTCAGTCTTGTAGGACGGGTTTGGCAGAGTGGGATCAGTAAACCTCATGCCAAGGTAATAAAGGTGCTTGTTAGAAAGGAAGGTCTAAAATCTTGGACTCCACAAAGATAGGATTATTCTTGGAAAACTAAGGAGGAGACTTAAATTGCTATCAGTGGGGCCTGGAAACGTAGTTTAACTGAAACACGGCTGGACATCATTTGTGACTGGTGAGAGGAGTTATAAAATTCATTCAACAGCTAAGATGAAATACCGTATAGCCAAAATTTGTTCGGCATGGAGCTAATCCTCTGTGCAATAAAGTGAGTGCTTTCTGATGCAATTTGGGGGTTTCATTCCACTCTGTTAACTTACAGATATGCATTGAACCATGGCGGGAAAGACTATGACTTTGAATGAATGTCTGGCAAGGTCTTTGCTAAGCAGGAGGAATGGAAAAAGAAATATCTTCCAGTTGAAACTTGTCATTAAAAATATACATTAGGAGCTGAGGCTCTGTAGGTCTTATTTTAACTAGTTTTTGCCCACCATGCAGAAAACAAACTTTTTGGGAGCCAGCAAGTTCTGATTTTGAGATATGGGTCTGTCTGTGGGTTCTGTAACTTCACCTGGTGTCCACTATGCCAAAGTAAACATGGACCATCGACTTCTTGCTAGGATCAGCTGATATAACAAACATGAAGAACTTTGAACACATTGTTAACAACAACAACAACAACAACAACAACAACAGTAAAAGCAAAAGCAAAAGCAAAAATGAATATTGTTATTGCCATTATTATCAGTAATGTGCACCTCATTATGATGGGTGTAGTGTGTGGGGAGAGAGGGTTTAAAGGCCATTTGGCACAATAAACAGCTTTATTAAGAATAAACTGAAACACATTTTCATGTATGGAAGGCAATTTCAGAGTTCAGTTATAATGCAATCAGAGAGATTTGAAGCAGAGCATCCGTTCCAAACTACCATTGGCCTTTGAAAACATTCAGGCACTCAGTAATGGATGTGGTAAATCTATACATTGAAGATAAATAAAGTTGTGAAATACATAAATGTCACCACTAAGTTCTAGGTACGGCCCCCAAATCTAAACCAATTGGGAGATTTGTGGCACCTTGATTTTCAAATCCTCTAATGCCCACCGAACAAAGTACTTTCTCAAACTAGAAGCCAGCCTATGAACTGGTTTCTTTCCCACCGTATGCCAAAACAGCCCTTCTTGATTTTCATCAAGACAGAAAATAATTGGAAATAATGCAAAAAGGGTTGCGGTCTGAGGATGCCGTTCTGCCAAGGAAATAAACTGTGTAGTGGAAAATCTTTTAAAGATTACACTAGCAAAATGCCCATCCTTATTATGTGTGTGGCATGTGGAGGGAACTGCATTTCAGGGGCCCCTTGTGATGGCACAATGCCTTTCTCTGCATTCTTCATTTGTTCCCTGTTGGTGCAGGGCAGGCAGACTGCAACTTGTTGCCTGCACTCCAAAATTGTCTCCAAGTGCAGGGCAATATTTTTACTCCATAGTGAGTCACAGCCATGCATAGAACATAGAAAACTCCCTTGTTGTTGTTGTTGTTTAGTCGTTTAGTCGTGTCCGACTCTTCGTGACCCCATGGACCATAGCACGCCAGGCACTCCTGTCTTGCACTGCCTCCCGCAGTTTGGTCAAACTCATGTTCGTAGCTTCGAGAACACTGTCCAACCATCTCGTCCTCTGTCATACCCTTCTCCTTGTGCCCTCCATCTTTCCCAACATCAGGGTCTTTTCCAGGGAGTCTTCTCTTCTCATGATGTGGCCAAAGTATTGGAGCCTCAGCTTCACGATCTGTCCTTCCAGTGAGCACTCAGGGCTGATTTCCTTCAGAATGGATAGGTTTGATCTTCTTGCAGTCCATGGGACTCTCAAGAGTCTCCTGCAGCACCATAATTCAAAAGCTCCCTTATACTGTGTCAAAATATTATTTTGTCCATCTATGTATTGACTTCCCCAGTGTCAGGCAGCAGGGGAACCAACCCCTACGGCAGGTTGCCAGGAACGGATAAGACGAGTAAAAGTCCTTACCATCTGCTTTTATTCAATATTTACAGAGAGAGGCTTGGAGAATGTAGCCACTTGGAATAATGGTGTTGTCCCGAGTAAATCTCCCCTCCCCTTCTCTCCCACTTCCTCATTCGTCATCTCTTCTACAGGTGGCACCGGGCCAGCAGGAGGGCGCTGCGCGGCAAAGCCGTGTGGAAGCTGTGCTGCGCGCTGCACCCGCCCACCAGGGCAGAGGCGCCAGAGCGATCTCTGCGCCACGGCGCCACGGCGCCCGACCGGCTTGAGACGGCCCTGGGTGGCACTGAGGGCCCTTTGCTTCTGAGCCCTTTGCTTTCCTACTTTTAAGGCTCACCGGGTTCTGGGAGATGGTGGGTCCAGAATGCTTTCTAGTGATAACATGTCAGCCAGCTCCTCTTCCTCTTCCATTATTTCTCAACTTTCCCCCTCACCTTCCTCTGAGCTGTGATCTCCCCTCAAACCCCTGTTCTAATTCTGAACTCTTTTCTGCTTCTCTGGAAGGGTCTGGCTGGAGAGGCGGTCTCCACCATTCATCCTCTGCCCAGTCCCTGACTTCCAGTGCTGGTCCACCCATGAGGCAAGGTGACATGACTGCCTTGGGCATCAGGATCCACAGGGCAGCACATCTGGCCCCCAAGGAATACATCTCCTGCTGCACCTGCCACAGTGGCAGGAACAGCTGTGAGAGGCCAGATCTACCAACTCAGCAGAAGTCCCTCCCCAACAAGTGCTGCCTCCACAGTGGCCTCTTGGCCAATAAGAGGCACTGCTGGTCTCCTCTACAAAGGAAGTGGTGAGGGCTTCCCTTTGGGGCCTGCTGGGGTCTGCCCTCATCCAGCTTGATTCAGAGTGGGCCCCTCTCTGCCCCTGTCAATAGCCTTTGCTTCCTACTTCAACCATTAGCATAGCTGCCAAGTTCCGGCCTGAGAAATAAGGGACTGGACTGGAAGTAGCAGACCGGAAGTAGCGCTGCCGCCATTTTGGAACTGGGCGGAGCATGCTCAGAAGCGACTTTTGATGCTGCTCTGCCCTGTCCCAAAATGGTCACCACACCAGAAGTCGTGCTGCAGCCATTTTGGAACTGGGCAAAGCAGCATCAAAAGTCGCTTCTGAGCATGCTCCACCCAGTTTCAAAATGGCTGCCACGCCAGAATAAACCGGGGGAAAACAAAAAAAAAATCCGTTTTTTTCGGCTGGGAACAGCTGGAAAAACGGGGGTTTCCCGGGGAATACGGGAGGCTTGGCAGCTATGCATTAGGTCATGTTGATATGAGTCCCCTCCTTGATAAAAGAAGGATACGAACCTCCTTAGCACATATTCAGGGGTTCTTTGGGTTCAACCCACTGTCTCGTAAAGGCTTAGAAATGAATGTCTATAAAAAGCTTGAGAAATCATCTAAGTCATGGGGAGAAAATTTGGACAATCATCAAAGTCACAAAAATGTGAAGGCACCATGGCAAACTTTCGTAGATGCACCTGCTGACGCAGCCGTCCTTAATTCCATAGGTGCTTGAAGTAACAAGTTTACCTAAGCATATTGCTTAGCCTAGATCTTTGTGAGGTCTAGGTTTAGAAGTTACACTGGAGATATCTACACCGGTTTAACAGACATTCCAAGGAAACTGTAATTTTGTGTGTGGTAGAGAGGGTCCAAGAAACTCTATCAGATTTCTCAGGACTTCACCAAACTCACATTCCCAGAATTCCTTGAGGGAAACCATGACAGTTAGTGGTATCAGCAATGCCCAATAAGAAGAATGTTTACCCTTCAATGCTTAATAACAACTTGAGCCCATATCCACTGCTTTTGATTATTTTCCACTTGAGGGCTTATAAAAGCAGCAGAAATAAATGAAAACATTATTGTAATTCCACCTTCTGGGCATGGCAAAGCATGAAGCACAGAGCAATTTCCCCAACCTTGCGAGATAGTGACATTACCATTACATAATAATTGCCTGCATGTGTGTGGCACCCTCTGGTAAGAATGCACTTGGTAAATAAAGATATCTGTGCACCCATTCGTTGCGTTGCTGCCTATAATTTAATGCCTTAATGCCTTTATAAACCTTCTAGTCAAAGACAAGCAACCTTAACCTTTGTAATGAGATTTCAGCAAGATGGAGATATGAATTTAACAGAGTCTTGTGCTGGTTAATATTAAAGATTCTCAAATGTCATGCCACAAAAGTATAGAAAACTTATGTGAGACTCTACATCCCAGCAGCTATTTTGGATATACTTAAAAGATTTTAACCTCCCTTCAAGCGCATTTAAGAAGTTCCAAAAGGAGGCCCAGTTAAAACACACAGTTGTGCTTGAGCCAGTCACAATCATGGTTGTTGTTGGGTGTTTTTTTTAAGGACGTTTATCACGCACTAAACGGGCACAGGCAAACTCTGGCCCTCCAGATGGTTGGGACTACAGTTCCCATCATCCCTAGCTAACAGGGCCAGTGGTCAGGGATGATGGGAATTGTAGTCCCAAACATCTGGAGGGCCAGTTTCCCTATGCCTGCACTAAAATGTGACTGCCTATTCAATGCAAACCCATTGGAAATGGCATGGTCTAGATGCCTGTGACCTTGAACCAGCAAATGATATGCCTGTGGGATCCTGATTACATGCATAGATCTCCTTACTGGTTAATCCTATTCTGCTGCTGGGGCAGATGGGTAAATGGACAGATGCACCACCTTAAATAGGCACTATTTGCCCACTGCCGGAAGGCCACATATAAGGCCACTCTACTGCGGATATTAACATGGCAATGCTTAAAGTGGCTTGCTGCGTAAAAATTGGTTCCTTTTGGAATAAAACATTGCCAAGACCCATAGGTTTTACTCTAAGCTTTACAGTCAAACCTCATCTTACGTCCGCCTCCGCTTGCGTCCATTTCACCCAGTGCCCGCGGCAAACCTGGAAGTAACCGACGGGTTTGCCGCCGTTTGCGCATGCACAGGAGCGGTGATTGCCGTTTGCACATGTGCAGGAGCTGGCAATCGCTGCCCGCTCCTGCGCACGGCGCCGCCTCTCCCAGAGACCCATTTCGACCTCCGGACAGAACTCCAGAATGGATTATGGTCACAGGTAGAGGTTCCACTGTACTTGCAGAACTTTCTTCAAAACAGAACAAAAACATCAAAGATACATCCAGGGCTTTCCCCCCCAGGGGTACTCAAACGTATGCAGTACTGTTGCCTCCTTTTTTTTGTTGTTGTTAAGAAGTGTTACATTTACTGTAACGACTTCATGGTGAGTTCTAGCACCCTTTTTTCTTTTTTAAAGTTTTTATTTATACTTTTCAGTTACATACATTTTACTGATTTTACAATCATTTTGACATTTTAAAACTTGACTTCCTTCCCCCTTTTTCTGCGGTTCCTTGAATTTATTTTTAATATCTTCTGGATATCCAAATTAACTTATTTATTTATCTTCTTTAAATAAATACTTTTATATATAACTGCAGGTTATGACAACAATCCTGCCAGTGTTTTTAATCTGTTTACAATTTATCTGTAAATATTCAATAAACCATTTCCATTCTTTTATATAAAAAAAGTTTGTTATCTTGATTTCTTATTATGCCGGCAAGTTTTGCCATTTCTGCATATTCCATAAGTTTTTCTTTCCATTCTTCTTTCACCGGGACTTCTTCTTTCCATTTTGGGGCAATGACCGCTCCCCACTTCAAATGGGAGAGGGCGCTTTTTGCGTTATCGTCCGCACCCTCCTGGCCCTACACAATTCCCAAGCAAGTCAGACTGGCGTTGCCTCCCCAAGCTGGACACCTGGAGGTTCCCGCCTAACCTCAGCCAGTTAACCAATCCCAGCTGGGAAGGTGTTGCCTGGGGAGTTGACCAGGTAGGGTTAGGACCGCCCTGCACACACACGAGAGGGTGGAACTTACCTGGGAGTCCTCAGTCAGCTCCAGAGCTTCTGGAGAGTGGACATCCTTCTTATTTCTATTTTGGGGCAAATAAAATCATTGCCACTGTGGCCACATACATGAATAAGTTTCAATACAATTTATGTGAAAAGGATCTAGGAGTCTTGGTAGACCACAAACTTGACATGAGTCAACAGTGTGATGCAGCAGCTAAAAAAGCCAATGCAATTCTGGGCTGTATCAATAGGAGTATAGCGTCTAGATCAAGGGAAGTAATAGTACCACTGTATTCTGCTCTGGTCAGACCTCACCTGGAGTACTGTGTCCAGTTCTGGGCACCACAGTTCAAGAAGGATACTGACAAGCTGGAACGTGTCCAGAAGAGGGCAACCAAAATGGTCAAAGGCCTCGAAACGATGCCTTATGAGGAATGGCTTAGGGAGCTGGGTATGTTTAGCCTGGAGAAGAGAAGGTTAAGGGGTGATATGATAGCCATGTTCAAATATATAAAAGGATGTCATATAGAGGAGGGAGAAAGGTTGTTTTCTGCTGCTCCAGAGAAGCGGACACGGAGCAATGGATTCAAACTACAAGAAAGAAGATTCCACCTAAACATTAGGAAGAACTTCCTGACAGTAAGAGCTGTTCGGCAGTGGAATTTGCTACCAAGGAATTTGCTTCTTTGGAGGTTTTTAAGCAGAGGCTTGACAGGCATATGTTAAGAATGCTTTGATGGTGTTTCGTGCTTGGCAGGGGGTTGGACTGGATGACCCTTGTGATCTCTTCCAACTCTATGATTCTCTGATTCTAGGTAGTTCACTTGGACACAAAGCTTTGTGGGGGCCTGATCCAACTTACGATTAGCACATCAGGAAGCGGAGAGACCCCCAAATCATCCCACTTCACCTTATTGTTCAGCCCCAAAACAGAGCAAAGGAACACTCCTAGTATATGCAGCATCTCTGAGATTCACTTTTAGTTCATTTTTCGCCCTGTTCAACACATTTGATCTTTTGCGTGGACTCAAGATTGTGGCGATAATCTTATTTTCCTCATCTTTGCCAGGCTTTGTTTGTTTACTGTTTCTTTTGAAGTGCTTTGCTGCTATAGTGAATTGCTGAACAAAATGCTCATTGTACTGGAAAGCACTTGGCTGTGAGCGGCTTAGTGCTTCTTGTCAATCTGAAGCAGGCAGTGGAACAACTTCCAGGCCTTGTGCTATTCCCAAATGTCTGGCGGACTTTGCCAAAAACCCACTTACGTATTTCAGTCCACAATACCATAAGTCAGCCAATCCCCAGAATGCTGTACAATATATTTCCAAAACGATAAGGCTCTGATAGTATATTTCTACTTCAATCACTGCTTGGTGCCATTTAAAACATAGCATGGTGTGTGTGTGTGTGTGTGTGTGTGTGTGTGTGTGTGTAAGGCAATTTTAGGCTACCCCATTAAAAAAAGATTCTGATTGGAATGTGTCCACAGAATCCTTCTCTTCCAGCTTTGGTCCTGGATATTGAGGTTCTACTTTAATAAACAACAACAACAACAATTTTAGTATTTATATGCTGTCCATATGATGGGGTTGCCCCAGCCACTCTGAGTGGATCCCAACAGAATATTAAAAACACAATAAAACATCAAACATTAAAAATGTCCCTGAATAGGGCTGCCTTCAGATATTGTCTAAAAGTCAAATAGTTGTTTATTTCCCTAACATCTGATCGCAGGGTAGGTGCAACTACCGAGAAGGCCCTCTGCCTGGTTCCCTGTAACCTCACTTCTCACAGAGAGGGAACCACTGGAAAGCCCTTGGAGCTGGACCTCAGTGTCCGGGCAGAATGCTCCTTTAGGTATACAGGGCCAAAGCCATTTAGGGCTTTAAAGGTCAGCACCAACACTTTGAATTGTGCTCGGAAACATACTGGGAGCCAATGTAGATCCTTTAAGACCGGTGTTATATGGTCCCAGCTGCTCCTAGTCACCAGTCTAGCTGCCACATTCTGGATTAGTTGTAGTTCCGAGTCACCTTCAAAGGTAGCCCCACGTACAACACACTGCAGTAGTCAAAGCAGGAGATAACAAGAGCATGCACCATGTCATGCGCTGGCTGGGGAATGCCAGGTGGGCCAATTTCCCAGGAGTGGAATCTGTGGTCCCCCGCAAACCAGGTGTCCCCCTCAGAGATCCCCATTGTGCCCTGCTGGTGGCAGTGGCTGGAGAGCACGGAGAATCAAGATTGCCCTCCACACGCTGCCCCTGCCTGGCACACAAGCATTCACCTGTCAGCAGTGGGGGATGTGGACCTTGGAGGGCATATTGGGGGGTCAGCCCCCTGTCCACAAATATTGAGGGGGCCAAAGCCCCTTCCGCCCCCTATAGTTAGCGCCCCTGTGCAAGTGGAATTCATTCTGCTCACACAAGGAACTGCTTAGCGCTACTTTTGAATAAGCTCTCGGCAATGCTGGGCCCTTTCCCCTAGTACAGTGGTGCCTCGCTAGATGAATTTAATTCGTTCCGCAAGTCGCTTCGTATAGCGAAAAATTCATTTTGCGAAGCGGCTCCCATAGGAATGCATTGAAGTGTGGTTTCCCATAGGGTTCCTCGCAAGACGAATAAAAAACAATCATCCCTATGAGACGGAAAAAACAATTCGTCTTGCGAAGCACGCCATAGGAAACTTTGAAATTGCAAAACGCATTTGTCTTGCGAAAAATTCATCTTGCAGGGCATTCGTCTTGCGAGGTACCACTGTATTCTATTTGAAAGAAAAGGCAGATATAAAAATCCGGTGGGGGGGGGAGAGATTCAATGACTTCTTCTTCTGATACATAACCACCACACCTTGATTCATAAATCCACAAAAATAGCGAAGCGGAAATACAATATTTTCTCAAATGCTTTAAGTAACCATTATCATCTTTCAGGACAGATTCAATCTTGCCACAATGCACCACACGCAGAAACCATCTTGAAATGATGGTGATTTGTGCAATAAACCTTTCTGTTCAGCTGTGACCTAATTCTGAATCAATAGTGGTCTTTTAAAAAACATTAGAGATGTGTAGAAACAAATGCGCTCACCCCCCTGGTCAGTGAGACCTCTGAGCAAACATGCACAGAATCAGGCTATAATTGATGTAGATTAATATTTGACAAGTGAGGTTAGGATCCTCAATTTTGCCTCATTTGAAAATTCACACAAAAATGCCAGTTTCTATAGATCATTGACCATGGTATAGAACTGCATGTTTTTTTTGTATGGCACAAATCACATAGTATCTGAAGTTTTCTGTCTCATCTCAGGATTTTGTAATTTAAAGGATAAGGTCCTTGGTGTAATGTGATCGCTGTGACAGCCCTTCGCACTTAAAGAACACATAATGTGGCCAATCTCCAGGGTTGCCTGATTGTAACCTGGTGATTCCTCGCGGTTCCTGCTACATCTGCAAGTTGGCTTCTTCTGGTACCCAATTTTACCTTAATCATTTTGTTCATGTGCTTCTTTCCTGACTATGACATAAATCAGAACCCCAGACCAAGAAAGCTGAAATGATAAAACCAATTCCAAGTTCACAGGGCACAGTAGTGAGCGAAGAAATGAAATTAAACAGCATGTCTCTGTTGGATTTGAAGAGTGGAAGAGTGAAAAACTGTTTCACTAGTTTAATAAAATGATTTCACACCACAATAAATGGGCATGTAACTGTAATTGACAAAGCCCAGGCCTGCATACAAGTTCAGTTTTCTTTGAAAAGTTGCAGCATTGTCTAGCTTGTGACCTTCATTTTGAAGATAAACAATCCCTTTCTGGCAAATTGAGCTGGCTTATTGAGTTTTCTTTTCCATCTGCTTTTCTTCACTTACTTTCAGATAGACAGGATTATTAGGTATTGAGCAATTATACTATTAGGTGTGTCCCAAGATCATTGGAATTCACCTTCAGGTTCTCTTTACACGTTGCGCAGTAATCATGTTTTTCTTCATGGAAACATGAATTGTCACTATGGCCTGATAGGCACTGCGGGAAAATATCGCCCAATATTTCAGATTTGCCAACATTTCCTGATTCTGCCATCCAAAGTTTTAATGGGAAATTCAAAATTCAAAAACTGAATTAGTATTTTGAGTTGTTTGTTTGTTTGTTCGTTCTCTCTCTACACCTACACACACACACACACACCGACTTGCATTTTATTGAAAAGTTGTCCAGTTAGAACAGCAGCGTCATATACTGGTAATGCAAAACTGCCTTGGGGCAAGGGCATTTGGGTAGCATTGGTGTGTGTGTGTGTGTGTGGGCTCTGGGGAAGATGGGAGCAGCCAGATGATGCTCTGAGCGACTTTTCCATCACATCACGTTGGAAAAGAGTGCTTCTCGTGTTCCTGCTTGAATCCTTTGCCGCCTGCTGCCTCCTTTCCCAAGATGATCCTTGTTGGCAAAGTGGGAGGGGATGGATAGTGACGCAGGAAGGGCAAACTTAGGAAGCAAATTTATTTCAGCTTTAGTCAGTTCTCTGTATGGACTCTTAATTTGTGGCTATTCCTGGAGCAGCTGGCATATAGAATTAGGATGACAACCCTTCTTTGACTTGAACTTTGCAGAATTCCATAAGAATGCCTGGGCCTGTGCATTGTTTCAGGATTCCTAGATATGTTCGAAGCACTTTTTGTTAGATGATTTATTCATTCCTTTTTTAACACGTACATCTATACTGATCTGATAAATGCACAAAAGCTATATTTTTCCAGAAAGGCTTCTTAATAAATATCAAGATAATCACCAATGTAAGTTTGGCGTTAGATTGTAGGATTTGAAAACTTGTGGTTTGACTATGTTTTTATTAGTGACAGGCCAAAGCATGGAGTTTGAATCTTTGCCTAGATGTCAAGTAATCGGCAGTTAAGGTACATTCATCCTTTAACACAGCCAAACCACTTAGAGGATGCAAGCCAGATTGTGAAGACTTTGCTTCCAACTCAAAGCACCCCAAGGCTTAACACTAAAATGTAAGCTCAGTAATGGAGGGGAAGTGAAAAATGGGTCAAAAAGGAAGTGGTACTGATTGCAAATCTATTATAAAAATGCTCAAGCAGGGGCGGTGCATCCATTAAGGCGAACTACGCAGCTGCCTAGGGCGCCAAAATGGAGGGGGTGCTGGCCAGCCTGCCCGCCGCCCCCCGATGCTGCCTGGGTCCGCCTCCACTGCGCCTGTCAACTGTTTAGTGGCTTCAGGCTGCTATCCCAAGGTGTGCATGCCTCCGGAGAACGGCCTGAAGCCGCTCAACAGCTGACAGGCGCAGTGGAGGCAGCCCCAGGCTCATGCTCCCTGCGCAAAGCTCCGGAGGCACGCGGGGAGCACGAGCCTGGGGACATCTCGCCGCGGCTCTCAGCTCTCGGCTCTCAGCTGTTTTTTATTTTATTTTTTATTTTTATTTTTCTACTTTTTCTATTTTCTATTTTTATTTTTTCTATTTTCTATTTTTATTTTTTCTATTTTATTTTTTCTATTTTATTTTTTATTCCACTTTTATTTTTTCTAAAAAAGGTCAACAACTCTGGGAAATTGGGGGGTGGGGAGGGGGAAATTGCCAGAAGGTGATCTCGCCTAGGGAGCAAAAAACCCTAGCACCGGCCCTGTGCTCAAGCACTGGTAATCATGGGCCAAAACTTACGACAAATTTGCATGTTATCTTTTGCAACTCAGCATTAGGGACTTTAGCCTTCAGCTTATCTCCTGTTCCTTGAGGACTCTGAGAGCTAGATTCAAGTATTGTAAAAATGCTCAAGCAGGGCCGGCTCCATCTGTTGCCACATCTGCCCATGGCTCCATCTGGCCCTGCCTTGGCCCAAGGAATGTGTCAGAGCAAAGAAGTGGAACTTTATGCTCATGCATTTTATAAAGAAGTGGAACTTTATGCTCATGCATTTTATAGGCAAAAGAAACTATGTCTGCATGTGCTATACATAAATGTCATGCTGTTTGCTTATGCTTTGTATTTGGTAAGCAACTGGCCTTCTCCCAGTGAGAGCCAGTGTGGTGTAGTGGTTAAGAGCGGTAGACTCGTAATCTGGGGAACCGGGTTCGCGTCTCCACTCCTCCACATGCAGCTGCTGGGTGACCTTGGGCTAGTCACACTTCTTTGAAGTCTCTCAGCCCCACCCACCTCACAGGGTGTCTGTTGTGGGGGAGGAGGGGAAAGGAAATTGTTAGCCGCTTTGAGACTCCTTCGGGTAGTGATAAAGCGGGATATCAAATCCAAACTACTACTACTACTACTACTCTTCTTCTTCTTCTTCTTCTTCTTCTTCTTCTTCTTCTTCTTCTTCTTCTTCTTCTTCTTCTTCTTCTTCTCCTCAAGAAGGCATGCAACATGGAAGGAAGCTTGCACAAAGAGCAAGTTTGTGATGGTTGTGCATTAGGGTGATGACTTTTTTTACAACCTCATTTCCCTGTATCATAATTTAATGAGTTTTCATTAAAGATTAGATAAAAATCTTACTTTCAAAGAGATTTGACTTTTTAAAAAAACCTCACGCACAAAATGATTAAAAAAAAATTTATTTATCAGTTTTTTGACCATTTTTGAAGTCACTGCAAGCGGATATAAAATTGAACCCAAGCTTTAGAGTCACATATATACAACATTATATAGGGTCATCAAACACACAAGGAAGCTTTTTTTAGCTGCAGTAACAGTACAGACGTCGCTAGAGGACGATGTTTTGCTACCTCTCCTGTAGGTTCTTTTCCCGGCATGCCCGGCAGGCTCTGCCGGCTGAGTTTTGAGGTCCCAAAAAGGGGCTTTTACCTTGTGCAGTTGTGACATTTGTATACCCTATGTTGCTAAGAACACTCCCCATTGTGGAATGTGGTCTTGTGTCCAAATTTGATACGAAATATATATAGAATTGTTAATACAATTTTATGAAATGGTAAAACAGCATACAAAAAAATTAAAAATGGTTTGTGCGTAACCTTTTAAAATATTTCAATGGAATATACCTCATTTTAGTCAGTAATAGGCAAAAGTTCATCCATTTGTGCTACAGGAAATAATTTTTGAGGGGGAAAAAATGAAAACGTCATCACCCTAGTGTGCGTCAATCTGAACTTATTTCCATGGTTTATCACTGCAGAGCACGACATTAATAACAAGGTTGGCATAGCTCTAATATGACAGCAGACCCTCCATGATGAACTTTGGTGACCCCAGCCTGCTCCATTAAAGGCATTCAGGCATATTAGTGAGTTCACCCACAACTGACCTAAATATTAACACATGAAAATTTATATAGGATACTCAACTCCACAATGGGAGGAGTTACGGGTGGCCAGGTACAGATAATGGTTCCCTATCAAAGACTTTCACCCTTTGGTTAGGCAAACAGAATGGCCAGTTTTAGCCATTTCTCACTAAGATGGGTGAGGTGAAAACTGGGCAGGAAATTCTGCGAGGAACTAGGGAAATCATAGTTGCGAGTTCAGACCCAGAGACCTCCCCCCCTAAATAAATGTGTTATATCAGTGTGGCACCAGATGGCGACGTAGAGCTCCATGCTGTATTTTGGTAATGTGATTTCCCATTATGAGGTTTCCAACATGTTTTCCTGAAACATTTTTTTGATGTGTCTAGATCCAGCCCAGGAATCAACACACTTCTGCATCACTTTAAGGACAGATATACTTTCCTGCCTGCTCTGCTCAAAGCTCACTACTAGTGTGGGTTTAAAGTAAGCCTTTTAGAGTAGTTAGGGAATCTTTTACTTCTTAATCAATGTGGCATTGCAGTTTGCTACTTGCTTAGCGGCCCTATAACATTGCTATCCAAAGCAGCATTTTTATACTGTCACTCCTATTTTATATAATAAAACAAGCTTTCTTTATTCCACCGTGTGAGAGCATAAGGTTAACAGATCCATAACCACACATCATAACTCCAGCAAAAGATCCTAAACTTCTCAGTGGTGTGTATATAAACAAACATGAGTGCTTTCTGCGCACATGTGACTCCAGAGTCCAGACACTTGAAACAGATTCTCATGACCCTTTTGATATGTTGGCAATCCACTTAATCTGAATTAATTTTAATTTTTAAAATACTGACCTGTTTTTATGCATGGTGCAACATGCCTGCTGATAATTACTCATTTAATTTATGGGCTGGGGGTGGGGGGAGGGGAATCTTCAGAAAAAGAAGAAAGGGGAACTAAGAGGAAATGTGTGCATTGCAGTTGATTGATTTTGAAAAAAGCAATTTATTAAATTTTCCAATAAACACATTAAACAATAACAAAACATTCAGCAACAAACACAACAACACACAATAAACACATTTTTTTTCCTTTTAACATCTATTCAACTATCTCAACTTCTGTGCTCTGCCAAGCTTTGACCTCCCTCCCTCCCCTCATTCGGTTTTCTTATCCACTCCTGTCTCGCAGTTCCTTTACACCCTCTGCTTAAAGTCATTTCGTAGGATTTATTTCAGTCCTGCAAGTGTCTTTAAACTTCTACAATTCCTCTCCATATAGTCCACAAATTTACTCCAGTCTCTTTGGAACCTTGCCTCTCCCTGGTTTCGGATCCTGCTAGTCAGTCTTGCTAATTCTGCATAGTCCTTCATTTTCATCTGCCACTCTTCGATCGTTGGTAATTCCCGAGTTTTCCATTTTTGGGCTAACAAAGTCCTAGCCACAGTTGTCACATACATAAATAATACTTGATCTTCTTTTGCAATCTCCTGTCCTATAAGTCCCAATAGAAAAGCCTCCGGTTTTTTGGGGAAAGTGTATTTAAACATTTTTTTCAGTTCGTTATATATCATTTCCCAAAATCTTTTAATTTTTTCGCATGTCCACCACATATGATAAAGTTCACCATCCTTCTCTTTACATTTCCACTATATTTTACTACTCATCCTATACATCTTAGCCAATTTTACTGGTGTTAAATACCATCTATACATCATCTTCAAGACATTCTCTTTCAGGGCAGTACATGCAGTAAACTTCAATGTTTGATTCCACAGTTTCAACCACGCATCATATTCAATATTATACCCAAAATCTTTTGCCCATGTTATCATCACATCTTTTGTCAATTCATCTATACCATTCTAACAACAAATCATACATTTTTGACAGCAATTTTGTTCTGCCTTCCAACAAATTCTATTTGAAATTTGGACCTTTTTTCTCCAAAACCTATTTTTTTAATCATTTGTAAGCAGTTGATTGATTTTGAAGCAGTCACCAAACAACAGCAGACAGTTTGGGTTGATTTCATCAGATGAAAAATTGTCAGGTAAATAGAACTCCTCCACCAGACTTCCATTTTCTTTCAGAGGGACACCTCTAAAACCAGGTTGGTGAACCTGTGTCCAGGTGTTGTTGGACTCCCAGCCAGCATGGACCAATGGCCAAGGATGATGGGACTTGTAGCCGAGCAACTTCTGGAGGGTAACAGGTTTTCCATCCCTGTCCTAAAGGATGGAGGGTCTGGTTAAGCAACATGCATCCGCTTTAGAGGGGCCAATGGTCTGGCTCAGTATGTGACAGCTTCGTATTATCATATAATCCAGGCATCCCCAAACTTCGGCCCTCCAGATGTTTTGGACTACAATTCCCATCTTCCCCGACCACTGGTCCCATTAGCTAGGGATGATGGGAGTTGTAGGCCAAAACTTCTGGAGGGCCGCAGTTTGGGGATGCCCGATTATAATCTGTTACCAGAGTGTAGTGACACACAACCCAGAGTGCATGTCGTAAGTTGCTTGTACTAGAAAAGCAGGAGAAAGTGTGGTGAGTGGGTCTGTAAGGAATAGGTGATATTTTCAGAAGCAGATTTTAAAATAAAGAAATAAATGCATGGTACATTCTACCACTGATGTACAGTAGCTACTGACTGAATTTATTTATTTTTGCTATTGCAGGATATACATATTCTTTCCATGTGGCCCTCACTGGAAATCTGGACAGCTTTGATTCCCCAAGAGAGCCTGATTTGAGGGACATGTTGAGGCTGGCTTTGTTGCTCTTTATGAGCAGTAGCCAAGTTGCTGTCATTGACCATAAGTCATTAATTCTTTGTGATGGACGTGAAGGTCATTCCTTTGCACTTTTAGGGAAAACAGAGCCGGGCTTGCTTTTTCGAAATACTGTAGGTGTTAACAGACAGCTAAAGCCATAGGATTTTCTAGAACTCTCTGTTCTGCAAACACACTTACCACAATGACGCCATATAGGCAGACATTATTAGCAGCATTTGACTGGGCTCATTAATGTGTGATCTTGGGTTGCTCATTTGCACATTTACATATCATTAACAGTGATGTGCGGAGTTTCTCCTATACTTCACTGGCTTTAATAAATGCAATGTAATGTATGTGACAGAAACTTACAGTAAATAGATACAAGAGGAGATCTCACACCTTGCTCCTTAAACTCAACTGTGGAATAACTCATGAGGAATTTATGATTAAAACCATCATGCCACAAAAAATATAAAGTCCTGGCATCCAACAAAAGGAGGACTGAAAGCCAAATCACAGGAAACTGCAAGCATTTGTCTGGTAGGGAAACAAGGGCTTCTGTAAGTAAAATGTTAGGTTTCGTGATTTCTAGCCCTATCACTCTTCTTAATTTCAGCACAATCCTCCTAACTCTTGATCAGCATAGCCAGAAGAGTAGCATTCAGATTTGAAAGCTAAGTAACACAGGGGCGTACCCAGGATCAAAACTGGGGGGGGGGGCAAGGGGCAGGGCCAAGGCACGGGAGGGGAGGGGCCACAAAGTGGGATGTGGGCGGGGCTACAGAGCCCAGGTGGAGCGCACAGCTGTGGGCGAGAGCGGAGCTGCCGGCAGGGCTGGTGGGCAGAGGCGGAGCCCAGCCCAGCGGAGTGCGAGTTCGCCGTTCCCACCCACCGCGTCCCATCCTCCAGCTTCCCTTCGCGCTCTCTGGTTCCCTGCCGCGCTTGGCCTTGCCGGAGGGCGTGACGGGGAGCTGGAGGGAGGGCGTGTCACGGTGGGCGGGAACACCGAACTCACGCTCCGCCGGGCTGTGCTCCACCTCTGCCCACCAGCCCTGCCGGCAGCACCACTCTCGCTCACGGCTGCGCCGGCCCTGCTTCTGGGGGGCAGCTGCCCCCCTGCCCCGCGCTGGGTACGCCCATGAAGAAAGCATTCAGACCATTGCATGATCTAGCAGTGCAACAAAAATGGGACAAATACAAGAGAAATCTTCTTATACGCAACAGCCGCTAACAGGTTATTAATTGCATCAAACTGGAAAGGAGAAAAAGTACCAACAGTAAGGGAATGGCAGAATAAGTTATTAGACTATGCAGAATTGGCTCAACTGATTAAGGGGAAATACAAAACAATCATTCACACAAAAATGGGATATGTTCAAGAAATACCTACAAAAATATAACAGCGACATAATATCTATGGCAGCATTTGAATGACCCTTGTGTAAATTATATACTATTAAACAAGGAAATACGGTACGATATGCTATAAGAAATTAAAGTAAGAGTAAGGTAAGAAGTATAAGTACATTCAATGTCATAAATGTAACTTACATCGGGAAATGGCAGGAAGTCTGTTTTTATATGATTTAGTTTATTAGAATTTAGTTCATTGGAATTAACATTCTGATATATTTTTGTTTAGTTTAAAATTATAAGGAAAAAGCATGTACATATACAAGTGTAAAATAATATCTAATGGTTTAAGTATTTAAGGTTGTACATGTACCAAAGACTATGTATGGATGTAAATTAGCAAATAAACAACAACAACAACAACAACAACAACAACAACAACAACAAATGGGACACCTTCAAAAGAAACAGGATTTTTAAAATGGCAGTAGACTAAAAAGGGGGATTCATTGACCCAATGCATCTCGGACCTTACTGGTCCTTCTTGGGGGAAAATTTAGAAAACGGTAATTCAAAATTCAGTTGTACTACCTTTTCTGTTGGATCAATAAACCACATTGTCTCCTCCCTTCTTTCCTGATCTAGTGAACACCAAAATGTCAGGAGGAGGTCAGTAATCCTTTGAACTAGAGATGCCTAAAACAGCCTAGTAGTATCTGCATGGAAGGTATCGCTCCTGCACCTAATCAAATTTATCTGGTTTAGTTTGGAAGGGAAAAGTGGCCACCCAAAACTAAAGGAATTGTTTATGCATTTTCAGGAAAACTCCCTTGGTATGAAGAATATATATATATATAAGAACCCCCCACCCCACCCCCCAAAAAAACCACCCTGAGTCTGATGATGGTTGAGCATCCTCAGTGGTCTCCAGGAGTTATGGGGAAAAGATAAAAGAAAACAAAGGAAGAGAGGATTGGTTCAGCCTTAGTCCCTAAAGCTTTTGATACCCTGGAAGATTGTATATCTGGATGATACCCCAAAGAGAAGAACTCCTGTATTGCTGTGTCCAAATTTTGGCTTACAAATAACTACTGAAAACCTATTTAGCTAATAACCTTACCTATTATTTTTCTCATGGAAAACACCACATGGTGATCAGTACCTTATTTTCTGTCTCTTTAGACAATAATTTGGCCTCAGATATGCCCTTAGGAGCCAATTATAATTGTGCCACACTCTCGAATGTTCTTTATAGCTATGAACTCTCTGACCTGTGGGCTGTGACATTTTCCGTGTGCCAGGATTATAAACCATTTAGGAGGTTTGTGGGAAGTCTCATATTTTGTTGTTCTCTGGCACAAGTCTCAACGCCCTTGGAATGCTTCTGCTGTTGGAAACTCCATTCGAAAATGCCACGAGCTTGTTCCAGCAGATGCGGAAGCCAAGCTGAGCAGCGGCTGGTTGCCTATGGAACCTTCCATGCGTTGTGGCTGAACCGCAGGAGGGTGTTTGAGCACCCACACAGGCCTGGCTCAGTGAAAGGCTGTGAAAGAACAGTGCTGGTTGAGAGCTGGGATTTGTGCCGACAGACAATTTTGAGCCTTAAGAAAGTGAGCTGAAGGAAGAAGACCCGACGGGAACCAAAAAACCAGATGTTGACATCATCAAGCCTTTAATTGGTGTCACGTGTTGGTTTTGAACAAAGAGCAAGACATAGCACATGGGACTACAGTGGTGCCTTGCTAGACGAATTTAATTCATTCCATGGGTCTTTTCTTATAATGAAAAATTCATCTAGCGAATCCCATAGGAATGCATTGAATTTTTTTTGAATTTTTTTTTTGCCCATAGGAACGCATTAATTGAATTTCAATGCATTCCTATGGGAAACCGCGATTTGCTAGATGAATTTTTCATAAAATGAATTTGTCTAGCGAGGCAACCTCCGCTCGAAAAATCATTTCGTTAAGCGGAAATTTCGTTAAGCAGGGCATTCGTTAAGCGAGGCACCACTGTATAATCAAGGAGGGAGGAATTAGGGAGAAGCCCCTTCTAAATCAGAGCCCCCTTCAAGAAGGCCCTCGTGGGTCCATGACTTCCATGTCCTACTCAATTAAAATTAACACCATAGGTTATGAATGGAAAGAACAGATCCAGCTGCCCAAGTCTGAGGAATGCAACTGCCATGTATGTGCCATGTAGCTGAGTTTTTGTTAAGCATTGGGTCCCTGATCTAAGGAATTGCATGGATAGTGGTTGCATAAGGCATGAAGCAAAATAGGCCATGCAGTTCTGGTCTGAAAGAAGGTGTGGTTTGTCCAACTTTGTCCTAAGAAGATAAGGTCACTCGTCTAATCATGATGACTATGTGATATATGACATAAAATTACTGGGGCAGACAGCATACTTATACTTGGTTGTATTGAAGGGAGAGATTTGCCAATTGTGTTACTGAGCTAAATCTGATCATATAGTCTGCATTGTATAATTCTGAGTATGGCTTAGCCACCCCCCCCATTGCTCTCTTTGCCTCTCTGTGTGCCAAAGGGTAAGCCAGACAGAATGCCCTGCTAAGCTATCAAGGCCGGATGACTGTCTTGTCTGACGCTATCAGTCTGACGCACAGAACAGGCATTCAAGGCTGCTGGAAGATGCTACCGGGGTAGCATGAGTCAGCATGTGTTTATGCACAGGACTGGACACAGCAAGATCCTTATATGTACTTGTGATCCCCTTGCGTGCGCACATTTACAGAGGAGGGGGAAAGGAGCCCAAGAAGTGTATAAGAAGCTTTGCAATTTGTGTTTCTTTACTCTTGTCGTGAAGCTTGGTCACCAAGAGTCTCTTATTAATAAGAAATTAAATTCTTTCTCTGAATTCAACCCTTGGGGTCTTGTTGACTGCCTCTGTCCTTGCCTGGGCACAACTTAAGGACCCTTAGTAGCTGATAAGGCTACAGTATGTGACAGTAGTGATCACCAAGTTATGGGAAGAAGCAAAGAGTGACATCGAAGTTGGTCATACTCAGACTAGACCCTTTGAAATGAATGAAATCAATTGATTTCAGCGGTATCTTCTGAGTATGGCTAACATTGTTGGCATACATTGGATCTTACCCAAAATAGGTATAACCACAAAACATAAAAAGATCCCATTTTGTCTGGTAAATGTAAACTCTGGGTATGACACAAGCTTTTCTAAGCAGCAGTGGCGATTGTATACATTTCAGCATTTGCTTTAAGTTTCATGGCAGGCAGTTGTTGTGAAAGGAAATCTGTGCCAAGGGAATACTAAATACAGGAATGGCTTGCTAGCTTTTGCTTTGTAAAGTTAATCCACCAACATAAACATGCTGTTGCTCTTACAAGCTACAAATGTGCACTATTCTATGGCACTTTCATAAGGTAGACTATATTTACTATGCTCTTCAGGCCTATTCATATTGACTGGAGGATGTGCATTCTAGAAAGAAAAAAACCAGCACAAACCCAAGGAAAGATGCAAACCTCATCCCACTATTTTGATGGCAGACATCCCATCGATTTTAATGACCCTGGATTCTGAGCAAGAGTTATACTTGGAAACATGGTTTATTGGATAACATTTTGGCTCTGCAGAGAAGTGCCATAAATGTTTCTAAAAGACCTTTTTGACACCGCTCATAAAGGGACATTCTGGGTAAGGACAAAATAGACCAGAACTGACTACACATTCCATTTCCAAGGCTATTGTGGCAATTTTTTAAAACCTTTGTAAGGAATACATTGTGGCATAAAATCAGCCAGCACTTGGACCAGATACTTTTCTGTGTAGCACCCATCCCAAGGAATAGCCAGGCTGAGTACCATCCATTGAGGACCATCATTATAGAGCAAGCTTTATAGCATAGATTATAGCAGAATCACACCCAACTATTATAGTGACAAATGGTGGTGGTGGTGGAGGAGGTTCTATGGCTTATTCTAGGGAAATAAGAGGTAAGTTTGAAGATAGTCCTGCTGAACCGGGGGTAGAAAGAATAAGAAATGGCTTATTTTGAATGAGTCAAATATAGGATGAGTGTCTTTGGGGAGTTGATAGGTGGTGTGTATTTGTCTCCCATAGATTCTTCTGGGGTGGTTTGTGGGGAAAGGCATGAGAACCAACATGGCCCAATTAACTGCTTGTTACAGGCAGAGAAGGAGCTGCAGCAAGAAAAAGTTGGCAACCCCTGTAAGGACATAGGAGCCTGGCTAGGGGAAAAAAACTTGGCATTTTAGTCTTATTTCACTTAATAAATTAGCTACTTCTTATGCATAAGATTGCTTTTGAATTCCTAACCTTCTAAATGGGCTGACATTCATTATGAACAAAGATTTTTCTTCCTCATTTTCTCCTCAAGTGGATTCCCCCCCCCCAGCAATTTAAATTTAACAAGTTTTCAGCAATTTAATTCTATTAAAGTATCCCTTTAAATATGTATTTTGAGAGAAAATAATACTTTGAGAGAAAATAATCTTTATTTCAAGAGAAATATTTACAGCTGACGCCAGCATGTTTATTCAAAAGTACCGGTAAGTTCAACTATACTTATTCCTAGGTACATATGTACCGTGTTTCTCATATTATAAGACACGTCTTATATTTATTTTTTCCTCAAAAAAACACACTATGGCTTATTTTCAAGGGATGTCTTATTTTTTTCCTCCTCCTCCTGCCGCGGCCGGCATTGCTGCTGCGCCTATCACTATGTCTTATTTTCGGGGTATGGCTTAAATTCCTTGAATGCTTAAAAATCCTGCTATGGCTTATTTTATGGGTATGTCTTAAAATATGAGAAACAGGGTAATGGACATAGTATGTAATCCTTAATACCATGCATTTTTGTGCATCATCTTTTGAGTTTGATAGCATAATTCTGCCTGAGGAAGAATTCTGAAACTTGACAGTTTGCAGTAATCTAGAGCCAAATATATATAATTTATTTTTTCTTGTACTTTATGCTGCAATATGTATAAAGGCAGCCTTTCAAATGTATTTCTGAACCAAACTGAAGAAATGGCTTGTAAGCACATTCACTGCAGTTTTGATGCTGGGCTCTGTCGTCTTCTTGTTGCTGTACTGTGAAAATATATCTGACGGTGCATGTTTATGCAATTCACAGATCCATTGTTAACTTACAACAGTGGTAACTTGGTTCTCAAACATAATTCGTTCCGGAAGTCCATACCAAAACCAAAGAGTTCCAAAACCAAAGTACGCTTTCCCATAGAAAGTAATCACACTTCTTCACTGGCTGTGATGATGAAAAATAGTTACCAGTAGTAATTTTCCTAAGGTAAAGGGTAAAGGGGCCCCCGACCATTAGGTCCAGTCGTGTCCGACTCTGGGGTTGCGGCGCTCATCTTGCTCTATAGGCCGAGGGAGCCGGCGTTTGTCCGCAGACAGTTTCCGGGTCATGTGGCCAGCATGACAAAGCTGCTTCTGGCGAACCAGAGCAGCACACGGAAACGCCGTTTACCTTCCCGCTGGAGCGGTCCCTATTTATCTACTTGCACTTTGATGTGCTTTTGAACTGCTAGGTGGGCAGGAGCTGGGACCGAGCAACGGGAGCTCACGCCGTTGCAGGGATTCGAACCGCCGACCTTCTGATCAGCAAGCCGTAGACTCTGTGGTTTAACCCACAGCGCCACCTGGGTCCTGAGTAATTTTCCTACTCATGTTGAAATACAGTGAGGCCAAACTTGCACCAGTAAAGCACCACACATCCACAAGTCTAGACAGATTTATATGCATTCTCTGTACTTTGCCAGCCCCATAACCACCTCTGACCTGGCAGATCCAAACACCTCAGGGTAATATCTGTAACTGACAGTTTGCCAGAGTTTCACTGTGCCCCAAATCTGTGGTCTGAGGTTTCTGCCACGTGTTAGGGCTAAGTCTGAATATCAAAAGTTTCCTCCTATGATGTTGGGTAAATTCTCTCCCTCCCTGTCTCCAACCCCCTCTCTCTTATATTTCTATTTATGATTCAAGCTTGGCATCAGTTTTTTTAAAGAGCTGCAGCAGTGCCTCTGTGTGCATGAGTCTCCATGTTACATATTCTACCTTGAAGTATGGGTTGGAGGAGCATTGTACTCAGGTGGGTTTGGGCTGCAGGTGTTTGAGTTTTGGACTCCTGGCTGTGTTAGCATGCAATTTTCCTGTTTTATCGACTATAATTGAAGGGTACCAAAATCCAGATACCCAATTTTCCAGACACCAGAGAACGTGGAGCCTGAAGATTGGCTCCTGGGTTGAGTCATAGATGCCACCAGCAGAGCTCCAGGACTTCTTTTTAAATATTGATCTTTATTATTTTAAAAAGCATAAATACAAGCATCACACAATTCACAGACATACACACAATCAAGAAAAAAGTTACATAGAAAATCCAAAACAAAAAAAAGAAATGAAAAATTATACTAACAAAATACAAAAAAACCTTAAAAAATAAAAAAAGATTTTTTTAAAAAGCATTGTTCTTCCAATTATTCCGTCTATAATTTCTATTATTCCTAATTTATCACACATTCACAATAGCTGTTTATCCTTTTCCCTTTGTTGTAAATCAAGTTCAGCCTAGGCCTGCTATTAGAGATTTCGATATTCCATTTTTCAATAAATATTCTTTAAAGATCTCCCATTCTTTTTTTACTTTTTTGTTTTGTTTGCCCTCTTACTCTTGCTGATGTTGTTGCCAATTGGATATATTCTACCATCAGTGTTTGCCAATCTGCTATGTTTGGTACTTTCTCTGATTTCCAGCTTCTAGCTATCAGGATCCTCGCTGCTACTATTCCATACATAAGTATGGCTCCAGGACTTCTTTTGATGGTGGAGCCCCAGTTCTGGAAGAGTTGTAGCAAGAGTACAAGAAGTGGACGTTGAAGGCAAGGATAGGCAGGGAGTGATTTCTTTAGTTTAAGGATCTGGAAATCGCAGCCTCAGAGTTGTGATCCTTTCCTCTAGTGAGTGGCTGCTGTTTGCAAATGTTCCAGGTGAGTTTGAGCCTTGGCATTTCTTTGCTAAAGTGAATGCACCTGCAAGAACAGGACCCCTCTTTGCTTTCCTACCTACGGTCTGACTCCTAGAAAATATCATTCACTTTTACATTTTAAAAACACCTTTTGCCATTTAAAATACTTACAGCAATCAGGTGATTCAGCTGGCTCAAATAACAACTTCCTCCTGCCTGTATTTTGCCCCCATTCCTTTTTAATTTTTTAATTTTATTGATTTATTTATTTATACTTATACATCACACAAACAAGCATTGAATTAAACGAACAAACAATACAAAACAGAAAAAAAATGCAAAAACAAAATTACAAGGATGTAAACATAACAACATAAAAAATTAAAAAATTAATTTTTTTAAAAAAACATTATATTCTCCCCAAAAAGGGAAAATAAGAACGAAAAACAACACCAAAAAAGAAGAAAGAGAAAAAAGAAGAAAGTTTTTTTTTAAAAAATGACTTCCAGCTAACTCCATGTGGTTCTTTATTCCTCATATTACTGGTTGTCTGTAATGATTAAATTTTTGGAGAAATGTTCTAATTACCTGTGAGATTTTTATTCTACGCTAAGCCAAGTATGAATCTGGGAATCGGTTCTCTTCATACAATTTATAAAGACTTCCCACTCTCTCCTTATTTTCTCATTAGAATAATTTCTTATTAAACCTGTAAATTTGGCCAATTCGAGATATTCTGACAGTTTAAGAACCCATTCTTCTGTTGCCGGTGTTATGTTACTTTTCCAATGTTTAGCAATTACTATCCTGGCTGCTGTTACTGCATCAAAAAATATTCCTTTGGTTTCTTTTGGGATGTCTGTTGTTAAAAGGCCCCCATTCCTTAAAGGGCGAGGACTTGCGCAGCTCAGCCTATTAGCAAAGTGTTCATCATTTAGACGATCTGCCTTTCCACTCAATCAGTTCCTACCAGGGCAGTCTCGAGCAGGTCGCACGCCCTGGCGCCGAGGGGCGGAGATCGCTCCGGTGCCCTCACCCTCGCAGGGCGCAGCATGGCTTCCGCACGGCTTTGCCGTGCAGCGCCCGGCCTACCGGCCCGGCGCCCTAGCACCCCGCGCCACCGGAACTCTACCTAGAGCCGGCCCTGGTTCCTAGCACATCAGAAGTCTACCCACTCTTTTACCTTGCTATTAAAAGAGCACCAGAGATGCTCGAGGCATTTGTTCTTTGCAGGTTCCAGTACCAACTGTCCTGATCCACACCTTGCAAAGCAATGTATAGATTGGAGCACAGTCATCCTTCAGATTTTGCGTCTCTACAAATTTTGCAGTGCAGTTCTTGGCTCAAAACTCTGAACAAATATGTGCATAAAATATGGTTAGAAATGGATATTGTATGAGAAGATAACTGGTCATATTTTCTTGCATCTTTTCCACTATGTAGGTTCAGTGCAGGTGGAAGGAAGGCATGTCCGTGTTCCGAAGCTTCAGAGTGGTAAACCTAAACCATCATTATCATAATTATCTCTCTATACTATATTTGCAGTAGCCTGTCATCACAATGTTTTCATTGGCTATTGCCCAAGGTTCTAAAGGCTTGGGCTGCAGTAGGAGGAGGGAGCAGGAGCAGAAAAAAGGAGGAAAGATGCATCTGTAGTAAATGAATTTGCAGGAAGGGTTAAGGGAAAGCCTTGGTGAGGACAAGAAGGGTTCTCTCTGTGTGATAGTTTTAGTTAATTGGTGACGGGAGAGAAGAGAAAGGAAGAAGTGGAGAAGTGGCAGATGGAAGTGGGTGGGACTAAATGTGGCATGTGGAAGAATGAGGCAGAATATGGGATATTTCATTAACCCCTTGCAATGCAGGAATCTGAACTAAAGCATCCATGACTGATGGCCATCCAACCCCTGCTCAAAAACCTCCAAGGAAGGAGAGTCCACTGAGGGAGCCCATTCCTTTGTCAAACAGCTCTTACTGTCAGAGAGTTCTTCCTGATGTTGAGTTGGAACAGGCATCCCCAAACTGCGGCCCTCCAGATGTTTTGGCCTACAACTCCCATGATCCCTAGCTAACAGTACCAGTGGTCGGGGAAGATGGGAATTGTAGTCCAAAATATCTGGAGGGCCAAAGTTTGGGGATGCCTGAGTTGGAATCTCCTTTCTTTTAACTTGAAACCATTAGTTCAGGTCCTACCCTCTGGAGCTGGAAGAAACAAGCTTTCTCTGGAGAGGCAGGGCACGGCCACACAGGTGAGGCCACTTGGTATTCGCTGCACCTGGTGGAAAGAGCCAGCAGGGGATATAAGGCCAGCATTTCCTCTCAGCTCTTTGCCACAGCAACACACTCTCTGCCTCGCCGTGTGCCTCCTTACCTTTTGACTGTGACGTCGTGCTCTGACCCTCGGACTGTGACTTTGTGCTTTGACCTTTGGACTGTGACTTTTTCCCTTCTGCTTCTTGACCCTTGGACCTCTGCTCTTTGGACATTCGTGCCTACCATCTTGCCCCCGGTCCCGACGCTCCTTGCTGGGACTTCGCTAGTAAGCATGACAACGATTTACCTAGAACAGTGGGAGAGGTTTTGGCAAGTGGATATCCGATTTACCGCCTGCTATACTGTCAGGGGTTCTTGCGACTACTCCAGAGTAACGACGCTCCACATGCTTGTCTTTAAACAGTATTTTATTGGTGCACTCTATTTACAGTGAGACAGGTGTGGAAAACATGTCTGCTCATTCCGATGCAGAATCTGGCCCTGCCCCCCCCCGCGCGTGATTTCCTCCAACATAAGAGTCTTGAGACAGTGAATCTCCTCCCCTTTTTTCTCCTGCGTAATTCCCTAACGGGAGGAAAGGGTCTACGCTCCATGCTTTCCTTTCCCCCCTTTCCCCCTCTCTCTCCTCCCTCCTGTGTAGCCGGGGCTCTCCCATGCTGCCAGAGCCCTGGCACTCTCTCTCCACTTCCTGACTGGCCTCCTCAGAGCCCTCGCTTCCATCACTGCTTGGGGAGGAGCTACTTCTGATGCAAGGGGGAGGTTCTCTATACTGTCTCCCCCTTACATATACCATAAAAGAGAACTTTATGAAAATGTTCTTTAGGTGGTATCTGACACCATCAAAACTTGCAAAGATTTATAAAGTCCAATCTGTGCTGGAAATACGATAAAGCCGAAGGGACAATGATTCATGTTTGGTGGAGCTGCGAGAAGATCAAGAATTTGGGGGGCATTATACACGAAGAGTTGGAAAATATGCTTAAAATCCCCGTAGAAAAGAAAGCAGGGGCGTATCTATTAGGTTTATTAGGGAAGGATATCCCACAGGAAAAGAAAACAATATTTCTATATACCACGGCAGCCACCAGAAGAGTCTTTGCCAGTAAATGAAAAGGTGAGACAATACCCACAAAAGAAGATTGGATATGTAAATTAAGTGAATTTAAAGAAATGGCAAAGTTAACAGTAGCCATAAGGCTCCAGACAAATTAAAAATTAAGATTAGAATGGCAATGTTTTGAGGAGTATATGGAAAAACACTGCTCTAAAAAGAATATGTTGATATGCATGGATTAAGCATGTAAAGTACAAGCAAGAACAATAATTAGAAATGGTTATAAGAGATGTATTATCCAAAGAATGCAATGAATTTAAATTTGAGAATGCAATGAATTTAAAGGAAGTTGAGTCGTGGTGGAGGGAAGTCACGGGGGTATGTAGGGCTTGTTTGCAGTGTAGAGTGTACATGTATTTTCTTTAATTTTGTATTAGTATTTGTATGTTTATTTTATTTCAATTTTCTGTATCATTTATTAAGAAATAAAAAAATTAAAGAAAAGAAAAAAGAAGAATATGACCATCCTATCTTCTCTTGGCCTCCTCTTAAACATATGCAACTCACTCAAAAGTTCCTCATAAGGCTTGACAGCTTCAAATATAGGACTGGTAGGATGAAAATGGGGTTAGTAGTTGGGTTGGGTAGGGGAACCTCTACGGGGCTAATGTGGAAAAGTGGTAGGGGATTAGTGAATGGATCTGAGTTCCCTCTAGTAATTCATAAGAGCCCTTCTGGCATCACCGGGGAGGGAGGTTGTGGGCACCACGACCCTTTCACGTGCCAAGGGGATGGCTGCCATCCCCTCCGGCCATTGGTTGATTCCCGGACACGTCACCCCCTGCGTGTCCAATCCGGATGCAGCAGGGGTGTGGCTTGCGTCTTTAAATGCAAGCGCGCGGCCGGGGCTCGGTCTCTTTGTTCCAGCCCCTAGGCATTGGATTATATCAGAAAGGTCTTTGGTGGGAGGGGGGAGGTTGCTGTCATCACCTCCCCCAAATGCTGAGGGGTACTTCCTTAAGGAGTCCGGGGGCGTGGCCAAGTCCAGAACCGTGGAAGGTGAGGGCCAAGGCACGGCCTCTACCGGTGACCCCAGGGTGAGTTCCTAGTGGATCCGCATCGCAGGTCTCACCCAACGGCGGTTAACCCTTCTCAGACTGCCAGCACAACGGGCTGGAGTCGGGTATAGTTGGTTAGATCCAATGCCTAATGACAATACCTCTCTACAATCCGTAATCAATAAAGTTGTGGCCTTTTACGCCCATTAACCTTATATCATGGTGTCCTGAGTTTTTATTCATCGGGGAAGGTCGGGGTATCGCCACGCAAAAGTGTATTGGCAGTGATGGGCGAAGACCAGTTCTATTTTGATGCCAAGGTCAGTTATCCTTAGAGGGTGAGCAACAGAATACATTATTTCCTAGATTCTACTGTACCTTAGCAGCATGTTTCCTCACACTTTGGAAGAGGAAGTTTAGTAAATGCAGCTGTGGTACACTTCAGAGGTATGACAGACTAAAGGTGGGACCCATAGTTCAACCAACTGCAGGTGTAGGCAAAGGTCTGATGACACATTATGTAGTTCTGCTGATGAAGCTAAAAAGATCTGGAAAGGAATGCCCATCAGTAACCCTCTCTGACCTCTTTGCAGGAGGAATTGGGTGTGCACACTTTTAAGAGGTTAGACAACCTTTCCTACTGACTTTCCATTCTTCTGGAGTGCTTTCTGCATTACTGGCAGAAGTGTTTGCTTCCATAAATATGGATTCCACCAAAAAGGCCCAGCCACTTCAGAGTCTTGAAGATGCTTAATTACAAGGAAAGTAAATGCAAAGCTAGTCTTGGCTACTGCTCTTTTGTGGTTACTGCTGGCCATATAATGACATTCACTTTAGTCAAAAGTATAGGCAGCTGGTAAAACTTGGATAGCATTTGGAACATAGAAGAATGTGAGGTCAAATGATGTTTCCAGTTTTCATCTTGCAGCAGAGGATATTGGGTAATTGTCTTTAGGCTAGTATACAAAGGCTTTTCTATGGCTCTTTATAGCTGTTTATGATTTAAAATTAAGACCGTAGCCCTCCTGATTGTTGGGCGGGGGAATATTTTTATGTTTAATACACCTAACTCTGGACCTGATCAGGTAATACTTTCTACCCCTTCCCATCACCAAAGTTGTCTCGAGTCAGTTCAACACATGAGTTAAGAGCTCTCTGAGCTTAGCATCAGCAACTTCTGTGGTTTCTGAAGCTCTGAAATGTACCTTATAAAATTGCTATGGCTCGGGCTTGGGAGCTCCACCTTCACCTCTTCCCCTATTCATGTAGGTATACCATTCAATGGGGGTTGGGGGGAATTGCCAAAATAAAGGTGGAACTGACCATCAAGTATATTGTCTGCTGGGAGATCAACTGGTGCTATGCAATCAAACCAGGCAGAGGGCCTTTTTGGTAGCTGTACCAGTGTGGTGTAGTGGTTAAGAGCAGTGGACTCATAATCTGGTGAACCGGGTTCGCTTCCCCGCTCCTCCACATGCAGCTGTTGGGTGACCTTGGGCTAGTCACACTTCTCTGAAGTCTCTCAGCCTCACTCACCTCACAGAGTGTTTGTTGTGGAGGAGGAAGGGAAAGGAGATTGTTAGCCACTTTAAGACTCCTTAAGGGGAGTGAAAGGTGGAATATCAAGTCCAAACTCCTCCTCCTCCTCCTCCTCTTCCCACACTGTGGAATGCCTTCCCACGAGATGTGAAGAACTATCTGACTTTTAGAAGACATCTGAAGCCAGCCCTGTATAGGGAAGTCTTTTAATGTTTGATGTCTTACTGTGTTTTAATTTGTTGGAAACCGCTCAGCGTGGCTGGTTAGATGGGCAAATTATAAATAGCAAATTATTATTATTATTATTATTATTATTATTATTATTATTATTATTATTAAATTATATGAAACAAATATATTTTAAATGTAAAGCTGATAAGTGGGGTTATATAGAAGGTATTTATTTATTTAAGCTGATGTGAAAATGTGGAGAACTGGAGATAAGACTGGATAAATGAGAAACCAAAACTGGAAAATCCACCCATCTGAGTGTACCTCAGCACCGAGGAGGAATCCTGCAGGCTTGCTGAGCATCTTTTCCACAGTGGAGACCCCTCTACCATTTCAGAATAAATATTGGGTGGCTGAACTTTCTCCCCAACTCCTGGTACTTGTGATAGCCTCCTTCAGCTGATACATTTCCCCACAAATGGTGAGGAAAATGTAAATGACTGACTGACTGACTGACTGGAAAAGAGACCATATGGTGTATACCTGCACGAGCCCTTCATAGCTGACATGAGTCATGTGTCTCAGTCTACAAATGATATTTGAAGTTGTTAACAGATACAAAGTCTCCAGGCCAAGATGTATCTATTACAAATTTGTTTTCATGGTGCATTTTATTTCTTGTCCAAAGTTATGTTGATAACTGTCCTTCCCAGTTAGTTAACCTTTTGAGTGTGTGTGTGTGTGTGTGTGTTTGTGTGTAACTAACTAACTAACTAACTAACTAACTAACTACACACACACACACACACACACACACACACACACACACACACACACACAACAAACACACACATGGAGCATAATATGAATGGTTACTCTGTGTCTCCTTAGGTATTCCCTCCATTGTATCTCACTTTCTCCTTAGCCAGGCCTAAATGAATTGTCCAGGTGTTAGAGGCCATGAGGGAAAACATTTGATTTTTCTCCCCCCCCCCCCCGGCCCTAGGGCAATATATACTGGAGTAAAAATATCAAGTTTCTCCTTAGCAGAGTTGGGTGTTTATGAGCTCTAT
The DNA here is from genome assembly GCF_965207765.1 of Zootoca vivipara. Lineage (NCBI taxonomy): Eukaryota > Metazoa > Chordata > Lepidosauria > Squamata > Lacertidae > Zootoca > Zootoca vivipara. Next base: position 6,625,681 of record NC_142588.1, on the reverse strand, counting down.
TCAGGGTGACTGCCCCATGTGCTTTGCGAGCAGATTGCTGTAGTCCGAAATGCTCAAGACATCACAGAGGTCCAAATGTTGTCCAAAGCCAAAACAAATATGGCAGTTTGGGCCTTTGGGAAACACAAACCAGTCAGTCAAAATGTATATATAAACAGTAACAAATTTCAAATTCGTGGTCTGTGCAATCATTGAATGGCAAAAATGTTTTGGAGGTGCTTTTAGGGTGTGTGTGTGTTTGTGTGTTGTTTTTTTTAAAAAAAGAGGGACAATGTTTTCAAATGAAGTTTTTGCCCAGTGATTTGGAATGAAGGGAATTGTCTCATGATATAAGATGGCTAACTTGACTGAGCACCAATTGTTGTTCTACAAGTGGCAAGCACACACACAAGCTCTTATCAAGTATGAACATCTGGCACCCAGTGCAGATAGCTGGAAAGGTTTGGGCCTTTATTTAAATAATGTAGCATCAAGGAAGCCTAGCTGTGTTGAAAGAGTTACTCCTAGGTTTGGGTGCACATAATTGCAGGCTTTGCACACCCCCCCCCCTCCTACCATTTTGGAGGGGAATTCCAAGGCATGGAATGGGCTTGTCTTGGAGCTGGGTTGAACCATGATTGAATGCTATGGATGTTATGAAGCCGGAGGAGACATGGAGGCAGTTTGCCTCCCCACCCATGCCAGGTATTTGGAGTCAAGCCCAGCTGCATGGCAGAAGCGTGAAGGTGGCAGGACTGCTTCTGTTGTATAAGCAGCAGGGAAAGATCAGGAAAAGGTAGAGGTGTGTGTGGGGGAATAAACAAGAGGAACAGAAATAAATAGCAAGATAGGATTGGGAGGACAGTTAGTGGGTTTGCAATAGGTAGTGTGGGGGATGTGGGTGGCGCTGTGGTCTAAACCACTGAGCCTAGGGCTTGCCGATCAGAAGGTCGGCGGTTCGAATCCTTACGACAGGGTGCACTTCCATTGCTCAGTCCCAGCTCCTGCCAACCTAGCAGTTCGAAAGCACGCCTGTGCAGGTAAATAAATAGGTACTGCTCCGGCGGAAAGGTAAACACCATTTCCATGTGCTACTCTGGTTTCACCAGAAGCAGCTTAGTCATGCTGGCCACATGACCTGGAAAAATGGTCTGCGGACAAACGTCGGCTCCCTCGGCCAATAAAGCAAGATGAGCACCGCAACCCCAAAGTCATGGACTTAACTCTCAGGGGTCCTTTACCTTTAACTTTTTTAATAGGTAGTGGAAAGGGATGGGTTTTCATCAGCCATGTCTGATTATGAGTCGGAGCTCTTAGGCTCAACAGCAGAGACCCCAAGTGGTGGCTATAAACCCTGTATTCTGGCATAAGAGTGGGATGAGAAGGCTCCACAACAGGATATATGTTGAGAACTCTGTGTCCACATGAAAGCACTGAGAATGTTTCTGCAGAGTTGGTGAATTTTGGAGCTCTCTTCCCATGGAAGAGACCCTCAGCCCTGGAAGCAAAAGAGGAAGAAGGGCTGTAAAGTCCTCCCATCTTTACCCGCCAAGCTACTGAAGTGAAGTGCATGCATTTCTTTGTACGGTTGCCAGCGTTCCTAGCATGAGAGCAAAATATAGATGGCAGAACTCCATAGCCCGGTCATTCCATACTGTTACTGTCACCAATGCCAGCAGAAGAAGAAAAAAGTAGAAGTTATGGCCTTGTGTGGGGTGTGTTGGGAGTTGGGCTGGGATCAGACCAGCCTTGCGCTGCACATCTGCAATCTGCTGTTTGTCTAGAGCAGGAAAAAGGAGGTGTGATATCTTCCTTCTGATCTCTGGCTATAGCCCCATGGAGGTGATTCTCTCTTGGTACTGTAAGGGGGAAACGTTTGGGCACCTTTTCCTGTTTTAATTAAGTTCCTGGATTTGCTGGATGGCAAGATCAGGCTTGTGCAGATGTGAGCCTACCCCCACCCTCCCTTGGAGAAACTGAGAGGTTTCTAATAGAAATGTCTCCCTGTGTTCTTTGCTCACATCCTAAACCTGTAATTTCCACTGCTGCCGCCAAGGACTATTACAGGCTCTTCTTCAGCTGTTTCTGATTTCCACTTGCTTTACATTTATATTTTAGCTTCAGCTCAGGGCAAGTCACAGCTTGTCCTGCCGCAGTTCCTACCTTCAAAAGGTCAACCTGCTTGTTACACAGAGCGCAGAAACAAATGAGCAGACTCGTAAGGAAATGCTGGAAGGTTCCCGAGGCTGTCTGGCTTCAGCAACCAGTTGGGCGAAACAGGGTGACCAGATGAGAAGGAGGTCTGAGTGTGTTGATTAGAGGGAGAACTGATGGGCATGAGAGTTTGCCTCACACCCTAGGGACAATCTACATCAGGCATCTCCAAACTGCGGCCCTCCAGATGTTTTGGCCTACAACTCCCATGATCCCTAGCTAACAGGGCCAGTGGTCGGGGAAGATGGGAATTGTAGTCCAAAACATCTGGAGGGCCAAAGTTTGGGGATGCCTGATCTACATCAACCAAAATGACCACACTTGGGCAACTAATAAAGTACAGTGGTACCTTGGTTCTCAAACTTAATCCCTTCCGGAAGTCCGTTCCAGAACCAAAGCATTCCAAAACCAAGGTGTGCTTTCCCCTTAGAAAGTAATGCAAAACCAATTAATCCGTTCCAGACTTTTAAAAACAACCCCTAAAACAGAAATTTACTGTAACATGAATTTTACTATCTAACGAGACCATTGATCCATAAAATGAAAGCAATAATCAATATAAAGGTAAAGGTAAAGGGACCTCTGACCGTTAGGTCCAGTCGCGGACAACTCTGGGGTTGCAGTGCTCATCTCGCTTTACTGGCCAAGGGAGCCAGCGTACAGCTTCCAGGTCATGTGGAACCAGAGCAGCGCATGGAAATGCTGTTTACCTTCCCGCTGGAGCTGTACCTATTTATCTACTTGTACTTTGACATGCTTTCAAACTGTTAGGTTGGCAGGAGCAGGGACCGAGCAATGGGAGCTTTTGGAAGTCTGTTTGACTTCCAAAATGTTTGAAAACCAAAGCGCGGCTTCTGATTGATTCAAGCGCCCCAGAAACAATAGCTGACAGCCTCATCGGATGTTCGGCTTCTGAAAAACATTCAAAAACCGGAATACATACTTCTGGGTTTTCGGCGTTTGGAAACCTGGGCGTCCGAGTACCAAGGCGTTTGAGAACCAAGGTACCACTTTTACAGGACCTGCCCTCCATTTTACCTAGTTATCCTAGTGGAGAGATATCACTGTGCACTGGGGGGGGCAGGGGGCCAGCCCCCAATATTTCAGATGAAAGGGCCGCCCCCCCCAAAGTTCAGGGGCGGCCATGTGCACACTCTGTGGGGCCATACCTGCCAAGCCCCTGCTTTAGAAATAAGGGACTGGACCGGAAGTCGCGCTGCAGCCATTTTGGAACTGGGCAGAGCAGCATCAAAAGTCGCTTCTGAGCATGCTCCGCCCAGTTCCAAAATGGCCGCCGCACCAGAATAAACCAGGGGAAAACAAACAAATCCGTTTTTTCGGGTGGGAACAGCTGGAAAAACGGGGTTTCCCCGGGGAATACGGGAGACTTGGCAGCTATGCGTGGGGCGTGCTCACATCATGCATGCACATGTTGTGGGGCATCCACACAACACATCAGCATGGCCCACAGCACCTGCAAGTGATGTCAACACGCTGTGGGGTATGCACATACGCCGTGATCATGCCATCGGGCATGCTAATGTCACGCCGCAGGGCATGCTGACATCACATGGCGCCGGGCACCCTCAATCGCGGGGGCAAGGTGGCACACGTACTGTCTATATGGAAAGAATCACAGCCTCCTTTTGAACTATTGCACTAGAGGTGCCATCTGGTCTAGAAACACTGGGAACAGGAGGAGGACACTTCTGAATCTATAGACTTGACACCTTAGCAGCATAAGATTGGAGAGCAACATCTGGCATCTCAGTTATGGGCAGCACATGGAGTGTTTCTGTATATTTCATCTGTATATTTCATCCTGGGTGTTCTGTAACGCACCCCTTGGCCAGAGCATCCTTCATTTCACATTGGAGAAGGTGGAAGCTGAAATGTTTTGCTATAGTTTATACTTAGATAGCATTTTGGGGACTAAATATAGCATACTGAGATATTTAAATTTTAAAGCATCTGCGGATGCCTGAAAATATAAAGCAAAATGTGAGCACAATTCCGCAGAATTCGGGGAGTTGATTTTGCATGTTACAAGACCAGTGCCAGATTTACGTATGAGCTAAACAAGCTATAGCTTAGGGCCCCTCTCTCTTGGGGGCCCAAAAAAACTAAAGAAAAAAAACCTGGATGTACATTTCCAAAATATAAGGGGGGAAAAAAAACAAATAAAATAAAACCTACATACAGCAACAGTGTCTTGTACTATGTAGGCTCCTATGATATAAGTAATGGGCCCTGCCTGCTCTCCTGCTCCCTAAAATATCACTGGTTTGCTCATTTCTATATCAATCACTTTGATAAAATACATATTTTGTTGTGTGCAAATGGCTTTAGATACCTATTAGGTCCATAAATGACCATATAGCATACAATTTGTTGTTGACAAAGGACAGCTGGAGATATAAAGGGCCCGTTACCTCCAGTAGCTTAGGGCCTCATCAAACCTCAATCCAGCCCTGCCTCAGACTAGTGATTCTTCATGGGTAGAGACTTGCCATGAGTAGTCACACAGAGGACAGGTCTACCAAACACAATCTGCTCTGATCTCCGAAACTGTACATTGAAGCCATAACACAGGCATGCCCAAACTTTGGCCCTCCAGATGTTTTGGACTACAATTCCCATCTTCCCCAACCACTGGTCCTGTTAGCTAGGGATCATGGGAGTTGTAGGCCAAAACATCTGGAGGGCTGCAGTTTGCAGTACTGAGGAAGATTTGGTTTAAAATGTGTTTTGGGTAGCTTAATGATTCGAAGCTATGCTGTATTGATTCACAGATATCATCAATAGCATTTTGTGTGAAAGCTTCATCCCGCAATTGGAAGCTTTAATTAACCCCTGACTTAGCCTTTCCCCTCACACTAGAGGCATGCAATTAGGTTTGGGCATATTTATTTGTAGCTGTTATTATTGCATTTACATCACACCTTTTCTCCAAGGAGCTCAAAGTGGCGTACATGGTTTTTCTCCCCCATTTTCTCCTCACAACAATCATGTGAGGAAGGCTAGGTGGAAAGACTGACTAGCCCAAGTCACCCAGCATATCTCTGGGTACGGAGGCAGCACAACTCTGGAGAAAACAACAGGAAAAGCCCTTCATTTCCCTGCAAACACCATGCTGAACTTGAAGTTAGTTGACTCCTGGGACTGAAACTGTCGATTTCTGATTTAGTGCTTTCTTTGATTAAGTAAATAATGGATACACCTACCAATTAAACCCTGTGGTGTGGCTTTATTACATTGAATACCAAACTGGTTGCTAGAACCTGGAATCAGAATGAAGTTGCAAGTGTGTGTTTTTTTATTTATTTTATTTACAGCACAGCACATTAGTTCTGAAGCGCTGTGAAACTTTCAGGCAGCTTTCTGAAGCTCTGATTTATCATAACTCATCCCAACCCCCTCCTCCAAAATAAACCCTCCAAATGTGGATGGAGCAATTCCATGTGTGACTGATTGATTTAAGGGGGTGTTTATGTGAAGGAAGCTCTGTGGCACAGGGATGTTATTGCTTTTCCACCCCCTGCCAGAGAAGAATCTGACACTTTCTTTCTTTGCTAATATTTCTTTCTATCGCCTGTGGTTCAGGTTTATGGTGTCTTCAATATCTACTAGTGCCTGCTGGGTTTTTTTAAACTCACACTACATGCCCTGCTTTCTCATCAGCATGTACATCCAGAACTGCAGATTCAAGGCCAAATACTACATCTGGTGATTTGCAAGTTTGAATGTCCTCCTTTTAATATTAAGGAATATCTTTCAGTGATGAATGGCAGTTCCATCTCCCACATATTCCGTAATGAACTTTTGGGGTCAAAACTCTGCCTTGTCTGATAGGATGAAGTCTAGGGTTCACGACTTTACATATTTGCATGTTGATTTATGGAAAGCTGTAAGTGTACATGCAGCTCAGAGGTTGCGGAATGCCTGCCATATTCTGAGTAGAAGAAGGTTGCAGAAGAAGAATTTTTAAACTGGATCCTTGTAGGATGCTCTGGGGTGGCTCTGAAAAGCAATTTGCTATTCATAATGGGAAGAAGACAGCCACTGGCGTATTGGTAGGGGGTTTCATTGGGACTGCAGCAGCACCAGCACAAAAAACACCCACCTCCCTAGGCCATGTCAGGCTGCGTTTCGGTGTGTTTTGGAAAATGTGAATTTGGTAAGCTTGCCTTGAAATGTGAGCTGAATTTCCCCCCTTCTCCCTACTCTCTCCAGTTTCTGTCTCTGGCCCCTACTGAACACTCACATTTTGTCCTTGGAAGTTTGCCCATCTCGAATGCCGCTCTTGGGCTGAAAAATGTACCCCACCCCTGAGCAGCCAAATGCCAAAATATGTTACAAGCACCACATCTAGTTTGGCTCCCCGTGGCCCCTGTTGTATAGTTCAAGCTTCATGTCTGAGTGATTGGATGATTGACTAACCCAAGGCCTACAAAGCTCTAGAATCTCTACCCACTTCCAATTCACTTTTTTTTACCCAAATCACTCTTCTGTGAGAGAGCTAATTCTGTATCTTTCTTCTTAGGAAAAGACATCTTCACCCTGCTGGGATATATGCAAATGGCCTTCCTTTGAAAGTAATTTTAATGACATCATTAGGGTACAGAAACCTAGCCCCACTTCCCCTGCCATAATGGAATTCAGCCTTGGCTCATACCAGTTTGGAGGTGTGTGTGTATTTTGCATAATAAAAGGGTAAAGGGGCCCCTGACCATCAGGTCCAGTCGTGTCCGACTCTGGGGTTGCGGCGCTCATCTTGCTCTATAGGCCAAGGGAGCCGGCGTTTGTCCGCAGACAGTTTCCGGGTCATGTGGCCAGCATGACAAAGCTGCTTCTGGCGAACCAGAGCAGCACACGGAAACGCCGTTTACCTTCCCGCTGGAGCGGTCCCTATTTATCTACTTGCACTTTGATGTGCTTTTGAACTGCTAGGTGGGCAGGAGCTGGGACCGAGCAACGGGAGCTCACGCCGTTGCAGGGATTCGAACCGCCGACCTTCTGATCAGCAAGCCGTAGACTCTGTGGTTTAACCCACAGCGCCACCTGGGTCCTGAGTAATTTTCCTACTCATGTTGAAATACAGTGAGGCCAAACTTGCACCAGTAAAGCACCACACATCCACAAGTCTAGACAGATTTATATGCATTCTCTGTACTTTGCCAGCCCCATAACCACCTCTGACCTGGCAGATCCAAACACCTCAGGGTAATATCTGTAACTGACAGTTTGCCAGAGTTTCACTGTGCCCCAAATCTGTGGTCTGAGGTTTCTGCCACGTGTTAGGGCTAAGTCTGAATATCAAAAGTTTCCTCCTATGATGTTGGGTAAATTCTCTCCCTCCCTGTCTCCAACCCCCTCTCTCTTATATTTCTATTTATGATTCAAGCTTGGCATCAGTTTTTTTAAAGAGCTGCAGCAGTGCCTCTGTGTGCATGAGTCTCCATGTTACATATTCTACCTTGAAGTATGGGTTGGAGGAGCATTGTACTCAGGTGGGTTTGGGCTGCAGGTGTTTGAGTTTTGGACTCCTGGCTGTGTTAGCATGCAATTTTCCTGTTTTATCGACTATAATTGAAGGGTACCAAAATCCAGATACCCAATTTTCCAGACACCAGAGAACGTGGAGCCTGAAGATTGGCTCCTGGGTTGAGTCATAGATGCCACCAGCAGAGCTCCAGGACTTCTTTTTAAATATTGATCTTTATTATTTTAAAAAGCATAAATACAAGCATCACACAATTCACAGACATACACACAATCAAGAAAAAAGTTACATAGAAAATCCAAAACAAAAAAAAGAAATGAAAAATTATACTAACAAAATACAAAAAAACCTTAAAAAATAAAAAAAAGATTTTTTTAAAAAGCATTGTTCTTCCAATTATTCCGTCTATAATTTCTATTATTCCTAATTTATCACACATTCACAATAGCTGTTTATCCTTTTCCCTTTGTTGTAAATCAAGTTCAGCCTAGGCCTGCTATTAGAGATTTCGATATTCCATTTTTCAATAAATATTCTTTAAAGATCTCCCATTCTTTTTTTACTTTTTTGTTTTGTTTGCCCTCTTACTCTTGCTGATGTTGTTGCCAATTGGATATATTCTACCATCAGTGTTTGCCAATCTGCTATGTTTGGTACTTTCTCTGATTTCCAGCTTCTAGCTATCAGGATCCTCGCTGCTACTATTCCATACATAAGTATGGCTCCAGGACTTCTTTTGATGGTGGAGCCCCAGTTCTGGAAGAGTTGTAGCAAGAGTACAAGAAGTGGACGTTGAAGGCAAGGATAGGCAGGGAGTGATTTCTTTAGTTTAAGGATCTGGAAATCGCAGCCTCAGAGTTGTGATCCTTTCCTCTAGTGAGTGGCTGCTGTTTGCAAATGTTCCAGGTGAGTTTGAGCCTTGGCATTTCTTTGCTAAAGTGAATGCACCTGCAAGAACAGGACCCCTCTTTGCTTTCCTACCTACGGTCTGACTCCTAGAAAATATCATTCACTTTTACATTTTAAAAACACCTTTTGCCATTTAAAATACTTTGTCTGCAGACAGCTTCCGGGTCATGTGGCCAGCATGACAAAGCTGCTTCTGGCGAACCAGAGCAGCGCACGGAAACACCGTTTACCTTCCCGCCGGAGCGGTACCCATTTATCTACTTGCACTTTGATGTGCTTTCGAACTGCTAGGTGGGCAGGAGCTGGGACCGAGCAACGGGAGCTCACCCCGTTGCAGGGATTCAAACCGCCGACCTTCTGATCAGCAAGCCCTAGACTCTGTGGTTTAACCCACAGCGCCACCTGGCCCTTAGCAAGAGCTCTGCTATGTGCAAATGAAGTCACCTGTGAACAAGGGCTGCAATTTCAATGCTGAGAAGAGAAAAGCTTCATGAAGAGGAGTTTTTTTCTGGCACCAATATGAATGTAGTAGACCCTGCTCCTCTGGAGGTCTTGGTTTGTTGGAACAACAGGAAACATCGATCAAGTTGCTAGACAAGCCTTAATCTGTTCAGGGTAGGGTGCTCAAATGATTGACCCTGTACCTGGGGAAGGGTCAACATGGTGTCGGGCTCTAGGTCAAATCCTCCCTGATCATTGGCCAGGCTGGCTGGGGCTGCTGGGAGTTGAAGTCCATTGACATCAGGAGCAAAGCATGTTGGCTACCCTTCATCTATATTTTTACTTGATTAGATATTAATTTAATTCACATCTTACTAAAAATTTCAACAAGGGTCTCCTTTGTGATAACGAGGGCAGTGCAAAATAACTTAAAAGTTTAATAAACTATAAGCTTCCACTCATCGTTACAGCTCCCTTATTGTACAGAAATTGACCCCTGTGGTTAAGAAAGATCCCTCTAGAACAGGCACCCCCAAACTTCGGCCCTCCAGATGTTTTGGACTACAATTCCCATCTTCCCCAACCACTGCTCCTGTTAGCTAGGGATCATGGGAGTTGTAGGCCAAAATATCTGGAGGGCCGCAGTTTGGGGATGCCTGCTTTAGAAGCAAAGGCCAACTTTGGCATTTAAATTTGATTTTAAATTAACACATCAGACCCAAAATAGTCTAAAACACGCACATTTGCTTGTAGCTTGCAGTCGCAATTATTCTGGGCCCTATCAACTAATCAGCTAAAGGTTTAGTGGATTAATCTGCCTATTAAAGACTGCAGCCCTAGCATAAGGAAAGAACATGTGTCAAATGTTGAGAGGCGATTGATTATATGAAATTATTTGGTGAGAACATGTTGGTTACAATGTCTGCTGAATGGTTTATGTTTTGGTTAACCATAAAGCATTGCCTTGTTTTACTAGAACACTGTGATTTTCTTTTTACTGGACGAGGTAGTCCTGTCATCTTAATGAAAGCAAAACACTGGTAACAACTTTTAACATTTACACAATCCTGCGGCTTCCTTTAGCGCTGTTTGCAATGTGCTGCATGACTAACTCAAAGGCTAATCACAAAACAAGGGCTGCCAGAAAACATTTAACTGTAGACTTTGTTAACTATTCTTGCTACTGAAAGCAATTAGCGGAATGGATTTTGCTTGTTCTACACAAATCCCACCAGAAGGCTTGCTATTTAAAGTGACATGAATGAGACTGAAACAGACAAAAGGGAGAAGGAGGAGCTATTTCTGCCGCTCCGTAATGTCCAGTGATAAAAGACATGTGACACGAACCCTGGTCAGGTGTTGATTTCCACCAGGCAATAGAATTGCATGAAGGAAACCAGGGACACACTGGCTAGCCCCTTTACAAACTACATGTCCCAGAATTCACTGGGATTCGACATTCCGGGGTCGAAGGGAGAATGTCTGTTGAACAGTACCTCCACTCCCTTGAGGTGTTTACTTGACTTACCTATGACTGTTTATAGTGGTGTGATAGTGAATTGAATGCATAGTGCAGATGGGGCATAGAATGACTTGCTTGACCTTGCTAAAGCCCATTACCCTCCATAGAGCTTAAAGAAATCTGGGAGGGGGTGGGCTGTAGTTCAGGCTGAGTCATGGGGGCGTGTAGCTGTATTTGATTGACAGGCTGACCTTACTTAAGGCCAGTTACTTTCGTTTCTAGCCCACTCTCAAATAGCCTTTGAATCTCCCGCCCGCCCGCTGCTTTCTATAGGCCTTAGCCTGACATTGCTTTGGCTTTCCAGGGGTCGCCTGTATTCAGGGGCCCAGTAGGAATTTTGCCACTTGGCTGATTGGCTGTTGCCATTTGGTTTTAGCCTACTGCTTAGCAAATCGTCACAACTTGTTAGGTTGGCCGTTAGGCTTTGGTTAATAAATTGGTTATATGAGGGGCCTGGCATTAAATTGCCTACCCCCCCCTATTTTGCTCCTCATAGAAGTATTCCGTTAAAGGAATCCTGGGGCTCAGGGACTCTAGTCACATCCCCGCCATAGGCGGGGATGATGGGCCATTACAGAGCCGAGCCTTGGGGAACATTCCGGGGTCAAAGGGAGAGTGTCTGTTGAACAGTACCTCCACTCCCTTGGGGTGTTTACTTGACTTACCTACCTATAGGTAAGTCGGAGCTGGTCCTGACCCAAAGGGGGTCAAATGGAATGTTCCTGACCCAAATGGGTCAGATGGAATTGGTCCTGCCCCCAATGGGGCAGATGGAATGGTCCTGACCCAACGTGGGTCAGATGGAAATGGTCCTGTCCCTTAGAGAGGACAAATGGATTAACCAAAGCCTAAGCCAACACTCAGAATAAAATTGTGTTTTAAATAAAGTTGTGGCCAAAACAATGCCCAAAAACCCAAACCTAAAATAATGTGTGAGTTGTGAGTTATTTAGGGGGGATTTCTGGGAGCTTCGTCACGCAACCTTCATGCATTCAGAAGAAGACTGAAAGGGGCTTCTAGGGGCTTATATGGCTACAGGCAGGCAGACTTCCTCGTGTGATTAGGAACACTTCCAGACTTTATGTTCAAATGCCTGGTAGTCAAGGGCCTAAGTCAGCGCTTGGTGAACCAGAGTAGAAGAATCTGCTTCATGGTCAGCCAGCGAGGATCTGCCCACCCAGGTGCCCATGACTGGGCAGTTTAAATTTAGGAAATGCAGGCAATCCTGCCCTGCAGTGCGGCCAGCCAGATGGTCTTCAATGGCCAGCCACGCGCAAGAGTTCCAGGCTGTCGGGAATGGTAGCTAGACCCAGTAAGTGGTCACTAAAATCCAGGGAAAGATGACAAAAAATAATTCCTCCCACGGGCCCTTTTCACATCAGGAAACAAAGGCAGCTGGGGAGATTGCAGAGTGCTGGATAAGTTTAGTGTTTGTGTGGGGGGTGGGGGTGGGTACCATCCTTACAAGGATAATGTAAGCACATGAGTTTAGACAGCTCTCGGCCACAAGGGAACAAAATAAGACAAGATTCCTGCGTCAGGTTGGTTTGAGATCACTAGTGGGTCTCTGTCAAGAAGAGGAGCCAAACACAGCATAAACATAGGCATGTTTCAAGTTGGTTATGCTGCTCTGATTCTTTCCCATTCTTGATACTGGATTTTTCGAAACCATAAAGGAATATGTGGAGAATGCGGTTAAATTCCTTTCCCCCTCTGCTGAGCTAAGATTTCTTTTGTCTGATATTTGAAGGGATTGGTAAACTCTGTGCAGTTTGCCAGAAAAAACCCTCCAGCCTAAATCTAAACCATTGCTGCTGTGACAGAAATGCACACCAGGTCCAGAGGTTCCATCTCTGCTTTAAATAAGTTGAGAAAACACTTGAGGTCACATGGACAGGATAAATCACACACAGAGAGATCTCTCTCTGAGCTATCATTACCTGAGGAAGTTTTCCTGATTCCATCAAGCGTTCATTATCACGATGAGTGGTGTCAGCGGGACACTGACCCTTTTCGCTTCTACCTGCCAGCTTGTTGAGCTACTCTTTCCCCAGTTAAATAAATGCCATGACCACAAGGCTTTTCTTTCAAAGGAGCTCCATGGGGAGGGCAGGAGATGGACCCGTCTGCTGCCTTTCATCTCAGGAGGGCAGCATTAAGAAACCGTTTCTTAAGTAAGCCATAAACCAAAACAAGCCACTGGTTTCATCCAAGCCCTCATTTGTTCTCATCATAAAACTGCCACATGGCTTGGCACATTGAGCCATGGCTGCCTCTTCCCCCCTCTTTAGAATAAAGGTTATATTTGCGTGGCCAGGCTGAGACCCCCCCAACCCCAGGCGACCCCCAAGAGGAATAATGACTCAAGACGTTTTGATTAAAATTGGCCACATCTTTATTAAACTTTCAGATGTAGGGAGACCTTGGCTTAGGCATTGGGCGTTTATCCCTCCCAGACGGGGATCTAGGGAACATCAGGGTTATACAAACTGTGTGGGGATTGGGCTGGCTCTGGAAAACGTATGTTTAAGTAGAGAGCCCACCCTCCATTTCACTGCTTTTCGCCCTTTGATGGGGAACCCTGGGGTCACCACCGCGGGGGGGGGGAGTCACTGCTTCATGCCCCTCCCAATTGAGGGAAGATAGACCAAAGGATTCTACCCAAGGCCCGAAACTGCGAAAGTTGTGACATTTTGCTACGAGAAAGGCGAAACCTGCCAATGCAGGGAAATTCCTTCCTGGTCCTTTAACAGCAACCATCAATGACCGTAGCAGCGCCCACATACCTGTAAAGAAGAGGTTAACCTGCAAAAAGAATGCATAAACTGAGGGAGGGCAGGGTGGGAGAAGCTCTGGAGCCGACTGAGGACTTCCAGGTAAGTTCCACCCTCTATTGTGGGTGCAGGGTGGTCCTAACCCTACCTGGTCAACTCCCCAGGCAACACCTCCCCCAGCTGGGATTGGCTAACTGTCTGAGGTTAGGCAGGAACCTCCAGGTATCCAGCTTGAGGAGGTGAAGCCAGTCTGACTCGCCAGGGATCATGTAGGGTCAGGGGGCTGCGCGCAACCACGCAAAAAGTGCCCCGCATTTGAAGTGGGGAGCTGTCATTGCTATCATGGCCCAAAGCTATTACACATTTGGAAGGAAGGCGTCACTGCATTTGGTTGCTGCTATAATTATTTCCATTTAGTATCCCCAACCTTCTGTAATATTTAGAGGTTTTTAAATATTGCCAGTAATATTTGGTCGTCTCTGCTTAGGACATGCTCAGTTCTAGATATATCATAAAAAGAATTTTTTCTATTCTGAATATTATATTATTTCTTCATTCTTGGCTGTCCTTATAAACATAATTTGTGAACAGATTTCGTTCTTTGCATCAACATTTTGGAAACAGAAGTCTGGCCACAAACTTGGTAGGCCTGCTTGATTAAATGTTTGTAGAATTTTGTTGTAAACACAGTTTTGGCTGACAATTTCAAATGAGATCTCTCTCTCTCTCTCTCTCTCTCTCTCTCTGTGTGTGTGTGTGTGTGTGTGTGTGTGAGAGAGAGAGAGAGAGAGAGAGAGTGTTTCCTTTAAAGACAACAATTTAGCCAACAGACCAAGAGCATGATCCTGCCAAAGTTAAATACTATGCAGTCCTGAATAGAAGAGATCTAAGCAAATGACTAACTCTTCCATTGAAATCAATAGGACTTAGAAGTACTTTGTTTTGACTGAGTTGTGCCAAAATGTACCAGGGTCCCCCTAGAATAGAGGTAGTCACCTTGGTGCCCTCCAGCTATTGTTGGACTAGAACACCCATCATCCCTGACCATCCTTGAGACATAGATTTTCCAAGGGCCAAGTCTCTGCTCTATGTGTCTGTGACAATGAGTCGGTGGAATCTCTCCAGCATATAATGTTCGCTTGTCCTCTGCATAGCGTGGCACGGGAAAATCTACTGGGCCCAATAATCCAGAAATTGGCTGGTATCCCAGTAGAAACACACCTCGCCCTAATTTTGCAAGACAATGACACTCATACAACCTTGCAAGTGGCAAGGTTTTTAATCTCTGTTCTCTCCCAAGAGCGACGAAATGGATTATTGCACGACTAGTGAAGGTTATTGCATGACTCACTGGAAGGACAGATCATATATGCATAGCTATGCTATGGTAGAGCGACGAAATGGATTATTACACGACTAGTGAAGATTATTGCATGACTCACTGGAAGGACAGATCGTGAAGCTGAGGCTCCAATACTTTGGCCACCTCATGAGAAGAGAAGACTCCCTGGAAAAGACCCTGATGTTGGGAAAGATTGAGGGCACTAGGAGAAGGGGACGACAGAGGACGAGATGGTTGGACAGTGTTCTCGAAGCTACAAACATGAGTTTGACCAAACTGCGGGAGGCAGTGCAAGACAGGAGTGCCTGGCATGCTATGGTCCATGGGATCACGAAGAGTCGGACACGACTAAACGACTAAACAACACAAGTGAAGGTTTATAATATTTTATTTTACTGTAAATTTATGTTTATTTTAAAATCATTCGTGACGATTGTGGTATGTGATATGATATTCTGTTGATGTATCTATTTTGTAAATGTTTGTCATTTATGTGTTTTATTTGTATGGGCCTATGGCTGTAAATAAACATCTGAATCTGAATCCCTGACCATCCCTGCCTGACTGGGACTGATGGAAATCCAAGACCAGGCCTTCTGTAGAGGTTAATGTTCCAGTTTAGGAGCCTGTGTGTGCTCACATTATCAGAGCTGATGGATATTCAGTCAACTCTACTCTCAGCCGTGGTTGCTCCTACACTGGGATAGCCTGGCCTCAGTTGTGCATGTTCTGGTGCCCTCTTGTCCTGACTACTGTAATACGCTCTATAGGCCTACCTTGAAGATGGTGTACAACACGTGTGGGGAACCATTTTCCTTCAAGATGTTGTAGGATTGCAACACCTTGGCAATACTTGCTCGGGCTGATGCAAGTAAGAGCTCCCTCTGAAGGTCATGGACTCTCCTTCACTGGAGGTTTTTCAGCAGAGGTTGGATGGCCATTTGTCATTGATGCTTCAGTTGAGATTTCTGCATTGGGTGACCCTTGGGATCCCTCCCAACTGTACAATTCTATGGGTCAATGAGTCTATGGCAGGCATGTCAAACCGGCGGCCCTCCAGATGTTTTGGACTGCAATTCCCATCTTCCCCAACCACTGGTCCTGCTAGCTAGGGATCATGGGAGTTGTAGGCCAAAACATCTGGAGGGCCGCAGGTTTCACATGCCTGGTCTACGGTATGAACATCTGGAGGGCCAAAGGATCTGGGAAGTGGGGAAGCATGATAGGACCATGTGCCACTGGTCCTGAATGTTCACTGGCTGTCAGTGAACATTAGTGTTTTCTCTGAATGGCAGCAGCAGCTCCTCCATATACCTTGATGGCAGGGGATTAAACTCACACAAAGCATGTGAGCTGCTGCAAAATTGTCACCCTGATCCAAATGGAATTTCTAATGAATCAAAGTTCTCCTCCCTTCCTTCCGAACATGGAACATTCAGAGAGACTCAAAGTCTCCCTTCACTATTTCTTGCAGAACTTGTGTGTTGGCATTACACATTTTGCATTTGTACAATTACAGAAGGAGGATGGGAAAAGGAAGCAAAGTTGCATTTGAGGTCTTCGAATATAACTAGATCCTAATGCAGGACCTTTTGTGTGCCAATTAACCTTTGGGCCATGATTGGCAATGCACATATTATTTGTACTGTGTCAGCGGTTGAATGTTGGAGGTGTTCAATTAATTTTATCAAACTGAAATGTGGACAGCCACCCTCTCTCTTTGGAAGGGTTGTTTGTTGACTCAGAGCCAAATGGTGTCAACAGCACAGCAGAGAATTGTCACTAGCTACTCTGGACTTTCTCAGGTTTGAGATTTGCTGATAGCCTATTATTATCGGAAGCAGAAGTGCAATTTAGGTATCAAGTCAATCATGACCAAAGAGATTGTTAGCCCATCAAAGAGAGGCTAGCACAGATGAAATCCTACTTCCATACTCCCACTTCCTGGAGGGGAATACTTCAATCAGGCCAAGAGAGGAGAGTGTTGTAGGATTTGCTTTCAGATTTGTTGATGGCTATGATGTTGCTATGTTTTGCGTCTTTGCTTCATGGGACTTTGACATGACGTAACATGGAATGTTTGCATTTGTATGTAGTTTGCTGTCCATGTCACTGAGAATTTGCTCCCTTTTTATTCAGCCTAACAAGTGATTTCCGTGTAGCACATCATCATCAACAACAACAAAAATACAATTCCCCATTTATGTCTTCATGCTACTTCTCTTAAGTCTCTCCAGAGACTGAAATGTTGACACCTGTCTGATTTTTTATGCACGTCATTCAGGTCCTATTAGACTTTTGTGTACCACCAAGGGCACCTGTGCCTTAAGTAACAGTAGTGGATTCAGGAAAACTCCCAAACTATGATACCCCTCCTGCAGAGGCCCATCTAGAGCAGGCAGCTCATCACTCAGCTGAACCACTCACCAACAGCATTTCAGTCTTTTCTGGATGAGCTTCAGTTTATTGGTCCCCATCTAGTCCATTATCACAACCAAACACTGATTCAGCAAATCCACTGCCTCACCTGTAGAGCGAGGCACCAGATTGGGCCCAAGATGGGGTGGGTGGCAGGCAGGCAGCATCACGAATTTAACAGCAGATCATGACTCTGGTACACATGCCTATAGATTGCTTTGAAAAATGGGACCCAGTTAAATCCAAGTAAGTACTTGCGCTGTTTTAAACTAGGCAAAATCAGTTTTAATTTTGTCATTGGTAATTCTACCAGCTAGCCCAACTACCCACTTTGCCGACTAATTCATATTTGTAAAAACAGTGCAATATAAGCTTTTTTTCTTTTTTACTTAGAAGTTAGTCTCATTGAATTCAGTGGGATTTACTCCCTAGGGATTATGTTTAGGATTGAGGCCAAAGCTTCCTTACTTCAATAGGCCTGCTTTTCTGTCACTGTTCAGAAAAAATGATGACGGAAATTTTAATTTCTAAATGTCTTATTTATTACATAAATTGCAATGGAAATCCCTCTTGAATGCATTGCAAGGAATGTGATTTATTCCGTGCTTATTCTGTCCTGCCTCAATGTCTATTCTTCGATATATCCTTCGGATTATGGGTCCAGATACGGTTAAGTTACAGTGGTACCTCGGGTTACAGACGCTTCAGGTTACAGACGCCGCTAACCCAGAAATAGTACCCCGGGTTAAGAACTTTGGTTCAGGATGAGAACAGAAATCGTGCTCCGGCAGCGGGGCAGCAGCGGGAGGCCCCATTAGCTAAAGTGGTACCTCAGGTTAAGAACAGTTTCAGGTTAAGAACGGACCTCCAGAACGAATTAAGTTCTTAACCTGAGGTTAACTCACATTTTTACTAACTTGTCTTTCAGTTGAAGGTGATTAATGGCCATCTCGTGCATGGCCTGACATTGACAAATTATGGTAAATTTCAGCTTAGTCTTAACCTCTAGAATAATAGTTGCTTTTTTGTGTATGGTACCAAAATTTGGTCTGTTTAAATAAATAAATAAATAAATAAATAAATAAATATTCATTTAAGAAATTGCCGGAGTTATTTTTGTTAGGAATGATACCAGGCGACATCAAACCTCAAGATAGATGTTGTATAAGCTATGCCGTTGCAGCTGCGAGAGTATTGATTGCAAAAAGTTATATTTTTATATTTTATGTATCCCTCTGATGCCTTCAGTTTTATATGTTTATCTTTGTATTGAGAAATGTTTTTGTTTCTGACTATCGGTCGAATAAAGTATATTGATTGATTGATTGATTGATTGCAAAAAGTTGGAAGTCCACAAATGTCCCAGTTAAAGAAGATTGGCAACAAAAAATATATAATTATTATAATCTGGCAATGAAGTATGAACAAATCAAAGGAATAAAATCCGAAGATTCAAATAATAATTGGAAATTATTCATAGAATATATAAAAGATATGTTGGAAAAACCAAATCTCATATCAGATATATAGAGGTTCTACAAACAATCAAGGATTTTGATAAGGTATAATAACAATTATAATATATGGAGAATTAATAGAACTTTAAGGATTTAAGTAAATAGGAACAAAGGTAAACAAAAATTAGTATGTAGAGATTATATAGGGAACAATAAGGGAGAAACGGTTGAGAAGTCGACGGGGGAGGGAAAGGGTGGGGGGATAGGGCGGGGAAGGGGGGAGGGAAAGGATGAATGGATAAATAAGACAACTGTAACAACAATGTTATGGCTGTATTTCTTTTTATTAATATCGTCTGATTGTAATATTGTGTAATGAAATTAATAAAGTTTTTTAATATAAAAATAAATAAGTAAATAAGTAAATAAACTACACTACACCTAGTATATATTAGCATGCAGGGACAGCAAACTGCAGCCGGGGGGGGGGGGGGCTGGATGCTTGAAGACTTAAGATGCACACACTGACAATAATATCATCAAAGTTTAGACCAGGGTGGGGAGCAAACACCTGGCCCCCAGGTTTAATTCAGCTGCTAGGCCTTCCCATTTGTCCTGTGAGGCCATTGTGTCCAATCCATGCTACCCCCTGAAAACCTCTTGTCCTATGTGAAATCAGGTGTGGGCCAGGTATAAACTTGACTCAGTGCGCAGGGACCGCCAGTCAACAGGCTAGTGGAGCTTGCAAAGTCCCTTTCAAAGTGATCTGCAAGGTAGTGCTTTCAAAAAGGCTTCTAAAGATCCAACACTTGGCTGAGAGGTACCAACCTTCTAGGCTGAAGAATATGGTAGTGGTGATTGATGATAGAGCCCCCCCCCCAAGGGTAATATAGCACTTCTGGCCACCAGATACCCTTCCCCTTCAGAGAGAGAGAGAGAGAGAGAGAGAGAGAGAGAGAGAGAGAGAGAGAGAGAGAGAGAGAGAGAGAATCAACTGAGAAGCCACTACATGCCCCAGTGGCAGAGTGAGAAGCCCTGCTTCTCTCCTAGTGCTTCTAGAAAAGTTAGTGTTGTTTTCCTGGTGCTGCCAACCTTACATTTCCTGATGGGAGAGGGACCACACAGCACCAAAGGGAGCTCAATGTCGCCCTTTCCCTCCTTTGTTCTCGCCAGCAACTTATCCTGAGCAAAACTGCTTGGGGGGGGGGCGGCCTCAGAGCAGAACAAAAAGTTAACTCTCTGTTGACTCTACTGCTACTAGGGTGGTAGAGGTTTGCTAGTGGAAGACCATCCAGCAGCTTTTGGATTTTGCATAGACACTGCCTGCTGTTTACACCTGTATTTAATTTTTTAAAATAGAAGAATATCATGGTAAGTCAACATCATGGTCCAGTATTTCAAAAACTCTGTTTAAATGTCATCTCACCCGTGCCTTCAAAGAATGCATGAAAGTGAATACATACACCTCTACAAACCCCAACATATCATAGCTGCCAAGTGTCCCGTTTTCCCCGGGAAACCCCCGTTTTTCCAACTGTCCCCAGCTGAAAAAACGGATTTTTTTTGTTTTTTCTCGGTTTATTCTGGCGCAGCGGCCATTTTGGAACTGGGTGGAGCATGCTCAGAAGCGACTTTTGATGCTGCTCTGCCCAGTTCCAAAATGGCTGCAGCGCGACTTCTGGTGCGGCAGCCATTTTGAAACTGGGCACAGCAGCATCAAAAGTCACTTCTGAGCATGCTCCGCCCAGTTCCAAAATGGCCACCGCGCTACTTCCGGTATGCTACTTCCGGTCTGGTCCCTTATTTTTCAGAGAGGAACTTGGCAGGTATGCAACACATTCACCTGCAAAATGCCTCCATCTCTGCCTAACTTTGGTGCACTGAAGGAAGATTCCTCATAAAATCTACTGGACACAATTGGCATTCTCTCAGTGATCACCAACCCTGCCAATCAAATTCCCAGTCCTTTGCAGGTCAGGGGCCATCTAAGCATGCTCTGCTGAATGCAGGAAGAGTTTCAAAAGAAGTACAAAGATCTGAGATTGAGGCCAGCAGAGATGGGAATGTTGGAATTGAGACTAGCATGTTAAGTCAGGTCCTCCTGGCACACTTTCTCAGGCGAATTGCGAAATGATGTTTCGTTCAACCAGGTTTCAGAAATTTCTTTTCCCAGTTTTGGGTTATTTTCACCCTGCCTGAGTTCAGTGTGTTCTCAGCAGCATGGAGGTACTGCATTTGCAATGTGTGCTTATGGTTTCTGGGTGTTTGGTAGTGGTGATTGTGCTCCGAGCCTCATGGAAATAAAGACACGGTGGAGAAAGAATTTAGCTTAAAGGTTAATGGGCAAATTTTGGCCACAACTTTATTGAATACACAAGTGTGACTGGTATTGGCTTAGGCATTGGTATCGAAACTATAACTGGCTCCTTCCCACCCTGCAGGAAGTCTGGAAGGGTAAACAACCAGCAGGAGGAGCTCAATCAATGTATATTGACTGGTGTTCACCCCTGGGGTACCCGGGGGTCCTAGCATGGCCCTAGCCCCTCCCCAGGCTTCGGACGAGATCCAGACCCCCGGATTCCTTTAACAGAATACCCTATTAATTGGAGGGGCAGGTGATGGCCGCACCTCTCCTCCCCACATTCCCATAATAAACCAATGCCTAACTGCCAAACCTTACAAAGTTGTGACGATTGCTAAGAGGTAGGGAAAAAATCAAGTGGCCACAGCCAATCGGCCACATTGGGGGAAAAATCCTACCTGGCCCCTGTTCCAAAACAGGCGACCAACCGAAGTCCAAAGCAAGGCCAGACACAACCTAACTAATGGGTGGGTGGGGGGGTTAGACAGTGCAAAACAAGAGAGGGTCCCCACGTCACGCTGCCAAATAAATACCCCGAACCACCAACCTTACCACGTTGCCGATTGGCTAAAGGCCAGTGGCATAACTGTGGCACCACTGGCTGGAGTGGGGCAAGCCAGTTAGAGAAGAGTTCCAGGGCCGTGCACAACATGGACCCTCTGTTACGAATATCCAACTTACCATACATGTGTGTATGTTTTCCACCTGTCATTTTGCTAACACCTAAAATAAATGCATATAAAGTAAATGGCATATGGACAATTTCAGCTCTTATTGCCTTCTTCAAAAGTATATGAGAAATCTGCAGTGTTGTATCTCATCTCTGGTTACATTATAAGATAAGATAAGATAAGATAAGATATCTTTATTGTCATTGTCCCCTTGCGGGAACAACGAAATTACTCGGTTGCTACATCCACTCAGATAAAGCATTCCGCATAATCCAAAATTACAAAACCTAATTAAAAACAGTAAATATAATACAAATAACAAATAAAATAAGATGACTTCAAAGTCCAGGCTTTCCATTTAAGGCCAAAATTGCTCTAGAGAAGAAACTGTTCCTGAGACGGCTCGTTCTTGCCTGCATAGTTCTATATCTCCGTCCCGATGGCAGGAGCTGAAACAAATGGTGACCAGGGTGCGTTGGATCTCTTGATATGTCTAGTGCTTTTCTATGGCACCTGGTGGTATAGATTTGTTCTAAGGTGAAGTGTGAGCAGCCAATAATGCTCTCTGCTGTTTTTAAAAATTCTACACATTATCTCATATGGTTGTTCTACTGACACCCAAATGATGACCGAGTATATAAGTTAGATATTGGATATTAAGAACTGTCAGGTTGCAGGCTACAAAGAAGTAAAAAAAGTGTCACTATTCTCACAAGAAGCCAATCTGAATTTGAAAAATCAAAAGGAAGCTAATATCCAAAATGGATCTGAAAAGATATAATTTGCTCAAATCTACAATTACCTTATTGCATTGAGAGCATAGCATTTATTTATGCTGGTACCATCTTTTTTTGTCCCATGCCATGGGATTGTGTTTTGCTAAACACCTCTTGGGAGACTGTCTTCACTGTCTCAGTAGTGCTGGTTCCTCCCTGTCTGAGCCCAAAATGCTATAATTAAAGGTTCACATTCCTCTGACTGCTTTTAGTTTGTTGACAATAAATTGTCAGTGGTCCAGCTCTGGAGTTCTGGGGAAGCATGTATTTAAAAAGCCAGCGGAAGGAAGAAACACGGCTGATAAAGAGTACTCTAGCTGGTCTGCAGTTGCTATTCTTATGGTCAGAGAAGAATGTAAACTGTTGCCGTTTCAAATGTAAATTAAACCGACTGTCCTTTTCTAAACACAAGTGGGGATAAAATGTATATCTCAGGGTTATTGCATTGCACCATCAAAACAAAGCTGGCGTAGTGGCTCACAATTGGTGGGTTGCAAGGTCATCTCAGCGCTGACCATGTTTGATATCTTGTAGTAACTGGGGATGAACTGGGGGTGATAAATTCTGGTTCAAAAGTGGTTGGATTTGAGCAGTAACAAGCTCTTGCATACTGTTCAGATTAAGCACCGAGAGCTGCATTATGCACATATCTAAATATTAGTGTTTGCCTAGCTCCCATCGTTCATCAACAGTGTTTAATTCTAAAGCTACATTTGACCTAAGAGCATAAGCATTGCTTTACTGGATCAGACCAAGATTCACAGTAAAAGAACAGCCAAACTGTGTGTTGGACTCCAACTGCCATCATCCATGGCAATCTGCTGGTGTTGACCTTACATGGCTCAGGACCTCAATCCCTTAAGGACCGCCTCTCCCTAAACAAACTGACCCAGAACCTGTGTTTGTCATCTGAGGCCCTTCTCTATGTCCCCATTGCAGAGAGATTCGGAGGGAGGGAACAAGAGAACAGGTATTTTCTGTGGTGGCTCCCCAACTGTGGAATGCTCTCCCCAGAGAGGCTCACCTGGCGCCAACATTACATGTCTTTAGGCAAAAACCAGGCAAAAACATTTCCTTTTACCCAGGCCTATGGCTATTAAATAATCTACAGGGACATAACATCTTGATGGAAGGTTGGGAAAAATTATGGAAACGGAATGTGAAATTTACTGCGTGTAATCTTTTAAGAGAAAATATAATGAAAATGATCTATAGATGGTATCTTACACCAGTAAAATTAGCTAAGATTTATCATAATCAAGATAATAAACATTGGAAATGTAAGAAAGAGGAAGGATCCTTTTATCATATGTGGTGGACTTGCCCACTAGTAAGGGATTTCTGGGAGAAGATTCATAATGAACTAAAGAGAGTGTTGAAAAACACATTTATTAAGAAACCAGAATCCTTTCTGTTGGGTATAGTTGGAAAAGAGATTCCCAAGAAAAATGTTAATTTCTTTATGTATGCTACAACGGCGGCAAGGGTATTATTAGCTAAGAACTGGAAGACCCAAGAATTACCAACAGTGGATGATTGGCAAATGAAAATGATGGAGTACATGGAACTGGCTGAGATGACCGGGAGAATACGCAACCGGGGAGAAGAAGCGACTGAAGAAGAGTGGAAAGATTTTAAAGTTTATTTTTAAAAGTATGGTAAAATTGTATATTAAGATTAAATTTAGAAGTTTATAGAATCTGCGGGTTTAAGTATTATGTTAAGTAAATTGATGTATGAGAGAATTGAAATTGTAAAGAGTTTTAAATAATGAATTGGAAATTGCTAAAGGAATGAGAAATGGAATGAGAAATGAACCGCAGATTGGGGGAAC
Organism: Zootoca vivipara; assembly: GCF_965207765.1. Classification (NCBI taxonomy): domain Eukaryota; kingdom Metazoa; phylum Chordata; class Lepidosauria; order Squamata; family Lacertidae; genus Zootoca; species Zootoca vivipara. The sequence goes on along the minus strand of NC_142588.1, from coordinate 6,601,479 downwards.
TCAAGGAAGGGAAAAGGATTATGGTATTTTGATTTTTGTGTTGGTTTTTTTTGTTATTCTTATAATGTTTTCTTTTGTTATTTTTGTTTGTATTTGCTGTGTTAAAGTGTTGTGTTTTTCTTTTTGCAAAATTAATAAAAAAAATTAAAAAAATACAGCTTGTAAAAGCGTGTGGGAGAAGACTGTTATGATGATTTTATTATTAGGCTAACTGTCAGTATGTCAGTTTTTATTATGTTTTTATAATTGATGTTTTGTAATGTGTTTTTAATGTCTGACACTGCCGCAGGATCTTTTGATAAAGAATGGTATGTAAATTGAAATAATAATAATAATAATGGGAAAGGCAACACTGGAGAAGAATATAAATGCTGAGGCGTTAATGTTGTACAAAGTCAAAGGTTGAACAGATTTCTGCAATAAAGGAAGGGTAACAGTAGCCCATTATAAGTTGACAGAACTCTTTCCATCAATGTAGAACTAAAAAAAGATGTTGAGATGAAACCTCTTGCTCTTCTTCATTGATCACCATTGCCTGAGGCCAAATATGAAGTCTGATGACCTAGATGTGGCTGGATTTGTATCACATTACCATTTCCCTGTGCTCCCAATTCCACAAGCCCCATATAACTTGCATTTCTCACAGCAGAGTCTCTTTATATTCCTTGTAGCATTCAGCATCATGGAGAATCGGTGACGGCATATGTCTGCTTTTCAACTCAAAGCGGCCACAAACAGATGGGTTTCCATGAGGCTTCATCTTTTATGACAGAAGTATCATGTATTTTTTAGGGCTTCACATTTATTTGATGTGAAAGGTGAATTGCTTTAGCAGATTTGTTTCTTGGCTCGGCGTGCATTCAGTGGGTCTTTGATTGAAATCTTTGCAACTTAAAGATGGGCTGTGGGTTGTGACCTGTTACTCACAGCGCCTTATATCACAATCAATGTATTGTGCTTGGGAATCCCTATGATATTGCTCTGTATTTTGCCCTATGATATTGCTCTGTATTCATTTTGGTACAGTTGCTCTTTTAGTGGCTCTCCTCATCACTCATATAAATATAGGGATCTGCCCTCACTGCCCTAAATCTGGCAGGTGTTATGGAGGGGAGGTCTTTTTTATTTATTAAATTTGTATTCCACCCTCCACCTATAGATTTCAGGGAGGTTAACAACATGAAAATACTAGATAAAAACACTTTTTTTATTTAAAATACTTTATTTCATAATTTTTAAAAATTACATATTAAAAGAAACACAAAGGAAACACAAAGAAACCGGAAAGACAAAAAAGAAAAACCAAACAGACCATGAACGTAAAAAGAAACATAAGGAAAATCATTTTACATAAATTTACATAAACCAAAACTCAAACTTAAGCATAAACCTGACCATACATACAAAAATCATGATAACCAAACATAATAGCAAAAATAAACGTATATATATATATATATATATATATATATATATATACACACATACATATATATACTAACTCAAAAAACTAAATACACATAATAAAAACAAGAACAAAAAAACCCCCAGTAACCCCTCCTCCCCATGCCCCACCAGCAACTCTGGATGTGCGTTCAGGTCCTATTTTGGATCATCGCTGCTTTGATAGGCATTGCTTGTTGCTCCCTGTGTCTCCGCAGTTCATGCTTGTGAACACACACACACACAAACACAAACACAAACACAAACACACACACACTCCACAAAATGGATACTCATTTCACAGAAAAAGATGCTTGTGAAACATGTCTCCCATCACTCTGGTTTCATGCTGAATGGAGTCCATGGTCAACACTGGAGAATTGCCCGTCATTAGCAATGATCCAGTCCAAATTTATATGCATATCAAGGTTTGTAGGGTATGGTTGTGGCGTAGGACCTTGTGAAGAGACCACCCAGCATGTAGGAGTGGTGGGACCATACTCTTTGTGGGGGCAATCACCCCCAACCACATGCTAAATTCACTACAAAATGCTGAAGTAATGCTTTTTTGATAGCACCATATGGCCCCGATTGTGCACAATTGATGGAAGGTGACATTTGATATCCCTCTTTTCAAATAGTTTAAGCAGTGGAACACTTCCTGATTTGTAGCAATCAGTGCCAAAGACCGTGGAGAGATGAGAAAAGCCGCTTAGGGTGGGATGTAATGTTTTTAGGTATATGGGGGTTGCTTAGGAGATGTACATCACATTTTTATTCCAAGCTGTAAGGAGAAGCTGGAGAAGATTACAGTGGTACCTTGCAAGATGAATGCCCTGCAAGATGAATTTTTCGCAAGACGAATGTGTCTTGCGATCTGATGGTGACTCGCAAGACGAATTCGTTTTGCGAAAAATTCGTCTTGCGAATCGTGGTTTCCCATAGGAATGCATTGAAATTTAATTAATGCGTTCCTATGGGCAAAAAAAGAAAATTCAATGCATTCCTTTTTTTAAAAAAATACTTTTTATTAAATCTTCCAATAAAACACATCAAATCACATTGAAATTATTCCCAATTACATTTTTACCCATCCATCAATTAAACCAAATATTATGCCAAAGAAAATTCAATGCATTCCTATGGGAAACTGCGAATCGCAATATGAATTTTTCGCAAAATAAATTGACTTGTGGAACGAATTAAATTCGTCTTGCGAGGCACCACTGTACTATTAAAGAACCAATAAGGGGCTGGTAGCACGTGCTTTGAAGAAACCTATAAGGGAGCAGACACACCTGTAATCTGTACTCTGATTATTATTTGCTGTTTTGCCTGCCCCATAGCTCAAGGCAGTAAGCAGAGCAAGCAATGGGCTTGTCTAATTTCTGAAACTGAAATAAAGGTTTCTTGGGGTTTTAAATGCCACGCCGATACCTTCAGGATGAATGCCACCTTGGAGAACTTTGATAGGATAACTTAACCCTTTGTGTTAATGCAATCACTGCAGGTGAACAGGGTGAAGTTGCTGCCATCAGCTAATTAGCACACATGATCGATTGGTCATAGATAATTGCTTCTGGCCACAGTCAGTCATTTACTCAGTAAAATGAACGCATTACTGCTGAGCTGAAACAGGGAGTGTCTTTTGTAGATTGGGAAATGTTTAACATGCTGACACACAGACCTATTACTATGATTATAATATTGATAGTTTTGCATACCTTTATGAAAGTGTCCCAAACTGTTTTGCTAGAATTTCAAATAATAGCTATCTCTGGCATGTTGGATAAGGCATTGGGCTGGATCATTGACATGCTTGTGTCATATTTGTGGGCAAGCCTACAGATGTTTGGCTGCCCTCCAAAAGAACCTGAAGAGGGGAACAGGGAGTTACTCCTGAGGGATATTTGCATGGCAGGAATTGTTGTTGTTTAGTTGTTTAGTCGTGTCCGACTCTTTGTGACCCCATGGACCATAGCATGCCAGGCCCTCCTGTCTTGCACTGCCTCCCGCAGTTTGGTCAAAATCATGTTGGTAGCTTCGAGAACACTGTCCAACCATCTCGTCCTCTGACGTCCCCTTCTCCTAGTGCCCTCAATCTTTCCCAACATCAGGGTCTTTTCCAGGGAGTCTTCTCTTCTCATGAGGTGGCCAAAGTATTGGAGCCTCAGCTTCAGGATCTGTCCTTCCAGTGAGCACTCAGGGCTGATTTCCTTCAGAATGGATAGGTTTGATCTTCTTGCAGTCCATGGGACTCTCAAGAGTCTCCTCCAGCACCATAATTCAAAAGCATCCATTCTTCGGCGATCAGCCTTCTTTATGGTCCAGCTCTCACTTCCATACATCGCATGGCAGGAATAATGAAAACCAAAAGAAGACCAGGAGGAAAACGGAGAGCCAATGGTGTTCCTTCCAGATGCTGTTGGACTTCAACTCCCCTCAGCCCCAGCCAGCCTGGTGTGATGGTATTTGTGGTCTGGAGGGCACCACGTTGGCTCTCACTGGATGAGATGATAAATACTAGATAATGAAGATGAAAGTGCTGGAAGGAAGTCCTGTGAAGATCCTATTTTGAACAGAAAAAAGAGAGGAAACCATTAGCAGTGACTTTGAAACATGATCTCCTCTGTAATGTACCTTGGAGGGAAACATGTTTGATATACCACGGAGGGTGACTCATAAGTAAAAACAAATCCTCTCAGCCCTTTTCCTATTGGTAGGATGTTTAACTAGAGCATCTCCAACTGAACCTCATAAGGCATTTTGAGGGTGAGAATCCAAAATACGTATCTTGACGCTCATCCAGCTTTGGCTGCCCAGACCGTAGCTAATCTTTTAAAATCTTCTTGTTGTTTGATTTAGCCAAGGCATGATATTAGGTCACAAAATAATTGGAAAAGAACAAAGCCATTTGCTCCCCCCCCCCCCGAGCCTGAGGAAATGCTCAGTATTTTGTTACATGAGTAACTCATGAAACATTTCCCTGTCTTTTCCCTTTAAAAAGAAAATAAAGATGTTGTTTCAGCTCATGCCTAGTCATTCTTTAAAAAACAAAGATCCCCCGAAAATATGCAATTTCCCGTTCTCATTGTGAAGGCTCCAGTTAAGGTTCAGAAAGTGATGGGTGCAGAAATTCTTGATGAGTCCAAATATGCTCAGTGAATCCAAATTGAGTTCCATACTTAAGGCTGCAAGAAGCAACGGCACAGACGCGTCTGAGTTTTTGTAGCCACCAAGGAGAAGTGAGAACAGTCTTTCCAGTTGCTCAGATGAAGGTTGACCAAGGAGTGCTAGTATTGCCAAGAGAATCTGTCAACATCACACACATCAAAGAACTACAGGTGTTTCCAGAGTGCCAGTATTTCCAGGTGGAATTCAATCACATGCTGGCAAATTGAGATGGCAGAATTAGAGGTCTTGGTAGGTCTTTTTAAATAACCAAAAAACTTGCTTCTCCCAAATATCAAACTTTTTGATCTTAGAATTTTGAAGTGTCAGGCATAGCTCTAGTGGCTTTAGCCCAAACGTAGCAGAGTTTTCCTGCACAGCGCAGAAGCTAGTTGAGGTGGAAATGACTAGTCGGCTAGTCGCAGAATAACTATTTACAGGATTTATTAAAAGAAAATAAAAGCAGCAGAATTTGTGCATACAAAGCAAAGCAAAATAAACCCTCTCTGTCTCTCTCTCTCCAACCATACGCAGCACTCCTACTCCTAACACCCAACAAGGAACAACTGTGCTAGCATTCCTAGATAACAGAGTTCAGTGCTGGTCGTTAACCAATCAGAGAGTAGTTTCCAGGACAGGCAGACCTTGGCTTTCTGCCAAGAGTAAATTGACACTACCTTGAGTTAATTGTGTAAAGCAAGAATCTGTAAGTTTCCCATGAGAACCAATTAACAGAAACTGAACATTTGAGATGAGGAAAGTGATGGGCAAATGCACTCTGATGCACTGCTTTGATGCAATGACATCAAGACTCCATGCAAACAAATCAGGATGGGTGCTCAATAAACAGGTTTATTGTTTATTGTTTGGAAACACCCTGCATTTTAGAAATCTTTCATTGCGACCAAAGACTGTAAGCAAAATTGCCCAAGTTGGCTTCAGCAAAAGACAAAAAAGGGAAGAAGCGATTGTTTTTTTCTCTTTCCCCCTCTCTCCTTCTCTCCCAATCTCCACCTAACAAGGTAGTTTACAACTCCATCTACTGTTGGAGCAGACCACTTTTTGTTCCCCTTGCCCTTCATGACTTCAAGGATAAAGTTCTAAACTAGGGAGCCTTCTCAAGAGGAAGTTTTGTAGCAGGTGCAGGTCGGCATGCCAGTTGGGATGAGGAGGATTCCAGTTCACTCTGTATTTGGGAGCAAACCTCCCCATTTCGTCCCCCTTGGATCCATGTGCAGAATGGAAAATTGACCTGCATATTAAGCCACACAACCAGCAGGCTGAACAGAGCATATTTCTGTACCGTACTTCCAATGCGGTCTGTAGCTACACAGTAAAGATACACATTTGAAATGCTTCCAGCATTTTAGAACATGGGATTAGCCATATTTTTCTTGCACAGTTCCTTAAGAAGGGAATGCACATTACAATGTACAGTTATTTATTGGAAGCCTCTTAAAAGGACCTTTTTAAAACTAAGCTTGAAATGTTTACAAAGTTAAAAGAAAGGAGGAGGCAGTATTTACCTTGTAAGTACTTATTAATGCCTCACAGCATTTGGGGTGAGATTTGGTGATATCTAAACCTTCATCAAATGTGGCTTGGCTACAGTTGGGCTGAGTGAGCAGTTGTATCCAACCGCCCAGACTTTTACGCCAGGCTGTTATCAGGTCATCCAGTTAGAAGATGGAGCATGCTTTCTTTCCTTAGCTCTTGACTAGGACATGAAGTCATGGCTTCAATTTACAGGAAAGGAGATTGCAACTAAACATCAGGAAGGACTTTCTGACTGTAAGAGCTATCTGACAGTGGAACAAACTCCCTTGGAAGGTGGTGGACTCTCCTTCCTTGGAGGTTTTTAAGCAGAGGTTGGATGGACATCTGTCATGGATGCTTTAGTTCATTTTTTTTTTCAATTCAAATGTTTATTAGGGTCATAGACCAGCATAAAAGGGTGGGATACAATCATTAAAAATCTGAAAAGTGTTTTGGAAAGCTAAAAGGTATTAAAGCAGAAGGTGAATATGAAAGACTACAGTGGTACCTTGGTTTATGAACACAAACTGAAGCGTTCATAAACTGAAGCGAACTTTCCCATTGAAAGTAATGGAAAGTGGATTAATCTGTTCCAGACGGTCCGCGGAGTACTTAAACTGAAGCATAGTTAACCCGAAGCATGGGTGTAATTGGTTCCGGAAGTCTGTTCATAAAATGAAGTGTTCATAAACTGAAGCGAACTTTCCTATTGAAAGTAATGGAAAGTGAATTAATCTGTTCCAGATGGGTCCGCGGCGTTTGTAAATCGAAAATTTGTAAACCGAGGTGTTCGTAAACCGAGGTTCCACTGTACAAGAATTTAAAAGAATCTAAAAGAAGGAATAGGAGCATTGGGCGGGCGTGGAAGAGCATAAAAGATTGATATATAAAATGCTTTAACTATTAATTTAGGTAAAGGTAAAGGGACCCCTGAGCATTAGGTCCAGTCGTGACCGACTCTGGGGTTGCGCGCTCATCTCGCATTATTGGCCGAGGGAGCCGGCGTATAGCTTCCAGTTCATGTGGCCAGCATGACAAAGCCGCTTCTGGCAAACCAGAGCAGCACATGGAAACGCCGTTTACCTTCCCGCTGTAGTGGTTCCTATTTATCTACTTGCATTTTGAGGTGCTTTCGAACTGCTAGGTTGGCAGGAGCTGGGACCAAGCAACGGGAGCTCACCCCATCACAGGGATTCGAACCGCCGACCTCCTGATCAGCAAGCCCTAGGCTCAGCGGTTTAACCACAGCGCCACCTTACAGAGCACTAAATCTAGTTTGTGGCACAGGTCATCCTCCAACGAATTTTTGAGCACTGCTGTGAAGAATCTAGCAACATTGTACAGTATGTTGTAGCAGGATTGGTACCTGAGAGCAGCAGGGAGGTATAGAATTGCCCTGGGTGCCCTGGGTACTTACAGAGTAGTGGGGAAATCAGACTAATACATATGTCTCTGTAATACAGGCGCAGAAGGACATTCTGTCTCTTAAAAAAACAACCTTTATTGATATATTCAGATTAAAAACAGAAAAAAGATAGTATATATAAATAATCAAAACATGCATTCTTGCATAAAAAAGAAAAACACAAAACCGTTATAGCTCGTTAACTTATCAAACACTTATGATTGCAAAAATTTCTGAAGTGAAAATAAAAGGAAGAAAATAGAAAAAGGAAAAAGGCGGAAAAAGAAAAGATGAGGACATTACATAACATCCTCTAAGGTAAGTCACAACTTCCACCGCTTCTTCATACAGTTTTTTGTAACATATGTATTTCTGTCTTGCCATTGTTGTCATTTTTAAGGTAATTCGACTATCAGTATTCACACAAAATCCATTTCGAGAAGGACATTGTTATGTACTGAGCTGAATCATAGAACAATAGGATCCAGAATCAGCAGTCTGATTGGTCCGCAGGAGCCACCCAATCCAACTCCAGGTGGAAGTGAATCCGCAACCTGATTGGCCTGCAGGAGCAGCCAATCAGGCTGCTGGCAGAAGTCAATCCACAAACTGATTGGCCTGCAGGAGCAGCCAATCAGGCTGTTGGCAGAAGTTGATCCACAAACTGATTGGCCCACAGGTGTAGCCCTGAAGTAGCCAATCACGCAAAGCTCATTGTGTAAATAATGTATATAAGCAGATGGTTTTGGGAAAAGGGCCATTCTTCTCTTCTTCTCCTTGATGACTACGAGCTGAATAAAGAGCATGAAATTCACTCTCGACTCAGAGTATATTTCAGACATTCTCTACCCTTTTTATTTGTCCCAAGTCACAGGGGCATTTCCTCTTCCTGTATCGACCTTCAATAACGGCCGAGGGGAGGGCATGACATTGAGCCATAGTAAAAGCCCTTCGGAAGATGCTTTTGTTGAGATACTTGAATTGCTGTGGGTTGCATGAGATGACCCTCAGGATTCCTTTAAACTCTAAATTTTATGATTCTATGAGGTCAGGATTTTTGATGCCATCCATAGTGTGTGGAGTGGCATCACCCACTGTCAGGTCTGTCCCCACACCTTGCTTGCTAGTATGTTGTTCCCCAGAAGGTTAATCATGAGGGGGGGTGTCCCTCAGGCTGAAAATGTTTCTCCACACCCATGACCTGCCTGCTCTTGTCCAGGAATAACACTCGAGCTAACCCTATAGGCGATTTTCGAGGGAAAGCACCGGAATACCCCATAGCTGAAACAGTGAGTCCTTGCAAGTTGCCATCCCTAGCTCTAAAGGGGTCAGCAAACTTTTTCAGCAGGGGGCTGGTCCACTGTCCCTCAGACCTTATGGGGGGCCGGACTATATTTTTTTAAAAAAAGAATGAATTCCTATGCCCCACAAATAACCCAGAGATGCATTTTTAAATAAAAGCACACATTCTACTCATGTAAAAACAAGCTGATTCCCAGACCTTCGGTGGGCCGGATTTAGAAGGCGATTGGGCCGGATCCGGCCCCTGGGCCTTAGTTTGCCTATCCATGGGTTAAAGGCATGTCAATTAAGCATGGTTGTTGAATTGTTTCTTGCCACACCTTACAGATGATAATTCCCTGTAGCAGTATAATTAACTGGAGGTTTTGACTAATGCAACCAGGTCTCCTCTGCATTTTGTCTGAAATGCATGTCCTGCTTTAATCTTCCAAATGGAATACTCATCAGTGTAATCATTGCCAGTAAAATAAAATAAAATTAAAAAGTTAAATACCCAAGAGCTCTTACAGGGAAGACGGGGGGGGGGGGGGGAACGTAAATTCAAAATATTTAAAAGATGACTCAGGCGAACAGTGCAATTGCCAGGGGTTTTCTATCACTAAAACTTCATTTGTCTCAGATACCATCTTGGTTTTCCCAAGTGATCTTATAGGGAGGGATTCATTTTCAAAAGCACAAACCAAAAGCTGATTCATTTCCAGTGTGGGCTGTGTCTCTTTCACACCACACACACACACACACACACACACACACACACGTGTCTGTATCTTCTAAACACATAAATTCAGAGTGATTTATGTAGGGCTCGGTGAATCTGTCAATGTTGGTTTCTCTGAGCTTGTTATTTTTTACAATATTAAGTTAGATACTCTGTATTTCCACATCAGATTGTAATTTTTGCTTTTAAGACCTCATTTAAATTCACCAGCATTTTAGTATGGATTTTCCCTCATCAACATCTTTATTCATGTAGTTTTGCCCATTATGCACATTTCTGCAAATCATGTCACCAATATTTTGCAAAGCATAGCCCTAGTGTAATTTCTACATGTTATGTGCACAATTTAATGTGCAGTGGGGGAGGAGGGGAAAGGAGAATGTTAGCCGCTTTGAGACTCCTTCGGGTAGTGATAAAGCGGGATATCAAATCCAAACTCTTCTTCTTCACCCGCGTCCCTGGGGGAGGTGGTAGCCACCCGTAATGTAAGCAGTTGTGAAATGCTGGTTATTTAGGTCCTATATCCTGCACATGCCCCTGCATGTGTGCTTAGATAAAGGAATTCCTCAGTCCCTCTTTCCAGGGAACTCTGCAAACTGTGGCTCTAGGAGGGCAAGAGGTGTTCTTAACCATTCTAATCACCCCTACTGAACAACAGTTTGGACAAGCCATGACTGCTTGAAGTGGCATGATACTGCTTTCAATGAGATAGCTGCTGTTCTTGAGGTATGGGGTGTGGGTGGCGCTGAGATCTAAACCACTGAGCCTCTTGTGACTGCCGATCAGAAGGTCCACGGTTCGAATCCCCGTGATGGGGTGAGCTCCCGTTGCTTGGTCCTAGCTCCTGCCAACCTAGCAGTCCGAAAGCACACCAGTGCAAGTAGATAAACAGTGGGAAGCTAAATGGTGTTTCCGTGCGCTCTGGTTTCCGTCACAGTGTCCCCTTGCGCCAGAAGTGGCTTAATCCTGCTGGCCACATGACCCGGAAATTTCTCTGTGGACAAACGCTGGATCCCTCGGCCTGAAAGCGAGATGAGTGCCGTAACCCCATAGTTGCCTTTGACTGGACTTAACTGTCCAGGGATCCTCTACCTTTACCTTTTATTGAGGTATGCAAGAGAAGAGGGCTGGGTACAATTTTGTAATTTTGTTTTACATGTATTAGTTTATTTTGTTGTGGGAATTTGCTCCTACAAGATGTAGCCACTTGGATGGCTTGAAAGAGGCCATCCAAGATGACAGCTAGCCATCCTAGTGTTGGGCTGCCTCCACTGCAAAAGGGAATGCCCAACATTCAACTCCCTAAGCAAAGTGGATAAAGTCAATTTTACCTCTGTTACAAAGGAAAATGTACAACTTTGATGAGGATTCTGAAGAAATGCATTTGGGGAAGTGGACTCTATTCCATGAAAGTTCATGCCACCATAAAATTATTAGTGTTTAAGATGCTGCAAGATTCTTTGTTGTTTTTCTTGCCACTAACTGGGAATTATCAGATGTATGGTACGTTTTGCCTTGACTTCAACTGCAGCTGCAGTGCAACTGAGGCTTGGGATAAGGGTAGTGAAAGCACAGACTTCTTTTGATTGTGCACTTAAAATGAGATTTTTCAGTTCGTTGATTCCAGTGGTTTAATTCCAGTGATTTATTGTAAACTATTTTTAATTGGCTGCTTTTGCTTTGAAAGCTTTCTTTTACATTCCTTTACACATTCGTCAAGTTTCTTAAAAACTGCAACCCAATGTATTATAGCAAGGAACAATATGTACGTTTATTAAACTAAATATGTTGTCCCTCTGCCAGCACACGCATGGTCTTAGAAGTGACTTTTACTATATAAGAGCAAAAGACGAGCCCTTCTGGATCGGCCCAAAGAACCATCTACACAAATGTCCTGTTCACACAGTTGCCAACCAGATGTCCATATGCAGGAATTGAACACAACAACGTTCTCTCTACTTGTGGCATTCAGAGACGCAGCACTCGGTAGTCACAGGGCACTGTACATGCATAGGCAGAATTTCATTTTACATCGAGAGACAGAAAAATAAACTTGCAGGGAAATGACTCGAATAAGTGGTACCAATTCCTTATTGGGTTGTGGGGTTATGATTATGTTCGTACCTGTATCATTTTCATTCGGGGTGAAAAGCAACTGAGATAAGAGATAAGATATCTTTATTGTCATTGTCCCCTTGCGGGAACAACAAAATTACTGAAGAATAGAAAAAGAGTGGGAGGGAAGGGTGAATAGACGCTTATCTCTTCCTCTGGGTGGGTGGCTGTTGCAGATCCTCGCGCCATCCCTGGGCAGTTAGAACGGAACACACATCACCAGGTGGCTGTTGCAGGAATTCCCCCTGGCCGCCTGGGCTGTTGCCTCGAGTTCAATGCTGCAGTTCAATGAGTGGCTTCTTCTGGGTGGGTGTGTCCTTCGTTGGCTGAAAGGGCATTGGCTGCACACCTGCCTGGGCGGTTGGCAAGGCATAAGAGCCGACAGTGCCTTCCTACTTCAGCACAGTCGCCAGAAGAGCAAACCCCTCCCTTCCCATGTTCTTCACCTTTCTTATCTTCCTGGTCAATTTTCTGGTTTCTAAAATGTACTTTGCTTTTCAGGCTTCTGCTTTAACAATGTTTCGTTCCCTTCACTCACACTTTAACCATCTTTTGCTTCTCCTGTATCTCCTGACCTTGCTATGGTTGTCATATTCAGAGTCGGGGAGGAATTTGCCTGTAGACAAATTGGCCGGTCTAGAGGTTCTGCCTTTGGTGGTTAAGGCATTGGGTGGAGTGAAGAGGTGCATCGCCCAGGACTGTTCCAGCGGCATATTCAGGGCACACCATTAAAGGGGTCTCAGTGGGTGTCCCTGCCCAGAAGCTAAGCATGGGGCAGGCGGGCCATAGGGCACCCAGCAGTGGCCTTGGGACAGCCAACTCAATAGACTGACGTCTTGGGGAGGCCATAATCCTGGCACGACCTTGCAGCGGTTCCAGCCAGAGGGCTGGAGGCTAGAATGGATATACAGTATACCCAGTGCCTGAGCCAAAATTCCACCTACATCTGTAATCAACAAAGTTGGGGCCATTTTTAATTGTTGTTTGCCTGAGTTATTAATTCATATTTTACATGTAGACACTGACCCAGGGGTGGGCAACACTGCGACTGGGATTGTTTTCTGTTTTGTTCACATGTATGAACTGTAATTCAGCAGGTTCTCCCCTTAGGGAGAGCATGGGTTGCGGAAGGGTTAACAAGACCTCTTCCCTGGTCAGTAGGGGCGGGTCAGTTTGGATGGCTACTGAGGATTTGTTGCTGGGGAGAATATTATGTTGCTAATTTTGATTGACAGTCACAGCCTTTAAAAGGGTGCAAGCAGGTTGCGCTTTCGCTTTTGGGTGCTTGCAACGGATCTCCCTCCCTCCCTCCCTATATTTAGGGCTTTTTGCTACCCTTGACGTTGCTGTGCCTGTCACGGGGTCATCCGTATTGCTGTGGGGGCCTAGTAGGAATTTTGCCATCTGGCTGATTGGCTGGTGCCAGGTGGTTTTTGCCTACTATATAGCAAACTGTCACAACTTGTAAGGTTGACAGTTAGGCATTGGTTCAAATTGGATGGTGGAGGGGTAAGGATTTGGCTGGGCCTGCCCCTCAAAATTGCTGCTGCCTTTAGGGGTATTCCGTTATAGGAATCCTGGGGCTCAACATGTTTGTCCGTACCCCCGCTAGGGGCTAGGACCATGCATGAGCCTCGGGGAGCACCTGGGGGAGAGGTCATAGGGTGTGGTGCCCTGCCCCAGCCTCTCTCAGAGGGTGCTTACCTATCCTGACTTCCCCAGTACGCTAGGGGAGTCAGATCTGTCCCGGGCAGGGGACAGATGGCATGGGAACCAAGGCCTAAGCAACCACTCACATTCAGTTGTATTTTAATAAAGTTGTGGCCAAAATTAATGCCAAAACCCAAAACTTAATTTTCGTGTGATGTGTGAAAATATTTGGTGGGAAGTCTTGGTACCTCGGCACGCAATGTATTTTGCACTTGGTTTTATTTTATTTTGTAAGTAGCCATGAGGCTGTTCTCTAATATATGATCATCATCATCATCATCTTATGGAAAAATAAATTGGCAGGCAATTGTGGGGAACCAGCCATGCCTCTTTCAAGGGCTTCTTCCAACAAGGCTTCATTGCCACAATAACCGACCTTGCCAAAAGAGCATGAATTATGCTTATTGTAATGTTAATTAATCTGTTAATCAATCAGTACTGGATTTATAGAACATATTTTAACAATTTTAAAGTGCTTGGCTCTCCATTTTACCACCTAACTTTGGTCCAGTAAAAGGCATTAGCATATTTATTAACCCTGATGAAATCATAGCAGAGTTGATCACACAATCCATCTAAATACTAGCTTAGCTCTTTGGTTGCATAAAGGCAGGCATATTTTTCCCACGATGTTGTCCATGCATGGACGTAGTACCCTATTGTTAGTACCCCAGCGCATCTTATACTTCCTATTCTCCCTTGCCTGAAACTTAGTCACGGTTAGGTTCAGTCTTATTTCGAAATAACTCTTTAAATTTTATTGCTTTTCTAAATAGGCATGAAAAAAATTCTGGGAAGATATCATAAAAACAAGAAAAAAGCCATTTTAAAGCTTGAGTTCATGCACTACGCAGAGCAAGCCAAAATATTCTAGAGTTTCTTCAGTGAAACATTCTTGGAATGCCGATTGTTATGGCCATAATTGTTGTTCTTGTGATTATTGTCCACTTAAATAGAAGGAATGGTAAACTCTGATTCCATCGGGAGTGAAATAACATACAACGAAACAGTCCATTTTGCTGAGTGCAATATTTATAGAGTTTCCAAGTTAAATTTTATAAAAGAAGTGCCAGTCATTCTGGGACAGTGCTGTTTGAAGAGGTGAAGACCATGCAAATTTTCTCTTATCCTTGCCTCAAATTCAGCTGCCCCAAATAGATTGGAGACAAACAATGGTTGGTAAGAGTGTTGAAGGCAGTGTGATATGAACCTTGATTTACCGTGGTGTAGGCACTAGGGATGGACTGGGCAATTAATCCTGTCCCATTACAGTCTCACTAGTGCTCAGTCGGCCTAGCTCCATCCCATTATATGCAGGTGTTTTAGAAGAATGAACAAAATGTAATTCAAATTATACACATTTTATAAACACCTTTAACATACAATATTCACCTTTTAAATGTAGAATACACACTTTGCAATGCTTTTCACCGCATTCATCCATATGGATTTTGTACTTGTCTTTCACATAAAATGCACCCTTTTCGCACGCTGAATTTATGCCATAATAATAATAATAATAATAATAATAATAATAATAATAATAATATATTATTCCCCAGCCACTCTGGGCGGCTTCCAACTGAATATTAAAACAGTACAGCATTAAACATTAAAAACTTCCCTAAACAGGGCCGCCTTCAGCTGTCTTCTAAAAGTAAAATAGTTACTTATTGCCTTGACATCTGCTGGGAGGGCGTTCCACAGGACGGGTGCCACTACCGAGAAGGCCCTCTGTCTGGTTCCCTGTAACCTCACTTCTCGCAATGAGGGAACCGCCAGAAGGCCCTCAGTGCTAGATCTCAGTGTCTGGGCTGAATGGTGGGGGTGGAGACGCTCCTTCAGGTATACAAGACCGAGGCCGTTTAGGGCTTTAAAGGTCAGTACCAACACTTTGAATTGTGCTCGGAAACGTACTGGGAGCCAGTGTAGATCTCTCAGGACCGGTGTCATGTGGTCCCGGCGGCCACTCCCAGTCACTAGTCTAGCTGCCGCATTCTGGATTAATTGCAGTTTCCGGGTCACCTTCAAAGGTAGCCCCACGTAGAGCGCATTGCAGTTGTCCAAGCGGGAGATAACTAGAGCATGCACCACTCTGGCTAGACAGTCTGCGGGCAGGTAGGGTCTCAGCCTGCATACCAGATGGAGCTGGTAGACAGCTGCCCTGGACACAGAATTAACCTGTGCCTCCATGGACAGCTATGAGTCCAAAATGACTCCTAGGCTGCGCACCTGGTCCTTCAGGGGCACAGTTACCCCATTCAAGACCAGGGAGTCCTTCACACCTGCCCGCCTCCTGTCCCCCCAAAATAGTACTTCTGTCTTGTCCTCAATCTGTCTTGTCCTCAATTATATTTCTGAACCTCAATCTGTTAGCCGCCATCCATCCTCCAACCGCCAACCGCCAGCACAAAATCGACAGAAGTGCATATGGTGACTGGGAGCTGTGTTCCAACCTCCCAACAAATTCAGGTGTGTCAGATTGAGTTGGCTTGCTGGGAAAAGCTGACCAAACAAATCCGCCGCCCTCCCCACAAGCCTCTAGCAGGCACTTGTTTTTACTGTTCACCTCTCTTTCCTGGTTAAGAAGGTGTTGTGGGTATTTAAAGTCATATAAACACACCCCTGCCAAACTTGCTCGACCCAATGAGGCAAAGGCCCTCATTTAAAGTGCACTTATCAGGAAGTAAGGACTCACTCACACTTCCTCTCATCCCGTCCCTAGAAAACATGGGTCCAAGTGGTTTCCCCCTTGCCCTCCTTCTTTCCCAGGGAAACATACAACAATCCACGGGAAACCCAACTGCCAGTTGTTCCGTGGGAAAACAAGAGGACGTGTAGATGAGCCCTAAGTCTCATGGTGCTTTTTTGTTGGGGGGGGGTAATTTTGAGTCAACATGTTTCAGAGAGTGGAAAGAAAAGATGGTGCTCTGGAAGGAGCATGCAGAAGGTCCCCTGGAGAACTGCTGCAGTCAGTGCAGATGATCTGGAGTTAGCTAGACCAAAAGTTTGTATTTCCATAAGGCAACTTCATAGGATCATGAGAGATGACTGTGCTCCCTGTGAAGAGGAATGGTTTACATAGATTTTTTTTTTCCTGAACACTGTACTTGTCATTCTTCTTATGGCAGAACCAAGTGGGAGCTGATGGCATTTGAAGTTTAAATAGTCAGGAGAAGTTGAACTTAATCCTGAATCCCTGTTGGAGGCTCACTTTTGTTGTTGTTGTTTAGTCGTTTAGTCATGTCCAACTCTTCGTGACCCCATGGACCATAGCACGCCAGGCACTCCTGTCTTCCACTGCCTCCCACAGTTTGGTCAAACTCATGTTCGTAGCTTCGAGAACACTGTCCAACCATCTCGTCCTCTGTCGTCCCCTTCTCCTTGTGCCCTCCATCTTTCCCAACATCAGGGTCTTTTCCAGGGAGTCTTCTCTTTTCATTAGGTGGCCAAAGAGTGGAGCCTCAGCTTCAGGAGCTGTCCTTCCAGCGAGCACTCTGAGTATCTCTCCTCTCACACAGAAGAGAGGGTGGCAAGTCTTTTCTCACTTCTCTAAGAGCTTCATTGGGGCTCTCAAGCTCACAGAAGAAATGATGAAGTTAGTGATTCTCTTTCCGAGACCTGATACCAGTCTCCACGTGGCTCCCACTGCATCTTCTTCCCTGCTGGAGAAAATAAGCATTGCAGAGAGGCCAGTGGTCAGCAGTGCCATATATCTCAATGGGTCTTTGGTGTATTGTCTTTTCCCCTTCCTCTTTCTGAATCCACTTGAGCTACTTCCATCAACACTGATCCCCCAAAACATGAGACAAATGATACAGCATGATAGAAACTGGTGACTTGACTCCAACGGGCAGGCAGACAGGCAACTCATTAACCAGCAAGCCAAACAACCTAGCAGCTACATGGGACAAGCCACAATGTGTTCTTTCGTCTCACTTTTTGGCCACTACGCACATCTGACGGGCTTTTGTGTGGGCCTGAAATAGATCATGCCATCTGCTTGGGACTTCCAAAACTGGAGGAGGGAGAGGTGTACCACCTAGCAAACCACAATACATGGCTTTGTGGGCTGTGTTCACTTTAGTGACTCACTGGCACTACAGGCCTGGTGGACCACACTGGAGGGGTTAAAGTTACGCAAGATTATATAATGAAAGGGGAAAGTTTTGCATAGGCATTGCTGTGATCGGTGAGTCTCGACCTCATAATAGATGTGGGCCCGAAGGCGGAATTGGTAACACAGCTTTGGGGTTTATATTACTGCTAATGGAAGTTCTCAACACATGATACATTTATGTGGGAAATCTCTTAACGACTCCTTCTCTGCATAAAACCTGTGTTGCGAACAGAAAGTCCTGTTTGAACAGCCCACGTGAAGAACGGGGCCTCTGCATGGGTCGGAATTTCTCCCTCTGTCGCAGTTTATATACTAGTCTCTTCCTTGGGGCAGCCAATAAAAGCTGCCTGGCTTGGGGGAAACCCATCTGCCTGGACAGAAGGTTGCTTTGCTCTTTTGAGAGGGCGGCCTGTGGAAACCTGACCTTTGCATGGAGTGCACCAGCCATTTCTATGACTTATGGCTTTTTCTGTTTTGGATGGGTGATTCAGTTAAGAGAGAAACACACACACACACACACACACACACACACACACACAACCCCCCCAATTTTGGCCAGGAGGGCACATCTGCTTGACCTGAGGTTGCCCTCCTTTGCCTACAAAAGGTTACAGAGAAGCTCATAAAATCCAGGCCTCTGGGTGGACTTATGGAGGGCCGCCCCGTTGCTCTTTGGGTGACACAGAATGAATGAATGAATGAATGAATGAATGAATGAATGAATGAATGGAAAACCATTCTGCCTTTACATGTCCCCCAAATGAAAACAGTGTATAATATAATAATTTCAAGAGGACATGGGACAACATTTGGACGTTTAGCATCTTTGTTTAGGGAAACTTTGCTGTCTTTAATACCACAAAACGAGAAACATACTGGAGGTTAAGAAGACTCCTGTTCCCTGTCCTGAACTTAATATCTCAGGCACACACCTTATTCTGAAATGTTACAGGCAGCATAAATATTCCATCAGATGCATATATTTTTTTCAGTGCTTCAAATGGTATTCATTTTCTTATCAGAATACCACTGCCTGCTCCCTGACTTTCCTTACTTTCTCTCTGAATCATTGTGCCTGTAATCAAAGGTAAGGAAGTCGGTGACCTTCCTTATTCATAAGGACGCAGGGAAGAAATCTGTACAGCTGCAGACGATGCTCCTCTGTGTAGCAGATTAAAGTAGTTCCTTGTCCAGAGCAGATTCAAATGCACAGAGAAGGGAAATGGTCCAGTTCAGCTAAGATATTTAAAAAACAACATTGAATCTGGGCAGGTGAAGAGAAAAGATTTCCGCTTAGGAATGGACACTAAGCGGTTTCTGCTCCTAAAAGACAGAGTTTTTAGAATCTTATGATGCAGTTAGCCACCTGTTCAATCTGCACATTAACAGATACTAGCCACACAGGTAAACTGAATCATTTAATGACGGGTACTTTAAAGGATCTCCTTTCTCCACTTCTTTTTCCCCCCTTCTTCTTCTAGCACATTTTTGTGATGGTTGTACAGCTGATGTGAAAAGACAACCTGAGGCTATTTAAAAGACATGACCTACCACTAAACCCAGACACTGCTTTTGATTATCTGTCTCCCTTCTTCTTCCTGTATATCATATTCAAGTGGGCTGAGTGATGTGAAGTATGAGACTGAAAACTCTTTCTGCTTTGTTTTGGGAAATTATGAAATAACTTTCATCTCAAGACGAATGCTTGTCTTGGCTTTCAAAAATAAATGCTTTTAAAGGTATGAAGCACAAGAAATATATCTTTTAGAGTGTTTCTCAGTAGGGATTGCCATTTTTTCTAGGCAGATCAGTACTGAGAGTGCTTGAAAAAGGCAATTGCTTGTACAATGGGCAAAACAATAGGACGAACCATGATTTCCCTACATATTATTTTCTCTTATGAGTCCTATTGTTTCTGTGCATACCATCTAATCTGAGTATGACTTATTTATATCATAGAATCATAGTGTTGGAAGAGACCACAAGGGCCATCCAGTCCAACCCCCTGCCAAGCAGGAAACACCATCAAATACATTTCATGTGTTTCTATCTCATCTTTCCTCCAAAGAGGTCAAGGTGATAGTCATGGTTCTCCCCCCGCCCTCCATTTTATCCTCCCCAAAAGCCTCGCAAGGTAGGTTAGGTTGAGAGACGACTGCTAGCCCAAGGTCACCTCTTCTGCTTCATGGCTGAGTAGGAATTTGAACTCTGGTCACCCAGATCATTGTCCACATTTCACACACATTTGTTATTTTGGGCAATTCATCTCAAAATAAATGAATGAAAACTCAAATCAATGGAACCCCGCTGTTCCATTAATTCCAAAAAGAGCATCCACCTCTAACACAACTCAGGAAACATCAGTATCTGTTGCAAATCTTTAGCATGAGGAAAGTGCCTGAGATGGATAAATATACCCATCAGATATAAAATGCATCATGTGTGTGTGTGTGTGTGTGTGTGTGTGTGTGTGTGTGTGTGTGTTTGCATCAGGTGCAAAATGCATCAGATGCAAACAACAACAACAACAACAACAACACACACACACACACACACACACACACCACATTTGACTGTTTCGACCACTGCAAACTATGGCAATCTCTTAAAGAAATGGGAGTGCCTGATCACCTCATCTGTCTCTTGAGAAATCTCTATGTGGGACAAGAAGCTACAGTTAGAACTGGATATGGAACAAGTGATTGGTTCAAAATTGGGAAAGGAGTACGACAAGGTTGTATATTGTCTCCCTGCTTATTTAACTTATATGCAGAATTCATCATGCGAAAGGCTGGACTGGATGAATCCCAAGCCGGAAATAAGATTGCCGGAAGAAATATCAACAACCTCAGATATGCAGATGACACAACCTTGATGGCAGAAAGTGAGGAGGAATCAAAGAACCTTTTAATGAGGGTGAAAGAGGAGAGCGCAAAATATGGTCTGAAGCTGAACATCAAAAAAACTAAGATCATGGCCACTGGTCCCATCACCTCCTGGCAAATAGAAGGGGAAGAAATGGAGGCAGTGAGAGATTTTACTTTCTTGGGTTCCATGATCACTGCAGACGGTGACAGCAGTCACGGAATTAAAAGACTCCTGCTTCTTGTTTTTTTTTTTTTTTTTAAATATTTTTATTAATTTTCCAATTAAAACCAATTATATCACATTCAATATTTCAAATTATACACATATATATATCAATCAAACCGAATGTTATGCCAAATCATCTAAATAATTTATTTTTGGGTTCCCATGCTTCAAGAAATTGGGAATTCCTCGCAACTGTCCACTGCCGTCTTATTTCTAAAGTTCAAATCGTCCTCCAAGCTCATAATATTCCAAATCTTCCCCTTACAGTCACCTAGATGTTTTCCACTTTCATCCGATTGTTCCAGCTGCTGAGATAAATGTCAAACGAAGTTTCACAGATGTTCTTTCTCCTGTGTGAGTTAATCAGTCCAGCCTCCCCATAAATCTTCTTAGTGGAGCTCCCTGTTGCGACGGAGTAGCAGCGCCATCTTAAAAGGCTCAAATCACTTTCATTTTCTCTCATAGCCATGAAGATTTACGATTTATTTATCTTTATAGAATTTACAGCTTTTTCAGGCAGGAGACCCAAACATCCAACCATGAACTCTTGGTAAATTAATGGATCTCCTTGCCCTATAGCTGAACTTAGCTTCAGGTCGCTGCTCCAATTTAAAGTGCGTCACAGCTCATAAATCCTCCGAACGCGTCCAGAACTCCTTCCGTCTGACTAGGGGGGGGCTTTTCTCATCGGCAACTTCACATCTTTAAGAAATATGCTCAGTAACAACAGCTATAAAGTTCAACTCACACAGTCTTTTGCTTCTCTTTCACTCCAAACAAGCCAGGACATCGCGTCCGGGAAGATACGAGGCAACAATATGAAGAAAAAATAAAAACTTGCTTCCCTTATCGCTCCGTCCCCATCAATCCTTCTTCCAGATGCCGTACATTCTTTGACTCCTCTCGCTCAGCAGCATAAAATTCTCAGCAGTAAACAGCGCTTCTTCCCCTCCTTCTGAAGTATGTCCATAGATTTAAGCCTAATTATCTTCTTTAACCATGGAAATCCCCGCCATGCAGATTAGCGTCCGGGAGTCCTGGCCGTCGTAAGTGCTCAGCCCAAGCTCCCCCCACTCCAAAAACAGTCGGAGTGGGTCTGGGGGCATCGCGGGCCAGCGGCCCCTCTCCGTAACCCCCGGAGAGGGTAGGGGGTTGCCATTTACTCCCCTAGCAACCGCCAAATTCCTTACGAAGGTCAGAGAGATGGAAAACAGGTCCGCCATTCCTGCAGGCGGAAACCGGAACCACTCAAAAGACTCCTGCTTCTTGGGGGGAAAGCAATGACAAACCGAGACAGCATCTTAAAAAGCAGAGACATCACCTTGCCGACAAAGGTCCGTATAGTTAAAGCTATGGTTTTCCCAGTAGTGATATATGGAAGTGAGAGCTGGACCATAAAGAAGGCTGATCGCCGAAGAATTGATGCTTTTGAATTATGGTGCTGGAGGAGACTCTTGAGAGTCCCATGGACTGCATGAAGATCAAACCTATCCATTCTGAAGGAAATCAGCCTAGAGTGCTCACTGGAAGGACAGATCGTGAAGCTGAGGCTTCAATACTTTGGCCACCTCATGAGAAGAGAAGACTCCTTGGATAAGACCCTGACGTTGGGAAAGATTGAGGGTGCAAGGAGGACGAGATGGTTGGACAGTGTTCTTGAAGCTACCAACATGAGTTTGACCAAACTGCGGGAGGCAGTGGAAGACAGGAGTGCCTGGCATGCATGCTCTGGTCCATGGGGTCCCGAAGAGTCGGACATAACTAAATGACTAAACAGCAACAACAACAACCCATCAGATATTGATTATAGCCCGTAGGTGTTGCTTCATCTTCAGTCTATTTTAAAAATGTAATTTATTAATTTTATGATAACAAAAAACCTATAATAACATCTAAGAACATCACAAACAAAATCATACCTCTTAATTGCCTTCCCTCCAACTCCCCCTCCTGGTTCCATTTTTTTTAACTTATTTATACATGTCCACAGAATCTTATGCTCTTAACGATCTAATTTAAAAACCTTTCTTCATCTTCACTCTTGAACAGAGACTCAATAGTTACCAAAAGAGTTTAAGAAATGAGTATTAGGGGATGTTACTAATTCATTGTGTACACTGCTTGCTTGATAAGCATTGAGTCAGACCATGAAGTCAAGTATGCATATGTATACTTTTGCTGTTTTTCAGCCTTGGTGGTTTTTCATGTTTTTAGATTATTTTTAAAAAAGTAAATAAAGTAAATAAAGAAAACAACCAAGTACTCTGTTCCAGAAGCTTAATTAAAAATGGGATGTGTGTCAAAAATCTATTGGTGCTGTAATAATCTTCCAGTCCTGTGCGTTAAAAGCTGAGGGTAAGGAACCACGGGATCCATTATATTCCATTTAGTACTTCAAAGTTTATTTGAAATGAGGCTGTACAAATAAAGGCTTTTAAACCTTAGCAAAGTAAATAAACTTTTCTTTTCTTTTCTTTTTTGCATGGCTGGAAATAAACAGACCTGAAACAATGTAAGCGTTTGTGGGATTTTGAGCTTGTGAAAACATACATGATCGGATGGAAAAAATTAAAAAGGGAAACTCTTCTCTCTGTTCCATCATTTATTCTCCAACATCTTCTTTTTAGAAAATACACTGAGCAACTCACAAGTTTGGGTTGAGTGTAATGGCCCACCCTCCCAGTGGCAAATGGCAGTATCTTTCTTTTTGGGGGTAACAGGGGTGGTTTTGTTGATCTTTGGGGATGTGGGTGACATTTTTCAAATGATGTCAACAGTCTGATAGGGGAGATGCTTTTTGTGGCAGTAGCGCTGTCTATTTCCCATTATTTCAAGCAATGAAGCTTTGCTGCCTTGAAGCTGTTGCTGGAGGAGGTGGCAGCACCAACAGTGTTTTTGGTAACTCTCCAACCAGTGGCTGCCACCTTCCCTCCCACCCACTCCCTGCCTCTTCTACTGCTGCATCATGTGACAACACTACATTTTTAAGGGGGCTGGGAGAAGAAACTTCTGTCATTCATTGCCTCTGAAGGCACAAAAAAACTCCACACACGGACGCAGCCAGTTTCTAAGTTCCATTTCAGACATTTTCTACCCAGCCCTAATTTTGATACTTCTAACTACAGATGTAGGGACCCAGGTGGCGCTGTGGTTAAACCACTGAGCCTAGGGCTTGCTGATCAAAAGGTCGGCGGTTTGAATCCCTGTGACGGGGTGAGCTCCCGTTGCTTGGTCCCAGCTCCTGCCAACCTAGCAGTTCGAAAGCACATCAAAATGCAAGTAGATAAATAGGAACCACTACAGTGGGAAGGTAAACGGTGTTTCCATGTGCTGCTCTGGTTTGCCAGAAGCGGCTTTGTCATGCTGGCCACATGACCTGGAAGCTATACGCCGGCTCCCTCGGCCAATAATGCGAGATGAGCGCGCAACCCCAGAGTCGGTCACGACTGGACCTAATGGTCAGGGGTCCCTTTACCTTTACCTAACTACAGATTTAGTCAATCAGTCAGATTTATGTATAAGCTAAACAAGCTATAGCTTAGGGCCCCACTCTCTTGCCCCCCCCCATATACTTCTTCTTAACTGAATTTCATTTCAACAATTACTTTGATAAAATTCATATTTTGTTACATGCAAATGGTTTTAGATGTCTATTAGGTCCATAAATTACCATACAGCATATATTCAACACAAAAACCAGCAACAATTTGTTGTTGACAAAGGGTCCCATTACCTTCAGTAGCTTAGGGCCTCATCAAACTGAAATATACACAAAGGGATGTAGTAGAAATTCGATCCGGATCATCACATTTTAATGCCTACCTAGCTAATTCTCGATTGCAAAGCAATATGCAAGGTACCTTATGTAATGTACACTTCCTCAAATTTTTGCAATGCAGTTTTCCAATTTAATAAATTGCACATTTAGGGAAATTGTGCTTAAAAATGCATATATTTATGAAAATGCATTACAAAATGCATTTTATTAAGAGAAAACTGCCCACTTGAGAAAACGTGCATATTAAGAGACCTGCATGCTAAAAGGCTGGTGAATTTTCACGGTCACTTTTTGATTACTATTATTATTATTACAAAGTGATGAGGAAATGTTGGCTACTAAGATTGGAAAAATGAGAAACCCAACTAACTGAAATTGCCCATTACTACTTTTCAAACTGGGGACGCGGGTGGCGCTGTGGTCTAAACCACTGAGCCTCTTGGGCTTGCCGATCAGAAAGTCGGCAGTTCGAATCCCTCCGACGGGGTGAGCTGCCGTTGCTTGGTCCCTGCTCCTGCCAACCTAGCAGTTCAAAAGCATGTCAAAGTGGAAGTAGATAAATAGGTACCACTCTGGCGGGAAGGTAAACAGCGTTTCTGTGCGCTGCTCTGGTTCAGCAGAAGCAGCTTAGTCATGCTGGCCACATGACCCGGAAGCTGTCTGTGGACAAATGCTGGCTCCCTCGACCTATAGAGCGAGATGAGTGTGCAAACCCAGAGTCGTCCGCAACTGGACTTAACAGTCAGGGGTACCTTTACCTTTTCAAACTCCCTTCCCTGTGCAGATAGAGATCATATGCACATGCTGAAGCCAGCTTCTATGAATATATGTCTAGCTGAGCTTATATATGTCAGCAGATGCTGCATACATAATTCTTCTGTCAATTCAGTTGTCAGAGCTGTGTGCATGGGGAATTCTTCAAAAAGCAGTCGTGGCACCTTTTGGGGGGAACAGAGGAGATGGATTTAGAGCTCCTCCCTTCCCTCTCTTTGCTGGACTGATGACTCATGTGATTGCTGCTTTCAAGGCAATGTGTGTGCCTCTTGAGTGTGTGCAGAAGATGAAGCTGCCATATGGAGCTGACGAAAGGAAGAGACATCTGCTTAGTGTCATTCTTCCCCCCCTTCCAGTTGTTTTTTTTGTTTTTATCAGTTTGGAAATCTCACAACAACTTGCCTTATTTGCAATGTTTGCTTATGTTCGTCCGTGTGAAATATAGCAACTTATTTGGTTCCATTTGAAATTCATGCCAAACTGAAGGCAAGGAGATGGTTCCCGAGTGTTGCCTAGGGGATAATTATAGCCCCCATCAGCTTCAAATAAGCAAAGGATTTCTGGGTCCAGGATCCAAATTCAGCAGCAGTAGCTGATACAATAGCGAAGCAGGTGGTGCTGTGGTCTAAGCCACATAGCCTAGGGCTTGCCAATCAGAAGGTCAGTGGTTCGAATCCCCGCGACGGGGTGAGCTTCCGTTGCTTGGTCCCAGCTCCTACCCACCTAGCAGTTCCAAAGCACGTTAAAGTGCAAGTAGATAAATAGGTACCGCTCCAGTGGGAAGGTAAACAGCAATTCCATGCGCTGCTCTGGTTTCGCCAGAAGCGGCTTAGTCATGCTGGCCACATGACCCAGAAGCTGTACGCCAGCTCCGCCAGCCAATAAAGCGAGATGCGCACTGCAACCCCAGAGTCGTTCGTGAATGGACCTAACGGTTAGGGGTCCCTTTACCTTTTCTTTTTTTTAAAAAAATGTTTTATTAGATTTTATTAACTTAGCATAATTATTACAAAATCAAAACAAAGTATTACAATTACTTACATATATACAAAGTTCTCAATAAAGTTGTTAATAAATAAAAAAGTATAGAAGAAAAAAGAAGAAAAAAGAAAAGGAAGAAATAATAAGTATAAGAAGAGGAAAGAAAAGTTAGGAAAAGCAGAAAAGAAGAAAATAGGAAGAATTTCTTCCAAATTTATTCTACACATGCTGTATTTCAATAAATAAATAATAATAGGATTTTATTGATTGACTTCCACCGGTTACACTGCATTTCCTATAAACATTTTAAACAAAATTGTATCTGTTATTCCAAAAATTTTTCTCCCACAGCCTTTTTAGTTGTGGCACCAGCACTATGGAAAGTCCATCCCAGGGAAGCCTTCCTGAGCCTATATTGGTGTTCTCTGTGTTGCATTTTTAAAACATTTAAATGAAACCTTTAGAAAAGGCTGAGAGTTACTGGGCTATTTATTTTTTTATTACCTCAGAGTATATCTGTTTCCCCATTTTTTATGCCACTGGTAAGAATGGAAAGATTTGTTTATTTAAAATCCTTGTCAGATTTGCATGTATTTATCTGTGATAATCCTCAATCCATACAAAATTCTCCTCCATCCCTAGTTATTGGTTCTTGGATATTTCTGATTATTGTACCATTGTTTGTCTTTCCTTCTGTCAAAGGTTGCTCTGAGTTTTTCCCTCTTCTTCAAAATAACAGAATAAATAAATAGAATTCCTGCCTCCAGAAATTTATGAGATGTTTTCTTTTTGGCATGGAGCTAGCAAACCAGACTATCTAAAAGAAATCCAGGAAGAAGGAAGCTTTCAGCTTGAAAGAACATTTTATAAATGTGAATGGAGATTATTAGAGGACAAGTAGTCAAGGGAAGAAATGAGAGGCTATGAGAGAAGGTCAAAAGGAGGGTAGAAATTTCTTTAAATCCCGATATTAAGTTTTTCCACCCACCCCACCCCCATTCTCATCTCATTCCTTGACCTTGATGAGAAGTGAGGGTTTCTACTAAACACATGTTATGAAATGCCATGAAAGTTTGCTTCCCACTTCTCCTACTCAGGGCAACAATAGACTGGGAAACTCTCCACATCGATGTCTTTCCAGAGGCATCTGGAATGGTTGCTGTTTGGAATCAATAAAAAAACTAGATAGATCTTGATTACTTTTGTCTGTTGCATATTGAATGGCTATGCAAACGGCGGTTTCCATATTTTTCTCGAGTGTGTGTTCCAGTGACTGTCTAGTGCAGGACAAAGTTCATGTTTAAACTTGTCAGGATCCCAGAAACTTATAAAGGACAGCTGTAGCGCTTGCACAATTGTTTTCCTCCAGTAAAACGGAGGTTTGTGGATCAGGGATATTAATTACAACTTAGCCCGGCATATACAATACACTTGGTACAGTTCAGTACAGGCTGCTAGGCTTGTATGTGGAGCAGTTTGTATCTTTCCACACAGCTCTGGGAACATATTTGTGAGAAAGAGCTTCCAAGGGAGTAATGTTATGCTGCAGATGCAGGTGTCGATAAACTTGCAATTAAAGTGCAAATAATAAAGATCGCATTCCATAAAATCAGCATAGGGTTGAAAAATAAGGAAACTGCAATGTGGTTTCTTGGAACAGCCACTTCCAGTGTCTCAAACGGGTAACATGATGGCTACCAAACTCCCGTGTTTTCTTTCCTCCCCCACAAGAATGTACCTGATATTCTCAAATATACGAAGGAAAACACCCCACGACACTTAACATCGTGATCATGGACCAGAAATATGTGGTTTGTGCTCTTCTGAATTCTTTATGTAAATCCTATAAAAACAGATTGAGATCAAGAATGAGCTGTGAAAGTCAAACAACGACCCTAGGCAGAATAATAATTCTACTTTGGAAGGGGCTTCTTCAACCGGGAGCCACTGAACTGTACTTATGCAATTGCAACTTTTTGCCTTTGTGAGAGAGGCCTAGAAGTCCCTGTTCAAGGGTAATAGAATGTGCAGTCTATACATACATGGGTGTATGGGGCAGGCGGGGTTAGAGGACGAGTATTATTATTATTATTTATTTATTTATTCCCCCGCCCATCTGGCTGGGTTTCCCCCTCCACTCTGGGCGGCTTCCAACAAATACAAAAATACATTAAAATATCACAGATTAAAAACTTCCCTAAACAGGGCTGCTTCACGCCCCCCCCCCATTTAGGGAGATAGACTAAAGGATTCCGCCCAAGGCCTGAAACCGCCCAAGTTGTGATGTTTTGCTACGGGAAAGGCAAAACCTGCCAATGCAGGAAAATTCCTTTCCGGCCCTTCAACAGCGACCTTGATGTAGCAGCGCCTGCTTACCTATGGAGAAGAGGTTAACCTGTAAAAGAAGGCTTAATTGAGGGAGGGGAGGGTGCGAGAAGCTCTGGAGCCAACTGACACAGAAGGTGGTAAGATTCACCTTCTGTTGTGTGGGCAGGGCGGTCCTCCAGGATTGGGCGATTGGCTGATTGGCAACACCTCTCCAGGCAGGATTGGGCGATTGGCTGAGGTAGGCGGAGACCTCCAGGTATCCAGCCTGGGGAGGGTGAAGCCAGCCCTAACTACCAGGAGCCGCACTGGGATCTTGGGGAGCTGCATGTGACCATGCAAAAGGCATTTGATGTGGCGAGCGGTTATTACTGCAACAGCTACCAATTAACTGTAGGGTTATCTTGACTAGTCCAAGATGGCATTTGCAGAGTTTTGGGAACATTTTACCTTCAGCAGTGTTGCAAAGTACGCACATTAAGTAACATGCTCCATTCAGTGCTTCAACTGCAAGATCCTGCACCTCACACCCCCTGAATGTCTCTCATCTGATTAGCAACTCCCTTTGGCTAGTGAAATCTAACAGGGCGAGGTGGGAATAAAGCACACTGGCATGATTACAGTCTGTAATATTTCCCCCCTGGGTGGGGAGCTACCTACCTGCTTTGAGGTCCTCTTAATTGTCAAGAACCAAAAACAGAAAACAGCCATTCATTACAGCAGAAGTTGAAATGAATGTAAATTAAATGTTAAATAGAAAGGGATAGCACTTCTTCTCTAACCTCTCCTCGCCGCAGGCTAACAGCAGCTGAGATTCAATTTCACTCTGTTGCTCATTCCTAACACCCTTTGGAAAAATATGAACAGTTTGCAGTTCCACCCATCCACCCATACTTTCCAGCACTGGCAACTGTTGACGAGCAGAGGGCAATTTAAGGGGGGAAAGGCACTCAGTAAGACAGATTGAGATGCTATTTCAGTCTGCGACAGGACCGACTCAAATGGGATTTAAGCCACCTATGTTCCAATGTTTCAACAAGAGCTGTGCTGAATTTGCAGTCTCCAAAATTTCTAAGAGCTGTAAATAGAAACAACTCTCAGTACAGTAATTTGCAGCTCTTATTCATGATGCCCCCCGCCCAGCAAAATGTGCTGCTGTCCTGGAATTACGGCAACACAAGATGGTGAGAGCCCTGGACTCACCATTCCCATGCATCAAAGGAGTATAGCATCTAGATCTAGGGAAGTAATAGTACCACTGTATTCTGCTCTGGTCAGACCTCACCTGGAGTACTGTGTCCAGTTCTGGGCACCACAGTTCAAGAAGGATACTGACAAGCTGGAACGTGTCCAGAAGAGGGCAACCAAAATGGTCAAAGGCCTGGAAACAATGCCTTATGAGGAACGGCTTAGGGAGCTAGGTATGTTTAGCCTGGAGAAGAGAAGGTTAAGGGGTGATATGATAGCCATGTTCAAATCTATAAAAGGATGTCCTATAGAGGAGGGAGAAAGGTTGTTTTCTGCTGCTCCAGAGAAGCGGACACGGAGCAACGGATTCAAACTACAAGAAAGAAGATTCCACCTAAACATTAGGAAGAACTTCCTGACAGTAAGAGCTGTTCGACAGTGGAATTTGCTGCCAAGGAGTGTGGTGGAGTCTCCTTCTTTGGATGTCTTTAAGCAGAGGCTTGACAGCCATATGTCAAGAATGCTTTGATGGTGTTTCCTGCTTGGCAGGGGGTTGGACTGGATGGCCCTTGTGGTCTCTTCCAACTCTATGATTCTGTGATTCTATGATTCTCTATCTGGCTCTGCTCCACCCCACAGCACTTCCTCCATGGAGCGGGGTGTCCTGAAGTGAGGGCCCTCTCGACCTCCCTGATGGGGTCGAAAGGAAAGCAGCTTGGCTGCAGGAGTTGCCAGAAGGAGGAGTACCAGGCACCGTCCAACCATCTTAGGGACTCCACTCGGCACTTGTGTAGGGAAATAAGGTTAAAAGGCATATTGAAAACACCGTTTAAATAACATTTCAATGTGGTGGATGTGTGTTTGTTTTCAGTTAAAAAATTGCAGATCAATCCAGAAGAGGAATGGATGAATACGTATGAAAGTCACAGACCAGAAATATGCTGATGGGAGTAGCAAGGCATCTGAACCTTGGGGAGCTTTTCATAACAGGAAGAATGGAAAGCTGCCGTTTACAGAAGCTGAACCATTCAAACAGCCGGGAGAGATGAGTTTTCAAGCTGACATCTAAGTGCTATGGATTCCTTCTTCTTCTTCCCCACTCCCTACCCAGATAGTGTTATTGAACTGATTTTGGAATGTCTGCTAAGTTGTCTTGCTTCTGATTTTTAGAATATGATGATTTTGTTTGATGCTGCTATATTGTTGCCTTTGTTCTGTTGCCTGCTTAAATTGAACAATAATTTGCCACTAAGCCAATACAATGTTTCTTGCCATCTCTATACTATTTGTTCAGTTCTAACTTTGAAAAGATAGAGTACAGTGATTTTGGAGTTGTTAGCTTTTTTTTTTTTACCTTCTGCTATATATTTCCTTGGTTTGCTTGATGACTGTCAACCCTAAAATCTGAGATCTGAGTCAGCAGTCACTCTGTTTCAGAAACAGCCTAGCCAGAGACATAATATCTCTCTGTTCTCCTATCTTGATTCTCCAGTTGCCTGAGAGTTCTGCATAAGTCAAAACCTTGCAACCTCTTTAACTAATTGGTCATCCTGTTTCCCCTTCAATAATTCTGGAAGTTACTTTGGGGTACAAAAACCAAATAAGGAAGCTTGCTGGAGGAAAAATAGTCACTCTAGCTAGATAAATCTGGATACAAAGACTGCTGTAAAACTGTGAACTACAGTCTGAGAGACTAAATTTAGCTCCACATTCTTGCAACAGCCATCAATGGCTGCGAATTATAGAATATGTATGTGAGTGATCAAAGGAGATTGTGTTAGTCAATCGCATTCCCTTTTGGATTATATGAAATTAATGGGCTTTTGTGTGAGTTGATATAAAATACAGAAACAAACACACTATTATTCTGAGTTTCATGAGCCTTTCTGCAAAGTCATCTGGTTGTGGGAATGGGAATGGGATCACTTCCCATATCTTAACCATGGCTAATCAATCAACGCACAGAGTGCATGAAGCCTTAGTGTCATCTAAGAAGTTTCCACCCATGTGGAAGATTCACATTACATGAAACCTATATCACATGAATCAACTCAGCATAAAGCCACAGTCCCAGATGGTTTCAGTCCATGTAGCTCTAAGAGGGTTTTCACTGAGATCTCTAGACTGATCTCGTTCCTTGTGCTTTAACAGTCCTCTTCCTCAGCCGTGCTCAGACGTTCCATTGATGCTTCCGTAACCTCTGCAAAAGAGGCTATGAGATGTCACAAATTACTATGACATACCCTTGATTTTGAACTCATTGATAAAACTAATGGACAAAACTAATCACCATTTCTAGTGAGCAGTGTTGGCAATCTTACAAACTCCCTTCTTGATTACCCAGGGAAAAGGGAGAAAATTGATACAGAATCGGTAGCAGCTAGGACAAAAGTTGGAATGGAATACTACTGAAGATTCACATATATTTCTGTTCCATTCCTTCCTAAATGAGAAGTTAAAGTGTAATATAAATAATATTTTATAAAAATAACAACAATTCTAATGCAAACTGGCACATAACAGATTTTTAATGCAGATGTTTAGTTATATCTAATTACAAGCTCTTTCCCACTTGATAAATTCAGCACCATGAGAGAGAGAATTCTGCCATTCATTATGCTAGTATATGCAGTCTTTGGTGAATATAGTCTGCATTTACAATAATCAGGAGAGATCAAGACTTGGCACAGGGCAACAAAGTGTCACTTTATGCTAAAATTTCAGCATTCATATAACTGCAAACATTTTATTTGAAACACACAATGGAAGAGAAACAGGCTTATTTTACTGACTGCAGCTGATCAAGCTATGAAATAGAGAAAATGCAATATGGAATTTCCATGATTTTGAACCTGTTGTTGCCTTTTAGCAAGAAGATAAAACTTCCTACCTCCTTCCATTCTGAGAATTATTCATTTATTACTGTTCTTTGCCTCTTGTTCTTTAGCCAGTAATTGATCCATAAGAGGAACCGTTCTCTTATCCCAAGACTGCTAAGCTTGAGGGACTTTGGAAGTTTTAATTGTCTAATAGGCAGTGGAAGACAGGAGTGCCTGGCGTGCTATGGTCCATGGGGTCACGAAGAGTCGGACACAACTAAACGACTAAACAACAACAACAATTCACATACTCTCTCAGAACTTGCTTAACAGAACTTGCTTAACAGAATCCAGGTTGGTTCTTCTTCACAAAGATTTGTTATCCTATACATTTGCTAATTTTGTCTTTAATGATGCTTTCCACCAGTTTTCTAGGAAAAGATATAAACCCAGCCAGTCTGGAACTTCCTGGATCCCCTAAGAACCCTTAAAAATAATAATGGTGCTATATTTCTTAAGGAAGCCTTCTTGCCTCTAATAACTTCTTTGACTCTGCTTGTTAACAACACTGGCATCTTGGTGTTACTGTTCCTCCTCTGTAATATGAGATTCTTACCCATCACTAGAATCACTAACTGGAGAGGCCTCCAACTGGTCATGTGAAAAGGAATCCTTCACTGTTAGCAGATCTACTCCTGAAAGTGTGAGCAACATACCAAATCGCTGAAAGCAGATACTTCTGGGTCTGGTGCTATGGGCTGCTCCATAGCTGTCAAGTTCTCCCCCTTTTTTTAAGGGAAATTCCCTTATACTGAATAGGCTTCCTCGTGAGAAAAGGGAAAACTTGACAGCTGTGGGCTGCTCCCATGTTCTCTCCCACCTTGTCCATCTTCCAGGTGGTTAGAGCACATCCTCTAGGCATGGAGCTGGTCACATGCATAACCACACAATGGGACAAGACTACAAGCTTATATGGCATGAATTTTGCGAGTTGGATTAATTGATGTAAACTGTCTTCAAAAAAAAAAAAAAAAAAACCCCACTGTGACAGAAGAGGCATTTGCTGGAATAGGAAGCGTCAATATACTTTCTCAATGAACATAAACTATATTTATGTTGCAGAGGGTTGGACTAGATGACACTTGGGGTCCTTTCCAACTCTACCATTGTATGATTCTTTGATGAAGGTGGGTTTAGAACTTCAGCTTCCTTTTGCTCTGGATACCTGTGACATCATTCAGAAAAACATGAAATAGAACCTCAAAGTACTTTCATTCCAGATTAACACACCAGATGTATCAAGATGGCAGAAAGTGAAATGAGTCTCTTGATTGGTAAATTTGGAATGGAACAGAATTGTCAACCCATACCTCTTATGAATTGTATTTCTGATCCTTTGTCCACAATAAACAGATAGCTTTTAATGGGTGGAATATGTTCATGTTTTCTCAATCCCAAAGGGCAAAAGTAAATTTCACATGCATTATGACAAATCACTTATGATTTATTTGCTACTTGAATAACGTATGAAATATATAATGTGTGAAAAACAGGTAAACCTAAAGTGTGATCAAGTTGGGTTTATGAATGGAAGCAGGGGTGCCAACTTGAATAAAATTGGGAGGGGTGGCTAATACCCCAGAGGACAGGATCACACTTCAAAATGACCTTAACAGATTAGACAACTGGGCCAAAGCAAACAAGATGAATTTTAAAAGGGAGAAATGTAAAGTACTACACGTGAGCAAAAAAACCCGAAAGGCACAAATACAGGATGGGTGACACCTGGCTTGAGAGCAGTACATGTGAAAAGGATCTAGGAGTCCTGGTAGACCACAAACTTGACATGAGTCAACAGTGTGATGCAGCAGCTAAAAAAGCCAATGCAATTCTGGGCTGCATCAATAGGAGTATAGCGTCTAGATCTAGGGAAGTAATAGTACCACTGTATTCCACTCTGGTCAGACCTCACCTGGAATACTGTGTCCAGTTCTGGGCACCACAGTTCAAGAAGGATACTGACAAGCTGGAACGTGTCCAGAGGAGGGCAACCAAAATGGTCAAAGGTCTGGAAGCAATACCTTATGAGGAACGGCTTAGGGAGCTGGGTATGTTTAGCCTGGAGAAGAGAAGGTTAAGGGGTGATATGATAGCCATGTTCAAATATATAAAAGGATGTCATATAGAAGAGGGTGAAAGGTTGTTTTCTGCTGCTCCAGAGAAGCAGACACAGAGCAATGGATTCAAGCTACAAGAAAGAAGATTCCACCTAAACATTAGGAAGAACTTCCTGACAGTAAGAGCTGTTCGACAGTGGAATTTGCTGCCAAGGAGTGTGGTGGAGTCTCCTTCTTTGGAGGTCTTTAAGCGGAGGCTTGGCAGCCATCTGTCAAGAATGTTTTGATGGTGTTTCCTGCTTGGAAGGGGGTTGGACTGGATGGCCCTTGTGGTCTCTTCCAACTCTATGATTCTATGATTCTAAAATATGGGGGGGCAGATAAGCCCCACCCCACATAATCGATCACAAGATGTGGTGCACACACACCATTTGAATGGCAATGTCCTTCAACTTTGGGGAGCCAGAACCCCTCAAGTATTTTTTTTGGGGGGGTGGGGAGAGTTGGCCCTTAAGAGTTGGCTCCTATGAATGTAATAGCTGGATGTGGGAATGAAGGGAGACATTCAGAAGGGTGTCAAGGAAAGTGGTTTTTTTTTGGCTACAACTGTCATTGGATTCATCATCCCATTGCTTCTTAATGGAAGAAAGCTCTTGAGGGAGGACTGCTGCAAGAGTTTTAGAAAGGTTCCTTTCCGTATTTCTTTTTTATGTACACTGTAGTGATTTACAGCTCCCACGAGCCAATGGAGCACTTCTCTCCTCTTGCCATGGCTCTGCTCAGTCGTTTAGACAGACACAAAGGACCAGTTAAAGCTTAGAAAAATGACCCACACTCGTTTTAACAAGAGCGCAGAGCAGTCTGATATGTGAGCACTAAGCTGGCAAATGACCCATTACAGAGGTTACTTAAATGTTTGGAATTTGGGTAATACCTCTTTTTCTCTTCCTGTGACTATTAAGTAACTCGGTAGTTTGACTTCTTTGCTGCGAGAATGGAACACTGTACAGATAAGTAGAGAAACACTATCTGCTGGAGAACACATGAAGTCATAATCGCCTGTGGTTCTGCTAATTGCTATCCATGTGGAAACCATTTGAATTTAACAGGGTGCTTCTCTTTGCTCTGGTTAAAATACATCATTATGAAACAGTTTTGCACAATGGGCTTCTTGTGGTTCTTAAGCGAGACATTAGTAATATACTTAATGCGTGTTCTAACAGTATGCCTCTGTTAAGAACACTTCTGTTTTGGGGTAACCTAAATGAAGGGAGCCAACATAAACAAGCCTTGTGCAAAACTACAGCGTATCACATTTGCCTGTTTTGTGTTAAATGTGTAAATGCCAACACAAGCATAAATAGTAGCAAGTGTTTATATTCCACTGTCTTCCCCCCCCCCCATCACACATACATACGTTTTATTCTTTCCTGAGAAATAATTCTGCATTGTATTATGTCTTTCTTGTATGCACATTGTTGTCTTTCGTAATAATTTACCCCATGAAGTAAGGTGTAGTAGGATTTCCAGACATTGCAACCTTGTTTAAAATCTCCCTCATCCTACCGTTAACCAGTATGCAGATCTTTGACTTTGACGTGGTTTCGAACTGCTAGGTTGGCAGGAGCAGGGACCAAACAATGGGAGCTCACTCCGTTGCAGGGATTCGAACCACCGACCTTCAGTGGTTTAGACCACAGCGCCACCCGCGTCCCTGTATTTGTTAAAGATAAAGGGGCCCCTGACGATCAGGTCCAGTCGTGTCCGACTCTGGGGTTGCGGCGCTCATCTAGCTCTATAGGCCGAGGGAGCCAGCGTTTGTCCGCAGACAGCTTCCAGGTTATGTGGCCAGCATGACAAAGCTGCTTCTGGCGAACCAGAGCAGCGCACGGAAACGCCGTTTACCTTCCTGCCGGAGCGGTTCCTATTTATCTACTTGCACTTTGATGTGCTTTCGAACTGCTAGGTAGGCAGGAGCTGGGACCGAGCAACGGGAGCTCACCCCGTTGCAGGGATTCGAACCGCCGACCTTCTGATCAGCAAGCCCTAGTCTCTGTGGTTTAACCCACAGCGCCACCTGGGTCCCTCCTGCATTTGTTACAGACACCTAAAAATATGCAGGGATACCTATCAAGAGAATGTAAAACATGTGACAAGAAGTTGAGAAGCATTACCGGTATAATTCCATTCAAGTTTGCAGAGTATTTGTTTCTTTCTTAAAATGCTTGCAAGAAGAATGTGTGTCCCTTTGAGCATTAAGTCTTTACAATGCTGGCTTCGTTTAAGTCACTGCAATCAAACTAAATCAAGGCTGATATGTTGCTGTGGTGCACTCACATGCACAGAGAGAGGGAGAGAAAATATCAATGGCAAGTCAAATAAAGATATACGTGGAAGTACTGTGGGAATGCACAGCCTTCATAATTCAAGTTGAGGGAGCAGCAGGGCTGCAAGTTGTCTCGGATAAAATTATGGGAACAAACCAGTGGGAATTTCAAATCCTGTTTAAATGATTGGGAGCTGGGCAAGAGAAAGTGAAGGTCAACTGAAGGGGAATCTTGAGGTGCCATATAGCCAATGGTTGCTGGTGCCCATAGAGACTTGAAGTGTAACAAGGGCCCAAGAAGGCAACAGGCCCAGGCAAGAAGACAGACTCATAAAATTATTAAAGAGGCTTATGATTAGTGGCTATTATTGTTGTTGGGTTTTTTCCTTCTTTTTTCTTTGTTGGGTTTTTTCTTTGTTTTTTTGTTTTTGATTTTGTATATATTATGTTGTAAATTTGTAATAAAAAGAAAAAGAAAAAATATTAAAGAGGCTTAGTTGGGAATGATCGAGAAGAAAGGGGTGGAAGGTAACACATGGCATGAGGAAGATGTCTGAGATGAAGAATGGACAAAAAACCCTGGAAGGTCCATTGCACAAGAGGATTTCTATTTCACAGCTGGGATGACATCACTGGCTGTTGCCCTAACTCACCATTTCCCCAACGTTTTTCAGCACTCTTATGAAAAGGTTTGCCTAGACAAAGAGAAATTGTGTGTGGACCACATGATGGGGTCAGTTTTCCTCTCTGTTCCATTATCACACATCAGCATATGAGGCTTCACAACACATGGAGTGTTTCTTGTTGTTGTTTAGTCGTTTCGTTGTGCACGACTCTTCGTGACCCCATGGACCAGAGCACGCCAGGCACTCCTGTCTTCCACTGCCTCCCGCAGTTTGGTCAAACTCATGTTCGTAGCTTCGAGAACACTGTCCACGCATCTCGTCCTCTGTCATCCCCTTCTCCTTGTGCCCTCAATCTTTCCCAACATCAGGGTCTTTTCCAGGGAGTCTTCTCTTCTCATGAGGTGGCCAAAGTATTGGAGCCTCAGCTTCAGGATCTGTCCTTCCAGTGAGCACACAGGGCTGATTTCCTTAAGAATTGATAGGTTTGACCTTCTTGCAGTCCATGGGACTCTCAAGAGTCTCCTCCAGCACCATAATTCAAAAGCATCCATTCTTCAGTGATCAGCCTTCTTTATGGTCCAGCTCTCACTTCCATACATCACTACTGGGAAAACCATAGCTTTAACTATACTGACCTTTGTTGGCAAGGTGGTGTCTCTACTTTTTAAGATGAGCGTTTCTAAGGAAGCACTCTTGTTGTTGGTGGTGTGGAAACCCTCGTGACCAAGCAGAACAACTATGTGCTGGCATTGTAGTGTCAGAATGAAAAAGGCACCACACAGAGTTGGTCTCAAGGGCATGCAAAGGAAAAAGTGTAGCCTGACTCTTCAGTCTGGTTTCATGGAATGAAGATCGTACAGTGATATCTCTACTTACGAATAACTCTACTTACGAATGTTTCTACTTACGAATGGAGCTCCACCCGCCATCTTGGATGCGGTTTAGATAGGATTTTTTCTACTTATGAATTTTTAGATAGCGTTGCTTCTACTTACGAATTTTTTCTCCCAATGCATTCCTATGGGATTCGACTTACAATTTTTTTCAACTTACAAATGTGTGTTCAGAACACATTAAATTCGTAAGTAGAGGTACCACTGTAGTAGAATCAATGAATGTGGTAAAAGAGCCAATTAAATGAAATTAGCACATGACTGGAACACTAAAAGATTACAATTGAATTCTGGGAACCTAGATCTGGCCACACTCATTAGATCTCTATACTTTAGTAGTCTGTTGCAATACTTGCCTAATTAAAGAATGCCACTATATATTTATAATGTATACATGCCAAGTATGAGCCTACAGTTCCAGTTTAGACTAGCAATTAAAATTGATTGAAAGGATATGAATACAATTTTTTTTAAAAAAAAATGCTGTAACTTTTAAATGAATCCAAATGTATGTAATTTGGGAATATATTATTGAGGAATAATGGTTTTCATTATTTTAAAGTCTTCTAAGGAAAGCCAGATTTGGTTTCTCAAGGCTAATAAATTTACATGAGCAAGCCATCATATCAGCACTAGGTAGCTGAATCCCCTGTACACTTTGAAATCTTCTTCATTGGGAAAAGTTAACTACCCATCCATAATAACAGTAGTAATAATAGTAATAAAAACTTCTCCCTGGGATTAAGAATCAAAGTGGTAACAGTAGCCAGTTTTTTGTGGGACCACCCACCATGCAAGACGTGTTCCACAATCACCATACGTTAGCAAGAATATAATTATTTCGTCTCTTTCCAAAGTTCAGGCTGTGAGTGATATTGGTTATATGCCTGAAACAGCACCACCCACACACTGGAGTCTCACCTTTGGGGAGAACCCTACAAATTACAGATGTACAATAAAGTGGACGGGCTCAACACAGTTCAATGTAGACACTGTTTTTTTAGCAAAGTATTATCAGACTGTGAAAACAAAGCACCTAAGTGCTGTTCAATCTGCATTCCTATTGGCTGAAGGTGTCAGCCTTGGACTCAACACCTTGTTGCTGGATGTATAAAGGAATTTTGCTGATCCAGTTCACTATACAGATTGTGTAGATGCTAAAGCCTTCTGTGTTGCTAAGGGCTGCTAAGGGCAAATATCAGCAGTGCGCAATGATATCCTGCAATGATATGGGGGTGTTCTTAACTTCCACTTCAAAAGGCACCAAAGTGATCAAAATAAAAATGTGGAATTACATCCTTATCCCGAGTGACACCTCTCACCAGGTTTTTGACCCTTGCCTTACTGCTTTCACCAAGTCCCATAATCTATTGAAAGAGGATCAATTTAAATCACCCCCTTTGGGCAGTTTCCCGATGCTCTCGGCTTTTATTAGTAACATATCACCCCCCACTCCAGATGAACT
This sequence comes from Zootoca vivipara, assembly GCF_965207765.1. Taxonomy (NCBI): domain Eukaryota; kingdom Metazoa; phylum Chordata; class Lepidosauria; order Squamata; family Lacertidae; genus Zootoca; species Zootoca vivipara. The sequence goes on along the minus strand of NC_142588.1, from coordinate 6,561,574 downwards.
GACACCTAGTGTTCAGCACAGGGGGGAAAGTTGCCTTATTCCTCAGATAGTGATGCGGAGGGGAAATGATTTCGTTCTGTTGCCATCATCATTTACTCAGCAATAATGGCACATGCATGCAATTCTCTTGTCTGTTCCTGTGCATGCCACACAACAGAACAGAAAGTCAGAAATTTCATAATCATCACCTGATATATATTTTGGAAAGTTGTTTCTTTGTTGTGCATTTGACACTTGTTCTTCTTCATCTTTAAATATTTTTATTAATTTTCGCAATTAAACATTATAATCACATAAGTATAAAAGAATAAACCACACACACAAAAAAAACCAGGGAAAAACATTTTCACACAATATTAAATCCACATTTTGGGATTACTCATATCCCTCGACTTCCCTCATTCCCTCCCCTGGTTCTTTTATGTTATCTTAATTTATACATGTCAATAATTTCCATATCTTTAATTATCTCCAAATTTAAAGATTCTCCTTAATGTTACCATGTCCTCCTGCTCACAGGTCTTTTATAAGACCAGTGGTAACAGTTGGCCCTGGAGAATATTAACCACTCTCAATTTTACCCATGGACTGCCCATCTGCCCAGATTTTAATTTGCTCTGAACTAATTTCAAGATGTATTTTAATTAATTGATTGCCTGTTTTTATGTTCTTATGTTCTATGTATACTGTGTTAGTTTTATGATGTTAGCCAGTATACCTGAAGGAGTGTCTCCTCCCCCATCGTTCTGCCAGGACACTCAGGTCCAGCGCCGAGGGCCTTCTGGCGGTTCCCTCACTATGAGAAGCCAAGTTACAGGGAACCAGGCAGAGGGCCTTCTCGGTAGTGGCACCCACCCTGTGGAATGCCCTCCCACCAGAGGTCAAAGAGAACAACAACTACCAGACCTTTAGAAGGCATCTCAAGGCAGCCCTGTTTAGGGAAGCTTTTAATGTTTGATGGATTTCTGTATTTTAATATTTTGTTGGAAGCCGCCCAGAGTGGCTTGGGGAATCCGGCCAGATGGGCGGGGTATAAATAATAAATTATTATTATTATTATTATTATTATTATTATTATTATTATTATTATTATTATTATAGCCACTCTGAGCCCGGCTTCGGCTGGGTACAAATAAATTGTTGTTGTTGTTGTTGTTGTTTGTTGTTAGCCTGCTACTGTATTAACTTCCTTACAATGTTTTTGTACACATTCAATAAACATTTTCCATTCTTTTTTATATTTGTTCTTGTCTTGATATCTAAAGTCTTCCAGTTAATTTAGCCATTTTGGCATATTCCATTAATTTGAGTTGCCTGCACATTTGATACTTCACATTTGATGCTACATGGTCGTTCCTGACATTCCTGAGACCAAGGAGCAAGTTTCTGTCTGTGTTTGGATACAACATCAAGGTGGAGTACAGAACCTTTCAAAGCTTCACTGATTTTAAGCACTGATTTCAAAAGTGCATTAAAGGGATTAATATCACTATTATTTATTAGAACTTCCAAGCAACCCTGGGTATGAGGTAGCTAGTTCCTTACATTTCAAAACCTGAAAGTTTTCAAAAGTACAAAAAAACCATTGAAGGCGGCGGCGGGGGTGGGGGGAGTGAAGCCTACCTCATAGCAATTCATCACAACTTGGTTTGGCGGTTAGGCATTGGAAATTTGCATAAAAGAAGAAGGGGGCAGATTACGTCATCTGTCCAGAAATTGGAGATTTAATCCCGTTAAAGGGGTTCCGGGGGCGGTAGCTTTGTCCTGAGCCTACGGAGGTCAGGGCCTTATGGCACCCCCCAACGGTGGCCACAGGAGGTGTCTCAGTAGATGTACATCATTGGGCTCCTTTCTGGTGGTTAATTTCTCCCAGACTGTAACACACGGGTTACAATCGGATATAGTCGGTTAGGTTCCAATGCCTAAGCCAATACCGCTCAACATCCGAATAAAGTTGTGGCCTTGTTGCCCACTTAAAATCATTTCACTGTGTCTTGCGTCTTATTTCCTGGGGAGCGAGGGACATCGCCACACAACTGAGAATTGCTTGCCAGTGGGCATTGAACTGAGCATCCTGGAAGACTGTAATTCTGAACTAGAGGCAGTCCAATGGATGGCATAAATTAACAATTTTAAAAAAGCACAAAATAGAGATGATATAGTTATTGGACCAATTTCTGTGAGAAGGAGCATATGAATGGTTTCAAGATAGAAGGAACATTTCATCAGATGGAATGGGAGGTTAGCTAAATCTCTTAATGTGTCTATAGAGCTAAATTGATTAAGCATGCAGATTTTGAAAGTCTAATCCTTTAAAGTAAGTTCTGTTTAACTGAATAGGATTCCACCCCCCCCCAAAAAAAAATCAATGAGATTATCAGGGAGCACGTATCTAGACAACTTTATCCTAGGCATGTCTACTCAGAAGTCAGTCCCACTGAGGTCAAAGGGACTTACTTCCAAGAAAGTTTCTGTTTTCTCCTTTGGAGGTTTAAAATGACGTCAACGTTTGCTTTCAGGCAATGCGAAACAGTGGAGTTTCCAGTGGAGCTGGGACCGAAAAACAGGAGCTCACCCCGTCATGGGGATTCGAACCGCCGACCTTTCGATGGGCAAGCCCAAGCGGCACAGTGGTTTAACCCACAGTGCCACCCGCGTCCCCCTCTGAGCATGTGCATGTGTGCAAATGTCTGATGCAGACCCTGATTTCAAGCACTTCCTTATATTGGGATATTGGAAGCAGTGCACTGCTTTGTCTCGAGGGACCTTCTCTTGGCTGCATAATCATTTCTTTTTGATTTGAGCCAATTGATTCCAGTTCCATCTGCTGTGAAGCAGCCAGGCTGTTCTGTTAGGAGGGAAACATATATTTTTCCCTTTCAAGCGCTTAGAACTGAAGAGCAGGCAGATTAGTGTGGAGAGGAGAAGTTAAGAGCATTGTTTTTCCTGGACATGTGGAACATTGCATTTATTTTCTTGCCAACACATGGAACAAAGTTCCATGCAAGTACAATATAGACATTTGTTCAAAAGCTGGCTAAGAGTGTTTCTGAACCATGCCTTAGGAGGCCACTGAATGATGAATTCACTCATAGGATTTATATCCTGCCCTTTATCGTTGATGATCTCATGGTGGGTAACAACAATTTAAAATAAAATAGAAATGAATTAGAACAGTTAAAATATGATTTAACTCACATCTGTCATGGTGCAGGCCATGAAGGTATCATACTGAAAATGGCTGATGGAAAAGAAATGTCATAAACTGTCATCAAAAGATTGGTAGTGTTGGCGGCGGTTGACAGGACATTCCACAACCACAGATGAGAAAGTCTCCTGGAGGAGTGCAGATTCTCTGTCCCAATTCTGCAATGGAATTACCAAGGGGGCCTCCCAGCAGACTTCAGAGTCTGGGCAGGGCAACCTGAGGAGAGACACTCCTTCAGGTAACTGGGTCACAAGACATTCAGGGATGTGTATGTCAACTTGAACTGGGCTCAGTGACTAGGGAGCGGATATTCTAAAAGCCTCGATGTCAAGCTAATCAGAAAAGATTTTTCCTGACTCCCATCTCACTCCTAGGTCTTGCTTTGAATACAGTTTTCACTCCCCCCCCCAGTTGTATTAAAATATGCATTTTTAAAACAATCACTATATGCTCACATATTATACACATGCGGTCTGTGCACAGTGCAGTGTATACATTCTGACTTCTGTTTTCCTGACCACAAAAATTATTCAGCTCCCTTCCCACTACCTCTGAAGAACATAGAAAGAACCTGTTGGCTCAGGCCAGTAGGCCCAGCTAATCCAGCGCCACCTATTGGTAGCCCTGCAAACTGTAGCATGACAATGTTCTTACAATGTTATTATATATATAGATTGATTGTGCATGTGTGTAATAATGGTTTGAGCTAACCAAGTGGCAAACTGCTTTCCCCCACCCTCTGAAATTGTATGTATTTTATGCACATTGATCCATAGACCTTGTTGCCTGAGGAGAAACAAGGGAAAGGCAATAATCACACCGGATGACCAAACTTAGGTGATCAAATGAACAAAAGAATCCCATGCATTAGCTCCATGGACATTTCTGTGTACAAACGTGTGTGTAACCTGCATTTCTGTGCACATAATACACACCACTAACATTTCATCCTTAAAATCCTGGTTTGTTTGTTTTATTTTTTTAAAAAAACTGCACAAAATGAGCCGCTCAAACAGAAATTCCTATTTCTTGGATCCAGGACCCACTGAGCCCTCACTGACCCCCTGGTGCAGATTCTAAGGAGAAGTAGAGCTGAGTGTCATTCATATATAAAATTTATTAGCATATGGTTTGTTATGTATTATGAATGGCTTCATGACCTGAATTGCAGCACCCTAAGTCACAGGCTTGGTTCTGGTTTTGGTATAGTGGAAACAGTGAGTGGACAGGGAAGAAGGGAAGAAAGCAGGAATCTGCCTCCTACTGAGTCAGAGCCTTGGTCTGCCTAGCTCAAATTTATTTTGGTTACACTGACTGGTGATGGTTCTCCAGAATTTCGGACAATAATCTCTCCCAGTCTCACCAGGAGCTGCTAGGGATTGAGGCTGGGGAAATTTGTATTTGAAGCAGGTTCGCTGCTAAGCTCTACTAAGCTTTGGCCCTTCCCCAGTAACATTCACAAGGACCAGAGTTTGGCTCTAATATTGGAAGTAGGACACTGTGTAGAGCACGCATTGATTCTGGAAAACTTCCCACTTCCTCTGTTCAAGAACATTCTGGTGGCCATCCCTACCCCCTCCTCCATCTCCCAGCCTTGCACTGGGGAGGATTAGCCCATTTTGGACCGACCCAGCGAGGCTCATCTGGATCAATGCACATGCAGCTGATCCTCCCACCAAGTTTTGAGTTTCACGGCAAATCTTTTACATGGATTGATAAGGAGTGCCGTGAAACCTTTTAAGGAGTTCTTAAACACACCACTCAGAATGTTCATCTGATATCCCAGCAAATTATCAAAACACTGCCAGCTTCGGGTTTGATCTAATTACATTGTGCAGTTTCGAGGCCAGTAAAGGTCAAATTGAGGGAATAGGCAGATTTTATTGGCCAGCTTTCTCCTTGGGCTTTCAGTAGGACAAAGCATGTCCAAAACCTGCTCTCAAAGTAATCCACGCCAACAGCTTGCCTCCTTGCTTTTTGCTAATGGTCAATCAATAAAGTTGAGTCTAAGTGTCTCTGAGTCAACACACCTGCTTCTTAATGTACATAGTAAAAGTGAGCCGAGCCTGTTTTCAGAACAGGCCTAAACAGCTGCTGGCTATCCAAATGAAATGGAGTTTCCCAACAGCCGCATATCTTGACCTGTCAAGACAGTCTGTCAAACAAGCCTCCCTTGCCTTTGCAGTCTTGGTGGCTGAGCGGAAACAGCATCACAGAATCTTCCACCCTATTTGAAGGTAGAAAATGTGGGAGGAGGGGGGACTTCACCACATATTCTCAAGGGGGAATTCTCCAACAGTTTGGTGGCAGAGGTGAAAAGGAAAATGGTAAGGAAATTCCTCAGAAAATGATTCTTTTGACAACTTTCAGCTCAGTTAATGCTTGGATGAAACATTAGCAAATCCTGGTGGGTGAAAGAAGCAATGGGCAAAGAGAAAGGACTGGGGAGAATTGTGCCCATGCCTTTTTCTTCCTTCAACTAATATTTCAATCAGAATTGGCTTACCTGGGTGCTGTGGAGTCTTGGCAGGTGGGTCACTGATGTTTACAGGGAGGGAGAGGGACAAGGTGGTTGGTAGGTCAGTGTGGTGCAAAGCAACCAATAGGAGAGCTGCATTGGCTATGTCTGAGTGTTTGCACAATGCTGATCTCCACGCCACCTCTCCCCTTCTCCTTTCCTTCCCAGTAAGCAACAACAAACCATCTTCTGGGAAGCTGGCATAGCAGCACAGCCAGACCTGGTGAGCCACTTCCGCAGTTAAGAGCCACATTCCCAACCATAAACAAATTGGGACACAAAATATACACAACATAACAAAATACCAACATTACCAAAAAAAACAACAACGCAATTCGATCTTATATCACAAATCTTTATCGACTTCCTCCTTTCCCTCCCTACTACCTTTCTTTATATTACTTCCTTAATACTTTCCCCAATCTTGATTCCAATCTTTTTAATAATTATCTAAACTTATTAATACTCTTAATAACTTATCAATACTATAAATCTCTTATACTTATCTTAAAATACAATTCTATTCTAGTTAAATCTTAAAATTCAATGCAATAACTTAGCTAAATCTTAATACATAATAAACTTAACTAACACTCTTCTACAACATAAAAAAATTCCTTCAGTAGCACCTTAAAGACCAAGTTAGTTGGTCTTTAAGGTGCTACTGAAGGAATTTTTTTATTTTGCTTCGACTCAGACCAACACGGCTACCTACCTGTAACTCTTCTACAACCTCCTTTTACTTCCAAATCTTTAGCTAAAAACTGCTAATCTTGCAATTCTTTTCTAAATAAACTTTAAATTTCTTCCCATCTTCTTCCACTGATTCTTCCCCCTGGTCCCGGAGTCTCCCATCAGCTCGGACAGTTCCATGAATTCTATCAGCTTCATCTGCCAGTCGTCCACCATGGGTATATCTTCAGTTTTCCAATTCCTTGCTAATACAATTCTAGCTGCTGTTGTGGCATACAGAAAAAACCTAGTATCTTTCTTGGGTAATTTCTCTCTAATTATCCCAAGTAAAAAAAGCTTCTGGTTTCTTAACAAACGTGTTTTTCAACACTTTCTTCAACTCATTATAAATCTTATCCCAGAAGCTCTTTACTTGGGGGCATATCCACCACATATGGTAAAAGGTTCCTTCCACATTCTTACGTTTCCAACATTTATTATCCTAATAAAAAAAATCCTTCAGTAGCACCTTAAAGACCAACTAAGTTTTTATTTTGGTATGAGCTTTCGTGTGCATGCACACTTCGTCAGATACACTGAAACAGAAGCAACCAGACCCTAATGGACCTCATCAGTTCTTCTGATGGAGCCACCTGGGATGAATAAAGACATCGGATTCTTATCTCATTATGCATGATCAAGCCTTCTTTAGCGCCTCAGCCCTTGCTCCCCCCCCCAGGACTAATTGCAGTCATCAGCAGTCGTTAACAGCCATCTACAGGTTTACCACTCCCATCAGCCCATCACCCATTCCCACCCACCCACCCACCCTCTGTATATACATAAGGGTCTGACACTTCTGTTTCAAGTGTATCTGACGAAGTGTGCATGCACACGAAAGCTCATACCAAAATAAAAACTTAGTTGGTCTTTAAAGTGCTACTGAAGGAATTTTTTTTAAAAAATTGCTTCATATTCTTCTTCCACAACCTTTGCTGGGGGGTGTATTCTTGCTTGGGCAGGGGCTGAGATTATCCAGCCATTTGGAGGAAGCCCGGAAAAGAAAATCCTCAGATAATTTCTCAGACGATTATTTCAGCCCAGCTCTAATACGTCAAACTGCCAATGGGTTTGTGCCTTGCAAGTGAGTTAGGTCCGACTTGGAATTGTTTTTCTAGTCATGCATTCAGTTACATTCCTTTCTCTGTTGGCAACGCAGCTTCCACAATTCAGCCTCTGAAGAAAATCTGGGAGTTCTTGCAAAAATTCTGCCAAGGTCTTCTTACCGGCAGCTTTTGCCTTCTAGAAATGGGTTGTTCTTGGCATAGATTCGGAGGAGGCTGATGGAGGAGCTTGAAATTGTGCATTAGAGAGGAAGTCACAGAAATGATGTTGAACAGGATGGAAAGGACATGGTCAGAACAAGAGGCAAGGAAAATAATTAGCTGCAGGCTCTTGAAAGGGCATTAAATTCAACAACCTGGAACAGGAGTGCCTCGGTTATTTAATCATATATTCATGGTTGAGCTTCCTAACTTCATTTTTCAATTTCTAACCATTGTGCTTGGCATCAAATCCACTGATTTTAATGGTTAAGTAAGGGTTTCATTTTTTTAATGGACCTCATCAGTTCTGCAAAGTCAGGAGAGAGCAAGCCAAATGCCATTGTGGTTCACATATCATAAAAGGAACTGGTAACTACTGTCAACTCCAATTGAAGGACATGGAATCATTTTCTTTACTGTCAATGCCACAAATCTGCTTTTCTGAGCAGGGCCAATTCTAGTTTGCTGAGCTGGCAGCGAGTTAAATTGACAAATGCTTCTTTTAAACTTGTAAATTGGACAAATATTAAACTTCAACCCCTTGCAAATAATAATAAACAAGAGCAAATTATAGAAGCACCAGAGTGCTCCTATAGTTAAGGAGAAAAGCAGAATAAAAATATAATATGTATATACACCAAGTAGCAAAAACAAGACTCCAGCATTATGATCCTCAATATTCTATTGCTTATAAAAATGGAATCTATTGTGCTAATAATCTGACCGAAATCCCCCCAAATAACTCACAACAGACACGTATTTTAGGTTTGGGTTTTTGGCATTGTTTTGGCCACAACTTTATTTAAATACATTTTATTTGAGCGTTGGCTTAGGCTTTTGGTTAAACCATCTGTCCCCCTCATTGGGACAGGACCAATTTCCATCTGCCCCGCTTGGGACAGGACCAATTCCATCTGACCACTTGGGCCAGGACAATCACCATCTGTCCACTAGGGACAGGACCAGCTCCGACTTCCCCATGCGAATAGGGAAGTCACGTAAACACCCCATGGGAAAGGAGGTAGCTGTGCCCAGGCATTCCCCCCTCTTGACCAGTAATGTTCCCAAAGGCTCAAACTCTATAATGGCCCCCCAGCCCCGCCTATGGTGAGAATGTAAGGACTAGAGCCAAGAGCCCCAGGATTCCTTTAACGGAATACTTCTATGTGGAGTAACGTTAGGAAGAGGGTAGGCATGTAGATGCCACACCCCTCCTCCAACCAATTAATTAACCAAAAGCCTAACCGCCAACCTAACAAGTTGTGACAGTTTGCTAAGCAGTAGGCAAAAACCAAATGGCAAGAGCCAAGCAGCCAAATGGCAAAATTCCTACTGGGCCCCTTCAACAGGCGACCCCATGACAGGCATAGCAATGTCAGGCTAACACCTTTTTAAACATGCGGCGGGTGGGAGGGTATTAAAAACGCCAGCCAGAGTGGCCAAAAGCAAAAGACGCTGAGGTTAAATAGGGGCCCACCTGCCAATCAACTGGACATTGTTTATTACCACGCCCACCAGGCTTCCAGCCTGCCTCAGCCCAGCCCTTCCCCAAACCTTGAGGACTTCTTCCAGCCCATCCGCAACCCGCATTATCTCTTATAAGATAATGTGCTTTGCATTGAGAAACTAAGAGGATCGCGCCCCTTCCAGGAAGGGTGGGGCTCACAGTCAGAAGTCAGCAATGCTTTTACTAGGAGGGGTGAGGCTCGGCTTGTCCCCTCCCGAAGCAAGACAGGAGCTTTGTGTTCCTAAAGCACAGCTTTAGCTATTGTCTACAGTCTGCCCACATTGCTACCTACTCTTTGCCTCAGTCTGCCCTGTCCCCTGCCTCTGATTTTGAATTGATTTGATTTATTATATTTCCATGCTGCTTTTCATTCAAATGAATCCCAAAGTGGCTTACAAACAATAAATAATAACAAAATAGAACATAATAGAATATCACAAATACAGCCTAAATCACACTGAATAATTAACAAATCATCTGTGAAACAATTACAATCTCTAAAATACCTGTCAGGGGTTCTTGTGACTACTCCTGAGTAACGACCTTCCACATGCTTGTCTTTCAAAAGTCTTTATTAGTGCACATTATTTACAGTGTAGTGAGCGGTCGGTTTCATGTCTCCTCATTCCGAATCAGAATCCGGCACTGCCCCCTTCCGCGATTGGGACCAACATAAAAGCCTCGGGACAGTGAATCTCCTCCCCTTTCTCCTCCTCCTCAATTCCGGAGTCGGGGGGGGGGGGAGGGTCTGCGTTCTGCCTGGTTCCTCTCCTCTCTTTCCCTCTCCCTCTCTTCCTCCCTGTGGAGCAGGGGCTCTTGGATGTTGCCAGAGGTCTGGCACTCCCTTTCCGTCTCCTGACTTTCCTCATTCGTCTCTTTGCTTTCATGACTGCTTGGAGATGGGCTGCTTCTGATGGGGGGGGTTGTTCCCTATAAGCCCTTCCCCTTACAATACCATTAACAAAGCAACAACTAAAAAATAAGGTAACAAGCACAATTGCAGTAGAACTAATATGTTGTTGTTGTTTAGTCGTTTAGTCGTGTCCGACTCTTCGTGACCCCACGGACCATAGCACGCCAGGCACTCCTGTCTTCCACTGCCTTCCGCAGTTTGGAGAACTAATATAGGATTCACTAAATGCTATATCATTCATAATCTATAAAACAACAGTGACAACTCTCTCTTTCTTATTTGGCTTTCAGAAATTGGTTGTTTGGCATGTACTTTTTCTGATAAAATTAATATACCACTCTGTGTACTTTTAGCAGAAGAGCAGATTATTATTAAGTGCTATTATTAGCCACCTCATAAGCATCTGGCTGAAGTCAACATCCCTTGCCTCTCCATCCCCAGAGGGCTCACAGCTTAGGAACCAACCACTCACTGGCAGTCCTTGTGATTTTATTTCAATATAAATATAACTGCTTCTCCCTAACTTCAGAGACAATGCCATTTCTTCAAACAAAATAGGAATGCAATATTAGTGCAAATGCATGTGTTAATTATTAAATGCTGCAACTTTACACTGTCTCTGTTTCATATTAGAAATACTGGATGGTTTAAAAAATATTGCTTTGATTCATGTTTCAGATGGAGCAGAAAAGCCTACTATGTTATATAATTAAGATGAATACAGAAAAAACATTATTCAGAATATATTCTTCCATGCTCCAGAATATATTTTTTGTGTGTGTATCCCTTTCTTCTAATTGATCATCTTATGCATCTCTGCTTTTTTAAAAATAAAATAAAAATAAATGCAGGTGCACTTTCAGGATAAAAGTGTCACGCTTTGTCACCGAGAAAGGCTAAAGGTCTGCAGATCTTTACCTCTAGGGTATCTGACTTCCGAGAGCTAACCAAAAACAATCCTCCATGGATTCAGTGAAAGACGATTTGGAACAAAGAGCCATGTTTTATCCTGCCAACTGCTACATTCATGTCTTTATTTGGCATTTATATCAGGGGGAAAGGAGCTTTCCATTGAATCAAATTTGGATACTCACCAGTTACTGGTTTGGAAAACAGAAGCCCAGTTGTTAGCTATAGAGAAAATAAAGCTGCTCCAAAATAACTCACTAGTAACTCTGACAACAGAGGTCCTGATCAATCATCAATAGCGATGTGTTGAAACTTCTCCTCCGATTTCTTGAACATTTTCTTCCCCTGTGAAAGTGGATTCTGTTTTCTGTCTCATTTTTCTGAACTTTTGACAAGTTTTGGTTAAGGTGAACCTTATTGTTTTGAGGGATATGTGATTAATATTATGCAGCCTTTTAAATGTGTTTGTGATATTTTCCAGTGCTCTGCAGACCCCTTAGCTGCCTGCACATCCTGATCTGGAAAACCCTAAGGGAGAAGTCACCTCATACCATCTTTGATTGAAGCTCAGAAACTCAGAGAGCCTGGCTACCCAGAACTTGAGGTCAGCCTTGCTTGCTAATTTTGTTTGTTGTTGTTGTTTAGTCATTTAGTCGTGTCCGAATCTTCGTGACCCCATGGACCATAGCATGCCAGGCACTCCTGTCTTCCACTGCCTCCCACAGTTTGGTCAAACTCATGTTCGTAGCTTCGAGAACACTGTCCAACCATCTCGTCCTCTGTCGTCCCCTTCTCCTCGTGCCCCCAATCTTTCCCAACATCAGGGTCTTTTCCAGGGAGTCTTCTCTTCTCATGAGGTGGCCAAAGTATTGGAGCCTCAGCTTCACAATCTGTCCTTCCAGTGAGCACTCAGGGCTGATTTCCTTAAGAATGGATAGGTTTGATCTTCTTACAGTCCATGGGACTCTCAAGAGTCTCCTCCGGCACCATAATTCAAAAGCATCGATTCTTCGGCGATCAGCCTTCTTGATGGTCCAGCTCTCACTTCCATACATCACTACTGGGAAAACCATAGCTTTAACTATACGGACCTTTGTAGGCAAGGTGATGTCTCTGCTTTTTAAGATTCTGTCTAGGTTTGTCATTGCTTTTCTCCCAAGAAGCAGGCGTCTTTTAATTTCGTGACTGCTGTCACCATCTGCAGTGATCAAGGAGCCCAAGAAAGTAAAATCTCTCACTGCCTCCATTTCTTCCCCTTCTGTTTGCCAGGAGGTGATGGGACCAGTTGCCATGATCTTAGTTTTTTTGATGTTGAGCTTCAGACCATATTTTGCGCTCTCCTCTTTCACCCTCATTAAAAGGTTCTTTAATTCCTCCTCACTTTCTGCCATCAAGGTTGTGTCATGTGCATACCTGAGGTTGTTGATACTTCTTCCGGCACTCTTAATTCCGGTTTGGGATTCATCTAGTCCAGCCTTTTGCATGATGAATTCTGTATATAAGTTAAATAAGCAGGGAGACAATGTACAACCTTGTCGTACTCCTTTCCCAATTTTGAACCAATCAGTTGTTCCATATCCAGTTCTAACTGTAGCTTCTTGTCCCACATAGAGATTTCTCAGGGGAGAAATTTTGTTTAAGGGGAATCTTTCCTTTTTTAAAACAAAAACACCTTCCTACACTGATTTCTTTAAAAACTAAAATACCTCCTTAAAAATAACAACAAAGCAACAAAAACTGCCTCTCCACCTTACTGCATTTATAGGAAAGCATCACCAAGGATGGCATGGGGCATTTTTTTTTTAAGGAAGCAGGCTGAAGAATGAAGACTGCCGGAGATTATATGTAGAATGAAGCAGTAGCAGAGAGCAGAGTGGGTCAGCCGTGGGGATGTGGCCCTGTGAAAGCACACTGGCAGGAACACCATATGGCTCACTCTGTGCATTTGCACAGCACTGACCTCCCCGCTGCCTTGCACCCCTGGCTCTGCCGCTTGGTAGCGACTACTAGAAGACCATTGGGGTCCTTCCTTCCAACTCTGCAACCCTGTGATTCTAAGATCCCTTTTGAGTTAGGACAGGTGCCCGCAACTTGCAGTTTCCAGAAAAGTGCTTCAAGAAATGTTCACAGCTGGATTGGGGGTGGGGGGGTGGGTGGGCGTTAAGACTCTGCCTCGGGTGTTTGTATTGTTTTTCAGCTTATTTCTAGTTGTTTTACTGTATGATTCTAAACTGCCTTGAAATTGTTATGGAAGGTTATTATTAATAACAATGGCATGTGGCTCACAGTGGCAGAACTAAAGCGATTTATACGGAAACGTGCTTCAAGCAGACAGTGGAAATAAAAAGTGTATGGAAGCAGACAACAAAAGCAGACAACAAAAGCAGTGACGCAAAGCACAAGATACAATCAAATATATACTGTAAATCGTGTTGCAGTGAGACCTGGCAACCAAACCTTTGTGTTGTGGGTGGGTATGATTGGATAGCCACAACACCCTGTTGCTAGGTCCCTTGATGCTGGGTTTAATCTGACCATTTGGGACGCTAGCCAAAGGGATCAAAGGACCTATATATGCCTATGCATGTGACCCTGAGCTTTCTCTCTTGGTCAGTGCATCAGAATACCCAAACACCTCTCCTTATATTTAGGGCTTGTGTGCTTGACCTTGCTATGCCGTTGTGTGTTGTCTGTCGTTGGGACAGGGGCATGGCAGGAATTTCCCCCACTTGGCTGATGCCATTTGGCAGGGCAGTCTCGAGCAGATCGGCCGCACTGGTGCTGAGGGGCGGAGATCGCTCTGGCGCCCCCGCCCTTGCAGGGCGCAGCATGGTTTCCGCGCAGCTTCACCGCGCGGCACCCTGCCTACCGGCCCGGCGCCCTAACACCCCGCACCACCAGGGGTCTACCTAGAGCCAGCCCTGCCATTGGGGGGGGTGCCTGCTGCGTAGCAAATCATCACAACTTGTAAGGTTGCGGATAGGCTCTGGTTCAGGTGATAAGGATGGGGGAATGCTCTCGCCATCCCTATGTGAAGGGGTATTCCGTTAAAGGAATCCAGGGACTCAATGGTTTGGTCAACCCTGCGAGGGGTTGTGCCCGTGCCTGAGTCCAGGGGGACATCTGGGTGGTGGACATAGCATGTCCCCGGCTTTCTGCCATTCCAGGTGTTCACCCTAGGCTGACCTATGGTAGTGCCCTGGGTCAGCGCTACCTGCAACTACTCACTTGCTGTAATCAATAAAGTTGTGGCCTAAATTCTGCCAAAAACCAAACCAAAATTTGAGTCTTGTGTGAATTTATTTAAGGGGGAGGTTTAAAGGCCTGAACACACAAAACACATTTAGCCTCAATGTTGCATGTTGAACAGTGAAATGGCTACCATATAGAGAGAAACAACAAATAGCTCCATGTGAATTAAGGAGCAAAACTGACAATCTAGACCCTAAATAGGAAATAGATTTAGAGGACTTCGATCCCATTTTACAGATGAGGAATACTGAGGCAGAGTAATAACTGGCTAGCTCAACATTGGCTTTTCCTGGTCTCAGTGGGCTGGGAGAAGCAAAGAGAGTTATTCAGCTGCAACAAACAAACATTTCATTTGCATTTGGGGGAGGAAATTTCAGAGCAAAAAAATGCAACCAGTTATTTCGCTTGCCTCAGCGAAAATGTATGGCTGTATGGCAAGCAGTTAGTTGCTGGCTTCTCCATAAAGTGAAGGGTATAAAAACATAGATGTTAAAAGACAAGTTTGGCCGGCACTTCATTGGCGATACCTATCCTGTCATCTAGAGAGCACTGTGTGTGGGAAATGCAGCTTCTTCTTTAAGATCAGGGAAGATGGAGAGTGGGGTTTTCTCAGTACAAAGTTCTGAAAATCAGAGCTGTATCCCAGTGGCTAAATTGAGGCTGCTGGGCAGAGCACTCTGAGTCCCGCTGCTAAACTCCTAGGCCCTCTCTGCCCATCAGGATCTGAGCTTCAAGAGACTGAGCCAATTTGCTGTTGCCGCCTTTAAATGGCAGTGCAGCAACATCCGAAGGCATTCCAAAAGAGAAAACTCTCCACAAAAGTGCCAAATAACTACTTGGGAGTTATTACAGCTCGGAGTGTTTCCTAAGTTTGGGGGGGGGGGGTCCTGCTTCAGGAGCAATGTACAAATAAACATTCAACAAAATTGAATCCAGTGCTATTTAAAAGGCCTTTAAATTGCACAAGTTTCTCATTTTGGTGCCTTCTCGAGTTTTCTGTATTCCTCTTGCTTCCTTCTCGCCCCCCCCCCCATCTCCCTTTTGCTACAGAACCTCTTGAGCCAGTTGCATTGCCTTGCTTCTTCCTTCTCCTTAAAGAGGAAAGGGAATTTGTGCATTTGGATGCCCCACATGCTTGCTCTCTTTCTGTTTCCACCCATGGGATTTCCCTGCTCTTTCCCATTCCTCTCGCTTCCCGGTTCAAGGCCTATGGGTAAGCAATGGCATTCAGCACCACAACTTGTTAACAGTGCAGCAGCCTCGTCAGGAAATACTATGGAAGAAAGAACTGTGTCTGGGACATGGTCCCTCTAGCTTAGGGTTTCAGCAGAGTCTCTCCCAGCCTTGCCTGGAGATGCCAGGGATCAAACCTAGGACTTGAAAGGGGGATATTCCAGCACTGAGCTATGGCCCTAATTTCTATCCAAAATGTTAAGAATCTCATTTATTAGGAAACCAGAGGCATATCTAGTTACAGGTAGGTAGCCGTGTTGGTCTGAGTCGAAGCAAAATAAAAAAATTCCTTCAGTAGCACCTTAAAGACCAACTAAGTTTTTATTTTGGTATGAGCTTTTGTGTGCATGCAAACTTCTTCAGATACACTTGAAACAGAAGTGTCAGACCCTTATATATATATGCAGAGGGTGGTGGGTGTGGGTGGGAATGGGTGATGGGCTGATGGGAGTGGTAAACCTGTAGATGGCTGTTAACGACTGCTGATGACTGCAATTAGTCCTGTGGGGGGAAAGCAAGGGCTGAGGCGCTAAAGAAAGCTTGATCATGCATAATGAGATAAGAATCCGATGTCTTTATTCATCCCAGGTGGCTCCATGGTTTTAAGCTTGGTAATGAGTTCCAATTCAGCAACTTCTCTTTCCAGTTTGTTCCTGAAATTTCTCTGTTGGGCATTACTGATTCATATATTCCTAAACAAAATTAAAGATCTTTTTTGTATGCAACAGTGGGAGCGAGAGTTCTTATAGCTACGTGGTTGAAGAGCGACATAATTCCTTCTAGACAAGAGTGGATGCAAAAATTGACTGAATTTGCTGAATTAGATAGTCTATCTGAAAAAATAAAAAATAAACCGAGAATTGAATTTGTATCAAAATGGGATGGCCTTCAGAACATATCTTAAACAAAATTAGACCATGTTAAAAATCTGTAGCAGCTTTTGAGTGATCCCAGCAGTTTTTATTAATTGCTTATATAAATATAAACATTTATAAATTGCGAAAATATTAATATAAAAATAGTATTTTGATATGGCAGTAAATTCATGTAAAAAGAATTAAGGAATAAATGGGAGGTTGGGTATAAAAAAAGATAATGAGATTTTTATTTTTATTGTAACATGAAATTGCAATCACAAATTTATGTCATAATTTTTATCTTATTAACAGATTGTGTAAATTTTCTTTTCTTTCCTTTTCCCTCCCCTCTTAAGTTGTACCCCTTTTCGGTATTGGGTTTGTGTGTGTGTGTGTGTGTGTGTAATAAGCATGGAAATAAGCATGGGGGGGAAACCAGTTTAAAATAATAATAATAATTTCTCTCACTTCTTCCGTACCTTTAAACCAGCATTGGAGCTTTCCTACTCGCAGAAACTCAGAGCTCAGATTCACTTTGGCTTGCCTTGGCAACGGCAAATAGCCTCACAGTGAATGAGGGATAGGGTGGCACTGGCCGGGTGGCCTTTTGTGCAAACAACAATCCTCTCTTTGAAGGGCTGCATAGTTAAAAGATAAAAGAGCCATAAAAAAGGAGAACAGGAGCAGAAGGAGCAGGCACACAGGTCTGCTCCACTAGGTTGAGATGTATTTCTGTTTAAATTATAGCAATTATGTCTCAACCAAGTCCTCAACATATGGGAAAGCAATAAACTAAATCAAAAGAAACACCGCAAAATTCCTACCAATATATCAAGATTGGCATATACAAATATTATACCAATCCGTGTCCTCTTTCTTTGACTACAGTGGTACTTCGGGTTACAGACGCTCCAGGTTACAGACGCTTCATGTAATAATAATAATAATAATAATAATAATAATAATAATAATAATAATAATTTATTTATTCAAATATTCAAATACAGAAATCCATCAAACATTAAAAGCTTCCCTAAACAGACTCCGCTAACCCAGAAATAGTACCTCGGGTTAAAAACTTTGCTTCAGGATGAGAACAGCAGTGGCAGCGGGAGGCCCTATTAGCTAAAGTGGTACTGTACCTCAGGTTAAGAACAGTTTCAGGTTAAGAACGGACCTTCAGAACGAATTAAGTTCTTAACCCGAGGTACCACTGTATACGTTTCCTTCCAATCTCACCCTCCTTGTATTGTATTTTTGGACAAAGCACAAATGACCAGCTTAATAAGAGAGAGGCAGACTTTGCCCCAAGGTCTTCTAGAGAAGCATGGCCAAGGAAATCTCCCCCATTCAGATTCACCATCCTGTGTCAGCTACGACCATGGACTTTGCACAGCTAAGAACATCTCCCTGACAGGAGGATGAGGCAACCGTGGATGTAGGAAGAGAGAATGAGGCAATGCAGATGCCCTGAGTCTAGCAAGAGAGTTTGTGGTTCCTTCAGTGGCATGTGATTTCTGCTGGAGGAGGACTGACCTTGATCATGACCTACCTATTTCATTAAAGGAAGGAGGCTGCAGACCATGCGGAGCTTTGGAGAATTCACAATCGTAGCTTGAGGGTGACAGGTTATTTTGTTGCACTCTGGTTTTATTGTGCTTGGCAGCCAATCTCCAAACCCGTCTGGAAATCTCTGCTCATGCCATATCCGCCGGGCATGTGTTTAAGAAGTTTATATGTGCATCGTGTTGTCATGATACTGTAGCATATGCATGGAGCAGATGCTGGCTTTCTTCAGCCGCTCTGACTTGAAAACGGTCTCTGGGACTAGCCGTGTCTATGCAAGGAGCTGCCAAGATCGCCTAGAAAATCTGGTGGTTTCCTTTAGCCAGAGTTTCCAGCAGGAATGACATCTCCAGGGAGGCTTATGGCTGTAAACAGCTCTCAGAGCACGATGCTTAGAAAGCGGGTTGATGTTTTCATCCGAGGGCTGCCATGCAATTTAGCATGCATGCTTGTTCGGTTACTTTTTTATAAAAGCTTTCGTGTCCCTTTGGTCTGGGACCATGAAGACAGAAATGCTTTCGGAAAGAGATCAAAAGAGCAGAATACGATTCCACATAAGTGTTAAAGAGGAGAGGAGGACAGCAACACCCCCCCCAAGAAAAAAATCATTGAAAAACAGCACAGTGGAGCGCTCTCTCTCTCTTTCTCCCCCCCTGTTCTGCTTCATTTTGGAATAAGCAACAGCCCTTAATTAATACCCACTAAGGAGTTTCTGTACATACATGTGAGAGAGGAGTTGTGTGACTTTCCTGAGTTGCAGATTCTCTTTCATCTTCCCTTCTTGCTTTCTGCTGTCACCAGTAATAGCTGATGTTGTTAAGTAGAAGACTCAGTTTCACGTTTACAGCTGCGTCTGCTTTGCAACGTTTCCTTCATGCATTTCACTCCTTGCTACCTTCTCTCCGTTGCCGGGAATGCCACTTGCTGAGAATCACCGGGGAGAGGGTTCAGGTTGCGGGGAGCAGTCAAATACAACATTCCTTGTTTTCCTAGAGTGGACATGCAAGGGGAAGTTGGTCCAGCCAGTTGAAACTTCCTGTTCCTTCTGGCTGAAGCATCCTTCCCTTGCATGCAACTAGAGGTGGGCATGACCTAACCTGTCCAGGTAACAAAAGGATGAGTCACACAGCACACTCTCTCTTGTTCACTTCCTCCTTTGTTGGACCAGCTAGGAGTGCTCTGCTATGTCTCTCAGCTAGCAGAAGCACTGGGATTATCCCCATATGGGGTAGATCCACATGTACATATTTGTGACTAAGTCTGCCTTTGGGAATCCAGCTGTGAACTGATGTGAGTAAACCTCTTTTATTGACCTGCCACCCTGAACATTCCCACACAGGTGCTGTTTGCAGGCTCTTTTAGGTAGCTCTTTTAATGTTCTCTCCAATTCCCAGCCTACTCCAAAACTCACGGGGCTTCTCCTATAAGGATCTGCGTCCTCTGCCCCTGAGAACGGGGAAGGGAGTAATAGCATTCAAATCCCCATTCACCCATTAATCTCGCTGGGTGAGCTGAGAGGTGGCCAGTCAACCTAGCATACCTCACAAGATTGTTGTGAAGAAGAAAAAAAGTGGGGAGGAAGAGAAGTACATCACCTTGTGCTCCTTGCAGGAAAGATGGGAAATACTGTAAGGGTAATGCTAAATGGCTAAAATGAGCCAGTAAGTCCTTTAGAAACAAATCAAGCAGTCCATTCTCCATTGTCCAAGTCTAAAGGGGGGGGGAGAGACACAAACCCCAAAGAATAGCAAAACACAGTTTCAAAGTGAACCAGGCAGTTTATTTTACATTGTCTGTCTCCTTTTGTAACACGTGTAACTCTATGTTTCTCATCAAGCACAACTCTGAATTTACTTGCTGAAAGATAGGAGCAGGCTGGGTCATATATCATAAAGCAAATCCTTCAAATTGTGTAATTTTCCGTCATAAATTTCCTTCTATTTTTTAAAAAAATATTTTTAATTGAATATTCTAATTGTAACAACTAATTTTCCACATATCTTAATTGAATGATTTATATATCCATAGTTCTCCCCTGCCCCCTCCTTGGCTTCCCCCATATTTCCGTATTGATTTATTAAACAAATTCTATACCCTGCTAATTTTGCCTCTTATATAGTTGTCAAAGTTTAGTCAAAACCTGCCAATGAGTCCAAATCTTTATACTGTCTTTTTATATAGTTTATAAATGGTTCCCACTCTTTTTTGACATCAATGTTGTCTCTCTCATGTATCCTCTCTGTCAGCTGTTCTAAGATTCATTTCTAATTTTTCAATATTCCAGTTGACGTAGAGTTGTCGAAACAGGGCCTTGTGCTGATTTTTTACTGGAATTTATTTTTATTTGCCTACTATACTGGGATTGATTCCTATTTGAACTCTTCATCACACAAATAAAACCTTGTGAAGATATATTTGAAATCCATTTTTCGTCTGGCCCGAGTTCTTGCAATTTACTATTTATTTCTGGACTTTACCAAGAACTCCAATTTCTACTGTAGTCCATAAGCTTGGCTTGCCATTTTTCCTTTGTTGGTGTTTTCTCTGTTTTCCATACTTGTGCTAATAAAATTCTTGCTGCTTTTGTCGCATACATAAACAATCTCCAATTTCCCTATCTTATAGCAGGAAAGATACTGGTTTTTTAAGAAAAGTTTTTTCAACATTTTTTTCAATTTATTCTATATCATTTCCCAATATTCTTTAACCTTACATTCCCACCCTACATGAAAAAGTACCATCTTTCTCTTTATATCTCCAACATAACTTAGATCCTGTTTTATACATATTTGCAGTTTTTCCAGTGTGATATAATACCATCTATACATCATTTTCAAATATTTTTTTCTTAATAATATATAATCTGTAAACTTTTAATTTGTTTTCCATAATCTTTCCCATTCCGCCAACTGTATATTATGCCCAACATCCTGAGCCCATTGTATTTGTGCCGATTTTACCATCTCATCTAAAGTCTCTCCATATAGCAAAATGTTATATGCTTTCTTCAGTAACTTGGTGTTTCTCTCCACAATTTCCTTTTGAAAGTTTGGGATAGTATAGTTGAACCCCCTTTTGTTATCTTCTTTAAACTGTTCATTAATTTGTCTGTGATGCAACCAGCTTTGTAAAGTATATTTCACATTTCCATAACTTTTTTATTTCAAACCTTTCTCTTCTTCTATGAATTAGAAGAATAGAAGAATAGACATACCTTTCATTCTAAATGTGCTGGAGAATTATCCTTAGAAATAGTAATCTCAGAACCTGAGCTCCCTGCTATCTGTTGTACCTGTAGCTTGGGTGGGTGGGTGGGTGGGAGCAGCAGCTAAATTGGGTTTTTGATGTTTTCCGGGAAAGCCATGAGGTTTTTCAAGTGTGCAACTGGAACACTTCAAAAGCCCAGTGTCAGAGGAACAAGCAACATACAAAGAGAAGACTTTCTATCTATGAAGGATCTGAGATGGATATCATTAGACTGGTGTTTGTTGAGAGTTGTTCAGGGACCCCTATAGCCACCACACAACTACAGTCACCAGAGTCCCCTGGAAAGAGGGACTGACATGTTAAAACTGAGAATTGTAACACTGTGACTGGAATAGAAATCATAGAATTGTAGAGTTGGAAGGAACCACAAGGCTCATGGTTTTCCCAGTAGTGATGTATGGAAGTGATAGCTGGACCATAAAGAAGGCTGATCGCCGAAGAATTGATGCTTTTGAATTATGGTGCTGGAGGAGACTCTTGAGAGTCCCATGGACTGCAAGAAGATCAAACCTATCCATTCTGAAGGAAATCAGCCCTGAGTGCTCACTGGAAGGACAGATCGTGAAGCTGAGGCTCCAATACTTTGGCCACCTCATGAGAAGAGAAGAATCCTTGGAAAAGACCCTGATGTTGGGAAAGATTGAGGGCACAAGGAGAAGGGGACGACAGAGGACGAGATGGTTGGACAGTGTTCTTGAAGCTACGAACATGAGTTTGACCAAACTGCGGGAGGCAGTGCAAGACAGGAGTGCCTGGCATGCTATGGTCCATGGGGTCACGAAGAGTCGGACATGACTAAATGACTAAACAACAACAACAAGGCTCATCTAATCCAACCCCTGCAATGCAGGAATCTCAACTAAATCATACATGACAGATGGCCATACAATATCTGCTTAAAAACTTCCAAGGAGGGAGATTCCACCACGTCCTAAGGAAGTCCGTGCCACTGTCAAACAGCTCTTACTGTTGGAAAGTTCTTTCTGATATTTAGTCGTAACCTCCTTTCTTGTAACTTTACTCCATTGGTTTGTGTTGTGTTTCTTTTTTTTTTAAATATCATTTTTTATTAATTTTTCAAAGATAGAATATAAAGTAGAATACAAACAAACCATAAAAGAATAACACTCTACAACAAAGAAATACAGATAAGAATACAGCAAAATAGAATAAAAATATAAAAGCTTCTTATAACCTTTACTAGTTCCTCCATTGACTCCATTGGTTTGAGCAGGAGAAAACAAACTTGCTCCATTTCCCATGCAACAGCTCTTTACATATTTGAAGTTGGCTATTGTATCTCCTCTCAGTTTCATCTTCTCCAGGCTTAAAAGCCCCAACTCCCTCAACTGTTCCACTAAGGCTTGGTTTCCAGATCCTTAATCAACTTGGTCAACCTCCTTAGGGCAACCAAGAACTTTCAGCACCTTTAACAAACTACAGTTACACATATTCTTTGGAGTTGTTCCACGTGGTATCCTACTGCTTTAATTGTATGGTGCAGGTGGATACCTGGGATTCTCCAGGTGTTTTGAATCACAAAACCCATCATCCCTGATCTGGCTGTGGCTGATGGAGTATAATATCCGAAGGGCACCAGGCTCTCTCTCTCTCTCTCTCTCTCTCTCTCTCTCTCTCTCTCTCTCTCTCTCTCTCTCTCTCTCTCTCTCTCTCTGTGTGTGTGTGTGTGAGAGAGAGAGAGAGAGAGAGAGAATTCTCAAGACATCCACTCCATCTTGTTGATTTTGGATAGCTAGACTTGAGCATTTTTTATTTTGGCAGCCATGTGCTGCGCTCGAGTGAAATGGAATTGTTCCAGTTGTGTAAATACCTCCTGGAGCTCTTCTAGTTTTCCTCAGCGCTACCCCTCAGAGACACATTTGCTTAAGCAGGGCATAAATAAGGTGAGCCTGCTGTGGGGTTCCTCTGCACAAGGCCCCTCAGGCAAGCATTGCACAAATGCCGGCCGCTTCATAGGGCCCATTTCAGCCTTCCAAAGGCTGGAGGAACACAACCATCCAGTGTGTGCAAAGGTGTGTTGCAGGCAATTTAGAAGTAGGCAAAGGAGACCACTAAACTCTTGGAACTCCAAAAGCCAGGGCTTTATTTTCGGCCTCATGAGGTAGATGGTTATTTTTGCTAACCAACCTTATGTTTGCATGTTCTTTACATGAGTCTCCTGAGGCAACAGTGATACAACGCGCAGCAATATCCAATTAGCACATGGCACTGGCTTCTTCCACTTCCTGGAATGCCTTAGCTTTTGCCTCTAACATATATCATTACTGGATTTATGGAGATTGGAACCGTCTTTATTTCTCAGGCCCCAAATGCATTGCACTCTTAAGGCTTCCTGAAGCCTTGTGGAAGAAACCTTAATTTAACTGGAAAGAGTAACAGATAGCAAAGAAAGCTTAACATGCCCCTGGCACCACTTCTCGTTTGTTACTAAGTTTCAGCATAGCTTACAGATTTAATAAAAAGGCAATAAATTAATGTTTTATAAATGTTGTTAATGCCCACATTCATCACATGGGAAGCTCTCTGATGTTACTTTGAGCTGGTTTGAGTAAAATAACTAATATTTCTCTCTCGCCCTTTTAAAATGTAGCCAGAATAAATCAACCACAGTTGGGGCAGCTGCTGAGCTGTTAGTTGGTTTCAATTCAGCTGGCAGGAGCCCAGCAAATTTTCTGGAAGCACCTGATGCTGTTGCATTGTTGAAAAATAAGTGGATGTGGCCCTTACGAGGACCTAGATTGGAAGAGCAGGCATAGGCAAACTCCAGCCCTCCAGATGTTTTGGGACTACAATTCCCATCATCTCTGACCACTGGTCTTGTTAGCTAGGGATGATGGGAGTTGTAGTCCCAAAACATCTGGAGGGCCGAAGTTTGCCTACGCCTGTGGAAGAGAATAGAGTTAATTTGCTAACACAGGCATGTGTGGCCTTCCAGATGTTGCTTGATTCCAACTCCCTTCACTGCCCCCCCCCCGTCAGCATGGTCTGGGGATGATGCTCCCAGATGACAGTATAGTCCGACAAGATCTCGAGGGCCACAAGTTCTCCATCCATTTGCTAATGCAATATTGTAAGTGCTGGGAACATCAGGGGGTGGGGGCAAAGACCGTGTCTTCCTGCTTTGTGTTACTCTTGTCCAGGCATCCTCAAAATGTGGCCCTCCAGATGTTTTGGCCTACAACTTCCATGATTCCTAGCTAACAGGACCAGTGGTCAGGGATGACGGGAATTGTAGTCCAAAACATCTGGCTGGCCGAAGTTCGGGGATGCCTGCTCTTGTCCTTCACAACCAGCCAAACATTGGGCCAACTTGTTATTTTCCACAGAAAGGTGAACCACTTGGGAAGTGGTTTACTTACCTCCCCCATTTTTAGATTTTTCTAGCTTCATGGCTCCCTTTCCCATATCTACAGCATCTCGGCTCTTGGCAAAGGATTCTGGAGTAAGTTCTAGGGCAGGGATTGCCCATGTGGTGTCTTCCACATCATGGAACAGTCTAGCAACATCAGTAGGGCAGCACATTTATATCCCCATGTAAGGAAATAAAATTAGTTCACTCAGGAGGCTCACTAGGCTTGTTGAGCTTCACTTCCATTCATAGCTGCCAAGTTATCCCTTTTTTACAGGGATTTTCCCTTATGCTGAATAGGCTTCCTCGCGAGAAAAGTGAAAACTTGGCAGCTATGCTTCCATTCCACATGGACTGAGAATGTGCACTAGAATATGCCAGGTGCTCTCCAGAACTGGCCGCACGTGGCAGAGTTAGTTTGATACAATCGACAAGCTATCCTTCAATAAAGCGCATCCTCCCTTTCATCAAGAAACTCCCAATTAGCTCCCGGGAAAGCCCATGGAGGCAGTTTGCAAACCTTAGTTAATGGCTGCTGTGGATTGCCAATCATTTTGCTATGGGTGCAGTGGAGTGGCCTGGGGGAAGGATAGAGGTCCTCATAAGATGCAATTCTTTAAAGACAAGGCCAGTGTGATTGAGCCCATAGAAGAAGCTAATGTGAGGATTCTCATATTTGAGTTGCTGGGACCTGTGTGGCATTGTGGTCTAAACCACTGAGCCTAGGGCTTGCCGCTCGGAAGGTCGGCAGTTCGAATCTCTGTGATGGGGTGAGCTCCTGTTGCTCAGTCCCTGCTCCTGCCCACCTAGCAGTTCGAAAGCACGTCAAAGTGCAAGTAGATAAATAGGTACCGCTCCGGCGGAAAGGTAAACAGCGTTTCTGTGCGCTGCTCTGGTTTCGCCAGAAGCAGATTAGTCATGCTGGCCACATGACCCAGAAAAACTGTCTGCGGACAAATGTCGGCTCCCTCAGCCAGTAAACTGAGATGAGCACCGCAACCCCAGAGTTGTCCGCAACTGGACCTAACAGTCAGGGGTCCTTTACCTTTTTATACCGGTATTTGAGTTTAAGAACTCTGTCATCATTCCCGCAGCTGAATAGTAATTCCAATAAAACAGCCAAGCTGTGCATGAAAGTCCTTTTCACATTGCTAGGAATGTATTACATGCAATGCTTTTCTTTTGTCTGTGGCAAACAATGCACAGCAAAGAAGATATTATTTCCTGGTTGAACATACTGCATATTAAGTGTCCAGTCGCTCATTCAATCCAGCTGTAAAACATAAACAGTTAGATTTCAGCTAAGATAATGCATTGATTTGCATTTCCTTCCCCGAGTCTTTTCGTAGACAGAAGCAAATCAAATTTTTTTTTCCACAGGGCAAGAAATTGCAAGAAATTTGCTTTCCCACTTTGGTAAAAAACAACAACTACATGCCTTCATTTAATTGTCCTTAACCTTCACTTCAAATATTCAAACTTCCAAGTCTTTTATATGTTCACACGCTTGGGTTTACACTTGGAACACAATATTTCACAACAAAAAAGTAGTGCCCGGTGACCCACATTAGGAAATCATGGGTAAAGATTTATTAAATTTATATCCCACCATGCCTCCCACAGGAGCCCAGGGTATCAAACAACAAGTGGTAATAAAAACATATTTAAAAGCAATTTCAGACTGGGAGAGATCTCAACTTAAAATGCTTGTTGGAATAGGAAAAGTCTTCAGTAGACACCTGTCTAAGGGGGTGGGGATCCCAGAAAAGGTCTGATGACTACACTGTCTGGAATGGGATCTCCTGGTCAGATGGGATCTGCAGGAGGCCCTCAACTCCAGACATTGGGTACACAAAAGGTGAGATTATCTTTCAGGTACACCAAAACCAGCACCTTGAATCTAGCCCAGCAGCTAGTTGGCAGCCGGTGTAATGTTTTTCAGCAGCAGGGTAACATGTTGGTACCTTGTATCTACTTTTCCTCTGTGTGCCTTGCATGGCAGCTGCTGGTACAAGCAGAATTGGTCATCCTACTTGTCAAGGAGAAGAGGATGCCAAAGGACAGGCTGGCTGCTGAGCCTGTTCTATGAGCCAGAGCTCTGCTTCTGCCTTCTGAGTGCAGCAAAGCATCAGAGAATACCATAGTTGTAAACAAGCATAAGAATAATGATTGGGGGTAGACGTTTCCCTGCAAACATTTTCACACCCCCTGAAACAGCGGATTTCCAGCATAAACTGAACCTCATGAAAATTCAGCCCAGTGCTACATGATACTGGGCATTCGGGGAGTGGAAGAAGCAGTGACAGCCAGATTTCTGCCAGTATTTGTTTTCTTTTGCAAGGCAATGGGCCATCTGTCACACAGCCACCCAAACCAACTTCCCTGTTGATTGGCTGCCCACTGAAGCCACTTTAATGTCTGGAAGTCTGGATAATTTGGTTCCTTGACCTATGGCAGCACTCTCCTCTCCAGGTGAAGACTGCTTTGCAGAGTCAGGGTGACATCATCTGCCTGGCAGTGGCTTTTAGGTGGAGCTGAGAAACATTTTTTTCAGCCCAAGGTCCGCCCACATTCCAACCATGCAAAACTCAGAGGTTTCTACCCTTTCACACGACTCGTCTCTCCATCCTCGAAAAGAACTCAAGGAAGGTTTGCTGTCTGTGAGGGTGTAGAGCTTGCAGAGAGTCATGAATTTAATTCGTTCTGTGAGTCAATTCGTTTTGTGAAAAATTCGTCTAGCGAATCCGATAGGAATGCATTGAATTTTTTTAAATTTTATTTTTTGCCCATAGGAACGCATTAATTGAATTTCAATGCATTCCTATGGGAAACCGCGATTCGCTAGATGAATTTTTCACAAAACGAATTCGTCTAGCAAGGCAACCTCTGCTCGAAAAAATCTATTCGTTAAGCAAAAAAATCATCTTACAGGGCATTCGTCTAGCGAGGCACCACTGTATTAAGCTGAGAACCTAAGTATTATTAAGAACCTAATCACAAACTAAGTTAAGGTACTGAAGTGAAATACTGTAACTGGATACAAGCTGGGCATTTGCTATCCTGCCTAGCAACCTGTAACATCTAACTGAGGTGTAATAACGGAATTAAGCGGCTGTGTGCTTGTGACCTTGCTTAGAAGCCTGTAATATCCACTAGATTTAGTATAATTATTAACAAGTTAACTGTTTCCTGAAAGAATGTTACCTCCTGACACATCCTTTGGTTCTGTGAAATAAATCTTTCTAAATTGTTCAACTTCTGCCCAAGTCTCCACAAAAACTCCACCCTCACACAAAAACCAAACGATAACCCATTAGGGGTCATTATAGAGTATACAGAGGGGGTTTGCTGCACAAGTTTTTAGAACTGGTTGGGATTGGGGAGATCCCTGGTGCCTTGTTGTATTAAGGGCACTGTTTGGTTACCTTCTACTGCCTTGGCTTTGGAGTCCTTGGGGACACCCATTAGCCCTGCCATGCACACCAGGATGAATGCTGGCCAGTTGGCCACAGTGTATTGGTCAGGTAATAATAATAATAATAATAATAATAATAATAATAATAATATGGGACCCAGGTGGTGCTGTGGTTAAACCACTGAGCCTAGGGCTTGCTGACCACAAGGTCGGCGGTTCGAATCCCTGTGACGGGGTGAGCTCCCGTTGCTTGGTCCCAGCTCCTGCCAACCTAGCAGTTCGAAAGCATGTCAAAATGCAGGAGAGAAATAGGAACCGCTACAGCGGGAAGGTAAACGGCGTTTCCATGTGCTGCTCTGGTTTGCCAGAAGCGGCTTTGTCATGCTGGCCACATGACCTGGAAGCTATACGCTGGCTCCCTCGGCCAATAATGCGAGATGAGCGCGCAACCCCAGAGTCAGTCACGACCGGACCTAATGGTCAGGGGTCCCTTTACCTTTAATAATCTGGCTGGGTTTCCTCAGCCACTCTGGGCAGCTCCCAACAGAATATTAAAAACCCAATAAAACATCAAACATGAAAAACTTCCCTAAACAGGGCTGCCTTCAGATGTCTTCTAAAAGTCAGATAGTTGTTTATTTCCTTGACATCTGATGGGAGTGCCTTCCACAGGGTGGGCGCCACTACTGAGAAGGCCCTCTGCCTGGTTCCTTGTAACCTCACTTCTTGCAAGGGTGGGAACTGCCAGAAGGCCCTTGGAGCTGGACCTCAGTGTCCGGAGAGAACGATGGGGGTGGAGACCCTCCTACAGGTATACTGGGCCGAGGCCGTTTAGGGCTTTAAAGGTCAGCACCAACACTTACCCAAGGCTCCACAGAGGAGGAATTTTCTTCTAATCCTTTGCTGTGGGCTCATTGGTGACACCTAAACATGCCCAGGAGATGGGAAGACATAGATCCTTCCTTCATTAAAGAACCTCTCCCAAAACTAATTTGATTCGGCTGGTTCATTGGCCTTATTTCCAGACCCTCTATGGGGATGCAACCTTTATTCTCCACGATTATGTGGCACAAGTCTTCTTTTTGGGTGCCCTGGCAAACAAATGCTCTTCGAAACCCAAGTCCATCCCTTGTCCCCAATGTTTATTCGTGTAACCAAGAGCAGGCCTCATAATCTCATTGTGATTCTGAAATGGGTCACCTGCTTGGTGTGGGTTTATTCAGACTTTGAACCAAGGATTGCCCCCTCTGGTCACTGTAGCACATGAGTTGCAAAAACGCTGCATGGAGAGTTATTCTAAATAGAGACATAGTCTACCCAAAGAATCCTACAAGGCTTTGCTATTACTTTTCTATGCACAAATATTATGCCCCCTTCAAAATTAGGGCAGGATTCCAATTTTAGTGGCTGCCTCGTGTTCTGGGATAACACTGACTTTCCCCCTTAATTTGTTATTGGCTCTGAGATTTTTTTTGCATAGCATGCTGGTGGTTTTAAGTGACATTTTGCACATGAAATCCTAGGAAACAAAAATACTCTTTGTGGACCACCAAGGAAGAGATGAATTCCCCCACTCCCCCCCCCACCTCTCAAGTTCCAGGTCGTGCAATAAAGTTAGTTCTTTGTTGATTCCCACACTTTGAATCAGATGACCATAGGCATTTCCTAATACCACGGCCCCTCTTCGTTGTTGTTGTTTACATTAGATTTCTATAACTATCATATGCTGAATAAGCTCTAAAATTAAGTTCCATGATATCAGGACACAACAATTTCTACTTTCACTATATAAGTAATGAGGAATTCTGGAGGTCCTTCCCAGTTGGCTCAGGAGAGTAAGAAACTGTCAAAAGTTTCGCAGAGCGTTAAGTCCGATACAGCAATGTCTGTGAAAGGTTTGAGCTGTGTTTTAAAATCACACTTATTCCCTTTCATTATTTCAAGAACACAGGGGTTGGGGCTTTTTAGTAAGATTATTACCGGTAAAGGGACACGGGTGGCACTGTGGTCTAAACCACTGAGCCTCTTGGGGCTTGCCGAACAGAAGATCGGCGGTTCAAATCCCCACGACGGGGTGAGCTCCTGTTGTTTGGTCCCAGCTCCTGCCAACCTAGCAGTTTGAAAGCACGTCAAAAAGTGCAAGTAGATAATTAGGTACCGCTCCAGCGGGAAGGTAAACGTTGTTTCTGTGTGCTGCTCTGGTTCACCAGAAGCGGCTTAGTCATGCTGGCCACATGACCTGGAAGCTGTACGCCAGCTCCCTCGGCCAATAACCCAGAGTCGGTCACGACTGGACCTCATGGCCCAGGGGACCCTTGACCTTTAAATGGCTTCAAAAAGGGATTCGAGAAATCTGTGGGAAATATGGCTACGGTGCCTACTTGATGGCTATATGACATGTTCAGTGCCAGAGGAGCATCAGCAGCTGGAGAACAGAAACAACTAAGGGCCATGGCATTGCTGTCTTCCTTGTGGGGGCTTCTCATGGGCAACATCTGGTTGGCTGCCATGCAAGATGGGATGCGGGGCAGCATGGGCCTTTGACCTGATCCCTCAGGGTTCTTCTTCTGTTCTTCTTATTGCCCCCCAGGGAGTTGCAGGGAAGAGAAAATCTTTATAGGTATGCAGGAAATATTTCTCCTCAGCAACTCTGTACATAACTGAAATCCCAATGTAGTTTGGGTTATCTGGGTGTGTACAGTCTAATGTCATTTTTGGCGACATACCCAACAAGAAGTGTACATTAAGTATGTCTGCTTTAGAAAGTCTGCACTGACTGAACCTTTTGTGAACCGAGCCATTGTGAAACTTGAAACATAAGCCGTGCATGCCAACTGAATTTCTGCTAGAAGTGTAATCAGCATTACTCCCATGTTGAAGAACGATTTAGTTCAATGTGTGTTTGGATTTAGATTAATCTAAATCTCCTTCCTTCCTTGCAACCCACTCCTATGGCAACTGACCTAAATGTTTTTTCTCCTGGAGAAACTCCTTCAGTGGGCTTCCCTTGATGTCTCAGTGTTTACCTGAAGGCTGCTGGAGCTTATGTGAGGTGGTGTCGTGACTCAGCTGTGAAACAGGACGTCCCTTGTTCAAATGTTGCCCTGGCATATGTGGTGGACTTGCCCCAAAATAAAAGACTTCTGGGAAAGGATTTATAATGAATTGAAGAAAGTGTTTAAAAACACTTTTATAAAGAAACCAGAGGCCTTTTTACTGGGGATAGTCAGGAATGAAATACCCCAAAAGGACATCACATTCTTTTTATATGCCACAACAGCAGCTAGAATTTTGATAGCAAAATATTGGAAAACACAAGAAATACCGACGGTGGAAGAGTGGCAGATGAAAATGATGGAATATATGGAAATAGCTGATCTGATCGGGAGACTTCGCGACCAGGGAGAAAAATCGGTGGAAGAAGATTGGAAGAATTTTAAAGTTTATCTGAAGAAGAATAGTGTTGTAATTAAATAGTAAGAAATGGATTTTGAGGTATATACAATGCTGTAGTTTAAGATCTGGCTTGGTGGTAAAGGAAAACATGAAATACGATAGTTAATGGTTTTGTTAGGAATTAAGAATAAGTACAATCCATATAAGGATAAAAGGATTATGAAGTTGAAATTGCTAAAGTGGATTAGCAGTGAATCGCAGTAAGGAGGATCCGAGGAAGTCACAGTACAATGACTAGATAAGAGGTTAAGAATATGAAATTTCGTATGTTTTGTTGTTGTTTTTCTTTCTTTTTTGTTGTTGTTATTTGTAGTGTTTTGTTTTTATTAGATGTTTCTATAAAAAACAATAAAAAATTTTGGGAAAAAACAAAAAACAAATGTTGCCCCGGCCACAAACACACCGGCTACCAGCTTCCAATATGGCAATAACTCTGCTCTA
The DNA here is from genome assembly GCF_965207765.1 of Zootoca vivipara. Classification (NCBI taxonomy): domain Eukaryota; kingdom Metazoa; phylum Chordata; class Lepidosauria; order Squamata; family Lacertidae; genus Zootoca; species Zootoca vivipara. The sequence goes on along the minus strand of NC_142588.1, from coordinate 6,529,665 downwards.
CTCTCTGACAGGATGGTTTCTGTGAGGATTCCTGAGGTAATTTATGGCAGGGAGAGCCCATCAGATGTCGTTGGGCTCCAATTCCCCTCAGTGATTCAGCTTCAGGGATAACACCATAGTCTTGTATTATGAGAGAAGTGGGGAATCTCATATCTACCAATCTAAACAGCAGAATCCTAACTGTGTCTACTCAGAAATAAGACCTATTGAATTCAAGGGTACTTACTCCCCTGTGAATGAGGGGAGCCTAAATCCCCAATATTTCTATTCACTTCACTCCTGCCACATCAGGGATGAGGAACCTCTGACCAAGGGGCCAAATTCAGACCTCAGGACTCCCATTACTTAGCTCTGTCAGTTGAGCATGAGACTCTTAATCTCAATCCCCACGATGGGCAAAAGTTTCCTGCATTGCACTGGGTTGGACTAGATGACCCTCATGGTCCCTTCAAACTCTACAACTCTACGGTTCTAATTTTCCTGCGCTTTGTTTTGACCAGCTGCTTACCTTGTCTAATGCCAACCCCAAGCCCTGGCAGCAACATGCAGAGGCCCTGGCAGATTTTAGAAAAAATATCTGACATATTGTAAGAACAAATGCCTGTTTGTCAGTCATCCTCCGCTACTTGGATCAAAAAACACCACCCACATCCAAACTACCGGCTCTCGCCAATCCCTCCCCTGCGGCGCCCTCTTTTAATGTCAGAGAATGCAGCATTGTGTAGGAGGAAAGCTATGCCAGCTTGGCAGTGGAAAACATTTGCTTATGTCTAGGAGTGAATATAACATTAGGGAAAGTCTCTTGCATTTATTAATGGTATTCCAGAGATCATCGGCCTAAGCTGAGGAAAAAAGAATTTATGTTGTAGTAGCTTTTACCACCTATCTAACCACTACCACCCCAACTGACACACACTTGAACAAAACCACCGTGTTGATCAGGTATTGGGGTCAAAGAGACCCCAGTTTAAGTCATTGGCTTGGATCCTAAAATAAGTGCACTTAAGGCTGAAATATTCCTGTCCAGGACAAGCCTCTATATCAGGCATCCCCAAACTTTGGCCCTCCAGATGTTTTGGACTACAATTCCCATCTTCCTCGACCACTGGCCCTGTTAGCTAGGGATCATGGGAGTTGTAGGCGAAAACATCTGGAGGGCCGCAGTTTGGGGATGCCTGCTGTATATTAAGGTTACCAGATATTTTTTTTCAAAGAATCCGGGGACCCCCTTTTTTTTAATGAGAAAAAAAAGTTATTAAAAAGGTTATTTTTTAAAAGAAATAAGAAGTAATATCTTCTCTTCTGTGGTCTCCTCTGTCACATGGCCTTCCTCTGGAGTGCTCTCTTGGAGCGCCAGCCAGCGTGGAGTAGGCTTGGGTCAGACCTACGCTCAGCCATGCATCCTTGCCCTCCCGGTGTTCTCCCACCTCTCCTTCCTAGTGGCGGCAGCGGCGGCAGCAGAGGCTACGGCAGCGGCAGCGGTGTGGCAAGGTCGGGGCTCCCCTCTTTTTTCTCCTTCCTCTTTCTCTCTCTTCCTTCTCCTTCTACTCTCCTCCTTCTCCCTGCATTGGCTCCAGGGTTTTCCTGTCCCCAGAGCACCGCTGGGCAGTTGGCTGGGTGGCCGGGCACTCTCGCTCCCGGCTCAATTTGGGTCACAGGGTGTGTCTGTGTGTCAGCGGTTCCCTCAGTTGATGCATTGGGCGTCCCTGATTCCCCCTCGGCAGTGGTGGTGGCGGCAGCAGCCTCAGCAACCCGGAGCCAGCCTGGTAGCGCAGTTGGCTCTGGCTGGCTTCAGCAGCTGCTTTCTGCCACGGCGCCCCCCCCCATGTTTTCTGCTGCTCCAGAGAAGCGGACACGGAGCAATGGATTCAAACTACAAGAAAGAAGATTCCACCTAAACATTAGGAAGAACTTCCTGACAGTAAGAGCTGTTCGACAGTGGAATTTGCTACCAAGGAGTGTGGTGGAATCTCCTTCTTTGGAGGTCTTTAAGCAGAGGCTTGACAGCCATATGTCAAGAATGCTTTGATGGTGTTTCCTGCTTGGCAGGGGGTTGGACTGGATGGCCCTTGTGGGCTCTTCCAACTATGATTCTATGATTCTATGTTGCCTCGCCGGGAGTCCCTATATGATGTGTCTTGTGCCATTGAACCAATCATGCAACATTCATTCCCTACTCATAAATCTACAACAATTAAAATATAAATCCGGGGACATTAAATCTGGGGACATTCCGGGGATGGATTTCGTCCGGGGACAGTTTTGTAAATCTGGTTACTGTCCCGGGGATGTCTGATAACCATCCTCTATATAAGGTTGGGGGCAGGCTCCTGGACAATGTGGCGTGAGGCTTGTGGGGCCACTGGGGAAGGGGAGAACCCCCCCCCCCCAAGATCATGTCTTGGAAGACTGTAACTGTGAGATATGAATTTTCCTCATATTCAACCAGAAGGGAGTCTCTGTTGGGGGTGGGGACGCTTTGAGAGCAATTTGGGCTCAACCGTTGTAACATGTTAATTATTTGGCAGTAAATTGTTGTTCCATTACTGCACATTTAATGGCTCTGGCGCTACCTGTCAGGTCTTCTAGCTGAATAGGGAAGATAATGTTTCTCTTATCTGATAACATTGCAGGATAACAGACACAGCAATGAAGGATGAGTATTTTTAAGGTATGTAAATTAAACTTGGATTGGGCCAAATATCTCCTTCTGCCTCCCCTTTCTCAGGACCATTGATCCTATGGGAACATGCAGACATATCTGGCCATTTTTGCTTTTTAATCTACTTTTCCGTGTCAGGTGCTTGAGGATTTCATCCCCGCACCCTTCCCAGGAATGCGAGGCAGGAGCAGATGAGCTCTCCCTCGAAGCTGTTTCAAGGCTCTTTTTGTTATATAAAAAAAGAGAGAGATTGGGGGTTGGGGGAGAAAAACCTGCAGCCACTATGTAAGGTAAGGCACAAAAACATCAAGATCTCCCTGCCTCTTAAGATTAATGCAATCTTCAGGGGTTGTTTTTGCCACTGCGATCTCAACCTATGAAATTTGCCTGGGTCAAAGTCATCCCAGCATTACCCTGAACATGGTTGGTGTAGATGCCTTGTTAAAATGTTGTAGCCTTCTACTGGATAATTATTCGCATGTCAAATCAAAAAGCTGTTTTCCTTATCTGATAGGACTCGGCAGTTCTCCTTACAGTACTATAATTACCATATGTCAGAAGATTGGATTTGACTCCTGTTTGGTCATGAGCAAAACTATAATTCTGTAGCCCCTGAGGCTAACTCAGAAATTGAACTGAAGAATGTCGTGTTTACTGGTAAACACTGGAGATAAGAAAACGCTTGGGAAGCAAAATGTTTTGGAAAGAGAAACGCGAGGAGCTTTTGTTTCTCTTCACAGAAGGCAACATAGTTCAACAGACTGAAAATGGAAATGAAGAGAAAGGAGAATTATTATTTTTTTAAGTGACTACTTTGAAAGACTTCAAATGCTGCTGCTTTGTATAGTGCAGCTCAATGAAAAAGTGTTATCTATTTTTTTGAGTCGTTCAGAGTGATGACTCAAACCTTAGTTTTAAAGTCTTTTGTTTTATCGGCTTCCCATCCTGTTTTCCATGGTGTTTTCTTTATTTTCCCCTTTTGCTGCACCCTACCTTCTATCCCTTATAAGGTAACGGTCAAGCAACCCTGGACAGTTAAGTCCAGTCAAAGACGACTCTGGGGTTGCAGCACGCATCTCGCTTTCAGGCTGAGGGAGCCGCGTTTGTCCACAGACAACTTTCTGGGTCATGTGGGCAGCAGGACTAAACCGCTTCTGGTGCAATGGAACACCGTGACGGAAGCCAGAGCTCAAGGAAACACTGTTCAGCTTCCCACTGCAGCAGTACCTGAGCCCGGTTTTTGACTGGGGAGGGCGGGGTATAAATAAAAATTTATTATTATTATTATTATTATTATTATTATTATTATTATCTACTTGCGCTGGTGTGCTTTCGAACTGCTAGGTTGGCAGGAGCTGGAACAGAACAACGGGAGCTCACCCCGTCGCGGGGATTCAAACAGCCGACCTTCCGATCAGCAACCTCAAGAGGCTCAGTGGTTTAAACCACAGCGCCACCCACGTCCCACCTATCCCTTATACCATAACAGTAATACAATAATATCTAATTCCTTCTATTGTTCATAGTTCAAATCCTGCTTGCGAGATCATCATACTATAGTATATCTTTGTTGTTGTTTAGTCGTTTAGTCGTGTCCGACTCTTCGTGACCCCATGGACCAGAGCACGCCAGGCACTCCTGTCTTGCACTGCCTCCCGCAGTTTGGTCAAACTCATGTTCGTAGCTTCGAGAACACTGTCCAACCATCTCATCCTCTGTCATCCCCTTCTCCTAGTGCCCTCCATCTTTCCCAACATCAGGGTCTTTTCCAGGGAGTCTTCTCTTCTCATGAGGTGGCCAAAGTATTGGAGCCTCAGCTTCAGGATCTATCCTTCCAGTGAGCACTCAGGGCTGATTTCCTTCAGAATGGATAGGTTTGATCTTCTTGCAGTCCATGGGACTCTCAAGAGTCTCCTCCAGCACCACAATTCAAAAGCATCAATTCTTCGGCGATCAGCCTTCTTTATGGTCCAGCTCTCACTTCCATACATCACTACTGGGAAAACCATGAGCCTTGTGGTTCCTTCCAACTCTACAATTCTATGATTTCTATTCCAGTCACAGTGTTACAATTCTCAGTTTTAACATGTCAGTCCCTCTTTCCAGGATCGCAGTTCGTAACCCGAATAGTTCATAAACCGAACGCGACGCGAAGTGCCATTTTGCGCATGCGCAAAGCGCCATTTTCGCGCTTTGCACATGCGCGCGCGGCGAAAACACTTCCGGGTTTGCACAGTTCATAACCCGAACTGTTCACAAACCGAGGTGTTCGTAACCCGAGGTACGACTGTACCAGGATCCCCCCCCCCAAAATGTTAAAAGTGTGGCACTTACTGTAACAACTTTGTGGTGACTACCGGCACCTTTTTTTCCAAGAAAGAAAGAAAGAAAGAAAGAAAGAGACAGAGAGAGAGAGGGAGGGAGAGAGAGAGCGCTTGTCAAAATTACATATCAAAATAACTTTGATGGGAAAATTTTGCAATAAAATTCATGAGAATTTTCATGAGGATTAAAAATAATAATACCAGAATTTGGAGAATTGAATTGAAGGCTGAAATAATGAGAAATTCAGAGAAGCAGAGGAGGAGAGGCACCAGCACCAGTAGCATTAAAAGAAATAGCTAGTAATAGTAATTTATTACACCAAGATTAGGAACCAAATCCATCCACCACAGTTTATAAGTAAAACCAATATGCATAATAAAATCACAGTAAAACAATATAAAAAAGAGCTTGCTAGGATCTTTCCTACTATGGAGCTGATATCACCCACGGTGGAGTTCGTGTCCATTGTCCGTCTTGGAGGAGGGCAGCAGCTTAGCTTGAAGAGGTTCTGAAGTTATGTTTACCTGCCTCCTTCACACTCCTTGTCTGCACAGGGGTCCTCTCCCAAGTGTATACTCATTCCCTGCAGCCTAAAGTGGCAAAATGCAGGAGAAAACAGTGTTGCACAGTGGCTACCAAATGTGTAAACTGGGGCTTTTGTCTGTACCAGCATGCATACAAGAATTAGGAGCCGAAATGCATAAAGGCCAAAGGGGCTTGTTGTGTGGAGATGGAACTGCAGGGCAAATGCAGCTGCAGGATGAGCACCAGTTCAGTTCTGCTGGTGTGCTTCCACGACACTGTCCTCTCTTCCCTTCCCTGCTCCCTTTCCCAGAAGATAACAGCAATCCACCTGCTGGGAAGCTAGCATGGTGACTCTGCCACACCCAGCAAGGACTCAAAGAGAGCTCCTGTTATAGTCCACATTAGGGCCACATGGGATACAAAATTATTGTCCATTCTTTGGCACATGTGGGAGTGAGTGGGCAGGACCAGTGAAGCTCACTCTTCCGTCCTTACTCAATTGAAAACCCACATTAGAAAAATACCTACTGATCTGGGATAGGCATATATTTCAACTGATAGACAGATATATCTATCAATATTCTTTTCCCATTTGCTGCTTCTATCCCTTATACCATAACAGTAATACAATATTTTTTTATTTTAAAAGAAAAGCTTATTTTCCTTTTAAAGTTCTCTTTTCATCTTTTACTGCCATCAGATGAAAACTTGTTTGCTATAACCTCTGGAAACACTGTGAGTAAAACATTCACTTATTTGCAAGCTAAGTTTCTGTGATTTATTCTAGCCTGAGTATTTTCATGGAGAACACTTGTTTAAAGGTGGATGAGGGCAGTTGTAAATCTAACCAAGTTTTAATGTGCTTGGTAGCAATCACCATTGTGGCAATCACCATCGCGATCTCTGCTATGAGAGAGTAAGAGGATCTTGTTTCGAAACCTGTCTCTCCAACAGAAACAACATGTGATTCCATAACCAGGACAGTGAAATTGCCTTGCTGGAATCAAAACACTTACCATTGAACATTCTGCTTTCTGCTTCCAGAAGAGGTGAGGAAGATGCTTCTGGGAGTTCATAAGCAGCCTGTTAGCTCCCAATGTATATGGGTATACTGTACTGTTCTTGAAGTTCCATTTAGCCATCATTGCTTATAACCATTGCTAGACCTATCCTCCACTAATCTGTCTTTTGAAAAGTAGTTGCCATTGCCACATTTTCTTATGGAACACACAGCTTTGAATTCTTTCTTTCTTTCTTTCTTTCTGAATTAATTTGGATCTCTTACAGTTAGCAAGCCAAGAAATTGTCCTGCTCTCATTGTACAGACATTTAATGAATTTTCAAACCTAATCTTAATGAATGAGGCAAGGAATGAGGCAAGGAATTAGTTGGCTGAGTTGAAGTCTGGATCAGGGTCACCCAAAGGGTAAAATAATCTGAGAATCATTAAGTCTGTTCACAGGTTTTTGATAAATTGCATTAAAGATAATGGGTGACAGTTTTCGAAGACTATCTCTTGGTGTAAATGCAAAGTAATCCACACGTTTAAAATAGCAGACTCCTCAACAATAATTCAACTCATTTTTGGTAAATCTCTTACTTTAAAAAAATAATAAAGTACATTGCCAAGTCTATTAGCAAATAGCACTTCACATATGTACTGTATTCATTTTATAATGTACAATCGAGTGCAGGTATAGACAGTAGCAGGTGCACTCATCCTGGCCCCCATGCTGATCAGGAATCAAAAACTGCAGTGAACAGCTGAGGGGCTTTAGTGACAGAGCACATTCTGTAGAAAGTCCTTGGTCTGTTTTGTTTTCTTTGTTTCTTGGTGTGATTTGGACCTGTTTTCATTGGTGGCAGACTTGCTTGCTATAAAGTAAAAGTTAAGATCAATTCTAAGACCATGAAACCCTATTAAACAAGATCTAGCAGAGCTTCCCCAACAGTCATACACCTTCATTTGACAAGGTAAAGGTAAAGGTACCCCTGACCATTAGGTCCAGTCGTGTCTGACTCTGGGGTTGCGGCGCTCATCTCGCTCTATAGGCCGAGGGAGTCGGTGTTTGTCTGCAGACAGCTTCCGGGTCATGTGGCCAGCATGACAAAGCTGCTTCTGTGAACCAGAGCGGTGCACGGAAACACCGTTTACCTTCCCGCCAGAGGAAGGTATTTATCTACTTGCACTTTGATGTGCTTTCGAACTGCTAGGTGGGCAGGAGCTGGGACCGAGCAATGGGAGCTCACCCCGTCATGGGGATTCGAACTGCCAAGCTTGTGATTGGCAAGCCCTAGGCTCTGTGGTTTAGACCACAGTGCCACCCAGCTGATCTGCTGCAACTAGGGAGTTGGGTGTGATGTAGCTGCACCTCTGGAGCCAATCTGAGGTTCCTTCCAATGTGTTTGCATCATGCCAACCTCCCCACCACCTCACCCCTCCCAATAAGCAACAGTGACTCTCCTGTTGGTACCCAAGTGTAGTGTCTCCTCCCCACCTGGTGAGATGCTTCTGCTGAGCTAGGTGATTCCGTGGTTTGACTAGGTACAGTATAAGGAGCTTCCTGTGTTTCAGAACAGGAGTGACCTTAGTCTACAGCAGGAGTGGAGAAAGAGGGGCTTAACTCTTCTTCAGCCTCTTCTAGAACTTAGTCCAAAATGTTGCCCCACTTTTGAATAATGAGCATGTGCACATTAATTCAAAGTATTCCAAAACAGATGACTTTCATCTCTCTTTTTTGCATCATTATTATTGTTCTTCTTAAAATGAGTGCATTGTGTATTCCAAATAACAGAATCTTTCAGGGGCAATAATAACCATTCACATTAGAAAATCATGTGCATATGTGGAATATATATCAGTTATCACTTGAGCAAACATTGTGTATCGCTTGGCTTAGCTAGTGGGATATTGCTTAAGATAGAACAAAGATTTTATATGCTCAAGACAATATGCATTTGTATAAAAGGACTGGGGAAAGAATATGGCCCAGATGGGGATATCAGAGGCCAACTCTTCCGCTGGTGTATGTTTGGCTGAGTCCTGCTGAAATGTCTGGAGAGGGACCAATTTCTGCCAGCTGATGCTTTGAGCTGAGCTGCGAAGCTGGAGTGATATAAAGCAGAGTGATTCATATTTCTTTAATTCATCTATTTATTTTTCATAGGATGTTACTAGGCAATAAACTGCCTTGTACCAATGTGAGAAAATTAAAAAATGAAGTATATTTAGCCGTCGTCTTCAAATGTATAGCTGCGAAGTCAGCAGCTGCTTTTGAGTTGACTTTGTGTGACTTTTTTCAATCCTGTCTTGCTTCTTGTATGAAACCCTTGGAGGCTTCTGCTAGGTCAATTGAAGGGGACTTCCTGATAGGTTCTGCCTCGCATCCAGTAGCAGTGTCTCACATGGTGGAATATTTCTGTATACCAAAAACACTGGGGGGGGGGACCTTCCTCTCTATACAAAAAGAAGAAGAAGCACGTCACAGAGAAGGATTCTAGCCTTGCCTCTTCCTCTGATCTCCCTTCCTCCCTCTCTCCCTTTGTAGAGGGAATCCGTTTGGACAGAGGAGCGTTCAACTGAGCAAACCCTCACCTGAAATGATGTAACCCAGATACAGGAAACCATCTCAGTGAAAACCAGTTCCTACTTAGCCATGCAGAGTGGTAGCCTCAAACTAGAGAAATAAGTGCTCTCTATTTTGTTAAGTACGGAGCTGCTGTTTCAGTACTAAACCAGTCTTTGTAGCTGGTGGTGATGCATGAAGCTGAACAGACTGATGTTGAATTCAGATAAGGAGTTTTTATGTTGATGGCAGATGAAATGCTCTCTGAGAGACAATTCACCTGTGCTCATCAGAATATTGACTTACCAGAACCAGTTCATGGAGGTGATCTGGGAGCCAGTCCTTTTCTCTAGAAGAGCAATTAGTGGTTATGACCAATTGCATCTATGAGTGACTTTGTTGTGTAGGCTGTGTCCACTCTTAAAGATGAAGACTTTTACCATCCTCATCCATCTCACTGGGTTGACCTGTGCAGTGCTTTCTAAGTGTGACTGCCTTGAAGAAAACTCACAAGTTTTAGCTGAAGCTAAACTATGCTCCTTGCCTTCTGGAGCATGTGGAGAACAGAAACAAAGGAAGCAAAATCTTGCAGTGGTTCTGCAGATTACCAGTTACCTTTGGGGCACATTTGAGCAAGACTTTCTCAGTGGTGGTGGCCCTTTCCAGATGAAGGCTCATTGATGGCTTTCAAAATAGGCTGCAAAACCTATTTATGCTGGAGAGCACTAGGAAATTAGGACTGCAGCCTCAATCATTTATACAGTGTTGCAAGGAATCATTTATATTCCAGAATATAAATGGGTAGACTAGCCTTAGATCTGAAACTCTACAGTAAACCAAACATAACGTAATCATGCCAGCTTTGAGAAGGAAAGAAAGAAGCCAGCCTGGATGCAGCGACTTCTCCCTCAATTCAGCTGCCAGGCTGGTGAGATTCTGTACATGAAATTCTGTACATCTTGTCCTTTGCCTCAGGAAGCAAAATGTCTTGGATTGACCCAGGGAGGAATGTCTTTGTACATATGCCATTCAATTCAATGCAGGCTGTTTACTGAGAGGTAAGTCTTATTTTACTCCATTGTTGTTTGTTTGTTTGTTTGTTTGTTTGTTTGTTTGTTTGTTGAACATAAGAAGAGTTCTGCTGGATCAGGCCAAAGGCCCATCTCACCCAGCATCCTTATACCATAGGAGCAGATGCATGTGGACCAGAATGAACAGCAAAACTCTCCCTACTTGTTATTAACAGAAACTGGTATTCAGAGGCACACTGCCTCTGCATGTATTCTCTCTCTCTCTCTCTCTCTCTCTCTCTCTCTCTCTCTCTCTCTCTCTGTGTGTGTGTGTGTGTGTGCACGCAAAGCACAGCACAATTCCATAAAATGAGCAGCAGGTAAAATAATATAAGACCTCCAAAAACTGAAGGGCCAGGGAGAAGGAAAGTCTTCTCATGCTAGAGGATTAGTGTGTGCCCCGGGCTTGCAGCCTTAGATTGAACCGTTTATTGCCTGTGTCCACCGCAAACTCTGGAAATATGTTGACTTCGATTTCTCCAGAAACCATCTAAATGCATGCCAAGCTTCCTCCCACTTCGTAGGGTGTTTTGGTGGATTTTGCTTGCCCCGAGAGCTAGAATTTTAAAAGCCATCAAGGAAACAGGGACCATGTAATTTACAATCAGAATGTAAAACTGGTTTCACAAACTGCAGAGATAGTATTGCCAATGTGGCTTGAAACGAGAGAACCACAAGTTTTGATAGCTTGCACCTGCAACATAAATTTGCCGGATTTTTCCAAACCTGAAATGCTTAGTTATATGTGCCCGAGTGGGGAGAACCCTCAAACTTCATTTACGTTGGACGGAGGCTCCAAAATAAGATTGCCAGGAGAAACAGATTCTAGTGTTTTAAACAGCCAGCGACTTTTCAAAACAAAACAAAACATGCTGATGAGTGGAAATCTGGTCCAAGAACATAAGACAGGACCACCAGAAAGGGCTTTGTGGACCAAATGATCTACATGATATGAAGACATAAGGGCAGGGGAAGGGATAACTCGTGAACAATCGTGCCCTGAATGAATTAGAAGCCTTATACAAAATTTGTAGCTAAATGGACAACCGTATGAAAAACCTGGGCTTTATATATGCTTCTCCTTCCAAGCCAACACCCAGATAACCATTCCAACATGCACAGACTTTTTGTAAAAGTTGAAATGCCACCAGCCAGCTGTTCAGGAGGATAACCTAGATTTATGAACACACACACACACACACACACACACACACACACACACACACAAACACACACTTCTATTTACACTAAACAGCCAATTGGCTGGATTTCAGCTTTTAAAAATAGGTCTAAATGTGTACAACCCTGGCTGCTCCACACACACTCGGTGATACAATATCCTTTGTTTTAAATCAAACAAGCCACCATTTTCAAGCGAGGCTATCCCTCATAACTTTCTAAACAGCTGAGCTGTAAATCCACGATTCTGTCAACCTTCCTTGGTGAGGAGAAGTTCTTTTATTGCCTGAGGTTTTCCAAAACTCAAGGAAATCAATATGCCTCCACTTAGATAAGTGACATCATGCTGGTTCTGATGTGAAATCAAAGAGAATCTGGCACCCTAAGAAATAAATAAGGTACACAGTGTTGTGTTCAGACATATTTCTCAGCTGAGACCATTATTCTGCCACTGGAATGCCCACCCCCCCAAAAAAACACAAAATATGAAATTTGTGAAAAGTGACATCATTTAATAGGTTTGGGTGGGAGTACATATACAGACCACATGTAAGCAAAGATCAGCAGCACCTACACAGCTGGCCAACCTATTATTTCTATACAGGGAGTGACTATATTGCTAGAATTGTATGGTCCTATTTACTAAGTATGTATGCCAAATGCACATATCCGTTAAGTGTTTAAAAAAGTAGAGAGGGCTGTAACTGTTTGGGCTTTCGTGAAAACATTGTTGGAGATATGATAAGTCATAAAAGTAACCGCAACCAAAAATGCTGTTCTTTCCCCCTCTCTTGAATTTCATCTTGAAGAGATTCAAAAGCAAGAATCTTGCCCACTCCTGCAAATGAAACCCAAGATGGCATCCTGACCGCAACATCCTTTTCCTCTGGTACCTAGAGTTGACATCAAACTGAATGGAATGGTTTGTGCTGGGGTTAAGCAAACATCTGGGGATTTGGAAAGGAGCTTAAGATGTTTTGATACACCCACCCCTGTATCTTATGGGGCAAAATGAGCTCTCTTCTGGAGCACAGGCGAAGAGCCAGGAGGGTAGGTTAGACTTTTTCACCTCAACGGTGTTCCAGGCCTAGTTCTTACTGAGGTTCCCTTCCTGTGTCTGGGCTGTACCAGGAGGAGCTTACCTTATTAGAATGCTCTTTCATATAGGAAAAAAACCCCCTGTAATAGAAAGCTAGAAAGCAAGCATGTCAAAAACTATGCATGTCAGCTTTTTTTACATGCAGAGTATTTTTTACAGAGTAATATTCAATGAGGTAAACCCCTAGTGTCATCAACTGCAACCTGAAGTTATAAAATCTCAACAAAAGTTTACCTTCTCAATGAAAGTTTCATCCCATTTATTTTGTCTGAATAATAGCTGCTCACTTGTATATCGTGGTGAGTAAATTCCACTTAACTAGTTTCACAATTAATGTGGATGTTCCAAGCTTTCTTGGAGAACTCTCAGAAAATGTTGAGATCGTACCAAGCGCACTCCAAAATGTTTGGAGAGACAAGGCCAAGGGGACTTTCCCTGGCCAGTTTCCTCCCTGTAATGTTCCATTTCTTCACACACACACACACACAAACACACACACAAACACCGCAATTCCCAAACTCACAGCCATATAGAAGAAAATAAAGCATGGCATTTGGAGACATCAAGTCAATTTGGGTGGCAAAATCTGCCCACTCAGCCTAAGTAGCCAGTGAGGTACTTTGCGTGCCAAGACCCCCAGAAAATTCCCCCCAATAACTCAGACAGACACATTATTTTAGGTTTTGTTTTTGGCATAATTTTGGCCACAACTTTATTCAAAATTACAAATTAATTTGAGTGTTGGCCTTAGGCTTTGGTTAATCTTCTGCCCCACGGTGGGACAGGACCAGCTCTGACTTCCTACGGTAGGAAAGTCAAGTAAACACCCCATGGTGGAGGAGAGAGCTGAGACCAGGCCATCTCCCCCACCAGAAATGTTCCCCAAGGCTCCTGCTCTGTATTGGCCCCAGCCCCGCCCCATTGCGGGGGTGTAAGGACTAGAGCCCCGGAGCCCCAGGATTCCCTATGGGGTTAATGAGCTTTCTAGATGTGGTTGGACTTCCATCATTTCTGACCATTGGCCATGGGTCCAACAAAAACAACATCCCTGCTGTAAGTGGTATTGCAATCTCCCAACCCTCCCATCACAAAGAACCTGCTCAGCATAATGAAAGATGCTTTGCCACTATATCATAATGATTCAGAACCATAGCTGCCAAGTCTCCCGTTTTCCCCGGGAAATCCCCATTTTTCCAGCTGTTCCTAGCTGGAAAAACAGATTTTTTTGTTTTTTCCCAGTTCATTCTAGCGCGGCGGCCATTTTGGAACTGGGTGGAGCATGCTCAGAAGCGACTTTTGATGCTGCTCTGCCCAGTTCCAAAATGGCTGCAGTGTGACGTCTGGTGCGGTGGCCATTTTGGAACTGGGCAAAGCAGCATCAAAAGTCACTTCTGAGCATGCTCCGCCCAGTTCCAAAATGGCGGCAGCGCTACTTCCGGTCTGCTATTTCCAGCCCGGTCCCTTATTTCTCTGACAGCAACTTGGCAGGTATGTTCAGAACAGTTATCTGAAAAGAAAAACACTGAGTTTCGGCCACACTTGCCACTTGCCAGGTGGGCAGTTTAACTTAAATGCAGATGGTTTCAATGAAACTAAGCATAATAAATTATGCATTTTAAAACTTTATCCCAAAAGTCTGAAAGGCAGCCAACCTTTAGCCACATTCTAGACATGTTGTGGAGGGAAACTGTATTAAAGCGAGTGCCCAGCGAAAAGCTGCTTGTACTGGAAAATGCAATAAACAACATGAATTCGAAGTGTAGTTTGTGTATCTTGAATGGAGAATGTTTGCTTTCGGATTAGGGTATAAACTTTCGTTAATATTAAAACATCTGACCAATAGTCAAAATGAGTGCATTGTGGTGAGGCTTGTTTTGTGTATAGAAACTCTCAAGTTTCTGTAGCAACTTGCATTGCAAAATTCTTTCCAAAGACAAAATATGGGTGAAACCTAAGAATTTAAAAACCCAGTCCAGTGGAAGTCCCAACTAACATTGCAGTCCTGGGAGTACCTGGGAGTAACCTCCATTGAACTCAATGGGGCTTACTTTGGGGTACACAATCGTACTGTAAGTGTTGTCGCGTTATGTGTTTTTAACAAGGCAGTCGGTTGTGTGCAATACGGATTGATTTGCCTTTTAAAACCTTTCGTCAAGTCCCCCCAAGCAGCGTACAGAAGTTAAAAGATCCATACAACTTTCAAATAAAACAGTACTAGTGAAAATGAAAAATGTGTAAGAACAATGCCAGGAATTAAGCCCGTATGAATTGCTGTGGCCAAGGAGGAAATTGTCGAAGTTAACTTGACTGAAAGCCATGATGACCATATGGAATGAGGGCAGGGAATCATGAAACATCATGACTGCACCTTTATTGCAATCTGATACTGGTTCCCACTGCTTTGCTGGATTCTGCCTATGAAGGAAATTCCAGATTTGTACCTAAGAGATGACTAAACCAGACATCCTACTCTTTACTTAGTCTGAGGCATGGTGGCCACTCCCTTGTGGCTGAGTCTCAGATCTAAACAGAGGCTGGAGGAATCGCATGGGATGTTTCCAATATCACAGGTGTCAGGAACATTTGACCTTCCAAATGTTGCCAGCTACAACTACCTCCAACTGCTTGCCGGGGCAGATAGAAGCTGTAGTTCAGCAACATCTGGATTCCTCACACCTGCAATAGCAGCACTACAGATAGCAGAGAATCCACTGAAAACAGATTTCTTCCCAGGAAATGCTGTTCGACAGTAGAGCTGTCTTCCTTGGGAGGTTGTGGACTCTCCTTCATTGGTGGTGTTTAAGCAGAGGTTGGATGGAAATCTGTCTTGGGTGCTTCAGCTGAGATTCTGCATTGCAGACAGTTGATCTCTAGACCTTGGGGTCCCTTCCAACTCTACAATTCTATGATTTTAGGAAAGAGAACACAGAGGGGTGGTAAATACAGTATCTGTGGATGGTGGCTAACAGATTGAGGTTGAATCCTGACAAGACAGAAGTACTGTTTGTGGGGGACAGGAGGCGGGCAGGTGTGGAGGACTACCTGGTCCTGAATGGGGTAACTGTGCCCCTGAAGGACCAGTTGGGAGTCATTTTGGACTCACAGCTGTCCATGGAGGCGCAGGTCAATTCTGTGTCCAGGGCAGCTGTCTATCAGCTTCATCTGGTACGCAGGCTGAGACCCTACCTGCCTGCAGACTGTCTAGCAAGAGTGGTGCATGCTCTAGTTATCTCCCGCTTGGACTACTGCAATGCGCTCTACGTGGGGCTACCTTTGAAGGTGACTGGGAAACTACAACTAATCCAGAATGCGGCAGCTAGACTGGTGACTGGGAGCGGCCGCCAAGACCACATAACACCGGTCTTGAAAGATCTACATTGGGTCCCAGTACGTTTCTGAGCACAATTCAAAGTGTTGGTGCTGACGTTTAAAGCCCTAAATGGCCTCGGTCCAGTATACCTGAAGGAGCGTCTCCACCTCCATCATTCTGCCCGGACACTGAGGTCCAGCACCAAGGGCCTTCTAGTGGTTCCCTCGTTGCGAGAAGCCAAGTTGCAGGGAACTAGGCAGAGGGCCTTCTCGGTGGTGGCGCCTGCCCTGTGGAACGCCCTCCCAACAGATGTCAAAGAGGAAAACAACTGCCAGACTTTTAGAAGACATCTGAAGGCAGCCCTGTTCAGGGAGGCTTTTAATGTTTAATAGATTACTGTGTTCTATTTTTCTGTTGGAAGCCGCCCAGAGTGGCTGGGGAAGCCCGGCCAGATGGGCGGGGTATAAATAATATATTATTATTATTATTATTATTATTATTATTATTATTATTATTATGGCTGAGATATATGTGCCTATCGCGCACTACAACATAAGTTTAAAAAGCATAAATATATAAATTTACAGAAGACAAATCAAAAGAAAAAACTGTGCAAATTAAATCAATCTTATGGGAATGGAGAATACCGGGTGAAGGTTGTCAAGGAATGCCAGGAGGGACTGGCTTAGTAACTTGTCAGGGAATCTTTTGTATGGCTCTGTGTTATAGTAACACAGAAAATATGAAATTCTATTTATATATATAAAAAAAGAGAGCTTTGTTTTGGACACACAATGCTGTAAGGCACTTTTTTAAAAAAATCACCAGCAAATATTAGCTGACTCTGCTATTTTAAGGAAGTTCGTTATTCTGAACCTCATCCTTAGACCAATAAACCATCCCTGTCAGTTTCTATTTTTAAACTAACATTTTTGAATGCCCAGTGTGCTCTCAAAGCATAGTATAGAAATGGCTATAAATTCATATGATAATTAAACAACACAACATTATTTATTTGATAAATTCATTTTCTTCCCATTTTCACACCTAAAGAGTTCACAAGGCACTTGCCATCCATTTTTTTTTTGCTTTTGTTAAAATAATTAAATACAAATTCTAAATTGATTCTTAAATAATAATAATAATAATAATAATAATAATAATAATAATAATAATAACAACATATTATTATTTGTATCCCGCCCATCTGGCTGGGTTTCCCCAGCCACTCTGAGCGGCTTCCAACAACTTATTTATCTCTTTGACATCTGATGGGAGGGCATTCCACAGGGTGGGCACCACTACTGAGAAGGTCCTCTGCCTGGTTCCCTGTAACTTGCCTTCTTGCTGTGAGGGAACCACCAGAAGGCCTTCGGCGCTGGACCTCAGTGTCTGGGCAGAATGATGGGGGTGGAGATGCTCCTTCACGTAAACTGGACCGAGGTCGTTTAGGGCTTTAAAGGTCAACAGCAACACTTTGAATTGTGCTTGGAAACGTACTGGGAGCTAATGTAGGTCTTTCAGGACCAGTGTTATATGGTCTCAGCGGCCGCCCCCAGTCACCATTCTAGCTGCCACATTCTGCATTAGTTCTAGTTTCCGGGTCACCTTCAAAGGTAGCCCCATGCAGAGCGCATTGCAGTAGTCCAAGCGGGAGATGAGGGCCGTGGTGCAACATACTTTTATAAACAAAATCACACATTTATTTAATGTTCATATACACAGGATTGTGGTTTGGTTCTAGCCCGAAATGAACCATTCCAGGGGAAAACTTCTATGTTGCCTACTCTTGCAAATGAGCGTTCATTTTTATATATATATAAAAAAGACGTGGAGAATATGAAAAGCTGCAAAGAACATCAAGAGCACCGGTCTAAACTGCTAGGGCATGTGGTTTATTTTAGCTGATATTTTCCTTGAAAAGGGACCAAGTTATAAGGACCTTAATCAGGGTAGGAGGTTATGCACACTAAACAAATAATAATAATAATAATAATAATAATAATAATAATAATAGTAACAGAGAAATAAATAATCTACATGGGGATAGCTAGACTAACATCCAGAATTAGAGAACAAGACAGCGAAACGTATGAGAAAGAATGGAGAAAATTTGCGAAATATCTGGAGAAGGTGACTAAAATGTAAATAATCCAGCAGAATAAAAACAATCACATTATTAAATATAAATTTCTTTATTGGTTATTAAGGAAGAATAACAAATACAACGTATGACAAAACATGACAAATGGATAAATTTATAGGACATATGACAAATGGCAGAAACTTGAATATAGAAATTTGAAAAAAGGTTGAAGAGACTGACAATAGTAGATTTATGGCTTTAAGCGTGAAGAAAGATAAACTGCATAAGTATAAAACTAAACTCAAAAAGACGGGTAAAGGTAGGGTGGAAGTCAATTTTTTTTAAAAAAACAAACAAACAGTGTAAAGATGAGCATTTTTTTTCTTTTTTCTTTTTTTATTTGAGTTTTCATTTTGAAGTATGGAAAAAGTGAATGTAAATGTAATTTATATGAAATGTAATTGAAATATTGTTTATTAGATATTAATATTGAAAACTGAATAAAATTATTTGGGGAAAAAAGAAATAAATAATCACTACAAGATGAACTAGTCATTTGAAATCCACAAAGAGCTTTTCACCAACTTTCCCTGTTGCTTAGTTGTTTATCTGGCCTAGCCTCAGCTACATCTTTTTATTATTAAAAAACGTTACATCCAGGATTACAAAGGGCATTCATGGTAAAAGAAAACAGATATGAAGTTTCTGCACCGGATCAGAAGAAACTACTGTCAAGAATATCGCATGCATCACCACCTAGTATGTCTGAGCATCGGATGCCACAGGATGCCCACCTGCATGTTCTTACTTCTGGTTATATTTCCTCCAACTGGGAGGAACTATCAGTGCATTATATGCACACCGCAGTGGAATGTCGCGATCAGTGATGATTTAAAATACCACATTAAACAGGGGAGAACATTTTGTCCAGCCTGAATAGAAAAGCAAAAACTGCAAACACAATGAATATGCCTTTTCCGCTTGCCACTAATGCCTGATCCTCAGTAACTTCCCAATAGCATTTCTAATTTATTGGGGGGGGGCATGTAGCTCATTCTTCACAATTTACCAAGAGTTTTATTAGCTCTTACAAGCTCCTACACATCACTTGAAATATCTGACAAGTAGCCACCAGAGGGCATCTTTTTTCTTGGATTCCTGCCTGCAACAAACGGCTAGTTATAAGAACACATTAAAAAACCCTATTAGTTTATTATATTTTAATGAATTTTGCTCAATGAACTACCAAGGAAAAGCTGTTGTCTGGATTTTGGTGATATTGTATCATTTGTTATCAGAAATGTTAATAAAAAATTCATAGCAAAAAAATGTTCTTCAGATATATTCTGTATATGTATGCCGAGGGAATTCTTCCTTCAGACTTCCAGAAACTATTGCCAAAAGGAGGAAAAACAGCAGCAGAAATGGATAGATGAAGGCCACTGGAGGAGTTGTATTTTGTAGCCCTGTTTCCTCAATGCTACCTACAGGTTTTAACAGACACCCAAAAAAAGACTGGCTGCAGATTCATATTGCAGCAGGTTCTAGCCAAGTGTCCCTTGGTTTGATACGATCAGTTCAACAGGCACAATGTATTTCTCTCTCAGCTATAGTCATGACGTTCTAGTTTTAAGGGTGTTCTCATTGAGAAGGGACGCAGGTGGCGCTGTGGGCTAAACCACAGAGCCTAGGACTTGCTGATCAGAAGGTAAGTGGTTCGAATCCCTGCGACGGGGTGAGCTCCCGTTGCTCGATCCCAGCACCTGCCAACCTAGCAGTTCGAAAGCCCGTCAAAGTGCAAGTAGATAAATGCAAGTAGATAAATAGGTACTGCACCGGAGGGAAGGTAAACAGCGTTTCCGTGCACTACTCTGGTTCACCAGAAGCGGCTTAGTCATTCTGCTTCCTGCTTGGCAGAGGGTTGGACTGGATGGCCCTTGTGGTCTCTTCCAACTCTATGATTCTATGCTGGCCACATGACCTGGAAAGCTGTACGCCGGCTCCCTCGGCCAATAAAGCAAGATGAGCGCTGCAACCCCAGAGTCATCTGCGACTGAACCTAACAGTCAGGGGTCCCTTTACCTTTTAACTTCCCCACACCTGTGGGGACACCTGTGTTGGCTGCCCGTGGTTTCTGATTGGCCAGAGATCCTTCGTGACATTCCAGCAATTCCAGCAGGAAATTGTACTGTAAGGCCCGCTGACAGTTAAGTCACGATTACCTTTTGCCCTTTAATGCCCCTTCTGTTCACTCTTGGTCTTGGAGCCTATGTCTTTGCCCAGGTATACTGGACAGCCCTCAGTCCCCACTTGGTTCCGTTCTGGGATGCTCATATCACTGGACTCACCTCTCGCACGTCTCTTCTTCCAGCCTGCTCTGACCCTGAGAATCTCTGTGGGAGCAAGGCTTTTTTGTCAGCCCCACAAAGTTCCTGACCCTTGCATCTCTGTCTTCATCTCCTTGCTTCTCAGTACAGTGGTACCTTGGTTCTCAAACTTAATCCCTTCCGGAAGTCTGTTCCTAAACCAAAGTGTTCCAAAACCAAGGCGTGCTTTCCCATAGAAAGTAATGCAGAATGGATCAATCCATTCCAGACAATAAACAATGTACTGCAGTCACACAATCAATCAAACAATCAGTAGCTGAACTGGGTTCTACACAGTCACAAATACAAAACAAAAAAGAGCCGCAAAAACTCAAAATAAATAGCAAAAACAGACAGACCTCAGTGTAACACTCAAAACGGAAGTGTGGCACTCAAATCGGGAGCGTAACATTCAAAACAGAGCACGTTCGGCTTCTGAAAAAAGTTCACAAACCAGAACACTTACTTCCACGTTTGCAGTGTTTGGGTTCCAAGTTGTTTGAGTACCAAGGCATTAGAGAACCAAGGTACCACTGTAGTGTTTACTGTTTCCTTCAGATTAGTTAGGAGCCTTAAAGGAAGCAAAAGCCATTGTTATCCCAAAGGGATTCCACTTCTCCCACCTTGGTTTTTGAAACTGCATTAGAAAATTCTACAGAACCCATAGTGGGAGCTAGACTTGACTCAAAAATTGCTTTGTTGGCTAGCCTGCCTTCTCCTGTGTGCCAAGTGGGTCCCCTTTCACACAAAGCGGAATCACCTAGCTGTCTCTTTGGACTGAAATGACACAGCAGTCACTTGGGAGGGCAAAATGAGATGGCTGAAACAGCCGTGGGCCCTTCAATCCCAGGTTTCGATCCCAGGTGAGGTTGGGACCGAAGGGCACGTGGCTTAGGCATCCCTCTCATGTGCCCTTCCCTGAGCAACTTTGCGAGAAGTGTTTCCATGGTGGGGTGCGTAGGGCGAATCGAGCTTGCTGTGCCAGGATGGCCCTCATCACCCAAGTAATACCAGCTGCTTTGCGAGGCTGGGGTCCTTCTCATGCCAGCCTCTCCAAGTGGTTTTGGAGACAAAGCCATGCAGGGCTGGCTCAGGGAAGGTGGCGTGAGAAGCACCCCACTCCAAAATGCGTCCAGGGCAATCGGCCTGGCACACCCCCACACCCCCATGCTATGCCCCTGCATTTTTTAAAATTGTTTACAAACTTATGTGGAAATGTGAGGAACTGGAAAAGGAGAAACGGAGAGAAATTCTGATGATGATAATTTAAAAAAACCAACCCACTTTCTCATTGGGCCATAAACCTCTGCTAAGATGGACTTGGCAAATGGTTTCAAACACATTGTCAGTTTACAGGAAAAGGACTTCTCTGGCATGCTGCTCGAGGGCGGGTGGGCAGGGAAAGCTTATCAGTTTCACGGCTTCTTTTTACAGCTTTTTATACACAATCCTCCAAGCTTGTGCAAGATGTTACATATCCAACCCATTCCCCACCTAAGTCGCAAGCAGAAGAGTCTACGGCTCCAGCTGCCGATGCATTTTTTCCACTTCAAAAAATAGATAAAATTGGATATATGGGAAGGTCTGGGATACTTGTCTCTGTCAGCAGAATAAATCTGCATCAGAAATCAAACCTGGTGGATTACTGTGGTATGCCTAGTGTTTCTACAAACAATGCATGCAGCATGATTCAAAGTTTAAATAACAACATTGTTATTTGAACTATGCTAATTTTAACATCCCACCCATATTCCTTCTCCATTTATTATTGTTGCTTGGGATTTTGTTTTGTTTTGTTTGGTAGATTGTTGGCCACTTTGGAAAGGACTGAATGGTTTCATTTAAACTTTCTAAAAGGGTCTGTTGCACTTTCTTAAACCTGAAATAAGGGACACTGGTGGCACGGTGGTCTAAACTACTGCACCTTGGGCTTGCCGATCAAAAGGTCGGCGATTCAAATCCCCGCGACAGGGTGAGCTCCCGTTGCTCGGTCCCAGCTCCTGCCAACCTTGCAGTTTGAAAGCATGCCAAAAAGTGCAAGTAGATTAATAGGGACAACTCCGGCGGGAAGGTAAACAGCATTTCCATGCGCTGCTCTGGTGTCAATGTTCCATTGCACCAGAAGCAGCTTAGTCATGCTGGCCACATGACCCGGAGAAATTGTCTGCGGACAA
The DNA here is from genome assembly GCF_965207765.1 of Zootoca vivipara. Taxonomy (NCBI): domain Eukaryota; kingdom Metazoa; phylum Chordata; class Lepidosauria; order Squamata; family Lacertidae; genus Zootoca; species Zootoca vivipara. The sequence goes on along the minus strand of NC_142588.1, from coordinate 6,507,303 downwards.
ACGCCGGCTCCCTCAGCCTGTAAAATGAGATGAGTGCCGCAATCCCAGAGTTGTTCTGTCAGGGGTCCCTTTACCTTTAAACTTGAAATAATGCATTAATCTTGCTGACATGGAACACATAGGTTAAGTGTGAGAAGGGCAAGCCCTCCATTAGTCTAGTTAATTACATTGGTACGAGAGGACAGATTTGGACAAGGTGGGTCCAAGATGCTTGTTGCCTGAGGCAAAGGGTGAAATGACCCCTCCGTCGTGGATGTTTAGAACTTCTAAGAGAGAGGTGCCATTTCACCCCTTGCCTCGGGCCACAAATATCTGTCCAGATCTGCCCTCCTTCCAATTCCAATGTAAGATTCACTGCTGTTTATCCAAAACGTCGATTTATCTCACATGCCACTTGGGAATATGAAATTGCATTATAAATGACAACTGGCCAAAAGATGTTCAGCATCTTCTAACTGGGAAGCATGTTCTTTATGTGGGTGTCAAATTAAGAAAAATATATATCAAAGAAGCAAATCTCATAGCTGTATTGTCTACAACATAAGTGGGGTGAACACTGTATAACAAATATTTTTTTATCCTGTTAAATTAAATCAGTAGCACAAGTGAAGCCCCATGTGTGAGAGATCTCACTTACATATTTCAAGGCAATATATTTTACATTTTTGCCTTTAATGCCCTCCATAAAATAAGGGGACAAGGTTGTGCTCAAATGAAATGTCAGTGAGAGAACGTCCCTTTGGCCCAATAATATTGCATTCCAACTTTCATTTTGATCTTTCCAATGGAACTTCCACATTGCATCTTTCCTGCCTTAACGTAAAATGTGTGTGGAGATTTAAGTGGGTCTTGAAAATGAAACACTGGATGGTATTTTGACTATGCGCAGCAACTTTCATCCTGATATCTCAAACTCCGAGGCATAGAGTGCATTATAGTATAGTCTGCATTTCCCTTACCCTCCTTTGCAAATGGGTGTGTAGGCTGAGCAGCTGTTTGAATTTCAAACCACAAATTGTGTTTTAGATAATATACATACTAACACTATGAAGAGTGTCCAACATTAGTGAGAACAAACCCATTGACAATAATGTGCATGACTATTTGATGAGTTTACGCCGTGCAAAACTCTTTGGGCTTAGGCCCAGGATATCTGAAGGACTGTGTTCTCCTGTATGAACCTGCCCAGGCTCCAAGATATTTTGGTGAGGCCCTTTTTTTTCAGTCCGGCTGCCCATTTTTTTATGGGCAGTTGGGAGAGGGCCTTCTTGGTGGATGCTCCTAGACTTTGAGAGTCATGATGGCTAAATGGTGCCTCCGGGATCTGGGGCAGCCATTGCTGGGAAGCAGCCATAGAAGATGTACCCCTGAGAATCCCTCCTGTCTCACTTGTGGGGTTTTCAGAGAGACAGATGGTGAACCTCTGTGGGAGGAAGGATGCAGAGCCACAGAGGCCTTGGGCAAGCCTCTTTTCATGCTCTTATCCTCTTGTCGGTGTCTCTGATGAAGGAAGAATGTCTCTTTCTGTCCCTGGAGTAGTTGCAGAAGGGGGAACAACAGGCTCAGATAGAAAGGAAACTCTTTTTGAGTTTAATCTCCCTGCGGCTGATGATGACTTTGTGAAGTGCCGAGCAAGAGGCTTCCTCCCTCATTCCTTCTCCCACTTCCTACTTGTACATCTGATGTTTGGAAGTTCCTGTTGCTGTTGATTTACTATCATCGCAGTACTGAGTGGTCATTGTTTTCCTGCAACCCCAGCTCCAGAGAGGACTTTTACAATATGGAATGAGTCACACATTCACGTCCAGCACATAACACTCCATCCTTTGAGGACTTAGCGCAAACAAAGAGCTAAACGGAAGCTTTTTTCTGACAGGGCAGCTGTTTTGCAAACGGGGAATCCAGGCAACTCTGAAACTGTGAAACATGGACATGACAGACAGAGCATCTGTTGCACCCATAGTGTCAGTTTACTGACAGCCCCTGCTAGCCGTCCATGCACTACATATGTCCAACCACATGGCAATATACAGGTAAACAGGGCTACAAAAGGGCAAGGAATGTATGTTCCCACATACAAAGACTGGGAATATGCAATGTTCCCACAATCTACGTGCAATCAGATGGGAAGAGGTGTAGCTGGTATGGTCCAAATTTGCACAAGAAATTGTCATGAAAAGTGTGAATAAATTTGGGGGGGGCATTTTTGTTTTTTTTTTTGTTTTGCTGGATTTCATGGTTCAGACATAAGAGAATTTCAGGTCAAAGAGCCGGAAGATGGAGAACTGGAGCAGCACTTTCTCTCCTGCTAACGTTTAAACCACCAGGACTATATTATTATCCCAGGCTTCCACAATCTGGTATCTTCAGAACTACCCTTAGCCAGCACATCCACAGGGACTGGGGCTGCTGGGAGCTGTATTGCAAGACACCTGGAAGCACCTGGCTGGGGGAGCCTGCATTCTTCCTTTATGTTGGAAGGCTATGACCTCCCTAACATTGCTGGGCTCTCTGTGCTTCAGACCAACAGGGCCAATGGTCAGGGATGATGGGAGTTGTAGTCCAAAACATCTGGAGGAACAGAGTCTCCACACCTGTCTCCCACTCTCAGCAATTAGCTTCTTTCTCATGCATCTCTTTCCTTCTCCTTTTGAGGGGGAGGCCATGAGGCACGGCCTCAGACCAACAACACCAGTCCATTTCTAAAAGGGCATTACAGTATTATTAACTCACTGTGTATCCTGCCTTTCTTCCAGAAGGAGAGCCAGTTGCACCCACAGCAACAACGAGTGACAAAAAGCAGCTGAGTGACAGGCGGCTTGAATTCACTTAAACTGTGCAAACCAGCGGTACCAACCTGAATAAAATACTGGGGGACGGGAAGGTAAGCCCCACACTGCATAATCACTATATTGCAGAAGCACATCCTTGGAATGGCAATGCCTTTCTGGGGGGGGAAGGGGGGCTCAAATATTTTCTTGCGGGTGGGAGGGGGCTGAAGGGTCCTTGGTCCCAGGAGTTGACTCCTATGGTGCAAATCTAAATCCTTTCTACAAAATATTGGCCGTCTGTGGGGACTGGGGAGGGGGCTAGTTATCATAGACATCGGAAACAGGCAGATTCTACGTAGAATTGAAAACCGTGTGTGAGAGAGAGAGAGGGAGAGGGAGAGAGAGGGAGAGGGAGAGGGAGAGACTGTGCGAAATCTTCGAAGTAAATCAAAGGCTGCACGGAAGATCAGTTGGAGATTTACTGAAACAGACCAGAAACAAACGCGCAAGTCAGGCCAGCCCTTTGCTCCGGACTTTGACAGGCTTCACTTCGGAGCTCAGGGTGGGGGTGGGGAGGGTCTTCCCCGGGCACAGTTCGGAGCCCCACCTGCGCATAAAGAGACTCCTTCAAAATAAACAAACGTACAAAATCCCCGCAGCCGAGCCGAGCGCCTCTCTCTCCGCCGCTCAGCCCCCGACGGATCCCGCGCTGCCGAGTCGGAGGAGCGCAAGGCTCCTTTTCTTGGCGCAGCAACCGGCCAATTCCGCGCCGCCGCCGCCGCCGAGAGTGCCCGGCCTTCGGGACGACCTTGAGCCGGAGACCCGCGACGCCGCTGTTGCGAGAAGGCTGCTCGCCTCGCCCGCCTTGCCGCGCTCGCCTGGCTGGATCCGGCCCCTGGGCAGCCGCCTGGTGGAGAGCACCGACCTCCCTCCCTCCCTCCCTGCCGTCGCCGCCGCACGTGGCTGCGCTGAGCCGCCGGCTGCCGGGAGAGGAAAACGGGCAGCTCGCGAGCCGGAGAGGAGAAGCGCAGAGCCGCCAGCAGCGCAAGAGGAGGAGGCGGCGGCGAAGTCTTGGCTGCCCCAAGTTTCCCCGAGCGAGAGGAGCGCGCTGCGAGGCAGGAGGCGGCGCCCGGCAGCAGCAGCCGCACCCTCTTCTCTCCGGCGCCCAGAGCCACGCACAGCCGGCTTCGCGCAAGAGTCGCTCGGGCAGCATCCAGGCAAGGCGAGGCTTCGCAGCGCCCACAACGCTCCTCTTTTCGCGCAGCCGAGAGAGCGAGCTCAAGCCCGGAACAGGTAAGGACCGGCTGGGCAACCTGGGGACGCGCGCGGGTTCCCCTTCTCCGTTTCCCCTTTGCCTGTCTGTTTGTTTGTTTGCTTACTTACAGTATTATTATAGTATTGTAAGTTGGAAGGGATCGGCGGGATCATCTAGTCGAACCCGCTGCCAGGCAGAAATCTTTCACTCAACACTGGGGCTCGAGCCCACGTCCGCATTGCTTAAACATTTTGGGTCCCCATTTGAGTGCCACGACTCAAATTGATTATGTAGCACAGATGTTGTCAAGGTGTGATGATCAGCCCCGTTGAAGAAGAAAACAGGGGTTGTCACCCAGACCTCGTTGCTGGTTGAAAAGGGCGCCCGGATCATAGTTCAAGCTTCAAGCCCCGCGAAATGTAGGTCTGCCACACTGGCTCTACCAAGCGAGCTACCCAAACTGTCTTATTCCAGGGCAAGGATTGCGTCTTGCGGCTGACAAATTGGCTGTGCAATTGTGCCGCTGCGCTAATGTGCTTACAAGCAGCGTGGCTGCTGCAAACAAACTGGGACGTGTCAGCTTTCAATTATTATTATTATTTTAAAAAAAGTAGGGAAATCCTTTATTTTGTTAAAATAAAATGCTTGCCGAGGCACAGTTCTCTGCAGTAGGAAAGAAATAAGAATAATGAGAACAATAAATCATTTATATTTTCCACTGCGATTCGGTTTTGGCGAAACGGGGGCTTGGTTCTTGGCTGCTCCCTATTTTCCAAGGATTCCTGTAGCTTGCATGTCCCACCTGCCGCTGCTTCTTTGCTGCATGATCCTAAGGCTGAAATCTTATGCACCTCTCAGCTGCTGGGAGTAAGCCTCATTTAACCCAAGCGGGTTAATCACATGTGTCTAGGATTGCAGCTGATTGCAGTTTTAATCGGAGATTAAACGTGGTGCGTTCTTACCGTGACTTATGGGCATGTTTGTCTGGAAAGCACGTCTCGCTACTCAGTGGGTGCTTTCTAGTTGAGGGTGTCTAATAAATAGGTATCTAAACCTGTAGGCTTCTGTGTTTGTCACTCAAAGGCCATCTAAGCAGGAGCTTTGGAAGGAGTTGGAGCAGCATAATGTCAAACCAAAACTCACCCCCCCCCCAAAAAAAAGCTTAGAGGGAGAAAGGGTTCCCAACTCTCAGAACTTTTCTCCTAATCTTTCTCTTGCAATCCTCTCCATGGGAGCTTTTGACAGGTTGAACTGCAAGTAAGTCCCTCCGAAACGCATAGTAAACACTTGGAGATGTGTTTGGGCCGATTGGCCTTATCAGTTGCATTTATATTTGGGTAAACATGTCTGTAACAACTATATACTATGTAACTGTGTAAGTTCACTTTTCTATTTCCCCCCTGGCACATGAGAGTTGCTTAGGATGGTGCCAGAAATCGGGGACCAGCCTATCCAGGGGGATGCAGTTAAGGCTTTAAAACAGCCTTCCCCAACCTGGTGCCCTTTAGATGTTTGCGATTCCAGCTGTGATCAGCTCCTGCCAAGCGCTGCTGTTCTGGCTGGGAGTGGTGGAGATGGTAGCTCAAAACATCTGGATGACACCAGGTCGGGGCCCTGTTTTAAAACAACTGCTTCTTTTGCAAGTATTGGCTGTGAGATGTAGGGATATGTATTGTCATTCAGGGAGTGTAATATAATTGCCTCTGCCCGCTGTGCTCTAAGCAAGGAATCCCTGACTGGCCTCTTTTGTAGCATACCCATTGCAAACTTCATTCGTAGCAGCAGGAGTTTGAAATAAAAAAAAAAAAGGGGGGGTTTTGATTAGCGCCCAGTCTCTTGGGAAAGATTTTGAATCCTCACTCTGCAGCCATAGCATTCAGTATCATGCTCTGATACCTCCTGCCCCCAAATGATGGGGAGCAGCAATTTCCCTGCTATGATCAGCAGGCATGCTCTCCAGGTCTTGCTCTGGCGCTGGCTCCAGAAACACCTGGCGGCACCTCCTCTGGGCAATGCTTCTCTAATGCAGGGGTAGCCAAACAGAGGCCTCCAAAGGCCCCAGCCAGCTTGGCCAATGACCAGCGATGGGAGGAGGTGCCGTCCAGCCACTATATGGGTTCCCCTGCCCCCGGTGCCCTGACAGGAGGCAGGGCTGGATGCTTCCTCTTTATGGCAAGCGGAGAAGACAGGGGACCCTAAACTGACCCAAGGGAACCTGATCCAAGAGAGAAGGAAGATTATTCAAATATCATGTTTTTATTTATTCATGACCTGCCCTTTACCCTAAGGTGGGTTACAATATTAGAATGCAAATGTGAAGACGGTTTAATACAACTTACCATAATAAAAATTAAGGTGCATTCTAAAAAAATAGACACCTCAGGTGTCAAAAGGCAGAGTAAATCTTCAGCATCCTCCGGAAGCTGCATAATGGAGGTGCCAGATGCATCTCGGTGGAGAGACACTTCCACAGCTCACAGCTGCCACCACCCCAATCTCAGAAGGTTTGGAGGGAAGGAGATGGTCTTGCAGGTGTTTGGGGCCCGAATCATTTAGGGCTTTGAGCACCAATGTGAGCATCTTGAATTGGGTCTGAAAATGAACTGGCAGCCCCCATGGCAAATTGCACAAAACTTTCAAATGGCAAGAACTGGCCTCTTTCAGGGATGCTCTAGCTCAGGCATCCCCCAACTTTGGCCCTCCAGATGTTTTGGACTACAATTCCCACCATCCCTGACCACTGGTCCTCTTAGCTAGAGATCATGGGAGTTGTAGGCCAAAACATCTGGAGGGCCGCAGTTTGGGGGTGCCTGCTCTAGCTTCAAGATCACTGCACTGAGCACGGTTGGGCTTAATAACCACCAAGGACACTCCCCAACTCCAATAGCTCATCCTTCTAAGCTCACAGGACTGTTTGCTTGTTTCTCTGCCCACCGTGTGAGTTTCTAGTCCTCCTTGTGAACAGACAAATCATAACTCTGTTTCTCTGATTCTGGTGATGGAAACGGCAGGTTTCTTTAGAAGTTTCTGCGTTAATTCTTTCCTGACACACAGAGTTACGAGCAACATGCACCTTATTAAAGTTATTTAGCAGTTGGACTACATCTGTGCTGAAAAGTAGTCAGGTTAGAAACAAACAGGCAAGCCAGCACTTGTCGCTTTACAAAAGGTCCCAGAGCATTTCATTTTGCCTGTCAAAATGGACTGGCCCTTTCACAGTTTCCTCTTCCTCGCCTTCTCTGCAGGTGAGCTGCATCTAGTCAGGAATTCCCCTTCAATAGAAAGAAAAACGAGAAGCGTCCTTCCATTTCCTCCTTCCCTTGTCCAAGACCAGGCATCCCCAAACTGCAGCCCTCCAGATGTTTTGGCCTACAACTCCCATGATTCCTAGCTAAGAGGACCAGTGGTCAGGGATGATGGGAATTGTAGTCCAAAACATCTGGAGGGCAGAAGTTTGGGGATGCCTGTCCAAGACCTTTGAGGAGATTGCTTTCCATTGGAGAGAAGATGGAAGTGGTCAGAGGCACTTAGCTTCTGAGCACCATTCTCTGGAAAGTGCAGGAGAGGAGAGAGGGCTCTGGTCCTCCTTGCGGTTTTCCCTAAAGAGGCTTCAGGTTGGCCACTGTGGGAACAGGATGCTGGACTAGATGGGCCATTGGCCTGATCCTGCAAGTTCTTTCTTGTGTTCTCTCTGCCCTTTACCCAGCCCATTCACTGAATCCATAGGATTCAAAAGCCCAATATTTTGCTATGATAAATTTTCATCTCCTGCACCTCACTGTCATCCATGCTTCCTTAATGTAAATGTGGGGTTCCTGTAAGATGCTCTGAGATTTACTGGGGAGGAGCCCCATTGAACTCAATGAGACTCACTCTGAGTAGACATGATTAGGACCGTGCTGTTAGAATTAACGTTCAAATTTAAATTAAGGAACAAATTTAAAGTGGTTTCTTCTATGCCCATAGTTTGATTTCGTAAAGTTTTCATAATTTGGACCAGCTGAGGTTGATTAAAGTCGATCTTTTCTTCCACATGGCAAACTTCTTCTTTTTTTAAAAAAATGCTATATATTTGATATTGTGCTTCAATGTTGCAACTCACCCTGGGACCTAAGGGTGGGTATTATTATTAATAATACCGGTATTTTTTAAATAATAAAATACTAAGGGTAAGAATCATGGGCAAATGATTTCTCAAGTGGTGATGATGAGAGAATTTGAGCTGAACATTTATTCCACCTTGGTCTGGAGCCCACTTGACTGCCTGTTGCGGTCCCTCTTAACTAAAGGGCTAAATGCTGGTGTCGTCTTTGTAGGAAGTCTTTGGCTATCATTAAGGGATCAGGGGATGGATTTGAGAGTCTGCAAAATTCCTTCCATGCTTCCAAAACCAGCGGTCAACAAATCTCATTCTGGCAATTGCCAGCAGTGAGAGACATTTCCCATGGGTTCTGTTTCACTGCAATAAGTGAGATAGACTTGAAATTAAGTGGGTTTGGGCTTGTGGTGGAACACTCAATTAAAGATCTAAAAAACCCTTAAAAAAACCCCAACCCCCCCTTTAAATCTGTATTTAGCTTGCTAGCTTTTTTTCTAGGCCATCTATTACCTTGGCGTATTTAGTAAGCTATGAACTGATTTCACAAAGCTAATAAAATCCCTTGTGTATAATTCAGATCATTGCTGAAGAATGACTATTTTCAACAACTATTTCCAAAGGGGTGGCAACATTAGGCTGTTTTCACACTAATGCCTTAGTGTTATTCCCCCTCCAGCCTCCCCCCCAACCCCGAAAATGTTCACATCAGCATGACTTATTTAGTGTCAAATTCATTTGTGTTTGTGTTCCCACCAGGGGGGGGGGTGTCTTTAGCCTATGCAAAGGGGTTCACACCTTGGTTGGAGACCTTTTTCGGAATGACTTAAGGACTTCAATCAGTGTGAAGCTGGTTTGAGAAACAATGCATCATGCAGTAGTATTTTATAACAAAGTGCAGGATACATGTGCATTTTGGGTAACATTGTCTGGATAACATTAAAAACCCAGTAGCTAGGTTTTCAAAACTTTGCTATAGGTACCTGCAATTTGTTTTGTTTTTATACTGAACTAGCTGGCCCGGCCACACGTTGCTATGGCTCATCCCTGTGACTCCCCCCACTCTGTCCCGACCCATGACCTATTCTGCCCTTCCCCCCACCCCCAGTTCATCCCTGTGACTGTCCCCATCCTGTCCCAACCCATGAGGCATCGCTCCCCCTCCCCCCGGCACATCCCTGTGACTGGTCCCAGTTCACTCCTTGTACCCCCTCTCCTCCCACCCCTCGGCGAATCCCTGTGACTCCCCCTGCCCATCCCCGGCAAATCCCTACGATACCCCCGGTGTCAGTGTATCCCGACCTGTATGTCAGGTATTCGGCGTTGTGTGTGTGGGGGGGGAGGCAACGGTGGGGAGTGGGGTGGTTTTCAGCCTGGGCTGCCTTGCTTGTTTTTTTGCAGTGTTGGTGAGGTGTAGTTTGTGGTGGTGTTGGTAGCGGTGGGTAGCTCGGGGTTGTTGTGTTGTGGGCGGGCGGGGTCCGGCTTGTGGTGGCAGCAGCAGCAGTGGCCGTTCGGCCTGGCCTGCCTTGCGGGGTTGTTGTAGTGCCAGCGGGGTCTGGTTTGTGGTGGCGGAAACAGGGGGTGGGTTGAAACAGGGGGGTGGGTTGGCTCGTGGGGTGGGTGTGGCGGCGGTGGGGTTCGGGCTGTCTCCCGCGGTCTGCCTTTGAGGGGTATTGGCCATTTTGGCGGTCATAGCACGCCTGGGGGTGACTTTTTCCTAGCATGTACTTTAGGGTGAGGGAAGCTTTTCAACCTGCAGTACCAGTGTAGCCGCCACTAGAGGGCGCTGTTTTTCAACATCTCCTGTGCTCCCAGCATGCACTTGGTGAGTTCTGGAACATGGGCTTTTGGGGGTTTTACGTGGCCGAGGTGTGACATCTGTCTACGCAACCTGCATATGGTCACTCTCATATTCGCTTTGGACATTGTGTCAAAATTGGAACATAATCGGCCAAGCGGTTTCGGAGAAAAGTGGACACCCACCCACATGCCCAGTTTACATTTTTTTATATATAGATATGCTCCAGGCATGGTTCTGTTGTGGTTTACATGTTTATGTGTTAGTTGGTACATATCTTTATGTCAAATCAATTAACGAAACAACCGGCACTGGAGACGCAGTCAGTGCTCAATACAGTAGTACCTCGGGTTAAGAACTTAATTTATTCTGGAGGTCCGTTCTTAACCTGAAACTGTTCTTAACCCGAGGTACCACTTTAGCAAATGGGGCCTCCTGCTGCCGCCGGGCCGCCGGAGCACGATTTCTGTTCTCATCCTGAAGCAAAGTTCTTAACCCGAGGTACTATTTCTGGGTTAGCGGAGTCTCTAACCTGAAGTGTCTGTAACCCGAGGTACCACTGTAAATGGGCAAGGGAACACAGACATCGTCTCTTGCAGCATAATCATCAAGGAGATTTTTATTTTATTTTAAAAATAAAAAACCAACCCACCATCTATTAAAACCACACAACAACAAATGACAGTTATACCGTCAGCAGTAACAGTAGCAGCAAAGGGGTCTCTCCTCCACATGCCCTCCCCCCCAAAAAGATGCGTCTTGATGCATCAGCAGAAGCTATAAGAGAAGACCAAGCACCTCCGTAGGGAGAGAGTTCTGCATGTAAGGAGCCACAACGGAAAAGGCCCTTTCCCAAACCCCCACACCGTGTACCTCATCCCATGTAGGAAGTGCCCGGAGGAGTTCATCTGCTCATTTTAGAGCATGGGGGTTTAACCATCTAAATGAGCACCTTGAACTGGGCTTGGGGAACAGCCAGTGTAGCTGTTCAAAAACAGGGGTGCTTCGTCTCCCAGCATTCTTGCTCCAGCACTTTGCATTAACGTTAGCCTTTATAAAGCAGCCAGTATTATTCCTTCTACCTTTTGCATTTTATACTTCCAGGGTTGTGCTTTTGCACTTTGTGAGTATGTGTGTGTTTTATGAAAAAGCACGGTGCATTAATATTTGAAAAATATGCAGTGTTGGTCCATTAATATAAACAACCTTAATTTTAAAACCTGATGTGCAAGCTTTTGTATTACACAGGATTCCTCAGACTTGGTAAGAGTTCTGTGTAGGTTTAGAGCTAATATACCGCATTGTGAACTTTTAATGGTTGCAATGTAGGTGAAATTTTACAATAACTCTGAATTATTTCCCCCTGGATTTGAGGTTTGCTTGCTCTTTTCTGAATAAATACATCCCTGTTGTTTTGCATTTATAGTGAACTTTAGTAGCATGGCTGGATACATTTTTGAGTTTTATGCTTCCGTTCTGAAGCATTTTTGTTTTTTTGTTAAAATGTGCCTGTAGATTTTTCCATGGAGTTAATTTCTTACAGTGTTTACATGTCTACTCAGATTGTTTTTCAGTCAAATTTATTCCCTGTTAAATGTGCATAGGATTGCAGCTTAAAGCCCTGACCCAAACTTTTTTTAAAAAAATAATGGAATGGGGAAACTGTGGCCTTGCAGAAGTTGCTGGGTTCTGGATCCATTATCCTTGATCATTAATAATAAAAATGTGTTATTTATATGCCGCCCATCTCACTGGGTTACCCCAGCCAATCTGGGTGGCTCCCCACAAAATATTAAAAACACAGTAAAACATCAGGTATTAAAAACTTCTCTGAACAGGGCTACCTTCAGAGGTCTTCTAAAAATAAAATAGCTGTTTATCTGTTTGACATCTTCTGGAAGGGCATTCCACAGAGTGGGCACCACTACCGAGAAGGCCCTCTGCCTGGTTCCCTGTAACTTCACATCTCGCAATGAGGGAAATGCCAGAAGGCCATTGGAGCTGGATCTCAGTGTCCGGGCTGAACAGTGGAGGTGGAGACACTCCTTGGCTATGCTGCTTAGGTTGGGCTGATGTGAATTGGAATCTCAGAATTGTAGAGTTGGAAGGGACCCCAATGTCTAGACCAACTGCCTGCAATGCAGGAATCTCAACTGAAGCATCCATGACAGACAGCCATACAACCTCTGCTTAAAAACCTCCAGTGAAGGAGAGTCCACAATCACTCGAGGGTATCTGTTCCACTGTTGAACAGCTCTCACTGTCAGAAAGTTCTTTCTGATGTTGAGTCGGATTCTCCTTTCTTGTAACTTGATTTTGAAGCCATTGGGTTGGTTCCCACACTTTGGAACAGGAGAAAATAAGCCTTTTTCATCTTCTGTGTGACAGCCCTTACGATATTTGAAAATGGCTATCACATCTTCTCTCAGTCTCCTCTTTATTGCATGCTCCTCTGGTTTTCAGTAGAAAACACGGAAAGATCCAGTAATTATGAAGTCTGATGAGCTCTGATGTATAACTCCACGGCCGCCTTTACCTGGGGGTGCAAGGGGTGCGGGGCACCTGGGCGCTGAATTCTGGGGGGCGCCAGACGCCTGCCGCTGAAGCCGCCTAAGCTCTTAACTATCTAGGTAAAGGTAAAGGGACCCCTGACCATTAGGTCCAGTCGTGACCGACTCTGGGGTTGCGCGCTCATCTCGCATGATTGGCCGAGGGAGCTGGCGTATAGCTTCCAGGTCATGTGGTCAGCATGACAAAGCCGCTTTTGGCGAAACCAGAGCAGCGCACGGAAACGCCGTTTACCTTCCCGCTGGAGCGGTTCCTATTTATCTACTTGCATTTTGACGTGCTTTCAAACTGCTAGGTTGGCAGGAGCTGGGACCAAGCAACGGGAGCTCACCCCGTCATAGGGATTCGAACCGCCGACCTTCTGATCAGCAAGCCCTAGGCTCAGTGGTTTAACCACAGCGCCACCTGGGTCCCATTAACTATCTACCTGTTATGAAATAATGAATAATTTTGATCAAGCTAGAAAAACAAAATCCATATATACCTAGGTATTAGCGAAAGGTATACCTACTGTTTCACTAAAGGGCTTTCAACTCTGTGCGCTCATTTACCAAAGTCGTGCATGACAGCGGTGGCGTTTGTCATTCTCAACTGTGCCGTGCCAGGCGCTGAGCAGATCTTTGCACCCCGGCGGCGCATATGCTAAAGACGGCACTGTATAACTCCAATGGATTATTGGGATAGAAAAGGCATAGACAGTGGGAATACTCTCCCCCCCCTCTTTCCTGCTTTTTATTATGAGAAATCTCCGCATTAGTGTGATCCCACCTGGAAGTAGTCTGCCTGGGGACACTACCTCTCAGGTAACAAGGTACTGCGCTGCTCCGAAGCAAAAGCAACCCCCTCCCCTCACCCTGCCCAGCTGTGGTCTTTCAAAGATGAAGGCAGCCCCATTCTCATCTGGATCTCTGCCAAACAGGCAGAATGCAGTGGCAGTAGTAGGTGGTGTTGAATGGAAACACACACAAGTACTGTCAATGTGTTACTCATTTGCTTCCTTATTTTTGTGGAATTTGCCTGGGCTGGGGATGAGCCACATAAAAACCCCAAGCTTTGGAAGAGAAGATGCCTGCAAGGCATTTGAAACCGTGAAGAGCAAGGGCTTCATTTAATTCATGTGAAGCAGCCTTTAACTCCTCCGCTGAGCTATTTTTACCTTTTTAATAGTGCTGCACCTCAGACGTACTTCAGCAAAAGCTGACATCTTTGTCTGGATGTCATACTGTAAACCTAACAATGCCAGGGCTTAAAATAGCCCTGGAATACACCCTTTTTGTTTCCTCTTCTGCTCACTCGTCCTCCCTCTTTCCACGTCCATCCGTGTTTCAGCTAAATGCATCCTTTCTGTATTTATTTACTCTTTATGAACTTTGAAGTCCAAGATTAAGGGCTGTATCTCACCTGATTTTCAATCACTCACTTTAGTTCTATGGCACCTTTCCAAAGTTGAAACCAACCTCAAGGTGGCTTACAACATATAAAATGTTGCATAGCTGCAAACATAACGAAAGCATAAGCAATAAGCGAAGCACCAATAAGTACACAACCAAATTGCACAATTTCCACATAAATCGTAAGGTCCAAAATAAAGATGCAAAAAATTAACAGCAACAACAGCAACACACCCACACACACCAAACGAAACCCTCCAAACAGCACCCCAGCTCAAGAGTCTGTTCAGCAGCCTCAGCTTTTGTTGCTGGAGTCAGTTTGCGCACACAAACAACACACACATTAACACATGGCCAGGTGGGAAAAGGCCAGCAAGGCAGGGAGCAGGTCTGGCAGAGAGAGAGAGAGAGAGAGAGAGAGAGAGAGAGAGAGAGAGAGAGAGAGAGAGAGAGAGAAACTGAAATCAACAATTTCATCAATCCCTACCTTCTTGTCACCCCCTGGCAAACTGCGGGTGTGACCTAGAATTAATCCAACGCTCCTTCTCCGCTAAGCATGGAAGAGGAATTCTTTTGGCTTTTGTTTCTTCCATGGTATAGGTAAAGGTAAAGGGGCCCCTGACCATCAGGTCTAGTCGTGTCCGACTCTGGGGTTGTGGCGCTCATCTCGCTCTATAGGCCGAGGGAGCCAGCGTTTGTCCGCAGACAGCTTCCGGGTCATGTGGCCAGCATGACAAAGCTGCTTCTGGCGAACCAGAGCAGCGCACGGAAACGCCGTTTACCTTCCCTATTTATCTACTTGCACTTTGATGTGCTTTCGAACTGCTAGGTGGGCAGGAGCTGGGACCGAGTAACGGGAGCTCACCCCATTGCAGGGATTTGAACCGCCGACCTTCTGATCAGCAAGCCCTAGACTCTGTGGTTTAACCCACAGCGCCACCTGGGTTTCTTCCATGGACCCAACCTGAAACATCCAGACTTGTTTGCGGACTGGAACAGATTTTTGCAATGAATTTTTGGTGCACAAAAATTGTGCACAGAAATGCGACTTTTACACTAAAAGGTGCGTTCTGAATGTGTCTTTGCCTGGTGAGAAAAACACAAACATTGGAAGGTGGGTGCTTTGTGTAAAATGACTGAATTTCCCCTCAAAAGCATGTACAAAATGCACGCAGGAGGGTGGGACGGCACACAGGGAGGTGGCTTGGACCTATGCTGGATTGCCAGGGAGACCGAAACAGGATGGAAAGGACTGCTCAGCCTGGTCCGAGTTGCGTAGGCGCACTTGTTTGGTGGGCAAACTTTTCTTGGTTCTCTTAGCCTGACCTCTAATTGAAGCACCACAGGGTTCCACAGAGCATTGGCAGGGAAACCAACTGTTCTCATCTTTTCCGTAAATATGCATCTCTTCCCTCTTAATACACATGCATGTGTCTCCAATCTTCAAAACAGCAAGCAGTTCGATTGCTTCCAACCTACTTGGTAAATGCCTGAGGATTACTCCAGGAAGCAGATGTTTTGCCAAAATAGCCAGGCCTTTCGAATATTTATTTATGATTCACTGGTGGGGGTGGAGGGGATGGATTGTGATTTATACCAAAGAGGGGAAATGCTTGAATTTCCTGGAATATTCGAGTTTACAGTTTTGTTTTGCCTTTGTTTTGGATTGTGCAAACCATCTATCAATCATTCCAGGAGTGGTCAGTATTTTGCAAAGGCCACATCCATCCAATGGGAACCGTAGCTAGAGGCGCTTCAGCGTTTAAAGCAATATGGTTTTCCTCTATCCCTGAATAGCATTCCTGAGTAGTGACAACAGCGTTGAGCTGATAAACGTATATGAATGCATCGAGAAGAGGCCACTTTCTGTTTTCAGTAGCTGAAGTTGTTTGTTAGTTGACAAGTGTCTGCATCTCTTCATTTCATGACTGGCAGCAGATGTGTGAATGGACTTGGGGTGGGAGCTGACAAAATTATGTGGTGTCCTGCCTGTGACGTTGCATTCACACATGAACATGATCACTCTTGTGGGGCAGGACATGCATGTATACCTAACTTTACACACCTTCTGTCTGCAGTAGGGTGGCCAACCTTTTTTTTTTCCTTAGCAAAGATCTTGTGTCTTTAAAAACTACCCGAGACATACCCCAATTCAAGGTCTTTTAACTGGTTGAAATAGTGCACACCCTTTGCTTGAGATAATCCTGCCCATGTTTTTCCTTGTGCCTTTAAAAGCTGCTTGATGAAACCTTAATCTACCGAGCGAAGCTTTTCCTGGGAAAGAAGTGACCAGGAAACCTATTTCTGCCTAGCTGGCAACTTTGGAAGGTGGAAGGTCCTTGTTAGCAGGGAAAGCAGGGAACTCCAGCCTGCCTGCATCCATTTCTTTTGGGGGGTGGTGGTGGGGAGGGGCAGACACAGCAAGAACTGAAGTCCCAAGGCCACGACCCTCAGGCTTGTGATACACTGAGCAAAGGGGGGAAATGGGTCTCCTCTTGCTCCCGATCTGCTTTGCTGGAGAACGTGGCTCTGCTTTCTTCCTTACCCGGAGGAGAAACAACTGGGAAACTGTGTGGAAGCTGGTTATACTAGAATCATATAACTGTAGAGTGGGAAGGGACCCCAGGGGTCCTCTAGTCACGGAGGACACGGACAATGGATTCAAAGTACAAGAAAGAAGATTCCACCTAAACATTAGGAAGAACTTCCTGACAGTAAGAGCTGTTCAGCAGTGGAATTTGCTACCAAGGAGTGTGGTGGAGTCTCCTTCTTTGGAGGTCTTTAAGCAGAGGCTTGACAGCCATATGTCAAGAATGCTTTGATGGTGTTTCCTGCTTGGCAGGCGGTTGGACTGGATGGCCCTTGTGGTCTCTTCCAACGCTATGATTCTATGATTCTAGTCCAACCCTTTGCAATTGTACAGTTGCCAGTGGGGGTGGGCTGGAGGCCCAACAACTTTGTAGGCACAAGGTCCCACATTCAACCCCTGGCATCTCCTGGGGCGACATGGAAAGACCCTCTGTCTGAAAGTCTGGAGAGGCCATGGGATGTGGGGTAAAAATGCTTTACATAAAGAATAACTCAACCATTCTTCACAAGAACTTCCTTAAATATTGTAATCTGCTCTTACAAGGTAGATTTCCAGCCCGTAACCTACTATTATTAATTGGATAAGTTGCTTTGATTATTTTTAATTTTTTAATAGAATTTTCAGATGTTAGAATGGCAGGGTGCGAAAAGGTCCCTCGTTGTAACCCACATTTCTACAATTCAGGTGGCAAACTAACTCTGGGCTCGTTTGGATGAGTAATTTGGAATTAATTCACCCTTCTGGTCTTGGCTGATTTGTGGGTTAGCGCCTACCTAGCAGAAAGAAGCCATGTGGTTGCTCCTGGAATCACTTACCAAACAACACACAAAGAAGCTTCTTTGCCCAAACAGCTTCCTGCTTGGTCTGTGTGATCTTAACCATACCAGCAAAATCCTTCTTGTTCAGCTGTATGTTTAAGATCACACAAACTGTGTGACATGTGCATGCGAGGGGCGGGGAAGAGAGAATGGCTTTCGCACAAATGGCTTCCATATGATTTTCCATGCAATCAATATGATGCAAGAATTGGCCTGTGGAGTTGGCCCTCTTGCTGCTGACCACCCTCTTAATTGCTGTTAGTAACTGGGCCAATTGCCCCAGTCCAAAGGTTCTTTGTAGGGCTTCCAGGACATATGCACACCAGGTGCTGAAATGACACCTGAATGTGTCTCCCCAGTTCATTTCAAAGTTGTCATGTGCACAGAGAGATGTGTCCATACCAGGGACGCTCATGGATTTCATTTGGGTCTGAATTTCTAAGTGAGCCAACCTGATTCACACTCTGCCAGTGGCGTAGCGTGGGGTGGTGGTGGCCCGGGACACAAAATTCTGAGAGGGGCCCCCATGACTGGCTCCCTCATTGAGGCTGCGTGGCTGAGCGCCTGCCACCTTCCAGAGATGCTGACTCAATTGTCTCTCAAGACAGGCAGATGCCATCAACCACAATTGTCTTGGTGATTATTTCTGCATAACTTCTAAGCTAGCAGGTGAAAATGCTTTGCATTGTCTGGGCTGTATTCCTTTTGGGTAGGGATGGAGAACCTGTTGGCTTCCAGATGTTGTCAGATTACAACTCCATCATCTTTTACCATTGGTCACAGTCACTGAGGCTGATGGGAGTTGGAGTCCAAAAACTTTGGGGAGTGCCACAAACTTCCCACCCTGCATTAGGTTGTCAATTTATGTGGGGGTACCCTGGAAGACAACCTGGAATTTTAAAATATTTATTTTATTTATTAAATTTGTATACCGCCTTCACCCAAAGATCTCAGGGCAGTTTGCGGCTTAAATATACAAAGTTGCTACTAATGCAGAATGTGGTGACCAGGTTGTCGATGGGAGCAGTCGGCCAGTCACATAAAACTCCTACTCTTTCCCATGGATATTTAATTTTGATAAGCAAACATTTGGCAAAACTTTATGGAATGATACTGGACCTCTTGCAGCAAAAATGCTGCGTTTTCTCTCCCTAGTTATGTTTATAATAGCAAGTTATTAAAGACATGTTAAGATCTCATCATAAAACGGAAAAGTACTTTTATTGTTCTGATAGATCTTTTTCCTCAAGATGTTTCAATTCTTCCTTTATTATGGCTTTTAGGAGCACTCTGTAAAATATATGCATGGAAGCTTTTGTTTTTCCCCCATTACTTTGATCTAAGGGGAGATAACTGGCTACACCTAAATAATTCAAAGGAAATGTTTGAATTTTGTCTTTGAGGCATGCCTTTTCCTTGGATCGAAAGAGAGACTGGAGTTTGTCAAGTTTTTCTGTGTGCCCAGAAATAAAAGGGGAGGTATCTACTCTGCTGTTTTCAGCTGCAGATATGGCACCCAAACTGACCAAGCTAGAAACTCTCAATCTGAAAACCCGTCCTCATTGTCAGCTGACTCTAGAGGGCAAAAGTCCACCCTCCCTTCACCACTCTCGTTGCTGCCCAGCCAGCATGACCTTGGGCATAATACACATTCATGTGTGCACACCCACACATGCATTTGCTGTGAATGACAACAACCTCAGATGAATCTTGTGAATATACCTGAAAACAGGCACCCATTGGGTTTATCTTCTTTTCAGTGTCAAACAGCATGCCATGTAAATCAAGTTGTTTACTCTTGAATGGGGTGTTGCTCACAGTGCTACAAATTTGAATTTGAATCTCTCTCTCTCTCTCTTTTTAAAAATAATAATTATTTCTATTGGATTTTCAAGTTATAACAACAAATTTTCCACAAATCTTAATCGAAGCATTTATATATCCATATTTCTCCCCACCCCCCTCCTTGGCTTCCCCCGTTTTTCCGTACTGATTTATTAAAGAAATTCTATACCCTGCTGGTTTTACCTCTTATATAGTTGTGAAAGTTTAGTCAAAACCTGCCAATGGGTCCAAATCTTTATACTGTCTTTCTATATAGTTTATAAATGGATCCGACTCCTTTTTGAAATCGATGTTGTCTCTCTCATTTATCTTCTCTGTCAACTTTGCCTGTTCCATGTAGTCCATAAGCTTGGCTTGCCATTTTTCCTTTGTTGGCGTTTTCTTTGTTTTCCATACTTGTGCTAATAAAATTCTTGCTGCTGTTGTCGCATACATAAACAATCTCCAGTTTCCCTCTCCTTTATCATGATCTAAAATTCCAAGCAGGAAAGATTCTGGTTTTTTAACAAAGGTTTTTTCCAACAATTTTTTTAAAAAATCATTATATATCATTTCCCAATATTCTTTAACCTTCTTGCATTCCCACCATACATGAAAAAGTACAATCTTTCTCTTTATATCTCCAACATATCTTAGATCCTGTTTTATACATTTTTGCAATTTCCCCCCGGTGTGATATACCATCTATATATCATTTTCAAATAATTTTTCTCTTAATATTATGCAATCTGTAAACTTTAAATTTGTTTTCCATAATCTTTCCCATTCCTCCAACTGTATATTATGTCCAACATCCTGAGCCCATTTTATTTGTGTCGATTTTACCATCTCATCTAAAGTCTCTCCATATAACAAAATGTTATATGCTTTCTTCAGTAATTTGGTGTTTCTCTCCACCATTTCCTTTTGGAAGTTTGAGATAGTATAGCTGAACCCCCTTTTGTTATCTGAATTTGATTTTTTTTTTCCTCAATGACTCTTATGTAGGGGTAGCCAAAGTAGTGCCATCCAGATCTTGCCGGACTACAACTTCCATCAACCTTGAATAATGGTCATTGTTGGCTGGGACTGCCTAACAACCTTAGGAAGTTACCACGAAGGCTAATACTGCTCTAAGGGAAGCCCCCCGCAATGCAAATTGCAAGCGTGAAGTGTCGGGATCAAACCTGGAAAGGGCTGAAGCCCCCCTCTCCCCCACACAACCACCAAACTGGATTGAGGCACCCATACTGGCTACCCCCCCCCCCCCACGAATAATGTGCACTCAATAAATTGTACACTTAATATCTTGTTCAGACCCTCAAGTATATTGCAGTGAATGATGACACTGAAGGGAGCATCTCTGCGGTTTTGAACATTTGTACAAATCCCAAGAAATCTGTTTACGTTCTCGACCTCGCCGAGACCACATAACACCGGTCCTGAAAGACCTACATTGGCTCCCAGTATGTTTCCAAGCACAATTCAAAGTGTTGGTGCTGACCTTTAAAGCCCCAAACGGCCTCGGTCCAGTATACCTGAAGGAGCGTCTTCTCCCCCATCATTCTGCCCAGACACTGAGGTCCAGTGCTGAGGGCCTTCTGGCAGTTCCCTCGCTACGAGAAGCCAAGTTACAGGGAACCAGGCAGAGGGCCTTTTCGGTAGTGGCACCCACCCTGTGGAATGCCCTCCCACCAGAAGTCAAAGAGAACAACAATTACCAGACCTTTAGAAGGCATCTCAAGGCAGCCCTGCTTAGTGAAGCTTTTAATGTTTGATTTCTGTATTTTAATGTTTTGTTGGAAGCCGCCCTGAGTGGCTGGGGGAACCCGGCCAGATGTGCGGGGTATAAATAATAATAATAATATATTATTATTATTATTATTATTATTATTATTATTATTTTATTAATATTATTTCTTGCAGCCCGTGTAATATAGGGCAATTATATGGAGTGCTTTTTATTTGGAAAGTATTTATAAGATACCAGCTGATTAAAAATATCAGGGTGGTGTACAATCTTGGGAATAGCAGGTGCCTTTCAGAGCTCACACTATAACTTTGGTCATGGGCAACTCACATTAATCTTGATGCCATGACCGGGGAGGATCAGTGAGGGAGCAGCAGCCCAAGATGAAACATTGCCAAAACAGGGGCTAGATTTTGTGGATGCACAAGGTGGACATCAAACACCCGCCCCGCAGACATTCTTTTGAACAGGAAAAATGATTTGTTGCAACTGCTGTACACTGAAAATTGTGATTGCATTTGAAAATAACAATGCAATATAGCTCACTGGTGTCTTTAGGTAGTAAATCGTAGCAGCTGGTCTTTAACATTGGAAGGGTCCTCATGGAAGCATCTGATCTTGCATGTTGGTTTTTTCCAAGACACATGCTTTCTATTACGTTTTCGCTTACATATGATGATATTCTCTTTATTTGCGAGCATGCTATTCCCCCCTCCTTACTGAAAAAGCATTGCTGTGGTTTCTTGCAAATCATATCTGGTATACAGGTTTTGCATTTGCTTTCTGGGGGAAAGATTCTCTTGTTTGGGGGTTCCCAATGATCAAGGCCAGCAAGGAAGCCGAGAGTTGCGTATGTCTCAGCGCAAGAGATATGAAGTTGGGCCATGGTGATTACAAGGCTAGATATATAGGATGAGCCACACGCAAATCTGAGCTCTTTGGTCCACCTAGGAGGTAAATATGTCTCAAGGGCAACAGCTCTTCTGGGTTTTCCTTCCAAGTATTTTCACCACTTCAAGGCTGGATTTAATGCAAAGAGGCTGGAGTGGAGACAATAAGACACGGGGAAGGGGACGAGTGGAGCTCAACATATGAAAAACAACATTTTTATGTTATTGAGTTAATTTTGTGCGCATGCATCTTCATATCCAGACTCTGTTTCTGGTGATCTCAGTAAAAAGACCAGTGATAGCTGGAAGGAACTGGGCCATCCACTGCTTCCAAGGAATACAGCAAAGATGCAGCAATGAGACCCATTGCATGCAGAAGATTTCTGCTTCTGGACCTCCTGGCTCTAGAATCAAAGTGGCTCCAAGCTATTAGCTTTTATTACCTAGTCACATTGTCGGACAGGTCTGCCAGGAATCTTCCCATGCGGGTGCTTTTCATTTTTGCTTTGGACTGGGGCTTTTTATATTTAGCCAAAAGTCAGAGGCCTGTTGGACTAGCATTTTCATTTCCAGGGAGCTTATATATAAAAAAGAATAGCAGAACTAGGGAAGGGTTGATTTCTGGACTGATTTATGGCGATGGGCTCCAATAAACTAGAACTTTCATGGTTTTCACTTAGCCAAAAGGTGGGGGAGGCAACAGACATCCATAGTTATATATTTGTAGAGTATAAATATTGTGAAGGAATGTGAGATGCCAGGGCAGTAAATCAGGGTACAAGGTCAGAATAATAGGAGGATGAGGTGGATAAAAGAGAAGATTAATAACCCAGTTCACAGTAGTCTGGAATCTTGTTTGCAGGAGCCTAGCCCTTGTGACGGATTTAATATTGAGTTCTGAACCCATGTAGTTCAGGGGTGGGAAGAAGGTAGATGGGGAGCTACTGGTAGATTTATCGGTGATTTCCAGCAGATCAACAAGGATTTCCTGGTGCTTGAGAGGTGGCTGTCAGAGGTGGGGTGCAAGTGACAAGCAGTGGGTTTTTTGTGTGGATGGCCTGTGAGCTCTGTTCAGTTCTGCTACTCAAAATTAATTTCTGGGTTCAGATTATTTTCTTAAGGTATGCCTGTTGCATATCTTTATAAAACACTGTATATCCCAGTTGGTAAGATTAAGAATTCACAGTCCTTGGAGGAGGCCATGTGTTTGTGTGTCACTCACTCATCTGACCATATTGTCTGATTGGAAGGGGTCGTATCCAGAGCAGGAGCCCAGAGCAGAGCTGGGGAGCTCTTGGAGAGGAAGATACTTCCTACATCTTTGCGCTGCAATTTCATTTCCTCCCTTTTCTGTCCTCAGCGTGCTGTGCATGATCCTTCCGGTTCATCCTCGCAACAACCCCATGAGGCAGGGTCGACAGAGACTTGCTTATTTACCAAAGTGAGATTCTGGGCTAAAGCCATGCCTTCCCAACCCTTTAACAAAAACCAGACTGGCTGCCTCTGACTGAATGATCTCGTCACACTCGGTATGCAGAGACTCGGGGGGAGTTTCTGTTCCCAGCCTTGCCAGTAGGCAGAGTGGGGTGCCTGGCTCCCCACTCTGGGGAGTGCTGGGGAGGGGCTGAAGGGCAGCTCTTCACCTCCAGAGTTAGCCTGTTGCCCTCAGATGAGGTGGCAGATTCTGCCCAGTTGCTGGTGTTCAAGCAACGATCTGGCTGGCTTCCGTACATGGAATCAGAAGAAAGCACCATTTTGTCTTTCACCGCAGGAAGCAAAATGCCCAGGGCTGACCCTTACTCTTCCTCAGCAGAGGAGGAAAGGCTCGAACTGTGAATCATCGGAGAGCCTCCTTTGTGGCTGGCCAGCCAAATCCATTCATTAT
This sequence comes from Zootoca vivipara, assembly GCF_965207765.1. Taxonomy (NCBI): domain Eukaryota; kingdom Metazoa; phylum Chordata; class Lepidosauria; order Squamata; family Lacertidae; genus Zootoca; species Zootoca vivipara. Next base: position 6,483,667 of record NC_142588.1, on the reverse strand, counting down.
GGCTGTGCTTCTCACGATACACTTGCTTGCTTTGCCATGAAAATTGGGCTTTAGTGATGTCAGGGTTTGCAGGCATAGGCAAACTCGGTGCTCCAGATGTTTTGGGACTACAATTCCCATCATTCCTGACCACTGGTCCTGTTAGCTAGGGATCATGGGAGTTGTAGGCCAAAAACATCTGGAAGGCCGAGTTTGCCTATGCCTGATTTGGAGCTTGCCGCTGCTCCCATCTCTGAGTAGAGTAGTGAGAGAAAGCATGGAGCACATTTGCTTCCTCTCCTTAAGTGTTCTCCTAAATCTGGGGCAAAATGCAAATATCGGAAGTCCGTTCTCCGAAAAATGCTGTTGTGACTGTGAGTGAACATCTCTCTCCAATGGCTCTAGCTTTGGGAAGGCTTATGAAACTTATCTGGGAAATGATGGGTTCCCTATTTTGTGGGCATTACTTGGTTGGCTGCCATTGACGGGTCAATGGTGCTTAATGCTGATCTGCGATGCTGAATTCAATTATGGGCACCCCATTTTAACGACTAAGGAAAAGCTGATGGAAATTGACCGACTGCAATAACCAGCTCCTCTCAGTGGCTGGGGGGTCCATGTGCAGAACAGCTTTACAGAGTGGGCTCTTTTGAAAATAAGAGTAATGAATAAAGGCCTCCTAACGACCATACAGGGGACAATGGACAACCCAGGAAATTCCCTCTTAAAGAAAAGACCTCAGTAGGAGCATTCATTTTCTCTTCAAAGAAAACTGGGACTAATTGGTCCAACCTGCTAAAAACATATGAGTCAGTCGCTTGATTTCTCATATGAGTTATTGGACAGCTGAAGAATACTCTCTCATTATTTTTAGTATTTCTGTCCTGCAAACTACGGTATTTTTATGGGCAACATGCTGTCTCAGTTACAATGAGATTCCACAAACCCACCTCCTTAACTTTCTAATTTCCACAAGCTGCTTTCCCACTTCCTCAATTGTTTATTCTAACCTTCTGTAAAGTTGCCATGTGTACAGAAATGACTTCTTTTTTTTAATTGCACAGTTTTTTCTTCCAAGTACTGACACTTTTTATGGCAAAGAGGTAGGAAAACAGAGTCAAATCACAAGTCATCTTTACAGCATGGAGAATGCCGTAGGAGTTTGAGGACCAATGACTGTTGACGAGAGTATGTGAATTCTTAGGATCCTCAAATGGACATGTAGGAAGAATAGGGCTGGTGGAAGTTGGTGTCTAATAACATCTGGAGGACTACAGGTCTCCACCCATGAGTTAAACTATCTCTGAGGCAAAGTTGGGAAAGATCTGCCAGCCTGAGATCTTCTGCCAGTTGAAGCAGACAGTGCTAGCCTGGATGGACCCCTGTGTTGGATAGCTTCTTCTGCCCTTAGCAAGATCATGAGTAGATGTTTGTGCTGGTGACCCACATACCACAACAAAAAATAATAATTAAAAAAAAATCATTCCAGTAGCACCTTAGAGACCAACTAAGTTTGTCATAGGTATGAGCTTTCGTGTGCATGCACACTTCTTCAGATACACTGAAACAGAAGTCACCAGACCCTTATGTATAGTCAGAGGGTGGGGAGGGGTATCACAGTTATTTTACCCTAGCTCTGTTTATGAGATCAGCTGCTCACTGCGGCCATAACCAAGGCACCTACACTTTGTGTTAACCACATGGGAAAATAATGCTAAGGTGATATGAGTCTTCAAAGAAGTGTGTGGGTGGGAATGAGCCATGGAAGAATACACAAAGTGTTGTGCATCCACTCCAGACTGAGCTCAAAATATCAAACCAAAGTGGCTCCAGGGGTACCCAGAGCACTTGCCAAGCAAAGCTGCTCTTGTCCAAACCACACAGGCTTCTCCTGAAGCTTCAGACCTCCTTCTGCAAATGGTTTACACTTTCCATTTTGCAAGCTGAAGACTAACAGTGGGAGGGAAAGATGAGGGGCGAGGGAAGATGTGGGCCAGCACACTGTGGATGCCCCAGCCGGAGTGAAGGATGGCCTCCACAAGGGCATTTGGACTGCCCTGACCTCCTCCCTGCTGCGTTGGCCCTCTGCCTTCTGGTCAGCAGCCGCCCCACTGTAATCTAACAGGCACAGCAGCTCCGCCCCTCCCCCCCAGTCAGCCACTTCAGTGAAATGATGTCCCCCCAACCATTTTGCCAATCATAAATAACATGGAGATTTTGGAGAGGCCATTTTTGCTGAGTCTTGACACCCCCCCCCCATAGGCATACAAAGAAGGAGTCCTATGTTTCTTCAAATCACCCAGTGAGAGCCACTCAAAATCCACTCCACATATGTTGTGTGAATCCCAGTTTCCCACATAGCATAAACAGAGTGTTCAATTTTGCATGTACAGATTTCACATGTGGAACATAAACGCCCGGCGCCACTTGGTTCTAGTCAGCATACTTGGAAGTAAGGTGATGTTTGTGTTATGGAAAACATATCAAACTTTACTATGTTGCTAATGTCATAACTGTGCAATGCCATCAATCTAATTGCAGAGAATTGTTCTTATTGACCAGCTGTTGGAGATAAAGTGCACGCCAAGACATTCTGCTTTGCATTGGAATCAAATGTGAGGAAGTGATTTCAAAATGTTGACTGTTGGGGAGTGCGCTATCGAGAAAAATGTTGTGTTCTCATGGCAATAGAATTCTCCACACTTGTCCGCAACCAGAGGACCAAGCAGAACCAAAAGACCACGGAAGCCCCTTCCCCAAAGCATAGTGATTGCAACGTCCCCTGCAAAGAACTTTCAATGCAGAATTTTATGAAAGGGACATGATTCTTGAAATGGATTTTAAAAAAGAGAGATGTGATGAAAAGTGCTGTGCAGTGAGAGGACCTGGGAATAAAGATACTAATGTAGAGGAATAGTGTCCTCCCGTCCAGATGTTGTGGACTACAACTCCCATCATCCCTGTTTTGGGTTGTATCCAGTGAAGTCATGGCACTCATGCAGGGCCGCCTTAAGCCCATCCAGCACCCTGGCGCTAAGGTCCCTCCAGCGCCCCCCTCCAGAGCCCCTCCAAGGGCCCGGGAGTGCCAAGCGGACCGCGGCAGCAGCGAGAGGCCACCTCTGAGGACTCCGCGCTGAGCCGCCTCCTCGTTTCCCCAGCGCTGGGTTCCGCTCAGTCAAGCTTCACCACCAGCACGCGCACCGCGGGACCAGCAAGAGCTGCTTGGGCACTGTGCGCGCGCTGGTGGCGAAATTCGACTGAGCGGAACCCAGCTTTGGGGAAGCAAGAAGGAGGCGCAGCGCGGAGTCCTCGGAGAAGGAGAGAGATGCGGTGCAGCCTCTCAGCTCGTGGAGCGCAGTCCTGGCCAGATCGCCAAACCCTGCACTCACTTGGCGCCCTTCCAGCGCCCTCCAGCGCCCGGCACCGTGGTTCTCTGCGCCACTAGCCTCTATGGCTAGGATGGGCCTGCACTCATGGAACAACTTCCACTCAAGCAATGGAGCTTCCTTTCCCTCTCCTCCTTCCATGTGCCCCAGAAATCTGCTCTGGGGGCTCCTTCCTTTGCACAAACCCACCTCAGTCGTGGCCGCCGAAGCCTGCCAGTCCTGCCGAGGAAACTTCTCGAGGTGGCGGCTGCTCGATTCATCTCACGTTCAAATATGCAGGAGCTGTTTAGCGTGACAGCAAAGTAGCTGAAAGAAGAAATGATTTTACCCCACAGATATTCATGAAAGTTAATACTTTACAGAGAGAGATTTGTTTCAAATTAAAGGCTATCAGCCAAATTGTAAGTAAACCTCACTGAGTTGGGTCCGGGTGCATGAAATGTCCCTCTCACATGATCCAGATGTAGGAATATTACCAGTGTGGCTTGTTTGGGATCTCACGCAAAGACATGACTCCAAGGCCTCAACCAAAAGAAACTCACTTCCTATGCTCACAGTTCTTCCTTTTTTTTTCTTTTAATGAAAAGCTTTCCGGAAAGGAATATTAGCTTGTTCTCAAAGCATAGCAACAATGAACAAACACGCTGATTTTTTAAAAAAATCTCAACTAGATGGTATAAATGAAATTTATACAAGAAGTATATTGTAAGCATGTTTACTGAAATGAACCTTATTGACATGAGCCTGGCTAGTATATATATTTATTACCATTATTATTTATTAAATCCAGTGTTTTCTTTAAAAAAATGTTTAGGGGTACTCTCATTTTGACTCAAAAATCACCATTCTATAGTTCAAATCAGGAAAAATAAATACAGTAATTGGACAAAAGTACCCCCAGAAAAAAAGCACTGATTAAATCTATATACTGCCCTTCATCTGTCAATCACAGCCTCAGAAGCAAAGGCCTTGCTCCTGAAGTCAGATTTTCCTCTTCCTGTTGATTGACCTTGCTGTGTACCACATGCAAAAATAATGTCAAACATGCACATTAATTAGGAAGTAAGTTTTCATGAAAGTGTACTTGGATGACGGGGAGGGCGATCTTGTGCTTGTCTCCTTAGAAGTCTCACTGAGTCCAATGAGACTTACTCCCAAGTTAGTGTGTACCGCATTGCAGCTTCACATAAGAGAGACGGATGTATGGCGTAGAAAAGGGAAAGCATTAATAACAATACTAGTGCTTTGAACAGGGTCCCAGGTGGCGCTGTGGGTTAATCCACAGAGTCTAGGGTCTAGGGCTTGCTGATCAGAAGGTCGGCGGTTCGAATCCCTGCAACGGGGTGAGCTTCCGTTGCTCGGTCCCTGCTCCTGCCCACCTAGCAGTTCGAAAGCACATCAAAGTGCAAGTAGATAAATAGGGACCGCTCCGGCGGGAAGGTAAACGGCGTTTCCGTGCGCTGCTCTGGTTCGCCAGAAGCAGCTTTGTCTTGCTGGCCACATGACCCGGAAGCTGTCTGAGGACAAACGCCGGCTCCCTCGGCCTATAGAGCGAGATGAGCGCCGCAACCCCAGAGTTGGACACGACTGGACCTGATGGTCAAGGGCCCCTTTACCTTTACCTAGTGCTTTGAACACTTAAAGAAAGTTTTCTTCAAACAACATTGAATGCCATGTAGGATGCTGTGACTTCTACACAAGAACTGGCCATGCAGGCAAGAGTTTTTAACTAGTCTTGCGTTAGAGACTCTTCCTACTCAACTTGGCGTAGGTACATGTATGATCAATGAACAATGCTCATTCACTTCAAATGAAAAAAAATCATTGGACTTACTTAGTCTTTTCCAAAATGCAAGCATGTTTGCCAGCTCTGTCATAAGAGATCAGTTCTGCTTCAACAACAGAGAGCTGACGTGTGTTTCAAACTCAGACCAAGCTCCCCCCCCCCCCAATCTAACATAAATGGGAAATAGTAATTTATTTGGCGCCCGCTTCTTTGTATTTTATGAACCCTTCTTTGGCTGTCTGTGCAGGTAGACGAGCTTTTCTTTCTTTCCTTTTTAAGCCTGTACGTTCAATGCCGTGCTCTTCCACTCTGCTTCAGCTCCTCATTCTGTTTGAACAGAGAGACTCCTAAATGCTTTCCGAGAGTTATATCCTTGCCAGGCCAGGCGTTCTGGAAGCTGGAAATTTGGGGCAGATATCATTCTTGGCATATTTTGGACAAAGTGAAGGCAGTGAAAGGGATCTCTGTGTGCGCAGATGGAGGAAGTACTCCAGAGATGATTTATAATAGGAGAGTGAATACCTCTCTTGTAACGTGATGACTAGAATCTTATCAGGTTTGTTTTGGAAGCTGTCCAGGATTGATGCATAACAACAGCAAACAACAGAAAGAACTTCTGACAGTAAGAGCTGTTCGGCAGAGGAACGGTCTCCCTCGGGAGGTGGTGGACTCTCCTTCCTTGGAGGTTTTAAAGCGGTGGTTGGAAGGCCATCTGCCAGGGATGCATTAGCTGAGATTCCTGCATTGTGGGGGGTTGGACTTGATGACCCTTGGGGTCCCTTCCAACTCTGATTCTATGAAAGTGTTTTCCCATAACTCTCAAATTGTTATAGCGAGTTTTGGCGGCTTCTTCTTTTTCATGCAGCTTTGATTATTTCTTCAGGTCAGACCAGAATACAGTGGTACCTCGGGTTACAAACACGATCCATTCTGGGATGCAGTTCATAACTCAAAGTGCCATTTTGTGCATGCGCAAAGCGCAATTTTCGTGATTTTCGCGCTTTGCGCATGCACAAACCGTGTGTGCCGCTTCTGCACATGCGGCGGAAATACTTCCGGGTTTGCGGAGTTCGTAACCCGAGGTGTTCGTAAACCGAGGTACAACTGTAAGCTAGAACCAGGGCTGGCCCTAGGGCAAGGCTGGGTGGCACAGGGCGCCAGGGCTCCTGGCCGCCAGGGGGGCGCCGCGCTGCTCTGCCCGCCAGCCAGCCAAGTTGGGAAACGGGGCAGGGGGGGCGCCGGAGGGATCGTCACACCACGGCGCCCGGGTGCCCGATATGCTTAAGACGGCCCTGGCTAGAACCTAGGAGTAAGTCCCATTGAATTCAATGGGGCTTATTTGTGAGTGTATTGATACCGGTATAAGATTGCACTGTCAGGCTGCTGACTTATGAATGCATCTCACAATGTGTTCAAACAAGAAACAAGATGGGATTATCAGTGTCCTCTGTATTATTGGCAATGCATCTCTATCGCCAAGCAACATGAGAACCTTTCCACTGGCCAGCAGAGTTGGAATCTGACAGAATCAACTGAATAGTGTAGTTCTTGTGCAGTTGTCCCAAACCCTCCCGGCCATTACTGAGGCAAGACACCAGTCTAGCATTTCTGGTGCTGCACCTGCCTGTAAAGGAGAAGCATGACTCTGTGTCATCAATATATTGCCAACAGCACATTCCAAAAATGCAGGATAACCCCACTCATTTGTTTCATGTAGACGTCAAACACCAGGGGTATAAAAATTGAACCCTGCAGAACCCCACACTGAAGGCCCCAGGAGGCTGAACAATATTCCTCCAGCACCACCCTCTGTAAATGACCATCCAAGTCGGATCAGTACCACCCCAGAGCAGTGCCACCTGCCACCAGTTCCGATAGCCTCTTCGAAAAAATACAATGGTCCGTGCTTGTCTTCTGGAAAAAATGTGCCGGTACTGCGTACTGTTGAGTATCCCCAGAAAGAAAACACGGGCCCTGGTCAATGACACTGAAAGCCACTGAAGGATCAAGGAGAATTGGCAGGGACACAGTCGCCCTATCTTACACAGGGTGAGCAAGGCCATTTCTCTGCCCAAACCAGGCCTAGCCCCAAAACGAAATGGATCGTAGAGCCCTGGACTTCTTTTTGCCGCAGCTAAATATTTTGAAGCTTGGCCCTTGGAAATTTGTAGGGCTGCAATTCTGAATAGATTTCTCTTGGCAGTTTAAAATATCATTTCCCCGCCTGCATTTGATAACCCAAAGCAATTCGTGCAGCAGATTTTGAGGCAGGTGTACAGAATGTTCTCAGAGGTATCTTTGACTTCCTGCAGTGAGTAATCTGCAATGCATTTCACTGTAAGCACTTCGAGCCAGCAAACACAAGTGTCTTTCTTTAACCGGCTGAATATTCATCAGTGTCCTTGCCAGGAAACCCATCCAGCTAAGTAACTTTATCATGATTCATTTTATCTTCTTCACCATTATGAAAAGGGAAATTAACTGTGGTTAGCTCAGTTATTTAGACTACTGGCTAGCCTGTGCAAATTCAGTGCGCCTACAAGGTTAGCATATGGTTGTGGTATCTGATGAATTGAACATCCCAAGGATGTTGAGGTTTTTAAAACAGAGTTGAGTTTTTAGTCTTTGTGGCTTCAAAGGGGATGCGAGCAAATCGGCATCTTGAGAGGTTTCAGGTAAGTTTCTGGTCCTTGTGACTGCAGAGAGAAACTTAAAACAAGTGGTCGTAGTGAAGCATAAATCTCAGAAGCCCAGGATGGAGGCAGCAGGGTGGGCAAGGCAGTGCCCTTGGGCTTTCATCACCCAAGTTGACTGCCTCAGCCCACCTCCTAAGCAGGCAGGCCTTCACTCTTGATAAGAAGCGGAGCATGACTGGCCATGGGGCACATATTTCTGAGGAGGGTGCAACACAGCATTCCAAAGAGAAGATACTCTTCCATTTCCAAGATGCCCTTCAGGGTGCTGTATCCACTGTACCTCCAATTTTTCCCATCCTTAAAGCTGGACTGGTCATTTTTGGTTCAGTTCTACCTATTCATAAAAAGTAAAGGGTAAAGGGACCCCTGACCGTTAGGTCCAGTCACGGACGACTCTGGGGTTGAGACACTCATCTTGCTTTACTGGCTGAGGGAGCCGGCATACAGCTTCCGGGTCATGTGGCCAGCATGACTAAGCCGCTTCTGGCGAACCAGAGCAGCACATGGAAACGCCGTTTACCTTCCCGCTGGAGCGATACCTATTTATCTACTTGCACTTTGATGTGCTTTCAAACTGCTAGGTTGGCAGGAGCTGGAACCAAGCAACAGGAGCTCACCCCGTCACAGGGATTCGAACCGCCGACCTTCTGATCGGCAGGCCCTAGACTCTGTGGTTTAACCTACAGCGCCACCTGCATCCCTATTCATATCAAGCATTTAATTAAACTTAACTTCCTGCTTGATGCTTACTGATATTATGGAGTTTCTGATATGGGGATATCTAAAGAAGAAGGGACGTGGGTGGCACTGTGGTCTAAACCCCAGATCGTAGGGCTTGCCAATCAGAAGGTTGGTGGTTCGAATCCCTGCGACAGGGTGAGCTCCTGTTGTTTGGTCCCTGCTCCTGCCAACCTAGCAGTTCAAAAGCACGTCAAAAAGAGCCAGTGTGGTGCAGTGGTTAAGAGCGGTAGACTTGTAATTTGGTGAACCGGGTTCATGTCTCCGCTCCTCCACATGCAGCTGCTGGGTGACCTTGGGCTAGTCACACTTCTTTGAAGTCTCTCAGCCCCAGTGTTTGTTTGTTGTGGGGGAGGAAGGGAAAAGAGAATGTTAACTGCTTTGAGACTCCTTCGGGTGATGATAAAGCGGGATATCAAATCCAAACTCCTCCTCCTCCTCCTCCTCCTCCTCCTCCTCCTCCTCCTCCTCCTCCTCCTCCTCCTCCTCCTCCTCCTCCTCCTCCTCCTCCTCTTCTTCTTCTTCTTCTTCTTCTTCTTCTTCTTCTTCTTCTTCTTCTTCTTCTTCTTCTTCTTCTTCGTGCAAGTAGATAAATAGGTACTGCTCTGGTGGGAAGGTAAACGGCATTTTTGTGTGCTGCTCTGGTTCGCCAGAAGCGGCTTTGTCATGCTGGCCACATGACCTGGAAACTGTCTGTGGACAAAACACAGGCTCCCTTGGCCAGTAAAGCGAGATGAGCACCGCAACCCCAGAGTCGCCAGCGAATGGAGTTAACGGTCAGGGGTCCCTTTACCTTTTTTTAAGAAGTGAAGAGGTAAAGGGCAGGAAGAGAATAATCATGTCACCCACCTTACATGTGGAGATGTTCCTAGAACAGGCAATGATTTGAGAATAGAAAAGGTAGAACACCGGAAACTCTACCACTGTGACAGTGCAATAATTAAATAGGTGGATGGTGACAAGCCAACACCACCCAAAGCTCCTTGAAGCCTTTTACTTTACAGGAATGACAGACTGGAACCTACCTTTCAGAGAAAGGTTAAACAAATAACCAGTTTATCACATCTCGGTCTGGAGAGGGGCCTGCTGCTGCCATTGAAGTCAAGGCAAGCTTTGCTGGACCACGATCTTGTTAGTATCTTCAGTCCAATAACATCTTAAGATGGGATCCACCTTGAACTCATCAGATGGTTCCCGGCCCTGGCAATTGTGGACACGCCTAGTGATTAAGGGCTATTTGTTTTCACTGTCTCACCTGTCTCTTGGGCTGTGTTTCAAAATCTGTCAGCACTTCCCGGGAACTCCTTCCTTTGAAGGGCAGCCAGAGTCAGCGACCGAGTTTTAGCCCAGGGTCGACCTCCTTAGAAAACAAAACAAAACTTCAAACTCCAGAGGTTCCACTGAAGATTTCTGTTGGCTCTCACACCCGAGGTTCTCTGTTGTTTCCTTTCTAACCAATTTGTCTTTGTGTAGGCTAACTTTATAGCTATCACTGGTTTTTATCATAGTTTTGTTTTTGCTTTGCCAGCTTTGAGGTATTGGAAGGACCGGGTCACATGGGGTGTTGCCTTGAGTAATGGACGGGCAAATATTTAATGTAGAAAACAGGCAAGTCAAGGGAACGCATGACAAATTTACAAAGTTATGCATGTTGTGGAGAAAGTTGTTAGAGGGAAGTTTTTCTCTTTACACCTTAGCTGCCAAGTATCCCGTTTTCCTCGGGAAACCCCCTGATTTTAATCCGTTTCCCGCTGTTCTCCTGAATGGAGAAAAATCCTGGAATTCCCCTGGATTTCCTACCTGCCAGGGAGCCTCCATTTTGGGTGCTGCTCTGCCCATGTGTGGGCACCAGAAATAGGGCAGAGTGGCACCGGAAGTCGCTTCTATGCATGCCCGGCAGCCATCTTGGTGGTGGCCACATGGCGGCGGTCGTCACCAAGATGGTCGCCGCCATGCGGCCACCACCAAGATGGCCACCGGGCGTGTGAAGAAGCAACTTCCGGTGCTGCTCTGCCCTATTTCCAGTGCCCACACATGGTCAGAGTGGCCCGGAAGTTGCTTCTACGCAACTTCCGGTGCCGCGCCGCTGCTGATCCCGGATTTTTCAGCGGGAGACTTGGCAGGTATGCTTCACACTAAAACCCAGTTTAAACTCGGGAAGCTGATTGACAGGAGTCAGAGATGGGTTTGTCTCAGTGCAGCTTTGTAAAATTCTCCTTTGTTTTTTGACCGCTGTCCATCAGCTAATGAAAAACAACAACACCTAACTGCATTTGAACGTTATAAAATATAAAAATAAAAATGGTGACAATTCTCATGGGCGGGGCAGAGGGTTTTCGTTGTGCTTACCTTCATTTTGAGGTGGCCGAGGAGTGTTTGTGAGAGTCATTTTGTTCATCCTGCATATCATCTCATCCAATGACCGTCTCTCTCTGCAGCCTCCCTGGGTTGCCTGCGCTTCAACTGAAGGGACGATGATCATCACCAGGGAACCTCTCCCATGGGGCCTGTGCTGGTCAGGCAGCAGGAACAGCCAGGGAGGCTGCAGAATGCTGGAGATGTATGCAACAGAAAAAAGAGAGGCACATATGCCAATAAGGGAAGCTCAAAACCCATCACCCACCAAAAAATAAAAAGAAATTCTAAAGCACCCTGAGACTCAGGCAGAAAAATGGAAGCATCTCTTGCAGGGGAGGAAAACTTTTGAGAGATGGGGAGACATGTTCTGGCACAGTGCTAACTTGTTTAACTGACTGGAAGTGAGGGAGAAAGACATATATCGTGCTTTGTTTCTAAAGTTCTTTTATTGTTCACCTGTCTCCTCCCCCTCCCCCTGTTTTGATTGAGGATGTTTTCAGAAATGCCCCAAAGAGCACCTTTTATTCTCCAATGTGTCACATCTGAAGCTTGATTTATACATGGAGCAGAAAAGGCCAGAAACCAAATCGTCCTCATTCAGAGGACAGGTGGGGGATTACATCTGTGAATGTTCCCCACTTTTTTTTTTTAAAAAAAGAAACAAATTGCAATCCAAGCCTCCCTTTGAGTGGAAAACTGGCTTTGCCCTCTCCCGTGTGCTTTCTGACTTGCAGAAAAAGTTTGTTTATTTAAAAGTGTATGAATTTAACATAATTTCCACACCTGGTCTGCTGTCCTTTGTGTGCAATCTGGACCCAGTGTATGACACACAGAGTGGGAGAATGCTATTTTTTTTAAAAAAAATCCAAAAAATCCAGTGCAATCTTATTAGACTCAGTGGGAACATAGGAAGCTGCTTTGGACCAAGTAAATGTATTGTTCCACCTAACTCCATGTTGTCTACACTGGCTGGCTGTGGCCCTCCAGGCTTTCAGGCAGGAATTTCCCCAGTCTGACCTGAACCTGGGATCTTGGGCATGCTCTACCACTGAGCTATGGCCCTCAGCTCTGAGTAAACATGTGTAAGGGTGCATCATTAGTGATCATGAAGTGTGGTGTAAAAGCCAGAGTGGGGTAGAGGCTACTAGGACCTGGGAGACCAAAGCTCAGGCCTGCACTCAGCCAGGAAGCTCATGGGGTGAACTTGGCTGGTCAATGTCTCTCAGCCTATCCTACCTACAGAAGTTGCCATTAGGGTTGCCAGACTCAATAGAGGACAGGACTTCTGTGCCTTTAATTGCCCTGCTCTCTTTTGAGTCTGGAAACCTTAAAGAGAAACCAGCAAACCCTTTGCTTGGGAATTAAACAAAGGGTCTGCTGGTTTCTCTTTAAGGTTTCCAGACTCAAAAAGAGAGCAGGGCAATTAAAGGCACAGAAGTCCTGTCCTCTATTGAGTCTGGCAACCCTAGTTACCATGGAAGGGGTAATCATTGTACATCATCGTGCATTGTACATCACCTTAAACTTCTTGGAGGAAAAGTCAGATATAAATGTAATAATAAATGAAATCCTATATACTATAATAATATAAAATTATTTTATAAATAATTATAAAAAATAATAAATGAAATCCTATATAGCCCTGGGGGGTATGTCCCACTGAAGCCAATGGGGTTTACTTCCAGAGAAACATACATAAATGATTCTGTATCTGATTTCCCCATATTTGTAAAAAAGCCTTATTTATCCACATGTATATTCATTTAAAAGGGATGTGGGTGACGCTGTGGTCTAAACCACAGAGCCTAGGGCTTGCCGATCAGAAGGTTGGTGGTTCAAATCCCCGCAACGGGGTGAGCTCCCGTTGCTCCGTCCCAGCTCCTGCCAACCTAGCAATTCGAAAGCACATCAAGTCCAAGTAGATAAATAGGTACCGCTCCGGCGGGAAGATAAACGGCGTTTCCGTGTGAGCTGCTCTGGTTCGCCAGAAGCGGCTTAGTCATGCTGGCCACATGACTCGGAAAAAGTGTTTGCAGACAAACACCAGCTCCCTCTGCCAGTAAAGCGAGATGAGTACCACAACCCCAGAGTCGTCTGCAAGCGGACCTAATGGTCAGGGGTCCCTTTACCTTTACCTATATTCATTTAAATAGAAGTATTCCTATTCATATTGATTTATCATATTCTAAAGGAAGCCCCATTGAGTTCAGTGGGATTCATTCTCAGGTATGTAGGGACTCAGGTGGCGCTGTGGGTTAAACCACTGAGCCTAGGGCTTGCTGATCAGAAGGTCGGCGGTTCGAATCCCTGTGATGGGGTGAGCCCCCGTTGCTTGGTCCCAGCTCCTGCCAACCTAGCAGTTCGAAAGCACGTCAAAATGCAAGTAGATAAATAGGAACCGCTACAGCGGGAAGGTAAACGGCGTTTCCGTGTGCTGCTCTGGTTTGCCAGAAGCAGCTTTGTCATGCTGGTCACATGACCTGGAAGCTATACGCCGGCTCCCTCGGCCAATAACACAAGATGAGCGCGCAACCCCAGAGTCGGTCACGACTGGACCTAATGGTCAGGGGTCCCTTTACCTTTACCTTTATGTGTGTACAGTATTGGAATTCAGTCTAAGACTAGGAAGAAGAACTCAGTCTGATGGGGATCAGCCTCTTGGGTTGGGCATTTCTTGTTTCTTACTTGCTAAAGGTAAGTTTTGCTTCTCAGAGATGTCCATCTAAAATGGGCAGTGGGGGCGGGGGGCGGGGTAGAGATTACTCTGAAAAAGCCATTATGTGGTTTGGAAGCTGCTTGCTAAGTCTTCCCTCAAGTTTTAGTGTTCACTTATTTGCCTTCATCTTTGCTTTCTCCTTGAGTAAATTTTAAACGGTTCCTGAGTCAATAATTTGGACTGGTGATGAATAGGGCTTTGTAACAATGAGAAGCAATAACCAGTAACCTCTCTGTCTCACCAGCCGCACATCTGAATGTTGATGAGCCTTTATCAAAGAGGCTGAATCGGGACAAAGTGTGTATGTTTCAGAGTGATACTCTACCCCTACTAAATGATGAACTGTTGAGAGAATGACACCAGGGGCCTTGAAGAGCTCCCTCTCAGTGGGGAGGAATGTTGGGACTCACTAATCTGAAGTGAAAGATTGCTCTTATTGGAAGATGAAAAAGTCTGCTAAATAAATGTTCCTTACCCATCGCCAATTATAATTGTCCCCTGAACACTGGGCCAAAGTTAAAGCAGGCCAGCCAACATTTTGGCAAGAGTTCAATATTGTGCATTCCTCTGGAGACATTAGTCAATAATATTGCCAATGTTGGCTTGTTTTTATCCCTAATCTGTGTTGACGTTCACGTTTTGCCCATGCTTCTCCGTTTGGGTAGATTCTCAGTTTTAAGAGAAGCACAATGAAGTGTTGATTTTACAACAATGGCACATTTGTGGAACAAAGAAGATTATAGTGTTTCTTTTTTAAAATTAAGAAGGGAGCATGCTGAATATAATCTGACAGATGCTAGCTTTTCTTTCTCCAATGTTTGGCCCAATCCCATTCAAACTCCGCCATACTTTCCTGTTGCATGACTATTGCTTTGCGCTCCTGGAAAGGCTAGCCTGCATTTTGGGGGAAATAAATGCTGCATTTATCAATGGTGATCATGGGTAAACATATTTTTTTTCAAATGTTCTAAGAAAGGCAATGGATAGCATTGCTTAAGGATGAAATGTAAAATCCCCTCATAGCCAATCAAGCTGGTATTGTTTGAGCAAAATCTTACATTTCATGACAAAACTTGGGCCTGGATGTGGTTAGGGCCACTTCTTCCTTCTAAGCAGATAGTTGCAGAACTCTGGTGTGGGTCTTCCCGGACAATTTTTCTCATTACAGGTAGGTAGCCGTGTTGGTCTGAGTCGAAGCAAAATAAAAAAATTCCTTCAGTAGCACCTTAAAGACCAACTAAGTTTTTATTTTGGTATGAGCTTTCATGTGCTGAAGAAGAAGTGTGCATGCACACGAAAGCTCATACCAAAATAAAAACTTAGTTGGTCTTTAAGGTGCTACTGAAGGATTTTTTTTAATTTTTCTCATGTTTCCCATAGTTTGGAGTGCCCCTTGCCTAGAGTCTGTGTGGGAATGTTAAGGATGGTAGGAGAAGATATATTGATTCAATATTATCCTTCCTTCACTCACGCTAGCAGAGCAGATTCCCCTCAATACAGCAGGAATCTACTTTGCTTCATTTGGATCTCTTTAGTTAAGCAATCCAGTCTGGCTTGCCCAGATTGGATTATTCCTGGTAAGACCCCTTTGATCCCTCTTAAAAGAATAAAGATGCAAGAGTCTTACCTTAAAAGTAACAAGCAGGCTCTAGCTAGTAGTTACAGTACAAAGTGTGAGTTCATCGCATATGGGGATTGAGCCCGTGTGCTGCTGGCTGAGGGCTAGCAGACAGCAAAACACATTAAGAGAACAACATCAAGAGAAGAAAATGGCATCAAGAGAGAGATGGCTGTGTGACTCGGCTCTTTTATAGAGTCAGCTGGGTCGTGCCCATCTGTCTGCTCACATGCAGGGGGAGGGTGCTCCAGACCAGTGGAACAGGAAATTATACTGGCTGGAGTAACATCCCCTTGCCTGTGTCCACTCTAGCGAAACAAGGAATGTTGTATTTGACTTCTCCAATGGATTAAATCCCACAGTCAGGAGTAGTGCTAAAATGAAATTGGGATTTGTTTTCTTAACCTGTTTCCCAGAAGGGCCATCACACCAGAAATTTGTGGAGTTATTGCTAAGGACTGAGAAACTGTTTAATCCTGATAGTTGTCCTTAACTGGCTAGCATCACCCATGTTGACCAATCAAGAATCGCTGCCATCACTCCAGTGGGCTACACTTGCCCCTCTCGATGTCAGAACATAGTTAAATCTTATAGGCCCAGGCATCATCCTGCCGAGTGCCTGATCCCTGATTGTCTAGGGCCATTTGAGGAGAAATTAAACAGAGAGAACAAATAGCAGGCAAAACTGGGGCAGAAGGAGGAAGCAGAAGCTGTAAACCCTTGCCAAACCATCAAAAAAGAGGATTTAAAATGATTAATGCTTGAAGTATCACCATCAACCCTACACTACACAGACACACACAGACACAAATTCAAGGGAAGCAAATTCTAGGATCCATGGTGGCATGTCAGTAATTTTTTAAATTTTTTGAAGCATTTCTTTGTTGGGGCTGACATATTTGTTGTTCTGAAAGTGCCGCAGAAGAGTAACTCCCAGCAATGTCATCTTAGTGTATTCAATAGCAGGGAGGAAGGTTCAGTAAAAAGTAATTCAACGGCTATGTGCCAACACTTCAGTTACACCTTAGCACTGGCTCCGAGTCTCGTGGCTCAACTTTTTTTTCCCTGTGCTTATTTAACTTCTTTAAAAGTTCCAGCACCTCATTTTTTAAAAGATTCTGCTACCCCATTTCTGAAAATTCCATCGTGACCCCATCAGGCATTCATCTCCATCATCACAGTGTTAACTGAGAGCTGGATTTCACAGAGACCAGATAACTGGAACTTCTGCTAAAGAGGCATGTTTGGATCCATGTGCGTTCTGTTCACCTCCGAGGTGTGGAAGAAATGAGCAAATTTCCCTAAATTGCTGCCAAGCTAGAAGGAAAACAATAAAAGTTATAATCGGAGGAATTTGGCCCACAATCAAAGGAAACACAGATGGACCTATAAATTAGGGCGTGCAGCATATTAAAATATTGCTCTTTTATTGTTTGGGTGTTTATAAATAAAGGGAATGAACTTAGTAGATGAGAGGTTATTTCTTTTTTATCCTCTCATTCCATAGAGTAAATAGCAGGAATTGTATCCCTGTCTAATTTGGGTGCAATTCCACTAAATCAGGTCCGAACAACTCAAGTGGGGGTGTTCTCTGGCATGCCATGTGTTTGGAGAGCCATTTCAAGTTTTGGTTGTTGTTGTTCGCAAGGAAAGCGCTTTATATTATCAATTATAGGGCGGGTTGTGGAAGGGCTGGGAAGAAGTCCCTTAAGGTTTTGGGTTGGGGCCTAGGCCTTGCCAGGAGCTGAGTAATGGGGGGCGTGGTTATTTAGATAGGCATAATTTGATTGGCAGGAGGGCCCCTATTTAAGCTAAGCGTCTTTCACTTTTGGCCACTCTTGCTTGATGTTTGAATCTCCCTCCCACCCGCCGCTTTCTTTTGCAGGTTCTAGCCTGACCTTGCTTTGCCTTTCATGGGGTCACCTGTTGAAGGGCCCCAGTAGGAATTTTGCCATTTGGCTGATTGACTTTGCCACTTGGTTTGCTGAGCAAATCATCACAACTTGTTAGGTTGGCGGTTAGGCTTTTGGTTATTGTTAGGTTGGCGGTTAGGCTTTTGGGGATGCATACCCCCCCCCTTCTTAATGTTGCTCCACATAGAAGTATTCCGTTAAAGGAATCCTGGGGCTTTTGCTCTAGTCCTTACATCCCCGCCATAGGCGTGGCTGGGGGGCCATTACAGAGCACAAGCCTTGGGGAACATTCTTGGTCGAGAGGGGAGAATGCCTGGGCACAGCTACCTCCTCTCCCATGAGGTGTTTACTTGACTTCCCTATACGCATGGGGAAGTCGGAGCTGGTCCTGTCCAAAGTGGACAGATGATGGGAGTCCTGTCCCAGGTGGGGCAGATGAAAATGGTCCTTCCCAGAGAAGGAAAAATGGTTAACCAAAAGCCTAAGCCAACACTCAAATTAAAATTGTATTTAAATAAAGTTGTGGCCAAAATAATGCCAAAAACCCAAACCTAAAAGATTGTGTCTGTAGTGAGTTATTAGGGGGGGATTTCTGTCAGCCTCGTCACACAACCAGCAGAAACATGTTTATTTATGGAGACCCTGATATACTGCATGAGAACTTGGAAAGGGGCTAAATTGTTCCCACTCCAACACCCAGCAAGGTAGTAGGGGCAGCTTGCATTTTTCCTCTATGTAAAACACTCATAAAATGTATATAAATTAAACATGGATTGTCTGTGCATGGGTGGTGTGGAGATCTACCAAAGCCCAGGATGGAATGAACCTCTGTTTGAGTGCAAGGAAAAATGGCATGGAATGGAAATATGTTTGTGCCTCCATCCCTAGGCTTCAAGTTTAAAAGTTTGGTATTAAATGCCGTTGACATTGGTACTGACGCATCGCGAAACTGGAGCTGAGACCCATTGATGGAAAGGGCAGGTTGAGGGTGTATGTACAGATTTCTGTTTCTCTGCTTTCCTCGGGACTTAGTTGATCTCCTGAAGACCCATCTCTTCCCCCGTGCACAGTTAACATTCCCCTTCTGTTTTAGACCTCACCTGTCCAAGAAGGATACAGACAAGCTGGAGCGTGTCCAGAAGAGGGCAACCAAAATGGTCAAAGGCCTGGAAACGATGCCTTATGAGGAACGGCTTAGGGAGCTGGGCATGTTTAGCCTGGAGAAGAGAATGTTAAGGGGTGATATGATAGCCATGTTCAAATCTATAAAAGGATATCCTATAGAGGAGGGAGAAAGGTTGTTTTCTGCTGCTCCAGAGAGGCGGACACGGAGCAATGGATTCAAACTACAAGAAAGAAGATTCCACCTAAACATTAGGAAGAACTTCCTGACAGTAAGAGCTGTTTGACAGTGGAATTTGCTGCCAAGGAGTGTGGTGGAGTCTCCTTCTTTGGAGGTCTTTAAGCGGAGGCTTGACAGCCATCTGTCAGGAATGCTTTGATGGTGTTTCCTGCTTGGCAGGGGGTTGGACTGGATGGCCCTTGTGGTCTCTTCCAACTCTATGATTCTATGATTCTAATTTCAAAGCCATCTCAGAACATGCCTAGCTCATAGATTTGGTTTCCTTTTTGAGAGGTCCGTTCTGAAATATTCTGCAAGCCGCATATCAGTTGCTCTCTTGAAATAGACACTGGTCTGTGTGCCTGTGTTTGTGAAAGTTGCAAATAATAGTCCCTTGCGGCACTGACTTAGGAGAAGAGCAATGTGTGTCTGTCTGAATGTGTAGGGAGTGGCCTCTATGTGTGGCCATTGGCCATTTTGGCCAGTCTCTTTCTTGAGCCTCATTGTGTTTGGTCTGAAAAAGGCTAGCTTCTCTTGTTTTAAATGAAAAACTACCATGCACAACTGCACTCCCCCCAGCTGCCAGTTTCCTGTTACTTTTATCTCCTTTGCTCTTGATAACACACTGATTTTCAGTTGCCTTGCCTCATTAACATTTCCCTTGATGTTCATGAGAGAGATGAGAAATAAATTGGCTGTGCTCAAGGGACAGTAACATTCACTTCCAGGTCCCAAGTCCTTCAAATTGGTTTTGATACGGTTCACTTTCCATTGATTAAGAGCATCAGAGGGTGTAAAAACATGCAACTAGCATAATGGACCATATCTCAACAGGCAAAAGTTCACAAAAACTACTGTGCCAAATCAGTCCAATGCAAGAAATGATATTTCTGTTGGCCTGAGATGATGCGTTTTTTGTTTGACCTACAGGGAGACTTGTGCTCCTGTGGGAATGTAACATCTACCAAGGGTATCATCTGTTTAGAAGCCATTGTGGCAGTGGAGATAAGAAGTTTCTTTTTGGCTTTTTTGGAGGAATTTTGATATTGTAGCCGCCGTGCTTTGACATCAGAAGGTCTTTTGTGAGAAAAGCACCACTTTGCCAACAAAAATACAGATAACTCTTAATTGGGAGTTAGTACTCATTGAGCAGTTCCTGAACCTCTAATAGATCTATTCACTTTTGTTTTCTCTGGCTTTCTTAGTATTACTAATGGGTGGTGACAAGAGTGGAGAAGTTGCCCTGGATTGTTTTGCTCCGTAGTTCTTGGAGCAGCGAAGAGTAAGGTGTTCTGAAACAAAGATGGTTGCTTGTGGTTTGGAGGTTACATTGGACCTATAATTGTTTTATCCCTCCACAAATTCAAAACTATTTACCACCAACAAAATATACTGCTACCTAATATAGGGTTGATAGTCAAGTAAACAAATACTATAGCACAGTCCCTTGCTTTGCCACTCCATCCTTGAGTCCATCCACTGTTGTTCAGACCTTGGAGAAAAGGTCTGAAGGTGGCCAGGCTCTGCACTTCAAACATCCTCCATCATGCACGGACAGCAGGTGGCAAGACCGAAGGGGGCGCAACAGGAGGTGGAGGGGTGGCAGGGGTGGTCGTGCTCCACACAATTGTAACTGCAGCATTTAAATGACGAAGGCTGCTCTGGTTTGCCAGAAGTGGCTTAGTCATGCTGGCCACATGACCCGGAAGCTGTACGCCGGCTCCCTCAGCCAGTAAAGCGAGATGAGCGCCACAACCCCAGAGTCATCCGCCACTGGACCTAATGGTCAGGGGTCCCTTTACCTTACTCTCCTAAACTTGGTTGCTGGCTAGCAGGGCTTAGTGGAAGAGCAGAGCCAATGCGATACCCCGCCACACATGCCGGCCAGCAGCAGAGATGGGGCAGGGGGCAGGAAAATTGCTGTGCAAGCCTGGTACAAGTCTGGATGCAGATCTGGCCCAACCTCATCCAGCTCAGTGTCCCATGTATCCTGGGCTGACTCAGCCCCTCCCTGCCACTGGGATGCCTCATTTCAGGGCTTTTTACTGGTTGCCACCAGGAGGGATCCTGCCCATGGTACTTTGAGCAGCCCAATCAGGAGCTGGAAGGGGGGGGCACCACATGGTGGCCATTGGAGGCATTCAGGGCTGGGCAGAGGCACACCTTGGCCCAATCCAGAGCCTATTCCAATCCAGAGCTACTCAGTTCCTTCCAGTGAACATTCTGTAGGCTGGAGTCATATAATTGTGCCGCAGCCTGAGGCATCCTTAAACAATAACATGGATTCAATTTCTTACCCAGATATTAATGAAAGTTACTGGCTTTTCAAAACACTTTATCCAAAGCAGGGGCACCAACTTGCATAAAATATTGGGGGGGGCAGGTAAGCCCCGCCTAGCACAATTGATTATATGCTGTTTGAATGGCAATGCCCATCAACTTTGGGTAGGGGGCACCCCCCTCAAATATTTTGGGGGGGGCAAAAGTATATTGGCCTCTAGGAGTTGGTTCCTCTGATCCAAAATGCTTTCATTTGTCAGCAATGAATTTTCTGCCAGCCAACCTCACTGAGGAGCCTCTAGTTCTGACCCCACTGTTTTTGATTCCATAAACCTCTGCTCTGTCCCCAATTAATATTTCCCGCCTATACTTAGAGCTCTCACCTCTTGAGCCTTTTGCCGCCATGGCCTTCTCTTAACCGTTGTAATTTCTTTTCTGCAACATGTAGACCGGACTTAATAATGATAGGAGCTTGTAAAACCCGCCAGATGAAATCAAACATGTGTGTTCTGCTATTGAATTAATTAACAGCCACAGACAATTCAACAAAGTAGTAAGGAATTTTAATATATAACCATCCATATTTACCTCAGACTATAATAAACAGACCCCAAGAATGCTGCAGAAGAGCCACAGGACATTTGAAGATACGTTTAATGAGCTAAAACACAAGTAGGACACAAAGGCAAGATGTTCTTTATTTGGGTTTTCTGGGCACAATTTGTACAGTTACACAGCTCCACTTGAAATACAGCCTTATGGAGGCTCCACCTCCCAACATAGTCCCCCCCTCCCCAGTACACAATCACAAACCAAAAATAAGAGGGGATGGGTGCAGCTGCAGGGAAGATGATTCCAGATGTGCAGGAAGCCGTTCTAGATGCCATGTTTGGATGTGTTATTGAGTGAGCTCCACTAGATATGGAGCTGCGGGGAGGTTCAACAGATGTGGCCAGAGTCATGGGTAAGCTGAATATTCCACCTCTGTAAAGTGTGGGTGGCGCTGCGGGTTAAACCGCAGAGCCTAGGGCTTGCCAATCAGAAGGTTGGCAGTTCGAATCCCCGCAACGGGGTGAGCTCCCATTGCTCGGTCCCAGCTCCTGCCAACCTAGCAGTTCGAAAGCACGTCAAAGTGCAAGGAGATAAATAGGTACCACTACAGTGGGAAGGTAAATGGCGTTTCCATGTGCTGCTCTGGTTCACCAGAAGCGGCTTAGTCATGCTGGCCACATGACCTGGAAGCTGTACGCCGGCTCCTTCGGCCAATAATGCGAGATGAGTGCCGCAAACCCCAGAGTCAATCACGACTGGATCTAATGGTCAGGGATCCCTTTACCTTTAAAGCCCCCTGGTTCTTTGGCAGGACATTTGAGTTCCCTCAGCAGGCAAATTGATGTGGAAGGGGTTTCTTGAAGTCTGGAGTTTTTCAAAATACGGCATAATTATTATTATTTTTTTTGCAAATGTTCTGTATGGCAGTTTACATGGCATGTCAAAGTTTGCAAGCTTTGGGGTGATCAGCTCTCCATTTGTCATAGCACAACTTATTAGTGAGTAAGGTATCACCCTTCCAAGCCAGGTCGGCTTGTTTTTTGGTCCATCTTCTCATGGGGCTATTTGGAAATCAAAGTGGTTTATCCTATATAATAAAGTGCAAGTGTCTCTGCGTCCAGTCCCTGTGTCCGTGGGATTGTGCTACTGTGCATGTGCCCCACGGACAGCCGTTGGGACTTGGAGCGCAGAGAATTCGGACGGGATAAACCAGGACCGTGAGAGAGATTACATGCTTGCATATACACAACCATGGCGTGGCTTCCCCTTGCCTCTGCTGCGCTACATGAAAGATCTCTCTCTTTCCTCCTGGTTTCTTCTCCATTAGAGGGGAAGGAGAGGAGGCAGGCATGTGCCGGCGAAAGGGAAAGGGAGGGTAGGTGTGTGGGTGTGGATAGAGAGAGTGCGCGAGCCGTGAGTGATACGGTTGCTGGGCTGAAGGATCGTTTAGCCGTTACTGAGGGGCGAAAGCAGGAGAGCGGTTGGGCGGGCGCACCCGCGGGGGAAGGGGGAATTAGCCCCTGGAAGTGTGTGTGGATTTTTTTGGGGGGGGGGGTTGGAGGGGCTGCTGCAACTGGGACCAGCGAGGGGAGAGAGACAGAGAGAGAGAGAAAAAGAGGAGTAGAAAAAAGAGGGTGGGAAATGGGGAGGGAGAGGGGAAGCTGAGGAGGCAGCTGGCGGGGGGCGGGGAAGGGACTGAGTGAGGGGCTGAGGAGGTGGCGATGGGTGAGTCACCGGGGGGCGCTAATTAATTATAGCACCCGTTAATTTAACGGGCTTCATGATACTAATAGAAGCATAACTTCTGAATAAAATGCATTCTATAGGTCACCCCTTCACCACCATGTTTAGCTTGGATAAACTTGAATAAACTTTGAAGTCTTCGAAGCCTTTTCTTTGCCTCCAGATTCAGTCAAGATTTTGCTTGGATGGGAGCAATGGTTGTGTGTTCTGCTGTGGTGTATTTTATGGTGGTCCGGCCTGCAGTATTTATATTAACAAATGATACTATATAATACTTGATTAGTATTAATAATGGCTCTAAAATACTGATATGTTTTTTTAATCACAAACTGGTGTAGAAATGTGGAGAATTCCACCTCAATATATTCCATAAATTTTCTCCATTCTTTCAGAAACGTTTCATCACCCTGGTATCTGATTCTTGCTCAGGCATCCCCAAACTTCGGCCCTCCAGATGTTTTGGACTACAATTCCCATCTTCCCTGACCACTGGTCCTGTTAGCTAGGGATCATGGGAGTTGTAGGCCAAAACATCTGGAGGGCCGCAGTTTGGGGATGCCTGTTCTTGCTGTTAATCTGGCTATTTCCGCATATTCTAGCACTTTCTGCTGCCATTCCTCTATAGTTGGAAGTTGTTTCTGTTTCCGTAACTTTGCAATAAGCAATCTTGCCCCCGTTGTTGCATACAGGAAAAATGTATAGTCATTCTTCTCAATATCTTCCCCACCATCCCCAAAAGAAATGCTTCCGGTGTTTTCTTAAAAGTATATCTTAGTATTTTTTTCCCAGTTCATTATAGATACCTTCCCAGAATATTTTAAGATTTTCGCATTTCCACCACAGGTGTATAAAATTCCACCTAAGATGGGGAAACTGAGGAACAGAGAGACCCTGAAGTTGACATATTTGCCCATCCCTCGTGGGGAAGCTACCCTTGAACAGGAGTGATCCATACCCACCTTGGGGCTGCACAGTCATAGATGGGACCCTCAGGACCTTCTCATCACACTGTTTGGATGTGCCAGCAAGCACCAATACAGACTGAACAGCTCACCCATCTGGTAGTCAGAGCCAGGGTGACTTCATTCATGACCAGCAGGCAAGGGGCAGCTGTCGCCTGAAGTTCAACAGCCATGCTGAGTTGCTGTTAGCTAATTTCTAACTCTTCGTATTGGCACTGATACTGTGACATTAATAACGTTCTTTTTATAGAATCATAGAATTGTAGAGTTGGAAAGGGACCCAAGGGTCATCTAGTCCAACCCCCTACAAGGCAGGAATCTTACTTGCATGTTTAAGTGCAGATCTTTCTCAATTGCATGTATGCTTGATGAAATGTCTATGATAATTATTATTACACTACATAGTCCTCAGGGTGCTTTGCCACATACTAAAATAATTGCAAACTGAAATGCTAACTGAAATGACAAACCTAGACAACATCTTAAAAAGTAGAGACATCACCTTGCCGACAAAGGTCTGTATAGTTAAAGCTATGGTTTTCCCAGTAGTGATGTATGGAAGTGAGAGCTGGACCATGAAGAAGGCTGATCGCCGAAGAATTGATGCTTTTGAATTATGGTGCTGGAGGAGACTCTTGAGAGTCCCATGGGCTGCAAGAAGATCAAACCTATCCATTCTGAAGGAAATCAGCCCTGAGTGCTCACTGGAAGGACAGATCCTGAAGCTGAGGCTTCAATACTTTGGCCACCTCATGATACAGGTTTTTCCATCAGTGCTTGATCAATGAACAGTTCTACCCAGGAGTGCCAACTTGAATATAATATTTTTTATTTTTTTTAGGGGGGGAGTAAGCCTTGCCCTGCATAATAGATCACATAATAGATCACACGATGTCCCTGTTTTCATTGGAAAAATATGGCCAGTTATGCAGCCACTGAGCCAATGAGATAAGTAACTATACAACCTTTAGAAGACATTCCTACAGCCCTATGTAGGAAAGGTTTTTTTTAAAAAAAAGATTAATGTTTTATTCTGTTTTTATATATGTTAGAAGCTGCCCAGAGTCGCTAGGGCAACCCAGTTAGATGGACAGGGTAAAATAAATAAATAAATAAATAAATAAGGCATCGCTTTTTGGGGGGAGTTAAATCACAGAGTCTAGGGCTTGCTGATCAGAAGGTCAGTGGTTCGAATCCCTGCAACGGGGTGAGCTCCTGTTGCTCGGTCCCAGCTCCTGCCCACCTAGCAGTTCGAAAGCACATCAAAGTGCAGGTAGATAAATAGGGACCACTCCGGCGGGAAGGTAAACGGCATTTCCGTGCACTGCTCTGGTTCGCCAGAAGCAGCTTTGTCATGCTGGCCACATGACCCGGAAGCTGTCTGCGGACAAACGCCGGCTCCCTCGGCCTATAGAGCGAGATGAGCACCGCAACCCCAGAGTCGGACACGACTGGACCTGATGGTCAGGGGCCCCTTTACCTTTACCTTTACATTGGAGGGTATGCTTTTGTTTCTCTCTCTCCCACTCTCATAATTTTTTTTTTTGCATTTTCTTTTTTACATAAAGGTTATTTTCATTTCCCAGAATAACTTATGGTAAAAGTTATATTTTTTGAATTGATTCTGTACTCACAATAATGTCTTTTCTGAAAGAAAGGCAAGGAAGGAATATATCTCAACTGCAACTTCTTCTTCTTTAGCCAATTTGTAGCTCAGTTCTGCTCTGGGTCAGGTATGGCCTGAATCAATGCAGAAGGGCAAATGCAGTGCTGTATTCACGAGAAATGGGAGAGGCAACTGGTACTAAGAGCTCAGTCTTCCTTCTTTTTCTTCGCATGTAGCCAACTCTGGGTTATCTTAAGCCACTTTCCCCCCAATATCAGCTTAGACGAATGAGAACTGAGTGTGATGTGTTGATAAAACCACGCCAGCAAAAGCCTATTGAAATCCACATCTTTCGGCTATGATGAAATTGAATGACTTACTCTGCATAAGATAATCAATTCTAAGTGCTGCAAAAGCATTTTGCTGGACAAATTCTCTTTCTGTAAAATCCAGGCACACTTTGTAGGGGTGTGTGTGTGTGGAATTAATCCCAGTTGGGAATATGCTTGAGTGCACATAGAAATGGGTACAGTGCTCTCCACTTTCCCTGCATGTATTCTCCTCTTACTCTCTGGGCAAAATCCAGAAAAAAGTCCGTTGTGTGTGTGATGCACATTCCACTGGAGCTGACAGGGCTGAGGCCGGAGAGCTTTTTCTGGATTGCGTCAACTGACTATAAAAAGGCGAATCCAAAACCTAGTTGGAGAAAGCGAAACGTCTCTGAAAGCATTCCTATTAGCTGAACGCACTTCTTTCTCAATAGCACCTCCTAGTATTAGGAGCTAAGAGATGTATACAGCGGTGATGACATGGCAAGAACAGGGATGTTTCGCTCACCCCACCTTCCCAAGTGTGGACTAAGTTTCAAGGGAAGGTGTTTTTTTGTTTTCTTGCAAGGTTAGTTCCCTTGTGCGGAGAGAATACTGGAGAGCTGGGTGTTCCTGCTAGAACTGTTTATGTACCGCAGGCAGGGGTCCAGACAGCAAGTGTGAACATTTAATGTAGCATCAGTTTCCCCAAAACAAGAGCAGTTATGCAGTTGTCTCCCCTCCCATATTCCTCTTCCTTTTTGCTAGCCAAACCACATTTCTTTCTCTTTTGCTGGCTACGATCAAACTCCACCACCCTTCTTCCCTGCTAGAGAGATAAGAAGAGTTGTCCCTTCTGCGGTCTATTTTGTCACAGTAGAATCGCACACAAGGAACTCTAGGAGTGCTATCCTGATGCAGAAGAGCTAAGGGGCTCTCGTGGATATGAGCAGACATTTCAAGCACAGCTCTTATCGACTGAGCCCAAGATGATCTCTTAGTAACTAGAAAATCAGCCCAGAGCAAGGCTTTGATCAATGCTTAAATGTGTGTTAGAAGATACTTGGCTTATGGTCCAAGAGATGAGTTGGAAAAGCTGGTTCAAGCTTCAGAAGACCTGTCTGCTGAGAATGGTGACTTTGGACGAGGATTGGGGGAGGAATTCATTTGGTCTGCCTCTCACAGCAGACTGGCCCAGTTGGAATGTTCTCTTTTATGAATTTTGCTCTGAAATTTTAGTGCACAACATGTTTGCACAAAAATATACGCTTAACATAAGACATGCATATAAATTGCACATCTTACTGGTGGATGGATTTCAAAGTGTATATCTAATAAAAGTTATTTACCATTTGATGGTAGTGAAACCTCTTAAGTGGTTTACAATGATCAGCGATATCAGTTAAAAACAATTAAAAGCATTTCAAGGTCATTAAAATTAACAGCAAAAAAAGATTAAAACGTGTAGATATCTAAGTCTCTAAGGACTTTATATACCAATAGCCGCACCAGCTACCGGATGAGATAGCTACATCCCTGCTGCAATGGTTATGCATTAGGGTGACTGGATATAATTTGCTAATGAAGGCATTACGAAGTGAAAATGTCCACAAAATGCAAACAAAACACGGCATGCAAAGGGATGGAGCAGACCGAAATGACCTGTGATTGATTCCAGCAAGATGGAAAAAGCTGCAGAGCCCATCTTTTACCCGGACTGGAAACAATCTGATACCCTGCGTTCTCTGTCTTTCAGATGTGTGTGATTTTGTTCTTGCATTTTCCCTGAAGTTACTGCTTGAGTATCTTCTCTGTATCTGAAAACAATGAGCCTTTCCCCAAGCTGAGATTTCCTCTTAACATTTGCATTCAACGTGTAGTTAAGATGGGCTTAAACTGTTGCACAAGAATAAGTTGGCGTTGGACTGGAAATTTTCTTTCTTTCTGGAGGCAACTTGCAGGCTCTTGCTGATGGTGGTCCACTAAAAGCTATCATGGTTATGCATTTCTTTTCCTTAGATCTCACCTTTGAGATCCGTGACTCTTCGACCAAATATCTTTGAGGTTAGCTTGACCCTTGATAAGTGCTTTTTAAGTGCTTTGATCAACTGATATTCTTCCCACCCCACCCCACCCCATGGAATCCTGCCTGGCCCTTGAGAATGACGTATCCATCTCTCTTCCAAGCTCCTGTTAACACCTGCCTTTGGGCATAAGCCACAGTGAATAGCTTTTTACATTGGACACAATCCACTGGAGAAGTTCTTCTGATCATGTCCCATTTTTAAATCAATGGAAGCAGGGAGAAGGCACAGCCAATTCCATTAATAATAATAATAAAAGATCCCAAATGGAACACACAAGCCCACCTTGACAAAAGCACAAAGTAGACATTGCGGAAAGTCCCATAGGTCCAGGGTCTTACAGCTCTTTTCCACCGTCATTTGCTAAACCTGCAGATGCCAGAGCTCACTCTACTATTATGCTACAGTCCCAAGACAGAAAATAACTGCTGTTGGTAACAATAACTGAGGATAGCGGTGATTGCTGTGATTTTGTTCATCGCAGTGCTTGGCAGAGACCAAAGGGTATGACCTCAATTTTACCTGATACTGAACTCCCAGCCTTCAGGCACGCAGTAACACAATGAGCAATGTGATAACTCTAAAGGTTATTTCACAATCATCAACTTAAGCCTCGCAATGAATAGGCAGGTTGACATTCCATTGTTAGCACATCATGTTCAACTTTTTTACTCTTAAACAAATCCCACTGTAGTGCGCTGCACCTGATACGTCTTTCTATACGCGCATATTCAACATTGTTCCTGGAACCGTCTCCCTAATGGCTGCTTTAGAACTCTCTCTGGATTCAGTTAATGCAGTTTAAGAATAATAACATGGATATTATGTCAGTCAAGGCTGACAGGCTGAATTTATGGGTGAGTCACAACCCTTTTGCGTTAAGACTCTGCGGCTAAGCCGCAAAACCTTCCCCAAGCGCTATAAGTTGCGTTTAGATATCAGATTGAACAAAGTGGCCTATGAAGTCTCATATAGTTACACTGACTCCTATTGGCTGCTGTGAGAGCCTGGAATAGATTAACTATCCATCCATTGGCTCCAGCTCTACAGTTTCGTGGTATCATGGGAGTCATTGATGTTAACTAAGTTGGTCTTTGGAGGCTGTAATCCTAAACTTGCTCACTGATCCCAAAGACATTGACTTCAGTGGGACTTAATATGGTTGTGCTGTGAAGCTGCAATCCAAACTGTGTTTACCATGGAGTAGGTGCCATTGAACACAGCGGGCTTTGCAACGTGCTGATGACCAAACTGTAAATCTGAATGCTGTTGGGGAAATGAACAGTTTCTTTTTCAGATACCCGTCAAGACACGAGGCAGGGCAAATGTGAAATTCTATGTAGTGTGGCTCTTCATCAGAGATTAGAGGTGTGATCTTTCTTTTTCTCCCTTTGTGCAACATAGGGGCAAGGGTGGTGTCTCCATTAACATGACTGTGGAGAGGAGTTGAATGGAAGTGACCATTCCACGTCAAAGACAGCCCAACCCTATAGGTGATATCCAGAGTAAAGCCATTGAAATAAATGGGCTTATGTCTTCTCGGAAGTAAGCACAAGTGCCTTATTTCCAGATAGGCATGCGTAGGATTGCACTCTTTGACACTACAACTGGAATTTTCCCTCATTTCCATATGGCAACAAAGAATATTGTGTGATCAGAATGAATCTGTAAGTACTTTAAGTAAGAGAGCCAGTTTGGTGTAGTGGTTAAGCGCGGTAGACTCGTAATCTGGTGAACCGGGTTCGCTTCCCTGCTCCTCCACATGCAGCTGCTGGGTGACCTTGGGCTAGTCACACTTCTCTGAAGTCTCTCAGCCTCACTCACCTCACAGAGTGTTTGTTGTGGGGGAGGAAGGGAAAGGAGAATGTTAGCCGCTTTGAGACTCCTTAGGGTAGTGATAAAGCGGGATATCAAATCCAAACTCTTCTTCTTCTTCTTTGCTGTGGCATGCGACTGCATGGCAGAGTCAGCCCCTTTTCCTGTTATGGGGGGGGGGGGGAACCCTAGCCTTGAAGGTGGTTCAGCTATGATAGGAGTCAGCTTGAATATCTTTGAAATGTCTGGTTTAAAGGGACTGTCTGTAAACATGCCTTCTAAGTCAGGTGGGGGAACCTCTGGTGCAGCAGGGCCAAAGGCTGCCCTGGACTTTCCCAAGACCTGCCCCTTCCTACTGCTGCTCCAGTGGAGGCTGGTGCTCCCTGGGACTGGTGGGGCAGAAAGCAGGGAACCCCAGAGTCGGTGAAGCCAGAGTCAATAGCAGGTAGAGTTAACTGACCGATTCTAGTCATCGTCCCCATCTTCTACCCTTCTACAATGGCAATATCAAGACTAGCAAGAAAGGAGCTGACAGGCCGTGCCACTCCCTGGATGGTAGGTGGTAGCTGAAGGCAGACCAAGGCTGGTAGGACAGTGTCCCACTCAGAGCCGTCTTTCCCATTGGTCTTAGTGGTTCGTTGCGCCAGGGCGTCAGCCTCTCAGGGGCGCCCTAGCGAGTGGGGGAACTGCGCGGCTTTGCCGGCATCCTCCCCTTTCCCTGCACGCCCGCCAGCTGCGCCCCACCAGCTATATGGCTGGCAGGCGTGCAGCTTCCTTCCCAATCCTCTGGAGGAGGAGAGCAATCCTCGCAGAGGCTTAGGATGGAAGCTGTTTTCCTCCCAAGCCTCTGCATCTGCTAAAGACGGCCCTGCTCCCAGTCGCTGTCCTC
Source organism: Zootoca vivipara (assembly GCF_965207765.1). NCBI lineage: Eukaryota > Metazoa > Chordata > Lepidosauria > Squamata > Lacertidae > Zootoca > Zootoca vivipara. The sequence continues at coordinate 6,452,896 of NC_142588.1, read as the reverse complement.
CTCCTGCCTCTTGGCGAGAGGCGGCATGCAGCCTTCCCGGGCTGCCTTCTTGGCCACCCCAATGCTGAAAAGCATCTCCGTCAGCATGTTTTCCTGCTTGGTCGCCGCCACCATGCCGGGGATCAGGGTGGTGGGGGAGGCAGAGGGCATTTTCCCACTACCCCCTCCCTTGTTTTGGAGTTGCCGGGGGGTGCCCTGGAGGGATCTTTGCACCACGATGCCAGATAAGCTTAAGAGGGCCCTGGCCCTACATGCCCGAATGGACCAACCTCCACTGCCCCTGTGCTGTGATATTGAGCGTTTTTGCCTGGTTGGAACACGTCCTTGACCTGTGATGATTTCTCATTTGCCAGGTGGAGAAGGGGAAGATTGGGTGTCTGTTTCAAGTGCAAGTAGATAAATAGGGACTGCTCCGACGGGAAGGTAAACAGCATTTCCGTGTGCTGCTCTCGTTCGCCAGAAGCGACTTAGTCATGCTGGCCACATGACCCGGAAGCTGTCTGTGGACAAATGCCGGTTCCCTCGGCCTATAGAGCAGGATGAGCACCGCAACCCCAGAGTCGGACACGACTGGACCTGATGGTCAGAGTACCTTTACCTGAAACCTCTGGCTTTTGCATGGATGGAATGTAACCCACTGTACAAAGGGGAGGCTCACATCCATTGCACTGGCCACTTTTTGCCTCTGGGTCCCCACCATTGGCATGCAGCCCCCACGAGGGAGTGTGGTCCTCAGGGTGAAAAAGGCCCTTGTTAAGCATTGCCGTCGCCGCCACCCCTCACCATATCATTGCTGTTTTTTTCATGATCTCTCCAAAAGGGATTCTCAGAAAAATGCTTAACAGAAATATTAAAGACTTAATCCAAAAGCAGAAGCCCCTTTTTGAGTTGTGTCTGATAAAGAACGTGAATGAGTTGGGCCATACAGAAAACAGTGGCTCTTTTTCTCTCCGTCTCAGACCATGGATCTCATTAAGCCTTGGCGATGGAGGGAGCAGGGATTTCCTCTGGCTTGATGTCCCGTGGGCACCATTGACAAAACAACCGCCAGTCTCTTGAGAGAAGCTCTCGAGGTCTCCCTCCTGCTTTTAGGAGATGGAGCAACAAATTGGAATCTGATGGGGATCCAACTCCAACAGCAGCCAAGTCTGCAATGGATAAAGAGGGAGACTCACTTGGCCCCAATATCGCTGAGCAGCTGCCTTGTGTATAAAGGAGGCCTAGTGTGTTGTGTTCTAAGGAGATTGTGTTTTTAAATAAATAGACAAAAGGGAGATGCACCCAAAGGACAAATATCTTCAGTAAACAAAAATTGCTCAACAGAGGAAGAAATGTTCATTCTGTAGCCATTTTCAGAATTTGCTGAAAGCAGGCAAGTGCCTCTTTGGATTTATTCATTTATTTATTTGCTGGTTCATATTTTTCTCATGTACCTGAAGGTACCTCCTCTTCTTCCCGTTCAAAGGCTCTTGCTCAGGTGAGCCAGCCGAGATGTGCTCGCCTTAAGCTCATTTCTCCCTTTCCTTCCTGTCCTAAATGCTGCATATCGAAACGGTTGTCCATTGCCTCTGTTGACTCAGTTGTTCTGTCTAAGGAATTTTGTGTGGATGGCCAGCAGCCAGCTGGAAAGTCACATCTTAGGACCCATAAAGTAGGTGGGCTGGATACAAAAGCAATGCCCTCATTGGTTGGGCTGTAGCATCAAATGGTAGCTTGCATGTGCAAATACCCATCACTGGCTAATTGCTATCCATGAAATGTTCCTATTGCTCAGGGTCAGCTCAAGGACAATGGTTTTCCATGGAGAAAACAGTCTGTTTCGGAAGTGTGCAGCCTTGATGTTTGCTGAGCACATAGAAGGAGGAGAAGTACCGTGTTCACCTCTTGCACATGTGCATGCCAAACATTTGCTGAACTTGCAGAGGCTGGTTGTGTGCACAGCAGAGAACATGCGGGGGTGGGGTGTGTGTGTGGACTTCTGAAAATGCCCAAGAAACTTGGCTGAAAGTTAGCAAGGGCTGAGCCATTAATCGATGAGAATTCAAATGACAAAAATGCATGTGCTACCTACTGTCAGTTATGTACTGGAACACGTGACAATTCCCGATGGAGGGCTTTGCTCATGTAAAAACACGCTGATTCCTAGACCATCCCTGGGCCGGATTGAGATGGTGATTGGGCCGGATCTGGCCCCCGGGCCTTAGTTTGCCTACCCATGAGCAAGCATGTCTAGCTCCTTTGGGTCCATCTGAAATTTTTTTGAGTATATCATAAAATATTTTCCGTTGAGAATAATGCTTTAAGCCATCCTTCATTTAAAAACAATACAAATCTTACTTTACCAAAGAAGATGACATTTTATTTTTCTTTACAGATTTCTTTTGGATTGTTGAAAGAAAGGAGAAGTGCAAGAAAAAAAATCCGGAGAAATGATTGCAACAAGATCTCTCAAAACCCAACATCTTTGTATGATGTTCTGCTTGGGAATGATACTCTTGCCAGTGTCCGTAACATCTAAACAAAATGTCCCGAGACTTAAACTCTCCTATAAAGGTAAACATTTTAAGTGACTTTTCAGTGTTATTATTCCTGCTTTGTTGTAACATTGCCAACAAATATTTTCAGTTATTTGGGTCCCCCCCCCTGAAAAGTAACTCAATTGTTGTCATTCTTTTAGAAAATGGTAAATAGCAACATAATATATTTTAAACATCTAGACCAAAACAAAACTTTGAGTGATAATGTTTGTATGTTTGTGAGGGTGGTGGTTGAGTGGAAAAGTCTGGCAACTGAAATGAAGACATTCAGATTAGTTTTATGACTCTCTAGCTGATAAAAAATGATTAAAACAATAAATGTTTACATGGTAAATAAGAGTGTGTTGCATGCTTTAATGTGAACAACATGGCAAGAAAAATGGGAACAAGAGAATAAGCCAGTCTCTTCACTTCACTGAATAAGTGCCTTTAACATTTGGTAATATATTGAGAATCCTCTATGGCAATTGTTTAGTTTAGAATTTTAACAAGGAGAAATGTAAAGTACTACACTAGGGCAAAAAAGAGAGAAAAAGTAAGGCACGAATATAGGATGGGTGACACCTGGCTTGAGAGCAGTACATGTGAAAAAGATGTAGGAGGCTTGGTAGACCACAAACTTGACATGAGTCAACAGTGTGATGCAACAGCTAAAAAAGCCAATGCAATTCTGGGCTGCATCAATAGGAGTATAGCATCTAGATCAAGGGAAGTAATAGTACCACTGTATTCTGCTCTGGTCAGACCTCACCTAAACATTAGGAAGAACTTCCTGACAGTAAGAGCTGTTCGACAGTGGAATTTGCTGCCAAGGAGTGTGGTGGAGTCTCCTTCTTTGAAGGTCTTTAAGCGGAGGCTTGACAGCCATCTGTCAGGAATGCTTTGATTCCAACAGCAATGCTTTGGTGGAATCTTCTTTCTTGTAAGATTGCTGGGAGATTGCTGGGGGGCCAGAGATCAACCAGGATCTACCAGGAAGACCCCGTGATCTACCAGTAGATCACGATCTACCTGTTGGACATGCCTGAATCGCAGAGCCAATGACAAAATATGCCCACAGTCGGGCTTCTCCAGCAGCGTATAACTAAGAGAGTAGCAATGCATCATGTGAGAATGGGAGTATTACAGCTCAAGGATACAAGATTGCCCCTCATTTCATCTGTGATATGTGGGAAGGCATGCTGCTGTGTTTGTTATAATCAAGGCTGAGAAGGGGGAAAAGAAACCAGGCACCAGGTTGACTGGATGCCTAAATATTTCATGCAGGTGGCTAGGAACTGAGAATCTCACTGTCAGCTGTACATACGGAGGATGTTGTTGAATTTGATGCTGCCTCTGGATTCTTTCTTTGCAATGTGATGTTGGTGCCTAGAAATCTAAGACATTTTCCCAGCCCTGCTTAGCATCTCACTCAACAGGTTACTTTCTTGATAAGGGAGGAAATAATCTTCTGATTGCAAGATTGCGCAACCAGCGTATCCGTTACAAGGTCAACTAATTAAAAATCTAGGGGAACAACATTTCCCTTTGGATTGCTGAAGGTCTGCTCAGTTTATAACCTGCTAACCCCAGTGCAGCCCATAAGCCATGGAGTGTCACCTTGTGGCATGGCAATCCCGCCAGGTGTATGTAGATTGTGGCCAAGAAACCTGGTAAAAAACCTGGTGGCCATTTTTACTTCCCCTCCCACCATCCAGTGGCAGAGGAAGGGGTGCGGTGGGGGTGGTCCGCCCTGGGTGTCATCCCTGAGGGGGGGGGAGTGACATCGCCACCACACCCCCTTGGGATGCTCGCCGCAGGTGGCACCCCATGACTTTTAGAAGACATCTGAAGGCAGCCATCTTTAGGGAAGATTTTAATATTTGATGTTTTATTCTGTTTTTAATCTGTTGGGAGCTGCCCAGAATAGCTGGGGAAACCTAGCCAGATGGGTGAGGTATGTGTGTGTGTGTGTGTGTGTGTGTGTGTGTGTGTGTGTGTATGAATAAATAAATAAATAAATAAATATTAATAGAGAGGGATCCATAGGTTCTTCTTCCATGCTGATTTTGACCCTTCTTGGGTAAAGGTTGAACCATAATCATGTCTCATATTTTGAAATATGAGAAAGAGTTTGCATGGGATCAGGGGCTCAACTTGTAACCTTTCACGAGGACAGTTTCCTTTCCCTTTTTCCTTTCCTTTTATTTTTTTAAAAACACTCCTCCATTTTTAATTGCTTCAGTAACCAGGATGGCTTTGCTTTATTTGGCAGTCACACAAGAAAGATAAGCGGCTTAGGAACAGGGGAACCTGTGCGTGTCCACAGCCCGAGGTCCTCTTTGTAATAACAAATGCTTCAAACTGGATACATTTCTATTTACGATGTTTCAGGATTAATTATTTAACTTGGCTGTGTGATGTTTTCTGAACTGGGTCTGTGACTTTTTCACCAGTAATGCGAAGTCGCAGAAGAGCATTTCATCATCTCTGTAACAACAGCAACAACGACAATACTTGAAAAAGAGCCCCTCTTCTTTGTGCAGCTGTGTCTTTACTCAGAGTTTGTTCAAAAATATCCAACATTAAAGAGCTAGCCATAAATGGTTAGAAGGAACTGTTTTGAACTTGAGACAACCCGCAGAGCTTTCAGGAGAGTGGACTTTATGACTGTACTGCTCCCATAACAGAGAACTGCTTTTATTTTTAATGAATCTTCTCCTTTCTGAGAGGTCTAAAGTTCACTCTTGTAGAAGGTCATCAGGCTCTGTCCTGCTCCGCTCTGATCAAAAGAGTTAATTATTGTGGGCCCAGCAGAGGCTGGGAGGTGAAACGGTTGTGATCTTCTTGCGTGGAGAATCTCTGATGGATGTGGTAAAGCAATCGCTCCCTGACTGGCACTACTCTTCCGTTTTTGTCTTCCGTGAGCATTTACTTTTTCTGTTAGCCAGTGGGTGCTTGTTTGTCCCAGATTTGATGGGGAGCCAGGTGGGCAGGGGTCTAGGCAAATTGGCTTGGTGCCCCCTTCTTACATTTATGGACCCCTTTCAGGCTCACTGGACAGTTTGGCATGGCAGCAGCAGTCTGGCAGCAGTGCCGTTTTAATTTCCTATGATGCTCTGGACTTCCCAGCATAGTTTCCATCTAGGGCATTGTGGGAAATAAAAGGCAATCCTCGCAGACCCTGATGTGGAGGGCCCGGGGCAGCAGTTAGTGCAGGTGGGCCCTGCCGGCCTCGTGGGTCAAAATGCTCGTTTTGATTTTAGTTACCAGGGCCTTCAGCAATATAATTTCAGGTGTGCATTATAGCAGGGCCATCTTAAAAAGCAGAGACCTCACCTTGCCAACAAAGGTCCGTATAGTTAAAGCTATGGTTTTCCCAGTAGTGATGTATGGAAGTGAGAGCTGGACCATAAAGAAGGCTGATCGCCGAAGAATTGATGCTTTTGAATTATGGTGCTGGAGGAGACTCTTGAGAGTCCCATGGACTGCAAGAAGATCAAACCTATCCATTCTGAAGGAAATCAGCCCTGAGTGCTCACTGGAAGCACAGATCCTGAAGCTGAGGCTCCAATACTTTTGGCCACCTCATGAGAAGAGAAGACTCCCTGGAGAAGCCCCTGATGTTGGGAAAGATGGAGGGCACAAGGAGAAGGGGACAACAGAGGATGAGATGGTTGGACAGTGTTCTCGAAGCCACCAACATCAGCTACGAACATGAGTTTGACCAAACTGCGGGAGGCAGCGGAAGACAGGAGTGCCTGGCGTGCTCTGGTCCATGGGGTCACGAAGAGTCGGACACGACTAAACGACTAAACAACAACAATTCTAGCAGGGCATGATGGGATGTAGATGAATTTATAGGCCCTTTGTAGCCATCCTGTGAGTCTCTTTCTTGTGTGTACTCTGCTACATCAAACCTCTGTATTATTTACAGAGGGCCTTGCCCAAAATGCAACATTGCTGTCATTCACAAGGGTGGAATCAGCAATGGCAGCCCCCCTGTCTGTCAACACCACCACCTTCCCTACCACAGGGAATCTGATCATGGATCCCACAGTCACAGAGAAGGCTTTGGATAGTGGTCTGAAGGCCATTCTTGAATGACATCACTTTTTCATCATGGCAAACAAGCAGGGAAATTAGAGTGGGATGTTTAGCTAGTTGAGGGAGGGAGGAGTCTCTGAGCCATGTTTTCCTATGATTAAACCTAGCGATTGTACTAAAATCAAGTCTGCTGAATGCCGGGTGCGAGTGGGGGCACAGCAATTGAGGTGTTGGGTTAAGACCGGAGAGACACAGGTTCAAATCCCCACTTGGTGATGAAGCTCAATGGGGTAACTTGTCACCAACTTTCAGCCTAGCCTACCTCACAGGGTTGTTGTGAGGGAAAAGGTGGGTTTTTAAGTCCAATAACAAATAAATAGGTATAAGTTACATACTTAAAAACAAAGCAAAGCTGAGATGCGTCATAGCTAGAGATCTTTACCTCCCTCTGTGACTGTGATTCCAGTTTCCCTGCAAGTGAAGGAACGGCAACGGGGGGTTGACTTGAAGAGTTACAGAGGTTGAAGGCTGCTGATGAAATAAGCAGCCAAGCAAATAAGATGGAGTTATGTTCTGCTCACAATTATTTGTTTGAAACCAGCAGAACAAGGACTGTTTACAGCAGGCAAGGGGGTCTCTTCTCTCCACTCTATTTCTTACATGACGATGCTCATGCTTTGCAAATGGTACAAAGCCCAAGCTTTCCCAAAGAAGCAACAGATTCTCTTGGATGTCGGTGGACCTTAATCATCTCTTGATAACTTGGATCATTATGAGCTCATTCTAAATTCTTTGGAAAAAATGGACTTTAAGAGGAAACATGATTCCATGAAGCTGCCTTCTTTTTAGTAAGAATGATTAGTCAGAGTAACTGGGGGCAAATACTATCCTTGATACTTTGCCAAAATGTAGCGTGTTTTGCTGACCAAGTTTTTTTTTTAAATCCAAGCAGTACCGGGCTGTCTAATTTTTCAAGCTGTTTCAAGCACAGGTGTCTCCTAAAAATTAAATGACTAAATCATTGTGTTCAATAGATGATGCTTCCGATATCTTGTGAAGGTGCATTTGGCATCTTTCTTTAAAATTGTGTTAGTGTGAGGGAGGCAGGGAGGGAGGGAGGGAGGAAGAGAGAGAGAAAATCTGTTCTTCAAACTTGAAAAGGATGAGTGGGTCATAAATCTATACATATACCCAAGTTTCACTGAGCTGAAGTTTTGTCTGGAAACATTGAACATTGTCTCGGTTCCAACAAAGCACACAACTAGCTGTGTGTGCCCAAAGAGAATATTAGCTTGTGGCGCTGTGAGTTAAACCACAGTCTAGGGCTTGCTGATCAGAAGGTCGGCGGTTCGAATCCCTGCAATGGGGTGAGCTCCCGTTGCTCGGTCCCAGCTCCTGCCCACCTAGCAGTTTGAAAGCACATCAAAGTGCAAGTAGATAAATAGGGACCGCTCCGGCGGGAAGGTAAACGGCGTTTCCGTGCGCTGCTCTGGTTCGCCAGAAGCAGCTTTGTCATGCTGGCCACATGACCCTGAAGCTGTCTTTTCATGATCACCATGATTGTGGACTATAGGTCACAACCAAGCAGAACTGCTATGTGCTGCTCAAAGGTCATTAGGATGATTGTACTGAGCAGAAGGAAACGTGGATCTGGGCTTTATTCCTCCATCATTCAGCTCATTCATTTTAACTGTGCACCATCCCTTGACATTTGCATTGTCTGTCTAAAGACAAAACAATGCAACAGTCTTCTGGAATGCATGTTTGAAAGGCATTCCCTCCATTTCTTGTAAGCCTGAAATAACTGTATTCCAATAATGTGTATACTGCTCATCCATTCCAAATTTTGTTGATGAGAGGGAAATAGTAGGCTTTGGGTCATTTCGTGAAGTATGAAAGCCAGACCCACAGACGATCCACCCCATGCCAAGATTCAAGTGTTATGTTTTAGTTTGTAAGTGAAAATGAGTTGCTTTATTTCCCATCCTCATTTGTCTACATCACAGAGCCTGACGTGATTTGATATGAATCAGCGTCTGTGCCCAGGAGAATGACTGGAGGCTAAAACAGCAATGGGTTTGTTGAAATACACTACCCTGTAGAGGTTCATTAATCTTTTCATGTGCTCAAACCTAACCGCTGCAAATTATACCTGATAACAGCATTGAAATCCTAGTGCTGTTAACCCCCCCCTTACTGTACAGTCTGCCAACTCGACATTAGTTTCGCATTGCTTTTAAAAAAACAGATTTCTTTCAAATGTCAGGACTCTGAGCTGGCATTCTCACTGGCCTGCTCTGTAAATTACTGTCATTGGTCCCAACCACTTTAGGGATGACAACTGAACATTAGCTAATTCACTGTAGTGTTAGATAATGACTGGAAGGGTCAATAGACTGGTTCCCTGGATCCCTCTAGAAGTTGTTGAACTCTAAGCTCTCATCAACCCCAGCTGGTATGGCCAATGGTCAGGGATGATTCCTTGTACAGTCATACCTCGGGTTAAGTACACTTCAGGTTGCGTACTTTCAGGTTAAGTACGCGACGGACCCGGAAGTGTTTACTTCCGGGTTCCGCTGCGCGCACATGTGCAGAAGCGTTCTGCGCACTTTGCGTATGCGCAGAAGAGCTCCATCAGCACTTCGTGCACGCACACTATCCTCGCTCAGGTTAAGTACTTTTCGGGGTGCGGATGGCACCCCGGAACCAATTAAGTACTTAACCTGAGGTACCACTGTACAAACCAGTATGGATTTATTTTACCAAGGACATGTATGCATTTCTTAATGCTGTCTTCCATTTTTCAAATCACCTCCCCAGTAGTCTGCACTCTGCAGTCTTCTTGCGTGACTGCTCTTTAGTCAAAGCTCAAGGGAAACCGTCACGAGGCAGCTCCTCTCGGTTCCAGGGAGCTTTTTTTCAGATCAGGAAGCAGGGGCAGCTGGGGAGGCTGCAGGGTGCTGGAGAAGCAATGCTTTAATGGAAAGAAGGAAAGACAACTTGGGCACCTTGTAATTGTAGGGTAAGCTCAACCCCCACTCTACAAAGCCTCTTTTGCAGACGTCTGCAACTTTCCAGAAACCGGAGGACAGGCGCAGCATTTGTCTATTCCAAGCAGAGATTCAAAAGGTTCAGCCTTTGGGATCTCAAGTTCAAAGGATCTCTGGAGACAGGGCTAGGAAAGACCTGCACCAGAAATCTTGGAAAGGGCTGCAAGTAAGAACAGACCGTACTGCCTGAGATAATCTCAGTATAAGGCAGATGTGTTCATGTTCATAATTTCCTGCTGTTCGCCCTTGGATGCTTGGAACAGACAGTGCTCTGCAAGCATGGAGCTGCGATCCTCTTGGAATGTAGCAGGGCTGCAAACACACCCTTTCCTTCCAACGACCACTTCACACAAAACAGGTGTCCTTCTCAGCTTTCGTTTGCATGTCATAAAACCGCAGGAATGATCTCATCCTCGACACCATCACGCATCTGTTTTATTGGGTTTATTTCCAGTAGGCATACACAATTGCTCATGGGATGTAGCTATCACTCAGAAATATTCACCACGCATTGTGATACGCAGTACACTCTCCTGCGTGGGATTTCTACCGTTCGTCAAACTGTGTTTGAAGGAGTCCCATGGCTCTTTGGAAGCTGTCAGGGTTTTTCAGACTACTCCTGAGTAACGACCTTCCACATGCTTGTCTTTCAAAAGTCTTTATTGGTGCACATTATTTACAGTGTAGTGAGCTGTCGGTTTCATGTCTTCTCATTCCGTATCAGAATCCGGCACTGCCCCTTTTCGCGACTCTGACCAACATAAAAGCCTCGGGACAGTGAATCTCCTCCCCTTTCTCCTCCTCCTCAATACTGGTGTCGGGGGGAAGGGTCTACGGTCTGCCTTCTCCCTGTTCACCCTTCCCGCCTCTCTCTCTTACTGCCTGTGGAGCAGGGGCTCTCCAATGCTGCCAGAGCCCTGACACTCCTTCTCCGTCTCCTGACTCACCCCTTCAGACCCTGCGCTTTCATGACTGCTTGGAGACGGGCTGCTCCTGATGAGAGGGGGGGGGGGTTCTCTATAATCCCTCCCCCTTACAGAAGCTTTTCAGGAGTTCCTCAATGAGAAGATCCGTAGTAGCAGAAAGACAGCCTGCCCAGCACAGCTGCTCTCCTAAAAGGCACAACCACGAGCAAGTGTCAAGTGTGCTCTCTATTTTACGCAAAGTGGGGTTGAGCTCCAGCGGTCCTGTGAGAGTGGGAGTGGGGGCAACTTGGGGAAGTTTTGCTAGGTGTTACTGTGTAAGGAGTGAAAGAGAAACCTCCATGCAGAGATTCCGTTTTGGCTGGCCTGTCCAGAATGTGGGTTAAGGGCAGAGGGATCTTCCTTGTTCAGAGCCAGACTATCGGTTCATTCAATATTACCGACACTTTCCTAGTCCTACCTGGCAATATCAGAGATTCATCCTGAGACCCTCTTTATGCAGAGGAGATGCTATACCACTGAGGTTTCTTCCAAATAAATGGAAGACTGCCCAAGATAATATGCAAGGGTCTCTGGAGATTTTTAATCCAAGACGACATCCCTTGTTCCAAACACCTAGGCTTCTTCAGCACAACAGAGGTGAGCTTTAAACAAAAACCCTCTAGAATTCCGATGACCCACCGATGTGCTTAAAATTTACAGGACTTGGCTATCTATTTTGGGAACACCATGAGCCAAGACACAATTAATTCATGAAACGGGAGGCACATCCAGACCTCCCTTTGAAAAAAACCCAAATGGCCATTTGTCACAATTTAGCATTAAAGAGCAGGTGTTCGTGGGGAAAGCAGCAGGGGAGAAAAGTGTTTGGACATGGCATTTTAAAGCGCAGACCTTAAAGCCTAGAAATTGTAGGGCAGAAGCATAGTTTGGATGAAGATGAATGCCGAGCGTGTCTCTTGCTTAAGATCCTGAGCAGCACTTTGCTGAACCAGATAAAGATCCACCAAAGTTTAGCAACTGCAGCAGTTGGTGGTGGTCTGCCAGAACCTGACCTTGTAGACCATGGTTTAATTTTCTGGTTAAATGTTTCCAGCATAAGATCATTTACATTTTACTTTCTACATAACATTAGTAATCAGCCAGAGCAGTCTCTCTCTCACACAAGTTAACAAGCCAAAGATCAGTTCATAACAGTTCATAACCAAATGTGAGTAGCATAGTTTTTTAGGAAATACTTTCCCAACAACATTGTTTTTCTCCAAAGGCAGGGTTAATATTTAAGAGTCGTGGAAATGCTTACTGTATTTGTCCTTTAGGGTATTCCTTTCTTGCTGAATGAGAAATTCTTGTTTTTGGAAAGATGGCACACTGCCCTGATATTAATATGCATTTTTTTAAAAAACCACAGGCCCTTGATTAAGTGGGTTGAAAGAAAAGCTTAACTTCATTTTGACATGCACATCTCCATTAATGGAGGTCAGTTTTCCAACTGCTCCACAAAAGAAGATTTAGGTTTTCAGGGGTATTTACAGAATGAAGTGGATAGATGAACCCGTTTGAAACAGCCAAGGAAAGGGGAGAAAATGGCTAGTTTTTAATTCATTTTTATTTTATTTTTAGTGTCTTGGGGGGTTGGTTGGAGGGAGGGGTTTCTGGGATTTTCTGCCTACATCCCAAAATAACTGGACCACTACACTCCTGTCCTTGACGAGCATTAAGTTGGAAAGGAATTAAGAGCTACAAATGGAACTTGTTTGGCTTTGTCCTGGCCTGATGATTATCAACTTGTGGTAAGATGGAATCAAGCTCTTCCATGGGGACTGTGAGATGACCTTCCTGCTCAGATACGAAAAGAGCCATCAGTATTAGCATTCCACCAGCATTCCACCAGCTCTTGGAAGTGACACTGCTTAGACAAGCATTTCTCTGATGTCTTGACTAGAGTTTCCCACTCTTTCTCAATTGTTATGGTGTTCCAATGGGCTTGTTTACTATATATTTAAAATATGATGTTTTAATGTAGTTTTTTTCACTCTGTATTGCTGTGCATTACAGGTAGGTCTGTTTCTTATAATTGGATTTATTCTTTTTATTTTGCTGCCAGCTTTTATTTCCTTGTAAATGGTATTGTTATTTGTTCTAATAATAATAATAATAATAGATGGCCCTAGTGTCAGAGCTGACTTGGCGGAGCTCTGTAGGAAACGGTTAGCCCAGCAGGAAACCAGAGTCTTGAGAGATTTGTATCCTCAGTGCCAACTTCTGGTCTTCTGCCGGGGCGCTGTTTGCGACGGAGATTTCTGGCAGCAAAGTGGGCACTCCAATGTCAGCTCTAGATTTTCCACCAGCTCTGTGGCTGCCTTTGCTCTGGAGGCAAAGTAGGGGGATCAGGGCAGAGCTTGAGACAGAGACAGAATCATTCGTGGAGAAGACAGGCAAACTACAACATAAGAGAAGAAGTGTGCATGCACATGAAAGCTCATACTAATAACAAACTTAGTTGGTCTCTAAGGTGCTACTGGAAGGAATTTTTTTTTGTTTTGTTACACATGAGAGGAGGCCCTTTGACTGCATTGGATTACAGCAGCTTCTTACAGGTCCTCGGTTGTACTGGGGGTTCTCTGCTGTTGTGGGCAAAATTGGCTGAGAAAGACTTTTGAGGACACTAATGCACACATAAATTTTGTCCAAAGCATTTGCATTTTGTTCCCAGTTTGTCTTATTTATGAATTTGCTTGCATATTTGTTTATTAAAACAAAAACAAGTCCCAGAAGCATGACTCTAGAGACTGTTGAAGCTGGCTTGCAATAAGCACAACTTCATTTAAAGGAGATGTTTACTTTTGTTTACTTTTGACATCTCGTATATAAAGTCACACGTAGAGCATTCCAAACAATATCAGCATTATCAGTTATAGATTCAATAATATGAATGGTAAATGTCCGTTTATAAAATAATTCTAATTAACACATTAATCAAATGATTTATTGCAGAGCACAAGATGTTTGGATCGTGTTTGACCCTGTAAAAAGTAAATAACAGCTTGTCACTCTGCCATGAATTTAGGATGTGGCCGCAAACATTCATAAAAAAACCATTACAGTCACTAACAATAATAGATAAGATACAGTTGCAAAGAGAAAAAGCAAGTAATTCTCAAAACAAGGAACTAACAAGGTTGCCCCAGAAAAATCTCAAGTAGAACTACAAAAATGCAATGCCCAGTGGAATAAAGCAGTTCTCATTGGCCTCTCACAACCCTCTAGGGTGCTACCTCCCCCCCCAAAAAACCCTTACTTCTTGTGTTGATTAACTACCATCTGACAATGCTGGGATAAGGAGGAAGGCCAGGGAGATCTCTGTATTGGAAAGGTATAAAACATTTACATGTCTACATGGTGTTCGGGTGCATAGATCACTGAAACGTGACCATTGCTCAGAATGTTTTTAAAAGTTGTTGCCTTCATGAATCAAACAGTAGCATCATTTGCTAAACACATGGACGTTTGATGGCTCTTGCAAGCAATGTACCATTCAGGAAAGGAAATTAATCCAAAACTATGCAGTTGGCTGGGTAGTTGCAGCACTGAGTTCCCTCTCAGGTTGCTCAAATCCACAGTCTACATCCTAATCTACATTATTCATTTACTTTCTTTTATTTAACACACACACACACACACACACACACACACAATAAAAGAAAACATTAAAATTGTCAACAAAATATTGTTAAAGCAGGTATTTGAGAAGCATTCAAAAACTAAATAAAAATTCCTTCCAGTAGCACCTTAGAGACCAACTAAGTTTGTCGCAGTGGCGCTATGGATTAAACCACTGAGCCTAGGGCTTGCTGATCAGAAGGTCGGCAGTTTGAATCCCCTCGACGGGGTGAGCTCCTGTTGCTTGGTCCCAGCTCCTGCCAACCTAGCAGTTTGAAAGTACATCAAAGTGCAAGTAGATAAATAGGTACCACTACAGAGGAAGGTAAACGGCGTTTCCGTGTGCTGCTCTGGTTTGCCAGAAGTGGCTTTGTCATGCTGGCCACATGACCTGGAAGCTGTACGCCGGCTCCCTCAGCCAATAACGCGAGATGAGTGCCGCAACCCCAAAGTCGGTCATGACTGGACCTAATGGTCAGGGGTCCCTTTACCTTTTAAGTTTTGGTATGAGCTTTCGTGTGCATGCACACTTCTTCAGATACCACACGAAAGCTCATACCAATGACAAACTTAGTTGGTCTCTAAGGTGCTACTGGAAGGAATTTTTTTTATTTAGTTTTGACTATGTCAGACCAACACGGCTACCTACCTGTAATTCAAAAACTAATTCATATCAACTGCAAGCTAAAAACATATTTTAAAACTGCATGTAACTTCTGCATGTCTGGATAGGCTTGTTTAAACAAAAAAATTCTAAGCAGGAGCCAGAAACAGTAGAACAAAAGTCCCTGCCTCATTTCAATGTTGATATATTGATATTATTGCAGATGTGGAACGAATATCATGTGGCAGATACAACAGTGCCAATTGTACCCATGTCAAGTGGGCTCACATTGGGGTAGGATAATTGTGTGGTGATACCCCGATCCCTCCCAGAATAAATAAAGACACAGGACACATTGCATAAGCTTAATGGGCGTAAAAGGCCACCACTTTATTGATTACGGATGTAGAGAGGTATTGGCTTAGGCATTGGATCTAACCGTCTATATCTGACCCCAGCCCACTCTGCTGGCAGTCTGTGAAGGGTTAAGCACCGTTGGGTGAGCCCTGCGATGCAGATCAACTAGGAACTCACCCTGGGGCCACCGCCATGGGGCGTGCCTTAGGCCCTCACCTACCACGGCTTTGGACGTGGCCACGCCCCCAGACTCCTTAAGGGAGTACCCTTCAGCCTTTTGGGGGAGGTGATGGCAGCAACCTCCCCCACACACACCTGTACCCTTTCAGAGATAATCCAATGCCTACCGCCAAAAACCAAAGTTGTGACGAGTTGTTACGAGGTAGGTGAAAACCACCAGGCCACAGCCAATTTGCCAAGTGGGGAAATTCCTACCAGGCCCCTCCTCAACGGCGACCAACCGAGGTCCACAGCAATGTCAAGAGGAGAGCCCTGCCTAAAGGGAGGGTGGGCGGAAAAAACGAAGCGGCTGGGGGTCAGGAAAGAAAGACTGAACCCCCGGCTGCACGCTCACTTAAATCGGCGAGCCACGCCCCCCTGGAGTGTCCAGATTGGACGCGCCAAGGGAGCGCCATGTCCGGGATCCAGCCAATGGGCTGGGAGGATGGCAACCATCCCCCCCAGCACATGCTCGGGCTCGTGGTGCCCACAATCTCCCCTCCTCCTACGGCGGAAGGGACTTTCCATAAGCCCACTGGTACCAAACTGTTCACCACCTTGAACTTGGCTCAGCAGCCTCAGATAGAGGAAGCTCTGGTGTGCTACCGCCCACCCCACCGTCCTATAGCAAGAAATGTTGCATGCTCCTGTTATCTTAACCAGTGAAGATCGTGTTGGGTGCATCTGTTTACAGAAGACACCAATAAGCCGTTTGTATACATTTTTGGTGATAAAGATGTTCTTCATTCTCTCATAGACTTGCTGCTTTCCAACAGCTGCGTTCCGTTCCTGGGCTCGTCGGAGGGGCTGGACTTCCGAACTGTGCTTCTCGATGAGGAAAGGGGTCGGCTGCTTCTCGGCGCTAAGGACCACATTTTTCTGCTCAGCCTGGTTGATTTAAACAAAAATGTAAAGAAGGTCAGTTTATAAGAGGATATATGTGTGTTCGTTTCAGCTGATAAGTTTGTTTTTAGCCGCTCTGTTCCTGCTTGCGTTGGACAAAGAGTGAACATCGTTTGTCATGCACCATCACAAGGATTTAATAGCTTCCCCTCCCACTGCTAACGTGGCTTGCTTTTAATAAACTGGATTTGTCAGCATGCATGGCCTCTTGTACAGTAATATAACATGACAAATATCGATTGGACTTCTGCCCCCTATCTGGCTGGAATGTAAGCAAATGGCAACATCTCTCCTTCCATCTTGTGTTATGACAACCACGTCCAAGCAAAGGCAGTCTGCACTTAGCCCAAGTTCTCATCTCAATTATACCTACTGACCTGTGTGCAGGTTTCATCAGCCAAAAAGTTTGACCCTTTACAGTAGGCTCTCAGAGTTTTACAGAAACAGTTTAGAAACATTGCCAACATGTGTGTGTGTTCATGCTCACATCCCGGGAGTGTTTCCCGCATCGTCTATTCCCAGAGCTCAAAAGTTTTTAATGATGGACCTCCCACAGACAATAATCAAAATTAAGGCTCCTGAAACATTACCTTTCATAGAGCAGAAGCTGGAATATATTTAAAAGATACTCTTAGCACCATTGCTTCGCTTTGGCCCAAATTGAAACCCCCAGTTTCAATACCTTCTAAGGGTGTTTGTGGAATAATATTTCTGTGAGTTCCAAGGCAGAGTGGCCTCAGTCTCACCTCCCAGATTCATGAGTAGATTGGAACATAATTACGGTATCCTTTAGATTCCACATGACTCTCTTTTAAAAAACAAAGCAAAAGCTGCTTTTGCATTTACAAGGTACTTTAAAAAAACAAACCTTATTTAAAAACAATTAGCAAACATAAAGTGTTGTCTTTCAAGATGAATACATGCAGATGTTGTATCTTGCATGCAGTCCTACACAAGACACATTTTCAAATAAAATATAGTTAGAAATGCGTGCATTGAGCTAAAATACTATTTAAATACACATTTTGTGATATGATATATGTTTTTTTCACTTTGTGATAAAATTAATATACAGGCACACATGCAAAATTTGCAAATATCCCCAATATAATACTCCTAATCGATTAGAGTTTCCCCCCTCCTTCATAGAGTGATCAAATCAGTTGCGGGTTCAGATCCCGAGACCTCCCCAATAAATAGAGACACATTTGACTCAAATTTTTGTTTTGGTTTTTGGCAGAATTTAGGCCACAGCTTTATTGATTGCAGATAAGTGAGTGGTTGCATAGGCTCTGGTTCAACTAGCTCCCTACGCCCACGGTAGGTAGTGCTGACCCAGGGCGAACCATAGGACAGCCAAGGGTAAACACCTGGGGAAGGTCAAGAGTCTGAGAGCAGACTCTGTCCACTCCCCAAATGCTCCTCGGGACTCGGGCACAGGCACAACCCCCTACCAGGGGTTGACCAAACCAATTTGAGTCCTTGGATTCCTTTAAAAGAATACCCTTCACATAAGGATCGGCACAGCTCCACATCCCTATCCACCTTCAACCAGTGCCTATCTGCAACCTTACAAATTGTGACAATTTGCCACATGGCAAGCGAAACCCAAATGGCAACAGCCAATCAGCCAAGTGGGGAGATTCCTACCGGGCCCCTGTCCCACCGACAGATGACACACAATGGCATAGCAAGGTCAATTGCTGAAAAAACCCTAAATATAGGGAGAGGTGGATGAGTGTTCCGATGCACAAGCGAAAAGAGGAAGCTCTACGACACATGCATTGGTATAAATAGATCCCTTGAACCGTTTGCCTTCTTTCTCATTGGCCAAATTGAACCCAGCAACGAGGGACCACCAATCGGGCGTTGTGGCTATCCAAACGACCCCACCCACAACCTTGGGTTAGTCACGTTGATCTCACCGCAACACGTTTCCCCCTGTGAGGAGGACACGATTAATCACATAAGGAACATTCATATTTATCTACATGCAGACATCACTGAAGGCATTTAGAGTGAAGGCAATGCTTCTTAGATTGACCACATAGATTATCCCAGCCAATCAGCAATTGATGAAGTCCATTTAATGGTGCTTAAGTGTGTATAGGATCACAGCCTTGTAGCACAATCGTATGCATGTCTACTCAGAGGTATGTCCCATTGAGAGCATTAGGATTTTCTCCCATGCATATCATTGCAGCCTTAATCTTAGAAGCTTGAATAATGTTCCATACGTACAAAAGCCGTAATGCTCTGATGAGACACAATGCCTAACAGAAAACTGAACTCATGGGTATCTGTAGTGATGGCAATCTCCTTACTTAGCTGTCAACAGCCTGAAACCGTGCAGTATGGGAACCAGATGCTTGCGTGAGAAAACTTTTGATTTGAATATAATACGTTGCAATAACTGAGACTATAATTATATATTTTGATGTAATTAAAGTATTTTTTTATGTCCGTGTGTCATAGATTTCTACTTTTTCCACAAGCATAAGAATTCAAAAGCACATTGGTTCATGTATTGATGGATATCCCAGACAATGAATGTTAAGTTATTTGATGGGAGGAGGGAAAGAGCATTTAAATCACGCACTAAGGTTGGACTTCCAATAAATTAATCTACAGGCAGCCTAGTTTTCCCGTGGCTGAAGCTGTTGACCATCCAAGCCAGTGCAGTTTGTTTATGTGCCTCTTTGTTCTTGCTTAGCCTTGCACTTTTAGAGTGAGTGAAATGAGAGTACAAACTGTCTCAGTATTTTCACAATGATCCTGTAAGGTTGTTGTTGTTTTTCTTTAGTTGTTTAGTCGTGTCCGACTCTTCGTGACCCCATGGACCAGAGCACGCCAGGCACTCCTGTCTTCCACTGCCTCCCGCAGTTTGGTCAGACTCATGTTCGTAGCTTCGAGAACCCTGTCCAACCATCTCGTCCTCTGTCGTCCCCTTCTCCTTGTGCCCTCCATCTTTCCCAACATCAGGGTCTTTTCCAGGGAGTCTTCTCTTCTCATGAGGTGGCCAAAGTATTGGAGCCTCAGCTTCAGGATCTGTCCTTCCAGGGAGCACTCAGGGTTGATTTCCTTAAGAATGGATAGGTTTGATCTTCTTGCAGTCCATGGGACTCTCAAGAGTCTCCTCCAGCACCATCAGCATTATTATCTCTATATTGTGGCTTAGCAGAGACAGAGAAGTCAGCATCTCTAGTTAAGGCTGAAACTAAATAGCGTAGCAGTTATTGGGCAGATCCACACCGCATATTCATTACATATTCAGAGCATATGACTTCCCCGAAAGAATCCTGGGAAGTGCAGCAGGGCTACAATTCCCATCCTTTGTGGCCCTCCAGATCTTGCCAGGGATGGTGGGAGCTGGAATCCTACAATATCTGGGGGCCTCTCTTGCCCTATAGCAGTGATGGCCAAACTTGGCCCTCCAGCTGTTTTGAAACTACAACTCCCATCATACCTAGCTAACAGGGTCAGTGGTCAGGGATGATGGGAATTGTAGTCCCAAAACAGCTGGAGGGCCAGGTTTGGCCATCACTGCCCTATGGCATCTAGCAGTACAAAACATGGGACAGGAGGTCGTCCTGCTTATAGTTCCTCAATCCTCAATCCACTTCACCAACTGCAGTGTTTGCAGGGCTGGGAATTGGTGTCACAAAAGAAGGTGCACAGCCGATGTTTTCAGAAGCAGCGCTGTACCCAGTTGAACCTCTAGCTCATGGCAGAGGTGAGATTTGAACCACAGTCTCTATAGCAAAACATTTGGCACACTGTAAATGTTGTCAGAACGATGCTCTGCATTTCATGTTAAAGCTGCCAAAGAGGAACACTAATTTCATTCCTGTGGCTTCTCCTTCTTCACAAAGCGTGTCTTCCCTAAAAGAGGGCACGTGTTGCGGTGGGACCTGGAGACTGACCCTCCTGTTGTGGGTGGGTATATTGGACAGCCACAACACCCGATTGGTAGGTCCAAACAGATTGAGGGACCTATATAAACCCATGCACATGACCCAGAGCTTCCTCTTTTGGTGCGTGCATCGGAACACCCGCCCACCTCTCCCTATATTTAGGGCATTTTGTGACTGACCTTGCTATGCAATCGTGTGTCGTCTGCTGTTGGGACAGGGGAATGGCAGGAATTTTCCTCACTTGGCTAATTTGCTGTTGCCATTTGGGTTTCCCCTGCCACGTAGCAAATCATCAAAATTGTAAAGTTGTGGATAGGCACTGGTTCAAGGTGGATAGGGATGCGGAGCTGTGCCGATCCCTATGTGAAGCGTATTCCGTTAAAGGAATCTAGGGACTCAACTTGGTTTGGTCAACCCCTGAGAGGGGATTGTGCCTGTGCTTGAGTCCAGGGCAGCATCTGGGGGAATGGACATAGCCTGCACCCAGGCTTTCTACCTACCTCAGGTGTTCACCCTTGGCTGACCTACGATAGAGCTCTGGGTCAGCGCTACCGATGCAACTACTCACTTTCTGCAATCAATAAAGTTGTGGCCTAAATTCTGCCCCAAAACAAACTACAATTTGAGTCAAATGTGTTTTTATTTAGGGGGCAGGTCTCTGGGTCTGAACACACAAGCGCTTGCCACTTTTTCGAGTGAGTAAACAAACATAGGAGCATATCCTGCGATCAGCTTTGGTAGCCCCTGGTCTCCCTTGGCTGTGGTTAGTGACGCGCAGGGATAAATTGCAGGTTCTGTTTACAGTTTTGCAGAAGAGCCTGCCTGCTTCTGATAAGCTTCTCTCCGAGGCTTATCATTATGGGCTATCGGTACAGAGCAGCATATTTTAATTACTATAAAAGGTAAACTGCTACTCTGAGCTCCTTTGCCTCTCTAGCGATCCCTGAGGGATCTGTGGGTGCTCCAGTTTTTTGGCAGCCACCCTACCTATTTAAAGTCCCCTGGGGCGGATTTATAGGTCTGGCTTTTGGAAGGATGGTCTCAAAGGAATCTCTGCCTGTCCGCCTTCCTCTTTAATTGCCCTTTGTAGTTGCACCCCTGGTCACGATACATGTACCATTCCTGCTGGGCTTGGTGTATATCAAACTCACTTGAAAGGCTTCAGCGCTTGAAAGGTACTCCCCAGTAGCAAATAAGTGTCAGAATGTGGTGTTTGTGCTGCGCTGTGTTTAGACTGAGCGCGGTTTGCCTTGGCTACATGCCACCCGGCCTTGCTCCAGGCTTTCCTCCGCACACACGGGGAGCTGTGTGGGCTTCAAGCGTGTCCTTTGTGTGCCTCGGAATTCAGAGTCATCTGACAAAATACGTCCCGTTACAGGTAGCCTCTGGGGACCAAAGCAGTAAATTGGAATATTAAATGCCTTCCTGCAAATGATATGAGTGTTAAATGACTTGGAAACGCAGCCATAGGATATTTAAGATGGACCCTGTGATCTGAAGTGGGAATTGGGTCTGCTGAACAAATAAGCCTGTTTTTATTGTTTAAGTCTCTGCAAATAAATCTAAATTATACAGAGTCTTCTGTTTCTATTGGAAATAGGCACGCTCATAAAGGCCATTAGAGGGTTTGCCCCGAAAAGTGTTGACCAACCCGGTGTCTAAACCAAGATCATTTATTGTACAATATTGAAATGCTGTGCTTTTAAGAACAATTTAAAAAGGACAAGTATGGTCCGTGCCTGAGGTGGTTACCCCCTATCCATATCGTGGGCTGCGTAGCTTCTAGCTTACCCACAAAATTGCTCCACAAAGTTAATGACATTACCACAATGACACAGTGGAGCATGGTTATGATATTTCTTAAGTATCATGTGAAAATAATAATAATTATCTAAGAGCATTTGAAATATTTATCTTGAGATAGTTGAACGAGACACTGCACTGCTCAGGAGGCTAAGCAAGGATAGGAGGCGTTCTAATTATTGCTGTGGAACTGTTTGCGGGATCCGCCCATGACGTCTGCTGTAATGAGTGTGCTATCAAGGAGCAACAAACTTTTGACTAGCTGCCAATGCTCAGGCTCTGTGTGTTCTGGGAGCCTCAGCCACATCTGGCCAAAGAGATAAAAAGAGGAGACCTTTCCCCAGAACCCTCTTGGGCATCAGCTGTTTTTGCCTCCCACCTGACACAGACAGAGAGAGGATACATCACTAACTATTGCTCTTTGGAGCATTGTGGGTCGGAAACATTTGTTTGGGGACAGGAAATTGTGCTTTAAACAAGAATATTGTGTAACTTCTTCGGAGCTGTGCTGGCAAGGAAGTGTTTCTCAAGAGTTTTTCAGAAGAACAATCTCTAAAATTTTCTTCATGCAAACAATTTACCAGGGATTATGTAAAGTCCTAGTAGTTTAAAAAGGTAAAGGTAAAGGGACCCCTGACCATTAAGTCCAGTCGCAGACGACTCTGGGGTTGCGATGCTCATCTCGCTTTACTGGCCGAGGGAGCCGGCGTTTGTCCCCAGACAGTTTTTCCGGGTCATGTGGCTGGCATGACTAAGCCGCTTCTGGCGAACCAGAGCAGCGCATGGAAACACCATTTACCTTCCTACCAGAGCGGTACCTATATATCCAGTTGCACTTGATGTGCTTTCAAACTGCTAGGTGGGCAGGAGCTGGGCCCAAGCAACAGGAGCTCATCCCGTCGCGGGGATTCGAACCACCGACCTTCCAATCGGCAAGCCCTAGGCTCTGTGGTTTAGACCACAGCACCACCCATGTCCCTTGGGATTTGCCCAAGGCAGACAGAAAGCTACTGCTGCTGGTTTTTCCATCACTGGTAGCAAGCAGAAAACTCTGAAATGGGGCATTTGGGGGCAGGGTGGGAGCAGTTTAGGCTCTTTGGGATCCAAACCCTGCACCTCTCCTAAGAGGCATAATTCTTGGCCCCTTTACTACAGCAGCCTGAAGCTAGAGTGATAAGAAGTTAAAAGACCTCCCCACTCCGAACACACATGGAGACCTCTTTCAAATATATGTGGTCGTAGATTTGATGCCTCCCCCCCCTCTGAATCCCATTTCTGATTACACTGTTAATGTACTTCTAGTTTCAGTTGATGGTTTAAAGCAGTTGCGTGTGAAGACCCCCAAATCCACCCCCAAAATTAAAGACACAATAGACACAGAATTTTGGTTAAGGGTTTTGGCAATAATTTTGGCCACAACTTTATTGATTCCAGCATGTGGGTGGTTGCTTAGGCATCGGTTCCAGACTACCTGAACCTGCACGGTGGCAGGAACAGGACTGACACTGGGCACCACCAGAAGTCAGTAAGGGAAAGCATCCTGGGGGAGCGAGAAGCTGGCTTCCATCTCACAGCTCACCCCAGATGCTCCCAGGGGCTCTGGCGTGGCCCTAGCCCCTTGACAGGGTTCGGACAAAAGCAAGGCGAGCCCCTGGGTTTCTTTAATGGAATTCCCTAGCAGCAGCGATGGAGGGGCAGGCACAGCCAACCACGTCCCCTCCGCAAAACATTGACCCAATGCCTAACCGCCAACCTTACAAAGTTGTGACGATTTGCTACATGGTAGGCAAAAACCAAGTGCCAACAGCCAATCACCCAAATGGCAAAATTCCTACCGGGCGCCTCCTCCAAAACAGATGACCCCCTAGACAAGCACAGCAAGGCCAACAGAGCAGCCCTAAATAAAGGGAAGGCGGGTGATCCGATGCACGTCGCAGGAAAGAGAAAGCTCCCAGCAATGTGGAGCTGCTGAAATAGCCCCTCAGTAGCCAGTAGACGACCCAACAGGCCAAATTTCTACCCCAGCAACCGAGGGGCAACCAATGGGGAGTTATGGCTATCCAAATGGTCCC
Source organism: Zootoca vivipara (assembly GCF_965207765.1). Classification (NCBI taxonomy): domain Eukaryota; kingdom Metazoa; phylum Chordata; class Lepidosauria; order Squamata; family Lacertidae; genus Zootoca; species Zootoca vivipara. The sequence continues at coordinate 6,428,825 of NC_142588.1, read as the reverse complement.
GCCCAACAACAGGGAGGCAGTTTATGGTGATCTCACCAGAACACATGCCCTCCATGATGGAGGACACGATTTATAAGACTCCATTATGAGAGATTGCTGTAAAAAAATGGAGATTAATTGTTTATTTGGCATAGATTAGGTTTCTCTAAGTAGTCAGTTTAGATGTTCTTCCAAGTGGTCATCCTGGGAGAATACTAATGGATGATTCCCATGATACTGGACATTAGCCAATACCAATGGACATTATCCTACTGAATAATCAGTTATCACTGCACTGCTATTTAAAGAATCAAGCTAAAGAATGCTCTTATATGTTTTGACATTTGGAAAGGCCTGTTTCTGATCTGAGCATTGTAAAGAAATTCTTAATAAGAGATTTTGAAGCATTAACACCACCCCAGCAGTGAGCTAGAGAGGTGAGGTCAGTGTAATTTGTATTTTCCTCCAAATATGGCTTATGGAAAATTACTGGAATTAGATTTCAAGAACAGACACACTGTGCTGCCTCGAACAAGATATTTTGTTTCACCTGCATTGGGGGTAGGGTGGGGATTGTGAGGATAAGAATGAAGGACCCTGTTCATGTTCGCTGAGGGTTCCTCAAACATGTACCACTTGAAGCGTGATAAATTCTGATAGGCAAATAAAAAGAGCTTCCTGAAGTCAGCTGCATTTGTGAGCACCTTGTGGGACAGGACCCTGAGAAGAACAGGAAGAATGGGTCACATCCAGCTTGCTGCTTTGCATGAGTTACAAGCAGGGCCGTCTTAACAATAGGTGTTAGGGGTGCGGAGCACCCGGGCACTGGGCTCTCAGGGGCGGCAGGCCGAGAGTCCGGGGCCTGAGAATTGGAGTCCGGGAAAGAGCCCACCCATCGGTTGGAGTGCTGCGGCAGGTTCTTCTGCTGCGGGCGGCTCTGCGACGCAAGTTCAGGGGCGAGCGAGCCAGTGAGGCCCTGAGGCAGGCAGGCGGCTCCGCCCTCCTGCGTGCCTGGAATTGGCATAGGGCCGTGGAGAGATCACGCTGCTTGACAGCCGGCCCAAAGCATGCTGCCCCCCCCAATAAAGGTTGACAACTCTGGGCAACTGGGGGGGGGGGCACCGGTCAGATTTTTTTGCACTCTGGCACCACATATGCTTAAGATAGCCCTTGCTACAAGGCCAGTTGGAAAGTGGGTGAAAGAGTATCTGCTTGGCTTAATGTGAATGCCTATCTGCGTAGAGATCAGTGCCTGCAAGGAGGGAGGTCTGGAAGTGAATTTTTTGCCCCAATCTTTCTTTGAGATCCTTGAAGGAAGAACAGGAATGCAGATAAGCAAAAAACAAAACACAAAACAAAAACAAAACAATAATAATAAAAACACACACAAAAAAACCCTCACCTATATAAATTGTGAAATCTTCCGATACTAAAACAACTGTTTTGAATTGATTTCAGATATATTGGCCAGCAACAAAGGACAAGGTGGATTTATGCAAACTAGCTGGGAAAGATGCACAGGTAAGTACAATACATGCAGATGGAAACTGCTTTCAGTTGTGTGGACACTGTTTAAAATCTGTTTGTTGGTTTCGGCTGCAGTTGTTGTTGTTTAGTCGTTTAGTCGTGTCTGACTCTTTGTGACCCCATGGACCAGAGCACGCCAGGCACTCCTGTCTTCCACTGCCTCCTGCAGTTTGGTCAAACTCATGTTTGTAGCTTCGAGAACACTGTCCAACCATCTCGTCCTCTGTCGTCCCCTTCTCCTTGTGCCCTCCATCTTTCCCAACATCAGGGTCTTCTACAGGGAGTCTTCTCTTCTCATGAGGTGGCCAAAGTATTGGAGCCTCAACTTCAAGATCTGTCCTTCCAGTGAGCACTCAGGGCTGATTTCCTTCAGAATGGATAGATCTGATCTTCTTGTAGTCCATGGGACTCTCAAAAGTCTCCTCCAGCACCATAATTCAAAAGCATCAATTTTTCAGCGATCAGTCTTCTTTATGGTCCAGCTCTCACTTCCATAAGGGTCACCGTCTTTAATGCCAACACTCCCTGTGGAGCATTGCTACATCCTAATGCCCTGACCTTCAAATAGAGATGCATCGAGAAGATGGGCGACCCAGTGGGTCACCAGTTGAATTGTTGGTGAAAGTAGCAGCATAGATCAGCCATAGGCAAACTCTGGCCCTCCAGATGTTTGGGACTACAATTCCCATCATTCCTAGCTAACAGGACCAGTGGTCAAGGATGATGGGAATTGTAGTCCCAAACATCTGGAGCCGGAGTGTGCCTTTGCCTGGCATAGATGATCATTCTAAAAAAGGAATCAAGTAAAAGGTCACCAATTGTTTATCACCCTCTGTGATCTATAGATGTATGTATCCATAAAGGTAAAGGGACCCGTGACCATTAGGTCCAGTTGTGACCAACTCTGGGGTTGCGGCGCTCATCTTGCATTATTGGCTGAGGGAGCCGGTATACAGCTTCCAGGTCATGTGGCCAGCATGACTAAGCCGCTTCTGGCGAACCAGAGCAGCACACGGAAACGCCGTTTACCTTCCCACTTGGAGCGGTACCTATTTATCTTTTTTTTTAAAAAAAAATATTTTTTATTAAACATTTTAGCTTATTCAACAAAACATCGAAAACACCCATAATAATACAAAAACAAAAAAAAACAACAGAAAAATACAAAAATACAAAAAATACAAATACATCAATACAAACAAAAACAAAAACATATCATCTTTAATCAACCTTTTGAATCATTATCTTTTTGGCTTCCCCAACTCCCCACTATCTGATTTTCATTTTAAATATATCTAATAGCAGTTTCTATTTCATCATTTTTACTTTTCATCATACTATAATCTCTTCAATTCCTCTTAATCTCATCTTTATATTTGTATATCTTTTTTTCTACATTATAATCTCCTCTTTTCTCCCTATTGCCTTAATTTCTGTACTTCCCTAGATGTTCAAACTTTCAACTTTCAAAAATAATTCCCTAAATATATTTTAAATTTTCTCCAATCTTCCTCCATTCTTTCACCTGCTTGATCTCGGAGTCTTCCTGTCAACTCTGCCAGTTCCATAAAGTCCAACATTTTCATTTGCCATTCCTGTAAAGAGGGCAATTCCTCTTTTTTCCAATATTTAGCAATTAGAATCCTCGCTGCTGTGGTGGCATACATAAATAAGTTAACGTCTTTTTTGGGAATTTCTTCCCCCACTATTCCAAGTAGAAAGGCCTCTGGTTTTTTCAAAAATGTATTTTTATATATCTTTTTCATTTCATTGTAAATCATTTCCCAGAAGCCTTTTATCTTAGGGCATGTCCACCACATATGATAGAATGAGCCAACTTCCTCTTTACATTTCCAGCATTTGTTATCACCTTTATGATACATTTTCGCTAATTTTACCGGAGTCAAATACCATCTATACATCATTTTCATTAAGTTCTCTTTCAGCACAGTACATGCCGTAAATTTCATAGGTACCTATTTATCTACTTGCACTTTGACGTGCTTTCAAACTGCTAGGTTGGCAGGAGCTGGGACTGAGCAAAGGGAGCTCACCCCGTTGCAGGGTTTCGAACTGCCGACCTTCTGTTCAGCAAGCCCTAGACTCTATGGTTTAACCCACAGCGCCACCTGCATCCCCTGTATCCATACCTCACTCCAAAAATGTTTTTTTTTTCATCCTCCCTTTTGCCCCACTGCCTCCTTCAATTACTATTTTTTGATAAAGACAGGAGGGGGGGAACCCAAACCTTAGCTCAGCTCTAGTTCCTTGTTGTTGTTGTTGTTGTTGTTTAGTTGTTTAGTCGTGTCCGACTCTTCGTGACCCCATGGACACCAGGCACTCCTGTCTTGCACTGCCTCTCGCAGTTTGGTCAGACTCATTTTGGTAGCTTCGAGAACACTGTCCAACCATCTCGTCCTCTGTCGTCCCCTTCTCCTAGTGCCCTCCATCTTTCCCAACATCAGGGTCTTTTCCAGGGAGTCTTCTCTTCTCATGAGGTGGCCAAAGTATTGGAGCCTCAGTTTCACGATCTGTCCTTCCAGTGAGCACTCAGGGCTGATTTCCTTCAGAATGGATAGGTTTGATCTTCTTGCATTCCATGGGACTCTCAAGAATCTCCTCCAGCACCATAATTCAAAAGCATCAATTCTTTGGCGATCAGCCTTCTTTATGGTCCAGCTCTCACTTCCATACATCACTACTGGGAAAACCATAGCTTTAACTATACAGACCTTTGTTGGCAAGGTGATGTCTCTAGTTCCTTAGTCATATTCAAGTGTGATGGGATGTTAAGAAAGTGAGGCCAACTGATACAGAGTGATTGATGCACAAGAGTCAAGCCTTGGTAAGGCAGGGTTTCCTTCCATTCTCTTTTTTAAATGCATATTTCATAGTAGATGCTCTGATCCATCACAACAAGGCATACTGAAGTGGAACTGTGGCAATGCTCCCTATTGAAGGGGGAGTATTCATTACAGAACAGAGCTTGTAGGTTTCCATCATTCAGCATGAGCCCTTTGAAGTCGGTGAGAGTTGTAAATTATGTGGATTTACTCCATTTTCATTTACGCCTGTTGAAAAAGCCAGTTTCTGCTAGGAACGTGCAGAGCACAGCTTGAGCACAGCATATTAACAAAAGCAGACTTGTGCATTAATATTACAGTAATTAGTTGATGGCAGTGTTGTTGTTTTTACCAACCCATGATGCTGGCTTATACAAGAGACCATTGGTCCCTCTAGCCCAGTGCTTTGGTCTCTAACAGTCAGATGTCGTGGGCAAATAAACCTGCTCTTGCCTGAGTTGCTTCAATAAAGAAAATGAGAATTGAACAATGGATCTCCTGAATGTCAAACAAACACCGTGCTGAGCTAAAGCCCCACAGTCCTCTGGACACAACTGTTCTTAATTTCTCTATTTCTCCCCACCTGTCGAAACCAGACCATTTTCTTCCCCAGTAGCTTAGTTTGGACATTATTTCAAACCATTGGGCTAGAGTCAATGGGAGGCTTCGTTGCTGAGGACCACCTCCTTTGGGGTGGGGCACACTGTTGATCCCCAGAGCCTCCTTGATATCTCTGCCTGCTTACTTATCTTCTCTGAGGTTGCAAGCTGTGGAAGAGCAGGCCCGTCCTAGCCATAGAGGCTAGTGGCACGGAGAACCACGGCGCTGGAGGGCGCTGGAAGGGCGCCAAGTGAGCGCAGGGTTCCGGCGATATGGCCAGGACTGTGCTCCTTCTCCGAGGACTCCGCGTTGCGCCTCCTTCTCATTTCCCCAGCGCTGGGTTCCGCTCAGTTGAGCTTTGCCACCAGCGCGCGCACAGCGCCCAAGCAGCTCTTGCTGGCCCCGCGGTGCGCGTGCTGGTGGAGAAGCTTGACTGAGCGGAACCCAGTGCTGGGGAAACGAGGAGGCGCAGCGCGGAGTCCTCGGAGGTGGCCTCCCGCTGCTGCCGCGGTCCGCTTGGCACTCCCGGGCCCTTGGAGAGGCTCTGGAGGGGGGCGCTGGAGGGACCTAGCGCCAGGGCGCTGGATGGGCTTAAGACGGCCCTGGGCAAGAGTGAGGCACCAGAGCAGCAGTTTCTACTTGCTTCTGGGTGGTTGTGAGGACTGGGGGGGGGGAGAGAGAGAGAGAGAGAGAGAGAGAGAGAGAGGACCTGTGAATGGCCAGTGGGGACCTCAGCGGGGAGGAGATGGACCCACTACTCAGGGAGGGGGACCCACTGAGGACATTTCTTGTAGATAATGATGACATTATAGATAATTAAGTATGCTTTATGGGAATTATGTGCCCTGCCCTGAGATCAAAGGAGATGGACTAGGTTATAAATAAACTCCAGTTGCCCAAGGGAAGGGCTGTTGCTCAGGGGAAGAGGTCTCAACCTCCGTCCCCATTATCTCTAGGTAGGGCTGGGAATATCCTTTGTCTGAAATGCTGTAAGCGTAGACAATGCTAATGGTCTGACTTGGAACAAGGCAGCATCTCTTTTTCCTGAACCCTAGAGCCAGCACGGGGATTAAAAATTTAGAACCCAATCCATGGTTCCACGGTTTGAGCTTTTAGATGTGCAGTGGTCAAACAACTGTTCTGAGCTGTTCATCGGCTTTCTCTTCCTACTTCATCTCTGTAAATCCACTGCTTCCATCAAGTAGTGCAGTGATTTATTGGTTTTGGATGTCCCACCAGACTATATTTAGCTCAAACTACGGTTTGCAAACCCACTTCGGACGATGATTTGTGATTCTGGTATACTTCCCCAAAACAAATCATGGTTTGTCAATTCAGATGCCAAGCCACAGTCCAGCTTCCTTAACTATGGTTTGGTGTGAAAGCTGGGTGTTATGCAATGTTTAGTTTAAAAACAATAAGCCCCGTTTGCCGGCTTTCCGCCAGACGTTTCTCCAAGCTGTTTCAAACCTTCCTCGGCATCATGCAGTATATTGGCCTGGCAATGGAATGGAATGGAATATTGCATAGCTAATGATGATGAATCATTTCTGCCCTTCTTCCCACAATAGACAGAATGTGCCAACTTCATCAGAGTCCTACAGCCTTACAACAGGACCCATGTTTATGTCTGCGGTACGGGAGCTTTCCACCCGGTCTGTGGCTACATAGAGCTTGGAACACACAAAGAGGTAATTTAATCCACTCCCAAATGGTGCATGACAAGGAATGGCTCTAGCTTTCCCTCGCATCCATCATTCCCTTGAAAATACAGTCTATGGCAATATAAAAAATGATCTGACAGCCCTTTATACAAACAATGGGGCAATGTTAAGTTTTTGCCAGTCGGGTAAGAACTCATGTTCTCACATTTTTGATGTGTGCATATTGCACGTTAGCAAACCTCTGCGCTCAAACAAGGTGATTAATATCATTCTACACAGGCTGGCTTTTCCAGGTGATTAATGGTGCAATGGGCCCGTTGAACCCAGATGCCTTGCATGACCTTCCCCAGCAGGGAATGGTAGCCAGAGAAAGGAAGCACACTAGGCCCATTTAAAGGCTAGAGAGCTGGATTTGGATGTTGGCAACTCTAGTCCAAGTCCCTGCTAAAACATGTTTCTCTCTGGATCTCTCTCCAAGGCCAGTCTTGGGTCGATCGTTCCATAGGGGAAGGGAGTCTCGCTGCACTTTCGGCGCTCATTGAACTAGCTGCCACTGGCACAACTCTTTAGTTGAATGTGGCCCATAGCATGTTAGAGGATACATGGAATGAGCATTCCAAAGTATGTTATACATGGATGCTACAGAAACTGAGCAGTGATAATATTAAGTAAAGGAATGGCAAGGCGTATCATGCCTCCGTTAGGTGTGCTGGGGACTGAGAGTTCTCCGCCACTGTGCGGTTTTTGTTTTTTGAGATTGATTGCACATTTAATGAAAACGGTGTTGTATTTTGTTTCTGCTTTCACATCATGCTGCTAATGCTTAATTTTGAATGTTTACGGTCCTCCGCCTCGGGACCTTTAGCTGAAGGGCAGATTCTGAAAGCTTTTAGTGTGTAAATAAATAAATAAAGGCAGGCTGCCTGATGGTGGGAAGGACTCTGAGACGCATAGTCAGCACCCCATCGAGACAAAAATAAAAGAGGCTGAAAGTGGGAGAGAAGGAATTTATCTTGCAAGGGCCTCATAGCTGAGTGTAGGCTTCCTCTATACGAAAGCCAATCTGTGCTGTGGTGCCAAGTTATTTCCATCTAATTGTGTAGCTTCAAAGGGCCAGATGACCATTATACTAATCTTTGTAATTATCAAACAACACACTTGCGATTTGTTGCGAATCGAGCCTCTAATCTCCTGTTGTGGAAGCAAAAATCTCAAGATGTTCTTCCTTCCTCTAATGAGCTTTTCATGCCTGCTGGCCAGCCTTTGAGACCTGCCAGGTACCTGCCGTCTTGGGCCATTCTGTTGAAAGATAAATGTCTGGCTGGTGATCAGATGGCTTACAACCTGGTTTTAAACTATGCAAGGCTCTCTCCGAAAGGGTCAGAGAGTTCAGCACAAGGAGATTAAAAAAATCTAGGCCTTCTGCCACTGTAGTTGATGCCAAATCTAATTTCGTGGAAGCAAGATGGCCGTGCCTTTGGTTATCATAAAACATACAGATGTGAGACCTACCCAGCTGAATCAGACTAGAGTTCTAGCCCCTGGGGAGCTTACAAAGTGGGTAGGAAGAGTGCCGGTATCCCTGGCTGTTCCTTCCCTGCAGCTGATCTTAACAGGTATACTTCTTCGGAACATGGCAGTTCCATTTTGCTATTGTCACCAGCTGCCTTGCCCTCCAGGACATCCCAAACCCTTCAGGTTTTGGCCTTGCAAGGTTGTGTTATTATTCACCAGTAATCCCACACATTTTTAATCAGACTTTCTTCTGTTCATTATCCTGTTAGTCTTTCATTATAGCATGTTAGTCTTTCAAAGTGCGGGGAGCGCACATAAAAAACACAGTGGGAGACAGAATGTGTATCCGGAAGGTCGCCCAGAACGAAAGCAGGCACCCCCCTTTTATTGTAAATTTTCAGAAGTAACAATTATTAACTAGAGGTACATCCTTCATCCAATGACAATTGGTCAAGTCCCAAAGAGGTGGTCTTCTTGCATAGGTCACATCCTGCCAACACCCCAAAAACCCACCATAAGGGAAGTCCTTGTTCCTCACGTTTACCACGACCATGCCTCTGTCACCTGCCCACTCCTCAAACATCCCCCTCCTCTCTAACTCATGATCCTTGGTGTTTTTCCACAACTCTGCCATTTTCTCATTGTCTTTCTCCTCACCTGGGTCTGACCCTTCAGGTTTGTTCTAACCTGCTCCAACCGGTTCCATCAGGATCCTCCCAACTCTGGCCAGTCCAGTAGTGACTGCTGCCCTCTAATGTCCCATTGACCCAACTTGTGAATGCGTGTTTGTGCATACTGACGTACAGGAAGGTTTGCCAGCACTGTACGTTAAAACTAATGTATGTGTTTGACAGCTGAGGGTTTGGACAACTTGCTTTCTACCTGATGCGGTTTGAATCTAAGACCACTGCTACATCAAAGCAGTCTCTTAGCACCGTTCAGGTGAAGAGGGTCGTGAAGAAGAGGAGCAGCCGCAGTTCACAACTGAACTGGAAGATATGAACTCTGAGCTCAGGTGTCAAGTCTTCTTCCTAAGCACCAACACCTCCATTCTCCAGAGACTGCCGTTCCTTCTCCTGTAGCAGCTACCACCTTCTCCAGCCAGAGACAGCTGTAGAGAATGCCCTGTTGTTTTGCATGGGTCCATGAAGAGGTGGTGCCCTTCTCTCCTTCCCTTCCTTGGATCCCAGCACAAAGTGAGAAGATCGGGCTCACCTTACTCCAGCCTGCTGCAAATGGAGGAATGGGTGGTCCTTTCACTTCTGTGACTGGTGGGATACCTCCTTCCCTTTCCCTCACTGCAGAGGCAAGAGTAGTAGTCAGGCAGCTGAGTTGAAGGGGGTGGCAAGTGCAAGACCAGATTGTCAGTTCAGCTGCAAAGTTGGGAGGAAGCTTTTATGTGAGTTGTGTGGCAATGCCCCTCCCTCCACGTGAAATAAGACACGAGACACAATGAATAAATTTAAGTGGGCGAAAAGGCCACAACTTTATTGGTTACGAATGATGAGCGGTATTGGCTTAGGCATTGGAACCTAACCGGCTATATCCGACTGTAACCCGTGTGTTACAGTCCCGGAGAAATTAACCATCAGAAAGGAGCCCAGTGATGTACATCTACTGGAACACCTCCTGTTGCCACCGTTGGGAGGTGCCATAAGGCCCTGACCTCCGCTGGCCCAGGACAAAGCTACCGCCCCTGGAATCCCTTTAATGGAATTAATTCTCCAATTTCTGGGCAGAGGATGACGCAACCTACCCCCCTTCTTCTTTTATGCAAATTTCCAATGCCTAACCTCAAAACCAAGTTGTGACGAATTGCTATGAGGTAGGCGAGAAAACCAGCTTGGCTAGCCCCAAGTGGAAAAAGTCCTACCAGGCCCCCCGGCCAACCAAGGCGACCAATCGAAGTCCATAGCAGCGTCGGCCCAACCTGCCTAGCGTAAAGGGTGGGTGGGCGGGTGATCTGATCAGGTTGGGAGCCGGGGCAGGAAAGGCTGAGTTCCCGCCTCCGGCTTGTTTAAAAGACACGAAGCCCCGCCTCCCGGCCGACCCTATTGGGCGGCCCGGATCTGACGGAGGCGGGAACTCCCACCTCACGAGGGGGCTGAGCTCTCAGCCCCCATCGTGAGAGTTCGCTCGGGGCCAGCCCACAACACCGCCTCCGTGGGGATGCAGAAGTGGTTTTGTCCTGTTACGCTATGCCTTCCTTTTCCATTGAGCAGGGTGTGAACCTTGTACTGTGAACGAGCAGAGTTATTGCTGAGCATCCCATTGCTACACAGCTTGGCAGAGCTCTCCCCTTGCCCAAACTAGGCTGACTTGTAAGATATACAGCGTCACCAGTTTAATGCTTTGCTTTTCAGAGACAAGAACATAAATCTGCACATGAAAGGGCAATATTAGGCAGGTATAGAAAACTGCAAAGAAAATTTGCCATTTCCTATATGGGCTTTTACGTTAGAAATCAGACTGCTCCTGCACTAATGAACCTATCTTTTATATGCAGGATGTGGCATTCAGATTTGATACTCACAACTTGGAGTCTGGCAGACTGAAATGTCCTTTTGATCCTCAACAGCCATTTGCATCTGTCATGGCAGGTAAGAGTTTAGCAGAAGCAAAGATTTCCCGCTCGTCATGGTATAAGAAGAACATTCAGTTTAAAAGTCGGTGTTGCATATTGGCTGAGTGACTCTTATGAACCAGGAAGTCCCTGATGCAGATCCCTTTCCTGCAATGAACCTGCTATAGGGCAAACTAAGGTTCAATCCACTCCAGTCTCCAGCATTGGTCTAATAATGGCAACTAAATAAGCCACTGGCCTGATCCAGCAGGGTCTTTATTGTTTTTGTTTGTTTGTTTGTTTGTTTGCATTTTGGTGAAAAATGCTAGGTAAAATTAAAATGATAATTGTTGTAGGGGCAAAGACGACACGACTCGAGGCAGGTTGAACTCAATGGGAAGGCGACCAAGAGCAGAGCTCGAGCACTTCCTTTTATTGAAAGCTCAGGGTGACAGTTAATCATTACAATGACAGTGTAACTCCTAGCCAATTACTGCAGTGCAGTCCCATACAAGGTGATGTTTCCTGTAACGTCACAACCGGTCACTCCCTAAGACATCCTCCATAGCCCACGTGTTGTTTTGCCATGCCCTCTGTCCATGCTCCAAGCACATGTCACTCTGTAAACACCCCCTCCTAGTTCCCATTGTGTTGTCCTCCTTGGCTTGACCCATCTGGTTTGTCCTGATTCATCCAGTTCCATCCAGATCCTCCTAGATCCTTCTAGCTCTGTTGTGACCTGTTGCCCTGCTGACCTGAGCCTCTGACCTGTCCTTCTTCACGTGTTTCCCATTCTGACATTAGCCGTTTTGCCGCGCTAATGCCCACACTCTTGAAGATCGGTGTGGCTTGCCAGCACCAGATCTCAGTCATTCCCACACATGCCAGCACAATTTCCTCGTGTAATCCCCACAGATAATTCCTTGGATAATTAAGATCCAGGTTTGGGACAACTGCTCTTTGGTGAGAGAACCCTAGCAGAGATTTGAAATCACAAAATATGAAGCAAAATACATTGTAGGAATATAGGCTGTTAGACCTTTGAAACACAAGTTGCTTCCCACTTCCCTCAACACAGAAAAATGCCACATGTTTGGTAAGTTAAAACCTCTCACAAACTCTTCAAAGCTCAGATACATGTGCTTTTTCGCACAGCACTCAGAAAAGACAGGCAGTACGTTCCAAAGTAGTGAGAGTTTTAAAATTATTTGTGTAGAAATATACAAATGGCTTACTTAAACCATGCAGTCTAAGCTTGGAACATCCAGTTTAGACCTCCTTGCTGGTAGGGTTCACATGGTGGACTGGGAGAACCAAGAGTTTGGTAACCCTTCCTCCCAAGGTAAGGGGGTAAGGGGGGGGGTGACCTAGCCTGGCAGGACAGCTTGCTCTATGGTCTTAACCCCTTATGCATTAATTAGAGTTAAGCATGTTGGTTATACGAGCCTGGATATCCCACACTCTTCTATAGTTATAGCTGCTTCCAGTCAACTCTGAGCTAGAGCAATACTATGCAGCTTCATATAGAGCACTTATCCAAATTATTTGAAGTAAAAAAAAAGGTAAAAGGTAAAGGAACCCTGGATGGTTAAGTCCAGTCAATGGTAACTATGGGGTGGGGTGCTCATCTTGCTTCTGGCCAAGGGAGCTGGTGTATGTCCACAGACAGCTTTCTGGGTCATGTGGCCAGCATGACTAAAATGCTTCTGGTGCAATGGGACACCATGACAGAAACCAGAGCACACGGAAACACTGTTTACCTTCCCACCACAGTGGTACCTATTTATCTACTTGCACTGGCATGCCTTTTGAACTGCTAGGTTGACAGGAGCTGAGACAGAGCAATGGGGATTTGAACTGGTGATTGGCAAGCCCAAGAGGCTCAGTGGTTTAGACCACAGCGCCACCCCCTGTCCCATGTATGTGAATGTATTTTAAGTATATGCCTGTCATAATCAACATAGCCAGTTTTTCCAAGCTCTTTCATTTATGCCATATTTGTGTATGCATCCCTCTCTGGGCTGACCTTTCCTCATCGCTTTTCAGGCACAGGCCATGCCGTAAAGCTCCATTTCTGAGTGTTCTTTCCCACCTGCAGACTAGTCTCCATGAAAACCCCCTCTTTAAAGCTCAACTGGAGCAAACAGCAATCCAAGGAAAACCAGAATTGCCCTTTGTCGCACTCCAGCTTTAAAGAGAAGGTTTTCATGGGAAAAGCTCCAGGGCAGAAAGAAAGAAAGAAAGAAAGAAAGAAAGAAAGAAAGAAAGAAAGAAAGAAAGAAAGAAAGAGATTACTCGGAGCTTCAAAGTGTGGAGCTGTGCCTGGAAGCAGAGCAAAATGAAAGTGTGGACAAGCCCTAAGGGACACACATTCACTTGCAGAAAGATCTGCTTCTTACTAGGGCTAAGTGAAAACAACTCCCCCCAAATTCTCTACTCTATTTGTAGGGTGGGTGGGAATTTGTCAAATAGATTGGGGGTGTGTGATATTTTCTTCCTCGGTGGTATTTTGGCTCCCTAAATGTAGAATGAAACCCTTTTTAGCTCATATTCTGGAATGAACACACAACCCTATCTACAAAAATGGCTGCTAACCTAGCCCCACTTACCTGGAAGTAATGAATTCACTGAAAGGCATAGGACCTACTTCTGAGTAGACGTGATTAAACTTACACTGTAAGACACTACATAAATGTGCAACATCGCCCGGTCTTCCTCCTGCCTTTGAATCGTAGCTTTGAGTAGAGTTGGATACTTGCTGTCATGTAAGACTAATTCCTCTATTTCTGCATGTACTTTGGCTATCTTTGTCACAGTTATTGTTTCCAAGCACCTCCACATTTTCATTACTTGTCCATCAAGTTGTATGCCTTACAGAAGATAAGAGAGATCCACCCTGGCATTCTTACTTGTGCCAAAAGAGAAGTTTCTTTGAAGGATTGGTCACAGTGTATTTATAAAAAGAATATGACTAATGTTCATCCTTTATTCTCAGATAACGAGATTGATGATTCCTACTGCCTGACCCTGCTGAGGTCCCAGACTTCCATTATTAAAAAACAGCAACAATAGGGCTTGTCTGTCTTGGAATGTCTTACCTCTTTTAAATGACCCTAAAGCATTCTTTCAAGACAGCTTGGAAAGTTCCCCTAGTCTCCCTTTTCTTCGAAACAAAGGGAATGATTTATTGTAGAATTAAGCAATGTTCTAAGAAACATTGCTGCACCTTTGAAATGTCACAAGGAGAGGATGCATCAATAGCTGAGCTAGTGGAAGCATAATCTATCTAACAATGAATCTGTTCTATGAACCGAGTCCACTTTTAGGATGTGTCCAAGTGGACAGGGCTCAAATTGCAAACCCTGTGGTCAGAGAATCTAGGGTGGTGGGTTTTTAAGGACACCTACCAACCAAGGCGGGACCCAGGTGGCGCTGTGGGTTAAACCACTGAGCCTAGGGCTTGCTGATCAGAAGGTTGGCGGTTCGATTCCCTGTGACGGGGTGAGCTCCTGTTGCTCGGTCCCAGCTCCTGCCAACCTAGCAGTTCGAAAGCACATCAAAGTGCAAGTAGATAAATAGGAAGGTAAACGGCGTTTCCATGTGCTGCTCTGGTTCAACAGAAGCAACTTTGTCATGCTGGCCACATGACCTGGAAGCTGTACGCCGGCTCCCTCAGCCAATAACGCGAGATGAGCGCCGCAACCCCAGAGTCGGTCATGACTGGACCTAATGGTCAGGGGTTCCTTTACCTTTACCAACCAAGGCAAGATTTAAGCGAAGGGCGGTGGAGCCAGATGGAAACTGGCAGTTTAGGGAACAGAACCAACTATGTCAGGCACCCCATGAGCCAAACCCTGGGATTGCCTTCCTATATCTACATCTACAACTGAGTTACAGCAGAGAAGGGATTCAAACAGAAAGTGAAAAATAGGCAGGAGGAATGCACAACAACCTGGTCAAGGGCAACCATTAATGCAGATATTTTACAGGTGAGAATCACTGTGGTTGAGAGAGGAACAATTTCCCCAAAGGCAGCCGAGATAATGATAATGATAATGATAATGATGATGATGATGATAATGATAATGATAATGATAATGATAATGATAATGATAATGATAATGATAATGATAATGATAATGATAGGTCTTAATGAACAAGTTGCAGCAGCACTCTTAAACATAAAGTTCCACTTTAGAGCAGGGAAACATGGAGGCTCAGAGATATGCAACTTGTCCATTGATCAGTCAATAAAAAATAGGCATGAGAGCATAAGAGCCCTGGTCAAAGGCCCATCTTCCCTAGCATCCGGTTCGCATAGGACCCTACCAGATGCTTATGGGAAGACCGCAAGCAGAACTTGAGCGCAACAGCATTCTTCCTCATTGGAATTCCTGGTACTGTGGTGTTTTTTTGTTACTGGATAATTGAGATCCAGAAATCCTGTATGATCTTCTGCCCACCTTCTGCCCACAGCTATGGTAAGACTTTAGAGCCCCCTTCAGGTCAGATGAGAATTGCGGTGTAACGTCTCCTCCCTCTCCCTTGATTGACAGGTGATCTGAGCACTTTGGTGTTGGCCAGGGAAACTGACAGCTTTCAGTTCAGGCTTCCGCTCAGGAGCCATTGAAAGTCCCCTGCTTCTGTACCATCAGCAAAAGGGTGGAAAAACCGTGCCCATTCTGTGCCAGGATTTGGGTACAGAATCATCATATCCTAGGCCAGCTGAAATCGAAAGCTCTCTGCATGGCAGCTGTTTTGTTATTGTGCAGTGGCTCATGGTGTGGTTTGCTCTGCTTTCTCCACATCGCCACAAACATTTGGAAAGGCAGGCTCTCGTGCTTTAGATGGAATTGGTACAACAGCTTTCTGCCACCACTTAGAGTTGGAGCAACTTAACACAGACTCCAATGTGGCAGTGCCAAAGAGCAAAGGCAGCCTTTAATCTCCAGCTCTTTCTATGTGGGGAAGCTTACCGCAGGAGTGGCAAGAACAAGGCAGGCTCCTTGGCAAATACATTGTTTGGAGGCAGGGCCAAGGATGAATGGGATGGTTCCTGTGTTTGCTGTCTTCATTCATCATTCATTCATCACACATGGACACAGCTTGCAGGGGCCAGATGCAAAGGGAAAGAGGGGTGGATTGTCATGAGCAAGGATCCCTACCCTTTCAGAAGATTTGAAGGATGGAGAATACAGGGAGACAGTCGGCAATGTGTCCCCTTCTTAGAGACTTTGTGGAAGAAGGTGGAAACCCAAGGAAGAGTGGCTGTATCAACAGAAATGTAGTGTCCCAATCAAGGGAAGTAATATTCTGCCTTGGTCGGACCACACCTGTTCTAGGTGCCACAAGGATGTTGACAAGCTGGAACATGTGCAAAGGAGGGCAACCAAGATAACCAAGGGTCTGGAAACCAAGCCTTATGAAGAATGATTGGGAGTGTTTAGCCTGGAAGAGAGGAGACTGAGAGGAGATATGATAGGCATCTTCAAATATCTCAAGGGCTGCCACATGGAAGAGAGAGCAAGCTTGTTTTCTGCTGCTATGGAGGGTAGGACTCAAACCAATGGCTTCAAGTTACAAGAAAGGAGATTCCAGCAAACATCAGGAAGAATTTTCTGACAGTAAGAGCTGTTTGACAGTGGAACAGACTCCCTTGGGAGGTTGTGGATTCTTCTTCCTTGGAGGCAGTGGCATAGTAATAGGGGGCGGGGGGTGCACTGCCCTGGGCAGCAGGCTGGACAGGGCTGACCACCTCCGACAGCTGCTACCGCTGCCACACGACGTGACCGCCGCCATGGAGGAGAAGCCCCGATGCAACCGAGACTGCCTCACTCTGCGGCTTGTTCACGGGGGTTTGCAGCGTCGCATGCCTCCTGTGCGTGCATGCACCGTGCGACACAACGCATGTGCCGCACGTCACGATGCATGCATCGTGATGCGCAGCGCATGCACACGATGGACACCCTGCCCCCCCAGCGGGGTATCTTCTGGTTTGCCTCCCCGGGCAGCCAGGCGGCTAGCTACGCCGCTGCTTGGAGGTTTGTAAGCAGAGGTTGGATGGCCATCTGTCATGTCTGTTTTAGCTGAGATTCCAGCATTGCACGGGGTTGGAGTCCCAGCTCTACAAGTCTATGATTCTATGACAAACTGTATCTCCTCAAATTCCATCTTCTATATAACTATTAATGGTCCCTTCAGTTTTTTCCGATGAACATGGTGGATGTGACAGCAGGACTGTAGAAATGGCTTCCAGCTGTTGCTGCTTGATATGTTTCTCTGTGAAATCTGCAGCTAGAGAGGGTCTTCTTCTTGCTTCCTACATACACACACACACACACACACACTTTTCTCTCGTAATGAAACTCTTTGGGCTTTCCTTGGAGTGCCCTCAGCTGTTTTATCTAATACCGAACTCCTACAGTCACTTCAAATGCCCTTTAGGGGAAGTTTGGCAGCAACTGCGCCTGGGAAACCTTTGAAAGAATCACACGGAGAAAAGCAGATGTGTGAGCCAACATTTGAAAAGGAAGGACACTGTAAGGATGCAAAATGGAAATAAATCTGGAAATGACTTAAATGAACATTATCCTTTTTCTGAAATCCCGCTTGACAAAGTGCACTCAAACAACTTAACTGATGCACGCAAGCACATCACTTCTTATATATGCCACTGTTATTTCACTGTTTCATGTTCTCTGTCTTCTAACAATCCAGGATCTCCATGCTTTTCATAGGAGCTAACAGGCATGCAGGAGATGAAAGAACAAGCCAAGTGCTGAAAGGTCCTTGTCACCAGAGGTTAAAGCAAGATGGGCTGTTTCTTTAAACCCTTTTATCAGTCACGGAGCATGTCTGTCAGTTAGCAGACATCAATTACACCATTCATTCTTCATTACGACTCCTACCTTTCAGAGTGTGTTGTGATCACTGCACAAAGGACTTGTGTCATCTGAAAATGGGGAAATTAAAAAAAACTATTCTGTTTGTTTACAACAACAACAACAACAACAACAACAACAACAACAACAACAACAACATGCAGACTGTATACACATAAAACATACTTTATTTTATCAAATTTCTATAGACAACATTAGATGTAGTGCTAAAAATGACTGAAGCTGAAAACAGCCTCCTTTCTATACTATCCGGAAGAGTTTGCCTTGTGCTCTGACATTCTGCATTCTTCCACCCCTCTCCATATCATCGGCTGCCAGTTGCAGAGAATGGTACAGGACCGGATAAGTTTTGCTAAATGTTGCAGGGGGCAGGGAGATAAAATGCACAGCTAGTGCTTTGTATGTCAGCCACATGTTTACAATCACATCTGGTTTGGCCCTAAATGAAGGATTTGGACATTTTCACACTAAGATTTTTTTTAAAGTGTTTTGAAGTTGTTCGTTCAGCCATTATAAATGGTGCGTAGGGAAGTTGGGAAGCTCAGATGTCCACAGATGTCAAACGGTGTTGGAATAATTTGAAAGCAATGGTGTCAAAGGGATATAGAAAAATGAGCAGAGACAGAGGATTTCCTTAGTAGGAATACTGCATGCAAATCATATTTGGGATAGTGTAACAAGCTCACAGCTATTGAATGGAGGGCTGTCTGTCTTCCTGTCACTTGATGCAATAATTAAGCAGCTTACAAGTCTTCTGCTTTAAAGTGCTGCTCCTGGTTTTTGGTATCAGCTGATGCAAGTGAATTTGTAGACGGATTCGGAATGCTGTCTGAACAGAACCTCTGGGTACAGAAATGGCATCGTTCCCTCGATGTCTGATGTGCCCTTGATTTCTGAGTGCCATTGCTTATGTGAACAAAACAGCACCACACACATGAGCAAAGCACCCACAGGTTAAGTGGAGCCCTGAGATTTGCAGAAGAATGTAAACCTTTTTTTAAAAAAAAAAAAGTCTAGTAGGAGAAACACCTAGCAGTTCGAAAGCACGTCAAAATGCAAGTAGATAAATAGGAAGGTAAACGGCGTTTCCATGTGCTGCTCTGGTTTGCCAGAAGCGGCTTTGTCATGCTGGCCACATGACCTGGAAGCTGTACGCCGGCTCCCTTGGCCAATAATGCGAGATGAGCGTGCAACCCCAGAGTCGGTCACGACTGGACCTAATGGTCAGGGGGGTCCCTTTAACTTTACCTTTTAGGAGAAACTCCCAAAACATCCCAATAGTGTGATCTGAGTGTGCTTAGCTGCCACATTGTGCACAGTGTGGCTGGGTTTTGGGAGGCTGTGGGGGCGCAAAGCAGACTTGAATGAAGAAGGGGTGTGGCTGACTGAATGGCACACTGCTACATTTTGTTGCAGCTCCCACTTGCTCCTCTGAACTTCAGATCCAGGGGACCTAAGATGAGAGGCCGTCCCCTCCACTCTCCAGCTGTGAGCATTTGGCTTCCCACTGGAATGCTGGAGTAACTGAGCAATCTAGGCAGTTTTTTTAAAAATGAAAGTAAAGTTTTTGGCTCCAGGGAGGAGAAAAAAACAACAACATTTGCAACGGTTCTGAGATCACAGGCCTACATGCCTCTTTTGAGATTGTCTACAAAATAAAAGCAACCACTGTCTGTATGCCTTAATCCTAAATAATGTGTTTCTGTTTGTTTTCCGTTTGTAGATGAATATCTGTATTCTGGAACGGCCTCTGATTTCCTTGGCAAAGACACCGCTTTAACACGTTCTCTGGGTTCGTCACAAGACCACCATTACATCCGAACTGATATTTCAGAACATTACTGGCTCAATGGTAAGAGAACTAAGCATGAATCACTAGGGAACACACAGTCTCTGTTTTGGAGCCCAGAAACCTGTTTTACTGCACATTCTAGCTGTCACCTATACAACCGCAGGCACAGACATCCAGACGTATTTCCTTCTGTTGGGTTCAAGGCCTCAACCCAACCCTCTGCAGGTGCTCTGATGAACACCTGGAACTTCTGTACAGGGCAGCTCCATGTTTGGAATAGATATGTGTACATGAGTAACTGTTTGTGCCACTGCAGCCAGCAAATTACCATTGAAATTTACGTCTCTAGCTCTGCAGAAATACCAAGAAGCCATAAAATCCTGGCCTAGGAGAGCAGCTTGGAATGCAAAGCCCACACTTCATTAGGTATCCTTGATCTAAGGCAGATTTGATGCTCATTGGCAGAGAGGCCCGGGCATCTCCAGGGAGAGCTGGGAATATTCCCTTCCTGGAACCCTGGAGAACTGTTGTTAGTCGCTGGTTACACAATTGCTGAACAACAGGGCTGTCTCAAGCATGTCGGGCGCCCTGGCGCCGTGGTGCGGAGATCGCTCCGGTGCCCCCAGCCCGCTCCGTTTCTTGCTGTGGCTGGTGGGCGGGCGCAGTGTGCAGTATGGTTTCCTCAATTTTCCATTATGGGTATGCACGCAGATGTTTTATACCCACACATCTAATTGAAACAAAAACAAGCAAACGAAAACAGACACTGTGCAAGAGCAAACATTATCGGCCTCAATTATCACGCCTCACAATGGGCGAAATGGAAGCTTGTGTTGTTGTTTGGGGTGGGGTGTTGCAATTTCAATTTGCATTTTTTTAAAAAAAGAAGAAAAGAAAAATGTTAATCTTGAAGTCTTCAGCAAGAGTGATATTTACCTTGCTTTGGGTAAAGTGGTTGACCTGGCATCACTTTCTACTGGCACTGCCCACCCAATTTAGGAAAGCAGCCTTCATGTATGTCTTTTAAGCAGTTATTTGTAGATCAAAACCAGTTATCTGTATCTCTCTGAAACACTGAGGTTGAAATCCAATCCCCTTAGATAGGAACATCTCTCTTTTGGACCATAAAGGTACATTTCATGCCTGCAAAAAGCAGTTTAAGTACCGCTAAGGGGAACATTAAAAGAGCTTCCTAAATGGAAGTACAGTGGTACCTCGGTTTATGAAGACAATTGGTTCCGGAAGTCTGTTCATAAACTGAAGTGTTCATAAACTGAAGTGAACTTTCCCATTGAAAGTAATGGAAAGTGGATTAATCCGTTCCAGACGGGTCCGCGGAGTACTCAACCTGAAGCGTCCTTAACCCGAAGCATGGGTGTAATTGGTTCCAGAAGTCTGATCATAAACTGAAGCGTTCATAAACTGAAGCGAACTTTCCCATTGAAAGTAATGGAAAGTGAATTAATCCATTCCAGATGGGTCCGCAGCATTCGTAAACCGAAAATTCATAAACTGAGGTGTTCATAAACCGAGGTTCCACTGTACTGCTTTTCCTTTCCTAATAATATAATTTTTAAACACTAGTGAGTGCTTTTAAAAATCACCCCCCCACACACACACACTCGAGCAATACCCCAAACCACAGACACAGATTTAAAGACACATTTTATGCACAGTCCTTCAACCGGATATTTATATGTGTTTCTTTTGGCCATTAATTGTCTCTTCCATGGAGGACCTGGCTTCCCATAATTCAGGGTTACTGTGCGGTTGTAATGGATGACTTGCAAAGCAAAGATCTCCTGACCAAAAGAACATGGTGACTTCTCAGCAATGCACAGAAAGGCCATTGTATGCCTCGCAGCCTTCAGCAAGACAATGCCCTGCTTTTTAAATTCTCACTCCCTGGCAACCTTCATTGCGTTTCTGTGCACTGATCCTGTACCCTATGCCCTCTTTAATGGCAATATATGAACCCGCCCCTGGAGATGTCCCATCTTTTTGCCACTGAGCTCTCTTCTTGCACTAATCTCATAGAAATCAGATAGAAATCAGAGTGGGGAAGCCCCCCGTCGTAGCAGACCCATGGTGGCTGTGCTGCTGGCCTAAGTAGTCAGAAGGGGATGGCAGGAATGGCCTCCCTGAAAGGTGACAGTGACACTTGCCTGAGAAATGGCTCTATGCAAGCAAGTGAAGGGAAATGGGAATTGGAAGCAGCTTTGGAGCTTCTGGACAAAAGGTAGCAGAAAAGAGAACTCAAGGCGAAACCATCTGTATCTCTGCCCTGGAATGAAGAAAGAACCAGGGAAGAGGTTAAGGACAACCTTTGAGGACACAGGGAAGCATCATAGTAGCAACTAGATGGAGCAGCTAAAACAATGTCCCCTCCCCAGCCTCCCTCTCTTTCACGGTGGTGCCGGAGTGAGCCTCTTGGGCTTGCTGATCAGAAGGTCAGCGGTTCGAATCCCCGTAACGGAGTGAGCTCCCATCTCTCTGTCCCAGCTCTTGCCAACCTAGCAGTTTGAAAGCACACCAGTGCAAGTACATAAATAGATACCGCTGCGGTGGGAAGGTAAACGGCGTTTCCGTGCACTCTGGTTTTCGTCACAGTGTCCCGTTGCAACAGAAGCGGTTTGGTCATGCTGGCTAAACCAGAAAGCTGTCTGTGGACAAACGCTGGCTCCCTCGGTCTTTTACCTTTTTACCTTTACTGCAGCAAGCGCACAGTCTAAAGCAGATATAGTCATGACACAGATGCTATTGCAAAGCTGTTCCCCTTGACTTCCTCTTGGATGACACCAAGGCCATGGAGAGGGGGACGTCACTTCAGAAGTCCCTTCGGAGGGGAAGGACTAGCAGGGGAACTCTTACATCGTGCAATACATATTTCTCGTTGGCCGTTGGAAATGCAGAGGTGTTGCCTGGCTTCACCATTTAGTATTTTTGAACACGGACCTTTAGGGGCAGAGCAGGTGCTTTCATCCAGTATTGCTTTGCTGCTTGTTGTTTGTGGTTTCGGCACAGGAAGGCTACATGGGAAGCCTGGCCTTGGCTCTGATCCTGTTGGACTGCCTGGTTGTGGAATTCTTATGGGCCACATCTCTCTGGGTCACCCTATCGAGCTGAGGCAGACATCCATGTATTGCACAGATGTAGGAGCCAGGCATTGGGGAACCGCACTGCAAAGGGAACCATATTAATTGGCTCCGATTGCATTTGAAAGGAACACATCGGCTTAGAGAAAGATTGGGGAACCCGCTGGACATTGTTAGAGCTCCTTTATCCCTGACCATTGTCCCTACTGGATGGGACTGATTGGAGTTGGAGTCCAACATCAGGCAGAGAGGGCACAAGGTTTCCACTCCTGGCTTGAATGCCAAAACATTTGTATGGTGTCATGAAGACTTTTCACAGAAGAAATGAATGATTCATTAGTATATTATAGTTCAGGCTTCCTTTCTTCAAAGAGATGATTGAGGATGGTCTATGTGATGGCAGTGGGAATCGTTTTTTATCCCTCGTAACAACTCAGTGAGGTAGGTTAGACAAAGGAATAGGATCTCATCCAAGGATCTTACCCATTGAACTTCACAGCTGAGTCCAATTACTTTTTTCTTTTTTAAAGGATTTTAAATTTGAACCCAGGTCTCAGTCTGGCCTATTCTGTTCTCTTCTGTTCTGTGTCTGTTAGTGTGTCTGAAATATGACATAATGTCTTAAAGTCGAATGCTTTTAGAATTTGTGTTATTCTGTTAAAGTTCCAGAGATTCCCCAAATTGCTTTCTCAATGTAATCATGTTTCACTCTTAACAAAAAGACCACTATTAAAATTGACGTAACGTTTGTATTTTCTGGGTGTTCTGGTGTCAAGAAATTGGCTGATGATAGTATTACAATTAAAGAAAACACAGACACATAAATACACACACACACTAAAGATTAAACCACCCATTCTTGTTTTGGCCTTCAATGAAAAATGGTGCACACTTAAGTAATTGTGCAATTAGTATTAAATTGCTTATATAGGAATGAGACATATTTCCCCCTTTTCAACTATAGTCTGTTCTCTCAGTTGAATAATTCACTTCACTGCAAGGAAAAGCCCACAGCTTAGTGGCAGAGAACAAAAACTCCCAAGTTCATTTAACCAACATTTCCAATTAAAAGGATCCTAATTAACAGGCAATAGGTCATCAGAGACTTCTTCCAGAGCTGACCTTGCTGAGCAATGATCTGAATCAGCAGAGGGGGATTTCTTAGGGAAAGAACTTCTTGCTTATGGTGGCAGGTCTCAGAAGGACCAGTCCTTTCCCAGGCTTTTAAAAGATGCTGAGGCCCTGTTATTTTATTTATTTAAAGGTTTATAAGCGGCTTACTATTTTGAAATCTCTAAACAACATAAAAGCAATAAACTTCATCATTAAAACAAAAATGCCACACAAACCCAGGAAAACAGTTGTATAAAAGCGTATACAAACAAAGAAAAGTTGGAATTCTAGGAAGTCAAAGCAATAAAAATGCAATGAGGGGGTGCCTCACCTATTGTATTTCTATTATTGTATTATTGCATTTCTGTGTTGCCGGGGGCGGGGGGGAGAGACAGACAGACAGGCAGGCAGGCAGGCAGGCAGACAGACAGACAGACAGACAACAGCCAGCCTACCTCCCTTGCCTGAGCTCTGCCTCATATCCTTCTGGGACTTGAAAAGATGTTGTAGTCATCAGACAGATGGCTATGTGGAAGCAAAGTGTGCCTGAACTCACGACCCTGAGATTGAGAGTCCTGTCTGGTACAAGACATATTATTGTGTTCCAAAGCTCTATGTTATGGGGCTGTGATGGAACTAAAATGGAAGACTATGCAAGCTTCTTCACAATAAGTGATGCTTGTGAACTATAAAGTGTCCCTGTGCAAGATAATAAAAACACCAAGAAATTTGGAGAGCTCAGAGTCTCCACTCTCAGAGCATCCTGCCTTATTGGTCTTTGCATGATCCTATGCAAGTCTGTATACTCAGACACAAGTCCCACTGAGTTCCATGAAACTTACTTACTCCCATGTAAGTGTGTATAACATTGCAGCCTCCCTGCTCTAATCTTACTCCCCCAAACCATTTTCTGCTGGGAGTGATACTGAGTAATGTGTTTCTCCTATTGCAGATTGCAGCAGAATTGATGTTACAGGTGGATGCCTGTTGTGCCTCTGCAAGAGTCTCTGCCTTGGCTTTGCATGCCCCCTCCTGATTTGTACAGAGATGTAGTGGAGCTTACATTAGCCCTTTCTTTAAAAATGATGTGCATTGCCAACATTGATTCATTTTTTTTAAAAAAAACTGTATTTAAGCATGGTCTTAGGGCTCTTGCTCAAACACTTTTAAAAGGAGGGAGCTTGATGCCATGGAAAAGAAGCCAAGAACGTGTGAGGGCCCATTCACACACACACACCGGCAGTGAGTTTAAATGCATACCGAAAGTCATCTCCACAACATGCCCTGGGTGACAAATAATATTGACATAGTCTGCATGCATGCTGGGTCCAGTTCATGCAACCCTTGACCTATGAAACAGGAATGAATCTGGCCTAAATGACAAAATGCTTGCAGATGATTGAGTTGTTTCCTATGGTAGCAAGCCTGGATGACTGGATGAATCTGGTGGTTTAACAGTATGACAATGTTACCTTTGACTTCCATTCTTTTGTGTCATGGCTGGCATTGCATTAGAATCAGAAGTGTTAAGACGAATTGTGATTGTTCAATGAGGAATTCGCCTATGGCAGGTGTGGGGAAATTTCAGGTTCTCCCGCTGTTGCCGAACTACAGTTCCCATCAGCTCCAGCAGTCTTGGCCAATGGCCAGGGGTGATGTGAGTTTTAGTTCAGCAACATCTGAAGGGCCACAGGTTCCCCACACTTGACTTCAGAGAAAGAGGAGATGTAGAGCAGTGGTCCTCAACCTTGGGCCTCCAGATGTTTTGAGACTACAGTCCCCATCATCCCTGACCGCTGGTCCTGCTAGCTAGGGATCATGGGCGTTGTAGGCCAAAAACATCTCGAGGCCCAAGGTTGAGGACCACTGATGTAGAGCACACAATCCCACCGTCCAGGGGCGGAGAAAACTGTGGCTTTCCAGATGTTGGATGGACTCCAACCATCAGTGCCAACTGATGCTGGCTGATGGTCCATCAATATCTGGAGGCCTCCATAGCCTCCTCTTGATCCCCCATTGTGGTTCAGGGTAAGAAGTCCTCCTTCTGCACCAGCCTCAGTGTCTTGCATCATCTCATAGGAGTTAGAAAACACAGATCAATGCTGTTACAATGTTTGGTATTTTGGGTGTCTTTTAGGAGCAAAGTTTATTGGACTCTTCCCTATCCCGGACACATATAATCCAGACGATGACAAAATCTATTTCTTTTTCCGAGAAGTTTCTCAAGATAGCAGCACCTCTGACAAAACCATCCTTTCCCGAGTTGGCCGAGTCTGTAAGGTGAGCAATGAGAATATATGGAAAACTTAAGTTTTGTTTCCTCGATAAATATTAATTGCCCAAGGGAGGAAATAACTTCCCCCAAAGTACTGTCTAGGCTACCTACAATCATATGGATTACTAATGGAGTCTCACATTCTCTCAACTGGTCCTGCACTGTTGGTTTGATAAGCCAGCTGTGAGCTTGGAATTCTAATATTTTCACAGTTGATAATGAAGTTAAATAGTAGCCAGTTTAATTACCTGCCTCTGAATAGCGAGACTCTCATTCTATGTTCACAAATCACTGCTAACCCAAACAAACTAATCCACTCCTGTTATTTTTAGTTCTCTAGTATGTATTCACTCTTGCTCCCCCCCCCCCAGCATTTGGTCTGTGTTCTTTCACCCATTCAACACCTTCTGCTCCAGTATATTTTTTCCCAGAATTCAACGGGCTGTGCGGGGCTGCCCTTATATTTTCCTTGCCTGAAACAACCTGGCCTGCCGGTTTGTGGTACTCTCACACCTTCTGGTTCCATGCACGTTATTTTTTATGGCTAGAATCCCAAGAAAGGGGCTTTGGGCTTGTGTTTCTCAAGCAGCAATCCACTGCCCACCATCACATGAGAAACCACTTTTGAAACTGGAGGGAATTTCCAAAGGAGATAGTATTGTGGGGAGGGTCAGCTGTTTAAAAACCTGGGTGTGTTCAAGCTTTTGGGTGTGCCTGAGATAGCGCTTTGAATCCCAGCCGATATTTATACATTGCATGCTCTGCCCGAAGGGACCCAAGCCAAGGTATGAGCTTTAATGCACAACAGGTATCCCGGAACAAAAGAACTGCAAAATGCAAATATGCCCAAGCACTGTAAAATCAGTTTAAAGTCAACAGTCAATGACAACAGTAGTCAATCAATAACTGTCCCAGGTTGAAATCTCAGCAGCCATCAATGAAATACCCTTTTGACCACTAATTAAAACATTTTTTTAAAAAAGGAGAATGATTGCTTGCAGACCAAGGAAGTCATCAGGTGGATGTCCTTTGGGAAAGTGTTTCACAGTGCCTTGCCAGGGCAGTGTTCCACACTGGTTGCCATGGCAAATAAAGTGCTGTTCTTTCATCGTTGTCTTGCTCCTTCCCCTCTCGACTCCTTGGAATAAACATGTTGCTAAAGGAAACACAGGCTTTTTGTTGTTGTTGTTGTTTAGTCGTCCGACTCTTTGTGACCCCATGGACCAGAGCACGCCAGGCACTCCTGTCTTGCACTGCCTCCTGCAGTTTGGTCAAACTCATGTTCGTACCTTCGAGAACACTGTCCAACCATCTCGTCCTCTGTCGTCCCCTTCTCCTAGTGCCCTCAATCTTTCCCAACATCAGGGTCTTTTCCAAGGATTCTTCTCTTCTCATGAAGTGGCCAAAGTATTGGAGCCTCAGCTTCACGATCTGTCCTTCCAGGGAGCACTCAGGGCTGATTTCCTTCAGAATGGATAGGTTTGATCTTCTTGCAGTCCATGGGACTCTCAAGAGTCTCCTCCAGCACCATAATTCAAAAGCATCAATTCTTCGGCGATCAGCCTTCTTTATGGTCCAGCTCTCACTTCCATACATCACTACTGGGAAAACCATAGCTTTAACTATACGGACCTTTGTCGGCAAGGTGATGTCTCTGCTTTTTAAGATGCTGCCTAGGTTTGTCATTGCTTTTCTCCCAAGAAGCAGGTGCCTTTTAATTTCGTGACTGCTGTCACCATCTGCAGTGATCAAGGAGCCCAAGAAAGTAAAATCTCTCACTGCCTCCATTTCTTCTCCTTCTATTTGCCAGGAGGTGATGGGACCCCAGTGGCCATGATCTTGGTTTTTTTGATGTTGAGCTTCAGACCATATTTTGCGCTCTCCTCTTTCACCCTCATTAAAAGGTTCTTTAACACAGGCTAAACATAGATAAATAAAGCAAGGAGAAAGGTGGCTATCAGTTCCACAATGTAAGAGAAAGGCGACTGACAGCTCTACAGCCCTCTAACTTCCTTTGCTCTTCTCTGGAAAGAGCTTCCAGGATTGTTACCAGCCAAGTCCACTCACAGCAAGCCTTGAAATCCTGCACTCCCTCCTCTAGTGCCCCAGGATGTCCAAGAGGACGTCAGAAACTCCCACTGATAATTAACCGTAGTTCATAAACTGTGGTAAGGTTCAGTTAACCATAGTTAATCACCATTTGTCAAGTTTTGAACAACACAATAAGCTGTGGTTCACCTGAAGTCAAAACAAAAGCATCCAGCCCACTCATGGGGGTGTTAGAGAGGAAGGGAAATGGTACTGGCACAAGGCTGGCTGAGACTCAGACTCAGAATCCAAAACGATGGGTTTGCTTTGTGTCCAAACCAGCCCAGATACTCACTGCCCAAATCAGGTCAACTTAAGGCCAGCACTTTCATCAGATGGAATTTTTCTCCCTGCGGCAGGTGAGAGTTTAACTGGTACCTCCTTCCTGCTATGAAAGAGCAGTGATGGGAAACGCTTCGCCAATTCCATGTCTGTCTTTGTGACCTTTTAAAGATGGAGGGTCTCTGCCAGAAAAAAAGGGCTGGGTACCTTAGCGGTAGTTTTATGAAGATAAAACAAGATAAGGATTGTAGAGAATTTGTCACACAGATTTTAATAACATAGTCAAATCCGTGCCAGGATCTTACTGCCGAGGCTATAGCTCAGCTACAAAGTGTATGCTTTGCATATGTAGCGTATCTAGTTCAAGCCTTGGCTCAGCTAAAGAAGCTCAAGATATGGGGAAGAGATCGGCTGTAGACTCTCCAGAGTGGGAAACATTTTTCATCCCAGGGGGTGACATCCCTCTGTGGAAAACCTTGGGGGGGGGGCATCTGCAAGTGATGGGCAGGACATAGGAAATCAGAGTTTTGCAATGGATGTGATTCTTACGCTTTTCCTGCCATGGAAAGGTTAGCAGTTTCTGCCCTCTGACAAATGCATGGTTCCTCCATTTGAGCCACCAGGAGGCATTGCCGCTGTTTAAGGATACATTCTAGTCAGGCGAGGGTGGTTGAGGTGGGTGTTGATCAGAACCAGTGAGAAGCATGGCCCAGGAGAAGAAGGTGTAGCCTGGGGACCATCCCAAGAGCCAGAGAGAAAGGCCAAAGGATTGTCACCTACCCCTGAGGCAGAGTCCAGCGCTGGGACTGGTTAGGCTTTGATCTGACTCAAGGAACGGCAGGTCCTGGGGATCTTTATAGTGCATGATTTCTGTCCAACTCTCCCAACGAACAGGTGAAGTTGTGGTCCTGGATGGCTGCAGAACCTCCATCACCACCAACATCACTAAGATGTATCTGCCTTGGAATGAACACCTGAAAGGGGTTCTGGATACAACTGCATACAGTGTGAGTCCTGAAAAGGCCTGCAAAAGAGTAGAGAGAAAAGAATGGGGTGTCACACAATGAACTGCTTTCTCTATCAAATAAAAAAATCTATCCCTGCCCATAAGAAGCCACAGCTGGACCCCTTCTCTCTGACATCCAGTTTCTTATGTGGAGCGACATGGTCTGCCTGGCTGAGCATTCAGTCGCGTGGTCCTTTGCCTGCTTTCTGAAGTGGCGCAGCTGAGACCCAGGTCTGCAACCTCTGTGAGAACCAGGGCCAAGGACAGAGTGTTGGCTAACCGAGTGTGTGTTGCTGAGCAGCCTGTTTGCTTTTAAGGTGCTATGGAAAGAGCCAGATCTCCAGGGCTGAGTACTGCCAATGGCCCCAGTTTCCCTCCCAGGCAACCTCAAAGGACCAAGCAGCAGAGGACGGGAGAGATCTTGGCATGAACATCTAGAGAGGTGCTGCCAGTCAGAGTAGATAATGCTAGGATAGGTGGACCAGGATAGGTTTGACCAGTGCTTTTTTCCCCTTAAAAATGTTTCGAGCTACTCTTGATGAGGCCAAACTTAGATTCACAAAACGCACTGGGTTTGACTCTTCATAAGTCAGCTTTATTGCAAGACCCTTTGTTGTGTGTGTCCCCCCCCCTTTCAAAAAATTAAGAAGGAGACCTCTCTGGATGTTTTCTGGATTGTTTTTAACCATATCTAGAGATGGATGGCATGAATTTATTTCTGGTGTGTGTCACACACTGTACAGCTGCAATCACTCTTAGCTTGAGAGTGAGGCCTGCCTGCGTCGAACCTCTCTAGCCGAACAGATTGGGGGATCACTTGCAGTTGTGTGGGTGGGAGGCAGCTCCCTGGTCTGAGAATGGACAGAGCTGAGCACAACCATTGATGGGAAAGGGTTTAATGGCTTAACCAAGTTGACATCAGGGCTTTACGGATGCTTCCCTCTGGGTCAAACATCTGTCAACGTTTTCATCTTACCCAGTGATTAGAGGATTCAGATGTCCTGTAGTATTGCATGGATTTCTTTCACCATTTCTAATTTTGAAAAATATATATATATATTTTAATATGTTTTATTTTGACTCATGCTTCTTTCTTTTCTTTAAAAAAAGAACCATTAAACCGCATCCCTCCCCCTAATATTGTTTGCATCATTTTTCATTCTGCATATCACCTAGGGGATAGTGTTATAAATTGCGAGCAAGTTCTTTCAACATCCACGGTCGGACTGAAATGCATAATTTGTCATGACAAGTGGCATTTCTGATATTTTGCTTTTCTTTTCTTTAAGACGTTATCAGCCGCTTATCTGCAGTAGCTGGCATTTCTTCGTCTGCTTGGGGGAAACTAGAATGTTCCCACTAATATCAAATGAAGTGCAGCCAATGCCTTGGCTTTGTTTTGTGTTTTCCCCTCCCGGTAGGATTAGGCATAGAAAATACAAAACAAGTTTAACTGGCAAATACAGAGCTGGTGGCATAACCTGCGAACGGTGTTTGCACATTTAAATAAGGGTAGGTGACTCATGGAATCGTAGAATCACACAACCGTAGAGTTGACAGGGACCCTGAGGGTCATCTAAGTCCAAGCTCCTCCTGTTTCTTGCCTATTTCACTTTCTGCCCATTTCCCCAGGCCAGGAAGGATGGCGTTTGGAAGAGGAGCTGTTGCTTCAGACTGAGAGCTGCTTATCAAGGAAGTGGAGGCTCCACCCCTTCCTGGCTCTCAGTCAAGCCCTGAACCTGGCAGGTAATGGAGAGACTGGTTTTACCCTCTTCATGCCAGCATGAACAGTGACTGAGGGTCTGGTCAAACCTCACTCTTATCTACTCACACTCATGTTTAAGCCAAGGCACAGGACAATGGGAGGGAGAAACTTCGGTTCATAGGGGAAGAGCTCGGCCTACTTCTCTGTTGTTCTTCTTGGATCACGTGGAAATAAGTCAGTGGAGAGCCAGCACTGCTCACTCTTTTAGTCATTCTACACATGAGGGACCCTGTTTAAGATCAGCTGCCAAGCAGGGCTTTACTAAATTCCAAATCGATTGGGTAGCTTTGCTTGCTTTTGTCTGCAGAATTGACTATTGCAGATATTAATATTGTGTAGTTTGAAGTGACTGGATGCATGAAAACTGACTCCTTTTTGGAAATAAAACATTATTAAGGCCCTTGTATTTAATTAAAACTTTACTTGCAGAACTGTCTTCAAAACAAAATGAAAACATCAAATGATACATCCAAACAATTCCATATGACATGTGCCAGTCCAAGGCATAGACTCAGCATCTTACAAAATATGAAATAATTTCAACAGACCTGGAAGCAGAGGTCTTTCTTTCCCCGCAGTCTTGCATTCTGGCTTGCACCCTGCCTGTTTACCTGGACAGCTATTTACACATCCTTACTTTCACAGAGCCTGGGAACAAGGAAAACAAGGCAATGCCCTTCAAAATGGCGAATTTGCAATTCAATACCTCTCTAAGGTTAAACACTCATGTGTTAGCTAGCAGAAAAAAATGGCAGTTAATTATCACCTCAGCTAGAGCTCAGAAACCCTTAGAATACTGCAGTGGAATTTCTCCAGAGTTAGCAATACAGTAATACATATTTAGGTATTTTCCATTTCTGTGTCAATTAAATAATTACACTTCACATTGCTTGTCTTCTCAAATGATCTTGACATGAAACATGATCCCATAGCATTTGTAGCAAAGTCACATCCTACGAGATACTGATATTGTTAAGGGTATATTGATACCCTTGTTGGCATCAGTCAAAGACATTCCAGTATTGTCATGTGGCATGCAAATATTCAAATAAAGCATCATTTCTGAATGGCAGGGTTTAAAGCGCTGCTTGGTGATAGGTTCTCAGAACTTCACTGTGATCCATTTCAAGGAAAAGGATCACATGTATTCTCGGTTAGACTTTAGTACTGTTTGGGAGCGGGTAGCTAACCCCATTTCCCCCCTTGATTGGATCTTAGTTAAAAACAAAAAAGACCCAAACCCTCTCCCCTGAGGTGCACTTCACAGATCTTGAATGTAACATTGCAGCCCATCACTGCATTTCTAACAGTCCTGGCCTTGATCATATGAGAACATTTTGTTTTGCCTTCCTTAGGCTATTATACTGGTAACTTCTAGATGGGGGTCTGCTAGTGATTTAACCTGGCCCACTTTGCTAGCCACATTTTCCCTTCAATATCATTAAACATAATGGTGGCAATATATTAATTTTCAACCCCACTGCTCCAAAATCTTCTTTTCTATTCTTTTGCAGGTGCCGGGGTGGGGGGAGGATACAAAGAGGGGGGAAATATAAAAATTTATTTACGATTGCACTATTAAAAATACCAACACACTATGGACACACACATTTTCCCCTCCCATACCTTTGATCCCATACCCAGCAGTCTCTTTCTCAATGTGCCAGAATCCCATCAGGCTTCAACCAGGCACCAAACAGATATTTGTAAAATCACAAGTTGTCAACTCTAGGCAGGCACTATTAATTGCTGATTTACACGTGTTGCCCCCACAGTAATTTCCAGGTTCTTGAAACCTCAATCCGCTTACGCATCTGGTCATTTCTCCCAGCATTTAAGCCTTTCTGCTTCCTGGACTTTTTGCCCAGACATGTTGCTGAATATGCAGACGGGAGCATAATTTTTAGTTATTTTTGCTCTCCGCTCGGTGATCCAGAACCGGAATGCCCTGTGTGAGAGAACGTTTGTGTGGGTTTGCCAAATAAGCACCTTTCTCAAACTGGACTTTCCCACAGTCTTTTGCAGACATGGTCACAAGGAGTTTCAGACTTGTAAATTAGTGCTTTCTATCATTTAAGAACTTCAAGAGATGGCATTTCAAAAAAAATTTTTAAAAAAGCAGGTGGATATTGGAGTGATCTCATTTCCATGTCGACTGTCCCATAAACAGCCAAAGCAGGAAACATTTTGCGCAGATTTGCCAGATGTTAAGAGCTTGACTTGGTTTGCTCTGCTTTTCCCATCATGGATGTCTGGAGGGCGGAGTCTCCAGGCAGAATCTGTGCACAGCAATATCTGGTAAATCTTGCAGCAGGCTTGTTTCTAGCGCTCATGGATGGGGAGTCAGTTCCTATCCCTCTGGATGCAATCCAGAAATAGGGAAGCTCTGCAAAGTCCCATGGGTTCTAAAAGAGGAAATGGACTTGCAGGCTTAAATCCCTGTGCCATAAATGCGCTTGGCTGATGCTGCCATCCCATAGTTGCGAGAGGTTGGGTGTGGCATGTTGGCAGACTCTTTTGCAGTTATCTGGACCAACTTGAGAGCAACTGTGGATCCAGCAGCAGCCACACCGCTGAAGGTATGCATTCAAGGAGGATTAAACACAAGCATCTGCAGCCGATGGGTTTACCTGTATGGATTATATGCAATAATGTGTCTGACGGCTCCTTTGATGGCACAGAGGGATGGTGCCAAAATCTGCAGTTACTGGGCTTCAGCAACGGATCTCAATTACCGTACTGAGTCCTTCAGATGTATTCTGAGCCTGCTCATGAATGCCAGAAGCTCTCCTCCCCACAAATCTGCTGGAGTAGATCTGTTGGGCGATATGGGGGTGCCACTGGGTCAGGAAAGGGTTGGATAGAACTCATAGAGATTACCTCCCCCCCCCTCAAATTCACACCTATTCCTCTATGCAAATTTTATCCTCTTTGTTGACTTATGGGTGGGCCATGATGGGTCATAAAGGAGAAGTCTGGTGATTCCAGAGAAATAAGCACACACAAGTTTATTGAACCAGTTCTGTAATTTACTGCCTTCTTAAATCCTCATACTAGAGACCTGTTGGGAAGCAGGTGGCGCTGTGGGTTAAACCACAGAGCCTAGGGCTTGCTGATCAGAAGGTCGGCGGTTCGAATCCCTGTGACGGGGTGAGCTCCCATTGCTCGGTCCCAGCTCCTGCCAACCTAGCAGTTCAAAAACATGTCAAAGTGCAAGTAGAAATATAGGGACCGCTACAGCGGGAAGGTAAACGGCATTTCCGTGTGCTGCTCTGGTTCTCCAGAAGCGGCTTTGTCATGCTGGCCACATGACCTGGAAGTTGTACACTGGCTCCCTCGGCCAATAATGCAAGATGAGCGCACAACCCCAGAGTCGGTCACGACTGGACCTAATGGTCAGGGGTCCCTTTACCTTTACCTTTAGAGAACTGTTAGAGCAAGGTGTTGATGGTTAAACCAGAAGGCTAAACTGGTTCAAACTTCAAGGAATTGTACCTTCTGCACATTAAAAAAATATAAATTGAAATAAAATTGTATAAAAACAAATACATATCACAGAATTTTTTGCTTGCACTCATCAACCTTTTACAGCAGTGGAAACAGCAAGTGAAGGGAAATGGAAAGGAATGTTGAATGAGTGAACCACATCAGCTCTGGAAGCAGCTTTTGTTTGAACTATGTGTGGGAGATTATTTTAGCTCCCATTGCTGGCCAGCCTTGCAGACTTCCCATTACTTTTTTAGAGCTGTAATTTTCTCACATCAGATGTGCCGAATTATGGGGTTAGCCGTGGAAAACCTGACTCCTGAGTTAGAAAATATTTTCACATCATATCCGGAAGTTTTCCTCCCCTGAATTATTTTTGGAGTGATTTCAAATTAGGAAGTCCAAGCGCGCAATTTAGAACGATCTCTGTGAGTCATAGAGGAATGGAGAAAGTAAGAGAAGAGCGCCGTTGTACCGGAATATAAGACTGAATCCACCAGGCTCCTTGATGAAGTCCAATGAAATGAAGAGCAAAAATAAGCCTACGAATGATCTTGACACCCACCAAATGGGAATTACACCCACCAATCCAGACCATGATGGAGGGGGGGGGACTGTACCCTCTTGTCTTCAGGCCACCCCTCACATCATTCATGGCAAAGGCTACATCAAGAGTATGCCCCATTCAATGTGTTAGACTGGGTCTCCCATTAAGGCAGCCCCATGGACATTGCTCCTGGGTTGAGAATTGTTGGCT
Organism: Zootoca vivipara; assembly: GCF_965207765.1. Classification (NCBI taxonomy): domain Eukaryota; kingdom Metazoa; phylum Chordata; class Lepidosauria; order Squamata; family Lacertidae; genus Zootoca; species Zootoca vivipara. The sequence goes on along the minus strand of NC_142588.1, from coordinate 6,393,573 downwards.
CTCATTGGCTCCCATGTGGTGGTGAGAACTCCAATAGCATTTCCATTTGTCTCTCTCACCCAACACCGAATGCAGACCCTCTAAGCCCACCCCGGGGTCAACAGGTTTTCTTTTGAAGGAGGTGGAATTTCTGAGGTCCATGGTGACACCCACTGCCTGACCCTGCAGCGTTGCCTTGTTCTGCTCTGAGGCATTCCAGAGTTAGGTCAGTCTCACTTAGATGCCTGATGATCGTCTTCCAAAGCAACTACTCTATTCCAAACTTAAAAATGGAAAGCGTAAATGCTGGTGGTCAACAAAAGAGGTTTAAAGACTGTCTCAAGGCAAATCTAAAAAAATGTAGTATAAACACTGACAACTGGGAAACACTGACCTGAAGACACTCGAACACAAGGGAGAAACGTGCTAAGAGGAAGGCACGCTTGGCAAATCCGCACCGTGATCAACTCCCGCCTGGAAACCTATGTCCCCACTGTGGAAGGATGTGTGGGTCCAGAATTGGCCTCCACAATCACTTGCGGACTCACTGTTAAAACTGTGTTTATGGAAGACAATCTTACTCGGCTACGATTGATCGCCAAAGAAGAAGAAGACTTAGATCACCCACCCAGATGTCAGTGGTACCTGCCCCCCCTCACTCATAATAAAGAAATGGATGAGCATGGTCTAATTTTGGATCAACCTGCACTGCTGAACTAGGGAGCCCAACAAAGAATGAAGCAGGCACTTCTGAGGAGTGGAGAGGTCGAGAAGGAGGGTGGAGACCAAGCACCTACACTTCAGCTGCTCCATCCCAAATTTGCCACCCTCCAGGGGTGGCCTGTCCTGTTTTGCCACCTCCGGCAAAGGTGCCAGCCCTACCGTCAAAGTCTCGTTTACCACGGTCACAGGGCAGCAGCTTCTGGAGAGATTGCGCAAGATCTCACTGAACTTTTACAAGATCTCTCTGTTCATCCCCCGTGGGATCCTGCTGCCTGAGGTAGCAGCTTCAGTCCACCTTATGGCTGGGCTGGCCCTGCCCCCCCCCTGCCCATGACCACATCAAAATTGTTGTCAAAATTGAGGCAGTATCCTAGTATTCCCAGCCACATCACACAGAAACATATTAACACATTAAAGGGTTACATGCTAACAGTAACATTAAAGTAACGATGCTTTTCCCCCATGTTGGTAATACAGTTTGGATTGCACATTCTTCTGGTTCAAAAAAAGGATGCCAGTCTAACAATGTATTAGGAAGAGCAGAGCAGTTCTCTCATTTTTTTATGTCTCTGGATGTTGGCTGCTAGGTTTTTAGGAAATGTCCAAAAGAATTCACAATTTGTCCTGGTGGAGTAGTCAATCTCATAATGAACTCTGGGCAAATAGATTCCCCTGCCACAGCTTATGGTGGTCAATGACTCTCTTTAAATCTTGTCTTTATATCTGCACAAAATGGTCTCTTGCTGCTGGTCAATACAGTAATAACAGCAACTATTTAAACAGCTCATCCTGTTCACAATTCACACTTGAACCTTGTGGCAGGGACTCGGTTTTCTTACAGGCAAGCATTGTGAGCAATGATGGATTTACTGAGGCAAAGTACTGTTTTACTGGGAAACCACAAATGTAATGATGCATTTAAAGTAAATAAGCTCACGGGGCTGAGAAAATTAGAACATCTTTGTCCATTTCAGGATAGAATAGCTCAGGGAATTTATTAAAAGTGACCAGAGAGTTTTCTCTAATGCAACCTATTGTAGCTCTCTCTCTCTCTCTCTCTCTCTCTCTCTCTCTCTCTCTCTCTCTCTCTCTCTCTCTCTCTGTGTGTGTGTGTGTGTGTGTGTGTGTGTGTCTGTGAAGGGGTGTATTTCTTTTTGCCAGTAATATCAGCTCTCTCCTTACATACACAAGGAGAACTCAAGAGCTTCTTTCTTTCTTTGATTTTCATTTATTTCCTGCTGTTCTTGCCAGGAATTTCCTTTGATAGATGCTTTTTGCATAACTTGCTGCAGGCACTAATTAATAAGCAACTTCTTCAAATTCCACATGTTGTCTGGTTTGACTTACACAGCTACTCTCTGTAATTATTACTTTTTAAACTGCAATGCATTTGCATTTCTCAATGTCCTCCAGCTTGATTGATGTCCAGAAAACTTCCTATGCATTCAGCTGTTCTTTCTTGACGTGTGTCATTTTTACTTACAGTAATATTTAGGAATGGCAAGCTGCAGATGTTCTCTTAATCCCCCCCCCTTGGCATCTGTTCTCTTCTGCGGTTGTGAATTGCAAAGTCTGCATGCTGTGTTCTGTGCACTACAGCTTACTTATGATACCTGGCTGGTGTGGAGTGCATGGGCCTCAATGAAGATGAAGCAAAATACGTTCTTTTTTCTTCTACCTACATTTGTAGATCATACTCAAGTGGGAGACAGACACATATCTCCCACTGGCATTGTACAATGCACATATTGCTGTGGGGCACACAGGGGGAGAGGAAATGTCTATTGCTCCTCTCTAGCTGCTTCTACAGAATGTGCCTCCCAGTTCCAAAAGTACTGTGTGGAAGATTCAAATGAATGCCTAAGATTAACATGGAAAGCATCTGTTTCATATTGATAATTGACTAGTAGGCCTCCCATCTGCATTCTCTGATACCTTTATTTCTCCTGTTAGCCAATAGGACGAGCTAGTCTAGCCAAGCATGGCATCAGCACATCCTTCAGGTTATGTTGAAGGCCTTCTGGCGGTTCCCTCACTGCGAGAAGCGAAGCTACAGGGAACCAGGCAGAGAGCCTTTTCGGTAGTGGCGCCCACCCTGTGGAACGCCCTCCCATCGGAGGTCAAGGAGATAAACAACTACCTAACATTTAGAAAACACCTAAAGGCAGCTCTGTTTAGGGAAGTTTTTAATCTGTGATATTTTAATGTATTTTGGTTTTTGTTGGAAGCTGCCCAGAGTGGTGGGGAAAACCCAGCCAGATGGGCGGGGTATAAATAATAAATAATAATAATAAAAAATAATAATAATATGTTTGGAACCCCAGACTCCATCTTGGAGGGCAACAAATGGCTGAAGCCATCACAATTTGCTTTCATTTTCTCAGGAGCAGCAGTTGCTCAAAGTGTGATTCCTGCTGAGAAGGGGGATTAGCAAAGCCTTCTCCATTTCTAGTGTTGAATTAGGTACATGCTCACCTTTCCTTTTGAGCGTCAAGGTCTTTGAAAACAAACTGCCCCTGAACACCCGTATTGACCTGGCATTAGCATGTAATGGTTTCAGGACCGCAGTATGTCAAGGACTGCCTCTCCCCAAAGGAACTGACCAAATCCTGCAATCATCCTCCAAAGCCCTTCCCTGTGTGCTTCCTCAGAAATGGCCTGTCCTTGTGTTGCCAGAGGGTGGCAACACAAGGACAGGCCATTTCCACAGTGGCTCCCTGTTTGTGGAAAGCTCTCTCCAGGCAGGCAGGAGGGAGACGCCATTTTGTGGTTTGTTTCAGGGACCCAGGTGGCGCTGTGGTTAAACCACTGAGCCTAGGGCTTGCTGATCAGAAGGTTGGCGGTTCGAATCCCTGTGACAGGGTGAGCTCCCGTTGCTTGGTCCCAGCTCCTGCCAACCTAGCAGTTCGAAAGTACATCAAAGTGCAAGTAGATAAATAGGAACCGCTACAGCGGGAAGGTAAATGGCGTTTCCATGTGCTGCTCTGGTTTGCCAGAAGCGGCTTTGTCATGCTGGTCACATGACCTGGAAGCTATACGTCGGCTCCCTCGGCCAATAATGCGAGATGAGCGTGCAACCCCAGAGTCGGTCACGAATGGACCTAATGGTCAGGGGTCCCTTTACCTTTACCTTCAGGTGCCAAAATGCCTTAGGCTGACCCTGCCTGTACCACTTCCTGACAGGGAGACATTCCCTTGTCCAGAGGGCTGGTGAACTAATGGTTTAACAGTCCTTCCCTTTTCCTAGGGAACTCTGTGAAGGGGTCTCCTCACAGCTCTCAGTTCCCAGGACTCTTTGGGGGAAGCCATGACTGTTTAAGTGGTGTGATGCTGCTTTAAATGTATAGTGCACATGGCGCCATATTCCCACATACAGAAAACTCCTGCCTGAGGACGTTTTGCTGGTTTTGTGAAGAAGAAAATGCATGACGATTTCTCTGTCCAATCCTCAATCCACTCTGTGAATTCACAGGCCACAGCCCCCATTGGTCTTGCTCCGAGGCCTCCTCAAGTGCTTTCGCCCAGCCTGGACCCATAGCTGCCAAGTCTCCCGTATTCCCCGGGAAATCCCCGTTTTTCCAGCTGTTCCTAGCTGGAAAAAAACGGATTTCCCCCCTCCCTGGTTTATTCTGGCGCGACGGCCATTTTGGAACCGGGTGGAGCATGCTCAGAAGCGACTTTTGATGCTGCTCTGCCCAGTTCCAAAATGACTGCAGTGTGACTTCTGGCGTGGCGACCATTTTGGAACTGGGCAAAGCAGCATCAAAAGTCACTTCTGAGCATGCTCCGCCCCGTTCCAAAATGGTGGCAGTGCTACTTCCGGTCTGCTACTTCCGGCCCGGTCCCTTATTTCTCCGACAGCAACTTGGCAGGTATGTGGACCTTGTTTTTAACCTTTATCTTGCTTGCTATGGCTTTCACGTGGCTGGAATCTAGCCTTCTCTACGAAAGACAGAGTCGCACCTTCCATTGTTCTGCCCCCTTTTGTCTCCCTGCCCCTTTCCCCCTCTGGGCCCACCAGTGCCACACGTTTTGTCCATGGGGGAATCGAATGTGTCCAAAGGCTGGAAAAGGCCCCCACCCCAAATTTATGATAACCAGATATAAAGAAACAAGGAATTCCAGTCACATGCGCTTCTCTTTCCAGCCATGTGATTCTAAATTTCATTGGAGGCGCTGATGGATGCAATACTTGCTTCAGCTTGGGACTGTTAAAATGTTAAAATAGGATGTTTCTGAAAGTGGTGTGTTTTTCTTAGGCAGCTCTGTGCCATTATTCCAGTTCTTGTTGCCAAATATGACCGTGATCAGAGAAATGGTGAACTGTTACATTGTCTTCCTAGCATATAATTGCCCTGAATTTCTTAATTACCTTTCCCTTCCCCTCCCGAAAAAGTCAGTTCAGATTTTCCATGTGACTATAGTTTTACTGTAATTGACCAAGCTTAAATATCTCCCTCGCATTTGGCAGCCTTCCTGTACGTGCTTCTAACACCCAGGCACAAGTGAATAGCAGAGTTTTGATAGGTACTTTCCTGTTCCTTGGAAGGAGTCACTTGTAGGCGGAGCGCTGGGGTTTCCTTACAGTTTAAGAGACTACTAAGCAGTAGGTGCTAATTAAATTGTTATCTGTAGTGAAATGAAAACCCTTAAGGGCTTTATCTAGCAATATAATGAGGTTCATTGTAAAGACAACTAAGAGCCCTATAGCCTGAATTCATTGTGGCCAAATGTACTTTTTGTAGAAGGTGCACAAAGGCAGATTATCAACTCATCAGCCCAAGGCTGTCCCCTGCATTCGATTGAGGACCTTTAGTTTTCTATCAGCTGTCCAGGGCATAGACACCATTGGAAAGGGGAAGAACTAAAGAACGGAACTGAGATGAAAAAATGAAGTTATGAAAATCATATCCCAGACAACTCTTGTTCATACAACATGCAGTTGTTCAGCATCTGTGTTCAATTGTCTGGAGCTGGTGTGCCTAACCTGTGGTCCACCAGGCATTGTTGGACTCCAATAAATTGTTGGACTCCAATATATAAAAAGTTGCAAGGTCAGCCAGGTGTCCTCCTTTGAGAAGTTCATTCCAAATAGAGGTACTATCGCAAGGAATGCCTGAGATCCAGTTGATCCTGTTGGTACAAAGCTCACCTCCAATCAGATATTTTGTTTACTCCTTCTCACCCCCTGCTCTTCATATATTCTTTTCTGGTGCTGCTATTCATAGACTCATAGAGTTGGAAGGTATCCCCAGGGGTCATCTAGTCCAACCCCCTGCAGTGCAGGAATCTTGGCTCAAGCATCCATGACAGATGGCCATATAGGTTCTACTCAAAAACCATCCAAAGATTCATTGCATAGGTGCTACCAGGATTTTATGAGGCATGCTAGTTGTATGAGTTGAGTCTACCTATGTTAGACTGGATCTACATTGGCTCCCAGTACGTTTCCAAGCACAATTCAAAGTGTTGGCGCTGACCTTTAAAGCCCTAAACGGCCTCGGTCCTGTATACCTGAAGGAGCATCTCCACCCCCATCGTTCTGCCCAGACACTGAGGTCCAGTGCCGAGGGCCTTCTGGCGGTTCCCTCACTGTGAGAAGCAAAGCTACAGGGAACCAGGCAGAGGGCCTCCTCGGTAGTGGCACCCGCCCTGTGGAACGCCCTCCAATCAGAGGTCAAAGAGATAAACAACTACCTGACATTTAGAAAATACCTAAAGGCAGCCCTGTTTAGGGAAGTTTTTGCCTGTGATATTTTAATGTATTTTGATGTGTGTTGGAAGCCGCCCAGAGTGGTGGGGGAGACCCGCCCACAAATGGCTGCTCAGCTTGTTAAAATCTCCTGCAGCTAAGTATTCTGCTCCAATCCAGTGCAGATAATGCTATAGCATCTCTTCATTTTCATAACTCTCTCTCTCTTCCCCCCCCCCCAGCCAAGGAGTTTTCTTTCTTTCTGAAAAACAGGCATGTTGCGCCTTTTCAAGCTGTTTAGGTAAAAATCTTCCTTTCTTTCCAGCAGAAATTAAATGTCACTCTTTCTTTTCCATCAGAACGACATGGGAGGCCAACGCAGTCTGATAAACAAGTGGACCACGTTCCTGAAAGCCAGGCTCATTTGCTCAATCCCAGGCCCAGAGGGAGCAGCCACGCATTTTGACGAGCTACGTAAGTGAATTTCAGCTTTAGTGGTTGTCTCTCCCCCCCCCATCCCTCCTTTAATCACAGAAGATCAAGACTCTATAAACCCATTTTCTTCATTTGAAAGTAGCTGCTACTGGGGACATGTGGGGCGTTCAGGAAAATTTCTTTAAACCTTCGCTTCCCAAATTGTCCCAAAAATGGGCTCGGCTGCAACGTAGACAGACAATATGGAACAAAAATGTGTACAGTGCAATCGCAATCTTTCTCTGTGGAGGTCAACTAATAGCCCCCTGATGTTTAGGGGACTTTTTGCGGCACAGTATCCAAGGCGACCCCTGCAAGCAGGTTTTGTTATCATAAAGTATCTCTAGAGAGTACCAAGCCAAAGTTCTGGCCTCCCTTTAGACATGCCGCTGGGTCCTGCATTGGCTGCCTCTTCTTCTGCTCTTTGCACCCCAATCTTACTAAATGCAAAAATTTCCACCCACGTGGTTCCTCATGACAGCCAAGTAAGAACAGCCCTTTGGGGCACCTGCATAACATGCTATCCAAAGCTCTGCAAACAAGAATCCCGTGGGTGAGCAAACACTTTTGCTCCTATTAATTGTAACAGCATGTGAGTAATAGCCAAGTGGTGGCAACCATGCCTGGACAGGTAAACGAAGCCTTGGTGTCTGTATTGCTTTGTACAGGGAAAGCAAACAGCACACAACAAACCCAGAGAATATATTTGTTTATGACTTGTGCTTAGAAACACAACCTGGATGGCAGGTGGGGGCTCACATGAGTGAATAACATGGGCGTTTTAAGAAACGAAAACCTTGCACATTGGATAACAGGATGCAAAGCAAAAGGCTAGGCTGGAACCCTTTCCTCCTATATGCTAGCTTTCTATATGAAGGGAGGGGAGTGCTGTGGGGGAGCATTCCAACATGGAAACATCTACCCGATGCCTGCAATCGTAGACATTGGAAACCACTTTAGTGACGCAGAACTGGGTACATTGTGTGGCGCAGTGCAAAAGAAGGAAGGAAAATGCAGTGGTACCTCAGTTTATGAAGCTGATCCATTCTAGAAGTCCGTTCTTAAACCAAAACCATTCTTAAACAGAGGCACGCTTTCCCTAATGATGCCTCCTGCAGCCAGTGCCCTTCCACCATTTGGATTCTGTTCTTCGACCGAGGTAAAGTTCACAAACCGGGACACTACTTCTGGCTTTGCGGAGTTCGTAAACTGAATCGTTCTTTAACAGGACTGTTAAACCGAGGTACCACTGTGGTTGTTCCTGCGTCAGGTCCTCATGTCTACCTAGCCACTCTGTGTCTACAAGCTTTTCAGTCCCAAAGTGGAGAGAATGAGCTGGAGTTTAAAATAACTCTGAATCACAACATTCTATCATGCAGAGTAACCGTGGCTTAAATGGCTTAAGCTGGGTGCCTGTGATGGTACAAGCATAAGCATGCAGCCCTTTCAGGACTTCGGACATGGACTGATATTTACAAATTTGATAGCTTTTATTTCAGGGATTTGTTTTGTTTTTGTTCTGCTTTTGCAGACTGGTTGACACGGCCTGTGTCTGGACACATGGCCATGGGCCACATATTCATTGCCCAACATTTGTGTAATGTAGGGTACCACAAGATACACACTCTGCATGTAGCTACTGTACTTGGCTCCCATACTCTCCTTTTTGACAAAAGGAGATTGCAGGAATTGGGCCTTCTCGGTGGTGGCGCCCACCCTGTGGAACACCCTCCCAACAGATGTCAAAGAGGAAAACAACTACCAGACTTTTAGAAGACATCTGAAGGCAGCCCTGTTCAGGGAGGCTTTTAATGTTTACGGTAATAGATTACTGTGTTTTATTTTTCTGTTGGAAGCCGCCCAGAGGGGCTGGGGAAACCCAGCCAGATGGGCGGGGTATAAATAATAAATAATAAATAATAAATTATTATTATTATTATTATTATTATTATTATTATTATTATTATTATTATCCATGTGCAACATCTTGCCACATGTTATATTCTGTATGGAAGGGCAGGCACAGAGCCTTACCACATGTATAGTATTTGCAGTTATGGGTTTGGAGTGTATTAGTGAGCCATACTTATAATTAGGATCTGGAAAAAAGTAAATGCCTAAGCAACAATAGAAACTAAAAAGTGAGAGCCATTGCTTTATTGCCAGGGGTCAGCCAAAAGTTTGCAAATTTGAAAAATGCATATAAGTAAGAAAATACCTACATACTTAACTTTAAAAGCAACATATTCTCCATTGCAGAAGACGTGTTCTTACTTTCTACAAGAGATGAAAGAAATCCTATGGTTTATGGTGTCTTCACTACCACCAGGTATGCTTTGCTTCTGGAGACCAAACCTGTGCACAAACTAAAATGGAGCGTCTTGAAGGACCCTGGCTGGTTTATAATGCAATACTAGGCCTCAGATTGGATTACAGTAAATATTATTTTGCCTTTTTGCAACCACCTTAGGAGGTAAGCGCAGGCAGAGAAATTGTGGTTTTCTCAGTGCCCCCCGGTGAGAGCCAGTTGGTGTGGCAGATGAAATGCTGGGCTCAGATGTGGGAGATCAAGGTTCAAGTCCAAGGTCCAGCTATTAGGCTTGGCCAAAGCACGTTCTCTTCGCCTGATAGATCTCACTGTCGTGCTTTGAGGCAAAATGCACTTTTGAGCTCTTGCAGGGAAGGCAAGATGCAAACATAACATATGGCTGATATCCAAGCCCAGCGTTTCATTTAGCATGGAATCCCTTCTGTTCTTCAAGATTTAAACAAAACTCTGCAAGGGTTACAAGCCAGTATGTCAGGCCTTCAGCAGAGCCCACCAACCATCACATTCCAACTTCAATGGGAACTGTGCTTGGTAGATTCTTACTTCAAACCACAGGTCAGCAACTATTTTTGAGGGAGGGTCACTTTGACAAAAAGACTTGGTGCGAAATGGAGGTTCTCCCCAGGCATTTCATCCCTGTCCCTCTTTTCTCTTTAGAATTGGCAATAGGGAATGGAAACAGGCGGATTTAGTCCAGGGCCTGCTAGTTCCTGACCCTAGTTTCAGTTTTATAATCCTAATTATGAAGTCCACTGTACATGATAATCTAGAGACAGTCAGTGGATTCTGCACTATAATTCTTTTAAGTTAATGACTTGTAGCTTCCTACCCTATGGGAAACCTTGCCATGTCAATTTATCTACCAAGGAACCTTATGTTCTTCCCGCCACAGATGTCCTGCATGTTGCAGAGGTTTGGGGACCATGAAAGAAAACTTTGTTTGTTCTTCAAGATTCTTCCTCCCCTTTCCAGTAAAAGCAAACAGGAAAGTCTTTCACATGTGTATCTAAATTGTCTTTGAAAGCAGTGGTGATTTTTCTAAACTTTGTAAATATCGGTGAGCATATTGAATTTGACCAGTTTGATCTGGTTTATTTCCTATTATATGCAAATGATGGAGCATGTAGTTTTCACCCACCAAAAAGTCCCCAATGCACTCACTTATTTGTTGTTATCATGCAAAAAAGAAGGAATTGTTCGCTTTAAAAGTTTGAGACGTTGATCTTGAAGTTAGCGGTTGTTTTCAGGTGCTGAGCTGAGTACGCTGCACTCACGACTTGCTTCTGTTTTTGCAGCTCTGTATTCAAGGGTTCCGCTGTTTGTGTGTACAGCATGGCCGATATCCGAGCTGTTTTCAATGGACATTATGCCCACAAGGAAAGTGCGGACCACCGCTGGGTGCAATACGATGGGAGGATTCCATATCCCAGGCCTGGGACGGTAGGTGTCATGTTTTTGCAATATGGCTTATATTATATGCCTGGACAAATAATGTAGTAGTAGAACCATGCTCATCTGCTTGGGTTGCCCCAGCCACTCTGGGCGGCTTCCAACAGATATATTGTCCTTCCAGGATGCTTTAATTTCTCCCATCATCCCTTTCCTCATGTTGACAGTTTCTGATGCTATCTTTCCCCCTCTTTTTCTTTTGTATATGCCCTTCTTCCGTTCTCTGAGACAGCTGTTGCCAAACTGCTTATTTCCTGATTGTCTCTCAAATTCTGCTTTTCTAATCTTTGGCTGCATTTCCGCGAGTTGGCGGGGATTGCCTCCGAGCCGTCAGCACTTCATGCCCTGGAATAATGCTTTGCTTTGTCAAACATTAAATTATGAGCGTATGTGCCTTAAATCTTGCGGTTCCGTTTTGTTTTTACTGTCTCTATTTATGATATTTTCTTTAGATGCGGCCATTAAATTTGACCCCCTTTTGGTCTAAATAGTTTCGGAACATCATAAGTAAATAGTGGCTGGCTTTTTAAAAAAAGATATGGTAATGAATATGTCAGTAATGGGAAGAAAAGAGTTATGCTTAGTACAAGGAAAACTTCTAGATATTGAGTTGTTAAAAGCTCCACATTTGTGTACAGTTGACAGCTATTTCAAAGGCTCGGGCTGTTCACTGTCACTTGGGACAAAGGCTCATTAAACACATTGTGACTTAGTTCCAAAGTTTACCTTGGAAATGAAAAAAAACAAGAACATCATTTTGTTCACCTTTGAAAGGGATGTGTGGATGCCTATATGCATAAAGGATCAGTGCTTTGTGCACAAACAAAACAAAACCTGAAGCACATTTCAACACTGCCTTTCCCCACCAGCCGGCTACGAGGCCCCTAGACTTCTCTGGGGCAGGAGAAGAGGGAGCTGATGGGAGCAAAAGGTTGGCTCCACTTCCTTGGGTGAGCATCACACGCCTATCCAGGACACCTGAGGGAATGCGTGTCCCGGCCTGCCAGGTGGGGACATGGTGTGACTCACACCCCTTTCACCTTGGCAGGAGTGGACATGATTAATGTCACAGGCATGCTGGGAGATTTAGACCTCCTTTGGGGGAATGTGGAATCCTTCAGGCTTCTCATCAGACAGGGGAAGAAGATGGCAGGCTGCCAAGGTGTCAGGTGTACTCAGTCAGAATTTCCTGCTTTTATGACAACCTCCTTTTGATTTTTGTGTGCGTGTGCGACATATCTAGGAAGGCTGCAGGCATTGTCATTTATTTGTTGCATTGGGACACGGGTGGTGCTGTGGTCTAAACCACAGAGCCTAGGGCTTGCCGATCAGAAGATTGGTGCTTTGAATCCCTGTGATGGGGTGAGCTCCCCCCGTTGCTCAGTCCCAGCTCCTGCCAACCTAGCAGTTCGAAAGCACACCAGTGCAAGGAGATAAATAGGTACTGCTACAGTGGGAAGGTAAACGGTGTTTCCGTGCGCTGCTCTGGTTCGCCAGAAGTGGCTTAGTCGTGTTGGCCACATGACCTGGAAGCTGTCTGTGGACAAATGCTGGCTCCCTCGGCCAGTAAAGCGAGATAAGCGCTGCAACCCCAGAGTCGTCCACGACTGGACCTAATGGTCAGGGGTCCCTTGTTGCATTTCTCTTCCACCTTCTTCTCCAAGACTCTCAACACGGTGCACATGGTTCCAGCCACTTCATTTAATCCCCACAACAACCCTGTGAGGTAGGTCAGTCTGAGAGGAGGCAGTGCCTGGTCCAAGGCCACCCACTGAACCTTCCAGTTCCCTGCAAGTTGTTTGTTTCTCCTTTTTGACTAATTTTGACGTTGCTCTCGATCCTGTCTCAGTTAATGTCTTGTTTGTGTTTCCAGTTAGATGTTCCCCTGATCTTCTCAGTGTATTCGGCTTGTCTCAGCTGAAAAAACTGTTTGTATGTTTTTGTTGAACAAGCCTCCCCTTCAACCAGCCCAAATGCACTCTGAGTTTTTATTTTTCTACAATATGAATCATTGCTGATTACATAGCAGGTTTTCCGAACATTGTAAATCTTGTCGCGTTTCATGCTTGCTAGTTATTTAGCAAGTGATGCCAACGGGAGGTCATTTAGCCATCTTCTTTTCTTCTCTCCATCCCTGTAATTCTCAAACTTCTCTTTCCTAGTTTTTCTTACTGTCAACAGCGCAAATGCGTTGGAGGGAAAATGATACGGCAAACCGTAGCAGAGGGTGCAGAGCAAGCGTCAAACAGAGTTCTAGCTGATTCCACTTGCCACCTGAACTAACAGTTTGGCTCAGCTCAGGATCAGGCATCAGCCAGGAGAGGCCAACCCTTTTTTATGAAAATATTTCTTTTTGGCGGGGGCAGGGCGGGGGGAGTTTGGTTCTTGACCAGTTTGCTTCCTGACTGTTTTCCATATGAGTATTACCATCCCTCTTGTGACTAAAAATCAGCAGAGTTAGTGCAAGCTTGATTTTCTTACATTCCTCTGATTTTCTTGGTTGCACACGCCCTGCTTTTTTCGACACAGCAAATATATACATTCAGCAGAATCAAGAACCTTCCCTGGACTGCATCATTGTAGTAGAAGCTTGCACTAAAAAAAGCGAGGGTATCTGGGGGAGCGCTTCACCTGAGCCTTATTGACAACGCACTATTTTTCTCTGTGCAGGGAAGTTTGGTTTTGGTGAGCATGCAGTCAAAGATGGACCCCTCCCTTCTTCATAATCATCATTGGTTCCTTCTTTCCCTCCCTCCCTCCCTCCCTCCCTCCCTCCCTCCCTCCCTCCTCCTCCTCCTCCTCCTCCTCCTCCTCCTCCTCCTCCTCCTCTTCTTCTTCAACTTATATACTGCCCATTATCCATAGCTCTCAGGATGGTTCACAACATAAAATTACAATATAAAAAGCACAAAATACAATTAAATAACACAAAATACAGGTGAAACTCGGAAAATTAGAATATCGTCGAAAAGTGCATTCATTTCAGTGATGCAACTTAAAAGGTGAAACCAATATGTGAGATAGATGCAAGACATGCAAAGCAAGATATGTCAAGCCTTTATTTGTTGTAACTGTAATTATTTGTCGTTAGGCGGGTCAATTATAAATGGAATGTAATTAACGAAAAGTAATAGCAATTGTTATTTTTGTTTATTTTTGTATTACTGTAACTATTTGTTTTATTACTGTGTAATTCCCAAAAGAAAGCATTTGTAAAAATTAAAATAAAAATAAAAAATAAGTTGCATTACTGAAATAAATGCACTTTTTGACGATAGTCTAATTTTCCGAGTTTCACCTGTACATAATATTAAGATGTATTCCTCCACTTGTGTAGCTTCCCTAGCAACATAGAAGCCAAGATGATCAGGGCAGTACATTATGCTCTCCAAAAGAGTAGGCAACACTCCAAGATGAAAGGTGAGGCACTCAGAATTAAAAATCAGATCTTTTAAAACAACAACAACAACAACAACAACAACAACAGCAACAACAACGTGACATTCAAGTTCCTACTGAAATCTTAACCTAAAACAAGTAAATTTGGTGTCTCTCTTCCATAGCAAATGAATTTATGAGTAATTTCAAGGAAAGACATTGAGATAAGAGATGGGTTTAAGTGTAGTGCTCAGTGAAGCAGCTTTGCTCTTGTCAGTTTTCAGTCTTATAGAGATTGATTTTCTCCTGCAAAACCCTTTGAGGGTCCCTGAAATGACAACAGTTGTTGTTCACGTTGCCACAGATTCTGGGGGTGATTGGGAACATTAGGAAGAACTTCCTGACAGTAAGAGCTGTTCGGCAGTGGAATTTGCTACCAAGGAGTGTAGTGGAGTCTCCTTCTTTGGAGGTCTTTAAGCAGAGGCTTGACAGGCATATGTCAAGAATGCTTTGATGGTGTTTCCTGCTAGGCAGGGGGTTGGACTGGATGGCCCTTGTGGTCTCTTCCAACTCTATGATTCTATGATTCTATGGTTGTGTGTCTGTAGACACACAAGGCAAACGCTTTGCTGGAGCTATGCAGCTCCTGTGAATGCTTCGATGCTGAGGAATCTACGCTTGGAAGAAGCCTGCCTTGGAAAAGTGGTGGCAAATAAATGTAATACAGGAAACAGAAATCTGTCTGGTACAGTCATTTTTATTTTTATTTAAAAAAAAACATTTTCATGCATTGCTGCCTTCTGACTCTTGCCTCAAAATTTTATTGAACGGCGTGGTAAATAATGGTCAAACTTTAGGACCTTCACATGGAGTTGCCATCCTATGGTGATGACTTTGGACGGTCTCCGTGTGAGGACTATAACATCTGAAGGGACTTGTCCCTTAGATAACTGCATAAGTCTTCACCTGACTTGCAATATCTGGACTATATACCGTTCTTCAAACTTTCACATCTGTTGATTTCTGCTTTGCCAGGCTTCACTTTCAGCTTGTAACTAATAGCGTTTGCGCCTTTATGAAAAAATTGTGCCTGTATGGGGGGAAAAAAAGGAATTTGAGAAGGAGCATCTGTGAAGGTCACATTTTGAGAGCTTGCACGACTTTTTCTAGGTTCCGATCACAGAAAAGCTTCATTCTCTGTCAAGACAAAATGGTTTCAGGCGGAAGCTTCTTCGGTTCAATCTATGGGCAAGTCCGAACTCAAACTAGCTTAAGATTGTCAAGGGACATATTTCAAATGTACAGGTGGTGATCTCTGGTGGTTAGAAATGGTTTGTGCTCAGAGCACATCTGGTTTTATGCCAGCGCATAATTAGAGGTTGATTTGAAGCAATTAGTGGTGACAAACACACACCCCTAATGTCTTTTCAGCAGTGGTGAAACTGTGGGTGGAGTTTGGAATGCCAAGATGGTAAAATATTTGCCTGTGGTGTGGGATACCACCATAGCATCAGGTGTGACCTCCGGAGACTTCCATCGAGGCAAGAACTCCTGATGCCGTTTGTGAAGCCCAGCCAGCCAGTGCTTTGTGAAGGGCAGAAGGTGCTCAGAGGCAGAATAAGCCACATTTTGTCATCACACACACACACACACACACACACACGTTTTAAAAAAGCATTTCAATATTGTGCATATTACATAGCCAAATCACCTACATCTCAGCTCTCTGAAGAGAAGTATCAGCTGTTGTGGCTTCAGCTGCCATCATCTCAACTTCCCATCATATCAACTTCCCAGAATGCCTCTCTGCAGCTTCTGCTCTTTCTAGTGGCAGACAGCCTTCTGTTTGAATCATAGAATCATAGAGTTGGTAGAGACCACAAGGGCCATCCAGTCCAACCCCCTGTCAAGCAGGAAACACCATCAAAGCATTCTTGACATATGCCTGTCAAGCCTCTGCTTAAAGACCTCCAAAGAGGGAGACTCCACCACACTTCTTGGCAGCAAATTCCACTGTCGAACAGCTCTTACTGTCAGGAAGTTCTTCCTAATATTTAGGTGGAATCTTCTTTCTTGAAGTTTGAATCCATTGCTCTGTGTCCGCTTCTCTGGAGCAGCAGAAAATAACCTTTCTCCCTCCTCTATATGACATCCTTTTATATATTTGAACATGGCTATCATATCACCCGTTAACCTTCTCTTCTCCAGGCTAAACATACCCAGCTCCCTAAGCCGTTCCTCATAAGGCATTGTTTCCAGGCCTTTGACCATTTTGGTTGCCCTCCTCTGGACACGTTCCAGCTTGTCAGTATCCTTCTTGAACTGTGGTGCCCAGAACTGGACACAGTACTCTAGGTGAGGTCTGACCAGAGCAGAATACAGTGGTACTATTACTTCCCTTGATCTAGATGCTATACTCCTATTGATGCAGCCCAGAATTGTTTGTTGCCACAGCACAGCTGGTGCTGCCCTCTCTCCAGCATCATACCAGCCCTGACCCATCCAAATGGATGGACAGTAGTTTATGGACAGGTGAGAGAAAAGACATCTCCACAAACCCATAGTTAAGGATTCTAGTCTTGCGGCTCAATGGGGTGCCTTCCATGGCTCTACGTTTCAGTGTATTTGAAGAAGTGTGCATGCACGCGAAAGCTTATACCCAGAAGAAACTTAGTTGGTCTCTTAAGGTGCTACTGGACAATTTTTAAAATATATTTCAACTGCATCAGACCAACATGGCTACCTACCTGAATCTAGAACCATAGTTAAGGAGTTTGATCTCCCAAGGGGATGTGGCTTGTAAAGGGGTTATACGTTTTTTTGGAAGATACGTCTGTCCGTGGGTATGCACTAAAATGAAACTTCCAGCTTCAGAGACCTTACCCCTCTGAATTTGCTGCTGGGAAGCAGACAGGAAGGGGAGGGTTTTGCTTTCACATACTGCTTGGGGACTTCCAGGTGGCATCTGTTGGAAGCTAAATACTGGACTAGATGTAGCTTGGGTTCATCTGCAGGGCTGCTCTTGTGTTCCTCTGCCCCTTCTCCTTCCTGCGGTTCATCATAGTTGATGGTCATAGTACTAGGCAAGCTTCCCTGTTCTCCTCTGAGGTCAACATTTGGCATTTTGGATGCACACTAAAGCCCACCAGGGACTGGGAGGAGACTCCCGCATTTGCCCCTGACATTTGGAAGGCTATGAACTCAGAGTCTGCTGAAAGGCAGCCTTGTTCACTTGCGTTCTGGCCACCTTCTTCTGCACCACCCAAAGACATCAGAAAGGGTCATTCAGTCTCTTCTGGGTGGACAGAATTGGTTTCAGCAGCTGGCACTTAGCAACTGGAAAGTCAGCAGTTCCTTGGGTGGAGAAGAAAGATATTCCACATTTCATTCCTTTGCTCTGGACGAACTGTGCGACTGTCAAGAGATGGCTGTTGAAAGGATCGGCCTTGCCAACTATAACAGCACAATTGTTCCCAGCAGTTACATTTTCCTGATCCTGGTCCAAAGACCTCTGCTACAGTCCGTATTCACCAGTGGCAGCCTCTATTTTCTGGTATCTGCTTTGGAGAAATGTTCCGGGGGTCCACACATGCACACGACTGGTCTTCAAGTTTCATCTCTGCCTCGCAAGTCTCCAGAAGTTAAATGTGTAGTTCAAGGAGTGGTTGCCCCTAATCCCTGGCAATACTGCCTGGGGCTGCTGAAAGTGGGAGCCCAGCAATATCTAAAGGGGTGCAGGTTGCCCAACCCAGGACGCACAATGCCAATAAACTGCTTCCCTTCCATACTTTCACCCAGTTGCTCCAGCAGGTAATGAATGTTGCTGAAGATGCTGGGTTTGCATCCATTTTGTAATATGTGCTACCAGACAACATGTCTCCTAATAACTGTTTCTTGGAATCCCGAGTGGTTTGGGTCTGGCTAGCTCGAGTCCTAGCTCAATCTGGTTGGCCACTATGAGAACAGGATGCTGGATGAGAAAGGCCATTGGCTTGATCCAGAAGGTCCTTCTTACTGTAGGGATGTGGATACCAGTAGATGCTAGGAGAGGACATATTTAAGGTCCGGCGCCGAGGGCCTTCTGGCGGTTCCCTCACTGCGAGAAGCAAAGCTACAGGGAACCAGGCAGAGGGCCTTTTCGGTAGTGGCACCCACCCTGTGGAACGCCCTCGCATCAGAGGTCAGAGAGATAAACAACTACCTGACATTTAGAAAATACCTAAAGGCAGCCTTGTTTAGGGAAGTTTTTAATCTGTGATATTTGATGTATTTTAATGTTGGAAGCCGCCCAGAGTGGCAGGGGAAGCCCAGCCAGATGGGCGGGGTATAAATAATAAATTATTATTATTATTATTATTATTATTATTATTATTATTATTTGATATTATCCTTCCTTCCTCATGTTTGTGAGTTCAGCAGAGTCCATCCCTTTTCATTCAAGTAATCCAGAATGCTTTCAGGCAGACTAGATTCTCCTGGTATCCACCCCCCCCTCCCCAAAGACAATAATCACACAAACAGTCCTGTAAAGGGTAAAAATAACATTTACTCACCCAGAATACTTGTTGAAGAGTAACAGATACAGTAGCTTTCTTCAGGCAGGCTTAAAATGATAATTCAGTTATCTGAATTCAGTTATAAAGACATACTTAGGTCCATGGTGTCTGAGCATTGGAGCTCAGACATGCATATGTCCTTCACATTTCTGTCTTGGTGATGAGATGAAGAGGAAGAGAAGGAAGAGAGAGGATGTACCCAGGCAGGTAAGAGCTATGCCCTTCAGCTGTCAGGGCACAGTGGGAGTGTCTCTCACAGAGTCCTCTCTAGAAAACTTACAGGAAAACTCTGTGAGCTTCAGCTCCCATCATGTGCTCATGTGCCTTTCTAGCAAAGCATCAATTGTAGGTTTGACTGCATTGTAAACACCCCACACTTATGTTCATAGATTAATAGAATTTTAGAGTGGAAAGGTGTCCCTAGGGGTCATCTAGTCCAACCCTCTTCAATGCAGGAATCTCAATTTTATCAATTACTGTTATGATTATATCCATTGTAACATTAATTACTATATTAAGTGTTCTAAATGGTGGTGGTTATTATTATTATTTCCTTTAAGGAGACTGAAGAGTTTTCAGGTAGCAATGTGCAATGGTGGGGAGGGACATTTCAGATTGTGAATTTTGTTTTGGGGTTAGTTAAATGTTAAAAAAAATATACAGATCTGTCCCGTTTTCCCTTCCCTGAATCAAGAAGCGAGAAGCATGTGTCTGTTTACAGAAGATTCTATTTTGACATAATAGCCCCACTTTTCATACTTGAGTGTGTTTACATTGCAGGGTCAATTCCAAAACTTTACCAAGTTCAAAGGGAGGGGAACAGCCATGCTGTTTTGCTGGTAACCTCAGCTGAATGAATAAGCTAGTACTCTGGAAAATAAAAATAAAATGGTCTCTCTCCATAGAAATCGCCATGAAACAAAAATATGATCAGGGTGGGCTATGGGTGGAACCCATGTGTAATTATTATGCTTCCAACTAGGAAGTTCAAAACCAGTCTGTAGTGGTGTGTACTATATTCCTCAGTCTGTATTTATGTCGATTCTGCTGGTGGTCTCTTGGGAGGCATTGCCTAAGCCATATTGGCTACCCTATAACATAACTGAACGTTGGGCTTCAGCTTAGGAGTCTCACACTTCAGTTCTAAAACTAATATGAAAATCCATTTCATTTATTATTTTGAAGTATAGCTGTATACTTGTATATCTTAAAGAGCGTCTCCACCCCCATCGCTCAGCCTGGACACTGAGGTCCAGTTCCAAGGACCTTCTGGTGGTTCCCTCACCGTGAGAAGTGAAGCTACAGGGAACCAGGCAGAGGGCCTTCTTGGTAGTGGCACCCAGCCTGTGGAATGCCCTCCCATCTGATGTCAAGGAAATAAGCAACTATCTTACTTTTAAAAGACATCTGAAAGCTGTTAATTGGGAAGCTTTTAATGTTTTATTATGTTTTTAGATGTGTTGGAAGCAGCCCAGAGTGGCTGGGGCAACCCAGTCAGAGGGCCAAGGTATAAATAATAAAATTGTTGTTGTTGTTTAGAATTAGAGTTTGGGTTCAAATCCTGGCTCTCAATGACCTTTCGTTATGGGCTACTTTGGATGTTTTTCCTGTTGGAGAATGGTTGGGCCCCATGGGTCACTGAAAGTGTTCTCCTCTCAATGTATGGGTGTAACATGTATATAAGCTAATATATTAAAAAGCCCAACCCATGTAGATCGAAAGCACAAATAGATTCAGTTGCACAATTTCGACCGTTGTGAATTTCAATTGATGCCCATCTGCTCTGTGTGGGCAGAGGGAGAAGGTACGTACTTGTGCCCATCCCAAATAACTGGTAAGAACGTTGTCCAAGCCAGCCCAGGCCTCCTAGTTCATCTTAGTTCTCCCCCAATGAAATGGATAGTTGTTGAATTTCAAAGATGAGGTGACTGTAAATGTTATCTGACAGATACTAGCTGCCGCTGATGAAATTTATTCCGTTTCCCGATCCTATCAGAGATAGTTTTCTGACCTATCAAGCACTGAATCCCTGCTTGTACTTAGAGAAGTGGCATGCTGCCATAGAATTACCTAAGTGCCTCCAGGCAACTCTTGCTGTCAGCTGGGTATTAAAAAACGGACACAAATAACTGGGAAGATTTGGTCCAGTTCCTGGCTTCATATCCAGCATGCATAATGCTCTCTGAGCAGCGCCAGATCTTAAGTGCTGAAGTTCGTCCAAAGCCCTAACAAAGTTTAAGTTGGAGCTCTCTGCCAAATGGCATATTTGGTATTGGAAGAATGTGCTGAGAGACAATTACCTCTTTCTCTCTGTTTAAAAGGTCTGTGTCACAGAGCGAGCCTGCAAACTTAAAAGAAGCATCTTAAACACATTATAAAATTGTCTGTTTGCTAGATAGGGGCAGCTCCTCTTTCACAGATTATGTTGTAGCTCCACCTGGCAGGAAATTTGGGAATTATCTTGTTAGTATGAAAAGATTACAGCTCAGATTCTGGAAACATGCAGCTCCACTGAGACCACAGATAAATAGTTTCAGCCTTATGGCCCATCGTTTTTGCTGTAGTGATTATTTAAAGAGATAGTACTCATCAGCCGGATGGAGAAGAAGCTCTGGTTGTGGTATGCATATTGTGGGATGTTGGAGAGCTCTCTCCTCTGTTCCCCAGAGCTGCATAGCAAAACACTCAGTTAATTTCATGCGTAAATCAAGTCCTCCTTTCGTGGTATCATGTGAGCCCAAGCATTCTATAGTGTAAAATGTACTTATATTCAGGGGAACCATGCCGTTTCCTTTTCTTATTATTTATTGCTTGTTCACTTTCTTTGTGGCATGAGGTAATGCCTTGCTACTACACTTTTGGATTGTGAATAATATTAAAAATAAAAATATGTTTACTCAGGGAACCCCACACAAAATCCCTGCTGCCCCTTTATCCCATTAGCACATGGGGCATGAGACAGTCTTTCAGCCTTGTTGAACATGTTTGAAATGGGACCATGAACATATATGACCTCATTCAGTTTTAATTTATTCTTCTGGAGCGCAAGTGACTGTTGTCAAGCCCTCTACCCAATATGGGCTTCTTGTGTTGCCGGACTGTAAGTGCTTTATCTGGCAATCCTAGAATGCATTGCTCCTTCCCCTCGATAGTCTCTGTGTATAAAATCGCGTAAGAACACAAGAAGAGCAACTGCTGGATCAGGCCCACGACCCATCTAGTCAGCATCCTGTTCTCACAGTGACCAACCTCTAGATTTTAATTTTATTCTTGATCTAAACGGAAACGTTGAATGCCCCCCTGCACATATATAACACCATTTAAAAGTGAGTAGATAATCCATCTTTGCAGGTTTAACCAGTGCTGGTTATTGATAAGATAAACCTATGTGGTGCCTGCAAAAAAAAAATGGCAATCTTCTTGGGAACGGAGATCAGAAAGCGCCATGGAAAAGTAGCTCATAGCCGCTGCCCTTCCCTTCAATGCCTTTTCCAGTTTTCATGTGTTCAGCTGTAAATTTGATTATAGCAGTGTTGCACTCGTTTTTTCTCTAAGCAGCTGCTTTTTAATATAATTTGCTACAATGCTACATTATTACGATGATGATGGTCTGTGGCCAAAAGAAATATAAGTAAATTAATTCATCGTTTTTTAATATGATGGCTACAACCCTCCCCCCTGCCCACTTTAGCATTATATTTTACTGTACATATTGTCATAATTTCTGCTAGACCGCTTCTACTGTAAACCAATTTTATGTCACTCGGGAGCCTGAATAACAAACAAGACTTATTGCAATGTGTCTGCATATGTTTTAATTTTGTTTTAATATGTTCCTCTTTTGTTGCTGCAAAGGCAACTGTCTTCTGGCACCTTAAAGACTAACAGATTTATTGCAGCAAAAGCTTTCGCAGACCGGGTTTCCACTTCCTCGGAACATTACTACTTTTCCTGAGTAGCCTCAAGGGGGCAGTGTCTATTAACTATTGGGGGGAAATACAGCTAATAAGTATGTTGAACATCTGTCTTGACCAAATGCAATCCATATACGCTTAGCTTTGAGCAATCCCCGCTGAACTCAGTGGGACTTAAGTCTAAGTAGATAGGCATGGGATTGCATTTTACATGGGTTGTGTTTGAACACTCAAATCCTAAAAAATTCTACCTTCAGTACCAAAGTATTCTTGAAGTGCTGGCAAAACTTCGGGGGGGGGGATCTGAATGGATCATTCACATTGTTCCAACACTCTGTCTCCCCCCCCCTAATCCCTTCTTTTCTATTCTGTCTATCTTTTTCTGTTTCTCCTAGACCAGGTATGTCCAACAGGTAGATCGTGATCTACCAGTAGATCACTGGATGTCTGTGGTAGATCACTGGTAGATCACTGGCTCCCCCCAAAGAAGCTCAACAACTTTGGCTCCCTTTAAAAATGCTCAACATTTTAGCCCTTCAACCCCCCAAAACAGGGCTTTCCTCCCGCCTCAGAAAAGCTCAACAACTCTGACCAGAACCCCTAAAAAATGGGTCTTCCTCCTTCCTAAAAAAATCTCAACAACTTTGACCTAAACCCTTTAAAAGGGGGGCTTTCCTCCTCCCTAAAAAAAGCTTTCAACTTTGACCTGAACCCCCCCTCCAAAGGTGGTAGATCACTGTCAGTTTTTAACTCTGTGAGTAGATCGCAGATTCTTCAAAGTTGGCCACCCCTGTCCTAGACTGTCTTTATCCTATTGTGGGTCCTGACCCAATAGCTGAAGATCCATGGCTTATACAGAGGGACTGATTTTTGCAAAGTTCCTCCCCCTGGTTGCCCAAAGGTGATTTTTTTTTTTTTACTCGCAATGGGCAACCAGGCAAACAGAAATTTCAAAGTCTACAGGGCAGGCAAAGAAGAAGAACCTCACCGCTTTTCTCTTGTTGTCTTCGTTGTGCAGTGCCCCAGCAAAACATACGACCCGTCCATCAAGTCCACCAGAGATTTTCCTGACGATGTCATTAGCTTCATAAAGCGCCACCCGGTGATGTACAAACCAGTCTACCCAGTCACTGGAGCGCCGGTGTTTTCTCAAATCAATGTGGACTATAGACTGACCCAGATTGTGGTGGATCGTGTCATGGCTGAAGATGGCCAGTATGATGTCATGTTCTTAGGGACAGGTAAGATTAAAATGCGTACCGTTGGCTCCTTTGTTTCCCGTAGAGACTTTCATCTTCCTGCAAAATGACCTTTTACGTGTATTCCACACACACACATGGAACACAGTTGCGCATATGGATCATTGTCTGGGGATTGCCTTGGGATTGCGAAAGACTTTGCCCTCCTTTCTTAACCCTGGAGCAAGAACATTTGCTCTTTGGTGGCACTGTGGGCTAAACCACTGAGCCTAGGGCTTGCTGATCAGAAGGTCGGCGGTTCGAATCCCTGTGACGCGGTGAGCTCCCGTTGCTTGGTCCCAGCTCCTGCCAACCTAGCAGTTCGAAAGCACATCACAATGCAAGTAGATAAATAGGAACCGCTCTGGCGGGAAGGTAAACGGCGTTTCCATGTGCTGCTCTGGTTTGCCAGAAGTGGCTTTGTCATGCTGGCCACATGACCTGGAAGCTATACGCCAGCTACCTCGGCCAATAATGCGAGATGAGCGTGCAACCCCAGAGTTGGTCACGACTGGACCTAATGCTCAGGGGTCCCTTTACCCTTTACCTTTATGTGCCTTAGTCAGATTGATGACCCATTCCATTGGCTGTGCACCATCTCATACAGGGCCGGATATAGGTTTGAGGAGGCCCTAAACTACTGGAGGTTATGGGGTCCTTTATATGTCCAGCTGTCCTTTGTCAACAACAATTTTTTGCTGTTTTTTGTGTTGAATATATGCTGTATGGTAATTCATGAACCTACACAACACAAAGCACTGTTGCTGTATGTAGGTTTTATTTTATTTGTTTTTTATCTTATATTTTGGAAATGTACATCCAGTTTTTTTGTTTTTCCTTTAATTTTTTTGGGGGGGCCCCAAGAGAGTGGGGCCCTATGCTGTAGCTTGTTCAGCTTATACGTAAATCCGGCACTGGTCTCATAATAAGGATGGCTGCAACTGAAAAATGCCTGAAGCAGGTTTGGAGTCGGAGATACAGTTGTTGTAAGGGGGACTCCCTACAGGTAGCCAGCCCCCATCACCCTAACATCCACCTCATCAAGTACAGAGAGCACCAGTGGTTCTGAAGCAGCCAGAGGAAAAGACTCGGAGGGGGAGAGAAATCAGAGTGAGGAACAATGGGAAAGCTCGGAGGCGGAGGGATGCAGGCAGATGCTTGGGGATACTGCAGAGCCAGGGAACCGACTGCTGAGGGAGGAAACTGAAAGGGCATCGCTCCTTCCGGCACCAGAAATGAGGTCAAGGGGGCGGCGTTTTGGGGTGCCCAGACTACTTTGCTGGCGTAGGAACAGACGTACGCCATTGCCGGATTCTGATTCGGGATGAGAGTTCGTGTTTTTAAGCTGTCTACACTGTAAATAGATAGCACAATAAACTTATTTGAAGACAAACTGGACTCAGGTGGAGTTACTCTAGAGTAGCCACAACAACCCTCTGACAGTTGTCATGCGAAAACCCTCACTGAAGATCCAGTTGTCTCACTGGAAAGGTTCTAGAGTGTCTACTGTGAGGGTAAATCAGCTCCTTCTGGTGACAGGCAGAAATGCAGTGGCGGAGGAAGCTGCTTGGGTGCCCATAGGGGCAGGGCGCACTGTGGGGCCCCCGGGGTCTGCCTGCCGCCTCCCACTCCGCTGCCCTACAACGGGGGGTGGGGGGAGGCAGCGGGCGGACCATTTGGGCAGCACAGGGGCTAAACACACCCAAGACACTGCCTCTCTCCCTGGAGAGACGTATGGTTCAGGCGCCCAGCATTTTGTCAACCCCCTCAGTGGTGACACCCGGGGCAGACCGCACCCACTGCACCCCTTCCTCTGCCCCTGCAGAAATGCCAAGGCATTTGGAAGAGGTGCCTACCTGCAGATAAGTGCAAGGTCGATCCCTACATTTGAAGCCTGTTCACGGCCCTGCTGAGTGCTTCCACATGTCTGCTTGTTGCAACGCCGCAGAGCAGCAACTCTCTGCGGTCCAAATGCTGAACCATGATTTTCTTTTCTTTAGCCATGGTTAAGGCCTGGGCACCAACCAGGATGTGAAATTGAGGCCTGAAGTGGGTTTGCAAACCATTGTTTGCATTACACATGGTTAATCCTTGTGATTGTCAGTTTCCCCCCTTTCCTAGCCCTTTCTTTGCTTGCAAAATGATAAAAACAGGTCATGTTGCTATATCCTGATATATCTTTTTCATGGGCAGGACTTTGCTCAGGAAGCTAAACCAATGTACCATTGTACCTTTGGGACCTTAATCAGGGTTAAGGCAACCAGCCATGGTTAGTGTTAATGATGGCTGAAAGCATCATGTCTGCACCAGGCCAACGTGTGAAAAAGCTATCATTATTCAGTGTTGCTCTTCATTGTAATAGGGTTTTTTTGCAGGTCATAGCACAACATGTCGTCAGTAGATGGCAGTCCAGAATTTCAGCAGACAGAAGAGTGCTGCCTGCAGAATCTAAATTGTTGAAAATTGAGCTTCCTAAGGGAAGCATGACATTGTTATTTATTTATTTTTTACAAATTCAAAACCTGCCTTTTTACAAAGTCATACTAAAAGCAGACTGCACTGTTTGCTTATTTCTGTGTATTGGATTGCATTTTTCAGTCTCTTTTTCTGTTTACCTACCATAAGTAAGATTGTGGGGAAAGTTAGTTTAGTCAAAAGAGAAGATTCTGCAGTATTTTAAACATCTTGCAATAAATGATTCAGCTCACTGAGACTTTTTCCAGCCTTGTTTTCCAGTCACTCAATTCCAGGATCTTTTGTTTGTTTAATCACTGCCATATGCATGTCCCATGTGTAGCCTTGGAGTAGAACAAAATGAGAAGGGGTTTTTCCCCCCCTTTTGGAAATAACGCAGGACAATTGATTGCAATGGCATTGGCTTTGCTGTTTGTTTGCTTAATGCTTCACAATGCAGAGCGTGTGGCTGTGGTAACTCAGTGCTCAGGGAAGATTCTTTGTGCATGCTCAGAGCTACTAAATAGTTCCAAGACATGAGATCTGGTGAGACCTGAACTAAATCAACTGCTTCTCTGTTTGTACTCAACGCTACAACACTCTTGTAGTTTAAGGTCATAGTTCACTGCCCTTATTTCAAAGCTGGAAAAATAAAACCAATGAAGAATTGTTTTCCAAAGGCTAAACCAATGACTTCATGATTCCATGAATTTGACTTGGATAAATTTATTCAAACACACACCTTGTATAGATGCTCCGTGGTGAAATTATCATGGATTCCAGATACAGTTTTTTTCTACATTGGATGTGCTACAAGAGCAGGGGTTCCCCAAACTACGGCCCCCGGGCCGGATGCGGCCCAATCGGCCTCCCAATCCGGCCCGCGGCGACCCCCACCGCCCGCTGCCGCCGCCCGCTCTTACGGCGCGCGGCGCGGCAGCGATCTTCAAAATCGGCAAAAAATCGCCGAAAATCCTTTGTGCGCATGCGTATGGGCCTCTCCCGACCCAGAAGAGGTCATTTCCGATGCACTTCCGGGTCGGGGGAGGCCCATACGCATGCGCACAAGCGATTTTCGACGATTTTTTCCCGACCGTGTGCGCATGCGCACGGGCGCGCACTCCCCCGCCCTCCGGCCCGCTGCGCGCACACTCCCCTGCCCTCCCCTGCCCTGCGTGGTAAGTCTGGGGACCCCTGTACAAGAGCTTGTGACTATTTAAGGGTGGTCAATTAAACATGATCATTGGCATGGGGCTCCTGCAGGAAATGGCAATTCCATATCAAGTTCTCTGTCTCCATCCTTGGCATTTAGGAAGATGTACATTTCTTGTTTCCTAGTCAGTGGCAGAGTCATATAGCAAAGAGAATGAGAGATTTTGTGCTTTTTTTCTGGGGGGACGCAGGGGTACACATACCCCTAAACATTTTGTGAATCTAAGTCTGGCCTAATTGAGGGGCAGTATTTCAATATGAGTAGGAAATTGAGAGTAACCCTAAACATTTTTTTAAAAAAGAAAAATGCACTGGGGATATTCATGGAGCAATGGCATCATAATGTGTGTCTGCCTAAAAAAAAAAATGAGGAGAGAGAGAATCCAGTGCAGAGGGCCTGCACTCGGTTAGGTGCCATGTCTAAAGAAGATGGAAAACTTTAATGTAAAATCCAAAAATGGCCACTGATTTTCAGCTGTGTCCCTTTCTTGCAGATGTAGGAACAGTACTGAAAGTTCTGAGTATAACCAAGGAGAAGCGAGACATGGAGGAAGTGGTCCTGGAAGAGCTGCAGGTATTCAAGGTAAGATGAGGAAGGAAAAGGCACACACCCCAAATAGCAGTTTCTAACTATGATGGAATTAGATGTTCTTCATATGCCATGATTCTTAGAAAGTCGTCTTTAGGTCCAACCTTTGGCTTTCCTGCAATGGTCTGGTGGCTTTGAAATCACCCTTGATGCCCTTACCTTACATGTCTGTGGAAAACAGTATTTTCTCCAGGTAAATCTCTCCCTGTGCACTTGGTACCTTGATTACAGAGGTGGAATACTTTTTGTTTTCAATCTCCAAATGTCGTCTTTTTGCTGCCATGGAGGCCAACTGTAAATATCACTCTGAAAATACCAAGAGTGCTCAACAGGCTGCCAAGTAATCAGGAATTTCCGAGCATGTACCAATTTGCTGCATACTTGCGAGATCACGTCAAAGGGAAAGGCGCCATATCAGATTTAATACCAAACAGGGCTATTAGCTCAGCAGATGTTCCTCCATGTTATAAATGCACTTCTTCTTCTTCTTTTTTTCATGCGGGCAAAAAAAAAATAGAAAGGGAGAAGGGACTGTAGTTTATTTACATGTTTAAGAAGCCACACCAGAATGATGTAACTGGATGTTGGGGTTTCCAAGAGCCAGCCCTTGTGACGAGTTTGCAGGTGGTGGATGCTTTCTTGCCTTCAGCCTCATCTTCAGTCATCTATATAGTTTTCCCTGAGGGAATAGTTACTCCTTTCCCTGGCCCCATTCAACACAAGGCAGCAGTCACAAGCCCTGAAGAGTGGCTGCATCAGGTCTAGCATCATGGGCAGAGTATGGGTTCTAGTGTTTGACATCTCATGCCACCCAGTTGCTTTCCATGGAAGCCCCTCATGGGCTCAGCTGGCAACCCTTCCATTGAGATTCTTGGTCAGGAGAACCTCAAGTTATGGCCCAGTTGTGAAGCTCCTTGACTGATCAGGAACATTTCACAGTCCCTCGCCCCAATCTGCTCCATGGGATTGTTGCTGGAATAGAGAACGATCCTTTGAAGGAAGACCAAGATGCAATTGAGACAAATAATGAGCAGGTGATGGAGAGATGCAAGACTCGTACCAAAAAGTCTGTCTACTCAGGCTATCCTGCCCACTTCCATTTAACAGTACATAGGGAAAATGCCTCTTTATAGTAAGTTAGGATGTAGCACATGAAATTTATCTCATTGCTGGCTCACTTATTTATTTCCATGTACAGTGGTGCCTCAACTTACGAATTTAATCCATTCCGAAGGCACCTTCATAGGTCGAAAAATTCGTAAGTCGAAAAGCGCCATTGGAAACGTGATTTCTGATAGGAATGCATTGGAAATGGAAAAATTCGTAAGTCGAAAAATCCGTATCTAAAACCGCCACGGTTTCCTTTCGGATGTCGAGACATTCGTAAGTGTGTGGCCATTTGCCCCATTCGTAAGTCGAAAAATTCGGTTGTCGAGTCGTTCGTAAGTCGAGGTGCCACTGTATTTGTTTATTTAACTTACATACTGCTTAACATTTTGAAAGGAAAAATCTAAGCAGTTTACAAGTACCATAAAATATGAAAAATGAAAACCATAAAATTGACAAATACATTAGGGGCTCACACGCGTACTGACCATAGCTGCCAAGTACCCCGTTTTCCCTGGGAAAACCCCGTTTTTACTTACCTTTTCTCGGTGGTCCCCCGTATCACTTCATCTCCCGTTTTTCTCCGTTATTTTCTCCTGCCGGAGGCCATTTTTTTTCCTTTCTGATTTGCCCTTCTATGGGCACAAAAAATGGCCACCACCGGTTTCAAAAGTTGCATCTACGCATGACCGGAAGTGCGTAGACGCGACTTCTGGTGTCAGCGGTGGCCATTTTTGGTGCCCATAGAAGGGCAAAGTGACACCGGAAGTTACATCGATGCAACTTCCGGTGTCACACGGCTGCCGGTCCCGGATTCTGCAGTCTGGGACTTGGAAGGTAAGGTACTGACTGTGTGAGGCCAAAATCAGCCCATGACCCCTGTGACTGACAGGGGTCAGCCAAGTGAATCCGGCCATTCTGAAACACTCTGTATGGATGCCCACCCTCTTTATGTGTGGACAACCTGTGAGATGGGTGCCAAAGACAGTTGAAATTTTTGGCACTCCCGGACAGGAGAAGAAAAGGATGTGGAAAGTGTGTCATTCTTTCCTGTCTTTCCAGCAGTATATTCCTGTCTGCTTTCCCTCAGCGGATCAGAAGGACCCTGAGGGCTGTGTACAGTATGAATCACGTAGTGTTCAAGGGAGCCCTGCTCATATTCTTCTCTTTGGGCACATTTGCCAGGAAGGTTGGCCTTCACCGCTGTGGTTGATCCATTGCAGCGGCTATGTTAGAGCTAGGAAGGTGTGATGCTTAGCGTGTTGGATTTAAGACGCGGAAACACAGCTCCAAATCCCCACTGAGTCTCAAAGTCTAGTGGGTGACTAACACACTTGGAAAATGGACGCACTTCCAGAAATGTTTTCTTCTTGGGGAAGACAAATGAGTTTCCATTCCTGTCACAGGTGAATTCATCCCAGGTTGAAAGTCTCAGAATATTTTGGTTTCTAGGGAAGTACTATTTCAAAGGCTTGCGTAAAATTGCAAGGGATTTTGGCTACTGGCCTCCTGCTTGGTGGAGTGACAAATATTTGATAAGCCTAGTCTTCAATCTAAGTGGAAAATGGATTTTCATTGGTGTTTTTTTTTTTCATTTCCTTTTCAGCATCCCTCACCCATCTTAACTATGGAGATGTCACCAAAGCAGGTAATTTATAATTAGCAGTTTTAGCACCTACTAATTGCTTGTATTCTAGTACATTACTGGAGATAACTATACCAGTGTTTTTCAAAGAGGGCATCTAAACATTTTCTATCCTAATATTTCCATTTCTTTCCTTTTCTTGAAGCATACAAAAAAAGTCATACCCTAGTCTGTCTTCTGTAACCACTCACATTTGATACCAGAATACTTATTTTGTTCTGAAATACATTCCTGTATCTATGAAAAGTCCATATTG
This sequence comes from Zootoca vivipara, assembly GCF_965207765.1. NCBI lineage: Eukaryota > Metazoa > Chordata > Lepidosauria > Squamata > Lacertidae > Zootoca > Zootoca vivipara. The sequence continues at coordinate 6,362,578 of NC_142588.1, read as the reverse complement.
ATAGAGCTCATGGGGGAAAAATCCCATTTCTTTAGGTTTCTCAGGCAAAGATCTATTTTAAATACTGTACATTGGATTGTACCAAACCTTTATTCCAATTTCCCAAGTGTTTTCTTCCTTGTTAAATAAGTTTCAAATTTTCTGCCTCATTTGCAGGGCACATTCAGAATATGGGTGGGTGTAGTGTTGATCTTGTTCTATTGTTGTAAAGTAGATAAGGCTGATGGCCACACTTACTGATCTGAAAAAGCCCCATGTGACGAGTTGTCACATGCCATCTTCCCCTGGCCTTAAATTGAAGGGAGGGAAGCTGAGAAGGAGACTAGTCACCAATTGCCAGAGACTGGTATGAGCTCAGGGGTTTTGCTCTTAAGAGGAGTCTTTGTTCCTTCCCTTAACGTTCCCTAAATGCCCTCAGCCCTGTATACCTGAAGGAGCATCTCCACCCCCATCATTCAACCCGGACACTGAGGTCCAGCTCCGAGGGCCTTCTGGCAATTCCCTCCCTGAGAGAAGCGAGGTTACTGGGAACCAGGCAGAGGGCCTTCTAGGTGGTGGCGCCCACCCTGTTGTTGTTGTTGTTGTTGTTGTTGTTGTTGTTGTTGTTGTTACTTAAAAAAAACTTTCAATACATGTAGCTTTCATGCAGTGATTCCTTTCAAAGTAAAAGGCCTTCCCTTTTTTAAAAAATGACAACGAACAGCTGTCAGGCAGGCGGTAGGCATCTCTGAGCGTAGCGAAGGACGTCATGGGTGTTCACAAAGCTTGCAGACCCAGGAAGGCGGCAGAGTGAAGACCACCAGAGAAATGATTTTTAGAATGAATGAAACAACACTCACAAATGCCCCTTAGCCATCTCAAAAGTAAAGTAACCACAACAAAACCCCACATTCCCACCCATGAGAAATTTTTGCTCCAGTCTGATAATTTCCAGATGCAATTTCACTTATTAATTGAAGGGGTTTTTGTTTTGATTTTTTAAGGAAGGGGGTTTTTTTGGCACAGCTCTGGTTTTAAGCTAGTATTGTAGTCAGCTTCATAGCTCACATCTCTCTGTGAATGGAATTATGGAATTTAATACTAGTGGGTGTTTTAGAACTTTTGTACAGTTTTCATTATGCTACCTGCCCTGGATCTTTGATGTGGACTTGATGCCAGTGTAAAAAGACTGGCAATGTTATGTGTACTTGGGTTGGTTTCAGCTCAGATTGTTCTTGCAACTTCTTTGGAGAAGCGATGATTGCCATCTATATCAGACTGGCTGAGGAAAGACAACTAAACAGGCCCTGCTCTAAAATCTTGGAGATTAACTGCACAGAGAGATTACTTGGACAAACAGAGTTTGTTCACTGATTACCAGAACATAAATTGCATTTGTTGTATAAATTTGTAAGGATTGTAGAAAAATAGAAAATTTTAAATGAAAAATTGCTAAGAAGGAAATCAAGGCCAAAAGAAAAAAGAGGTTTCTTGAAGAACGCTTCTAATTCATTTGCTTTGCCTGATTTTCAGCAACAATTGTACATTGGTTCCAGACATGGATTGGCTCAGCTCTCGCTACACAGATGTCACACATATGGCAAGGCTTGTGCAGACTGTTGCCTTGCCAGAGACCCCTATTGTGCTTGGGATGGAAATTCATGCTCCAGATACACACCAACATCTAAAAGGTGAGTGATATCATTCCTGTCTTGACCGAGCATCTAAGAGCAGCTTCATATGTGACCCCCATGATTTAATGCAGAGCTACTCCTTCCCAAACTGCTGGGTTAACCTGTGAAGCTCTGGGCTCTAAGGGATGAATTCAAGGCTGGCATTAGTGATGGAGGACACCAGGATCCTCTGTCACCATCTGCTTTGCTAGTTCATGTACAGGTAACCTGGGTAGGGTCAACTAAGCTTCACTCAGAGTAGACCAGTTGCAATTAACAGACCTCACTCAGTGCACAGCCATTAAAAGGTGTTGTGTTCAACCTGGCATCAGGCAATACATCTGGGACCTGAAACAAGCTTTTGCTGTGTGGGATGCTGCTCTTTGGGATTCCAGGAGCTCCATTCCATTCCATTTTCTCTTCCCCCTGCCCCAGATTTCTGGGTATTCCTCACCCCACACCACCAAAGTGGGTCAGGATTCAGTAGCACACACACAGTTCTCATTGGAATGTTTTCCAGGTTTCCTTCTCCCACAGGCTTTCCCCCATCCACCCACTTTTGTATTTCTGCCAGGCTTGGAGTACCCCAAGGAAAGTTGACTGTGACTATAATATAAGTGATGCCTTATTCTTATATGTAATCTGATGTTACTTTCTGCAAGTGAGGAACATTAATGTGCAACTTCCCTTAAGCTCCACCCCACATCCAAAGAACAGCAGGCATAATTTCACAAACTCACGACAACCTTGATTTTTCCAGGCGTGCAAGGAGGCAAGACGTCAAATATGGAGACCCAGCTACCCAGTGTGGGGATACGGAAGATAGTAAGTATCTGCATCTTTGTCTCCAAAAAGATAGGTGAGGGGCCTATGAAGATGTGTTCAGATACCAGAAGTGTAGCCAGGCTGTGGTGACTCTTGTGTAGACCAAAATGCATTTACTTCTTCAATTCAAGGACTGAATTAGAGTATTGGAAACAACCTCTGGCTGGCACTCATTGGTAGATGGATGCACAAGCAGATCCATAAGCAGCACCCTCAGACTTCAAGTGCTAATAGACCGAGCAAGCCTCTTGAGAGTTAGCCTAGGGCTATAGTGAGCTTGCTGTTGGCAAAACCGGGGTCCATAGATGCGCTCCTCCTTGTGAAGTGATGCAACCTGGAGGCAATTCAGAAATACAGAAAAAGGAGAGAATATCCTTGCAGGCAGAGAACTCAATACAAGTAACTTGCACTAGGCATGCTTTAACTCATTCACACAAAAAATAGAAAGGGGGCAGGTGTCTTGGGGGGGGGAGAAGACTTTTTGTAATCCCACCTGCCAATGAACCCAATGTGTTCTGACTAGAGACAATTTTGGCTTTATGCTGTGTAGGTTGAGAGTCGCCTGTATTCCATTGTTATGCCTTCACCAGGAGTAGAAATAGTGAACAGGGAAGTCTGTGGAAATCTGGGAAGCAACTTGGGGCAAATATGCCCCCCCCCAAAAAGAATAGCAGGTCCGGTTGGCTGGTTCTTGCTGTATACCTGAACTAACAATGAGCTAGTTGGACTCTCTGCAACCCTTCAAGAAACACAAAGAAAGGAATAGTTCTGGAGATGATGGCCGTGGAAGAGTTAACTGGTGTCTATGTAAGTACTATAACTGAATGTGAGAGGAACACAACAGCTTTCCAAGAGCAACGCAGGAGGTCGGCTTAGGCAAGTGAGCCAAATAAGCAGAATTCCCCCAAGGAAAAACGAGGAAGCACACTTTTTTCCCATTCCCTTGGCTTATTTCCACAAGCAACTTTTTGTCAAAGATCTAGCATCTTAGTTCCAGCTATCGAGCTATCCAGGCCTTCTTCTAATTCTTCCTTGATAATTAAACAATCCTCTTCTTAACAACGGCCTACTGTCTCCCTCCACTATGGACATTGATGGGCTTGGCAAGCAGTCTGGCTTGCTCCCCTGGCAACTGGTCTTGTGGTTAAGATGACATTTCTGTGACAACGTAACGTAACATTTTAAATGTTCAACAGGGTATTTTGGTTTCCTTTCTTAAACAGAACAATAGGGTCCCCTGCCCTGAACACACATTTGGTGTATTATTTGATCCAGGAAGAGCAACTGTTTTCAATTGCTCCTCTGTTATTTCAGTTACAGCTCTGCTGTAAACTAAAATTAAAGGGCCATCAAATGGACCCGAGTAGAAACAGGGTGAATGAGGGCTTCAGCTTTCTGTGCTGCCACTTTGAGAGTGTAAGCAGTGACCACAAGGTCAAGAAAGTTCTCTTTCTGGAATGAGCCAGTTGACTTTGTCCTGTAGACTGATAGGAGTTGACACAAAATAAAGCACCGTGCAGTTATGGACTGTGGGAATGGAACTCCTCATATAAGAGCCATATTTAATGTCTTCTGATCTGCATGGTACAGGTCGTGTTCATGGCTGTATGTGGGCCTGTTCTTTTCACCTTGGCCTTTGCCCAGAAACTTGGCTTAGATGGAAGCCCATGTGCAGGTACAGCTCTCTAATCTGCCTCAGTGGGAGACATCTAGGAAGCAGGTTTTTACTCCTTCCTCATCTTCCCAAATGGGGAGAAGGTCCAGGCAAAAAGTATTTAAGCAAGTTTGGTTTCATTTGGAAGGATGCCACAGGAAGCCCGTGGCATTTTGCAATATTTGTGTTTATTTATGAATGTATGCAAGCAGAGCATTGAACACAATCTGCCTCCCAGTAGGATTTTATTTTTTCCTACCCACGCTTAGTTTGCCTGCTCCCTGTGGCTGGAGGGATGGAATCAGGATGAAGAAGGCAACTGTTCTCTAGCCTTACTCAGCCGTGTACCTGAAATATCCCTAACAGAGAAATGCTTCTGGCAACTTTGCTCCTGACTGTTAATGGAAGTCTGAAGCAGAACATCTGGCTTTGTTAACATCCTCCTGTACAAACTCAGAGTCTTACAACACCATGTGACCATGGGGAGTTCTTGAAGGAAGAACAGGGTGGAAGATAAAGACAAGGCTTGTCAAGCTTTGTGCCCAGGGTGGGCTTCTTCCACCACAATGGTAGCAGGGAGATATCCCAAAAGACATTTTAGTTTAGCGTATCCATTGCTATATCCTGTGATTCAGGTCAAGTGGAGCTCAAGGTTGGTTCCAATCACTCTCCAGTTTCCTGACTGTGTGCATTCACACCCCGAGCAGAAAAACACACAGAGAGATTCTGGCCCTGAGTCCCTCTTCCACCTAAGGATTGTTGTTGAATCATATATCACTTCAGAGAGTTCTGCCAGACACTCCTGGTCTGTGTTTATAGATTTATAGTCTGTTCCTCCTCCAGGCAACCTTGAATGGCTTAAGCTGAAAAAACATTTGCATTTATTTATTAGTTATCTTTGCTAGTTATGTTTGTTAAGAAGTGCACTTATTATTTGTGAGCTGCTTCAGAAAGTCTAAGATTTCTCCCAGGGGAGGAACTTAGTTCTGGGATGGGTGCCTCAAATGCTTACTTTTCAGTGGTGGAGCAAATTTAGAGTTCAGGTTCCACTTTGCCACTAAGGAAGTCTGTAGCAGTCCTTCTGTTAACCCTCTTCCTAGAGCTAGCTGCCGGCCAGCAAGATCACTGTATCCTCCTCAGGGTTCCCAGTCTCATTAAATAGAGAAGAAGAATTCCTCTCAGAAAGGCTATAGATCAGATTCTGATTCCATCAGTGGTTTAATTGAGAGGAAATGACCAATTCAGCCTTAAATGGCACTGTTATAAACTGCTTGCACCAGGTTGAACCATAGTGTGTGGTGCTAAACCTGAGGTGCCTCTTGTTTCCCTTCACAGTCCATGCGCTGCTCTAAGCATCTGTTCTGCATCAGCTATGTTTTCCCTTCACTTTAAGAAATCGGGGCAGGGTTAATCTCCTGTACCATGTTTGCGTTCCAGGCATTAGTCATGAAACCACTGATGAAAAGGTGATTTTTGGCATCGAATTCAATTCGACGTTCCTAGAATGTATTCCAAAGTCCCAGCAAGCTTCCATCAGGTGGTTCATTCAACGCTCTGGAGAAGATCACGAGGAAGAGGTACGTTTGCGATCATTAAGAATGTCTCTTCCCTCTGGAAAACTGCTAACTCCATGGTCAAAGGCAGGGGTTAATAGAACGAACAAATAGAGTCTCCCTTGCCTCAGCTCACATACTTGGGAATGCTCCAATAATATCACAATGGAATATCAAGGCCGAGAAGACAATCCCTGTGCAATTAGCAGCCTTCCTTTTAACATTACGCATGGAGTTTTGGATATTCACTGTAATGTTCACACACACTTCAATTCTTCCATCCAGGCTAAATGCTGGGCTCATCACAGGAACCACATACAAGTCATGTTCAAACAAATCATGCAGAGATGACTGAAAATGGTCACAGAGATGGTGACCACCTTTCTCCATTCATTGTTTATCTGTGCATACATCTCCTCTGGAAGCTCATTTTCCCCAGGGGTTGGGAGGGGGAGAAGCACAGACAATTAACCTCTCAAGAGATGAGCGTAGATAAACAACAGAAGCTGAAAGAAAGGCTTTTGATTCCCCTGTGGCTTTCACTGCTGGTCTCTGGGGAGCTTATGAAACTCTGAGCAGTTGGAACCTGGCTTACTTTTTACGCAATGAGCATAACATTTGGTGATGTTAAATTCTCGAGAATAATCTTTTGGAGAATGTTCTTGACAATATTCTCCCAAAGATTATTCTCGAGAATTGAACATCACTAAGCCCATCCCATAACATAAAGCATGTATTCCGTATTCATAAAATCAGGTCCTTGCCTACTGTAAACCTATCAAAATACAAAAATTTTCATGTTTCGGAAAACATGCAGAGGCAGACTTTGGGGGATCTTTGGGGCAAAACGTTCACCAAAGGGTTTTGTTTTGCTTTGTTTTACAGTAGGGGGGGGGAATAATAATAATGTGCCAGGTGAAGTTCTTGGATGATCTTAGAAGTTATGATGGAACATGATGGAAGGTGTACCTTTAGACCCTGAATCATGCATTTGTGTGCTCGTGTGTATATAATAATAATAATAATAATAATAATAATAATAATAATAATAATAATAATAATTTCCCCAGCCACTCTGGGTGGCTTACAACTGAAAATGTATGTGTGTATGCATTTAATAATTCCATAAAATAAACTCTGTTGCCATTTGTTCCGACTGAGCACAGGTTTCCTGGGAGGAAACAGAGGAGCAAACATAGATGTGGATAAGCCCTGAGATTCTTTAGGGAAGTCATGTGCTTTAAATGTGCTTTAAATGTATGGTACTCAGCCTTTCTCGTTGTTGTTTAGTCGTTTAGTCGTGTCCGACTCTTCGTGACCCCTTGGACCAGAGCACACCAGGCACTCCTGCCTTGCACTGCCTCCCGCAGTTTGGTCAAACTCATGTTCGTAGCTTCGAGAACACTGTCCAACTCAGCCTTACTCTTCGTAAAGTCACAGTTCCTTCCCATTTATTTAACAACTTTTCTTGCTTTCAGTCTTTCTTCATCCCTTTCTCTCTCACATACACTTTCCCCTCCTTTTGTAACCATGCTCCTTTTTAAAAAATAAATCATCTTAAAGGCTACCATATTTCAGGATGATGATGATGCCACCTTTTTGCACATTGTGCCCAGGATACTACCAAGTGAAGTGCTGTAATAGCTGCTGTGATGTTTCAGCGGATCTTGTAAATGTCACTCCAGAAACAGAAGGGTCATGTGTTGTTCACGGTGACATGCAATACCGTTTCCTGAGGGGAAGGAGAGGGCAAAATCCAGGCATTTGGCCCAGCAGGATGCCTCCCTGGTCTTCACCTTTCAGGTCATGCTTTGGAATCCCACTTCCAGTCAGAACAGGGTGTGGGGAGAGAACAGGATCTCTGCTGGTCCCGGAGCTGTCACCAGGTCATTCTGTCGCCAGTGGGAGTCCAGCTCCCTGCAGTCTGAACATTTTTTTAAAGGGTCAAGAGTCAGTTGCTTGGCACTCTCATTCTAGTGTTGTTGAATGAAGGCCGTGTTTGTTCCTGTGGTTTGAAAGTTAGTCACTGACTTATCACAGGAACTATGTAGGTTGAGGGAGAGGTGACAGAGATGAATTAATCTTAATAACATCTGTGATATTATTTGTTCATAATGCTGTATTCTTAGTTTTAGATTTTATGATTTAGGTGGAAATTGGTTTTTTTTCTTTTGTTGTGTACTTTTTGATGTGTTTTATTTATTGTTTATGACTTCTGTTATGTTGGTATTTATGTAAATCTTGTCATGTTGTAAGCTGCCTTGAACATTGTTTTAACTATGGAAAGGCAGCATACAAATAAAAGGATGATGATGATGATGATAAAGCTATAATGCATCTTATGCTCTTCTATTTACAGTGGACCCTCCAGATACGAACCTAATTCATTTCGGGGGTCCGTCCGCAACCTGAAAAGTCCGTATCCGGAGGCGCCACTTCTGCGCATGCACACGGCACGATAGAGCGTTTCTGCGCATGCGCGTGCAGCGAAACCATGGAGTATACACTTCTGGGTTTGCCACGTTCGCAACCCGAAGTTTACGTATCCGGAGGGATACGACAGTAGCGCTATGACTGTATTTATTCCTCATTAAGTTATTCTGCACACATGATGGGTAGGGCCAAAAAAGAAAAGAAAAGAAGAAGCTCTGATTTTTTTATTCGTTTCTTCAAAGGGGCCTCTTGTGAATATATAATATCTGAGCCCCCCCCCCTTGCATTTGATTGGCCTCAATGAAGAATCCCATGGAACTCTTGCTTTGCCAAACTGCCGTGTGTATTTCCAGGATATGTGACAAACCGTTTTCTTCAAATGACAACTGCGAGTTCCTGTTACTCCTTCCATTCCTTCATGTTTACAGTTGGCCAGATGGAACTGAGTCAGAAGAAGTTTTTCTTCACCTGCTCCATCAGTAATCTATTTTTTCATGTGTCTGTTTTATGTTGTTTGGAGTGGGCAGCGGCAGTAAAGTCTAGTTGGCAACCGCAATTGCAGAGTTCAGTAATGGTGAGTTCAGCCCTGCGCTTGCTAAACAGTTAGTAAAATTCACAGCTGGGAAAAGTGGCATGATGGTGGGATCTTGGCAGGACTTTTCAAAAACATGGATGGATGGATGCCCATGTATGCAAAAGGATGTTTCACTTGGTAATGACCTCACCTCCTGGATTTTGTTAGTTACCATTTCTGAGGCTCCTTATTTATTATTGTCTTGAGCAGAAAACTCAATGAGAACATTTTGTGGAAATAGTCATGGATCACAAGAACAAAATGGATGCATTAGATGTGACTGGCAATTCCTCTAGGCCAGTATTCCATCTTCTTGGCTGTTTCCTGGTTGGGGTGAATGGTGTGGCGCTGTCTGTGCCAACATTCCTAGTTTCCAAGGATTGAAACAGCATCTGGAATTTGCACTACAAGAGTTATGAGTGGCCGATACACATCTGGTGACAGCGCTGTTCACAATAGCAAACTAACTAGAGAACATTTCCAATACATTGGGCGTACTCTGCCAGTGCAACCTCCATGTGGAAACATAGGAATTGGAGCAGCGAGAACTCGTACGGTAGTCACATGAAATCATGGTAGTCTACAACTGGTGCCACGGGTCCTTTGGGAAAACACCTCAATGTATGCAAAAAATTCTATGAGCAAGGACACAGTGTTGAGGCCTATCAACAGATTATTTCAGGGTAGTAATGGATAGTCCTTGTAGGCCTAATTAATTGAGTTTATATCCTCCCCTTCCCCTCGAAGGAGCCCAAAGTGTCAAAACTCATCCACAATTTTTTTTAATTAAAGTATTCTAAAATCAGTTAAAATATTCTAGAAAGAGTTACAGTCATAAACATTCTTTCATACCACAATCTCACGGTTGCCAGGAACAGTATCCTCCAGCCACTAAGTGCCCAGATAAACAGGACTGTTTTCAAATGGGGAACTACCACTGAAAAGGCCTTGTCATGAGTCAATGCCAATTGGGCACCACCAATGCTAAAGGCATTCATTTAGGTACTTTTAGAGTTTTGCATGTTTTACCTTGAATTAGGCCCAGCAGCTCCCTGGCAGCCAATGTCGTGCTTTCGGACCAGTTGCACATGATCCAATCAGGTTGCCCAACTTGCCAGCCTAGCAGCCACATTGTGCACTAGCTGCAGCCTCCATAGAGTCTTCAACGGCAACCCCAGAGCTTTTATGGAAAAAAGTATCCCTTAATTAGAAGGCATTGTATTTCCCTTTGGAAATACAAAAAACAAACCCAACAGTTATTCTATTCCATCTCCAGCAGTAAGCTAACTGAACTCTCAGGTATGTTTTGTGGCAGACAGGAAAAAAAATGTGTTTGTCTATCAGGAAAGCTAGAGATTAATTTTATAAATGTGTTTGGTACCGAAACAAGAGACCAAATGACATAAATATATAAATATTAATAAAAATATAAATATATTTTCTCCCTTTTCATTTTTTTTTGTTCCTTGTGTAACTCAAAAACTGTTCTGCGTAACTCGAAAAACTTTCACACTGCATTGTTAAATTTGATTGGTTATATTAAGAAGTGCTAGTGCTAGAAGTGCTAGAAGACAAGCATTCCTGAGATTGTTGGATGAGGGGCTTGAAAACTCTGAGTGATTTAGAAATGATGCGTATTAATGTTATTACCAGCAGAGCTACCTACTTTTGACCTCAAAATATAGGGTGAGTTTCAGAATGGCCTAAGAGATGAAAGCAACAGTGTTTTCCAAAAATAATTCTCCGTTTGCCCCAACAAAAAAAAAATGAATGCTTGCTTTTTGTTTCCACATTGCATTTAACCTGCTTGTAGCCTTTATTTTACCTCCAGTGCTTTTGCTGATTAATGAAGGAAAGCAGCCTTTGAAGCCACTCTCTCCTCACAGACAGGTGCAATATTTTAACAGTGGAAGAGCTGCTGTGGTTTGTAATGATGGGAGCTTTCAAAGCACACCATCCACAAAGGGCAAGTGGCATTGACCTAGCCTGATTGTAGGCGCAGTTTTGCATCCTCTGTTAATTTCTTTCTTCACTGCTTTGAGGCTTTCTGTCCAGAATACTTAAATATGACTCTCCAATTTGGACTGAAGAAGGCAGTTAAAATAAATGGTATTTTAGTCCTTTGTAATTATTCTAACATTGTTGTTTGGTCATGTCCGAGTCTTTGTGACCCCATGGACCAGAGCACACCAGGCACTCCTGTCTTCCACTGCCTCCCACAGTTTGGTCAGACTCATGTTCGTAGCTTCAAGAACACAGTCCAACCATCTCGTCCTCTGTCGTCCCCTTCTCTTTGTGCCCTCAATTTTTCCCAACATCAGGGTCTTTTCCAGGGAGTCTTGGGAGTCTTCTCTTCTCATGAGGTGGCCAAAGTACTGGAGCCTCAGCTTCAGGATCTGCCCTTCCAGTGAGCACTCAGTGCTGATTTTCTTAAGAATGGATAGGTTTGATCTTCTTGCAGTCCATGGGACTCTCGAGTCTCCTCCAGCACCATAATTCAAAAGCATCAATTCTTCGGCTATCAGCTTTCTTTATGGTCCAGCTCTCACTTCCATACTTCACTACTGGGAAAACCAGTAGTGATGTATGGAAGTGAGAGCTGGACATAAGGCATACTTAATTTATGAGAAAAATGCATTCCAATCTCAAAAATGATTGGCAATTGAAAGGTTCAGGGAAGACAAATTAGGAATTAGAAAACATATTCCCTCAAAGAATAGTGGTGGCATTGAGTGTAGGTCTACAAACTATCTGCAGCCACAATTATTAAAGAGAACATCCAAATGTAGCTGCAGTTTCTAGGGACTAGAAACATGTAACAGACAACATTGTTGGCTTACTGCCCTGTATATATGTTGTTGTTGTTGTTGTTGTTGTTGTTGTTGTTGTTGTTGTTGTTGTTGTTTTGGGCTAATGACCCTTGGGGTCCCTTCCAACTCTACAGTGATATAGTTCTATGATTCTAGATTTTTATTTCCACTATTGGAGACAGAAAACTGGCCTAAGACAGATCCAACAGGACAGCTCTTACAAATGGCTTGAATGATTGAAAGCATATAGTTACCTCAGGATCATAGAATTGAAGAGTTGTAAGGGCCCTTGAAGGCCCCAAGGTATCTCAGCTAAAGCATCCATTACAGATGGCCACCCAACTTCTGCCTTTTCAAGCAGATTTTTATCTCCAAAGAAGGAGAGTCCACAGCTTCCCGAGGGAGACCGTTCCATTCTTGAACAGCTCTTACTGTCAGAAAGTTCTTCCTGTTGGAATCTCCTTTCTTGTAACTTGAAGGCATGGGTTCGAGTGATAGGAGGCATAGGCCAGTGACATCTTGAGAGCCCCTGGCTTAGATTACTAGGCAAGGACAAAAAAATACATCAGTGAATCAGCACCACATTCAGAGTGAATGTTTTTTCCATGGCTGGGAAAAGCCATTGTGCACTTCTGGAGTTCCAGCAAGTTAGTTGATTCTTTGTTAGTTCATTTACTATTATTCTATGTTGCTGGAATTTTCTGGAAGCTCAATTTGTTACTATTTTCCCATAGATCTGAATGTGGCCTAAGTTCAGTTAAGTCTGAACTGAATCCCAGTGTGAGAGAGGCTCAGGTTTGGGACCAGTGAGCAGAATTCATCAGAAATTAATCACAGCTAAATCCCATTGGATTATGTGGGATGTAAGCATTATATACAATTTGTGTTTATGCAGCTGATTTAAGCAAACTGCAGGGGCTGGGCCATATGGTTTCCTGCTCTATCTGCGATGGTCCCCAAGGATGTCTCAGTTCAGAGAATGTCTTGTTCCAGCAATAGTGTTTGAGCTCTCATTTCTTGGAGTGGTGCTCATGATCATGGGAGCTGTTTCAGGAATCTCCACCCAAAAGTCGCACCTGTATCTTGGAGCCCTCATTTCAGGGAGAAGGTTCTCTGCGGGAATTTGTCCCTGGGGCTGCCTGGGAAGCATCTTTAGGTAAAAATGATTGTTCAGATTGGCCCTTCTCCATGACTTGATTGCACCCAATATGGATATGAAACTATGTATACACTTGAAGTGGGCTTTTTCAGCCACGTTCCACCAAACATGGCTGTAAGTTCCATCAGCTTTGGTTCCAATTAGTTCAATATGGCAGGCAGTGAAATCCTATACAGTAATACCTCGGGTTACGAACACGATCCGTTCCGGGTCGTAGTTCGTAACCCGAAAAGTTCGTAACCCGAACCGCCATTTTGCGCATGCGCAAATCGCGCACGCCGCTTCTGCGCACACACGCATGGCGAAAATACTTCCGGGTTTGTGCAGTTTGTAACCCGAGTTGTTCGTAACCCGAGGTGTTCGTAACCCGAGGTACGACTGTACATGCTTATTGATATGCCTCACTGAATTCAATGCTGCTTACTCCCAGGTAAGTGCATATAAGATTGAAAACTAAATCTCTATAAAATGAAGAGGGCCCTATATAGTCTTTAAACAGCTCAGTTATATCAGTAACACTGGAACTGATATAGAAAGGGAATGAAAGCCATCCAAACAAAACAAAATCAATAATGTCATGCAATTGTCTTTGTATCCACCTTTTTTTGTCTGTTCTCTGGATTTAAGGGACCATTTTTCATCTGCCTCCCAGAAACTGATACAAATTAAGCATCTGTATGAAAGGTTAAAGATCTAGTAGCAAGTAATGAAATGGCAGGTGTTTATGAAACTCCAGAGTCCTGAGAGGGCGTAAAATAAAGAGGAAAGGCAGAATGAGGGCTGAACCTCTGGGCAAGCAGGATACGAAAGAAATCAAGGCGGGAGGGAAAGAGAGCAGTGAAGCGTTGCCCAAATCAGTCATCATTTCATCCTGTCAGAAGATAATAGCTAGATGATAGATAGAGATAGATAGATAGATGATAGATGATAGATAGATAGATAGATAGATAGATAGATAGATAGATAGATAGCTAGATAGATAGCTAGATAGCTAGCTAGCTAGATGATAGATAGATAGATAGATAGATAGATAGATAGATAGATAGATAGATATAGATGATAGGGCAGCCATAATTCAGGACCATTTAACACAGTCGCCGTCTTTTTATTCTAAAATGGGACCGCATCCCATGTGTTCCATCAGTTGCAGTTCTCTTTTAATTTACAGTCATACCTCGTGTTGTGTCCACTGCAGGTAGCGTTCTTTCATGTTGCGAATGCGGCAGACCCGGAAGTATTTACTTCCGGGTTCTGCCATGCGTGCATGCGCAGAAGCGTTATGCGTGCTATGTGCAGAAGTGCTCTATCGCGCTTTCACGCATGCGCAAAAGCTCCACTCAGGTTGGTGACTTTTTGGGGTGTGAACGGTCGAGGTAGCACTGTATGCTTGTTGGTAAGCCTGGATTTGCCTCTGTGATCTGTGAAAAGGCCTCCAAAACAGGGTGCAACCAAGACTGTTTTATCCATTGCAAGCGAAAAATGAGATGGGGAGTTATCACATATAAATATAGTACTGTAGTTGAATAGGATGGGGGGAGGCGATGCTGTAGGGGGTTAATGTGTGAGTAATGACAGGGCGGTTGACAAGCTGAGATAATAATAATAATAATAATAATAATAATAATAATAATAATAATAATAATAATATATTATTATTATTTACGGTATACCCTGCCCATCTGGCTGGGTTTCCCCAGCCACTCTGGACGGCTTCCAACAGAAATATTAAAATACAATAATTTATTAAACATGAAAAGCTTCCCTAAACAGGGCTGCCTTCAGATGTCCTCTGGTAGTTGGTAGTCTGGTAGTTGTTTTTCTCTTTGACATCTTGTGGGAGGGCGTTCCACAAGGTGGGTGCCACTACCAAGAAGGCCCTCTGCCTGGTTCCCTGTAACTTGGTTTCTCTCAGCGAGGGAACCGCCAGAAGGCCCTCGGCACTGGATCTCAGTGTCTGGGCAGAACGATGGAGGTGGAGACGCTCCTTCAGGTATACTGGACTAAGGCCGTTTAGGGCTTTAAAGGTCAGCACCAACACTTTGAATTGTGCTCGGAAACGTACTGGGAGCCAATGTAGGTCTTTCAAGACCAGTATTATGTGCTCTCGGCGGCCGCTCCCAGTCACCAGTCTAGCTGCTGCATTCTGGATTAATTGTAGTTTCTGGGTCACTTTCAAAGGTTGCCCCACATAGAGTGCATTGCAGTAGTCCAAGCGAGAGATAACTAGAGCATGCACCACTCTGGCGAGACAGTCCGCGGGCAGACAGGGTCTCAGCCAGCGTACCAGATGGAGCTGATAGGGCACAGCCCCTAGTAACACATATTTGACCTATGGAATTCATTGCCACAAGCTGGCTTTGGAAAAAGATTAAACATGTTCACACAGGGTTGGCCTATCAACAGCCAATAGCAATGGGAGGAGCTTAATAGACATTCCATGTTCAGCAGATCTCTTAATGCCCAAAAATGCTCCATCGGCTTCATTCATTGATGACCTCCCAAAAGCTTCTGGCTGATTGGAAGAAGGATGCTAGACTCAGTGGCCTTGGTCTCATCCAGCAGGACCCTCTTTTGTTAATTATTTCCCACTTGCCTTAATGTTATCATCCATGCTACCTTCATACATCAAATGACTGTCAAGTCCAGATTTCTTGGTCCTGTGCTTATCTCTCTCAGGCTGTCCCTTGGATTCTTCCAACCCACTAGATCAAATGCTAATCTCTTTCTATTCCTTTTTTTTCACTGAAATGCTTGTAAATATTAGCTGAGGCAACAGTGCAATCATTATTGATTCATTCCTTTCCTTTAGGGCTTAAATAAATCTTGGCCACTTACTTGTATGAGTTTTAATCAGATAGAGCAGCATAAATGTCTATTTGGATGAAGTTAACATTCTTCCTTTGTTATTAGATGATGCATCAATGTGTCATAATGGGCACAAATATTCCCTTCCATGCATGGGAGGAGAGAGGTCTTATCTAAGAATGTAGCTGCCACCAGCCATGCAAATACTTACATTAAAATCAACTTTTAACCTAAGTTGAAAGAAATAAAAATCTTACTTCCTGCTTAAATGAAGAGCATCTCTTTCATGGATCAAAAGATTTCTCATCAATTAATCTAACTGATTATCAGCACAATTTATACATGTCAATTCTGAACTAAATCTTGTTGAGTTACATGCGTTCAGGATTGCAACCTCAGACTAAACATTGCAGCCCTACTTTTTCCTTTGCTCAATTCTATCAAATTCTTCCTTAGGGGAGAACCACACACAAGGTAGCATTCACTTTACCTACAGAGTTTTGTAAACCTCCTTTTCCAGACTAAGAGTTCCTTAGCTATAATGTCTTGATTTCATTTCCGGGGTTCAAGCGCTCCCTGGTCATGTTCAGCCCACAACGCTACTGATATACAAGATGGATAAATGAGAAGGCAGGGAGAGGAATTTAACCAAGGAAAGAGAAGAAAGGATAATAAGTAACAGATCACTAAATTAGATGAGCTGCCCCACAAGGAGAAATTACGCACAAAAACATCCCTTAAGATGTTTCCTTATGAGCATTGCATTACATTGCTTTGCTTAAGTTTAGTGAAAGAAGATACAGATAGGAGCCACAATATCTGACAGGCCACTAATGCTCTCTACCTTATTTGAAGAGGCAGGTCCTCTTCAAAACTTCCCTTTCCACACAGTTTGGGTACAAGCCAGGCAAAGCTAAGCACTCTCAAGACCCACAAACTTCAGCTGGAGAGAACTATGCAGGTAACTCTCCTCAAACTCTCTCGTGTGGCCGCTGGCTAATAATCTGGGGGCTCTGGATCCAGGGCTGGATTAACCATTAAGTAAAATGTGCACTTAAATTTAAAGTGCTTAGGTCATCAAAGGATGGGGGGGAGGGGCACCACAGAAAATTTACATTGCCCTATTTACCATGGATCATACAGAGCAGATACCACAAAAGAAGGCTCCGGCAATAAATGAAAACATTACATCATCATCATCATCATCATGATGTAGTTATAATAGAGATTAAGGGTTAACAAAATTAGAATTTGGTAAACGGTCCACTGAGGCTCATGGGATCATTCACTGAGAGTGAATGCAGCAATGCTCAGTTGCCAGATTTTGGGAGGGGATTTCTTCAAATGTGGAAGTTTTTTAAAGGCCTTGGCAAGAATTTTGGAGATAACGTTTCATTGTTTTTTGTCAGGGAGCAAAATATTAACAGCAAAGATTTTGGAGGCAATTGATGTGTCAATTTACAATGAAATTGTACACAAACTTACACATCATTACAGGGACGCGGGTGGCGCTGTGGGTTAAACCACTGAGCCTAGGGCTTGCTGATCAGAAGGTCGCCGGTTCGAATCCCCGCGATGGGGTGAGTTCCCATTGCTCGGTCCTACCTCCTGCCAACCTACCGGTAACAGTTTGAAAGCACCTCAAAGTGCAAGTAGATAAATAGGCAGCACTACAGCGGGAAGGTAAATGGTGTTTCTGTGTGCTGCTCTGGTTTGCCAGAAGCAGCTTTGTCTTGCTGGCTACATGACCTGGAAGCTGTACGCTGGCTCCCTTGGCCAATAATGCGAGATGAGCGCGCAACCCCAGAGTCGGTCACGACTGGACCTAATGGTCAGGGGTCCCTTTACCTTTTTACACATCATTAATTCGGATGCCACATGCTATGTTGTTTGTGATAACTGATAAAGGAATCACCCTAGAGTTTCATTTTCTTTATTACCAATTCTAAGGCATAATGTAAAAAGTGAATGACAGTTGATTGCCATGTATATAATAGTGTGATTCTGTTAAGTTTATTAGGACAGTGTTGTTTTTTTCTCATGTGGTGGTGGCAGTGACCAAGTTCATCTCATCACATGACACAAGGGGGCCTCACAACCTGTATCCACATGCTGCTACATGAGTTTGAGTCCATGCTTCCCCAGAGGACTTGAACGCTAATTTCTCAGCTAAGTTTCCGCACTTTCACTCATATGTGCATCATAAGTTTAGTGCCACAAAAAAAATGTGAAAATAGGATTCAGTCATGCTGAACTTTACAAAATAATCGTAGAAGGCAATATTGAGTGTAGGCATTTTCTTTTGTATATTTTTAACGTTAATGGTCTCAAATTGCTCAGCTGAGCGTTCATTTTCTCAGGTGAAGAATATTAAAAATCCCAACAGAACAACTTTGCAGCAAGGCAGCCTTGTCTCTACTAAGTATAGAAGCAGATGTATGATGCAAGAATAGTTTTGAGGATCTGATCAAAGATTCTGCAATTAGAAAAAGTAGGAGATTTTTTAAAAATATAAATAAAGTGGAAGTATACGAAAATAAACATTAATTTCCATTTTACTGTAGGTTTCATTTCATTTCAAAAAAGCCCATTTTATTTTACAGTTTATCGTTGCTTCTATTTTGAAGTAGATATTTAAGTGCTTAGGGCCTCTAAAGGTCTGAATCCGACCCTGTCTGGATCTCATTGCCCAAAGCCACATTGCAAGGTGAGGGGCCGGACAAAATTGAAACTGGAAGCCCTCCCTGGCCGCCAGCTCTATGCTTGGTTACTGGATCATACACACATCCTTTTCCAGCAGCTGTCTTGTGGTCTGTGATGCAGTCTATGGGTCGGTGGGGTGGCATCCAGACAGCTGCACAGATCTCTCTCTCAAGCCATGGTCCCGTTTGCATGGTAGCAAGCCAGGCTATGTATGTATATTCTGGAGGGAGAGGGGGAATTGTCCACATATTTTTCACATAAAGAATACAGTGTGCAGTCTACCCAGTGTGAATAAATTTAATTTAGCCATCTTCATGCCTCCTGACTATATTCCTTCTGAAGTTTGCTAGAAAGGCACATGTGCGCTTCGGGCAGTTTTCCAGCTTCTCTTTCTCTCTCTCTTTTCCCCACACGCCCTCATTTTTTTTAAAAAAAGAGTTAAGCTTTCACAACAGCCTTGTGTCTCTGAATAGTCCCCTTGTACAACGAGCATGGTGCTGAGATTTCTGAAGGGTCCCTGCTGCTCCATGCTACACAATCGGGCTGAACTTTCTTCCCTCCCTGCTTTTCACCCCGTGGGCCTCAGTGTGGCAGTAGAAGAACGCTTCTGCAGGCCACTTTGTTTTCCTGACACACTGAGATTTCCAAAGGACCTGGGAGCCAGGACAGAAATCCCTGGTTCAAACATTCCCTGGGTCGCCAAGCCAAGCTTCCTTAGCCCTATGTTTGCAATTGGGGGGGGGGGGACTGTGCTGAGCAACCTTACAGAGATCATCCATGGGGAATCTTTTTGAGCATTTAAGAAAAGCACTATATAAAGCAAAATAAAATAAAAATTCCTTCAGTAGCACCTTAAAGACCAACTAAGTTTTCATTTTGGTATGAGCTTTCGTGTGCATGCACACTTCTTCAGATACTTCAGATGGATTTGCCAAGCATGCACATGAAAGCTCATGAAAGCTTCATGAAAGCTTCACAAAAGCTGAAGGATTTTTTTTATTTTGCTTTGACTCAGACCAACACGGCTACCTACCTGTAACTAGAACTATATAAAGCGTGAGTCTTCTTCTTCTTCATCATCATCATCTTCTTCTTCTTCGGTTGCGTGCCGAGGTACCAAGACATCCCCCCAATAACTCACACTTCACACAATATTTTAGGTTTAAGGTTTTTGGCATTAATTTGGCCACAACTTTATTTAAATACAACTGAATGTGAGGGGTTGCTTAGGCATTGGTTCTTGCCGTCTGTCCCCTGCCTGGGACAGATCTGACTCCCACTAGCCTAGTAGGGGAGCCAGTAAGTAAGCACCCTCTGGGAGAGATCGGGGCAGGGGCCCACGCCCTTGACCTCATCCCTCAGATGCTCCCCGAGGCTCATGCGCGGCCCTGGCCCCTAGTGGGGATAAACGGACAAACATGTAGAGCCCCAGGATTCCTTTAAAGGAATACCCCTAAAGGCAGCAGCAACGATGAGGGGCAGGCGCAACCAAAATCCGTACCCCTCCACCATCCAATTTGAACCAATGCCTAACCGCCAACCTTACAAGTTGTGACTTATTGCAGCGTAGTAGGCAAAAACCACCTGGCACCAGCCAATCAGCCCAGTGGCAAAATTCCTACCAGGCCCCTGATCCAAAACAGGCGACCCCATGAGAGGCGCAGCAAGGTCAATGCAAAAACACCTAAAATTAGTGGAGGGCAGGCGGGAGATTCGTTGCGAGCAGCAAAAGTGGAACTGAAAGCTGCTCGCTAAGCATATATAGGGTAAGGCTGTCAACCAATCATTTGCTACAGGCAAATTTCCCCAACAACAGCACATGTGGCCATCCAAACTGACCCGCCTCTCCAACCCTGGGATGTCTTGTTAACCCTTCCGCAACCCATGTTCTCCTCTATGGGGAGAACCTGCTTGACCACTCGTAGCCGAGTAAGGTTGTCTTCCATGAACACGGTTTCAACAATGAGTCCGTAAGTGACTGTGGAGGCCAATTCTGGATCCACAGTGGGACATTGGTTTCCAGGTGGGAGTTGATCACGGTGTGGATTTGCCAAGCATGCCTTCCTCTTAGCACAGTTCTCCCTTGCGTCCTGAGTTCGAGTGTCTTCAAAGCCCATGACACCTTTGATAAAGGCTGTTCTCCAACTGGAGCGCTCGCAGGCCAGTGTTTCCCAGTTGTCAGTGTTTATACTACTTTTTTTTTTTTTAGATTTGCCTTGAGACAGTCTTTAAACCTCTTTTGTTGACCACCAGCATTTAGGCTTTCCATTTTTAAGTTCGGAATAGAGTAGTTGCTTTGGAGTGTGTGAGTAAGTGCCATTCAACCCTCTGTGGCTTAGAGTGCTGGCAGGGTTGAACTGGATGGCCAGCCATGGCTGCAGCCACCGCCTTGCCCCTCTCACTGACCAGGGTAGAAGTGCGGGGAGGGCAAGAAAAAATCCTCCTCTCTATGTCAGCTACCATGCTAGCACAGCAATGGAGCCCTGGTTGTGGCTGCTGTGGTGTCACGGGACAGCAACATGGGCATTCACAGGATCTGCCCCTCTCTGCACATGAAACATACATCCTATCACTTTTTATAGGATCTCATCTAAAGCAGTTTACATTGCAGTGGATTGAAGCTGATTCCCAGCTGCAAAATCCTGCTAACTATACCAATCTTCCTGCTCCGGATCAGGACCACCAGCTCAAAACGACCTGTTCAAGTTAAGCATTTCTGATTTGGCAAGATTATATTGTTTCATCCTTGTCTTCACTCATTGACAATTGCCTACCTTTTCAGTAACAAATTCTGACATTTTTGTCGTGTAACCACTATAATTATTACTTAAATGTTAAAATGTCAGGAAATCAAATGCTGGCTTTCACATCAGGAAATGTTTACTGCACTTATGTCGATTACAAGATGGTTGTGGTTTTCCCGTTATTTTTAATACTGTGTATTCTATGTTATTAGCAGACTTGAAGACAAACTGTTTAATACCTCAGTGACTGAAACATATGAAATCGTTAATACTAAAAATACCACCCCACCCCCTGGACACCAATTAGAATTTGAAAGGACAGGGGTTCAATGTGAATTCATAGCATGATTTTGGAAAACTACATGTAAAAACAAAAAACCCATCACTTCTGAATGCCACCCCAGCAGTTTGAAGCAAAGTACCAGTAATCTATTCATGAACCTGGTCTCTACATGAACCCCTATGACTCCTGTTTGCAGCACAAACACCAACAAAACACACACTCTTGTCCCAGATACAGGCACAGTGGACTATATGAGATATTACAATTCCTGTTTCATTGCAGTGTCCATTGCTTTCTGTTCCTCCATTTTCTCAAATTCCCCCACCTTCTCTGTGTCGACAGTAGTCAAATTTATCTTTTCTTTTGGTGCAAAAGAATACAGTTATATTGTCAAAGGTGGATTTGGCACCTTAGCAGCCAAATGAAGAAAAAGTTATCTATATGGGATAGTCAGGAAAGAGAAGTTGCTGAATTGGAAATCATTACCAAGCTTAAAACCATGGAACCACCTGGGATGAATAAAGACATTGGATTCTTATCTCATTATGCATGATCAAGCTTTCTTTAGCACCTCAGCCCTTGCTCCCCCCCCCAGGACTAATTGCAGCCATCAGCAGCCGTTAACAGCCATCTACAGGTTTACCACTCCCATCAGCCCATCACCCATTCCCACCCACCCCCACCACCCTCTGTATATATATAGGGTCTGACACTTCTGTTTCTAGTGTATCTGAAGAAGTGTGCATGCACACGAAAGCTCATACCAAAATAAAAACTTAGTTGGTCTTTAAGGTGCTACTGAAGGAATTTTTTTATTTTGCTTCGACTCAGACCAACACGGCTACCTACCTGTAACTAGTTTAGATAAGGTGTGTGATGGTTAAAACTGAAGCTGAGCAAGGAAAACTCAACTCAGACCTCATTGGCTCTCTGTTCCGGGCCAGATCTCTTTGTCAGCTGTTCCTTCTTCACCTTTGACATTCACTGCAACTTACAGAAAACTTCCCTTTTGTTTTCGTAAGCCTTACAACAGTATTTGTTTCTTTCCATCCACAGCTGAAACCGGATGAAAGGATCATCAAGACGGAATATGGGCTGTTGATTCGCAGCTTGCAAAAAAAGGACACGGGGGCCTACTATTGCAATGCTCAGGAGCACACGTTTGTGCGAACTGTTGTGAAGTTGAGCTTAAATGTCATAGAGAATGGGCAGATGGAAAGCTCCCAGAAGACAGAGGATGAAGAAGGGCGAGGGAGGGATCTGCTAGCCGAGTCCCGGCTGCGGTACAAGGATTACATCCAGCTTCTCAGCAGCCCCAGCTTCAGCCTGGATGAGTACTGTGAGCAGATGTGGCACCGGGAAAAGAAGCGTCAGCGGAACAAAGGAGGGCCCAAGTGGAAACACATCCAGGAGATCAAGAAGAAAAGGAACCGCAGGCATCACCAGCCGGCCACCCCACACACTGCGCCCACATCCACATAGTCTGCATATTTTATTTAAAGAAATGACTCTTTTGTGTTGTTGTTGCAAATGAGAACAATTTTGTTAGTTTTATGGGCCCTCCCTTTCGATGTTGCTTCTCTCAAAGAGACCAGTCCATGCCTAGTCATTAATGTATATGAGACTCTCCCCCACCACCCCCCGAAGAAGAATACACTAGCAATGTGGGAGAGACTTTTTCGGGACTTGTGTGCTGTTCCGATGTCCCCTGGTTTCAACTGAGATGACTTCCTTTGCATCTCAGGCTCCGGAGAGTTAATTTATGTGACGTACCGAATGGCTGCTCTGTTGTTTTCTATTTAAAAACATGGACAGTGGGCTGAATGAACAACTGCTAGGTTTCACCGCACCAGGCTGGTTAAAGTGCCGGGGTCTGTAGAAAAGATAGAACAATCAATCACAGATAGGCCATAACTCCTTTGGCTTAGATAAGACCTCTTGGGCTGAGCACACCACCCCTTCCAGGGCATGATCCGGCACACTGACCCTGCCTGTGGAGGCGTTGACACATAGAAATGGACACCAGACACCATTGGCAGCATCGTGTGAGGGATTCATCCACACAGCTGACAAAATTGAACCCTTTCTGTTCCTTCCTAGGCCTAAAGTTGTAGCCTGGTAAGTTGTAGGATCTTGGCCAGCTTCTTGGCCATCCCTCGAGGAATGTCCCTCCCAGGACCTTTATCACACGGGGTCTCAGGGCACATAGGTCCACTTTGGTATTTTCTGGCTGGGTGGACTGGGCGGATCATAGCACACGCAAATAAATGTAATCCTCACTTTTTCGGAAGACATGTAGAACTTCATTCCCTAGAGTGTAAGTAGCAACCAGTTTGAAGGCCATCTGCTGAGGTGACCTGTTGACTCTAATTGGACCTGCCAGCGAAGATGGTCGAGAGTAAAATTCCTTAAGAAGCGAATGGGAGTTATGCACACAAATCCTATTAGTTGGTAATGAGATTTTTGCCAGCACCTCTCCTGTCTGTTTCTTAAGACATTTTTACCCATCGGTATCACATCTCACCTCTGCTACTTTAGACTCCTTTGTTGGTTTGCATTTGCTTCTTTGATGCAAACGGCAGCACAAATAAATCCACCAAGAGGAAAACGCCATTTGCCAGCCAAACCTGGCAGAAGCAGCCTTTGTCCTTAGCTGTGTATTCTTTTTGTAGAGGCCTTATGCATTTTAGAGGCAGGGGTGCATTGGGGAAATTAATGCTTTATATTTTTATTGAAATGAAATGAAAACAATGTCCATGTGTAAATAACGCACAAGTTAAGAGTTGGGCAGCTTTGTAATTTTGTAAAATATTCCTAGTTTGTTTATAACTTTTCTGTTGTTTGGTAGATTCAGTTTTCCTGACAGAATTCAGTTTTTCCTCCAGGAGAGTTCTGTGGCCATGTAGCCTTTTGGCATTAGTGGAGCTGGTTTATAATACCCATATTGAGATCAAACAAGAGTCGCATCTCATCATCTCAAGGCTTGCCCCTACGTTGAAGTGCCTTCTTACCAGTTTTCCTCCTTTCTGCTGCCCCCACCCACCCTTTTCGCTTTTCACGCCTTTTTGGGTGTGAAATGACAAATTAGCTACTTCCTCACATGGAAGAAAGCTTTGATGGATACCAAAAACGACAGACTTTCCTCGTTTCTCATGCATTCTACTCATCTTGGGAGCAAAGTCTATGGGAAAGCCATGTAATTGGCGTGCCGTTCATTAAAGCAAATTCATTAAAGCATTGACTCTCAGCCCTGGAAAAAATTAGCAGTAGTAATTGTCTGTTGCTCTGTATATGTACCTACATTCCTTCTGGTTAATAATTGTACAGATACTTTGTGTTTTGCATTTGTTTGTTTTTTGGATAAAGGGATACACGTATGGAAAATATGAACGTTAATGATTCGCATCCTCATAATTCCCATTAGAAAATAACCATGCTGGGCTCCTGCTCCTAACTGATCTTAAAAGGGTATGCACCTGCTCCCACTAAGTAGTGCTGCACTATAGCTCATATAGGCTCCTTAAAGGTTTGATTGTACAGGGGCGTTTTGAACCATCATTGCATTATGGGGTGCTGGTTTTTTCCCCCAGGGTGGTTTCCTTTTTTAAAAAAGACTCCATTAAACGAGCATTGGGTCAGTTAGACCCCTATTAACGTGGTGGTGCATAATCAAGTTAATTAATGACCACAACACAATGGCATAGCTGCCAAGTTATCCCTTTTTTAAAGGGATTTTCCCTTATGCTGAATAGGCTTCCTCGCGAGAAAAGGGAAAACTTGGCAGCTATGCACAATGGACACTCTAATTTAGCAATATAGCCACTGCTTTATAGCAGTGGCATAGTGTGGGTTGCCAGTGCCCGGAGCAAGGCAAGTTTTTGAGTTTGGTGTTCTGTGCAATATTCAGTTGAATGGAGGGTGGGTGGAATCTCCGAGAAAGATAGAAGGAACCTGTGATAATGGGGCTATTACCAATTCCTAGTACCTTCTCTATATTGTTTTGGCTCCACGACAAATCAATATTTTTTAGTACAAATGTTCAGTATTTTAGGTATTAGCAGAAATTTGATTCTCATATCAATTTAGTAATTTATTTTTTTTTACAAAATTGGATTATTTTTTTAAAAAAAGAACAACACACAATCAAAATGTGCATGGAGAGAGAGAGAGAGAGAGAGAGAGAGAGAGAGAGAGAGAGGAGAGAGAGAGAGCTGGTTTTAACAGGATCAAACATTTTAAAGGGCACTGGAGGCCACTGAAGGAGTTAGACAAAGCAAACGATGTTGAGGAAAAAAAAAAGCCATTTGCTTGTTATTCAGTCGGCAATGAAGGTCAGGCCTAAGGACTATAGATATTGGGAAGGACCTCAAGGGACACGGAATGAACACAGGAATTTGAGCAATTTCAATGCAACTGAAAAAATAAATGGCTATAATAATTCCCCCAAACATGCTAAGGATGTCATACAATAATTTCTACCGCACAGAAAAGTGCTGTGCAGGTTTCTTTAATTATGTTGAACCAAAGCAAAAACAATATTGGGCCATCCTGCAATGACAACACACAACAAATAACTCTGGAGAAAGCCATGAAGGTTTTTAATATCACTTGCTAAGGTTATTGACGTAAAAATCTTCCTAAATCAAAATTTGGTGTGGGGGCAGAAGGGAATCATGTACAAACAAAATATTTGCAGGAATTTTGTGAAATAATAATAATAATGGGTTGTTGTTGTTTTTTTTTAAAAAAAACAACCATAAATTTTGTTTGGGGAGTGTGGTGGAGAAATGCACATCTCTTGAAATACACAAATGATATGTTTCCACATATATTGAACACTTATTTTAAATTCTTCCCCTAGTAAAGTCCTGTAAAACATAGCAGATCCTGTGAGTAATAAATGACTTCTTTTGCTATGTATGATTCTCCTCCTTTGATTTCAAAGGTAGTGGTGGAATGTGGAATTACTGTTAGTTTGAGCTGTGATCTGCCTCAAACTGTTAGCAAAAAATCTAGAAATTCCAGGGGGATACAACATGTTGTTGTTGCTTAGTCATTTAGTCATGTCCAACTCTTTGTGACCCCAAGGACCAGAGCACGCCAGGCACTCCTGCCCTCCATTGCCTCCCGCAGTTTGGTCAGACTCATGTTGGTGGCTTCGAGAACACTGTCCAACCATCTCGTCCTCTGGCGTCCCCTTCTCCTTGTGCCCCCAATTTTTCCTAACATGAGGGTCTTTTCCAGGGAGTCTTCTCTTCTCATGTGGTGGCCAAAGTATTGGAGCCTCAGCTTCAGGATCTGTCCTTCCAGTGAGCACTCAGGGCTGATTTCCTTCAGAATGGATAGATTCGATCTTCTTGCAGTCCATGGGACTCTCAAGAGTCTCCTCCAGCACCATAATTCAAAAGCATCAATTCTTCGGCGATAAGCCTATTTTATGGTCCAGCTCTCACTTCCATACAGCACTACTGGGAAAACCATAGCTTTAACTATATGGACCTTTTCAGCAAAGTGATGTCTCTGCTTTTTAAGATGCTGTCTAGGTTTGTCATTGCTTTCCCCCCAAGAAGCAGGTGTCTTTCAATTTCGTGACTGCTGTCACCGTCTGCAGTGATTATGGAACCCAAGAAAGTAAAATCTCTCACTGCCTCCATTTCTTCCCCTTCTATTTGCCAGGAGGTGATGGGACCAGTGGCCATGATCTTAGTTTTTTTGATGTTGAGCTTCAGACCATATTTTGCGCTCTCCTCTTTCACCCTCATTAAAAGGTTCATTAATTCCTCCTCACTTTCTGCCATCAATGTTGTGTCATCTGCATACCTGAGGTTGTTGATATTTCTTCCGGCAATCTTAATTCCGGCTTGGGATTCATCTAGTCCAGCCTTTCGCATGATGAATTCTGCATATAAGTTAAATAAGCAGGGAGACAATATACAACCTTGTCGTACTCCTTTCCCAATTTTGAACCAATCAGTGACCTCCAAATGTTTCAGACTCCAGTGCCCATCAGTCCCATCCCACCTCACTAGCATGGCCCATTGGTCAAGGCTGAGGGGAGTTGTAGTCCCAGCTTCCTCCAAAGGGCACATTAGATACTACAGCCCAATATACACACATTTCGTAATTCACATCTTCAATGTCTCCATTGCACACACACAAAACTTTTTTGAGGCAATAGGAAGGTTCTCTCTCTGGTGTTTCCTCTGGTGTAACTCATTCACACATGCAAGCTGTTTCTGAATCTCGTTTCAAGAAGAAAAGGAGCAACAATGTGGTCGTTGACCTGGATCCATCAATAGGAAATGTTTGAGATAATATATAGGTAAGTTCAGTGTTGCCAGATCCAGAAATTGTTTCCTTTTCTTTTGTTGTTTAAAGCACAAGATCAGAAAAAGAATGTTTAGGAATGACATAACCTTCCCCTGTTGCAGCATTACGCATGAGAAGTGTGAATGGTCTGTTGAGCCTTGTATATGTTATTCCACTTCTCTGGCAAGGCAAAGTTATAGCAAGTGTTTAATGTAAATATATACATAGCTGATTTGAAAATATTTCATTGGCCACTTCATCTCACCTTGCCATCGACGATTTAACTGGAACCAAGAGACCTTTTTTAAAAGCAAATTATTCCAAAACATCACCTGGTGAATGTACAATTCAGTGATATTGCAAGTGTAAATACAGGTGTAAATCATTTGAGGACAAAGGAATCACACTTGTAGAAGAAAATCGATACCATATGGCTTTTTAATCTTTTCTATTACATTTTTTATTATTAATTTTTACCTTGTGTGGCTAATATTCCTCTGCAATAAGCTGGTGTAGTTTAGCCAAGGTGTGAAATCCATTCATTTCTGGGTTTATTTGAAAGTAGTTAAAAAACAAAAGTTGCACAGCTTAGCAAAGATCGCCAAGGTGTTGCAACGAAGCTGGTCTTTCCCTTTCATGTGTAATAAGGCTGGTTCTTTTACCTCCTTATTGTGAATTGTTTGGGAGTGTTCTTCACCCATTGGCTAGGCTTTACGCTATTTCATTATTTAATAGCAAACCTCTATGCTCTTAATGTTAATATAGAACATTGCCCATAGAGACCTTAAGAGGGGAAGGAAGGATCTAGTGCAATGCTACAGTTTTAATGTCTTTATATAACATGCATAGTGTTTAAAACTATATTGTGCAGTGAAATATATAATATATTTCTATACATTAACCCAAGATTGGTGGAGATTTTCTCTTTATTATCCTGATCTTCCTTTCCCCTCAAAAGCTCACATTTTTTCCTCATTTAAAGCAGATCACTTCTTTGCTCGGTGGCCTGATTTAAATCTCCAAGCAGCTAGAGTAGCTAAATTTATACACCTGGCACTTTTCTTATTTCGGGCCCTAAGGAAAGGCAAAGGAACATCATAGGCCAAGAGTTGAGGGGGGCTAGTAAAAAGTTTTGGAAGGCAATAACTTTCATGAACTCATTTGTGTGGCTGCTTTAAAGTTGAAGCCAAGCTCTCTTGTCACTCGGTGGTGCATTAGATAACGTTGCCTTGAGTAACTGGATCAATAATTCTGTTCCATTTTCACTCAGGTTCTCCCTCAGACAAAAGTTCTAATAAAATCAGCATTTGGAGATTTTAAAGAAAGTTGCATTCTAATGTATGGAGGCCTTTACAAGGGTAGATAATGTTTGTTTCTTTAGCTGCCAGAGTGATGTAAGAAGCAGGAAAAGTGTTCCTGGTGCCTTTTATTACTGCTGTGGGTTGCTAGTTAATAGCTTTGCTTATGCAAGCCAAGAAAATCATAGACAAGTCATAATATTGGAAAAAGGTCCAGACAAGCCTCCAGTTGGGTGGTGTTTCATATCCACACACCTTGGCCTCTGCTAGTACTAACCACTATTCTTGCTATGCTGCTGCTGTGTGGACTGCATCCAACTACCGTGTTGGCTCTTAAAAAAATTAAAATACCAAACAGACAGATTTTGATCTGGATACTCATAGAACCATAGAGAATCATCTAGCCCAACCCCCTGCAATTCAGGAATCTCATCTAAAGCATCCATGACAGATGGCCATCCAATCGTCTCCAGTGGAGGAGACTCCACAACCTCCCAAGGGACAGGCTTCCACTGTCAAACAGCTCTGACTGTCAGAAAGTTTTTCTTGATGTTCAGTTGAAATCTCCTTTCTTGTAGCTTGAAGCCGTTGGCTTGAGTCCCACCCTCCAGAGGAGAAAAGAAGCTTGCTCCACCTTCCATCTGATAGCCCTTGAAATATTTCAAGATGGCTCTCATATCTTCCCTCCGTCTCCTCTTTTCCAGGCTAAACATACTCAACTCCTTCAACCATTCCTCATAAGGCTTGGTTTCCAATTGATCATCTTGGTTGTCCTCCTCTGCACACATTCCAGCTTGCCAACATCCTTCTTAAATTGTGGTGCCCAGAATTGGACGCAGTATTCCAGGAGTGGTCTGACCAAGGCAGAAGAGAGCTGTGCTATTACTTCCCTTGATATGGACACTAGACTTCTGTTGGTGCAGCCTAGACTAGCATTAGACTTTTTTGCTGCTGCATCACACCTTGTTGACTCATCTTAAGCTTGTGGTCCCCCAAGACCCCTAGATCCGTTTCACATGTCCTGCTAGTAAGCCAGGTGTCCCCCATACTATATTTTGATATTGATAGCATCATGTCTGCAGTGCACAAACCTTAACGGGGTTTGGATCCCTAATGGGACTTGTGAACACTCAGCAAACACAGGGAACTGGATGCTACAAATATCCGTTACCAGAGTTGTAAGCCTGGGAGTTCCTCAGAAACAAACAAGGATGTTCCTCCTTCTTGTAACTCTTTACACTATATAGTTACCAGCTTCTGAAGTTTCTCCCTTGTTTTAGGAACTGTTTTTCAGGCAATGTTAGGTGATGCATTTGAGAGAGGGAGGCCTCAGAAGCTGAACTTCATACCAGGGATGGGCAACTTGGTTAATTTTGGTTTGTCCCAGTTTCTCAGTTTTCCAGTCCTCAATTCTTCACATTTCCACATCAGTTTGTAATTATAAAAAATTCTTTACGAAAATTCACCAGCATTTTAGTGCAGATTTCCCCTCATATGTACATGTTTGTGTGCAAATTTTTCTACTATACACATTTTGCAGAGTAATTTTCCTTACTATAAAGCTTCTTTAATGCTGTTTTCAGTAATAAGTACATTTGGGTATACATTATTTGCCTGGTAAACTGCATTGCATAATTCAGGGAAGCGTAGGCTTCAAGGGACGACTGTGTTTTGATTAGTGTATCATTTCAGAAAGTAATACTTAGGTAGGTTTGCCTTTATATGAAAAAATGAATTAAATTTCTCCCCAAATCCCTATTCCACACACATGGAGTTCGTAACCCTTAAGATTATGACCTATAACTTTACTTTCACACACCATGAAATGATTTTTAAGTTGGACTCAAATGGACTCACCTCAGTTTTTATGGTATCTTAAAATGAATCAGAATGTTGAAACAGGATTGATGGTGACGGGTGAGCAGCACTGATTCCCTCTCCAGTCACCTCCCAACTTTATTCTGAATTTAAGTCCCAGTTTTATGTATCATAAAATGGTCCGCGGCTATATTCCTATGAATCTGACCCACGCAGTTGGAAGAGGCTCCTCAATCCTTCATAGAGAAGTTAGTACTTTTATTTTAAACCCACTTAGAAATAAAATGTATAAATTTGGCCAGTTACACCCCCACCCCACCCCTAAGACAGACCTCTCTCTTTTTTTGGCTACTTTGTATGGTTATTTTAGAAACTGTTAAAGTAATTGGCATTTCAAGGTCAGTTTTAAAAGGCATTTGGAAATTTTTCCCTCAACGTCTGGATCTATAAAAATAATGTCATTATGGATTTAAAATGAAATAATTTAAAATAATTTAAAAAGGAATAATTTTAGCCCCTAGGGACCTATTTCTGTCGGCTGTGTCATGTTTTGATTTATGTATGTATAATTTTGTAACAGAAAGTTATATATATATATATATATATATATATATATATATATATATATATATATATAAAATCTTGTGCAGCAATGATCAGGTTGCTGCAAGCAGTTCAATACCACAGAACCAATTCAGTGTAGAATTGAGAGGATTAGTAAAGGACATTCAGATTAGAGGGTACAGTTAGATGTTTTAAAAACGGGCCCATACGATTTTATTTTGTTGCAGTATTTTTCAACCTCATAATCACCTCCCCCTTTAAGATAGCACCAAAAGATCTGCTTGCAATAAATAAATAAATAAATAGATAGATAGATAGATAGATAAACAAACAAACAAACAAACAAACAAATAGCTACCTATGAAAAGTAATAATTAGCACACTGCTAAGTGGTGAATGAGTGGTGTGTTTGATTGTTTGTTTACTTTACCGTCAATATGGATTCTAGTCTTGCATCCAAGATGGCAGTGAGCTCTTAAATGTACATATTGATTGTACTCTAGCAAGCAGTAAATTCTGAAGGACTCTTCACTCTGTGTGTAAATATTTTGCCATCAGAACAGACAGCTACATAGAGGTGTTCAAAATGCAAATTATTCCTACAGTAGCAAAACTAAGGGACGTGGCTCTGTCAATAGGTCGAAGTTTAATTTCAGTCTCCTCTCGCCCGCTCCACTGTCAGCTGCAATTTTGCCCACAGAGACAGAAATTGTTCACCTTTATAACAAGCTTCTGCTTAAATCCTGATGCATATTTAACATCCACGACAGGATTTGTGCGGTACCAAATCTTGTTTATTGGACATTTGTCATCCATTTCCATGCGATCATTATGGTGATCCATTTAGCCCCACATATTTCTAAATCCATATTTTGTGACTGTGGCGCTTTTCAATTCATTTTCAGTTCATGCTCCTAAAAGGCTGGCTAGGTGAGATTAGGAGATGGAGAAACTTGCCCAAGGTCACCTACTGGGTTTTCAAGTTGCTTGGGGTCTTATAAAACCCTGACCCATGTAGAATGATGTGTACACGGGAGGCTTCAATAGTATACATCTCTTACTGGGTTTGGAACCATGTGTACAAATGGATATGGCATCGGATGTTCATGGGCATCATGTAAATTCCAATTGTGAGCGTGTTTGTGTGTGTCTTTCTTCTGTCAGGAAACTGGTAGCTACAAAGCATAGACCTGACCAATATAATCAGTACAACTCAGCTGATTCCCGGACCATCTGTGGAACAGATTGAGAAGGCGATTGGGTCGCATCCGGCCCACGGGCCTTAGGTTGCCTACCCCTGCTCCAGATGAATGAAATCAAACACTGGGGAGAGAACTGCTTTTTTTTTAACCAGCTCTGCTCTTGTGCCTTGACAGGCAGAAATCCAACTGGTGAAGCTTCCCCCTTTCTATTGACAGATGAATGCCAGGCTGCTAATAAATGCAGAGTACTACAAAGTGTGGCAAACAGAGAAGCGGGGGTGGGGGGGTGGGGAATGCATCTAATAAATATGGCGGGGGCAGTTCTCAAATTGCGATCTGGCACCAATTTTGCATCATGTTTCACAAACACACACAGAAAGGGAAGCCAATTAAGCTGAAATATTTCATTCTGTCAGAAAAGGTTTAAAGGGGTCAAGCATTAAAGACAATTAGTGAAATATCTGTTGTTGCGGGTCTTCTTTAATGATGAGCCGTTTTGCAGAACTAAATGAACTCATACAAATGGAGAAAATCCTGTAAAACTGGTGTGTTTTGGACTTGATTCTGGAACTGGAGAAACTTCTTATGATAAGTCAGTGTTTCTCAACCAGTGTGCCTCCAGATGTTTTGGGACTACAACTCCCATCATCCCTAGCTAGCAAGACCAGTGGTCAGGAATGATGGGAGTTGTAGTCCAAAAACATCTGGAGGCACACTGGTTGAGAAACACTGTGATAAGTTACATGGAAAAGATGAGTTCTTGACCTAACGGGGGAAAGCAGCCCTTCCCCAAGCAAGCAGGAACGGAAGGAAGGCAGGCATGAGATGGGGGAAGGATGTTTCAACATTGCACCTTGCCATTCATTGTTACTCGAATGCAACTGGACGATGCACTCGGTGTCATGCAGTTCTGAATGGGAATGCAAGGATCCTTTCACAGGGTCCATGATTACTGGGCCAGCAATTCCATTAACATTTGCATCCAGATCCTAAAGACTTCATCAGGGCCGTCTTAAGCATATCCGGTGCTGTGGTGCAAAGATCTAACCCTGGCAACTCCAAAACAAGGGAGGGGGTGGTGGAAAATGTCCTCTGCCTCCCCCACCGCCCTGACCCCCGGCGTGGCAGCGGCAACCAAGGGAAATGTGGTGGCAGCGGCAACCACAGGAAAATGTGCTGGTGGACATGCTCTCTGGCGTCAGGGCACCTGAGAAGGCAGCCCGGGAAGGCTTCACACCTTCTTTCGCCAGGAAGCGAGAGGAGGACATGACCAGGAGCAGGGACGTATTTAGCAGATGAAGAGCAAGCCTCTGCAGGGATTGCTCTCCTCCTGCGGAGGCTTGGGAAGGAAGCTGCATGCTCGCCAGCCATATAGTTGGTGGGGCACAGCTGGTGGGCGTGCAAGGAAAGGGGAGCAGCTCCCCTACTCGCTAGGGCACCCCACAAACCACTAACACCCATGGGAAAGACGGCTCTGGACGTCATCCCCAACTGGCTCCTTCCCTCTTGCCAGGCTCGGAAGGTTTTGTCCTTTAGGCTCCAATCCATCCATTGCTTCTGGGATCTATGAGAATACATTACTCACATTACTGTAGTTGCTGTTGTTGCATTTCTATAAAAAAAGAAATGTCCCAGTCTCCCCTCCCGATATCTCTCAACACCCTGCATCATGACCATTAGCAACACAAATATTTGCCCTCCCCCTAACAACCAAACCCTGTGTTGTGGGTGGGAATGTTTGGATGGCCACAACACCCTATTGGAGGTCCCTCGATGCTTGGTGCAATTAGACCAATGGGATGCCAGCTAAATTCTATCGAGGGACCTCTATTTAAGCCCATGCACGTGTCCCTGAGCTTCCTCTTTTGGGCCAGTGCATCGGAACACCCGCCCACCTCTCCCTATATTTAGGGCTTGCATGTATGACCTTGCCATGCCATCGTGTGTCGCCTGTTGTTGGGACAGGGGCACGGCAGGAATTTCCCCCTTCTTGGCTGATTGGCTGGTGCCATTTGGGTTTCACCTGCTGCGTAGCAAACTGTCACAACTTATAAGGTTGCGGATAGGCTCTGGTTCAGGTGATGGGGTGGCAGAGCAGTCTGGCCATCACTATGTGATGGGTACTCCGTTAAAGGAATCCTGGGACTCTTTGTTTGGTCAACTCTGAGAGGGGTTGTGCCCTGAGCCGGAGTCCACCCAAGACTGACCTATGGTGTGCCCTGGGTCAGCGCTACCTGCAACGGTGCAGGGAGCTAGTCGAACCAGAGCCTATGCAACCACTCACTTGATTGTAAGCAATAACGTTGTGGCCTAAATTCCGCCAAAAAACAAACCAAAAAATTGAGTCTTGTCTGAATTTATTTAGGGGTGGTTAAAAGGTCTACACATGCAAAGTAAAGGTAAAGGGACCCCTGACCATTAGGTCCAGTTGTGACCGACTCTGGGGTTGCGCGCTCATCTTGCATTATTGGCCGAGGAAGCCGGCGTATAGCTTCCGGGTCATGTGGCCAGCATGACAAAGCCACTTCTGGCGAACCAGAGCAGTGCATGGAAACACCGTTTACATTCACGCTGTAGCGGTTCCTATTTATCTGCTTGCACTTTGACGTGCTTTCGAACTGCTAGGTTGGCAGGAGCTGGGACCGAGCAACGGGAGCTCACCCCATCACAGGGATTCGAACCGCCGACCTTCTGATCAGCGCCACCCACAGCGCCACCTGGGTCCCTACATGCAAAGTACATCAACCCAAATGCCTAGTGCAGTCTTCGCAGCTAATTTCATCCGGAGAACAGCAAAAGGCAGAAGGTCAACAGCATTCAATGCCAACCTGCCTCAAATCCCACACGGAAGTCCATTGGGAAGGCAACTCTTTTGCCAACTCTTCTCTCCGTCCCCCCCACCCTTCCACCTGCACCTCACACCCTGGAGCAGCCATAGCCAATACTAGAGTCCCCAAGCCAGTTTCAATCTTAGTAAGACCATGAAGTGAGAATAATCCTACGATGCAGGGGAAAGGAAAATCAACCCTCCACCCCATCCCCAAATCAGGAGCCCTTTGGAAACACAAGCGTCTCTCCCGCCACTCTGGTTCCGATTATTGGTAGAAAGCGCTGTCTCTTTTTGTCAGAAATGTGAAACGAAACACTCGCCCACAGCATATTTGCCTGAAGGCTGAGCATTCTGTGGATTGTTGAAGGAATTCCATCCTCTCAATAAAAAGCATGTTTTGGATCACCAGGTTCTGCTTTCAAAGAAGTTTTGGAAAGATTATTTTACAGGCCACAGGCATTAAAGTACATAGAGAGTATTTTTATTGCAAAAAGAAAGAAAGAAAGAAAGAAAGAAAGAAAGAAAGAAAGAAAGAAGAAAAGAAAGAAAGAAAAAAAGAAAGAAGGAAGGAAGGAAGGAAGGAAGGAAGGAAGGAAGGAAAGGCATATAAGGTTTTCAGGCAAACTACACCATTCATGTTGCTTGCAGGATTATTTTCAGCTGGAATTTGGTAACCAGCTGCCTACAAATGGGAAGAAATTTTCCTTTGGATTTGCCGTCATAGAGGTGTGTGCCTGCAGCCAAGTACTTGAACAAAACATTCACTTCAGAAGGAAGATACCACCAAGGAAAATTCAGTTATTTGCCAAGGAAACCCAGATTCCGAGTTGAGAATAAACTCTGCAAACCGAAAATATTTTGTGTACTTTTGGGGGGTTCAAATTTCAAGTAATTAAAAAAAACACCCACCCACCCCAAAATGGAGAATGGAGGTGCCAGAATGCAAGAAAGGAGAGGGAGGCATTTGTAGTGGGTGTATGTGAGCAGTTGTTGAGACTGGAAGCTCAATGTGGCAAAGAATGGTCGATTTTGTGCATTGCATGCTCTAAAGCAGATGGTGCTATATAAGCAATAACCACTAACCACAGAAGCATATGCAGGGTGTTGACTGAGAAAAGAGAGCTGTCCCACACCCGTTATTCCTGAATGTTTCCTATGGCTTCCGGGATTTCCTCAGATTCTACTGACCCGTTTTTAAGAGGGCCTCCATGAGAACTAGTGGAGTGTCTTTCAAATGAAGCTCAAGATCATCAGAATT
Organism: Zootoca vivipara; assembly: GCF_965207765.1. Classification (NCBI taxonomy): domain Eukaryota; kingdom Metazoa; phylum Chordata; class Lepidosauria; order Squamata; family Lacertidae; genus Zootoca; species Zootoca vivipara. Next base: position 6,326,104 of record NC_142588.1, on the reverse strand, counting down.
ACACGCCAGTTTTCAGATTTCATGCACGCACAATTAGTGAATGTATCCTGCCAACAAAAGCTGTCTTGCCTACAGAAGCCTGCTTTGCCTCCTAAAGCTTATCTGGTTATTAGGCATGCTTAGATCTTTCACTTTCGGGGTTCAGCTGGCATTATTAATTTCACGCAGCTGAACAAATCACGTCCAAGGTCATAAAGCTGAAACGTGCCTAGAGGAAGGCGACCCAGATTATAAAGGGTCTGGAAACCAAGCCTTATGAGGAATGGTTGAGGGAGCTGGATCTGTTTAGCTGAGAAAAGAGGAGACTGAGAGGAGATAGGATAGCCATCTTCAAATATCTCAAGAGCTGTCACATGGAAGAGGGAACAAGCATGTTTTCTCCTGCTCCGGAGGGTAGGACTCGAACCAATGGCTTCAAGTTACAAGAAAGGAGATTCCAACTAAAGATCAGGAAGAACCTTCTGACAGTAAGAGCTGTTTGACAGCAGAGCGGACTCCCATGAGAGGTGGTGACATTGGATGGCCATCTGTCATGGATGCTTTAGTTGAGATGCCTGCATTGTTTGGGTCCCTTCCAGCTCTACAATTCTATGATTGTATGACCTGGTTACCTCAGTCAAAAAATATTTTGAAGTTTTCACACAAAGCCATCGGCATTTTTCTACTGGCAGACACATTTTTGCAAGCGATCTTCCAAAACACAATGCATTTTTCAGGTTGTTTTCACCAATATATTTCTCTTTATGCATACGTTCCCTTAAAATATGCAATGTTGTACACATTTCGGGTGGGGCAGACAACTGCATCAAAAAAATCAGTGTGAATCTCATGGTTTGCACATGGTTTGGGTAAGTAGGAATTAAGCCAACTGAACTGAATTTCACCCTGTCCCTGCAGGGCTGACACACACTCTTTTTAAAATAAATAAATAAAATTAAGTCTCAATTGATTTTACCATTTTGTGGCATACTTTTAGGATTGGCCTTTCACCCTATTTCACATTAGGGCTAAGCTCACAGTGATTCCCAAAGAACTTAGGTCTAACAATTGTCACATTTCAAACTGGAGTTTTCCTGCAGTTTCAGGGAAGCGATATATTGCCTCTCGAGCTCCTGGGATTGCGCAAGCTCCCAGCACCTTTAAAGCAAGCAAAAGGTTGATGGTGTGTTCTGAAAGCATGTCAGCTGGAGTTAGAATTGCCTGGACCCAGCTAAAATATGTGGTGTCAAGCACATGAAGTAAAAATTGGTATTATAACACTACAGGGTACAAAAGGAGGAGCACTATTCCACTACGTAAGTAACCTTGTTGAAACTATTTTGGCTGCTCTTGCGAGCCTGACTGTGAAAGAGTCAAGCTCCAAACCAGTTTTGCTCAGGTTTAGCAGCAAGATTAGAGTTAACATTCCACACGGGCTTCAGTAACAATAACTTTTCGTTTGTGGGAGTGATATAGCGGTATCTCCAAGGTTCACAGGAAAGAGGGGAAACCGGACCTCGACCTGCTTATAGAAAGGATCAACACCTTCCCCACCACTAGATTGTGTTAATACTTTCTATAGCCCTGAAAATGAGAAGTAGTTGCCACTTCACTAAGCCATCCTCCTGCGACCTGTCATGGCTTATACACAGGACTTTGTTGTTGTTGTTGTTGTTGTTGTTGTTGTTGTTGTTGTTGTTGTTGTTTGTTGTTGTTGTTGTTGTTGTTGTTGTTGTTGTAGCAGCCTCTCTCTCTCTCCCTCTCTCCCTCCCTCCCTCTCTCCCTCTCTCCCTCTCACCTGCCCACAGTGAAAACCTCACAGGCTACATTTTCCACCCCAGTGTCAACGGCCAAGGGGATTTGTTTATTTACGTGATTTGAGGAAGTTTTGATAATTCACAGGGGTGAAAATAGATACGATTGATATGCCTTAACTCACTTGCAGGTCCAGGTGCCGTGCTCCCCAGTCCCCAACACAGATAAATAAAAGACCACTAAGACTGGTTTAGATCAAAACAGGCCACAACTTTATTGAATACAGATGAAAGAGGTTTGGCTTGGGCATGGGGCAATCAAAATGCTTCCAGCCCGCCCGCCGGAAGTGACACATAGGTTAATCCAGCTGGAGGTTTCTAAGACTTCCATCCAATAGGGTGACCCCCCCACAGGGAACGCCATCTGGGGGAGTGACTTCGAACCTAGCCCTGCCTGGGCACTCAGACATGACCACTCCCCCTGGATCCCTTTGACGGGATACCCTAGTATTTTGGAGGGGCAGGCAGAGACTACAACCTCCCCTCCATCCAACCAAGTTGGTGTTTCGTATCCTAATGCCCTGGCTAAAAGGTAAAGGGACCCCTGACAGTTAAGTCCTGTCGCGAATGACTCTGGGGTTGTGGCACTCATCTCGCTTTACAGGCCGAGGGAGCCGGCTTTTGTCCACTTCCACAGACATTTTTTCCGGGTCATGTGGCCAGCATGACTAAGCCACTTCTGGCGAAACCATAACAGTGCACGGAAATGCCACTTACCTTCCCGCCGGAGCGGTCCCTATTTATCTACTTGCACTTTGATGTGTTTTCGAACTGCTAGGTGGGCAGGAGCTGGGACCAAACAATGGGAGCTCACCCCGTCACGGGGACTCGAACCGCCAACCTTCCGATCGGCAAGCCCAAGCGGCTCAGTGGTTTAGACCACAGTGCCACCCACGTCCCAATGCCATTGGCTACAAACAATAAAAATCTGACTGGTCGATGTCACGAGTGCATGACACTTACTCTTCTTTGTAACATTTCCCACTCATTCAACTACAAAGTGCTCCTTAAAGTCATGCAGCAAAGTTTGAGAAGAGGCCACATGCTCAGCCTCTTCACTTTGAACCCCCTCGTCATCTTTGGGGTTTGATATGTTTGATATGTACGGATGTGGCCCAGGGGCACAAGTAGAGCCCACAAGTAGAGCCCAGGCCTCCTGAGTTATTAGTTTGTACCATTAACTGAGAAGCTACCTTTTAAATTGATGCTTTTGAATTATGGTGCTGGAGGAGACTCTTGAGAGTCCCATGGACTGCAAGAAGATCAAACCTATCCATTCTTAAGGAAATCAGCCCCGAGTGCTCCCTGGAAGGACAGATCGTGAAGCTGAGGCTCCAATACTTTGGCCACCTCATGAGAAGAGAAGAATCCTTGGAAAAGACCCTGATGTTGGGAAAGATTGAGGGCACTAGGAGAAGGGGACGACAGAGGACAAGATGGTTGGACAGTGTTCTCGAAGCTACGAACATGAGTTTGACCAAACTGCGGGAGGCAGTGCAAGACAGGAGTGCCTGGCGTGCTCTGGTCCATGGGGTCACGAAGAGTCGGACACGACTAAACGACTAAACAACAACAACAACCTTTTAAACATGATTACGAACAATGGACTTCCATTGAGGAATTCTAGTATTTTAGCTCACTGTGCTGTTTCCTCCGTTTTCAGACATAATCACATTTATTTAGGTCAAAAGTGGTGCCCGGGCCGTCTTGAGGTCATCGGGCGCCCTGGTGCAAGGATCCCTTGGGCGCCCCCCCCCTCTTTTTTTAAAAAAGAGGAAAACTCTTACCTGGAGTGCCGGGCGGTGGGAGCCTCACGGTGGCCCCCGCACCTCACAGCAGGGCCGTGCTGTGCCGGAGGCCGCCTGCCTGTCTGATGCTGCTGGATTGAGTGGGGGAGGGGGCGCCGCTGCTCCGTGGGATGCCTGGGCAGGCCGGGCCACGGCGGGTTCCTTCCCACCAACAGGGCGCTGCGTTTCATTGGTAGAGGTGCTGCCATGTGGCGTCACCTCTACCAATGAAACGCAGCGCCGGGGTGAGGGATGACCCTGGCACTGCAGAGCAGAACAGGGTCCTAGTGCCCCTGTTCCGCTCACTTCCCTCCCTGCTCTCACGGTGCGGCTGGTGGAGGGAAAAGGGAGGCCGCTGCGAAGCTCCCCCACTTGCTGGGGTGCCTCTCAGAGCCCCCTGATCGCCCAGGCGCCATGGTGCATTGCGCCACTAGAGCCAATGGGCGAGCCGGGCCTGAGTGGTGCAGGAAAGGCTCTGCAGCCCATAAATCTGCCACTGCTCAACACCACGTCCTCCTGCACGCTCAACCAGCATCTACTCATCTCCCTGTCTTCCATATTTAGGTCTCCACTGGCTGTTACATCCATGTCCCTCTAGCAAAGCGTGCAGAATTGCATAGGCACCCTACAGCTGTAGTTTTTCTCCCCCTGGTCCCCATATCTTGGATTTCTTCTCTGGGTTTCCCACGCTCCCTTCGGGGGTCAGGCACCCTGGTTTGGGATGTTTTGTTCTTCAGGAAGCAAATATCTTGCTGCTTTTCCAGATTCAGCCACGTCAACCAATCCCGACTGGTGCCTTTTTTTTTTACTTTGTGGAATGGAATGGCCAAACACTTAACTCTGCCAATCAAAGGGAAACTTAGGCTGAAATATTTTCCCCATGTGTTTCTCTTTGGTAGCCCCACTTTAGACAAACTCATTCTGACTTTCATCTGGTTTGAACATCAGAATAAGACAATTAGAAACTGATGGAAGCTGTATTTTTTTAAAAAAAAGTGGTCCAAACCCATGCCATAAACTTTCTGTGACTTTCCAAGGTGTCAGTATTAACAGATTTGTTAATGATTGAAGATTTATTTGATCTGAAGATATTTCTCTCATCAAACTCCTTCCCCCCCCCAAACACACAGTTTTCCAACTCTGAAATGCAGATATCTTGTAGAAACAGATGGTTTGTAGTAACAGAGGCGCATCCTGGCCTACATTACATTCCCTCTTTATTAGATATCATTGCTGGGCCCTTTTGCCAACTGCTCTGTATTACAGTAATTTGTGAGTATCTTCAACAGGAGCCCCTTATGAAAACACCACGTAGACCTTGAAAGGCCACATGTGCTTCTGTGTTGAATCACATCAAAACCCAGGTCACGGGAGGCACCTCTCTGCGCTGCTTTAAAATTCCCCTTGCCACCCTGTTCCGATCATCCTGTAGCATCAGAGTTAAGTCTGTTCATGCGGGTTTCATTCATGCATTTAACCTTTGCAAAGGTAAAACTAATAAAGATTAGATCCAACTGTCACTGTGTTAGATCACAGCCTCCAACTGAGCATATGGTGTGTCTGGGCATGAATTATGTTCTTCGACGCATAGATCTGTAGCTCGGGGTTTCTGCTTGAAATTGGCAGGACGGGGGCTCCTGTCACCAAGGTGATTATATAGCCAAAGGTCAGGGGTTGTTGGAAGTATCAGAAAATATTAGACATCAGAAAATACCAACCCTGAATTCACCAAATATCCACTGGAAACCGCAAAACCTGCTTTTCTTCTCTGCACATGGAATAGGACAATAGACAAAGCCTATTTATCAGCAGCAAGGCATGTTGATTTCTGTGTTAGTTACTTCCAAGCAAGTGGGTGATTCTGCTCCTCTCTGTCTCTCCCACCTTTAGTTTATCATGGACTGACACAGCTCTGTCCCTCTAGTGAAACATGTGGCCTTGCAAAATACCACAGAGCTGCAATTTTCTCCAAATTGTGTAGGACTACAGCATTATTGAGTGCTTACCTTCCAAGTCCCGGACTGCAGAATCCGGGACCGGCAGCCGTGTGACACCGGAAGTTGTGTCAACATAACTTCTGGTGTTGCTTTGCCCTTCTATGGGCACCAAAAATGGCCGCCGGCGGCTCCAGAAGTCGCTTCTACGCATGTCAGGAACTGCATCGACGCAACTTCCGGTGTCGCTCTGCCCATCAATGGGCACCAAAAATGGCCGTCACCGACACCGAAAGTCGCGTCTATGCACTTCCGGACATGCGTAGATGCGACTTTTGAAGCCGCCGGCGGCCATTTTTTGTGCCTATAGAAGGGCAAATCAGAAAGGAAAAAAATGGCTGCCGGCAGGAGAAAATAACGGAGACAAACGGGAGACGAAGTGATACGGGGGACCACCGGGAAAAGGTAAGTAAAAACGGGGGTTTCCCGGGGAAAACGGGGTACTTGGCAGCTATGATTGAGTGTGCACCCCTGTCTCAATGACATCTACACTGGCTTGGTCCTGCCCACAAAATGAAAGATGGCAGGGTCCCCAAGGACATGCTCTACGGGGAGGCCAACTCTGCATTGTAAAGATGTCTGCAAACATGACATGCAGGCTGGCAACAACAAGCGTGCTATGTGGGAATCCCTTGTGGGTGGCCACAGTGCCTGGAGACATGCAGTTTGTGCATCCACAGCAGTGACCAGAGGAGGAATGACCACTGGGAGGAACACAGAGAGAAGAAACACCATGGTGCAGGCGTTGGCAACCTAAGTCCCATGGGCCACAAGTGGCCCATGGGGGTCGTTCTACCGGCCCACGAGCCGCCTGTGAACCGAGCTGCCCGCTTGGCGAGTCCCCACATGCTGCGCTAAACCACCGCAGTGCAGCCTGGGGACTCACTTTCACAGCACCGGAAATTGCATCTGCGCAGACGCAGAAGCCAGAAATCGCACATCCGCGATCCTGCCCACATAGGGGGCTCCACGGCAGTGAACCGGCCCAGGCAAGGTAAGCTTTGCCAACCCCTGCCATGGTGCATCTGCAGCAGCACAACCTGATGCCTTCATCTGCCCCAGCTGCAATAAAAGATGTCTCTCCCGTACTGGTCTACGTAAGGTCTGTACCTGCTCCTTAAGAGGCAGTGTAATCCCCTCAAGGGCAGGCAACCTCTCTAGTCCTGGGAACTATCAATTAAAAGTGCCTCTGTCTTATCTGGATTGAGCTTCTGTATTCTGGCTGCAGTCAGAAGGATCACATTAAAGCACAGGATATGTCCATTGCCCAAAGATACCACGGTGCATGATTTCAAGGTGCCCCCCCCACTTCCCATGAATAACCTGCAGGTAGATTTCCCATAAAGCAGCAACAACAGAGCAAATCCTGGTGCCTTTAGGCAGACCTTCCATTTCTAATATATCATTACTTCCCAAACAGCCTTACAGTCTCCCATAGCATCTTCAGGGCACAGTTTCTTCCAAACCCCTAAATGCAGTTTTTTAAAAACAAAAAAACTACCACGCCTCATTAGGCACCTGTTTAGATGATGTCAAGAAACTCACTGTGACGGCACTAAACTCTGCCCTTTGGCCTTTCCCGGCGGATGCCAAAATGATTATTTCCACGGATTCCCATCCTGACATTAGGGAGCAATTGGTTAATCCTCAGATCCTCCCGACTTGTTATCTGTCCTGGCCTCTGTGCCTGTCACCTTCTGTGCTCCTCGGATTTACTGAAGATTGAATTCACAAACTGACAAGCAAGTGGGAAGGGGGTGGGAGAGTCAGAGCTATGCTGTGAAGCGGAATTGGCTCCCTTTCACTAGGAAAACAAATGTAGAAACACACACATGCTGAGAGAGAGAGAGAGAGAGAGAGAGAGAGAGAGAGAGAGAGAGAGAGAGAGAGAGAGAGAGATGCAGCCAGCAGAGGTTCCAGTCCAGCTGTGTTGCTGAGCTGGCTTCTTGAGCCTGCCTGTTACTGCTGGTTATTGAGAGGGAGAGGTGCAAGCAGCGCAGTGCTGGCACAGCGGCAAAGCCAACCCACTGCTGCTGCCACCGTTTGCTCCACGCTGCGTTCCCTGCTCCCTCGCCTCTCCTCCAGCTGGTACCTGACAGCTCCACTGACAATCCCGATCAGTAAAGGCAGCCCTGCCTGTGCGGCTTCGCTCAGAGATTGGGGTGGTATGCAACAATACACCGCTGTTCGAGTTTCCTTTGGGATGAGGTTCAGCAGAGACTGTGGTATCTTTATGATATATGGTTTATTTATACAACCTGAATTTCTGATAGAGGGGTTGACAGCATTAAAGGTAAAGGGACCCCTGACCATTAGGTCCAGTCGTGACCGACTCTGGGGTTGCGCGCTCATCTCGCATTAATGGCCGAGGGAGCCGGCATATAGCTTCCAGGTCATGTGGCCAGCATGACAAAGCCGCTTCTGGCAAACCAGAGCAGCACATGGAAACGCCGTTTACCTTCCCGCTATAGGGGTTCCTATTTATCTACTTGCATTTTGATGTGCTTTTGAACTGCTAGGTTGGCAGGAGCTGGGACCAAGCAACGGGAGCTCACAGGGATTCGAACCACCAACCTTCTGATCAGCAAGCCCTAGGCTCAGTGGTTTAGCCCACAGCGCCACCTGGGTCTGATAGAGGGGTTGACAGCATTAGCACCTACTAATAAGGGAACCTAAACTGGATGCTCCAAGCTTAGACCATTGATTTGCTCACTGGAAGGACAGATCCTGAAGCTGAGGCTCCAATACTTTGGCCACCTCATGAGAAGAGAAGACTCCCTGGAAAAGACCCTGATGTTGGGAAAGATGGAGGGCACAAGGAGAAGGGGACGACAGAGGACAAGATGGTTGGACAGTGTTCTCGAAGCTACCAACATGAGTCTGACCAAACTGCGGGAGGCAGTGGAAGACAGGAGTGCCTGGCGTACTCTGGTCCATGGGGTCACGAAGAGTTGGACATGACTAAACAACTGAACCACAACAACCTTATATTCCACACCAGAGATATATTGAGGATTTGTCTAGATCCAAACCAGAGAAATCGTCAAACAAGCACACAATGCTTTCTAAATCAGGAGAACATGCATTTGAACAGACATGCACCTGTCTGAGTTGCTTGCTTTTACAGGGTTTTCTTGAGACCTGTGACTGAAATATCATAGGGAGAAGAACAATTAAGTTGTCAGCGAGTTCAGCAGTGCAAATAAGATCTGTCACTATCTGATTACTCCGTGTGATTTTGAAGACCTCTCTGTTTGCCTTAAGTATAGGTGTCTGATAAATATAGATGCCTGCTCAGATAAATAGCCTTGGAAATATCCTTCTGTTCCTCTCTCTCTCTCTTTCATCCTAGTAAACTTTCGCTGGGTGGAAGGTGGGTGGCTCACTTCTGCCTGGAGACATTGGTTCAAAGCAAATAGAGTTCAGGAAGCAACACCTGATAGTGTCTTTGTTAAACTATTACAATTATAGCCTGTTGCTCAGTGGAGCAGATTTATTGGAAGAGGGTTTATGCTGCAATTATGAGTATTGTGATGAAAGTATAATAGCTTCTTCTTTGCTTTTTTCCAGTGTGTTTTCATGTGGTGCTCACTATACTATACAAGCAGCAAAGAATATCACAACACTTTGGTCGTCGCAACTGCCTATGAGAATAAAAGTTATGAGTGTCCCAAATGTCTCTCTTGGCTCAGTTGAATAGATCATCCCATAAGCTTAAATGAGAGTATGGTGGTGATTTTTCACTGACTTTTGTTTCCATGTAGTCAGGAAATGGTTGCCAAGTGAGAAGCAATGGGATTTTAATTCTGTTGCCAACTGAGGGTCAATAACTGGGAACTGTCATGTAATAGGCTTGCCATACGCCTGGAATTTCCCGGACATATCTGGAAAACTTCATTTAGCAGCAGTATCTGGGCGGAAAATAAATATTAAATGTCTGGGAAAATCCAGAAGTATGGCAGCCCATATGTCCATAAAAATAGCTCAAAAAACCTGGCAAATTTGCCCCATTTCTGTCCAGATTTTCACTATTTGAAATAGGGCAACCCTACTAATAACCATGTGAAGTAGTTGCTGGTGAAGTAGCTTGCTTCCCTGCGTGTAGAATTCTAGTCAGCTAATTCCTCATTGCCTGCTGTAAGTTTCATAGTTCTGGAGTTCTGCAAGTCTTGCAAATCCCTTGCAAATGTTATTCTTTCAATAAACCAAGTATCTTTTTAGCAAAGCCACTACAATTGCAGGTCCCTTGTGCCCCCCCCCCCTGGGAGGTGAGCAAACCTAACACGTATTGCGGACCACCAGCCTTGTGGAAGAAAAGAGGATTTGATGAGTTCATGGGGGATAAGTCTGCCCCTGACTGCCTGGCATGTTCTCCCTCCACGGTTGGTTGTTAAGAATCACACGTGGGCAAAGGGCTCTTGTGCCAGGTTCCTGCTCGGAAGCTTCTCTCCGGCATCTGCTTGGCCACTGTGAAAGCAGGATGCTGGCCTAAAATGGGCCATTGGCCTGACCCAGGAGGGTTCTCTGCTCAGGTTCTTGTGCTGTGTTCTTAGTGGCCTGTGATACTTGTGTGTCGAGGCTTACCAGAAATTCCCTTAAAATAACTCACAACAGACACGAAAATTTAGGTTTGGGGTTTTTTTAATTTAGGCCACAACTTTATTTAAATACAAATTTTAATCCGAGTGTTGGCTTAGGCTTTTGGTTAACCATTCGTCCTTCCCTAAGAAGGACTATCTCCATCTGTCCACTTGGGACAGGACTCAATCATCTGTCACCTTAGGACAGGACTCACATCATCTGCCCCCTTGGGGCAGGACTCACTTCATCTGTCCACTTGGGACAGGACTCACCACTGTCCGCTTGGACAGTACCAGCTCCGACTTCCTAAAGGGAAGTCAAGTGAACACCCCTGGGAGAGGAGGTAGCTGAGGCCAGGCATTCACTCCTCTCTTTTTCCAAGAATGTTCCCCAAGGCTCGTACTCTTATAATTGGCCCCTCCATCCCCGCCAATGGGGTTGTAAGGACAAGAGCGTAAGCCCCGGGATTCCTTTAACAGAATACCTCTATGTGGAGCAACAAAGGTGGGGGGGGGTAGGCATCTGGATGCCACACCCCTCTACCAACCGATTCAACAACCAAAAGCCTAACCGCCAACCTAACAAGTTGTGACAATTTGCTAAGCAGTAGGCGAAAACCAAGAGGCAAAGCCAATCAGCCCATTGGAAAAATTCCTACTGGGCCCCTGAATACAGGTGACCCCTAGAGAGGCAAAGCAATGTCAGGCTAAAACCTGTCAAAGAAAGCGGTGGGTGGGAGGGAGATTAAACGCCAAGGCAAAAGTGAGCATAAAATGGAGGACACAAGCTTAAATGGGGGCCCCCTCCACCAATCCCAATACATGGATTTAAATAACCACACCCCCGTTACTCAGCATGACCTGTGGCCTAGGCCCCAGCCCCAAACTCTATATTAAATTTCTTAGCAGCCCTACCACAACCCGCTTTATATTGGATGATATAAAGCGCTTTGCCATACAAGATGAATGCCACCCTGGTGACTTTGCACCAGCTTTGCAATCCCTACGACTACTTGCACACTAGCAGGAAAAGCGAGTTTCCCCCAAAAAGGTTGGGGGTGAGGGAAGAAGATGAAAGATCTTTTAAAGCATTCGCTTCCCCATCAATCAATGTTGCTTTCAGATGGTGCCATTTTTGATCAGGAAAGGAATATCTGTATTTGAGTTAAGAATACAATCTAAAGCGACTTTAATGGTATTTATGTAGCTCTCTCTCATAAATTAATTTGTAATTTTTATCATGCGCCTTGTTCTGCTACATCTGTTTCAATTCAAACGTTTCTCTTTCTTTTCATCTCAAAAAATTGACACAGTAAGTGCATCAGAGAGAGAGAACTATGGACAGCAACAAAAGAGAAGGCAACAATGGCCTTCCTTACTAGGGTGGAAAATTGATTGAAAAGCTGTCCGGCTTCATCCAAACATCTCTTGAAAAAACTTATTTCTTCTTCTTTCTAAATAAAAAGTGTTGAGTTTTAAAACAAAACAAAACAAAAAGTGTCTTAGCTATTTAGTGCATAATGTTTTATAAGGGTAATCGAGCTTGTTGCCCAGAATAGGCTGTGGGAATTGAGGTCCATGAAATCTCATTTCAACTGCTTTTATATTTTCTGTCTGAGGGATATCCTTCCCAAACGACGAAGGGCGTTACTTTGGCACAGTGTGTGTGGTAGATCCCTCGCTTTGTGAGCTTTCCTTGGAACAAGGGAAGACAATTGTGCCCTCCAGTGATTCCTGGCAAGAAAGTGTTTATTGGTCATCATTTTCTCTTTAGGAACGCCGCATGCTGGCAGCTAAAAAGGGCAGGAAGAGGTTTCTTAGAGAGAACCAGAAGACTGGAACTGTTTGCTTATAAGGAACCTCTCTCTAGCATACTTAAGCCATTTTATTTATTTACAATGAGGTTTTCATGACTTTCCCATAGAATGTCCATTAGATGTGGCAAAAGGGTTGTAATTCTTCCAAAGAAGAGGCAAGAAGCCTAGCTGGAAATTGCTGGACTGAAAGCTCTGTTTAACCCTTTTGAAACTTCACCCCACACTAAATGGGAAAGGAGAAGGAACGGGGCAGAAAGATGGAAGACATACATTTTTGCGGTTTAAGGAGAGTATCGTTTATCTGGTTCCCTCAGCCAACTGGCATGCTAATGGCTTATAAAATACAGCCAGACACACAGCGAGGCTCATGCTTACGAAAATAATAAAGTCACATTAAAATATTGAAGCCTTAGAAGTGGGAGCGGCGCTTAGGAAATGTGGAATTGTATCTCAGCAGATACTAAGAGATAAGAACTTTAAACAGTAATTGTCTTTAAAAACAGGAACGTGTTTATAAGCTGGAACATTGCAAGACAATAACTAGATGCAGTATGTTTCTGTCAAACTTACCGTACCTCTAACAACCCACTTTGCCCTCTGTGGCTCATTGAGATAAAGGACAAGTAAATATGTTACCAGAGTGCAAGACCTAGCCAGATGGTCTTTTTGATGATATTCATCAGTTTGTTCCATTGTTTTCACCAATTCTTCAAGACTTCCACTAAATGCCTTCCAATGAAGACCACCTTATGTGCTTTGCAATCATTCATCTTGTTTAAAATATTTTGCATCCGTAATCTAGAGTAGCTGAGGTCCATTTGTGTAACTAAGGCTATCAGGATTTGAACTTTTGACACTCTGGCCATTCAAGGCCTTCCTTCAACTTGTTCAGACTCTCTAAGGCATAAAGGAAATGTTGGCCATATCTGAGGTGCCCAGTTCAAGCTTGTTTAGACTGTGACTTGAAGTTTCATCCAACATACCTCTTTGCATAAAGACACTTAATTGCTTTTTATTTCTAAAACTGGTAAATCTGATAAACTTTCATCATTTAAATTGCAGCAGGTGATCTCATAATGACTGTTTCAATCCATCCAGAAATTAGTGGAATTTGCCCTCATAAGCCTCATTCTGTGCCCAATAAGCATGGGAGGCCTTTACACAGCGGTGCTGGGGCCCATGGCAAAATACTGGGCAGGTTTTTGCCCAGTATCTTGTCTGTCTGCCAGTGTGGTGTAGTGGTTAAGAGCGGTAGACTCGTAATCTGGGGAAATGGGTTCGCATCTCTGCTCCTCCACATGCAGCTGCTGGGTGACCTTGGGCTAGTCACACTTCTCTGAAGTCTCTCAGCCCCACTCACCTCACAGAGTGTTTGTTGTGGGAGAGGAAGGGAAAGGAGATTGTTAGCCGCTTTGAGACTCCTTCGGGTAGTGATAAAGCGGGATATCAAATCTTCTTCTTCTTCTTCTTCTTCTTCTTCTTCTTCTTCTTCTTCTTCTTCTTCTGTGTGATAGGCTGATGGGAAAAAGCTGTCCCATGAGCCTTTGCAAAGGGGAAGTGAAAACCTCCATAAGGAGCTCACGCCCATTTTGCTTTGAGAGCTTTCTCCCCCATCTCCAATGGCCAGTCCTACTTTCAGGGAATGCATATGAAGCCTCATATATATGGCAGACATTTGGCTAAAGTTGCATCTTCTTGCCATTCCCACCATGGACATATTGATTGTTCACGGTCTTGCTTGAAATGAGCATATTAGTACATTATTCTAGTTGCAGACTGGTTGCTTCTTGATTAATGAAGTCTTAAAATATAGGGTTGGGTAGAATTTTATTTATTTTTAAGCAATAAGAACTGAACGTTTTAAAGTTCAAATAAATCATTGGTCCAGAAAGTATAACCATCTGCCAGACCCTTGGTCTGTTAGTGTTATTCTTTTCGAGTCCCTGGGGAAGATGACCAAAGTGCCAAAAGCAAATATGGAACATACTGTAGTAAAATTTAAGCTGGTTCCTATGAACCCAGAGAAATGGATCCTGCCCAGGGAGAGCCCAAGGATCCAGGCAAACAGACGAATTTAAGCGTCTCCTGCCTACCAAATAACAAAGACCAAACCAGGACATACGAAGCAAGGCACTTTTATTTTCGCTGTTGCAACAGGGTCCTTCCTCTCACTCAGGAGAACAAGGAAGGAACCCCAAACAAAGATGTCTTGCCCTTAAAAGAGATTTGAAATTGGTTTCAGCCCACCCCCCAGAAGCATCATCCATATGTCACAGAAGGGGTGTAGCCCAAGACCCCCCCTCCCTAGATTCATCATAGGCACATCATGAACGGGGAGGTCTGGTGGCAGTAATCTGAGCAGTCTGGACCCTGCCCCCTGCCCCCAAAACCTAATCAACAAAATTGAGAGATATTTACATTTCCCTGTTTCCCAGCCAAGTTAATCACACCCTTTTGTCTGGCACTCAGGTATCAGGATGCCAGGGCTATCATTTTAATTCCTGAGACAATGAGAAGGTTCCCCCCCTTCTTCCTTGCAGAGGAATGCCAGGTCTGAGAGAGTCAAAATGGTGTCAGTCGGGCCTATCTTCCTGTGCTGCTTCAGACATGTTTCTGTACATTCATGTACATGTTTTATGAACAATTATTATATATATATATGACCTTAAAATTCTTATAACAATATCCCCCATTTGGGGCTATAATTTTTCTTAAAAATTGTTGCCCCACAAAAGAATAACCAGATGTGTTGTTTTAGTACTTTGGGAGAAGCATTTCTCAAAAATGGTCTATGTATTACACTTAACAGGATGGTCCACCAATATTGACTGGAAAGTGCAGTTTGTTACTAAAATTACTTGTGACATTCTAGCACTTTGTGATAAGCATTTTCTCGGTAGTGGTTTATGCTTTAGAGTTATGAGGAAGGTTCAGCAAAGACTGAAAAATACATTCTGCTTTGTTTCTGTCTTTTTTGTGTGTGTCTCAGGTGTCAAAAGCTAGCTCTCCTCTGGTTGCACACCTCCATCGTGGCACAACAGCAACAATCCCTGGTGAATCCCCTTAGGGCTTTCATATTGACCATGTCGCCTGGCACCCCCCATAGCTGCCACAGGTTTGGACATGTCATGAGAGAGATGCCTTTGCCTTGGGCTTCCTATGGGCCTTTATTATTATAGGCTCTGGCCTTGCACTGTAGGGAGTTGCCCAGTTGCTCTTAAAGGAAGAAAGCTACTTGCACCTTGGATACACTTGCCCAATTAGAACTGAAGCCAAATTAAAATTTATACAGCCCCATAAAACATGTCCAAATTAGTCAAATTTAACTCTAAAAGGGATCATTCCTGTTAAATCAAGACATAAATACCTTCATTTATCTGGTGTTTCATGGATCTTGGGGCTTATTCTTGGTAAAATGAGTAAAAACAATTTTAAAAAATGTGTAGAGAAGGTTGGCACACTGCAGAGTGCCAGGTGGGACAAGAAAACATGGTCATAAGTTGATCTAATCTAAATACTGGACTATGCAATATCCTGATCCTTTAAAAGGCATACAATGCATGGCAATAATACAAAAAAAAATCATTGGGACACTATACATTAAACATAAAAAACAATTAAACACAAAATTGGTTCACCTCCCCCTCCTTGTGGAAATAACATACTGTCAGACATAGTTCAATGTTTCTGTCGAATATCACGCAACATAAAACCTAATAATTATATATCAGTTGTATGTCTTGAGGCCATCATGATCTTGAGACAATTCCGGCTGCTTTTAAATCCTAGGGCACAGAGTCTTGAGGTCAAGGAGAGAGAATGTCCTTGCAATTCACTTTCCCCCTTTGTCCCAAAGTCATTTGACACATTTCAGTATTCCTATATAACACATAATGCACAAAACCTTCAATTTATTAATTATACGCCAGTTGTATATCTTGAGGCAATCAGGTGAACTTGAGATAATTCTGGCTGCTTTTGCATGTATCTCCAACAAGGGGGTTTTCTTGTCTGCCTTCGAGTCACTGGGAGGAAGTTAACAGTACTTCTATAACAGCACTTCTAAACCTTGCTGAAACGTTATAGCTTTCTAGGTCCTCCTTCTTAGGTTGTGATCAAAGAGATAAAATGTCAATTTGTTTTCCTGTAAAACATCCTTTTGAAAATAGGCCTGCAGGGGGTTGGGGTCTGAAGATATAATTAGTTAAAAAATAATAATGATAAATAGTATAATAATGATAAAGTCAAGAAAGGGGAGAATATTCTAGAAATTTCTTCTTGGGAAGCTGCAAAGAATATAAGATCATAGTTAAGCATTTTATTCATTTTAAATATTACTATTATCATTCATATTTAATTACTGCTGTTATTGTCCACTCAGTCAGTTTAATTTACTTCACCTAGTTTGGCTGTGGAGGAAACAAAGGACAAAAATTTTGTTAATTAGGACACAATCGATAAGTTATTAACATTTTCCTTATGTGGTTCTGAATTCTCTTTGAGGTTCACGTATCTTGTTTGAAAGGGATTAATATTATTATTATTATTATTTACAGGAAAGAATGAGTTAGATGCTACATTTGTATGTACAGAAAGAAAAAGTAGAAATACCAAAAAAAGATACAAAAATAAAACAATAAAATTTAGATTACCACTCACACAACAATTTTTCAAATGAAATTGGACTTGACACAAAGATATCAGATTTTTTTAAAAAGGATTATCATTAAATAATACAAAGACATTATAAATTGGAGAGGAACCTTAAAGATCTGAAGGTGAAATATCCAATTAAGATGGAAAAATGGTAAAATAACGGAAAAAGCTTTGAAATTCATCATGTGCTATCTGATAAAAGAGAACTCTTTGGGGAAAAACACAGATGGTACCTGAACAAACATCAGTAATAAGTTTTTGGATATGCAATAAGTGAAAGACCTCATTCCACGTGATGGACTGGTGGACATGCCCCAAGATATAACAAAACAAAACACTTACCAATAAATAAATAAATAACTGCTAAAACACACAATTTCTAATAATGAGCATCACAAAACAATACCTGGTTATTGTTAGAATAATTTCATAGACATAATGGAAAAACTGATTTAATAAATGGAAGCAGATTATTTATAAGCTAAAGAGAAGAGGCAAAGCCAAAGAGAAATGAAATTACTGTTTGTATCTCCTCACTCCTCACTTTTTTTTTTTTTTTTGCTGTGGAAGAAAAAGGGGCAAAACACTGGTTATGTGGAATTAACATAACTGTAATGGGATGCAATCTCAAAAATGACAGAATGATCTCGATACGAATCCAAGGCAGACCTTTTAACATCACAGTAATCCAAGTTTATGCACCAACTACCGGTGCTGAAGAAAGTGAAATTGACCAATTCTATGAAGACCTACAACACCTTCTAGAAATGACACCAAAGAAGGATGTTCTTCTCATTACAGGGGACTGGAATGCTAAAGTAGGGAATCAAGAGATAAAAGGAACAACTGGCAAGTTTGGCCTTGGAGTTCAAAATGAAGCAGGGCAAAGGCTAATAGAGTTCTGTCAAGAGAACAAGCTGGTCATCACAAACACTCTATTCCAACAACACAAGAGACGACTCTACACATGGATATCACCAAATGGACAGCATCGAAATCAGATTGATTATATTCTCTGCAGCCAAAGATGGAGAAGCTCCATACAGTCAGCAAAAACAAGACCTGGAGCTGACTGTAACTCAGATCATCAGCTTCTTATAGCAAAATTCCAGCTTAAACTGAAGAAAGTAGGAAAAACCACTGGGCCAGTAAGATACAATCTGAATCAAATCCCTTATGAATACACAGTGGAAGTGAGGAACAGGTTTAAGGATTTAGATTTGGTGGACAGAGTGCCTGAAGAACTATGGATGGAGGCTCGTAACATTATACAGGAGGCAGCAACGAAAACCATCCCAAGGAAAAGGAAATGCAAGAAAGCAAAATGGCTGTCCAACGAGGCCTTACAAATAGCGGAGGAGAGGAGGCAAGCAAAATGCAAGGGAGATAGGGAAAGATACAGGAAACTGAATGCAGATTTCCAAAAAACAGCAAGGAGAGACAAGAGGGTCTTCTTAAATGAGCAATGCAAAGAAATAGAGGAAAACAATAGAATGGGGAAAACCAGAGATCTGTTCAAGAAAATTGGAGATATGAAAGGAACATTTCGTACAAAGATTACCATAATCAAGGACAAAAGTGGTAAGGACCTAACAGAAGCAGAAGACATCAAGAAGAGGTGGCAAGAATACACAGAGGAATTATACCAGAAAGATATGGAGGTCTCGTACACCTCAGGTAGTGTGGTTGCTGACCTTGAGCCAGACATCTTGGAGAGTGAAGTCAAATGGGCCTTAGAAAGCATTGCTAATAACAAGGCCAGTGGAAGTGATGATATTCCAGCTGAACTGTTTAAAATTTTAAAAGATGATGCTGTTAAGGTGCTACACCCAATATGCCAGCAAGTTTGGAAAACTCAGCAATGGCCAGAGGATTGGAGAAGATCAGTCTACATCCCAATTCCAAAGAAGGGCAGTGCCAAAGAATGCTGCAACTACCGCACAATTGCGCTCATTTCACACGCTAGCAAGGTTATGCTTAAAATTCTACAAGGCAGGCTTAGGCAGTATGTGGACCGAGAACTCCCAGAAGTGCAAGCTGGATTTCGAAAGGGCAGAGGAACCAGAGACCAAATAGCAAACATGCGCTGGATTATGGAGAAAGCTAGAGAGTTCCAGAAAAACGTCTACTTCTGCTTCATTGACTATGCAAAAGCCTTTGACTGTGTCGACCACAGCAAACTATGGCAAGTTCTTAAAGAAATGGGAGTGCCTGATCACCTAATCTGTCTCCTGAGAAATCTCTATGTGGGACAAGAAGCTACAGTTAGAACTGGATATGGAACAACTGATTGGTTCAAAATTGGGAAAGGAGTACGACAAGGTTGTATATTGTCTCCCTGCTTATTTAACTTATATGCAGAATTCATCATGCGAAAGGCTGGACTAGATGAATCCCAAGCCGGAATTAAGATTGCTGGAAGAAATATCAACAACCTCAGATATGCAGATGACACAACCTTGATGGCAGAAAGCGAGGAGGAATTAAAGAACCTTTTAATGAGGGTGAAAGAGGAGAGCGCAAAATATGGTCTGAAGCTCAACATCAAAAAAACCAAGATCATGGCCACTGGTCCCATCACCTCCTGGCAAATAGAAGGGGAAGAAATGGAGGCAGTGAGAGATTTTACTTTCTTGGGCTCCTTGATCACTGCAGATGGTGACAGCAGTCACGAAATTAAAAGACGCCTGCTTCTTGGGAGAAAAGCAATGACAAACCTAGACAGCATCTTAAAAAGCAGAGACATCACCTTGCCGACAAAGGTCCGTATAGTTAAAGCTATGGTTTTCCCAGTAGTGATGTATGGAAGTGAGAGTTGGACCATAAAGAAGGCTGATCGCCGAAGAATTGATGCTTTTGAATTATGGTGCTGGAGGAGACTCTTGAGAGTCCCATGGACTGCAAGAAGATCAAACCTATCCATTCTTAAGGAAATCAGCCCTGAGTGCTCCCTGGAAGGACGGATCGTGAAGCTGAGGCTCCAATACTTTGGCCACCTCATGAGAAGAGAAGAATCCTTGGAAAAGACCCTGATGTTGGGAAAGATTGAGGGCACTAGGAGAAGGGGACGACAGAGGACAAGATGGTTGGACAGTGTTCTCGAAGCTACGAACATGAGTTTGACCAAACTGCGGGAGGCAGTGCAAGACAGGAGTGCCTGGCGTGCTATGGTCCATGGGGTCACGAAGAGTCGGACACGACTAAACGACTAAACAACAACAACAATGCTTGGGGCTGAAATGCAAATGTGAGAGTAAGTACATCTGCCAGGAAAGAACAATAGAACAATGGAGCCTTAGTTTACATAGTCTGTCAACTGGGTGGATCAGACCAAAGGTACACATCAGGGCAGTATGAAGAGAAGACCGCAATTTCCTATGAATTTCCAAGTGTGGGGGGGCTTGTTTAGGTGGCGTCTCCCCCCCCCCCCCGAGATAATTTTGCATTAAGGTTCTGAAAGAATTTATCCGCACCCTGAATCTCAGTATCCTGCTGGAAAGGGAAAATTATTTCATGTGAAAATCAGTCAGGAAATGTTCCTAAAATGTACAGAGTTTTGCATGTTGAACTGGAATTGGCAGCTTCTAAACAGTTGATGGTTCTCAATGGTTCTTTATCTATTTATTTATTTTTACATAAGGAAATTAAAATTTAAGTTTCATGTGCAAAGCATAACCTTGAACCTCTTAATTAATTTATAAAGTACTCAAGAGACAGACATATAGTAGGAGTACTCTGTTATTTATACCTGTGGAAAGAATCTAGCATGTTAGATTTTTGGAACTTGGCAACCACTTAACCTTGATGGACCAGTAACACACATGAGGTTGTTTTCCCTCAGTGGTTCAGAGCTTTACATTAAGAAATTAGAATATTTCATGAGCAGATTATAACTTTTTCGCCCCTTAGTTAAAACCTCCTTTTTCTCCTCTATTTTCCTCTTCAAGCTGACATAGCCTCTGTGCATGTACAGAGTTCATGATTCGGCAGTCTATTATACCATTTTTTAAAGTGCTGCACCTCTTGACCAAATTACCATCTGATTAAAGGAAGGGAAGGGGAAAGAGTAGATTTTAAAGTAGGGTTAGGTTTCAAACAAAAGATAGAAACATAGCAGTGTTTTTTGTTTTTGTTTTTTTTCCAGAGCCAGTTTAAATTCGTTTTCCTAGTTTGGAGTCTTAATACAATTTGATACATTGTTTCTTGTTTCTTGCTGCTTAAGAAGCAGGCTTAAAAATATTAAACTAACTTGGAAGCTGCAATAAAAGTTGGGTCAGATTAAAGTCCTAATGAAGTCACCAAATAAACACCTCATACCCCAGGCAAAATAAATCTTGATTTGCCCCCTTTATCTACAGGGTTCGGGGTGAATTCGTAATTGCAAATGTTTTCGTTTGTTTGTTTTTAATTAATTTATTACAGCCATGGCAGACTAAATTCTCTGCCCCCTTATCTATAGGTAATATGGCCATAGAGCCAGAATTCATAAAATCCTTTGCATTCTCATTGATTTTCAGCCTTACCAATTCCAGACAAAATTTTCTGGCCCTTTATTTACAGGGATGGTCAAGGCTCATTCTGCTTGATTATGAATTTGTATGTGCTTGAACTGTTGGCTGGAGTTTTGCAGTTAAAAAAAATAGCTGACAATATGGTGGTAAAAATAACACCAGACATTCATTTTCAATGCATGATATACCATCTCTACCTCTTTCTGAATGGCACCTCAAACTCTTCATGCCAAACTTTAAAAATCTATCTTTCCATCCTTCTCCACCAAAGAGTAATGCTTGACTGAATTCAGGCCATTTCACTATACCACCAGGGTTTAAACTCACTTTTCAGTGCTTACAAACACATTTTCTCTCCCTCCTTTTTGCAAGTTTGGAAAGGGTTGGAAGGGATCTTGAGTAATCTAGTCCACCCCTTCTGAAATATGGGGATCTCAACACTATCACCGCCCTTAGGATACACATACATTTGAGTAGATGCCTGACTGGGAAGGAAACACGGGCTATGCCCTATCACGGAAGCACACGTGTGTACTAAGGGAAAAATAAGGAAGGGGAAGATTAAGAGTACCAACGTTATATAGAAGTCTTTAGCAAACCTTAAGATTGGATAAACAGTTTAAGAGGGAATTTACTTCCTTACTAAAACCATTCTGTCCATTTGAATCAAGGTTAAAGTGACTCAGATAGACATTTGCTGGCTATGGAGCATTTCCCTAGAAGGAACACCATATTTCATAGTCACATGGTGAAATATTACATACAGAGCACATGGCTCCCTTGTGACACAGACCTTAAATATTGTGAGTTCACAAACAGATTGGGAAATGTTGAAGACTTTCATATGTGCTTAGACTTTAAACCTTAATAGACAAAGTGATAAAAACTTATATAATCACTCCATATAAAAACAACAATGACACTCTTGTTCCAACTCTGAAAACCAATAATCTTTCCTTGCCAGAAAGCAGAGCTGGGCTGAATTTCAACCCATCACCACATCAGACACATTGCCTTTCACATAGCTCTAAAATGGGAGTTAGAAGGGACCCTGAGGTCATTTAGTCTAACCCTCTAAGATACAGGATTCACAAGATTTGAATGAAAATACCAACTTTATACAGAACCCTTGAGCAGATGAGTTGTTTTTTTCTTAAGAGACTGATATGGGGAGCCCAACAATAACCCTTCTGTCCAACACAATTGAAGTTAAAACTAGACTCAGATAGACAATTCCTGGCTATGGAAGCTCTACTTTTGACAAACAAATCACCTTTATTGGAATAGCTGTTCAATTTTCCTTTAGTCAATATTCATCTAGTCACTTGGAGAAAGACTCCCCTTTGGAGCCTCTCTCAATAACAAACATTTGCACACCTCATTCTCATATTTATAATGTTTAAGATTGATCGGTTCAACATTGTTTCTATACTAGAAATTTAAACAAGTTGGCAGTTTTAACTATGCACACTTAAGAAGGCAGTCTATGGATGTTGTAGCCAATTTAAACACACCCCATAACATTCTAAACCTTGAGCACATCTCTTATCCACTTATAGCTGGAGTTTATGAAGTGAACATTTTCAAGTTTAAAATATTTTCAAGGCATTGAGCAAGCATTTATTTTCCTTCATCCTGCCCCCTCTTTTTACTTTTGGAAAGGAAACAATGGCCTTCTACAGCCTCTTTAAAACAAACCTTTACACACTACCTCCACTCTTTTAAATATTTGCCATGTTTTTGGGTTGATCAAGCCCTTACATAAGATTATTTAAGCAAGCTTGCCTTATTATTATTTAAACTATTCGTGCTTAAAAAAGGCAGTCTGTGGTTGTCATGGCCAAATTTTAAACACAAACCCCTAATTTCCTAAACCTGGATTACATCTCTCATTTACTTTAAGGGGAACAATGAACTATAGCAGACACAAGGATCAGACGCACATACACTTAACAGACATCACACATACCCAGTAACAGACAACATGTAACGTGTAAACATTCTGAAGGGGGTACTGGTCTTCCAGGGTCAATTTTAAAGTGGAGATTCTCTGTATGTTAAAGGAACCTCCTGGTAGCCATTTCCCCTCATCTGGGTGGTCCATAGTAAATCGGACCCAATGTTTTTTTTCTTACAAAGTTTTTGCAATTGGTTCCCTTCAAGCTTGTCCGCCCCGGGGATTTTGTGCCAATTTAAGAGAACGAATTGGAGTGGACTTTCATCCTCAAAGTCCTTACCGGAGCCAAGCCTCAGTTGTGCTTTGCCTCGGTTGGGAGTCTGGGAAAGGAATTCCTTAGAGTGGGTTGCACCCATTTTACTTCTGTCTTTTTATACTGCAGTTCTGGGTCCCCGACCCTGTTCCTGGACACTCTTAACTTCCCGAGTCTATGACTCACCCCCACGTCCTAGTGGTGTTCCTGCCTGCCGTTCGCGTGCACTAACTACTAGGCGGCCTGGTGCAGCTAAAACCCTATTGGAACCCTCCCACTGGTCATCAATTGCCTGAGGGTTCCACAGCAACTTCCCTGCCTCTTACACACTAGACTCAGATCCTACTGAACGCTTGCCTACGCAATGTCAGGTCGGAACTGAGGAATACAGAGTAGTAGGAGAGGAACGGGCGCACTTGCAATCTCTGGTCATGGGTCATTCCCGACACGGGTCGCCATGGCAGGGGGGCGTCTTCACCCGAAGATTAAGAGCAGAGGAATAGGAAACAGAGCTGGGATAGCCAGATTCCCAGATTGGTAGAAAAGCGACAGTTTGCTCAGACTTCTGCTCAGTTTGGCAGAAGGGAGCTGGGACAGTCTTTCTAAGCTCTGCGTTTAACGTAAAGACTGTTGCCCGGGACCTCAGTTCTACTCTGTAACTGTGCCTGGCAGCCTTGCTGCAACTAAGGTCCAAAGAGGAGAGTAGAAAAGGATAGTCCAAGTGGAGAAATAGATTTTTAGTTGCTGTGGTTCTTAGCTCACCCAAGGTGTCCCCTTTTAATACTCACGACTGATCCTTTCAGTCGAATCCCATTGTCTCCAGCTTCCAACTGGTTCCTGAAAAAAAACAGCCTTGTCCCTTTAAACGTTGCTTCGTCCTGGGGGTCCCGCTTGGACTCTCAATTACTACCAAGCGCCTCGGGTCCTGAGGTTGGTTTACCCCCCTGCAAAAGAGGCAAGGGCGCGCTGGGCTCCCCTTCCTCAGTGAACCCGGAGCTCAAGGCAAAACTGGGTCCCCGAAGTGGTCGCCAAATTGTAGTAAAATTTAAGCTGGTTCCTATGAACCCAGAGAAATGGATCCTGCCCAGGGAGAGCCCAAGGATCCAGGCAAACAGACGAATTTAAGCGTCTCCTGCCTACCAAATAACAAAGACCAAACCAGGACATACGAAGCAAGGCACTTTTATTTTCGCTGTTGCAACAGGGTCCTTCCTCTCACTCAGGAGAACAAGGAAGGAACCCCAAACAAAGATGTCTTGCCCTTAAAAGAGATTTGAAATTGGTTTCAGCCCACCCCCCAGAAGCATCATCCATATGTCACAGAAGGGGTGTAGCCCAAGACCCCCCCTCCCTAGATTCATCATAGGCACATCATGAACGGGGAGGTCTGGTGGCAGTAATCTGAGCAGTCTGGACCCTGCCCCCTGCCCCCAAAACCTAATCAACAAAATTGAGAGATATTTACATTTCCCTGTTTCCCAGCCAAGTTAATCACACCCTTTTGTCTGGCACTCAGGTATCAGGATGCCAGGGCTATCATTTTAATTCCTGAGACAATGAGAAGGTTCCCCCCCCTTCTTCCTTGCAGAGGAATGCCAGGTCTGAGAGAGTCAAAATGGTGTCAGTCGGGCCTATCTTCCTGTGCTGCTTCAGACATGTTTCTGTACATTCATGTACATGTTTTATGAACAATTATTATATATATATATGACCTTAAAATTCTTATAACACATACCTTCTGGGCTCCTCTCCAAAAGACGTGAAAAGAAGGATGCTTAATGCAAAGAGAAATTTATGATGATAAAAAGAGTACTTACTTAGTACAAATGAACAACAGATTTACACTGTGAAATAGAGGTCATAAGTACGCTTCTCAATTATTTCACTTCAACAGCCAATTCTGGACAGAGAGTCACTCCGACGCCTGGTACTGCAGCTCAAGCTGAGACTCTGGTAGTTCAGGCCCCATTTACCTGTTCGCCAGATCTCTGATGCCACTGCTTTGAAGAGGGAATGGCAAGCTATTCCAGCAGGCATCTGGCCTGGGGGATCTTTATGCATTGCGGGTTCACCATCATGGTGAGCATGATTTGCAGGGGGGGCTTAACAAAACACTCCTGAGTTCCAAAGGTGGGGGCATGAGTGGTCACTGAGGAAGAGGTCCCTGGCTGTTGTTGGGCAAACGTCACGGTCCGGTCGGCGGGCGGTTGAAGCCCTGGCTGAGGACATCAGGACCAGAGGCAAGATGGTGGTGTAGAAGCAGGAGCAGGTGCAGGGCAGGCAGTCGCAGGGTCAAGGAGCAAGGCAGAGGCGAAGGTCTGGGAGTCAAGGAGCAAGGCGCCGGCAAGGCAAAGGTCCAAGGGTCGAGGATCAAGGCGTCGGCAAGGCAAGGGTCCAAGGAGCAAGGATCAAGAGGCCAGATGCAACCAGGCAGGGATAGCGTTGCTGTGGCAAAAAGCTGAAGGGAAATGCTGGGCTTTTAGCCTTCCCAGCTCCTGCCACCAGGTGCAGTGAGGTATCAAGTGGCCTCACCTGAGTGACCACTCCTTGCCTCTCCAGCACAAGCTGAGGCAGGCCCCAGTCCTGCAAAGCACTACAGGCCCCAGAGCCTGACTCCTGCCCATACTCCTGACAGCAAATTTGTATGTTGCAAGTTGATGGGTCAGCCCCTTGGGTATAAAAGCCAAAGAGAAAGGTTTCTCTTTCTCTTTTGCTGCGTTTTCGGATCCCCACCCTCCCTCCACTGTTTCTAGGCCTCTGTGTTGACCTTGCTGTGCCTCTCTCTCTCTCTTTTTTTTTAAGTTTAAAAATACTTTATTGAAACTTTTAAATGAACATATATCATTAAAAGACAGATAAATCATAATTCTTAAATCCACTCACTCCTCAAAAAAAGGAAAAAGAAAAAGAGAAAAAAAGAAAAAATTATATACATATAAATCATATAACTCTTGTAAATCATATAAATCATAAATCATATATAATCCAATCCATTCATGCAACTTAATATAACGCTTCACAAAAAATGACAACAACAAAAAAATTAAAAAGAGAAAAGACCGGAGATAAAGGGAAAAATAAGAAGATCTGGTAAATTGAGGGTTAAACAGAGAAAGAAAAAGAGAAAAGAGAATGAAAAAAGAGAAAAAGAAAAGAAAAGAAAAAACAATACAAAGAAAAGAACATAATAGTAATGGCTAACCTTCCTACTAATTACTACCCGCTTTCCTTCTTCTGAACCTATTAACTGCCGTTTCTCATTTCCCCTGTTTTTTTATAATATTCTATTTATCTAAATATTCTTTCTCACCTTTTATAGCTTCAATTTATGCACGTTACTAATCTATTTTCTAAATTCTCTTGTTCCAGAAACTCTTGCACATATTTCCATTCTTCTACTATTTTACATCTAGGAATCTCTCTTATTATCGCCGTTAGTTTTGCCAATTTTAGATACTCTACTAATTTCTCTTGCCAATCTTGAATTGTCGGGATCTTTTCTTCTTTCCACTTTGCTGCTATTAAAATTCTTGCAGCCGTGCAAGCATATAATAAGATGTTTATTCTATCCTTTGGGAAATCCAATGGGACCATACTTAAGAGGAATAGCTCGGGCTTCTTTTCAAAAGTAAATTTCATCATCTTTTTTAATTTTTCATAAACCTCATTCCAAAATTTTGCCACCTTTGGGCATGTCCACCAGCAGTGATAGAAGGAACCTGTCTTTTCCTGGCATTTCCAACATTTGCCATCTCCCGATTTATAAAATTTCCCAATCTTTTCCGGGGTTATATACCATCTATAAAACATCTTTAGGATGTTTTCTCTAATTGTTATACATGCAGTAAATTTAACATCTGTTCTCCATAATTTTTCCCACTGACTAATTTGGATTGGTCTTCCAATATCAATTGCCCAGGTTATCATTACTTTTTTAGTCAATTCATCTTTTAATTCCCAGTCTAATAAAAATTTATACATTTTGCCTAATGGTTTTTTATCATTATTTATTATTATTTCTTGTAATTTTGACTCCTTACCTGAGAAGCCGATTGCTTTATGTAAATTAAATATACTTTGTATTTGGTTATATTGTAACCAGCTTGAACAATACTTCTTTATTTCTTCATAAGGTTTTAAATTTAGGTTATTTCCCTCCATCACTACCAGGTCCTTGTATGTTGGCCATTTCCCATCTCCCCAACTAGGTCTCATCGCTGACATTTCCACGGGGGATGGCCACCAGGGACTCTGTGGCTCCACTAAATTTTTTAACTCTTGCCAAATCTGAAATAATGATTTTTTAACTATGTGGTCTGTGAATTCCCTATTGTTTCCTTTTTGTTCCATTAATAAGTAATTATGCCAACCTTTGATATTACGAAAACCTTCCACCTCCAACAATTCTTTATTCTCTAAGGTTAGCCATTCTTTGATCCAGCAGAAACCCGCTGCCACATAGTACAACCTTAAATCTGGAACTCCCCAGCCACCTCTTTCTTTTGTTTCTGTTAATAATTTGTACTGAATCCTGGGTTTCCCCCCTGCCCAGATAAATTTGCTTAAAATTTTTCGCCATTCTTCGAATATCGACTTTTTCCCCACTATCGGAAGAGTTTGGAAGAGAAACATGATCTTAGGTAACACCACCATTTTTATAGCTGCTATTCTGCCTGAGATTGTTAGAAATAAATTTTTCCACCTTTCCAAATCCAATTTTATCTCTTTCCACAATTTTGAATAATTATTCTCAAATAGGTTTATATTATTCGTGGTCATTTCTATGCCTAAATATTTCACTTTTTTAACTACTTGCCAGCCTGTCAGTTTTTCCAAATTTCCTATCTCTTCTTTTCTTATATTTTTTGTCATAATTTTTGTTTTTTTCACATTTACTTTAAAACCTGAAACAATCCCAAAATCTTCTAATTTTTTCTTTAATTTCAATATTGTTTCTTCTGGATTTTCTAACATTACTATAATGTCGTCCGCGAACGCCCTCACTTTAACTATGTGTTTTCTCACCTTTATCCCTTTAATTTCTTCCTCATCTTTGATTTCATTTAATAAACAATCAATAGACATTATGAACAGTAAGGGCGAAAGCGGACAGCCCTGCCTCGTTCCTTTTCCGATTCCAAACTCCTCCGAAATTCTTCCATTTACAATTAATTTGGCCGTTTGATTTTTATATATAGCATTGATGCCTTTCGCAAAATTCCCCTTGATTCCAATTTTGGTCATTATGTTTTTCATAAAATCCCATGAGAGGCTATCAAAAGCCTTCTCAGCATCTAAAAATACAAAGGCAGCTTTTTTTCCTGGGTTCCAATCTAGGAATTCAAATATATTTAAAAGCATTCTGATGTTATTTGCAATTTTCCTTTTTGGTAAGAAACCTTGTTGATTTTGATTAATTATTCTGTTTAATACTCTTTTTAATCTCTCTGCCAGTATATTCGCATATATTTTATAGTCCACATTTAGGAGTGATATTGGTCTAAAATTCGAGACCAATATCTCCTCCCCTTTTTTCTTTTGGCAGTAGGATTATATAGGCCTCTTGCCATGACTGAGGTATATTTCCCTTCTCTAGTGCCTCATTCACTAATTTATGATAAATATCCATTAACTCTTCTTTTAGAATTTTATAGTGTTGACTCCCCAGGCCGTCTGTTCCCGGCGATTTCCCTAATTTTAATTTTTTTATCGCCCAGGTAATTTCTTGTTTCGAAATCGGGTCATTTAACAATTTTATTTCCTCCTCTTTTAATACTTCTCCCCTGTACTTCCCCAAATAATTTTTAATTTCCATCTCCTTTCCGGCTTCCCCTTTGTATAATTTTTTATAATACCCAATTAAACATCTTTGTATCTCATCAATCTTTGTCCAACATTTTCCTTCTTCTCTTACTTTTGTTATGATTTTCTCATTTTGTTTTTTCCTTAATTGCCATGATAAGAATTTCCCCATTTTATTTCCCTGTTCAAATTGTTTTTGTCTATACCAACTAATTTTTTTCTCCAATTCTTGATCTACCACATTTTCTAATTCTTTTTGAAGTATCTTTATCTGACTTACCAATTTCCCATCTTTCGGGTTTCTCCCAAGCTCTTTTTCTTTTTCTTCAATTTTCTTTTTGATCTCCTCTATTCTTTCTCTCCTTTCTTTTTGTTTCTTACCTTTTTGTTGTATATAAATGCCTCTTAGGAATGCTTTACTGGCATCCCAAATTGATGTTAATTTTGTCTCTTCTCTAACATTTATTTCAAAAAATTCTTTCAATGCGCTTTTCATTTTTCCAACAAAGGCCTCATCTCTTAAAATGTTTTCATCTAGTCTCCATCTTTTTGTTTTCTCTCTTTGATCCTCTAATTTAATCATAACTGGGTTATGGTCGGAGATTGATTTTGGTAATATATCACAATCAATTATTCCTCTTATTAGATTTTTAGTTGACCAAATTGCATCTATTCTAGCTGCTGATTTTTTTGACTCCGAATAATGTGTAAACTTCCTCCCAGTTGGGTTCCATTCCCTCCAGATGTCTTTCATATCATAATTTGTGGTCAATTGTTGGAAGCTAGCCGGCAGCTTTCCACCTTTTTTTCTACTCACATTTGTTCTGTCCAAATCTGGTTTTATGATACCATTCAGGTCGCCTGCCAATATAATCTCCTCCTCTCTCACATTTTCTCCTATCAATTTCTCTACTTGTTTAAAAAAATCCACCTTACAACCATTTGGGGCGTAGATATTTACTATTATAATTTCTCCAATAGTTAATCTGATTCTTACTCCTACTATTCTTCCTTCATTGTCTTGAAATATTTTTTCTGCTTTAAATTTTGGATTCACATATGTCACTACCCCTCTTTTTTTCTTTTTATCAGCTGAAATAAATTCATTTCCTAATCTTCCATTATTTAAAATTCTTTCGTGTTTTTTTGAAATATGGGTTTCTTGTATGCAGATTATATCCCAGGCCCCCTTTTTCAATAGATATTCTACTTTATTTCTTTTGCATTTCTTGTTTAAACCATTTACGTTCCACGAAATCAAGTTGAATCTCATTCTTTATTCTTTATTCAATACACTTCAATTTTAAGATTGGCTTTCTAATGGCTACTTCTAAAAGCAGAAGATTTTTCTTAAATCAAGAGCCGTTCCTAGACAAATGTTTATGCAGGTTTTCCCCCAAGGAAACAGAAAGTGAGAATAGAAGCAAAAAACCCGGGTCCCCTATCTAGCACAATTAGATTCAGGCCTATAACCCCTTTTATTCCCCCCCCCTCCTTATAATACATAAAAGAACATTTTTAATTTAACTCAGATTTTCATTTCCTCTCCACCCGCCCCCCTTCAGCTCTCAGTGCTTCCTTCCCCCTCTTCTTCTTCTCCTAGTTCATTTTTCAATCTTCTCAAAAATTTCTCAGCGTCGTCTTTCGTCTTAATCGTTTTTCTCCTCTCTTTGTAGAAGAAGGTCAGACCCTCGGGGTATTCCCAGAAGAACCATATGCCTTTCTTAATTAAGACCTCTGTTAAATTTTTATATTTTTCCCTCTTAAGAACAAATCTTTTGGGCATTTCTTTAAAGATGGCCACTGTCCTGCCCTCAATTATCAATTCCTCTTGTTTCTTTTTCTGGAGGATTTTGTCCTTTAAAAGTCTAGAGTTCAGGATCACCATGCAATCCCCCGGTCCTCTCTTATTTTTTGACTTGTCAGTTCGTATCCTATAAATTTTGTCCACATCAAAGGCTAGGTCTTCCTCTTTCACTTTGAGCCAGGCAGCCAACTCTCTTATAATTTTCTCGTCGATTTGTTCGTTTGGAGATTCCTTTATTCCTCTCATCCTCAGCCATAGTGATTTCTGTTTCATTTCTAGCAGAGCAATTTGATCTGCAAGATCTTCCTGCATTTTCTTTATGTTCTGATGCTCCACTTCTTCATCCTCTTGCGTTTCTTTCAGTTCCTTGTTTGCTGTTATGATTTTTTTAATGGAATCTTCTTGCTTGTGTATCTTGGTGTTCAGATCTTTTACTGCTTTGTCTAGCTCTTTGTTTTTTCCATATAGTTCTTTAATTTGGCCTGACATTTCCTGTATCACCTTTGAGTTGTCTTCAATCTTTGTTTCTACTGCCTCCATCCTTGTTTCTACAGCGTCTAATTTTTCCCCTAGCGATTTGTTCATCTCAGTGATGAGTTCTTTTATGTCCATCAAAGCATTATTGTCATATTGGGCAGAGTGTCTTCTGTCCGTTGAGGGCTGGGTCCTCTTACTTCCCATCTTTTTCCAGTTTTTGTCTTAATGTCTCTATTATATCTTTAATATGCCACTCCTTTGTTTATAATTTGTTCTTCTTTTTATCTCTTCTATTCAAGGTATTGGGAATTCCCCTCCTGCAATTCAAAGGGGCGTAGGTGTTATATACAGAGAGTCTCTACGCTGGGGAGGGGGGGGTCGGATCTTTTAAAAGAGCATTTTATTCCTGGTTTTCCACCTTCTTTGACTCGCCAGCAGGCGTCGTTGTTCTGAGCTCTTTGTACTTATTGCCTCTTTCCCCACCTTTTACTATCTTCCGTGAAGAAGGCGGAAGTTATGGCTGAGCAGATGGTTTTTCATTAATCAGTTCTCCACCGCCATTTTCTTTTACCTAGTTTTTCTAAGTTTGCGCTTCCCGGACGCCTATTCCCAATTGCCGGTGTTCTTCGCCCCCTCTCTCCTCCCTCTGTCTCTTTTCTTCCTTTAACTTTTCTTTCCTGAAAACTTGTTTTTATCTCTCTGTCTCTTTGGCGATGATTGACTCTTTCCCCCCTTCTGGAAATCGGCCACGTAACTTCTTTTCTCCTCCCCTTTCTCTTTCGGCCCTTTTGTTGTAACGTATGCTCTTTCTTTCTGTGTTAAATATATTTAAAAGGAGTTCCGCTAGTAAGCAGTATCCCTCCGCGGTAGTAAAATAGTTCCCCGACCCTTCTTTCTGCCTGGGAAGCTTGCGGCATGCAAATTCGAAAGCTGTTTCAATTTCACAGGTCGGTATCTTTTAAATTACCTTTGGTCGGGATGTCCTGGGCGCTGGCTATTTCGAGCTTTTGAGGCGCCTCGTCAGTGCGTCTTGAGTCGATGGTGTCTGGCTCCTCTCCGTCTCCTCCACCCTTGGTGCCGGGACGAAGTTCCGCCTTTTTACGCCGTTTCCCCCCCCCTTTCTCTCCACTCGGTGAGAGACCCGTACTCTCGCCTTCTCTGGGGTGGGTTTTTGGCGCTATACCCCCCCTTTTCGACCGTCACTGACTTTAAAAAGTCGGAGACCTCACGGAGCTCCGCTTTTCGGCAGCTCTCCTCTAGCGCGCCCCGACCGGAAGTCCTCGACCTTGCTGTGCCTCTCATGGGGTCGCCTGTATTCAGGGGCCTGGTAGGAATTTTTCCATTTGGCTGTTGGCTGGTGCCATCTGGTTTTTGCCTACTACATAGCAAATAAGTCATAACTTGTAAGGTTGGCGGTTAGGTATTGGTTATTGTTGTATATGGGGTCTGTTGACTGTGTTGGCCCCTTGAGTTAATGCCTGAGTTAGGGGAAATTCCGGTCAGGAATACAGGGGCTCTATGCAGTGTCCATAACCCCAGTCGGGGGCCAGCAACACGCATGAGCCCCTTGGAGCCTGAGGGGAGAGGGGAGAGCCTATTGCACCAGACTCCCTGTCTCTTCCTGTAGGGTTTCCCCTTGTTGACAAGGCGAGTTTATTTCTGTCCTTAGGTGACAGTTGGAGAACCAATGCCCACACAACCACTTACTTATTTTATATTTGTATTTCAATAAAAGTTGTGGCCAAATTCATGCCAAAAACCATTAAACAAAAATTCTGTCTATGGTGTGAGTTATTTGAGGGGTGGTTTTGGAGACCTCCACACGCAATTATTTAGACCCATCAAAGCACCATATAGCTACCGCCTATAGATTGATTTGCTCACTGGGAGGACAGATCCTGAAGCTGAGGCTCCAATACTTTGGCCACCTCTTGAGAAGAGAAGACGCCCTGGAAAAGACTCTGATGTTGGGAAAGATTGAGAGCACAAGGAGAAGGGGATGACAGAGGAGGAGATGGTTGGACAGTGTTCTTGGAGCCACCAACATGAGTCTGACCAAACTGCGGGAGGCAGTGGAAGACAGGAGTGCCTGGCGTGCTATGGTCCATGGGGTCATGAAGAGTAGCACACAACTAAATGACTAAACAACAACAATGGATTGACTTATTCTCCAGGAACCAAAACAGGGATGAATATGTGAAACTAGGGGTAGATAAAGTTATCAATTCTGGTTTCCCTCAGTTCTCATTTTTCTAAGCTTGCATTTAGTGTACCACATTTCCGTATCAGTTTGCACTTAAAAATAGGACAAATGAAAATGTCCCAGCATTTTAGTGCACACATCTCCTAATATACACATTTTGGTAAGCAGTTTTCCCTGATAAGCCTTTCCGTATGTTTTCTTCACTATTATGTGCACATTTTGCAGACACTCCCCCAATAGATGCATCTTTGTATACTTATTTTGGTTGGAGAGTTGCACCACAAGAGTCAGCGAGCGGCAAGATTTGAAGGACAGCTGCATTTTGTCCTTCATTTGTCCTGCATATTGTTTTGGGAATTGCAAATAGATAGGGCTGCATTAAAACTCAAAGCAAAACAAATTTCTCTCACATCTCCCAATGAGAAAAACACACACCACACATTGTCTTGAATTGTATAATTTAGCATTTTCTATTGCCTATTGATATTTTGAGGCTGTCTTTTATATTAATTTAATATTTTTTTATTTTTGACTAGGAAGTTCATAAGGGACTGTGTGGGGCAACATTTTTTTAGTTAGCATTTGCAACACTATATTGTCTTTTATATTAATTTGATTTTTTTTTACTAGGAAGTTCATAAGAGACTGTTTGGGGCAACAATTTTTTAGTTAGCATTTGCAATACTATTCATCTTCTGGCAAGATGCACATTCATTCACAAATGCATACACATTACCTGATTTTTCATTGCTTCATCATTGTACACTTGATTATAAGCAGCTGAATGTATGAACTGAATTCAGTAAAAAGCTTTGCATTTTGAGGTTGTGTTAAAATCTGTGATAGCCTGTTACCACATGAGCCATTGCTGGATATTGTAGTCATGATGTGGGGTTAGAGTTCCACCAACCAGATATATTATCCATGGAGTCTTCTACAAACAGGACTGCAAAAATATCATAAAGTAAAAAAAGTGAGAAAATCATAGATTTTGAAATATGTGAGAGCCTACGCTCATCATAAACCAATCTTGACTTGGGATACTTAATTTTGGAACAGTTTTTACAGAATTTAAAGCAAACCATCTGAATATAATCAGTCTATCGTGCTCCTGGATTCCTAACATAAATCGCCTAAGATCACTTTATATAGACATCACCCTGAACTTGATTACATCATCTTCAAATATGCTTCTTTCCAAATGCTGGCCTATGGTGCTGTTTTCATGATCTCGTACCTGATTGTAATGGAACCCTTTCCAATTCCAACCCTAACTTGGGCCCCATGAGTAAGAAAACACTTTTCAATCTCTTTCACATTTGTGAAGAAAGGAACATTAAAGTATGGAAAACTTAATTTGATAGAAATAAAAGCCCCAGAGCTATTTTCCCGTTCTTGGGAAGATCAGCCTGTACAGTTCTTCCTGGCTCTAGTAAAGATACAAGAGCACATCTTATGCTAAATTCCAAAATGATAATAGCTTTGATTAATAGGGAACGTTCCAGACATTCCTATTCTGCAGATATTTCCATCTTAGTAAAAGTGACATCACATATTTGGGACCATTACCCACAAGAACAGATTTCTTTTGTGAAGATGGGTTTATCTGCACAGATATTTTGCACATTAGCTAGATCCTAGCAATGTTCTCATTTTTTTCCTTAAGGGAATTGAGTATATTAGGCAAAATGTGTGAGCTAAACGTACTGATATAATGATAAATTTTCATGAGGACTTTGGAAACAAACCAAAACACTGTTGTGGAAATGTGGAGAACTGGAAACTGGAAAAATGGGAGACAAGGAGAATCTGAAACTGACAAATCTGCCTTTCCCTCATCATCCTTCGGTTCTTTCAGATCTCAAAAGGAATACATATTGTCCAACATCTCCTAGATGACAACAGGAACACCCAGATGCACTTTGTACTAACCCGTCCACCAAGAATCTCTCCCATAAATTTGCTTTCTCTTCAGCTTGTGCACATTGCCAATGGCTCTTCTCCACCTGCTGCCTGCTGAATCCATTTACTCTGCAATTGCTTGCTGAGATTGAGTTGTGCGCCAGAACGCTTCTTTTCCAGGAGGATTTTCAGAAGTTGACTGGAAGGTTCGATTTGGCCATAGATCTGACATGTGTTGTTTCTGTCTCGCTGGGAGGTTTTTGAGTGGGGTTTCCAGGTGATGGAAATGTGAGATTACAGTGGTACCTCTACTTACGAATAACTCTACTTACGAATGTTTCTACTTACGAACGGAGCTCCGTCCGCCATCTTGGATGCGGTTTAGATAGGAGTTTTTCTACTTACGAATTTTTAGATAGGGTTGCTTTGACTTATGAATTTTTTCTCCCAATGCATTCCTATGGGATTCGACTTACAAGTTTTTTTGACTTACGAATGCGCGTTCGGAACACATTAAATTCGTAAGTACTGGTTTTTAAATGGTACTTGGCTTTCCGTTACTTTTGTAACCTTCCTTGGGAAACCAGTTGGATTGATGAGGGAAAGATGAATAAGGAGAAAGCAATATGACATGATAGTTTCAGCTCAAACTGATTTGGCAGCAGACACCGTCTGGATAGAGAGCTGTAGGACGAATGTCAGACGGAGCGCCCATGCAGATGCATGAGGTTTTAAAAGGCACTTCCAAACATTGGGCAATGTTTAAAGAACTTTGGAACAACAGACAGAAGAGGGTTAGTTATAATCCTTTTGCACTTTTAAGAGAACAAATGAACACGACACGATCTTCTTAGACCACAGATTATAAACATATAAATTAACAAAGCAGTTCATTAAACACCTTCCTCCTATTAACTACTGTATTTTCCTGAGTATAAGACTACTTTTTAACCCAGGAAAATCTTATCAAAAGTTGGGGGTCATCTTTTACGCCGGGCATAGCTGCCAAGTTATCCCTTTTTTTAAGGGATTTTCCCTTATGCTGAATAGGCTTCCTCGCGAGAAAATGGAAAACTTGGCAGCTATGACGCCGGGTCGTATTTCTTACATGACGAGTACCGGTATATCCCAAACTCTATATTTTAACTGGAAAAGTTGGGGGTCGTCTTATATGCCCAGTTGTCTTATACGCCAGAAAATACGGTATATTCCACATATCAAGTTTTTATTTCCTTTTCCTGTTTCTGGATATTGGCAGCTTGGGTTATAATAGCAAACATTATTTAAATTCAAAGTCATAGAATGCAATGCTATCAATGTTACATGTGTGAATATTGATTTCTTGTGTTTTTTGCTCTTCTCATCTTGCTGCTGGAACTTTCAATAGTGGACCAAGATTGTGGTCCAGTCCTTGGTCCAGTCACTGCCTCTCAGCCTAACCTGTAGCCAGGCAAAAACACTTTGACCAGAGCCCAGAGCAGATCCAGTGAGTGCTAGACAGAGAGGGGAGAGCCTATGATGTAAAGTACATTGAACTAAATAGCCCAGTGGCACAAATAGGTATGATATAGCTTCCTATGGGCCAGATTTAACATAGCAGTACATGTGTTTTTGCATTTAATGTGCTTCTTTTTTATGTCAATAGAAGCAGCGTGAGTCCCGAGGAGGTGGGGGTGGGGATTGCAGCAGGCAGGGAATAGTTTAATTATTTGCCCCTAACTCTAATCCTGACAACAACAACAACAACAAAATTCCCAGCTCCACTGCTGATGCTGGAAGAAAACGTCCATAATGCTAAGCTATTTAAAACCAGATAATCTTAGAAACAAATATCTCGAAACTGTCTCTGTTTAGCAGTGACAGTTCCTATTGTGAGGCAGTTCTTATTTTAGTTTTTGGAGATGCTTGGGGGGGGGGGTATTTATTTATTTATTTCACATCCCACCTTTCCCCCCAAGGAGCTCAAGGTGGCCTATACGGTTCTCCTCCTCATTTGAACGTCACAACAGTAACCTTGTGAGGTAGTTACAGGTAGGTAGCCATGTTGGTCTGGCGTAGTCGAAACAAAATAAAAAAAAATTCCTTCCAGTAGCACCTTAGAGACCAACTAAGTTTGTCATTGCTATGAGCTTTCGTGTGCATGGTATCTGAAGAAGTGTGCATGCACACGAAAGCTCGTACCATTGAGAAACCTAGTTGGTCTCTAAGGTGCTACTGGAATGAATTTTTTTATCTTGTGGGGTAGGTTAGGCTGAGAGGCAGTGCCTGGACCAAGGTCACCCCAATGACCTGCTTTCTTCTAGGCATCAGTCACCTATGGCCCTTCCCACACTCTTATGTGAATGTCTTCTTGCAGTCCTGGATCTGTACTGCTTATTTCTGTCACCCTTTGTTGGCATGTGCTTCCTGGCTTCTTGAGAGAGAAGGGACAGGCTCCAGCAAGGAGCAGAGGCTAAGCAGGGGCAATGACTTTCCTTTGCTACAATATACAGCTACTTCCAATGGTGGCAAAAATGCCCCAGCTGTCAAGATAGAGAA
The DNA here is from genome assembly GCF_965207765.1 of Zootoca vivipara. Classification (NCBI taxonomy): domain Eukaryota; kingdom Metazoa; phylum Chordata; class Lepidosauria; order Squamata; family Lacertidae; genus Zootoca; species Zootoca vivipara. The sequence goes on along the minus strand of NC_142588.1, from coordinate 6,288,027 downwards.
GGGGAAAAAATGTTATCCAGGAGCTGTTCGACAGTGGAATTTGCTGCCAAGAAGTGTGGTGGAGTCTCCTTCTTTGGAAGTCTTTAAGCAGAGGCTTGACAGCCATATGTCAAGAATGCTTTGGTGGTGTTTCCTGCTTGGCAGGGGGTTGGACTGGATGGCCCTTGTGGTCTCTACCAACTCTATGATTCTATGACTCTATGATTCCTTTGCATATGGCAGTAAAGTTATTAATCCCCCCCACCTCCTATGCTCTATAGCAGGCATAGGCAAACTCAGCCCTACAGATGTTTTGAGACTACAATTCCCATCATCCCTGACCACTCGCCCTGTTAGCTAGGGATTATGGGAGTTGTAGTCCCAAAACATCTGGCGGGCCGAGTTTGCCTATGCCTGCTCTATAGATAAAATATTGGCAGTGCACAGTCAGAGTTAGGGGTGTCCTTCTGACAGAGAGTTTATTTCATTCGAAACCGATTATGTCTGGTTTGAATATTTCTTTCTCCCTCGTTGGCTTAGGTCTTCAGAACTACAGGGGCCCTCATTTATCAGAAACACTTAATTTATCACCTGGTTTTTATTAAGAAGAGAGAAGGAGAGAGAGACCTATTATGTTTGGACAGCCACTGTATGCTGGATTTAAGAGATTATGGTTTACTCTAGGAAGGTGTTATTGTGAGATATGAGATGAACAGCATGACATCATTCCTGGCAACCAAGTGTCCATGAACAGGGCGGGGGGAGGAACAGCATGCCGAGTCTCAAGGGTGGATAAACCCAATATAAGCCAAAAGAATCATAGGGTTGTCTTCGTATTGCAATAAGGCAATAAGGTCTGTAACTAACCGGACATGAAATATCCGTTTGTATGAAGGTCAGCTGCTTAGTCTTGAAGTCTGAAGGCTGGGCAAATGGGGTTTCATTTTGGGGATACTCGGATTGGAGAAAGGAATCTTGGCACCTCTGGCAGGAGATATTTACAGAATTGAACAAAGTGCCTCCAATATATAGTTTGAATTTCGTAAGCTCTCTTGAAAATGGCTGACGATGCATTTGGATGCCACTCTAGAGGTGTATGGATGAGCGAACAGCTGCGTGGAGCCAATTTGTTCCACCAAATCAGTGATTGGATAGAATGACTCATGCATTTATTCCACCGTTTTGGCTGCTCCAGATATATGTATTTCTATCTATATCATAGTAATAATAATTTATAATAATAATTTATTATTTGTACCCCACCCATCTGACTGGGTTTCCCTAGCCACTCTGGGCGGCTTCCAACAAAGATTAAAATACATGGGTAAAATCGTGGGTAGGCAAACTAAGTCCCAGGGGCTGGATCTGGCCCAATCACCTTCTAAACCCAGCCTGCGGATGGTCCAGGAATCAGCGTGTTTTTACATGAGTAGAATGTGTCCTTTTATTTAACATAACATAATATACTTTATTCGACCGATAGTCAGAAAGAAAAAAACATTTCTCAATACAAATATAAAATATAAAAATGTAAAACTGAAGGCATCAGAAGGATACATAAATGGGGTATGACCGCGCTACTGAACCTCCTACAGGTAACCCACATCAAGGCATTCGATTATACGTTTCCGACACTTGAGCGCCAGGAAGAGGAATTTAGCCACCGAGAAGGTTATTTTCCCAGTGGGCTTGTTTAGCAAATATGCTGCCTTTTATTTAAAATGCATCTCTGGGTTATTTGTGGGGCATTGAAATTTGTTCATTTTCCCCCTTCAAAATATAGTCCGGCCCCCCACATGATCTGAGGGACAGTGGACTGGCCCCCTGAATTCTATATTCATGTAAAGGTGTGCAGTGGTGTAGCTACCTGCTCAGGCGCCCAGGGTGGCGCATATGCCCTGCACCTGGGGGTGGAGCAAGCTGCCCACAGGGCGGGGCAAGCCAGGGCAGAGCATGCTGCGCGGAACCTCCATGGAGTCCGCAAGCCCCACGTTGCTGTTTCGGGCAGCGTGGAGCCTGCAGGTGACCGAGCCACCGCGTCACTCCCCAGGAGCGACATGTGGCTTGGGCACGCTGCTGGCCAGGCCCTGCGACCACCCCTCTCAGTGATGAGACCCAGGATAGGCCGCATCCATAGCACCTCCCCTTCCTATGCCATCAAAGGTGTGCTGCTTTTCAGGTAAACCTCACAAAGCAATTTTTTGTAGCAATGCACATCAATAACAATAAAACAAAAACAAAAAGCCACCTGGGGTGGAAATCCTTTTTCTGGAAGGGTTGCCCTCCCCTCAGGGCAAGATGATTCTTCAGAAGCCCCTCTGTGGTCAGTTGGAGGCAGAAGGAGAGGTGTGGACATCAAGCACGGGGTCCGTACTTAACATTAACTTTGGATCCCAAAATTTGGAATCTCCTCCAAGCCAGTGCCAAAGTCTGGCAACAGTTTTGCAGTGTTTTGCAGTGAAAGCTCTTGTTTTGCAGTGCCCCACAAACTGAGTAATTGCAACTCAAAGTCTGGCAATCGTTTTGTAGGAAGCACATCAAGGAATACTTAAAGCTGTGGTTCCAAGTTAATGCCAGAGTTTTGCTATTGCTGTGCAACGTTTTTGTAGCGAAACCCCCACATTTCGTCACGTACTCCAAAGTGGGCAAATGCCTTATTTAACATGGGGTGAGGCCATACAAGACTTTGTTTTTCAATGCATATATCACACGTTGCATAACCACTAAACAAGACACAAAATTCACATTCTTGGTAGTATCCCCTTCTCCATTTTTTGAAATAATTCAAGGTAGGTGACCTTCTATGAAGAACTTTCTTGATCCCAGTTTCTACACTGTCACTAAAACATGTCCTGAAGGCATTCAGGAAAAACATAGTCTGAGTTCCTCTTACCTCTGTATAGATGACAATATTTAAATCTTGCTGCCTTTAAAATTTAAACCACCCCTTAATGGCTGTCATCAAATGATTTATTTGAGGCACCTGACAAAGGATGGCCAGCTTTAGCCATCGTTCAATAGGACCATATTCTTAGGAGCCCAATTTTGCAATATGGGACGGGAGAAAGAATTGAGGAAGCAACTCTGGTAAGGAAACCACAGGCCTACTGAATTGCTCTCTTCCCAAAGATTCTATTTTACCACATATTACAATTTATAAATGATGTTTTAATCTTAAAGCTTTTATGTTCCCCAGATTGTTGAAAACATTCACACATCACACACTATGCTCCTGCAATTACTGAGCAATTCCTTGGTTTGAGGGGGACTGCAATGTGTGGTGTTTTCACTGCAAAATGCTGCAAAACAATTGCAAAACTTTGGCATGGGTGTGTAGGGAATGCCAACTTTTGGGGTTTGTAGTTAATGGGGCCCTTCTGCAGCTTGTATATTCCCTTCATATCCTAAATAATCAAAACCCTGCCATTTATTAATTTCTAGAGTTTAGAGGTCCTCCCAACCTATAAAACCAAAGTAGTAGACAAAGGTCTACTACTGTTGTAACATAAAATATGTTGTGATGTAAAATATGTTAGTAGACAGAGTAGTAGAATGTTGTCTCCTACATTCTTCATAACATTAAGAGCCACACATGTAGCTTATGAATAGCAGAACAGCAACTTCTGTTTATGTGTTGATGGTAGGCTTATCATTGAAAAAGACAATTCAATGTGTTTCAAAGCTGTTAGCAATTTTTCTTTAGCATTTTAAGATGGCAAGAACCAACCATCACAAAACAATTGTCCACCCAACCTCTTTTGAACTTGACGTTTTACTTAGTCGAACCTATGATTCAGCCATTGATTGTTACGGTAGAATGAGTTACTCATGGTTATAACCCTTTTAAAATATCAAAGCTATGTCTTCAGTAAAAGACATTTGTAGCTGCAAAAATCTACTCACTAATATGCAACAGAGCAGACTGAGATCAGATACAAGGTCAGGGGGGGAACCCTCAATATTTTCGGAATTGTAAAATTTGAAAAAAGGTGAAAAAATATTTAGAGTTTACTAACAGGAAGGAATCGAATATAGCTAGGATTGCTACAGCCTGTGCCTTCAGGGTATCCTCTGGAATAGTGTCACACACCTCTAGATTTTTTTGTCTTGTTCTTGGTGGTTGTTCCCATCCAGGCCCCCTCCCCTGTCCTCACCACTCCAGACTGGGCCCAGAAACACATGCAACCAAGTTTGTGCCCGGTTTAGAATGGCTAATTGCTGCATTAGCCCTATACCTGACAGCAGTCACTCTCTAGCCCACGGGTGTCAAACACAAGGCCCGGGGGCCAAATCCGGCCCACCAGACCTCGTCATGTGGCCCGCCGAGCGCCCCAGCCAGCGGGACCCAGCAGCGGGACCTTGCTGCTGAAGCGCCGCGCCGACAAAGCGCCGACAAGCAGCTGGGGCCGGGGGGGTAGAAAGGCGGCCGGAGCAGCGCCGCACGGAGAGTCCCGAGCCTCTGGGACGCAGCAGTGCTCTGTAGCACTTTGAATCCTCCTCCTGCCACGGCTCGACGCCTGGAAATGGCGGTTGCTGCTGCTGCTGCTGCTGAAGCTGAAGCACAGACAAAGCACCCAGCAGCGCCGCGTGGAGGAGGAGGAGGATTCAAAGTGCTACAGAGCACTGCTGCGTCCCAGAGGCTCGGGACTCTCCGCACGGCGCTGCCGGGCACCGACCCGGCAAGCCGCCTCCTCCTCCTCCTCTTGCCTCACCTCCTCCTCCTCCTGCCGCGGCTCAGCCTCACGAACGTGCAACTCTGAGGTTTTACGCACTTCTCCTAAAATGGACACCCGCTGCCTCACGCTGCACGGGAAATGCTTTTTGCCCCTGGGTCCCTTCGCGCTCTTTTCTGGCACCCAATCAAGGTGGCGACCCCCCCCTTCCCTTTCTTTCTTCCTCTCTCTCGTTCTTATTCTTTCTTTCCCTCTCCTTCCTTCCTTCTTTATCTCTGTCTTCTCTCCCTCTTTCTTTTTCTTTCCTTCTTTATTCCTTCTTTCCTACTCTTCTTTCTCTCACCTCTTTCTTTCCTCTCTCCCTCCTGCTCCCTCTTTTCTTTCTTTCTTTCTTCCTTCCTTCCTTCCTTCCTTCCTTCTGTCCTTCCCATCTTTCTTCCTCTCCCTCATTCTTATTCTTTCTTTCCCTCTACTTCCTTCCTTATTTCTCCCTTTCCGTCTTCTCTCCCTCTTTCTTTTTCTTTCCTTCTTTATTCCCTTCCTTATTTCCTACTCTTCTTTCTCTCCCCTCTTTCCTTCTTTCCTCTCTCCCTCCCACTCCCTCTTTTCTTCCTCCCTCCCTCCCTCCCTCCCTCCCCTCCCCTCCCTCTCCCTTTCCTCAGAAACATAGGATGCTGCTTTATACTTCTGGCCCTTAAACCCTGGAACCAGGAGAGCAGCTCCAGTGAGTCAACCTCAGCCAGTCCCTTTGGTGAAGGGTGGTGGCTCACTGGCAGAACACCTGTCCTGCATGCAGAAGGACCCCAGCATCTCCAGGTACTAGTAGCTCTGCAAAGGTCCTGCATGAAACCCTAGCGAGCCTCCACCACCCAGTGCAGTTACCAAAAATCATTTTTCAATAAATTGTACAATAATTGTACATTTGAATATCTACTTGCCATTATTCTGACTATGTTTCTGCTTTCAGAGCTAGTTATTATTTACATTATTACAAAAAACAGTAATAATTGAATGCAGTGACAATAATTTATGATAATAAAGAGTGGACACATAGTCCTACAGATACAACCGGCCCTTTGAGGGTGACCAAACTGCTGATGCGGCCCCCGATGAATTTGAGTTTGACACCCCTGCTCTAGCCAGTTAGCCGTGCCACCAGCCACCACTTTCCTAAACTGGAAAAATGAGAAGTTCTCTCACTGCCACTGGGAAATGGAATTGAGCTGTATTTCCCATGCATTCTGCCAGCAATGAAGCAGCATTTCAGTGTTAAGCACCAGGGTCTATCCAGTTCCTGTTAGGAGCGTCCTACTCGTGTGTAGGACCTTGGCAAAGACATATGCCTGACTGGCATGTTCTCTCCCTCCTGGTTGATCGTTCGGGAGTTTCAAAAGCTTTCTTCAGCCCGAACATTTCAGCGACTAATGCTAAAAAGCATTAGCACACTTCTCCATCCTGCAGAGTATTAGCAGTTCGTGTAACAGAACTCAGTAGCTCAGCATTATGGCTAATCTACTTTATTTACATATAATACACTCGGAGCATTCTGACTTACCTCCAACCTCTTTCTCATCAGACAGCAAAGAGAAAGAACAAAGGACAATAGTCCCACTTTATGGAACACAGTAACACAAAACATCCTGTCTCTGTCACTTCCCACACTGTGGAATGAAAACATACACCATCATGTGATAGGCAACAATCCCATGACTGCAGACACGGAGCAAGAATCCCAACAGTTCCATGTCCCTTGACAGCCTTTTGCAATAGCCTAGTCTGAGAAGACAAGACGGAGCAAGCTGGTCAGCAATTTGCATGGAGACTTGGATAAGAAATAGCTTGTTTGGTTTAACAGAGAGCACAAGGGTTACCTGCTGCTTCCAGTGCATAAAAGAAACTATTCTCATTTAAGCCAGAACTTGATATTTTCAATGGGGGACTTTTACTGAAAACTGAAACATATGCCAGCAACAGAAAAGCATAAAATGTTTTGCCGCAATTATAGTAGAACCATGAATAACTAGAACAACATTAAATATAAAGCATATCTTTAAAAACAGTGACACAACTTGGGATAAAGCTGTTACAGATTTATAACAATTGACAATCTGACTCTTGATTTATTTATTTTGGCTTCTGAATTGAATAAATGGGATGCGCTGGGCTATGACTGGGGATTACAAAGCCTCCCTTTGGGAATATTTCTTTCTTTCCTATGTTCCTAATACTGTACTCTCTCTCTCTCTCTTTTTGTAAACCGCATGAATTGGTCATGCTTCATTGTGTTGCACTCATGTTGGAAAAAAAGTGAGGCTTAAGAGCACAGTTAGATATAGATGGGGTTTTCGATTCTTTTTCACTCAATCTGCTTCATTGTGGCGACTGCCCATAAATTATGTAACATTCCTTGTGTTCGATTTTTCAAAACAGAAACCTCTTTGCAACACATGAGAATATTGCAAGCAAGGGTGGGTCCAAAGTGGCAACTTACCGAGCTATTCATTTTCCAGTTTGGTTCCTGCCATGGGCCCCATTTGAGCATGTTGCCGAGCGGGTTTGCAATTCTTGACCTGTGCATCATCACACCTTCATGTTCTCACTGATGGTGTTTTCATCTGCTAAACCAGGGGTGGCCAATGTGGGGTGCTTAAATGGTTGTTTGAGTCCAGCTCCCATCAGTGTCTGCCAGCCTGGCTAATGGTCAGGAGGATTGTGGCAATTGCCATTCAGCAACATCTGTGGGTACCACAGTGGCCATCCCTCTGCCAGGCATAGAGCTTTGCTGTGTTGTGGTTGTGATTGGTTCTGTGTTGCTGCTGCAAATGTGCTTGAGAGCCCAATTCGAATGGCCTAGGTAACACCAAGCAATACAATTCCACCCAGTATCACATCTCAGACCAGCCTTTGGGCTACTGCTTTCCTGATGTGCTAAGAAATAAGTATTGCAACAACTTACTGCTCGGAACTGTAGCTGTTAGTAGCTTCATGTATGTTCAGATTCCTTTAACACACCATCTCGCCAGCTTAAGAAGAAGCTGTTGTTCCTCAGTAAAGAACCACCATATTTTATAATGTTACATTTTTTTCTGTGCCAAGAAACTATATCACAAAATTTGGAGCAGCAAAGAGCCCAAAGGATAAATATGCTCTGCTATACCCGTTAGCCTGGATGAAGCAGATCATTTGCCGTTAATGTGAGATGCAGTTAACAGGCGTCTTTGTAGGCTGCTTTTTTCTTTCTTTCTTTCATTTTTACCCTTGAAGGAGGTCTTTAATAATAGCAGGCCCAAACACACTGGGTTGCTTCTTACAAATAAACTCCTTATTTTGTCAGCATTTGAATTGGGTCTTTGTGAGCAGTTTTTATGGTGTATGAAACTTTTCCCCAATGTTATTTTCACATTATATTACATTGCTTTATTTCACGGCACAGAACACTGCCAAACATATTCCTCCCTTCGACCACTCTCTAGTCAAGTAAAGAAAAGGCTCAATAGGGTTGATCAGAAACTCAAAGTTAGAGAAGATACAGTTTGGTGTTGATTTGCTGTATGCTCAAAACCAGGCATCCCCAAACTGCGGCCCTCCAGATGTTTTGGCCTACAACTCCCATGATCTCTAGCTAACAGGACCAGTGGTTGGGGAAGATGGGAAATGTAGTCCAAAACATCTGGAGGGCCGAAGTTTGGGGGTGCCGGCTCAAAACCTTCCCAAAGAATTGACTCCAATGTTTTTCACCTCTATAACAAGACAGAATCATATTGTGTATTGCTCTAAATGCTCTAGATTGCTCTGTTTATTGCCCCTAACACCTCACTGTATTCTTCTGTCTTGACAAGGATTATAAGGAAAATTACTCCTCGTAACATTGTAAAGATTAGTTTTCAAGATGCACAGCATCAGCACCCTGTGTTTGAAGAATGAAATCCTTTGATAAGCTTCCTTTAGCGGAAGTGTTGCTGATTCAGCTGCATGTTAGGGATGACATGCCACACAGTGTGATCATCAAACCTGTGATGTGAGAAGTGTGACTCCGTCTAATGCGCATGCATAAACCTTATGATGTGTGTCAGATGGTGAGAAGGACTCTGGTGTCAAGAAATGGGAAACAGATACTCTGTGCGTTGGCTGGGGGCAAGGAATCTGACAAAAGAGAGGGTTCAGGTAGAGTGAGAATATGTTGTGAATTTAGGGTCTGTGTATGCCTAAGACAAAAGAAACTAAATAAAAACAGAAACTGAAAAAGAAAGAGAAAAGAAAAGGCAGCGTCCTCTCTCAGCATCCTCTCTCAAAGGTAGCTCTTAGACCTTGTCTCACACGAAAAGGGCTGGCTGGGGAGTGGCTGGGGAAACCCAGCCAGATGGGTGGGCTATAAATAATAATAATAAATTATAATAATAATATTATTGTTCCTGCATTGCAAGGGATTGGACTAGATGACCCTCAGGGTCCCTTCCAAATCTACAATTATGTGATTCTTGACTTCACTGGTACCAAATTGGGGGTGGGGTGGGGACAGGAGGAGAGGAGGAGGGGAAAGCCCAATTTTGCTAACAGAAGTCCTGGCACAGACTTCCACAAATGGGACCAGTTAGTTGAATCCAGCCCAGCACTATAGAGTAAACCTCATATGCTGTCAGCTTTCAAATACTCAGTGATACTGCATGCCCACAACTGAATAAGATCAAATACAACATACTGTTATATACCATCTGTCAAAAATTGTCATCGATACTGTAATATCTTTTTTATTTCAAAAAAATGTTTTATTAAACCTTTTCAAAATACAATAAAAAACAGAAACAAAACATAGAATCATAAAATCATAGAATCATAGAGTCGGCAGTGACCCTGAGTGTCATTTATTCCAATCCCTGCAATGCAGGAATCTCAACTTAAGCATCCATCACAGTTGGCCATCCAACCTCTGCTTAAAATCCTCCAAGGAAGGAGAGCCCACCACCTCTCATGTGAGTCTGTTCCACAGCTCTTACTGTCAGAAAGCTATTCCGTATGTTTAGTCAGAGTCTCCTTTCTTGTAACTAGAAGCCTCCATTGCAGGAGAAAACAAGCTGTGACAGCATTTCTGATATCTGATGGATATCGTATCTCCTCTCAGTCTCCTCTTTTCCAGGCTAGACATACCCAGCTCCTTCAAGCACTCCTTCTCTAAGGCTTAGTTTCCAAACCCTTGTTTTCAACAAGAAATAAGAAAGGAAGAAAATTAAGAAAAAAAGCAAATAAGCAAGGGGATAAGAGTAATAACCGAGTAAAGAGAGAGAGAAAGATAAGTAAAAGTGACTTCCAATGATCCACCTGCCAGTTTGTGTCTGCAATAATTCCTCATAATAGTCCAATGCTCAATCCAGAGTCGTATCCAGTGATTTCTCCGTGTGTTGATGCGTTCTCACTGTTCAATCCAGGCATCTCAGGTTCATTCCTTTTGGTTTCCAATCAGGAAGTCCAAAAGAGGTTCTTCGATTATTATTATAATTAGAGATCAGCTATAATCTTCCTCCAGTCCAACCTCACCCTTACTTGTCTGTGTCACCAAACAGCACCAAACAGAAGGAGTTGGTTGGAGAAAACCTTCATATGGAGGTATGCAAATAGTTGACCAAGGAGGCTACTCATGAGTAAAGAGAACAGGAAATGGGCATGGCCTGGAAAGTGATGATATATTTCTTGGAAAGTAAGTAAAACACCCATACCAACCTGGCTCCCGGCAGACCATTTGCACAACAACTTCCATCAGCTCAAGCCAGCGTGACCTCCAAGGAAGGAGAGCCCACCACTGGGCTGGTCAGGGATGGTGGGTGTTATAGTCCAAAACAGCTGGCAACTGGGAAAGGCTGGAGTAGAGGAAGAGTGGCAGTTTTGAGGTTTGAACAGAAGTGAATGAGGAGGCCAAAGGAAACAGGTGTGTGCCCACTTTTCCTTCCATCTGCCAGGGGCTTCAGGATGCATTCCTAGCCACCACCATTCTTGCATTTTGCCCTTCTTGCCAGCTTTGAATCAAGTCTTAAACTGCTTTCTTGAATTTCAAACATCCATTGACATATTTTACACACACACATACACATACACACACACACACACACACACACACACACACACACACACACACACCTTGTTTTAGCCAAATGATCCTAGATATTAAGAATACTTAACAAATGCTACAAGAATGTGGGCAGAATTAATCTAGGGTATCTCGGATAATAGTTATATTTCCAGGAGCAAATAACTGTCTGGTAGATTACAATGGCTTGTGGGATAGTTTGTCTGGTGCTTCTGTAATCACGTATTCAGCTGCTCCAATTGATGCCCCACCCTGTCTGAGATCAACGAAGACTGCTCTCTTTCTCCCTCTCTCTCTGTGTGTGTGTGTTTTAAAGAAAATCCTTTTAACACAAAACCTGCAATTTTGAAGGAATAAGTAATAGTGGGTGGAATGAATCTGAAGACTTCCTTCCTTTTCCCTAGGTGTTAAGTTCCCCCCTGCTTTAGATGTGAAACCGAACATCTTTATTCGTGAATTGTCTTGTCTCAAGTGTGCCTCTTGAATGGTGCCGTCTGCCTCCCCTTTCTGGCGTTTCCTTTAATTTATTGTGTAATTGAAGGGGAGGCGTCCAGCTTTACAGCTGCTGTCTGTCCTCCCCCTGGTTTCTCACAAAAGACAGCTCAATTCAACAATGCAGGTGTGAGGGTTTTATTTGCCTTTTCTCAGTTTTCATAGCTGGGAGAACAATGGGAATTACAGTAGAACCTCACAGATACGAATCCGGAGAAGGTCTGGGAGAGAGCTTTGCAAAGTTATGACCAATTTCCACTCCCCAAACCCTCGTAACTTTTTGAGGTTATGCTACAGTCACTTAGGGTACGATCTTGAATCTTCAGTAGCTTTTACGAACGGCTGTGCACTAGTCTGGTGTGATACATTGAGGATTAGGCAGCCAACAAGAGCTCTCCACCTCCACCCACCCAATGACACAACTTATTTAGACGGGGTTTGTAAACCACTGAGCCTTGCCAATCAGTAGGTTGGCGATTCGAATCCCCGCGACGGGGTGAGCTCCCGTTGCTCGGTCCCAGCTCCTGCCAACCTAGCAGTTCAAAAGCACGCCAAAGTGCAAGTAGATAAATAGGTACCGCTCCAGCGGGAAGGTAAACAGCATTTCCATGCGCTGCTCTGCTTCACCAGAAGTGGCTTAGTCATGCTGGCCACATGACCCAGAAAAACTGTCTGTGGACAAATGTCAGCTCCCTTGGCCAGTAAAGCGAGATGAGCGCCGCGACCCCAGAGATGTTCACAACTGGACTTAACTTTTTTTTAAACAGGGGTTAATGCCAGAAAATGTGCCCCTCGTTATATAGCACAATTGTTAGAATTTGAGTTTTGTCCCCACAATTTTTAATCAATCTGCATCATACCAGCGCAACAGAAGGTGTAAAGCTGCACACCTCATTTGTTGTGACCTGTGCAAAGCTGGTTTAGAAAGACTCCACATTCAACCTGAGTATTTCCTTAATTGTCTGCTAATTGTGAGCTGGTGGCCTGCTGGCTGAAGCTGGCTTCACCCAAGCAACGTTCTGGCCCCTGACAATGATGGTGAATAATTCTAATAATAACATGCACATGCAACAAACAAACATGTATTTCGACCTCTACAATCATATAGCCCAGAAGCTGGGATTGACCCTAGCTTCCACATCTGTACATGGATCTCCTGTGTGCCCCATCCATTACCCAGAGTGCTTTGCCTCCAGGTCTAAGCCAGGTACTAATGGTTGATTTCAAGAGATGGCTGACTTGAATCCTACCATTGGGTTGTATCCAACCAAGTCACACTCAGAGTAGATCCAAGGTAGCCAAGTCCATGGATTTCATTGGGCCTGCTGCTCTGACTTGGTTGGCTACGACTCAATGTCACCATGCTCAGAATTTTCCCAGTGCCGCTCCACTTCCCTCCTTACTCGCTGTGATAGGCAAGGAAATGAAGGGGTCAAACTAGATGCTTGCTTGGTATATAGTACGCAACTGTGCATTCTCCTTTTCTTTAATTAATTGCCAGCACAGAGGGTGACGACTCTTCCTGTGAAGGCTGCACAGAGCAGAATATTGCCTTTCACTCCCCTGCTGTGATTGGACCATAAATCATCATCTCTTACTTGGTTAGGAACCTTACGGGGGGGGTGGGGGGGAGATTCCCACTGATGTAAATAAGCCTTCCAGATAAGACTCTGCAATGCCAGAAATTAATTAACGGGCGAGGGAGCCTATTTACCTGTTGTGCAGTCAACACAACTTGCAATTTGGTTCTTTCAAAGAGATGTGATACATGATGGTGTTGCACCATGTGTCTGGCAGTACGAGATAAACCTCCTAACTTCTAGCATTTAAAACAGACAACTGAAACTGTTTAAGTACAAACTAACTCTCCTCTGTTTCATGCTATGGCTCAAGTGTCAAAGAGCTTCACAGTCATTTTTTAATACATTTAACTTGGTGGTTCAAATTAAGAACTACACAAGGACCTTGGAAAGTCTTGGAATGCGGCAGTCTCTTCTCTCGCTTACCGTCTGCAGTAGGATTTGTGGGCACCAACTGCAGAGTAACTTGGAAAAATACAATGAGTTTTGATAAAATTATAGCTGATGAGGAACATGAGGAGTTTAATTGATACTGCTCACACAAAAGAAAATCGACGGTACAATGTCTGCTGTGGATTTGACAAAAATGAAGTCTGGCTTCAATAATGCTGTAAAAAAGCCATTCATCATAACTATCTCTGGGGTATGCCAGAAACATATGGAATGGTCTTGCGGCTTTACCGATCAGGCTACGGGCTCATATGACAGGTTCGTTATTTGCTGCGTTTAAGAGAGGGAACATCGGGATCAAAGGGTCTCGTTCTGATTAACTGGCAAGCGTGGAGCACCGCAGTTTGGAGCATGCATTTCCAAAGAATCATTGTTAACGGCATTTGGAAATCAATTTGTTGCATCATGATTGAGGACATACCATAGTGCCGTTTAATAAGGAGGAGAGCTCGGCTTCATTGGCTGCTCATTTGATGCTCAACTCTGTCGGTCACATCTGCCTCCCACAAAGCCTCGCCAAACCTCGTTGGCCTTAGTCTCCTATTTTCTCAGAATACCCCCAAATTGTGAAGGCTTACGATAATTATCCATATGGCTAATGATGATGAGTGCATAAGAAATGTAACTTATTTTACTGATGAGATGGCAGGATTCAAAGTCTTCCAAATGAAACGGTTCACCAAATGTCTCAGATCACCAGGAGTTGTGTGGTTCAAATTAAACTGAGGTGGGGCTGAAGTTTTGAGGAAGTAGAGATGGAGCTGAGGCCCAAGACATCCTGTTGTTTGCAACGTGGTTGGGAAAAAACCCACACAGCAGTGAACTCAAGGAGACCCCTCCTGGGGGTGGGATATAAGCTTGGTCTCTGGCCTCTTCAGCAGCCTCAGCTTTTGTGGCTTGAGACAGTCAGGTCAGGTGGGGAAAGGCCTGCAAGGCAGGGAGCAGGACTTCCAGGTCTCACAGCCCAGATGGTTCTAGTTACAGGTAGGTAGCCGTGTTGGTCTGAGTCGAAACAAAATAATAATAATAAAATTCCTTCAGTAGCACCTTAAAGACCAACTAAGTTTTTATTTTGGTATGAGCTTTCGTGTGCATGCACACTTCGTCAGATACCCAGATGGTTGAATGTTAAGCAGCTGTTGGGCACCAGTTTGGTCTAAGTCTAAGAACAGTCCCATGACTAATTACTCTAGAGTGAAATCAATTACAATACTGCATCTAGATATTTTACCTCTTCTTTGTTATTTGGGCTGGGTCATCGTGGATCCAGTTGCACACCACATTGAGTTTTGTGGTGGAAGAAAGGTGGGAAATAAAAGGAAGGGGTTTTTTATTATGATTTATTATGATTATGATTTTTAGAAGACATCTGACAGAGGCAGCCCTGTTTAGGGAGGCTTTTAATGTTTAATAGATTATTTTATTACATTTTTCTGTTGGAAGCCGCCCAGAGTGGCTGGGGAAACCCAGCCAGATGGGCGGGGTATAAATAAATTATTATTATTATTATTATTATTATTATTATTATTATTTATTAATTAATTAATTTCAATACTGCTTTATATTATTACGGGGGGTATTAAAGCAGTTTGCAACCCACATTAAACCATCAGATAAAACCATCCAGAATAAGACATGGCAGACAAAAGTCGAATATAAATTATACATTCAAAGCAGCATAAATATCAGGAAACTAAAATATTAAAGAGTTCAAAATAAAAGGAGGTAAACTTATGTACCTTTGCTATCCGTGAAAATCTTTTAATAAAAGCAAATTAAAAGGAAAGCAAAGGAGGTCAGCTGCAGAATGCACATTTAATACAGCAGGTTTTTTTATAAAAAAATCTTAAACTTTTTTTAAAAAAATTACTGAAGGAAGTCAAATATAAAATGCACATTAAAAACAGCACAATTACCAAGAAAATAAAATATTATCATAAACATAGAACATCTCCAAATGCATTTTTCCAGTGAACTTTTAGCTACCTCTCTGCCCATTGCAGGTGTTGCCCAATTCTGTGCTGCCCTCAATTGGATGACCTGAAACATTTTCATCTTCATCACCCTGAACATTTAAAGCAGGCTTCCTCAAACTCGGCCCTCCAGATGTTTTGAGACTACAGTTCCCATCATCCCTGACCACTGGTCTGACTAGCTAGGGATCATGGGAGTTGTAGGCCAAAAGCATCTGGAGGGCTGAGTTTGAGGAAGCCTGATTTAAAGGGCTATTTAGGTCAGATAAGCCTCCTGGGTCTTGTGAATCAAGTGGTCCTCTCCTGTCACAGCAAATGTTTCTATATACATGTGTCCTTGCAGCTCACCCTAAGCACTCTTTGCATGTTCAGACCCAGAGACCTCCCCCCTAAATAAATTCACACTTGACTCAATTTTAGTTTTGGTTTTTGGCAAAATTTAGGTAGCGCTGGCCCAGGGCAGCAGCATAGGTCAGCCAAGGGTGAATACCTGGATAGGCGGAAAGCTGGGAACAGACTATGTCCGCCACCCAGATGTCCCCCTGGACTCAGGCACAGGCACAACCCCCTCACAGGGGTTGACCAAACCATTTGAGTCCCTGGATTCCTTTAACAGAATACCCTTCACGATTTGCTATGTGGCAGGTGAAACCCAAATGGCAACAGCCAATCAGCCAAGTGGGGAAAATTCCTGCCGCGCCCCTGTCCCAACGACAGACGACACACGATGACATAGCAAGGTCAAGCACAAAATGCCCTAAAAGTAGGGAGAGGTGGGTGGGTGTTCAGAATGCATGAGCCAAAAGAGGAAGCTCTGGGCCATGTGCATGGATATATATAGGTCCCTCGATCCGTTTGGACTGCGCCCCGTTGGCCAGATTGAACCCAACATCGAGGGACCTACCAATCGGGTGTTGTGGCTGACCATTCTTACCCACCCACAACACAGGAGGTCGGTCTCCAGGTCTCACCACAACACGTGCCCTCTTTTAGGGAGGACACGATTTGCTGAACTCAAATGAGCAGTAGCTGTTTCCATGTGTCATGTGGGAAGAGAGGTCAACATCTGAGTGCTCCTCTGCATTGAGGCATGGGGCCTCAGCACGGTTTGTATTGAAGTGTTGAGCAGCCTCATCACAAGATGGGTGCAAAGCGTATTTACACAAAGGGTCAATTTGAGCTCAAAGCTCACATAGGATGACTGAAGCAAGGACTCATGAAGAGTTCTAAGTTTCAGGCTTGCATTGCAAAATATAGGCGTTTTGAGGATAGCACATTGGGTTACTTGTTGATGCTGTAACAGAAATTTATTTCTGCTGTAACATGTCCATTTGGAAATTCTCACCCTATTTTTTCCCCCCTGTACGTTTCTTGATTGACTGTTCACAAGCAGCAGCAAAAACAGCTGTCAGAGAACATCTTTGGCAGCAGCAGTAATGGCATGTAAAACCCATTACATTTCGGTTTCATTAAGAAATTTCACACTAGAGTTTTTAAGTGAGCCCAAAAATGATCTGAAATGTGTTTATTCCATTTCCCATTTAAGTTGTGTTCATAGGTCAAAGAAGTGGTGTTCTATCTTGCTTTAGCAGCTGTTGTTTACACCTGAAGCTATTGTAACCACTCTGGGATTTTTCCAAGATGAGTTTCTTTCCTTTTTATTGGTTTCTTGGATTTCTTACTCTACCTTCTGACAAACAAGGCCTTTATAAATTAACTCAGCTGGTGCACATTTGACCCCAATTTTTGAATGTAATCCCTAGGTCAAGTATTTGTGTGTGTGCGTGAGAGAGAAAGAATAGAGTAATTCTTTGTCCCCTTAGGTACTTGGAATATGCATGCATTTAATTTGCTGTCAGCAGTTTTTTGGCCACAAATAATTATCTTTGCCTTTTCAGGTAAACAATAAGCTTCATGGTAATCTTAGAGCAATTAAAGTCAATTACATTTTTCTTTCTCACTCTGTTTCTAAGAAATACATTCTTGTAAGACTTAAGATGGGGGAAAATACGCCTCTTTAAGTATTCTTTATACATTCAGGGGGGAATCTAACCTTCCAAGAGGTTATTTGTTAGCAAAGTGTGTATAGGAGTATGAAGCATAATTATTTGCATGTTGTCTGTTAGATGAAGTTCTGGCGCTCTGTATATGATGGTTCTCCATTGACAATATTATGAATTTCCGACATATGGTTGCATTCTGTAACATGAACTTGGTACTAAATCTGTGGAGTTTACTCTTCAGTCCCTGCCTTGGGGATGTCAGTAGGTGGTAATCTTTAGTATTCTGGATGTGATGTCACCATTGTGGCATTTTCATTGACATTGCTCTGCTGCTTTGACCTCGTGCTCCAAATATAATTTTTGAAAAATTAGCCTCTCGTTACAATACATTAAGCATGTTGTCACTCAACTCACTGAACTTGATGCATATTCTCGCGAAGGTGAAAGACTTCTGGATAGAATTAATCTTTGTAGTTCTTTGTTGGCTCCATTGTCTCCAGAGATGGAGGCCGTAATTTCCCTCTCTAGCTTTTCAGTTCACAGAAAACATGTGAATGAACCAGAAGCCATAATACTGAACATATAGCAAAAACTTGCACATTTGGCACAGTGTACATTGAATGCAATGTGAATGTACTGAAGGTACATTCTTAAGTGCAGTAATGGGATGCTTAAAGAATGCTACAGTAAGTTTGCTACAAATATCCCTAATTTTCCACCCCTGGTGTGAAAATGCCATAGTCAGTGTGGCGGATGTGGCAGAAACAGGCAGCAGCCTTATGAAAATTCACGTTGAATCTGCAGTTACTGAACTTGTAAGATGATGAAGTTTGCTTTCAGTTCACCCCTGAAACTATTGTAACAGTTCATTTTATTTCTTGTACTCCTTTATACACCACACTGTTTGTCGTCAATTTCAAGGCTGTTTCCAAAATTACAACAATGAAGAGTACAAAGAAAGCAAGAAGCAGATTAATTATTACAGATCTTATTACTATTATCATAGCTGCCAAGTCTCCCATTTTCCCCGGGAAATCCCCGTTTTTCCAGCTGTTCCTAGCTGAAAAAACAGATTTTTTTGTTTTCCCCCGGTTTATTCTGGCGCGGCGGCCATTTTGGAACTGGGCGGAGCATGCTCAGAAGCGACTTTTGATGCTGCTCTGCCCAGTTCCAAAATGGCTGCAGTGCGACTTCTGGCACGGTGGCCATTTTGGAACTGGGCAAAGCAGCATCAAAAGTCACTTCTGAGCATGCTCCACCCAGTTCCAAAATGGCGGCAGTGCTACTTCCGGTCTGCTATTTCCGGCCCGGTCCCTTATTTCTTTGACAGCAACTTGGCAGGCATGTATTATGTAAATGTGGTGTTAAGCAAAGACTATGGGTTGTAGTCCATGTTAGCCACACTTAGGTTAGATTTCCTGAACACAACATCCTTAGGTCCATTCATTTCAATGGGTCTACACTGAGTAGAACTTATTTGGATACAACGCTAAGGCTGCAACCCTATATACCATTACAAGAAATTAGTCTCACTGAACCCATTGAGGCGTTTGTATGAGCACACATGCCTAGATTTGCACTGCTAGCTCTGTATTATATTGTGTAGAGACTTGTCTGTTTAAACGGCAGGCCTGAATCAACACTAAGCCAGCTCTGGGTGGTATACAGGGATGTTCAACAGCAATTCAGCTCCATTTTCGCAACTAAAGCAGACGTCTCACACACTTGGGAATAAATTGAGCTCACTGGGCCTTACATCCACATAGACAATGTATGATATTGCTTTGCAGATGTCCCAGATATTCATTGTCAGGACATGGAAAGGCATAAATATCTATAGAAACAAAGGCATGGGTTTCACCCATACCTATGGTAGAACAAAGTGACAGGTGGAGGAAGAGACTAATAGCTACATTTTCAGCCTGGGGGTATGGAGAACAAATTTCCAATTACCCGCTTTGCTGGCAATCTTCTTGTATGACCTTTAGCAAAACCACTTATGACTCGCCTTGGTGGAAAATGAGGATAATGGCACTTCTGAACCTCACAAGGGGGGAGCTGTCAGGCAAGACCTGCTAACTGATGTGGACCTTGAACATTATGTTAATGGGTACCACAGTGAGTCGTCTGGAGCTATTTGCTCCGCAAGCATCTTTGGAAAGTATGTGGCCCACTGCGGTCTGGGCTGTCTGGACTGATCTGTGAGGGAAGATGCTAGATGGATAGAATAGCTCATTGAAAGGCTTCGTAATCTAAGGCTTATGGCACAAGACGTTTAGACAGCTTTGCTCTACGAATGAGAACATGTGGGCTTTAAACATTTGAAATGTTTTTGAACATTTGAAAGCTGCATGGATGACAAACGGGGCAGGAGTTGTCACTGATAGCACATGGTCCCATTTGAAAGAGTGTGGCTTGATGAGTAACAGAGCCTAAGACATGATCCAGAAAAAAGATATTGGACAGCACTTATTTTCATGGAAAGTCAAAGCCACAGTCTGAAAGAGCTGTTCTTTGCCTTTCAATAGTAATTCAATGTGGGCCAATTGTTATGTTACTTGAGCTTCACTCTGGCTGTTCCTGTGTGGATCCTTCAGAAAGCTGTTCTGCTAATGTAGGCAACAGGAACATGGCCAGGAAGGATATACAAACTAAGTTGGATAAAAATGATTTTAGAAACAGCAACAAGAAGCAGCAACAGCAGTGGTACAAAACCATAAATAGAGCCAGTCTTAACTATAGCCATGAAACAGATATTCCCCAGAGCACATAGGACAATAATTGTCTCTATATGGTTTACAAACATGGTGTGAAATATAGAGTATTGATATAAAGCTAATACATTTTAGGTATAGTTTTTAATCATTCTGGTGTGCAGCAGAGCTAGCACTGGGCCGTAGTTTCAGTCCAGACAAATTTCATAAGCTTATGGCTGTCCCAGGGGGAAATGTCTCCCCAAGATTGCAGGTGAATTTCAAAAACAATTGTTGGATTATCTATGACAGTGATGGCGAACCTATGACACGCGTGTCAGACGTAACACGCAGAGCCCTCACTGCTGGCATGTGCCCCATCGACCCATTCACACTTTTTTTTTTTTTCAACATACTTTTTATTAATTTTACAAAATACAAAAAAGCAAAAAAAAAAAAAAAGGTACATACTTAAACCCCTTTTCCACCTCCTTCCTACCCACCCACATGGGTCCTCCCCTGCCACAGAAGTATCCCATGTATGTGAACAGTCAGAGATGGTCCATTTTATGCTTGGGTTTCTGTCCTCCCCCCCCTCCCCTGACCCCAAAGCCCCCCCCTGCCACCAGGGAGCTCCAGCAAACCAGGGCAGTACGCAGGAGGACATCCATCCAACCATCTATTGTCATACCAAAAAAAAAAAAAAAAAAGAGAAAAATAGAAATAGGAAAAAAGGGGGAAAAAAAAAGAAAGGGCGAAAAAAGAAAAAAGAAAAAACAATACAAAACAAAATTTTTTTCTTGCATTCATAGTTGTAAAACCATATTTTGTGGGCTTCCCCTCCCCCCCCCTTCCCCGGTTTTCATCCCTTTTTTATCATCTGCAACAGTTTCTTACTTTATAAAAATACACCTTTGCATCTTATACAACTTATAAATCAATTGTTAACATTTTCATCTAATATTCAAATCACTGAGAAATCAAACTCCCATTTTCTCTTCCCGTGCCTAATTTTTTGTTTTTTCTCCCTCTATAAGCCTCCATATTTTCACATTTTCCAAAATCCATTCACTTTTAAAACTATAACTATTCTCAATTTAACCTTACATCCCCGATTGCCGGCTTCCCCCCCCAATCCAGCAAATTCCAAAATCAGCAGACCAGTTATAAACCTGTTAATCCATCCTTAATCACAACATCACTTTCCCTTCACCCCACCCCCTGTTTACAGTCTTTTGTCATCCAGGCCACCATATAGGACCCCTGAATTTCTTCTCTTCTCTGCATATTTTTTCCTTCTTCCCTGTGGGCGTTCTGGAGTTCCAATGATACCAATCGTGCCCCCCTCAAAAGCAGGGCACTCCATCCAACTTTTTGTAGAGTAGAGTCATCATTTTTTTCGTGGTGTGCTTCATTTTGTGTTGAATCATCACAATCCTCATCTTCTTCTTTTCCTTCCCCATCATTGTCATTCTCACATTCATCTTTTTCAGTGTCAAAAGCTTCATCTCCTAAAAAATCATATTCCGCCATCACCTCCTGGAATTTTTCCTGTAACTCTTGCCGTCGTGTCTCCTCTTGACATAACTCTATTCTTGTTTCCCACATTAAGGTCAAAACAGACCGCTGGAACTCAGGGGAACACTTTTTTGTTGACATATTTCAGTCCTGCCAAGGTCAAAACTTGTCACGTGGGGTGGAATATGATCACAGTTTATTTTTCGACTCCATTTTAACAAGCTGGCTGCATTCTTCAAGTCTTATTGACAATAAAGTTCGAACTCACATTTCACAAACACTTAAGCCAAAAAAGAAATTCCACAAAGTCCAGAAATACAAAGTGAAGTAAAATTTGACTTATAAATCCTGACAACTCACTGGGTTGTCTGGGCTGCCGGCTCCCGAGTGGAAAGGTTTTTTCTTAAGCTGTACCTTTATTGCAGGGCAGTCATAAACCGCAGTCTCTCTCCCCTTTTCACCCTGCATCAAAGGGGAGATTCTCTTTGATGCCTTTGAGGGATCCTTTGAATTGTAAATCTTCTGTTTATGGCTTCGGGTTTCTATTTACTGTCTCTTTTGTTGCCGTGGGGGGGGGGGTGGCTTCCTCTTTTCTCCCCTCTCTCCCAGATCCAAATTGTTTTATAATAATCCAAATCATGAGGTTACTTACAGTCTTTTCCAATCGTTTTATTTTCGGAAGAATCCAGCGCTCTCCGCCTTCGGCTTGAAGCTTCTCCCTGCTAGAATAACGTTGCCGCTCAAAATGGCCCCCGCGACTTCTACCCTCCTCGCTCCGGAGCTCTTATTAGAGCTAACCGAAGAGTTGGGGAGTCCGGATTGGGTCTGTGCCGAGCAAATTGCCCTCGGGACGCCCTTCCCGAGGTTCTAAGGGGCGCAGCGTCGCTCTCGCTGCCCTCCCCACTCCTAGCAGAGACGGGCCGTCTCGGAGACGAGACGAAGCCCCGCCGATCGACGATGGCGCTGAACCCGGAAGCCTCGACCCATTCACACTTTTGTTGTTGTCCCCCCCCCACATTTGTTCTCCCGCTCCTCCTACAGCTTGTCTCCGCTACAGCTTGTCTCCGCTGTTAAAACCCAGATCCTTTTGTTGTTGTTGTTGCTGGTAAACAGAGATTGGTTTCTTAACCCGTTCTGTGCTGGTTTTTCTGGTGCTTTGGCAGACTATGTCAGTGCTGCATGTTAGTTCCAGCAAAGGTATTATTCGTCATTTATTTCTGTTCTCTTTCCCCCCAAAAAAGCACAGCAGCTTGCGGGCATCCCCCCCCCCAAAAAACAAAGCAACTTTTGCCCCCCCTCCCAAACTTTGGTCAGCAGCTCCCCCAAAAAGCTCAACAACTCTGGGCACTTTGTGATAAATAAGGGTTTTTTGGTTTGGTTTGGTTAAATAATTAGTTTTTGGTTTATTAAATACAGTTACACATTACAATTATACATTTTTGTTATTTAAACTATAAATATCGTGAAATTATGGTTTTTTTCCTCGAAGTGACACACCACCCGAGTTATGCTCGGTTTTTTGGCAAAATTTGACACACCAAGCTCAAAAGGTTGCCCATCACTGATCTATGAGGTGGGAGAATGGTTTTCTTCTTCTTCTTTTCCTTCAGCAAAAAAAGCCTTGCCACCATTTCAAGCACTAGTGTGGCTGAACAGGTCTATTGTGGCATTATGCCATGATAAATACATTAAGGAGCCACAACACCCTCATTTAAATATAAAACAAAGTGGAAAACAAAATCAGAACAATGGGAGAGGTGAGGGTGGTGCCACATATACAGACCAGTATATGCTATGTGTTTCATGCAACTAGTGTTTTCCCAGCCACTTCAGCAGATGCATATGAGTCCCAGATGAGGTAGGTAAAAAAAGGGGGAGGTAAAGGAGCCCTGGACGTTAAGTCCAGTGAAAGGCGACTATGGGGTTGTGGCGTTCATCTCGCTTTCAGGCCAAGGGAGCCTGCGTTTGTCCGCAGACATGTTTCCAGGTCATGTGGCCAGCATAACTAAACCGCTTCTGGCACAACGGAACACCTTGACAGAAACCAGAGCGCATGGAAATACCATTTACCTTCCTGCCACAGCAGTGTAGTGTGCTTTCGAACTGTTAGTTTGGCAGGAGCTGGGACAGAACAACGGGAGCTCACTCAGTCGTGGGGATTCGAACCACCGACCTTCAAGAAGCTCAGTGGTTTAGACCACAGCGCCACCAGCATCCCTTTCCCCAGATGAACAGCACAGTGTGTATGAGCATCTGCTTTTGCTGCAGACATGAGATGTTTCACTTGCTAGCACATTGCCTGAGTCCATGGTAGCACTTATTCTGGTGCTCCTGAAATCCATTAGGAATAATTGTAATGTTACCATGTAACGTTACACAAATGTTTTCATACAATGATTTTTTAAAAAATAAAAAAATAAATAAATAAATTGTTTTTTGTTTTTTAAAAAACATCCTTTCAACCACATTTATCCACTACACTGGCTTTATAACAAAAGGCATCTTTTGTTATGCATGAGATATGTATGCCACAACAGATTCAAACCATTTTCAAATGATTGGAAATAATTTGGCTGAAAACACATTCAGGGGGAGAGCAGGATCGCATTGTTTTTCCCTGCTCTCAATGTTCCCACTACACTGAGCAGTGAAAGTTCAGGGATGATGCTATAGAGAGCAGAGTTTCCCAAACTTGGGCATCTAGTTGTTTCTGAACTACAACTCCCATCATCCCTAGCTAGCAGGACCAATGATCAGGGATGATGGGAATTGTAAGCTCTGGATCCTCTTCATGGGCAGACCTTTGTGGAACATGTTGCAACAATCAATCCAGTCTGGAAGTTTCCAGAGCATAGAGAACCCAAAAAGCTTTATAGCTCTCAAGCCTTCTGTACTCATTTTCTCTAAACCAGAATTCAAACGACCTTCTCTTCTTACACAATACTCTTTCAGATCTTATAACTGTAGGGGCATTGATTGCCTTAGCAGATAACAGCCATTGTGTGCTCCCTTACCTGGGAGTAAGTCCTATTAAACTCAGCGGGGTTTACGCCTTAGTAGACATGCATGGTGCTCATGGACCATGGACTACAAGAAGATCAAACCTATCCATTCTTAATGAAATCAGCCCCAAGTTCTCACTGGAAGGACAGATCGTGAAGCTGAGGCTCCAATACTTTGGCCACCTCATGAGAAGAGAAGACTCCCTGGAAAAGACCCTGATGTTGGGAAAGATTGAGGGCACTAGGAGAAGGGGACGACAGAGGACGAGATGGTTGGACAGTGTTCTCGAAGCTACGAACATGAGTTTGACCAAACTGCGGGAGGCAGTGGAAGACAGGAGTGCCTGGCGTGCTATGGTCCATGGGGTCACGAAGAGTCGGACACGACTAAACGACTAAACAACAACAGACATGCATAGGGCTGCAAAATAAGAAATAAAGTTCTTTTGTTGGGTCCATGACCATTATTTCACAATGAATGAGGCAATAAAACTTTCAATTATATAAGGGATTTTAAAAACATCACTATGGCCTCCCTGCAAAAATTGCCCCCCTGGCTTGAAGGTCATTAGAATGAAGGCAAATGTTTAAGAAGCAGTGTTACAAAAAGTGGGCTACATAACACTGTCAATTCTTCTGAAAAGCCAGTAATTAAATGAAGGTTCTTTTTCTAGAGTCGCTTTCCATGGTATTTTATTAATTAAATGGTTTGCTAGAAATGCAAGGATTACCACTTTCTTTCAGAACATTGTAACCAACTGGCTTGTAGTTCCCCCCCAAAAAAAAACCCCAAAGTTTGTTTTGCAGCTGAAGAGTATTCTTTTGTCCTTCGTTTATTTTTGGTTTGAATTGCTTGTTTTTCTTCTCTTAAATCTGGATTTCTGACTGCTGCTTCCTATTTGTCATTCGGTTTTTAAGTAAGTTTTAAGAGCAATTCAGTCCCTGGAGAAATAATGATCATTTTTCAATGGCAGCTACTCTTCATCCTCTCTGAGGGACGCTTCAATTCACTTTCGGACCTATCAAGTGCACATGGAAGGTCCCTTTTCAAAGAGGCATGCACTGGTGAAATTCTTTTGCTGGCTTTTCACCTACTAATTGCAAGCAGGGAACAAGTTCTCCTTTTTCAAACAACTCCACTTTTTATTTTTATTTTTTAAAGAAACTCCTTGTGTTTAACTGTGCTTATAGAACCTTAGAGCGCATAAATTGTGACCACGATAATGCAAAGCTTTCATCTTAGCTTGAAATAGCATCTGTCCTCTATAATATCTTTTGAAATCTTGATTGATAAAGGATCTGGGCCTGCCTTTAATTACTGTATAATGTACTTGGCAAAGGTTAACATTTTGCATCAGGAAAGAGATCAGGATATAATTCCTCCGGCTAAGCAAGGGAAGGTTGCAGAATGCAGGTTTTTTTCTTGACTACACCTTTCAACATTAGAGAAAACATAGATTTCGAGAAAGGGAAAGATTTATTGCTTGCACGAGAAATGCAAATTCTTCTGTTGCATGCTCTTCAAAAATACCGGTTGCAGACAAGTCTCTTGGATCCATATCAGAGCCTCTCTGCCCCACCCATCATTATTATTATTATTATTATTATTATTATTATTATTATTATTATTTAAAAGACAACCCATCCTAAGCAATACTCAATTTGTGAATTTCCTGTTTAAATTGATGCTATTGTCATCAGTATATGTGGTGATTTATAGAGTAACATAAGCAAAAGGCAGCCATTAGGGTGTTTTCAACAAAGCAGGTTGTCCCCTTAAGGAGAGCATGGGTTGCGGAAGGGTTAACAAGACGTTCCCTGGTCAGTAGGGGCGGGTCACTTTGGCTACTGAGGGTATTGTTGCTGGGGAGAATGCTATGTTGCTAATTTTGATTGACAGCCACAGCCTATACAGTATATGGGTGCAAGCAGCTTTCGCTTTCGCTTTTGGGTGCTTGCAATGGATCTCCCTCCCTCCCTCCCTCCCTCCCTCCCTCCCTATATTTAGGTTGTTGGTTTTTTGCTGTGCTTGACGTTGCTGTGCCTGTCATGGGGTCGTCCGTATTGCTGCGGGGGCCTAGTAGGAATTTTGCCATCTGGCTGAATGGCTGGTGCCTTGTGGTTTTTGCCTACTACATAGCAAAATGTCACAATTTGTAAGGTTGGCGGTTAGGCATTGGTTCAAATTGGATGGTGGAGGGGTAAGGATTTGGCTGGGCCTGCCCCTCAAAATTGCTGCTGCCTTTAGGGGTATTCCGTTAAAGGAATCC
This sequence comes from Zootoca vivipara, assembly GCF_965207765.1. Lineage (NCBI taxonomy): Eukaryota > Metazoa > Chordata > Lepidosauria > Squamata > Lacertidae > Zootoca > Zootoca vivipara. Next base: position 6,261,315 of record NC_142588.1, on the reverse strand, counting down.
TGGGGCTCCACATGTTTGTCCGTACCCCTGCTAGGGGCTAGGACCGCGCATGACCCTCGGGGAGCATCTGGGGGAGAGGTCAAGGGCTTGGTGGCCTCTCTCAGAGGGTGCTTACCTATCCTGGCTCCCCCCACTACGCTAGGGGAGTCAGGCGGGGGACAGATGGCATGGGAACCAATGCCTAAGCAACCACTCACATCAGTTGTATTTAAATAAAGTTGTGGGCAAAATTAATACCAAAAACTTAATTTTTGTGTGAAGTGTGAATTATTTGGTGGGAAGTCTTGGTACCTCGACACACAACTACCAAGGGCTGCCATCTGATCAGAACAGTAAAACAAGAAAGCCATCTTCTCCAGGCCTGCTGTTGTGCTTGACCCAGAGAAATCAACTGGCAAAGCTTTTCACAGCAGGAGATGATGAACTCTAGGGATATGGCGAAGCTTCATAATTCCTTGGCATGGATTACAATCCGCAGAAATTTATTATAAGTGAAATGAGCATCACACAGCCCTAAGTTCTTCTCCAGTTCAGATTGAAATCCGAGCTGGAGAAGTTTTCTTCCTGGCTGGCTGGTACCCCAAATTTGGCTGCTGATGGATGCTGCTTCATTGATGGCAGGAGAGGGAGAGGAAGGCCAAGCAAGAGGCTGGACTCCTTCTTTCCTCTTTCTATTTCTCACTCCTCCTCCTCCTCCTCTGTTTATTCTTCCTCACCCTCCCTGAAACCTGGAATACAGGTTGCTTGCTTATTGAGCATTCATTCAGACTTACCTGGAGGGAGATTAGACAATGCTTGCTGTTTAATGTGCATTTCTCCTTATTTGTTTGTGGGGAAGTCAGGTGACATTGCATCAAAGCAGGCATCCTACCACCTTGCAGCACATTTTCCTTGTCACTTGCCTTGTCACAAAAAGTCAGATCTTCTAAGGAAATGGCTTTGCTGCTCAAGTCCTTCCAATCACCTGCAATTGTCCAACCTGAACTTGCTGGTATGTGACTGAATGCTGCCTAAAAGTAGTGACAGCTTGGAAGCATCCTGGACAAGCACCAGGCCAAGGGTGTTGGTGACCCAGGGGGCAGCAATAAAACAAAAACAACAATATGTTGTGCTTTTTCTGTTTCTTCTCTACTTGATCCAGACCTAATCTGAATCAAGGCAAACAGAGTACACCCCCCCACTAATATCACTTAACTATTTTTTCTAGGAAAGGATCAACATTTTCCCCAAGGATGGGAAGATGCATGGATCTTTGTCTTACTCATTTTGCTGCACAATTAGGAAGCGAACAAGCATGGCTCCCTCATGGTCCCTGGTCTGCCGCTTCTAAAGGGATTCTGAATCTATCTGGCATGTGATTAAAGGAAACAGAGATTTGGAGTTCTGTTCTTGACCCACACTCCAGATTGAAAATGAAATGGTGATCTCCCTATAAAGCTTCCTTCTGCAACCTGGTGCCCCCCAGGTGACTGCAACTCACATATGCCATCATATACTAGTTTTCTACATGCAACATTCTACATGTGTTCAAACATACTAGTTGCCAACATGGAGAAATTAGTTCTCAGATGTACTTTCTCTTTTGCAGTATTGGGCTAATCAGGGGCGTAGCAAGGGGGGAGTGGAGGGAGCGACCCGCTCCTAGCTCCGTCTTTTGGGGGACAGCGTGTGCGGTGGTGCCGGCACCCCACTACGTAGTGTACACGCGCAGCGTCGCTACGCAGCGACATGTGCAACACATGGATTGTACGTAGCGACACATGCATCATACGTATGGTAGCGACGCCTACGTCGTACGTAGCGAGGCTGCGCATGTGTGCTATGTAGCGATGCGCCACCCGCGGGTGCACGTCATGTTTGCTGCTCTGGGTGCCTGAGTGGCTTCCTACGCCACTGAGGCTAATGCTTGGCTTGTGTTGCAAATATTCCTGAGATAATGCATGCGAAACACTTAGGATAGAACTATATACATAGTGTGTTGGTCCCATACTTTGGGTTTGGATTGGTTCCTTCAGTCCACTGAAGGATTGAGATCTAGTGATGATTCCACTGGCAAAAGAGGGGATGAGGGGATTTTTTGTCCACCCCCCTTCCTCTTGTATTCTGTCAGTGTATTGGAGGGTACCTTCATCCTCCAGAGCAAAAGGAAGAAGACATGTTCCTTACATAGAAATCCAGTCAGAGATTGGCACACAATTTGGATTCAGCCATGTTCTTGTGCTTTCCATCTGGATTTGGGACAGACTCCATAGAAATCTTTGCTTTTAATGAAGTTTTGCCCAGAGTAGATCCACTGAAATTGATGAACATGAGAAAGTTTGATCCATTAATCTTCCCTTCAAGTTCTAAGTGATTTCAGCAACATAGTGGGTTTCACAGTATCTATTGCTAGCCCTCGCTGAATCCTGTTTATGTGGGGAAATAGCCATCAACTGAATAGTGCAGTGTTCAGTCATCTCCAGAGGCAATAAACAAAGGGCTATGAAGTACTACAGTTCCAGCGAAGAAGTCATTTTTCAGTCTTCTACAAACATCATAAAGCACTTAGGTTGTGTTTAGTTAGTTGCTGTAATATTAACTGAAACATGGCACTGATGAGAAGGATTTTTATATTAACCTATCCAGGGAGAAAAGCTTGGTGTGCTTAAATCTCTACCTCCCCACCCCAAATGCACACTGGGCAGTGATGAACAGCTGTCTTCTTTCTGGCCCTTTGAGAAATATCATCCACTTCCCTTCTGCACCTTTCCTCCAAACTGATTCTTTCTTTCTTTCTTTCTTTCTTTCTTTCTTTCTTTCTTTCTTTCTTTCTTTCTTTCTTTCTTTCTTTCTTTCTTTCATCAACCGATTTCGGTCCTTTATCTCAGATGTACGCTTTCCCAGAATCAAAGCATGCACTGATTTGCATATGGTCTACTTTGTTTAATCCTAATAATACAGCCAGTATTTATGAAGCTGTTTATATTGCGGTGTATGGTACCACTCTCTAATCGCACCTTGTATAAACAGGGCTGTTTTAGTCCAGAAGAAACAGCCATGGTTTATGGATTTTGGCAGGGGTTTTACATTCTACAACTTGAAAAGGCCTTTTACAGTGCTGAATATTATTGCCTCCCTCCACTAGTCCCATCTGCGTCACTGTATACACTAAAATATACGTAGCAACAATAATGAGATCAAATTAAAAACCTCCCTTTTGTGGACATATAAGCAAACCTTCTAACGCTATTCATTAAGAGACGTAAGGACTGTGGGAATATTTCAATGGGGTGTTCTAAATGGAGCAACAAATGGACCCCACTCTATCCATTAATTTTTAGTGTTCTTCTAGGCCAGCCTGGTGCCCTCCAAATGTTTTGGATTCCAAATTCCATCACAACTGACCTTGAGCTAGGAGTCCAACAATATCTGGATGGCACCAGGTTGGGGAAGGCCACTCAAGGCCACCTTCCCCACTTGAGCAGGCCCTTGTTTGGAGAAGAGGGGTCGTGAGACTGATCCGATATATATTTAATATATTATTATTAGAAAAAACCCTTTTTCTGGTGAAGAAGAAGAAGAAGAAGAAGAAGAAGAAGAAGAAGAAGAAGAAGAAGAAGAAGAAGAAGAGTTTGGATTTGATATCCCGCTTTATCACTACCCGAAGGAGTCTCAAAGCGGCTAACAATCTCCTTTCCCCTCCTCCCCCACAACAGACACCCTGTGAGGTGGGTGGGGCTGAGAGACTTCAAAGAAGTGTGACTAGCCCAAGGTCACCCAGCAGCTGCATGTGGAAGAGCGGGGAAGCGAATCCGGTTCACCAGATTACGAGTCTACCGCTCTTAACCACTACACCACACTGGCTCTCATGTGGTAGTTCTGGAAGGAGCCGGCCGTTTTGGCTCTCCTGGTTTCTGATTCCTCCTATCTTAAATTCAGTTCTACAAATTTTTGCAGCAATTTGTGGTTATTATTATTATTATTATTATTATTATTATTATTATTATTATTATTATTATTTAAAAATCCTCATGGACATTCATCAGTGCTTTGTTGCAAATTTCTCCCAATAAACACATTTTTGCATGCACTTTTTTACTTATGTACACATTCTTGCAAATAATTTTCAGTAATGTAATACATTTTTTTGTGTTATGTTCATTTGTATGTGCAGTTGGTGAACTGCATAGCAAAATTTGCTGGGTTTGCTCCTGTCCTTACCAACTCAATACCATTGATGACTTGATGGCGAAGGCTCTAATGAATTTTCTTGTACCAAGTCAGATCATTATCATGCTAGCACCATATTGTTTGTTTTGACTAGTTGCAGCTCAGCTAGTTCTATCTGAGACCCCTTTTGACTGAAGGTGAGAAAGTCTGAACCTGCATGCATTTCAACTTGGTACAGACCTATGAGAGAGTTGGAGACATGTCCAAAAAGCCACGGACAATGTCTCAGGTAAGTGGGGGGTGCTGTTGAGGTGGGTTTTGGTGGTTAGGCTGCGTGCCTTTCAAGTATTGGCTGGGCCACTTATATTATAGCTCTATTTGCTGTCAACTTAGGCAAGCCAGTTCTTCAGAGACAAAAAAGACTCTGGCAAAGAGTTCAAGAAGATAAAGTATGTGAAGCCCTTTGAACTCTTAATGAGCTAAATAAATTATAATTGGTGTTTTTTGTTACAATGCACAAGTTTTCTTTTGAAGGACCATTTTGATGGTACCGGAATACAGAGCTGGCTGTCAATTGCACCATAATATTAGTATAACATTTTATAGTGTATTTGAGCGCATTAATTTCCCATGGTTACCGTAGGACCAAAAGGAGAACTATAAACACAATTAGCACTGGTTCCTTTTCCAAAAAGCACGCCGCAATCATTTGAAAAGACCTGACATAAAGCATCAAGGGGAATGCACTTGGGCACCCAGAAACTTGTTTTTGACTTTTTCTTCCACAAAGTTCTTTTTAATTAGTGCTCAGAATATTGGCTGCCCAGCAATGTTTTGACATCGTGTACACTTCGGAGACGTTATACGCAATGGAACAAGATTAAGAGTTAACTGAGAGCCAAATACCCAGACCGGGGGTGGGGGTGGGGGGTGGAACCACAGCAAAATATTGGAAATCAGTTGTAACAGCAATGCTAAAGGAGTGATTAAAATAATATACAATGTGATGCACAATTAGCAAGCTTTCAGGCCAAGCTAGTCTTTATACAGGACAAACAAATGGGGTTTGCTAATTTATTGGTGCTTTTTTTTATTTGTTTTTAAAAACCACACACTTTAAGATCAGTCACTGAAGGCTGCCCTTTGAACAGGGAAAATGGTGGGAGGAGAGGCTTCCCATTCCTTTTCCATCCCAACTTTTTCTCAAATTCATCCTGTCCACCTAAACTGCTTTTCTTTAATGATCCTCATTTCAGCCTCTGGGGCTTCTTTTCAATAGAGGGAGGGAATGAGGGGAGGGGAGTATTCCTGCATCTTCTGCTTAACATCTTCTTTTTTGAATGTTAAACATCTTCACGAGGCAATAAGGTACAGTAATTATATATTTTTTAAAGGGGAAACAGGCATCTTTTGTAGATTTTAGAAGCAAATGCTTAAAGGCAGGTGAGCTCAAAAGCCCCCCGCCCAGGTATTAGTTCTTTGAACCTCTCTGAGTAGCTGTTGTACTACTACAAAAGGCATTGTTCCTAAGCATGTACGCCCCATAAGTTTTTTACTACGCCCAATGAATGTCTTCATGAGAAATCTCATTTCATCGCTAAGAATTAATAGTGAGACAAATGATATATTTACAAAGGAAGGAAGAAAACTGGAATGGGAATATGGGGGAAAACGAGAGTCATTTCTATTTAGAGAACAATCGTATTTCATTCCCTTCATTCCATTTTGATCATCTCAATACCATCCCCTCAGTTTATAAAGGCTGGTTTGGAAAAGTGTAATGATAATGGCCAAAGTATGTGGCTATGTTCTTCTCCTCTCATTCATTCCCAGTTAACATTTCTGAGAATCTCACTATAAAAAGTGTCAGGCTAAATGAAGATTTATGTGTCCGTGATTCTCAGCTAAAGTGAAGTGTGTCTCTGCATCAAGGCCTTAAAGATTACTAAATCTCTGTTCTTCAGGGTTTAGAATAAAGTGCTGAGATTGAGTTTTGAGGGGTTCATTGGGCAAAACAATGCCCCCCCCCAAATGAAACTGCCTACAGTGGTACCTTGGTTTACTACCATAATCCATTTTGGAGGTCCGGTTGTAAACCAAAACAGGTTGTAACCCAAGGTGTGCTTTCGCCAATGGGGCCTCCCCCCCCCCAATGGGTTGTGATCCCAAAAAAGTGTTGTAATCCAAAAAAAGGGACAAGCAGTTCCGGGTTTGACATGGTTGTCAGGGGCATCGCAATAGGGGGCGGGGGGGGGCTCCAGTCAGCGGGGGACAGCGCGGTGCCTGCTCGCTGCTCCGCCTCCGCCTGAGTAGGAAGAAGACAAAGCACGGTATGGATCGGCTTGCTGTGTGCTTTGTGCTTCTTCCTACTCAGGCGGAGCGGTGAGGGGCGTCTCCTCTGACATCCCTCGCCGCTCCGCCTGAGTAGGAAGAAGCACATGTCGCACTACGGAGTGGGTTGCCGGTGGCGGTGCTCCAGCGCCCGGATCCTCAGATCTAGGCACTGGAGCACTGCCCCCGACAACCCACTCTGTAGTGCACCGTGTGCATCGTGTGCCGTGACGCGTGACGCATGTGCGCGACGGACACCCTGCCCCCCAGCGGGGTGCCTTCTGGTTTGTTGCCCCGGGCAGCCAGAAGGCTAGTGACGCCGCTGATGGTTGTAATCCAAAAGGGTTGCAAACCAAGGTACCACTGTGCTTCTCATCAGAGTTACCATTGCCTAGTCCAGGCATCCCCAAACTGGGGCCCTCCAGATGTTTTGGACTACAATTCCCATCTTCCCTGACCACTGGTCCTGCTAGCTAGGGATCATGGGAGTTGTAGGCCAAAACATCTGGAGGGCCACAGTTTGGGGATGCCTGGCCTAGTCACTTGACACCTCCTCTAGTCAAGATAGAGGGAAGCAAAATGGGATTTGATGGGCTCCTCTCTTATGTCTATAAGGCAAATGGTTAAGCCCTTTTTTAACAAGGAAAAATCAAAATGTGTTTGATTTAGCTAGAATGTTGCTTGGTTTCCCCCGCCCCCCAGTCTTATGCCATAATTGTATTGCGTGTGGATGCTGGCCCCCTTAAGGATTCCCTTGAAGGCCAAAAGGTGGAATATAAGTGATTAAAACAGATGGAGAGATAAAATAAATGAAACTACTGAAATTTCTCCAGCAGAAGGGAGGGTTTCCCACACATACCTATGTGTTGATCTGTGGTTTGGGGAAACTGTTTGAGGGTGTGGGCACCGGATTCATAGAGCTAGCTGTTTTTTCTTAAAAAGGATGTGGGGGGGGGGGTAGGGATACCAAACCTACAAGTGAAGAGTCCCTTGAAAAGTGAATAGGAAAAGACCAAAATCGTGTCTCTCATGCTGGAAACCAGTCCTGAGACTAAAAGCCTGCTAATTTCTTCTCAAAGGCTCGAGTTCTGGGCTGTTTTTTCAATGCTTAGAAAAACAATGTTTATTTTCATTCCATGCGATATGTACATTCTTTGTAAGCATAAAAAGCTGTGCTGTCAGGCATGTATAACTTCTTCAGTTCAGCCGTTTGGTGATTCCTCTCATTCTGAAAAGAAAGGCGAGCGCTTAGTTGACTTAATGAATGTGTAAGGGAGACAGTGAGAGGCCTATTGAAAACATAATTCAGAAACTCATGACAAACAGGGAAGGCTAATGATTTTGTGGTTTGAATGGATGGCACCATTCCTTTCCCCCTGAAGGAATGCAGCTGAATTGCTTGCAGGAATTAGTTCCCTTCTTATATTTCTTCAAAAGGGGCATATGTGCTTCTCTTTTGTCATGCCTCCGTGAATGTCATTCATGGGATGAGGCATAGCTTGTATAGGGGAGGACTAACAGCACAAACATAAATAGTCAGGCGTAAGTCCCACTTGCAATGGGTTGCAGCCCAGATCTGCTGCTAGCAAACTGACTCTGGACCATTGCAAGCATTTATGCAGAAATGGTTGACCCTTAATGAAATAAGGGGATCACCATGCTCCCAATTTTTATTTGCCATTGTTTCCTTTCTGTAACTTCAGAGAGCAGCTACCAGTCAGTGTAGTGAATACTGAATTGGATGGGCCAGTAGTCTGATTCCACATAAGGTAGCTTCCTATACCTTGATTTCACATCGATTGGGGTTTTTTTTTTTTTTGGAGGCTTGCCAGGTTTCCAGTCAGAAGGTTGTCATATGATCTAAATTGGGCCCCCCCTAACAAGTGGACACGTGTTGCAGTGTGACCTGGCAACCAGACCCTGTGTTGTGGGTGGGAACGTTTGGATGGCCACAACACCCTATTGGAGGTCCCTCAATGCTGGGTGCAATTAGACCAATGGGATGCCAGCAAATTTGTATCAAGGGACCTCTATTTAAGCCCATGCATGTGTCCCTGAGCTTCCTCTTTGGGGCCTGTGCATCGGAACATCTGCCCACCTCTCCCTTTATTTAGGGCTTGCACGCGTGACCTTGCTATGTCGTCGTGTGTCGTCTGTCGTTGGGACAGGGGCGCGGCAGGAATTTCCCCCACTTGGCTAATTGGCTGTTGCCATTTGGGTTTTGCCTGCCGCGTAGTAAATAGTCACAACTTGTACGGTTGTGGATAGGCTCTGGTTCAGGTGATAGGGGTGGCAGAGCGGTCTGGCCATCCCTATGTGATAGGTATTCCGTTAAAAGAATCCTGGGACTCTTGGTTGGTCAACCCTGAGAGGGGTTGTGCCCGGAGCCAGAGTCCAGGGGGGCATCTGGCTGGTGGACTGGCTTGACCCTGCTTTCCACTGTGCTGGGTGTTCACCCTTGGCTGACCTATGCTGGTGCCCTGGGTCAGCACTACCTGCAACGGTGCAGGGAGCTAGTCGAACCAGAGCCTATGCAACCACTCACTTTGATTGTAATCAATAAAGTCGTAGCCTAAATTCTGCCAAAACCAAACCAAAAAATTGAGTCTTGTCTGAATTTATTTGGGGGTGGTTAAAGGGGCTACACACGTAAATGGAGCATCAGCGTGATAGATCTTCACTTTTCTCCCTCCCCCCATTTTGAGAAGTAAGGACTTTAATATCATGAAGCCTATGCACGTTGCAATGTATGCACATATTTGCCATTTATCTTTTATCTATAGCTGTGAGATGCAGGCAGGACCATGATCAGGCTGCCTCAATGTGTATTCACTTTACCAATTTTCTTGTAGTGGTCAGTAGGCTTTCTCAGTTCGCACGAGGGTTGTTTGGTGAAGATGGCCCTGAAGACCTGAAGCTACCACAGCATCTCTGTTCTTCAGACTACAGGTTTGGGTTTTGGCAATGCAGGAATCAGCTTGTCAGGCTAATTCTAATTCTATAATTAAGGATTTGCTGCCTGTGTGGTCCAGCAGTACAAACACAAGGCAGGGTTGGTTTCGCTGATGCATTTAAACTGTGCTCTTTGAAATATCCGATTTCATCAGAAATATGGCATTATAGTTAGGATACACAATGAACGGAATATAAGCTACTAAGAATTGGATTACTGCTTATTTCCTTAACATTGTAAAAGCTTTTTGGGGCAGCCTTCCTTCTTGTGTGTGATCATTAGACATATTCAACAATATAGTCTCACCCCCCCTTTTTTTTCTTTTTCTTTTTACGACGTATATTATTATGAGATTGCCTAAATTCCTCTAGTAGCACTAGGCTATAATTCCTTATATTTCTATTTCTATTTCTATTTGGTCCTTTTCAGGTCTCAGTCTCGGGGAACACATCCTCCATGGGGTTGCACAAATTTGTCTATTTCCAACCTCTCATTTTCTTATCCCTCCCCCCATCTTAAATTCAGTTCTCAACATTTCTTCAGAAATTTGTGGGTTTTCCTTTAAAATCCTCATGGAAAACTGTGAACATTTCAGTATGAATTTCTCCTAATAAACACCTTTTAATACACAGTTTTGACTAATGTACACTTTTTAATGTACACATTTAGCTGAGGATTCATCACTTTTGTAATATAAACATGAACGAGATATTTTGTGCTAGAGGTTGTGATGATGGCTTCTGTTACCATTAAAGTTGAACAAGAAAAAAGTGGAACTCAAATGAAAGGTGAATACACACACACAAGCCATAAATGATCATAACAGGAACAAAAAGCCTATTCATGCAAAAGTTTCCACACACAAGCTTCAAGAATAAATCATTCTCTGGGAGACAGCATAAAAAGAATCAATTCTTTCCTGGACCTCAAAAGTAAAGGCTTCTGCAATATTTTAGTAAACTGAGAGTTGATGGTGACATAGGGTATAGCAATGGATTAACTGATCATTCTTTATTTCTGAATGATTTACTGTTTTCTACTCTTTCTTGATCTACAGCTTGGACTGAGGACAAATAGCATGGTGGTCCATCTTTTTAGAAATATTTATCATAATACTAGTATCATCTGGATTGTATACACCATGGGTAGGCAAACTAAGGCTCGGGGCTGGATCTGGCCGAAAAGCCTTATCAATCCGGCCCGTGGACGATCCAGGAATCAGACAAACCAAACCTCAGCCACATTTAAAGATAAGACCTTTACTCTCACACACCAAAAACTTAGAATTCAACCCACCACTAACAATCACTGAAAAATCTTGCACATCCAACACTGCAATTCCACTCGTGCAACATAACTTCTCCCAATTTCCCCCTTAAAGGTAAAGGGACTTCTGACCATTAGGTCCAGTCATGACTGACTCTGGGGTTGCGGTGCTCATCTCGCTTTATTGGCCAAGGGAGCCAGCATATAGCTTCCAGGTCATGTGGCCAGCATGACTAAGCCACATGCCGTTTAGCCGGAGTGGTACCTATTTATCTACTTGCACTTTGACGTGCTTTCGAACTGCTAGGTTGGCAGGAGCAGGGACTGAGCAATGGGAGCTCACCCCGTTGTGGGGATTCGAACCGCCGACCTCCTGATTGGCAAGCCCTAGGCTCAGTGGTTTAACCCACAGTGCCACCCGCATCCCTGTACTTTTCCCCTTGTTTAGTCGTTTAGTTGTGCCCGACTCTTCATCTTTCCCCTTGTTGTTGTTGTTGTTTAGTCGTTTAGTAGTGTCCGACTCCTTGTGACCCCATGGACCATAGCACGCCAGGCACTCCTGTCTTCCACTGCCTCCCGCAGTTTGGTCAAACTCATGTTCGTAGCTTCGAGAACACTGGCCAACCATCTCATCCTCTGTCGTCCCCTTCTCCTAGTGCCCTCAATCTTTCCCAACATCAGGGTCTTTTCCAGGGAGTCTTCTCATGAGGTGGCCAAAGTATTGGAGCCTCAGCTTCACGATCTGTCCTTCCAGTGAGCACTCAGGGCTGATTTCCTTCAGAATGGATAGGTTTGATCTTCTTGCAGTCCTTAGACACCCTATTTCCCCTTAGACACCCTCAAAATCTGATCAAGAGAATTTGGGGAGCTTCTGTAGCATCTTTTAGAGGAAGGATGTCGAGAGGAGTGGAAGGGAAAGCCCCAATGAGTGAGCAGAACATCGCTCACACTGTGTTCGATAGAACCCACACACTCCTATGCAGAATGAATGATCCCACAAAAGTGGGGCCAGGGATATTACTTCTGCAGTTCATTGCCACAGGATGTGGTGATGGCGACTGGGGTTAAAAAAGGGGTAGCCAAATTCATGGATAATCGCTAGATGGAACTCCAGTTTTTAGATGCAGCACACTTCTGAATTTGAAAGCTTGCACACTCCTTTATGATTATGATAAAAAATATTGTTTTATTATCCCGTTAGAGTTTTTATGGTTTTTCCACAATGTGGCTTTCCTAGCATAATTGGGAAAGCTGAATGGAAATAGGCTGGCACAGTAGTTGGGGCTTTAAGAATCCTTTTACATTGTGGCAGGTTCCATCACATCCAATAAAATGTCCTACAAGAAAAGAAAGGAAACAGCACTGAAGCCCTAACACAGAAGATCTGTCCAATGCACACACACACACACACCAATCCCCAGAAGGAGACATATACAATTGCTTGCATTGCAAAAGTAATATACAAAGCCAAAAGTCATTCGTGGAAAATACGGTAACATCTGTAGCTAAATACATGTTGCCAACGACTTCAAAGCATGGAGTACAAAGTAAGAGGAAGTGGAGGCAGCTGTGCTAAAGGTTTTGTTTTTAAAGTAATGGTGGGTAAAAATGGGTGGGAGAAAAGTTTCCTCCCTTCACCATAATGCAAAAATTGTAGGCTGCTCAGCCTAGAGACTGACACTGGGATGATTCGATTTTGACAAGCGGTAATACTTCTTCGTGTACCTAACTCATTGAATTCACTGTTGCAAGATGTACCAATGGGTGCTACCCGAGATGCTTGTAGAAAAGGATTGGCCAAAATCATGAAGGAAAAGTCTATTAACGATGATTAATAATGAAAGCTAGATAGCACCTCTATGTATATCCACCTCTGATGATCAGATTCCCACCTGGGGCCATCAGGCTGAGAGGGCTGCCATCATCCCAGTGTCCTGCTGCTGGGCCTGGGGGATGAAGCTCCATCATGATGCTGATGCTCATCTCTCATTGACTGTCCCAAGCAACTGGTCATGAGAGGCAGAATGGCTGGCCATTGTAGAGAACAGGAGGTTGGATGGATTCCTCAAATGAATTCTCGTGCTTGTACATAAATGGCTGCAAAACCCAAAAAAGTACAAAATGTCAAAGTTCATTCCAGCCAGGAATAGAGAATAACACCCCCTCCCCCCCAAAAAAAATAAGGTGGTGGCATTTGGGGATGGGATGGACCAGTTCTCCTGTTGAGAAAGGGTGAGGAGCTTCTTACCTTAGTAGCGACAGTACTTTTTCTTTTCTCTTAAGTGCTGCTGCCGGAGAAGGCAGGGCTGGGACTTTCTCTGTGTTTTCTTCCCCACCAACCCCCCTTTGGAGTTTCCATGCAAGCTACAGGGGCTTCTGCTCTGGCCTCTGCCACCTTGCCCCATTTCACACACCCCCCCCCCCAATGCATTCACAAGAAATACAGTCCCGTAGATTCAGGCCAGCTGTGATTGGAGAGCGGGGCATAAAATCTCCCCTCCTGTGTGCTGTGAGTTCTGGATGAGAAGTTTAGTCCCACAGTCACATCTCATTTTGCCGATGCCTTCAGTGAAGTGTCACTTCAGATAAGATAAAGGGTGTGGGGGGGTGCAAACAAATCACTGAGTTCAGATAAGGTGGGAAGAAAGCTCATCTTTCTCTAATTAGCAACGTAAAGGCAGCCTTTTGAGCAGCTCTTCAAATGAGATTAAGACACAGCATCTGCTGTTGATCAGCACAAGAGCTCTCTCCCCATCTCCTTTCCCCTGGCATATAGTGGCTCTCAGATGTTAAGAGCTTAAGCTCGACAGGGCTACATGGACAGATAATACTTTGTGTATCTTACAGAGTTCATTTTGTGTCATTCTCCCATTCTCAGAAATTATTAACATGCATTTTCAGATGGGCATTTGAAAGTGATGCTTACCGGTAATCTACAACAGTCCTCTTCTAAAGCGTTAAGGGAACAAGAGAGATATTAGATTTAAGGAGAACGATCTGGGGTCTGTATGCAAAAGGTTTGAAGCGTTTGATGTCTATAGTTTTAGACAGTTCCTGACTGGTGACTGTGGATGACACTTCCACAGACACTATACCAAGCTAGCTACTTACAGTAGGAGGGTTGTTTTTTTGCTTGGTGCCACCACCAAGCAAAAAGCAACAACTCTCCTACTGTAAGTAGGAGCTTGTTTTTTGTTTTAAGTGATTCTTTAATTCTTGTAACCCTTGGCCAATTTCAAAAAGCTCAAGGAGCTATTGGGTGAGATCCTATAGTCAGAAATATGCAAAGAGAAGGGAGTCCAAGATGGATGGGAGTTTCTTAAGGGTGAAATATTGAAGGGTCAAATGCAGACAATTCCAAGAACAAAAAGTGGGAGGCACCTAAGAAAACTGATTTAGCTGCATAAGGAGCTTACAGATTATCCGAGAGTTAAGAAGGACATCTATAAGAAATGTAAGAAAGGGGAAATCACAAAGGAGGAGTATACACGAGTAGCCAACAGTTGCAGGGGGAGGGTCAGGCGGGCTCAAACTTAGAATGAGCTCAGGTTTGCAAGAGGGGTTAAAAATAATTTTTAAAGGTTTCTTTGGCTATGTTCAAAGCAAGAGTAAGTAAGTGGTAGGTCCTCTGCATGGAGAAGATGGAGAAATGCTATTGGGTGACTGGGAGAAGGCAGAAACTCTAGAGAGAAATTTCTAGTTTCATCCCCCATACAGTACAGAGGAACAGCTCATGAGAGAGAGTGACTAGAACAGCTGTCTTCAAGCTTTGCAGAGCCAGAACCCAATAGTAACCCAAACATGCATTGGGGCCCCCCATTTATTAATCCTTTACCATACATTTGCATGGTGGTAGTGCTCCTGTTGCGACCCACATTGAATGGACCATTGTGGGTCCCCAGCCCAACCCACCAGTTAAAGACTAGTGGACCTGTAGTGTCATTCTTTTTGGCACTGCAAGAAACTCAATTCCTTTGAGCCCATGAGGCTTCAGCAGCCAGCTGCAGTTTTGCTGAGTTCTTAAGTGTTAAAAGCAGGATAACCATGGATCTGCCTGGAAAAACGTTTCTTAAAGCTACCGAACATGGCTAGCATGATGGGGAACAATAAAGTTCAGCGATGGGAGAGCAGACATTTGGAGGAATTTTGCAAGTCTGGTTTCCACTGGGGTATTGGAACCGTGCTGGGGCCGAAGTGATGAATGTAATGAACGCAATCCAAGAATTTAACAAACATTGTCCCCATGACATCACTGGAGAGTTGCTTCCTGTTGAAAGCTCACCCTGGGGGTGGGGAGGCAGAGACAGAGCTGGACTCCAGAGCTTATTGTCACCTGCATGGTGCTCTTGATTTGTTTAAGTCATCAGAAGTCCCCTGTTGAATGAAGCAGTGTGTGTGTGTGTGTGTGTGTGTGTGTGTGTGTGTGTGTGAAAACAGAGGGGGAATGAATGTGTGATCTGACATGTGTGTGCCACAAGCCATTGCTGCAGTTTCCCCAGTGTGGAGTGTGGGGTATTTTGCCCTCAACTCTTCTTTGCTTTAAGCGAATGTCTCCAGGAGGATTAGTCTTTGAGTGTGTTTTGCAAGAGTATAAATGGAAGGCATTCGAGACATACTGGCAGGGAAGATATATTTTGACAAACTGCTTGATCTTTGACCCCCTTCCCTGGTACACAATCTTTACTTTTGCTATCTCCAGTACCTGTCTCCAAAATGAAACCACTGATAGGAAATGTTATTTCCACTCTGCATTGATTTTTTTTTAAAGCCATTGAAAAGTTAAACTGCCTGTGTGCAAATATGGGGCTCCCAAAATAACTATTCACAAAGTTTCCAATGCACATAAAAACAATTATTTTGGTGAGTTCCCCTCTTTATTAGTCTCTGTAGAGAAAACAAACTTGCTGATGAGGTATTGTTATATGTAAAACATATGCCTTACATTGCAGAGGAGAACTGAAGGTCCATCTGTTCTTAATGCGATTTGTAGCTTTTTCGTAGGAGAGGAGATTCTTGATTTGGATGGGTGCATTTGAATGGGTCCAAGCACATCCACTGAAACTTATGTGCCAAAAGGGAGTCTCAGGCACAAGGGAGGTCCTCACAGCAGAAAAGGAAGTAAAACTGATCATAGTAAAATTTTGCTAAATGCTGACAATCTTTTTTTGTGTGTGTACAATCCATGTTGTTTTCCCAGTGAAAAAAATGAAAAACCAAGGGTGGTATAAAGCTAGTAAGCTACTGGAGAATATGAATGGCAGCTGTTGCAGCAATTTAAATTTGTTGTTGTTGTTTAGTCGCTTAGTCGTGTCCGACTCTTCGTGACCCCATGGACCAGAGCACGCCAGGCACTCCTGTCTTCCACTGCCTCCCGCAGTTTGGTCAGACTCATGTTCGTAGCTTCGAGAACACTGTCCAACCATCTCGTCCTCTGTCGTCCCCTTCTCCTAGTGCCCTCCATCTTTCCCAGCATCAGGGTCTTTTCCAGGGAGTCTTCTCTTCTCATGAGGTGGCCAAAGTATTGGAGCCTCAGCTTCACGATCTGTCCTTCCAGTGAGCACTCAGGGCTGATTTCCTTCAGAATGGATAGATTTGATCTTCTTGCAGTCCATGGGACTCTCAAGAGTTTCCTCCAGCACCATAATTCAAAAGCATCAATTCTTCGGCGATCAGCCTTCTTTATGGTCCAGCTCTCACTTTCATACATCACTACTGGGAAAACCATAGCTTTAACTATACAGACCTTAAGGCTTTCCAAAAGGATGAAACGAAGGGATTTGCAGCTTTGGGTTCATGAGGACACACTGACACCCACTTGCCATATTTAATCATACATTATATCTGTTCTGCATGGGCAGATGTAGGGCAATACATGCAAACCAGAATGCCTGAACAGAATCATGCAGATTTCTTTTCTTTATTCACAGATTAAATCAGAAAGGGAAGAGACAGGATAAACATCTCCAAAAGAGGCATAGGCTACAAACAAAGTGATTGGTGATGTTATTTAAGTGTCTCGGTGATAAGAGATGATGAGCAGTTTCTTCCTACCTTGAAGACTTCCATGGAAGAGAAATAACCACAATAGCTCCTGAGAAGCTGAAGTTTGTTTCCCTGGCCAGGAGTCTATTAAGGGAAGGAGATTACTTTTGATCCTATGGATCCAAGGCCTTCCCTGATGTCCGTCCGTGACACGTCCCTTCCCAGCCCCTACTGCCTTAGGAGCATGAACTGCACATCAGCGATGGTAGCTGAATTTTCTGCTTTCATAAGAAGGAGACCTCAGCAAGTGGATGTCCTCCTCCACTTGTGGAGACGAAGGTTTGCAGGATCCCATGGCTCCTTAGTTGTCCTTCCTCAGAGCACAGAAGCACTCCTTAAACTGCTTAGTCTTAGAAGAAGGAAATACTGTTGATTCCATAGGAGTTCTTTCCAAATCAGATTAGGCTTTGGGCCTTAGCACTAAGTGTTAATAATTAAGCTTCCCGTTGACTTTCTTTCTCACCCTCTTCTCTGGCTCCTCTTTTCTTTCCCTCTGTAAGGAAGGGAAACATCCCTCAGCTGCTGTTCAGACCACAGCCCTTCACTTGGCTGATTCTCAATAATGTGTCTTTCCTTTTGACTTAATCCAACAGTGATAGCTGTGCGTGAGAGACACCAGGACAATTTGAGTTATTCCATGCAATTGTTGCCCATGTGTGAAATTAGCAGAAGAACCCTGAAACTTTTGTTCATGTGGCACAAAAACACACACATACACAATTCTCACATTGATGTCCAAATACCAAATTTCTGAAGAGACCACAAAGGGATCAGCTTGCTTCCTTTCTGTTTTTTTGCTTCTGACAGCACCAGGCATTGCCAAGACAGAGGAGGCTGATGAGAGGCAGAAGACTAAGCAAATTAAAACAGACCAATTCCTAAGACAACTGTCCATGGAATATTTTTCAACCACCCCAATGAAATCCACAACAGTTTCAGTGGGACGGGTGTGTGTGTCTATGTTTATATCGTAATTTATGTTCCCAATAATACCATTTATATGAATAGTATGTTTCTTATAAACTGGATAATAAACCATGACCACTGTAAGCCAGTAAAAAAAAAAGGATGCATTTTTAATCAAATGTGACTCAGGAGCTACGTTCCAGAATGCCATCTTTGCATCCTTTTCACTGCTAGAAAGAAACTGTGTAAACATAAAAGTGCACAGTTATGTTTCATGTTTTGAATGCAAGCAGCATCTTTGCTGTGGGCTCTCACCAAAGGGGGGGGGGAGGGAGTAGAAAGGAATTGTCATTTGGGAAAGGATGCCTTTTGCAGCAACCTACTACGCTGTGGTTTAAACCACTGAGCCTAGGGCTTGCTGATCAGAAGGTCAGCGGTTCGAATCCCTGTGACGGGGTGAGCTCCCGTTGCTTGGTCCCAGCTCCTGCCAACCTAGCAGTTCGAAAGCACGTCAAAAATGCAAGTAGATAAATAGGAACCGCTACAGCGGGAAGGTAAACGGCGTTTCCATGTGCTGCTCTGGTTCGCCAGAAGTGGCTTTGTCATGCTGGCCACATGACCTGGAAGCTATACGCCGGCTCCCTCGGCCAATAATGTGAGATGAGCGCGCAACCCCAGAGTCGGTCATGACTGGACCTAATGGTCAGGGGTCCCTTTACCTTTAATACAAGTAAAAACACTTTCGAAACTTCCTAGATGGGAGATTACATGCAAAGTTATGAGAATGATTATTATTAGCATTTTTCAGTTACCACCTAGTTTGGAGTGGTACAGAAATGGAATGTATCATTAGAATATTTATGAACTCTGGAAAAACAGCAAAATAAAATGTTATTATTGGAGCAGACTGTGCTAAGGGGAACCAGATTTTTATTTCCATTAGTTTCTCTATTCATGATGTAAAACGTAATTAATCTCATGGTTTTAGGACATATAAACAAATACTGGTGTATATTTTCAATTAGTTTGAAAAGAAAGGAATAGTAATTAAAATAAGGTGAATCTCTGAATTTTAATCCCTTCTGTTGAAGTTCCAGTTTATTACCTAGGACTCAGCTAAAAGGGACCCCTGACCATCAGGTCCAGTCGTGTCCGACTCTGGGGTTGCGGCACTCATCTCGCTCTATAGGCCGAGGGAGCCGGTGTTTGCTTCTGGCAAACCAGAGCAGTGCACGGAAACACCGTTAACCTTCCCGCCGGAGCACTTTGATGTGGTTTCGAACTGCTAGGTGGGCAGGAGCTGGGACCAAGCAACAGGAGCTCACCCCGTTGCAGGGATTCGAACCGCCGACGTTCTGATCAGCAAGCCCTAGACTCTGTGGTTTAACCCACAGCGCCAGCTACACAACTGCAAATAAAACATTTTAAATGTGTTGCAAAGTGCAATATACAAATGTGACGCTAGATGGTGAAACTGAGCTATGCAAAATTCAATGTATTCTTCAAAATGTTTTTTTAAAGCGTGTGTGTGTGTGTGTGTGTAGATTCCACACTAGTTTCATTCTCACTAACCTGTTGCTGATAATCATTTGCAGAGTGTCCAAGTATTTTGTCTTGGGATGAAACACCACAGGGACCACTACGCTGAATCCTCCTGAGAATATGAGGTGAACAATAGAAATTCTCTATATAATAGTATTAAACATGACTCCCATCTTCCTCCCAACCATTTGCTAAGCTGCTACTCAAATGTTCCAACGGTTGAACGGGTGGAATCAGTCATGTCAAGCTGGAAAATAATATTTCAGTGGGGGAAGTGGGGGGTGTCAGTTTGAGTTGGGAGAAAAATGTATTATAAAGGAACTGAAGGCATATGAATGTTAAGAAAGAGCTGGATTTTCAGATGTTCGTTCAATATAAATAGGCAACTATTGGTCTCTGGCATCTCTCCCTTTTTCAAAAAGACATTTTCCAAGCTACTGTTGCCTTTTGGATGTTAACCATGGGTTGTAGCCAACAAATGTCTACTCAGAGTAGACCCATGGAAAGTAATAACCCCAATTTAGTCATGCCCATTAATTTTAATGGGTCTGCTCTATGACTAAGCTCAGGGGCACCATCGGGGGGGGGGGGTGTGAGGGGCTAAGAGCCTCCTACCCGAAATTTTCAAGGAGGGGGCTGGGACCCCTTGATATCCCATGGGCTGTGGTGGACCTCTCGGCCTTCTCCTGCTACATAACATCACACACGTCACACACACATGCCAGGCATCCCCAAAGTTGGCCGGAACCCAGTGCCTGTGTTGGCTACCACCCAATATCATATCAGATTCTTTAGATTATGGATAGGGAAATCCAACATGGTGAATGTGCATTGGAGAATGCCTATTTCATCTGAAATTCTAGCTAAACCTGATCTACCCTATCAACGCATTTGGGTGACACAGACCTAGATTAAGAACTAGAAATCATATGTTCCACCTGGCCTTTGGGTTAGACTCAGTTTGACCCCTGTGTTTTCCTCCCTCATGGCTTGGATTTATGGACTACTTGAAATGAGGCTGCAGTTTAAATTTTAATACTGTATTTTAATTTGTATTTTAATTAATTGTTTTTATGTTTTATTGTAATTCTGTTGGTGTCAGCCGCCCTGAGCCCGGTTTTTGACTGGGGAGAGCGGGGTATAAATAAAAATTTGTTGTTATTATTATTATTAATAATATTAATATTAGACATGTATCCATAACTAGAAAAAAGGAGACGCCCTTGCAGCACAATTTACAATGACAGCTCTTGTGTGTACTAGTGAGACATTGAAGAATGTGCACTGAAAGCAATGGAAAATCTACAGTGACTGCACATTTGGATTTTCATTCAATTTACTCCCAGTTCCTTAAAATAAAAAAAAGCAAAGATATCAGAAACACTTTGGGGAATTTCCATGCCTCTCTATGACCATTAAGCACAGAAAGCGGAAGACTCTGTGCATTAATAAAAAGGAAATTTACATTCATCCCTTTTTTGTAGACCTATTGCAGAGATCCAAGCTTCCTCCTGTACGTATACAGGAAGTCAGATACACAAAAATCCCCCATTACCTGTGTCACGGTATGTCTTGTTTAAAACCATGTATTTATTAACTCTGATAAAAAAAACTAAGATCATGGCCACTGGTCCCATCACCTCCTGGCAAATAGAAGGGGAAGAAATGGAGGCAGTGAGAGATTTTACTTTCTTGGGCTCCTTGATCACTGCAGATGGTGTCAGCAGTCATGAAATTAAAAGACGCCTGCTTCTTGGGAGAAAAGCAATGACAAACCTAGACAGCATCTTAAAAAGCAGAGACATCACCTTGCCGACAAAGGTCCATATAGTTAAAGCTATGGTTTTCCCAGTAGTGATGTATGGCAGTGAGAGCTGGACCAAAAACAAGGCTGATCGCCGAAGAATTGATGCTTTTGAATTATGGTGCTGGAGGAGACTCTTGAGAGTCCCATGGACTGCAAGAAGATCAAACCTATCCAATCTGAAGGAAATTAGCCCTGAGTGCTCACTGGAAGGACAGATCCTGAAGCTGAGGCTCCAATACTTTGACCACCTAATGAGAAGAGAAGACTCCCTGGAAAAGACCCTGATGTTGGGAAAGATGGAGGGCACTAGGAGAAGGGGACGCCAGAGGACGAGATGGTTGGACAGTGTTCTTGAAGCTACGAACATGAGTTTCACCAAACTGTGGGAGGCAGTAGAAGACAGGAGTGCCCGGCGTGCTCTGGTCCATGGGGTCACGAAGAGTCGGACACGACTCAACGACTAAACAACAACATTTATTAACTCACTAACAAAATCTCTCACGTGTTGGCTAATATGTTGAATATTGTAGCTGGGCAGGCACTCTGAAATGCATTGCAACGGATAACCGTTGTCTGTTTCATAATAAAAGGCAATCTACATCCAGAAAAAAGGAAGTCAATCATGTTGAAGATCCTCTTCCTGGCCAACACACTATTGGAAGATAATATTGTTGTCATATCAGTCAGGAAATTAGAAAGTTATGGAGTGATTAAAATGTTCTAAAAGAGAGCTGCTTTTCACTCCTGAAATATGCTCTGTAGTAGCTGTCCATTTTTCATGGACTGTTCCCCCCCCCCCAAAAAAAATCCCAGAACAAACTGATACTTTTTCCAGGTAAGCTCCATTTTCATCAAGTGAACTTATCTGTGAGACAAAAATTGTGATTCACGTGAATGCCAAAAAATGAGCTTTAGGAAACCAAACCGGTTCTCCTGTTTTCAGCAGGTCCCTTCCTATCCGGCCACAGTTTCATTTTGCAATAGCATTCGGAAGACCGCGTGGGCTTGGACTGGCTCCATGCAGCAACAATTACCGTTCTGTGCGAGTGAAAATTATCCGGGACTTCAGATCCCTGCAAGATTTCCCATTATATCCCAACCAGCCCTTTTTTGTGGCTAACACTTCGTTACGAGAAGCCTGCTTCTTTTCCACCTTTTGCCTCATAATTCAACCTCTTCACCTAGCGCCTTGAAATTTTATGGGCAGGCTTAGGATAAATGATTCACATCAGCCTCCTGTTTAGGTGTTGTTCTCCGGACACAAAAAAAGCAGCCCAACAAATTTTGCTTCAACCTGAAACTGAAGCATTTCCTGCTACTCTGAACTAGCCATGTCCGGTTCCAAAACCAACCTCTCCTCACATTTCCTCTCCTTCAGCGAAGGAGGCTGAGGCTTCCCAGGTGGTCACAGCTAAATAGAAGTGTGAAAGGCCAAAGCTCAGACTGTGAAGTAGACTGCAGACCTTTTGTGGGTAATAACAACTGCAGCACACAATTGCAGCATTATGAGGTTTGTTGAGACTGACATCTGCATCAGTGGGGAAGAGGAAGAGGAGAATTCATTTCGCTGCTCTCTTTTTCTGAGGGATTGCTGCCTGCTTTTGATATTCCTCGCACAGCAAGGTATCATGGGCCGAGTGCAGAATTATTCCAATCCCCCCACCTCTCGGGTGTGAAGGAGAGAGGACAAAAGTTAAGCGCACCTAATGCCTCTCTTCCACCAAATGCAATTCTTCATTTGCAGTAGAGTCCATTTTAGTTCCACTTGCAATAATATTGGTATTAATAATACTGAAAAACAATAGAAACAAAGACTCTGCTGTAATTTTGGAGAATTAAAGTATTAAAAAGGGGGTGGGGAGGGGATCTGTACTTTAAATTTGAGGAATAACAACCAGCAGCTGTAACCAATTTTTAAAACTGATAGATTGCAACCATAACAGTGCAGCAGATCAGCATGAAGTTGAGAAGACAGAGGGTGATGAAGATTTAGGGCATTGTGACCATTTCTGCTGCCTAGGGGGCGTTGCAGGGGAGTGGCAATTATGAGGTAGTGAATTGAGTAGAATGCAAGTTGAGATGCAGTGGTGGGTGGTTGTGCCAAATGTTGGGCTTGCACGGGGCACCTCTACCATTTGAAAGACCAAAGCCTGTCCCTGATCGATGGATAGAAGAGACCAGGATGGAGAGCAAGAGAGGGTGAGATGAAAAACATTTAGCCACCGCAGGTGAAAAAAAGTATGTACTGTAAAGTTTATTATTAATTTATTTTATGAGTTTATGAATTGTATTTCTCACATGTCTCAAGACAATACGGAAACAGTTAAAATAGTTTTAAAAACAGTACAAAAGGCAGAGGCCTTTTCATCATTTAGCTTCTTGAAATGAAAATGTATTCGATTCTTCCTGGCAAGTATGGACAGTGAGTGTCTGTCTTAGCTCAACAGAGATGCTGTTCCACAAAACAGGGGCCGCTACACTGAAGACCCTGCTTTGAGCTAGTGTGGAGCAGGCTTCTGATATATTGGGTCCTCCCTAACAAGAGGGCATGTGTTGCAGTGTGACCTGGCAACCAAACCCTGTGTTGTGGGTGGGAAAATTTGGATGGCCACAACACCCTATTGGAGGTCCCTCGATGCTGGGTGCAATTAGGCCAATGGGATGCCAGCTAAACTCTATCAAGGGACCTCTATTTAAGCCCATGCACATGTCCCTGAGCTTCCTCTTTTGGGCCAGTGGATCGGAACACCTGCCCACCTCTCCCTATATTTAGGGCTTGCACGCATGACCTTGCTATACCGTCGTGTGTCATCTGTTGTTGGGACAGGGGCACAGCAGGTATTTTCCCCACTTGGCTGATTGGCTGGTACCATTTGGGTTTCGCCTGCTGCGTAGCAAATTGTCACAAATTGTAAGGTTGCGGATAGGCTCTGGTTCAGGTGATAGAGATGGGGGAACACTTGCCATCCCTATGTGATGGGTATTCCTTTATTTTTTTAAAAATTATATTTTATTGATTTTATACAAAACAAAAACAAAAAACGAAAAATACTACATTACATATTTACCACTGGCTTCCACCCACCCTCCCTGGGCCCTCTTCTCCCACCAGAGGGACCCCCGAAAGGCAGGCAGCCGGCAGTGTTTCTTTTT
The DNA here is from genome assembly GCF_965207765.1 of Zootoca vivipara. NCBI lineage: Eukaryota > Metazoa > Chordata > Lepidosauria > Squamata > Lacertidae > Zootoca > Zootoca vivipara. The sequence goes on along the minus strand of NC_142588.1, from coordinate 6,237,166 downwards.
ATGGCTGGATTTCTCCCCCACCCCTCCCTCCCCCCCCAGAGTCCCCCCCCTGCCACCGGGAGACTCCAAGAGAGGGAACGAAGAGGAGGGCATCCGTCCAGCCAATTTCCAAACAGAAGAAAAACAAACAAAAGAAGGAAGAAAAAAAGGAAAAATGAAATAAAAATGACTTCCCCAACCTCCCCCCTATCCCGATTTCCATTTTCAATTCTTATTTAACAGTATTCTTATTCTTATTCCCATTCTATTTCTACAAGAAAAAATTAACCTTATATTATAAAAAACTATCCCACTTTTTAAATCCTCTTTAATCAAACTAGCTTGATCTTTCTAAATCTTTTTCATAAACAAATCTGCTCATTACTTTTATTTTTGACCTGCCTATTTTTTATCCTCCAAAGCTCCTCTTTATTATTCTTATTTGTACAGAATAAAAGTCATGATTTTCCCCCTCCCCGCCCCGATCACGGCCTTTCCCTTCCAGTCCAGTAAGTTCCGAAGACGTCAGTCCAGTTGTCAGTCCTTTTTATCTGTCCTCAATAATTGATATTCAGTCTTCCTTCAACCCACCCCCTTCCTAACCTGTTTCAAAAACCAACCCCCTCTGTCTCCCCCTCCCCAGTCTTCTTTTCTTCTTTGCTGGCCATTTTTCTCATGGGTGTTCTGTCTCTCCTGTAGCTCTTGCATTATTGACTCCTGTGATCCATCTTTGTTCTTTAAATTTTCCTTTTTCCCGTCGCTCAGTTCATACAGCCACTCATCGTCTTGTGTCTTTTTTTCGGTTGAAACCTTTTCCTGTAATTCTTGTGTTCCTACTTTAACCAAGTCCTCTTTTTGCAAATCTTGCTCCTTTTCCTCTGGTAAGTCCCGTTCTCTGAGCTCCTGTAGATCTTGATTTATTTCCAACAATTGTTGCTGAGTCTTGTACGTTTCTATTCTAAATTCCCATAAGAGTTTTATCACTTTGACCTTGAACGCAGATGTGCAGTCTTTTGTTGCCATTGTTCCAGCTTGCTGAGGATGGCGCGAGGCTTGAGAACCAGGGGGTGTTTACAAAAGATATATATTATTGCAAATCCAAACTGGAAACTGTATATTGTCCGTAGTATCTAACTTCAACTTTAAATTTGTTTCAAACATTCAATCAAAAAGTTTTTAAGTATCAAATCCTTATTGACATCCATCTTCACCGTCAGCTTACCGTCCTCTCCGGGCTGCCGATTTCAGGGCAGGGAGAAGCTCTCCCTTTCCTAAGGTGCAGGGATATCAGCTTTAAAATAAGTCTCTCTCCTTCACCCTGCCACCGGAGGTAATTCTTTAAATTTAGTCTCTGAAGGAGTTCATATAATAAGCTGCTTTTCACTGAGACTGGTCGTCATTTCAATTGCACTGCTTCTTGCATCAATCAGTGGGAGAAGGTGACTTCCGTTGTTTTCCCCTTACTCCCGTTACCGAATTACAGTCCAATATTATATATTCAAACTTTACTCACGGGTTTTTCCAAATCAAAAATTTAGAAGAATCTGCCGCTCACCACCACCGGACTCGAAGCTTCACTTCGCTGAGGTAACGCTGTTCTCCAAAATGGCCCCCGCGACTGCAACCCTTTCTCTCCGGGACTCTTATTAGAGCTCACCAGAGGATCGGGGAATCGCTAAAAAATGGGGCACCGCCGGAGCTTTGTTTCCAGAACTCTCGATCTGGAACTCTTTTGGGGCGCTGCGGCGCTTTCGCAGCCTTCCCCCCCCCCCTCAGCGAAGCCGGGCTGTCTCGGAGCTCGAGACAAGCCCCGCCGGCCAGATCGGGCGACAAACCGGAAGTGCCTGTGATGGGTATTCCTTTAAAGGAATCCAGGGACTCAATGGTTTGGTCAACCCTGCTAGGGGTTGCACCCATGCCTGAGTCCAGGGAGCCATCTGGGGGTGGACATAGCATGTCCCGGCTTTCCGCCTATCCAGGTGTTCACCCTTGGCTGACCTATGCTGGTGCCCTGGATCAGCGCTACCTGCAAGGGTGCAGGGAGCTAATTGAACCAGAGCCTATGCAACTACTCACTTGCTGTAATCAATAAAGTTGTGGCCTAAATTCTTCCAAAAACCAAACCAAAATTTGAGTCTTGTCTGAATTTATTTAAGGGGGAGGTTTAAAGGTCTAAACATTCAACCCGAGGTGTTTGTAACCCGATTTACCACTGTATTAAAATGGTGTACAGAAAACGGGGGGGGGGGACATAGCATAAGGCTACAAAAGCAACAACCTACAATATAATACTACAAAAGCAACGTCAGGCTTGAGCCTCGCTGTATAACATGTGCAGAGTACTTAAATATAGATGCAGTATTTTGTCAAGCGTAAAGACAAAATAAACGATGTGTTGCATTCTCCTCCTAGCCAGCTTGATGCTGTGATTTATTTAAGAGGCAATCTGGAAAACTGCTGCTGAAATGTCCACGGTGTCTTAGCCATCTGCATTGGAAGGCTGTTGCATATGGCCCTGGGGGACTTGATAGGCAGGCAGTGAGGCCCATGCACATGGCCAGGCCTTCTAATCATCCTGGCATGGCTGGTGGACACATGGCCAGAGGGCGTCTTCTCTCTGGATCACGTGTACAAGACCTTTCACAAAAGAAGATAGGCCTAATAAACAACAACCCCTCACTGCTTTTCTCTCTCCGATTTCTGTTTACACCAAGTAAATCTTATCTGTGATGAAATTTCAGCCAGTCCTGTTGGGTATACAACATTACCCAATAACTGGTTTTTCTTTGTGATCACTCTGGGAATAATACCCCCCCCCGGGGCCCTGCTGTCATATCCACTCTTCAAAGATTGAGACTTTCAGGAAACAAGATGATAGCAAGGTAGGTCAGAATCAAGTTGCATTCAATATTTGCTTTCCTACCCAGACTCCCTTGCAAAGTTATGCTGTTTACATATCCTGCACATCTCCGAATGTTTTCTAAATCTTTAATCATGGGCAAGATCAGCTGTCACATTTCTTCTAAAACTGAGGGCAGGAACCCAGCCATTCATGTACTTTCCATTAATGAAGAACATAATCACTGAGATTGGGGAGTCTCAGACAAGATCGGAAACCAATAAAAAAAGGCTATTTTGAACGTAAGTGGACAGCTAAGAATCTATCCCCATCTGTTTGGAATCATCCGTCCTTTCTGGACCTTAAGAAGCCATGAAACTGAGAATACATGTCAGGCATTAAGGGGTCAGCAATCTACCAAGAACAAAACATCGGGATGTCAGCCCCTTCTTGAACGAGCTTGAAGAGCGTAACAGATTTGAAATGTGCTTTTGCCAAACAAAACGATGGCATTCTCAATCATGGCAGGTATCAACAAGAAAGGCAAATGGCTGAGATGCTTTCATAGCCATCAGTCTTCAATTACGCAAGGAAAGAGTCAAACCCTCACCCCAGCCCATGAAAAATCCCAGCCAACGTGTGATTTATTTATTTTTCCGTAACATACTGTCCGTGAAAATCTGCTGATAAAAGATGCAGCTGGGAAAATCAATGGGCATAACTTTAATAGTGAGTTACACCTTTCAGCATTTAAAAATATTAAGGCCTTGGGTGCCTTAGATGGTATGTAAGCTCAATTTTATGCTTTCTGATACTGCCAGTAGACATTAGTTCGGGTGAATTAAGAGGGCTTTTCTTCTTCCCTTGCAGAAGACTGAGAGACAATTATTGCTGAACATCAGTTGAAAGACCAAACAAACCACAGATACATTTCCAGCTAACTGTATATTAGTATATACTAAATATAACAAAAGAGTGGATATTTGCCAGTTCTTGAAGGCAAAGGAACTCACGTGAGTTGCTTTGAGTAGCCCTGGACAAGATAAAGTAACAAATTTAATGAATAATAAATATTATTAATAAATAAACCCATTGGCTATTCTGAACTTACAAATTGCTTCTACATTTACTTAGATGATCTATATTATATTTAGGTAGTGTTTTCCCCCTCCTCAACACCATATCAATAGCATTTTGGTTAGTGTCCCATTGGTCAGATTGAACCCAGCATCAAGGGACCTAGCAATAGGGTGTTGTGGCTATCCAATCGTACCCACCCACAACACAAGGGTTTGGTTGCCAGGTCTCACCGCAACATGTGCCCTCTTTGAGGGAGGACACAATTTACAAACACTTTGGGTTACAGACTCCGCTAACCCAGAAGTAGTACCTCAGGTTAAGAACTTTACCTCAGGATGAGAACAGAAATCGCACACCGGTGGCACGGTGGCAGCGGGAGGCCCCATTAGCTGGTGATACCTCATGTTAAGAACGGTTTCAGGTTAAGAATGGACCTCCAGAACAAATTAAGTTCATAACCAGTGGTACCACTGTATTTCCTAATAGTAAGCAGCTTTAGAAATCTTGCAGCTAAATAACAAAGCAACCACATCTCGGTTCCTATGCTTTGTGCTTGTTTTAGAGGTTACTTGACTTAGATCTCCAAAATGTCACCCCAGATGTCTTGGAAGTTGGTTTCGTTTAATTTATTGACCAATATTTTTTCATGAGCTGCTAAGTTTCAGAAGATATTGGATACAATTTTGCATATCTGGTGTGGTCTGGGATTTCCAGTGTTTGGGGATAAAATGATTGTGTGCGGATGTGGCCTGTTGGAACCATCTTTTTTGCCCTCCCAGTAACCCTGGTTTGACAGATATGTGCCTCCTACTTTCAGAGCTTTGTCTAAGACCAGGTTTCCTAAAACTCGGCCCTCCAGATGTTTTTGGCCTACAACTCCCATGATCCCTAGCTAGCAGGACCAGTGGTCAGAGATGATGGGAATTGTAGTCTCAAAACATCTGGAGGGCTGAGTTTGAGGAAGCCTGTCTAAGACCAATTTAACTGTAGTTTGCATTTCCTTCCAGAAGGGTTTGACCAGGCAAGTCTACAGTGGGTGGACCTATATTGCATTTTCTTCAGTCACCCATTAGTTTAATGCCCAGGTGCCTAAGGAATGCTTGTGTTGAGGAGGCTCAGTGTACCATTTTTTATTATTCAATTCACCCCAGTTCCATGTCTTTAATGCTGCCTAGGGCTTTTGACCATTGTGAAAGTATTAAGCGAGTTTCGAGTTCCTTGTTCCTCTTTTGTCTAACTGCCTCTCAGTCAGGGCTTAACCAGTTACACACCAATGTGTTCAAGTATTTCTAAGCTATCTCTGTGCTGACTGTTAACACTGCAGACTACAGGTGAATCTTTACATTTAAATTTTTAAAGTCCCATTGATTTCATCTGAGAAGGAATGCTGAGGTCTAAATCTCTCCAAATTAAAGTTAATTTGGTCTAGGTTTGACCTGCTGTTTTTCACTTACCATTACAAATGACATCAGGAAAAATATGACATTTGAGAAGCACTAACTGTTCTTATGGCCCATGATATGCCTAAGGCACAAATGTCAAATGGCACATAGAAAGTGATTAAAAACATAATAATACATTACAAAATTTATATTTTCCTGACTTTTTATGGTAGCCCACTGGCTGCTGGCTGATGTAGGTCACCCACCAAACTACAGTCGTACCTCGGTTTACGAACTGCTCGGGTTGCGAACAGTTCGGGTTGTGAACTCCGCAAACCCGGAAGTGTTTTCGGTGCGTGTGTGCGCTTTGCGCATGCGCAAAGCACGAAAATCGCAAAAATGCACTTTGCGCATGCGCAGAAATGGCGCTCGGTTTGCGACCTTTTCGGGTTACAAACTGCGACCCGGAACAGATTGTGTTCGTAACCCGAGGTACTACTGTATTCCTAATGGTATGGTTGACTTTGGAACTTACTAGCAACTTGTATAAATTATTTTTCTTGCATGTGGAGCCTAATCTTAAGCATGTTTTCTCAAACATTGCTTTGGGTCCAATGGGACTTACACCCTAGTAAGTATGGCCAAGTTTGCAACTTTAATCGTCTCCTCCTTTAAATGGTAACAATGTCTTTTTATTTACAGAGCAATTTAGTCATTCAGCATTTTTTCCTCTGAGCTTGTCAGAGTCTGTTAGCGCTGATCCACTTTGACATCATGCCCAGACAGTATCCGACCACAAACCCCAGAATAGAATGCAGCCATTAACAATTTAATAACCTGTTGTGGTACTTAATTTTTTTTTAACACATCAGCATTGTCACACTTGCTAACACTGCGATTTTTACCATCAGTAAATCCAAGGAGAAAATTGGTATTGGATAGAATTAAGCATAAGCCTTCCTTTGTGTGTGTGTGTGTGTTTTTTGAAAAAAAACAAACCCCAAAACAAATGCAGCCTGATCTCATGCATGTTCAGTCAGAAATGTGTCCCACTGTTTTCGGTTGGCTTTATTCATAGGAAAGTAAATGCAAGAGCAGGGTTCCCAAACTAAGGCCCGGGGGCCGGATGCGGCCCAATCGCCTTCTAATTCCGGCCCGCGGATGGCCCAGGAATCAGCATGTTTTTACATGAGTAGCATGTGTCCTTTTATTTAAAATGCATCTCTGGGTTATTTGTGGGGCATATGAATTCTTTCTTCTTTTTTCAAAATATAGTCCAGCCCCCCACAAGGTCTGAGGGACAGTAGACCGGCCCCCTGCTGAAAAAGTTTGCTGACCCCTGCGCAAGAGTGTCCTCTTAAGCATATGCTTAATGCGCCCATTGAAATCAACTCAGCTGTAGGTGGATCATGAGTATGTATGTGTGTATGTATCAAATTTATATACACTTCGCTGCTAGCATGTTACGGATTTAAACAAGTTTTAGCTTCTTCTTAGCTTCTTATTAACTGTTACATGTTGCCTATCAGTGTTGCGCCTGCTTTACAAGTTGCCATTTGTGAAGACCCCCCAAGAAGTCCCCCCTCCCCAAAAGACACAGTTGGCACCAATATTAGTTTAAGGTTATTGGCATAATTTTGGCCACAACTTTATTGATTACAGAATGTGAGTGGTTTGCTTAGGCCAGGCATCCCCAAACTTCGGCCCTCCAGATGTTTTGGACTACAATTCCCATCTTCCCCAACCACTGGTCCTGTTAGCTAGGGATCATGGGAGTTGTAGGCCAAAACATCTGGAGGGCCGCAGTTTGGGGGTGCCTGGCTTAGGCATTGGTTCAACTAGCTACACCTACACCTCCGGCAGAGCAGCACTGACAACTGGACACTGGCAGAAGTCAGTAAGGCTAAACATACTGGGGGAGCGTTGGTCCTACCACAGACGCAACCTTACCCCAAAATGCTCCCAGGTGCTCTGGCGTGGCCCTAACCCAGGCTTCCTCCAGATGTTTTTGGCCTACAACTCCCATAATCTCCCATAATCCCTAGCTAGCAGGACCAGTGGTCAGGAATGATGGGAATTGTAGTCTGAAAACATCTAGAAGGCAGAGGTTGAGGAAGCCTGGAAAGGGATTGGACAAAAGCATGGAGAGCACCTGGATTTAATGGAATTCCCTATCGCACATTGGGAGGGGCAGGTATGACAACCTCCCCTCCACCACACCTTGAACCAATGCCTAACTGCCAAGCCTTACAAAGTTGTGATGTATGTGGCAGGCAAAACCCAAGTGGCACCAGCCAATCAGCCAAATGGGGAAATTCCTACCGGGCCCCTGTCCCAAAAACAGACGACCCACGACGGCATAGCAAGGTCATAGCGAGACCCTAAATATAGGGAGGGTGGGCGAGTGATCTGATGCATGAGGTGCTAACAGGAAGCTCGACGCAACGTGGAGCGGCATAAATAGGTCCCCCGGCTGCTAATTCTCTCAACTCCATTGGGCAGAATTACCCCAGCAAGCGAGGGACCCAATCAGGTTCTTGTGGCTATCCAATCACTCCCACCCACACAAATAGTGAAGTCAGTCTTGGTGATCTCACCACAACACATTGCCCTCCGTGATGAGGACATGATTTCTGGTGATACCTGAATATGTCAATTGATATGTACATCTGCTTTAAACCGAGAGGTGCGTAAGTTTGGCAGGGAAATTCTAAACCATTTGTGCACCTGCCGTTTGGGACTGCTTTGTTCAAAGTAACTTTTGGTACTAAGAGTTTATCAGGAAAAAAATATGGCTAAAATAACCAGAGTATGCAACCACAGCCCCCGCTTCGGTTTGAGTACTTTCAGTTTAAGTACTCCGTGGACCCGTCTGGAACAGATTAGTGGGGTGCCACAGGGTTCTGTCTTGGGCCCAGTCTTATTCAACATCTTTATCAATGACTTGGATGATGGGCTTGAGGGCATCCTGAGCAAGTTTGCAGACGACACAAAATTGGGAGGGGTGGCTAATACCCCAGAGGACAGGATCACACTTCAAAATGACCTTAGCAGATTAGACAACTGGGCCAAAGCAAACAAGATGAATTTTAACAAGGAGAAATGTAAAGTACTACACTTGGGCAAAAAAAAAAAAAAAAAAAAAGTGAAAGGCACAAATACAGGATGGGAGACACCTGGCTTGAGAGCAGTACATGTGAAAAGGATCTAGGAGTCCTGGTAGACCACAAACTTGACATGAGTCAACAGTGTGATGCAGCAGCTAAAAAAGCCAATGCAATTCTGGGCTGCATCAATAGGAGTATAGCGTCTAGATCAAGGGAAATAATAGTACCACTGTATTCTGCTCTGGTCAGACCTCACCTGGAGTACTGTGTCCAGTTCTGGGCACCACAGTTCAAGAAGGATACTGACAAGCTGGAACATGTCCAGAGGAGGGCAACCAAAATGGTCAAAGGCCTGGAAACAATGCCTTATGAGGAACGGCTTAGGGAGCTGGGTATGTTTAGCCTGGAGAAGAGAAGGTTAAGGGGTGATATGATAGCCATGTTCAAATATACAAAAGGATGTCATATAGAGGAGGGTGAAAGGTTGTTTTCTGCTGCTCCAGAGAAGCGGACACGGAGCAATGGATTCAAACTACAAGAAAGAAGATTCCACCTAAACATTAGGAAGAACTTCCTGACAGTAAGAGCTGTTCGGCAGTGGAATTTGCTGCCAAGGAGTGTGGTGGAGTCTCCTTCTTTGGAGGTCTTTAAGCAGGGGCTTGACAGCCATATGTCAAGAATGCTTTGATGGTGTTTCCTGCTTGGCAGGGGATTGGACTGGATGGCCCTTGTGGTCTCTTCCAACTCTCTGATTCTATGATTCTAATCCACTTTCCATTACTTTCAGTGGGAAAGTTCGCTTCAGGTTAAGTACGCTTCAGGTTAAGTACAGACTTCCAGAACCAATTACTGTACACTCATACTGCTGGTTAAGTACGCTTCTGGTTGAGTACTCTGCAGACCCATCTGGAACGGATTAATCCACTTTCCATTACTTACAATGGGAAAGTTCGCTTCAGGTTAAGTACGCTTCAGTTTAAGTACTCCGCGGACCGTCTGGAATGGATTAATCCACTTCCCATTACTTTCAGTAGGAAAGTTCGCTTCAGGTTAAGTACGCTTCAGGTTAAGCACAGAGTTCCGGAACCAATTGTGTACTTAAACCGAGGTACCACTGTATAATGTCTGGGCCCTGAATGAAATCCATAGCTCTCTGTTTTAGCCATGTTACAATACATAAAGGCCTTCTACATTGCAATGTAGCCAAAACAAATTCCAAGTACAGTATGTTGAAAATGTACTTGGCCAATAACAAATTATTCTATTCTATTCTATTCTATTCTATTCTATTCTATTCTATTCTATTCTATTCTATTCTATTCTATTCTATTCTACAAACACCAAGGGAGCTATCACAAAAGAAAAGGTGCTCTCCGAAGCAGTCTGCCTCAAATACCAGTTTCTGGGAACCACAAGTCGATGGCCCCAGTTTTCCTCCCCCCCTTTCTTTTTTAGAAGACTGCCTGCAAAAGCCAAGAACAGACAGAAACGAGTGGTTCCTGCAGTTCCATTCTGTGGTGGTTCAGTGAGAAAGTCTACCCTACAGATAAGCTAGTAGTTGTGTTGTTGTTACTATTATTGTTATATATTTATTTATACCCCACCTTTGTCCCCAAAAGAGAATAGAGCTGGCTTACAGATAAAAACCATTTTAAAACATCGCCTTCATTTAAAAAACAAACAAAAACAAACCACTGATAGAATTAAAACCATTTTAAAAACAGGTTTTAATATATCAGTTTGCTTTCTGAAAGAAAAGCAGTAGTCTCTCTCTCCCCCCCCCCCCACAAAAAACCCATTCTATCTATCTGTGCCATTCTAGTAAATCATGACTGCAGCAGAGTCTCAGCTAGACTGGTAAAGAAAAAGTGATTTATATGCGTTTTATGTGTGATATAACATTGTGCCTCCAGATGGCGACGTGGAGCCCCGTTTTTCTCTACCTGTTTTCCCTGTTTAAATTTACAGCGCTTCTTTGATGTGTCTAGATCCAGCCTCATAATGGCCACTGTTTATTGCTGTAGCCTCCTAAGATGTGTACCCTGGACCATCCAAACTGAGCGAGCAGTTCTGCCTTTGACTTGAGATTCCTTGGGATGAAGCCATTGTGAATAGGGCATGTTGCATTGAGGAAATCCATCTCCATTGGGCTTTCAGGGGACAGGAGGAAGTCAGATTGAAAGTTTTGCCCATTTAAAAGGAAGATCTTCTAACCCCAGTTGTCAAGCTGAATGTTACCAGACTCGATGCTGTTATGATGAGAGGGATCAAAATAATCCATGTTACTATGGCAACGCAGTCACTGCCCAATGCCTTTGAGATGGCCACTTCATTCTGGTTGCCTCCAGGGATATGTTGGACTACTCCATCATCCTTGACAGGGTCAAGCTGTCCTAAGCCCAAGGAGGATGTGACCCTGTCAGGAAAATGGAGTCTTTCTTGGTCTTCCACTTCCCTCTCACCTTACCTTCCAAGTTCCGGACTGCAGAATCCGGGACCGGCAGCCATTTGACACCGGAAGTTGCGTCGATGTAACTTCCGGTGTCACTTTGCCCTTCTATGGGCATCCAAAATGGCCGCCGCCGGCTTCAAAAGTTGCTTGTACGCATGTCAGGAAGTGCGCCGACGCAACTTCCGGTGTCGCCCCGCCCATCTATGGGCACCCAAATGGCCGCTGCCAACACCGGAAGTCGCGTCTATGCACTTCCGGATATGAGACTTTTGAAGCTGGCGGCGGCCATTTTTGGTGCCCATAGAAGAGCAAATAGGAAAGAAAAAAAAATGTCCGCCGGCAGGAGAAAATAACGGAGAAAAACGGGAGACGAAGTGATACGGGGGACCACTGGGGAAAGGTAAGTAAAAAAGGGGTTTTCCCGGGGAAAACGGGAGACTTGGCAGCTATGCCTCTCACACACTGTGGTACGATGATTCAGAACCTCAGTTGTCAGACTTGAGGGACGTGACAGAAACCTGGAGTCTGAACTGATTTTTTCCAGGGTTTTAATTTTGCTCTTTCTAAAAAAAACTAAAAAAACAACAATCTGATACTTCTCAATCCATAAGGCACCATATGATCTGAGTTATTTTACAGTTTATGGTAATTTCACAGTAAGCTGACTGATTTCGACAGCATTGCTTTATATTTAACCTGGTATGACTCAGAGAGCAATCTGGCTTCGTTGCACCTGTGAATCTACTTAATATCTCTTTGTCATCTTTGGTTCCATTAAGTCATTAAAAGTATTTAACAGGCCTGTGGGAGCCCTGAATTCTCCCATGAAATTTACCACAGCCTGTAGTGCGCAATTGTCTGATTAAACATTCAACAAGGGGGGACTAAAGATGTGGTGTCTGTCACATGAACCACGGTGGAGCACATCTCTTCTGCGGGGCTATTCCATTTACGAGCCTAGAAAGAGTTATTTCAAAGTTGTGAGGGAGTCCTGTTATGGACATGAGGCAAACATGATACCATGTTTGCCTCATGATGCTAATGCAGGATGTTTTGTTAATCAGAGAAAAACAAGAACAACAAGAACAACAACCACCTATTCAAGCATTATATAAATGTTATTAAATTAAACATAGGTAAAGGTAAAGGGACCCCTGACCATTAGGTCCAATCGTGACTGACTCTGGGGTTGCGCGCTCATCTCGCATTATTGGCCGAGGGAGCCGGTGTATAGCTTCCAGGTCATGTGGCCAGCATGACAAAGCCGCTTCTGGCAAACCAGAGCAGCACATGGAAACGCCGTTTACCTTCCCGCTGTAGCGGTTCCTATCTATCTACTTGCATTTTTGATGTGCTTTCGAACTGCTAGGTTGTCAGGAGCTGGGACCAAGCAACGGGAGCTCATCCTGTCACAGGGATTTGAACCGCCGACCTTCTGATCGGCAAGCCCTAGGCTCAGTGGTTTAACCACAGTGCCACCTGGGTCCCCTAGGACAAAAGTACAGACCACTTAATCATATTTTCTGCACCGAGCGAGGCATTCTGCCATACATTGCTGACCCTCACCCCCTTCCTACCTTCCAGCTTCACCCAGTTTCGCATAATCCTCGGCGACTTTGACTACAATGCCCTTGACAACGCTAACCGGGTCTTGGGGCCTATATATTTTGTCACCTACGTCTTCTTTGTCTTCTTTGTGCTGTTGGTAAGTTGTGTGTTATTGCTTTCTATTGCCTCCTGCTTACAAAGATTACCGCTGTTTCCCAAGTGTCCCTATTTTCCAGGGACAGTCCTGGATGTACAGAAGCTGTCCCTGTTTCTGATTTGATCCTGGAATGCCCCACTTTCCCTTAGGACGTCCCTTTTTTCATCAGAAAAATGTTGTGTCCTATTTATCCTATTTATCTACTTGCATGTCCTATTTATCTACTTGCATTTTTGATGTGCTTTCGAACTGCTAGGTTGGCAGGAGCTGGGACCGAGCAACGGGAGCTCACCCCGTCACAGGGATTCGAACCGCCGACCTTCTGATCAACAAGCCCTAGGCTCAGTGGTTTAGCCCACAGCGCCACCTGGGTCCCCAAATTGTTGTTTAGTCGTTTAGTCGTGTCCGACTCTTTGTGACCCCATGGACCAGAGCACGCCAGGGACTCCGGTCTTCCACTGCCTTCCGCAGTTTGGTCAAACTCATGTTCGTAGCTTCGAGAACACTGTCCAACCATCTCGTCCTCTGTCGTCCTCTTCTCCTTGTGCCCTCCATCTTTCCCAACATCAGGGTCTTTTCCAGGGAGTCTTCTCTTCTCATGAGGTGGCCAAAGTATTGGAGCCTCAGCTTCACGATCTGTCCTTCCCAGGGAGCACCCCAAATTAAACATAGAAAACAATAAATTTCCAGAGGATAATCAGTTGCTGGGAGAGGGGTGCTCAGTCCTTCCCCACATGCTAATTCTTCACAGTAATCACTGCCCTGCCATTTTCCCCTTCAAGGCCCAGGGGCGGACTTTGGTAATATGGTGCCCTGATTGAGGACAAAATGTGGAGATCCCACTAAATATTTTATATTTTCAGAATAACAGTTGGGGGGGGGAGCTGCTCCTGGAAGCAAAGATAGGCCAGGGCCTGCAGCCCAGTTCATTAGCTGGCCAGGTGGGGAAGGAGGCATGTGATTCCTCAACTGGGCACCTGCCTCATCAAGCACAGATGCTGCAATTAGCAGGCACAGTATCAGAAGGCAGCAGAGCTGAGGCGTTGTGTCTGCTCAACTGCCCATCTTGAGGGACCTCATATTGGTTATTGCTGGACCTCCACGAGTTTCTACTTTGAGATTGACACTGGGCTTTACTTCAGTCCTGACTGCTGAACTTCTATCTTGGCTTACTTGGACTGACCCCGGTTTCCTGATCTTTGGACTTTGCTTGTGTGGATTGGCTTCTGGACTTGGAAGTTCATCTTGGCCCCACTGCCTGCCTGCCAGGGGATCAGGACAGGTAGGGAAGAATGATGGGCTAGCAGCTTCCTAGGATTGCCTTCTTTTGTTTTGGCCCTGCTCTTCTGTGGTTGTTTTTTTAACAGTAAAATTAAACAGGTGAAGCTTCCTGAAAATGTGGAGGGGAAAACATACCTGCTTAGATTTCATGCTGAGGTTAATGTCAGCGGAGCCAGTGAAAAAAGCCAAGATGAGGATATTTAATTTTGTGAAACTTCGTCAACTGATTGATATGCTGGTGTTAATAACATCCAACTGCCATTTTAGTATGCTTTCCCCCATTGTTTCTCTCTCCTCTTCTGGTTTCCAACTGGATTAAAAATTACTGTGACAACAGAACTGAAATAAGCATTTAATTTTTGGTACCACAAACTCATGCGGTATGAACTATGGCCATTTTACATACTGAATTATAACTTGGGTTTGACACTGATGCAATCCTATCACAATTTCGTGTCTCTCTTGGTTTACAATGGCTGTTCTTGTTAAGATTCTTTTACTGATCGTCATTTCCTCCTTAAATTTTCGGTTTCAGCCTTCCCTACCACTGTGGCTGATGGGAGTTGTAGTTCAACACACCTGGAGGGCATGAGGTTAGCAGAGTCTGAGGGTTTCCTGGCTTTAGTGCTTTGGTGTTTTTCAAGGTTTCAATATTGTGGGTTGCTTTATCAGATTTAGTTTTCTATTTTTCTTGGTCTAAACCTTTCAGGACAGCATTAGCTAATAGGTTTTAAGCCAAGTAACATTCGTAATGCCAGTGGAACACAGTGTGCTTCATATCGGGGGTGTTACCCAGTTGTGGCTGTAAAAATCTTTTTGTCTAAACTCCCCGTATTTGTTGCTGTGGTCATAAAACGGTACAACTTGTATTGTCAAGGTTTTGACATGGTAATCTGCTTGGATTTATTGCCCAGTAACATGGGCGCAACAGCTGAGCCCGAGCTTTGATTTACAAATGAGGACTGAATTGCCAATAGCAAGAATGCATTGCTGGTTCAGGAAAATTGGAGCATAGGCCATTAGATGGGCTTTGAACAATTCTTGCAAGACAAAGGGCTAAGGAACAGGATGTCTTGCTCCTGTAGATCAGGGGTGGCCAACTCCCAAGAGACTGCAATCTACTCACAGAGTTAAAAACTGGCAGTGATCTACCCCCTTTTTGGGGGTTCAGGTCAAATTTGTTGAGCTTTTTTTAGGAATGAGGAAGGCCCATTTTTGGGGGGTTCGGGTAAAAGTTGTTGAGTTTTTTCAGGGAGGAGGTAAAATGTTGAGCTTTTTTAAAGGGGAGCCAGAGTTGTTCAGCTTCTTTGGGGGGGAGCCAATGATCTACCAGTGATCTACTGCAGACATACAGTGATCTAGCGGTAGATCATGATCTACCTGTTGGACATGCCTGCTGTAGATGATGAATTCAGGAATGATACAGAGCAGCAGCAGCAGCAGACCTTGGTATGCCTCAGTGTGGTTTTTGCAATCCGGATTTTGTTCCGAAGCTTCCCTCTTCACTAAAAAAAGATAGTCCAACTGTTGCGCATGCCCAAAGGGCAACTCTATTCAATCCCTCCCTTGTTTTTGTTTTGTTTTGTTTGTTAATTTTTTTATTAAAGGTTTTCTTAGTTTACAAAGATATGTGCAATGTCTCTCATAACATATTTACAGATCAGTTTCAATTGTTGAGACATTGGGGAGGAAAGGGGAAGAGGGATAGATGGGGGAGGGTGTGAGGGGTGGGGTCATGCGACAATGTTTCTATTTTACTTAATGTGTGTGTGGGGGGGGGGGGTTGTCAGCGTCGCTTGTGTAGGTTCTCTGCTGTTTACTTGTGTTCCTTTGATGGTGAGAGATGTTGAGGTTGGCCTAGGATATGTTTTTCTTTTGTGGTTGGCCGTGGTGGCCTTTGTTTTATGTGTGAGTGGGGTGGGTGCTTGTTTTGGGTCAGGTTAGCCATATTGATTTGTATGCTGTTGGTGTATTTTTGTCATTATCTTGTTGGGCTGTGTATGTGATAAAGGGGAACCATAACTGGGGTGAAGCCGTCTCCTTCTATTTGTCCCTGTGTCAGGTTCAACTTATTGGTTAATTTTTCTAGTAAGGTTGCTTCCCTTACCGTTTGGTACCATTGGTCCATGCTTACTCCTGACAGGTCTTTCCAGTGTCTGGTTATGGTGTTTCTGGTTGCTGCGAGTTTTGTTTTGTTTTTTAAGAAACCAGGAAGGCACATTGTTTATTTACTTTAAGGGGCTGTCTAAGTGATTTCAGGGCGGGTTCATTCATTTATGTGCATCACGTGAATTTGCATCAATCGACGATTGCACATTTGATGAAGCGCAATAGAATTGTTTCCATTAAAAGGCCTTGAGGTTGTAGCGATAATTATGAGAGTGCTTTCTTTGCTGCTTGGTCGGTGCTGATTCATTCACACTCACAGTGCTTTTTTTCTGGGGGTAATCAAGGGTATGGAGAGTCCTTAATGGTTCATAAAAAATAGA
Source organism: Zootoca vivipara (assembly GCF_965207765.1). Lineage (NCBI taxonomy): Eukaryota > Metazoa > Chordata > Lepidosauria > Squamata > Lacertidae > Zootoca > Zootoca vivipara. Next base: position 6,220,852 of record NC_142588.1, on the reverse strand, counting down.
TCTTTCTTTACATGACATGGTATAAGTTTCTCTCCTATGCTAACTCAGCTGAACAGCCCACTAAACCCCCTGCTCTACAGACAAGTATGAGGAGAGCTTTTATCAATAACCTGAACTGACCCACCTTTTTCTTCTCATATGTGACAATTGAATGCGGCACTGTATTTTCAGTAGTTTCCTGGTGTTTTATCCCTTCTCTGTATCTGCGTTTTATTTTTCTACTTTCATGCTTATTTTTATTTGTCATACTCATCATTTTATTGTATTTTGTGTTTATGCCAATAAACTTTTAATTTTTTTTAAGGGGGGGTGCAGTACTGGCACCTTTCTCCCCAACCCTTGGGCTCATTTGGCTGCTTCTTATGTTCTTGTCCAAAATATCAATTCATACCTGGGTCAGACACCTGTAACTTAAATGCTGTACCTTCTGCCAAAATAGTACCATTTTTTTCATTCTTCATTTCATTTGTACAAAGACTTTGCCACCCCACCCGAGTCATTTAGTGAGGGATACAGCTAGGGCTAGTTCTGCATTTTTATATATCCCTTTACAAGACTCCTGAGTTTGATCTCAAGTACTGTAATTATGAAACTTTCCTTTCTCCAGTAAGAATGAACTTCTAATTCATGGTCTATGCCAGTGTTACCCAAATGTTTGTGGACCCCGGTTCTAGTTAGCCCCATCCAGTAGGGCCAATGGTTAGGGAATGGTTAGAGTTATGGACCAGCAACACCTCCTTACTGGTCTCACAAGCACTAAGAAGACCCACCTCTCTTAGGAAGTAGAGCTCAGTCATCCAAGGATGGTGGGCAGCAACCTAACCTTGTGGCACTAAACAAGCCCCCCCCCCCAGTCCTGCATTGTGCTCTTTGTGCGATTGCTTTGGTCCTTGGAAGACAACGTGGAACAGGACATAAATATACTTACTTACCGTTAAAGTGATAATATATCTTAACATAGTTTGAGAAAAGGAGACAACATGATGCATTGATTTTTGAATAAACAATGACACCCAGCGTCGCCATTAGTATTCCCTAAGATGCACCTCAGTTAAAGGTTATCATCTGCTGCAGATTTAATGGATTGCATGAGAATTGTAGCAAACGACCCTTGCTGCTCCTCTAAACTTGATCGATCACAATGTAATTGTCAAGGCGGGCTGACAATTAATTTTCATTAGGCAAGGAAGTCATTAATGCATGCTGTTCAGAGAAAATGACAATGAAATGGAGGTGGAAGGGATTCAATCATTTTTTACAATTAAAATAAACTGTTGGCGTAATTTGACACTTCCATGCATGCAGATGGTGGTGATGTTACAGTGGTCATACAGTGGTACCTCGGGTTAAGAACTTAATTCGTTCTGGAGGTCCGTTCTTAACCTGAAACTGCTCTTAACTAAGGTACCCCTTTGGCTAATGGGGCCTCCAGCTGCTGCCATGCCGCCAACGTGTTATTTCTGTTCTCATCCTGAAGCAGAGTTCTTAACCCACGGTACTATTTCTGGGTTAGCAGAGTCTGTAACCTGAAGCATCTGTAACCTGAAGCGTCTGTAACCCTAGGTACCACTGTATGCTGTTTTCCTCAAACCAAGAATAAAACCTCTCCTTTTCAGTGCTGAACTTCAAGGAAACCCCACAAGATTTTAGGACTCTGAAGGACCACCTCCTCCCACAGGAACATCCCTGCATGTTAAGATCACCATCTAACAGCCTTCTCTGAGTACCTGCCTCTAGCTTATGTAGTTTGGTGAGTGGTGATCCAAGAGAGAACACCTTCTCCATTCTGGAATAATGTTGCCTCCAAGGAGGCTCGGCTGGTGCCCACTTTGATACCTTTTTGCTGCCACGCAAAGACTCCTTTATTTATCCTGACCTTTTAGTTGTCCTGCTCCAGTTTTAACCTCTGTTTATATATGTGAAATAGTTACTTCTCTGCTGACCTTGCTCAAACTCTTTGCAGCAGTTGTTTTTGTGTATAACTATAGCGCTGTGGGTTAAACCACAGAGTCTACGGCTTGCTGATCAGAAGGTCAGCGGTTTGAATCCCTGCAAACCATGGATTTGCACAGCGGTGGTGGTGCTTCTGTCACCCAGTGCTCTGGCCTGAATTGCCTTGGGACTGGAGAGAATAAGGGATGCACCCTTTGCCCTCTGCCACCAACCAGAGGTCCAGGGACCTCTGGAAGTTGTACCCCCTGGTTCTCAGGGAAAGACCAGCTGGCTTTCTCCATTGACCAGAGAAGGAGCTGCTGCAGGGTGCTTGCTTTCCCCACTGATAGAAAGAACAGTTGCCCTGGAATTAGTGGTAGAGAGCAGAATGGAGGCATGAAAAATTGTTCAATGGATCAGGGCCTGAAAGCAGCCAAAAAACTAGCAACCTTAATTATTGTTTTGAATTGGCTCTTTCTTTTTGACGCAGGAAGTTAAAGAATAACAAAGCTGTATGACAAGGAATAGTCCTAGTCACTTTGAAGGAGGTGATTGTGAGCCCACTCTTGAAGAAAGCTTCCATAGATCTCAAGGATTGTGGTAGGGTTAAGGTGAATTGAAAATAACCCCTTATCCAGGGAAGGCAGCTGCAGAATTCCAGACACCGTTGGATAAAACTGATTCTTTTCTTTATTTTATTGTTAGATTTCTACCCTACAGACTTTGGCACAAACACTCTCATGGTGGCTAACAAAAATAAGTCCTACAATTCACAATAAAATAAAAAGCCCACGTATTAGCAGATAAAACACAACTGGTACTCAATAACTATATGAGAGATGGCTAAAAGCTTTACATGGGTTTGTGCTGAAATGGCTCAGTCAGTAGAGCATAAGACACTTAATTTCAGAGTTGTGGGTTTGACCCATGTGTTGGCCGGAAGAGTCCTGCCTTGCAGGGGGTTGCACTAGATGACCCTCGTGGTCCCTCCCAACTCTACAACTCTGTGATTCTAAAAGTTATAAGGTAGTTTTCGCCAGTTGTGTTGGCTGGAACTGATGGGAGTTGCAGTCTAAAAGATCTGGAGGGCATTTGCTTTGGATACAGAAGGTTCCAGGTTTAAGCCCCAGTATCTCCTGCTAGGACTGAGAGACTCCTGGCTGAAACCCTGAAGATCCACTGCCGGCCTGTGTTCATGAAACTGACCAAGACTGATCAATGTTCAACTCGGTACAAGGCGGCTTCCTATGTCTCTAAGCTACAATAAGAAGTCTTCGCCTTGTGCCCAAAGGATAGGTGCTAGGTAAACCATTGCAGGGATATGAAAATGGGTGGGCATCTTCATTTGGCTGTAAGTCCCGTTGATTTCAAAAGCATGGACTTCCAAGTAGGTGATGGGAAGGAACACATCTTAAACTTTTCAACTGGAATATACTCTATGAAGGAAGACTGAACGGAGGGTGAAAATGAAAGAAAGCATCTGGGTAGCAGTTCTTGCTAGCACCAGGCCGTATTCACCCCTAATCCTTTAAGTCCCACACATCAGCGTGTTGAAGTTTTAAATATAAGCAATATGCAGGTCTAATGCAAAGCCAATTTTGAGGCAAAATACTAAAACCAAATAATAATCATGTGTCTTTCTTTTAAAAAAGGATCACCTGGAAAAGAAAATCCAAGCGAAACTCTTGCTACACTCCGTTGACAGCACTATTTATAAACTCTTGTCTTGAACCAACAACATTCAGTATAACATATACAGATCTTGTTCTGAATTTGGTAATCTTAATATAAATTGGGTTGGTTTTAACTCTGAATGTACAAGGTGGAAAGCTGGTTTCCTTCAGTTGCTCATATCCCTCTTCTCAAGCTTGTTCTGCAGAACCACAACTTTGACTTAACCTCATTCATTTCAGTCTTACACATTGACATCTTGAGCCTTTTCCTTTGGGATGTAGGAAATCCTACCAAACACATTTGCAATTCCAGTTGAAACACTTTTTTTTTTTTTGCTTTGTTTGAAACTCCTGGGAAGTTTTGCCCTAGGAGGAACCATCATATTTTTATTGAAATGTTTGCTTCAGATTAATACGAGTGGAAATATCAGGATATTTGAATCTCCAGCTTCAGAAATTTTTTTAACTCTCTTTTAAAAATTCTATCAAAATGTACTAATAGAAACCCACCTTTCAGTTTCCTGGTTTTTTTAATAGAAGAAATGTGACTTTTCTTATATTCTATAAGATGAAATCAAATACTCTTGCTTGGATAAATGACATGGATGTTAGTAGTGAGGGGGATGTTTATCACATTTGCAGATGACACCAAACTGGGAGGGGTAGCCAATGCCACTGAAGGCAGAATCGGGATTCAGGATGATCACAAAGGAATAGAGAACTGAGCCCAAACTAACAAAATGAATTTCAATAGGGACAAGAGTAAGATTTTACACATAGACAGAAAGAACTAGCTGCACAAATATAAGATGGGGGCATCTCTTTTGCCAGTAGTACACGTGAAAAGGATCTAGGGGTCTTGGTGGACCATATAGCTTCACATGAGTCAACAGTGTGGTGCAGCAGCAACCAAAAATATTTTAATTAAGGAGAAAAGTATAAGATTTTCTTTCTACAGGTTCCTCACAACAAGGACATGTCTTGTGGGTTTGGGGGGGGGTCACTTGTGTTAGTGAAGCACGATATATTTTGAGGGCTGTGTGTGTGTGTTTCTGTGTGTTACAACAAATAATAATTCAGGAAGTGCAGAGTTGTAGATGCCTGAATCAGATCTTCTCATCTTGGGAATGGGTCCTTGGCTTGGAAACCCATGAGTCCTGAATGCAGTAAAAGGGGTATAAAGAATAGCAACATCATTCAGAATATTGTAAACCATAAATTGCACACATAAATAACCCATATCTCCTACAATGATCCACAAAAATCAGGAAAAAAGTTCTGTCTGTAATAAAATGTATATGAAGCTCTATTGAAATTTCCCTCCCCTTCAACCCCTATTTACAATTTTATAGGGTCATCAGGAGCCGCATAAAATTGCTTTAAATCATAGACCTGGTCCATGGATCACCAGGTGGCCATCTCAAGCTTGTGTCTAGGTGCTTCTAGCAAAAACTATGGCTATTCTGGAGCCGAAGTCCTGGAGCCTAAAGTACATCTATATCCCCAAATATAAATGAAATGGGGGAACAGTTAGGAAAGTGCAAAGCGAAAAAGCAAACGTACTCTATTCCCATTTCTCCGATTGTACAAGATCTGATTTATAGCAACAGCTAATGGTGTTTCATCTTGCAAAAACCCAAAGAAATTTATTTTAATACTAAGGGTTTATCCAGTCAAATCTCTGCATATGGCAGCTCGCACCACAGTTACTTTTGATTACAATGGGCTATTTTGCCAATAATGAATACCATACAAGGCAGAGCATGAAACTGTCAGACTTCATCCTCCAAGTTTTATTTTTCAAACCACAAACATTCTGAGTCGAAGCCTGCACACTGACGGGGGGATTTATTCTTGAGGTACAGCTGGAGGTTTCCAGCAGAACAATTTGCAATCATCAGTGCGCTAGTCAGAACAAACTATTTGGGGCTACCATTCCTGACAACCAACCATGGCAATGACAGAACAGTGGTTTTCAAGCTTTGTAGCCTCAAGGAAATATTTCCACCCCAACTCATCTGCTGAGGAACAGTTGCACATCTCCTACAGCAATCCAGCGCACTGCCGAAAATTCTGGAGCATCCTCTAAGATGTGCATTCTGCTCATGTTACTCACTGACTTGTCTGTCTGGGAGGGAAACACGTCAACTCTGTATTTCAAATGATGAGACAAATTGGGTTGATTTGCACTGTTTCTTATATTTTTTATAATATGCTAGTGGACACTATCTTTTAAACATCTTTTTTTCTTTAGACATATTTGTTGCTAACCATTATATCATGCTAGAGAAACATAAAACTAGAAAATTGCACCTTAGTTGTGTGGAGAGCTATCTTCGTATGCTAAAGAATTCTTCGTACTTTCGTATTCTTCGTACCTCTTTACTTTGACTCCGGGGATACATATTTTTAGGACCTACCCTATTCTGATTGTAAATTGTTTGAACTGCTTTTAATATTGTAATTTTATATTGGTGTAATTTGCCCGGGAACCTTACGGTGATTAACAAGAACCAGGCCCGTCATAGCCATAGAGGCTAGTGGCGTGGAGAACCACGGCGACGGGCGCTGGAAGGGCGCCAAGTGAGCGCAGGGTTCCGGCGATCTGGCCAGGACTGCGCTCCTTCTCAGAGGTCTCCGCGCTGCGCCTCCTTCTTGTTTCCCCAGCGCTGGGTTCTGCTCAGTTGAGCTTTGCCACCAGCGTGCGCACAGCGCCCAAGCAGCTCTTGCTGGTCCCGCGGTGCGTGCACTGGTGGCGAAGCTTGACTGAGCGGAACCCAGTGCTGGGGAAACGAGAAGGAGGCGCACCGCAGAGTCCTCAGAGGTGGCCTCCCGCTGCTGCCGCGGTCCGCTTGGCACTCCCGGGCCCTTGGAGAGGCTCTGGAGGGGGGCGCTGGAGGGACCTAGCGCCAGGGTGCTGGATGGGCTTAAGAAGGCCCTGACAAGAACAACAATGGATGCAACTCCACAGCTGCTAGGTTAGATAACAAATCCAAAGGCATATAGAGTTAATGTGACAAAATTATTCCATCATATATGGTACTGATGGTGGAGGAGGAATCTGATGGTTCCAACAGGAATCTAGAAGAAAACTTCCCTTAGCCCATTAGATATAGCTGCTAAGTGTGTATAGTCCTACCTCGGGTTAAGTACACTTCAGGTTGAGTACTTTCAGGTTAAGTACTCCGCGGATCCATAAGTTTTTACTTCCGGGTTCCACCGCATGCGCATGCACAGAAGTGATCTGCGCGCTTCGCGTATGTGCAGAAGTGCTCTATTGGTGCTATCGCCGCTCGGGTTAAGTACTTTCCGGGGTGCGAATGGCACCCTGAAACCAATTAAGTATTTAACCCGAGGTTCCACTGTAAATGTTAATTTTTTTCATCTATAATACTGTCTTATTTATTTTATAGTACAGTACATTGATGATTGCCTTCATTTTTTAAATCTGGAATGGATTACAGTGGAACCTCGGTTTATGAACACCTCGGTTTATGAATTTTCGGTTTATGAACGCCGCGGACCCATCTGGAACGGATTAATTCACTTTCCATTACTTTTAATGGGAAAGTTCGCTTCAGTTTATGAACGCTTCAGTTTATGAACAGACTTCCGGAACCAATTACACCCATGTTTCAGTTTATGAACGCTTCAGTTTAAGTACTTCATGGACCCGTCTGGAACGGATTAATCCACTTTCCATTACTTTCAATGGAAAAGTTTGCTTCAGTTTATGAACGGTTACTCCGTGGACCGTCTGGAACAGATTAATCCACTTTCCATTACTTTCAATGGGAAAGTTCGCTTCAGTTTATGAACGCTTCAGTTTATGAACAGACTTCCGGAACCAATTGTGTTCATAAACCGAGGTACCACTGTAATCCACTTTCCATTACTTTCAATGGGAAAGTTTGCTTCGGGTTAAGTACGGACTTCCGGAACCAATTAAGTACTTAACCTGAGGTACCACTGTAATTTGTTGAAGAGCTGGACATAAAATTCTGTCTAACGACAATAAATTGTGTAAAATTGGTTAAGAATGCATGGCTGGCTACACAATTCACATTGGCAAGATTAACACACGCACACACACAATGACAACCATAACTAAAATAGGTCCACTGTCACAGTGGCCGGAGCGGACTACTTCAGAGTAACGACGCTACGCAGCTCTGCATTTTATTCTTTTATTGGTGCTGCGTATTTACAGTGCTTAAGTCATTGCTATTTACACGGAGTGATGTGGTCAGTCGGTTTCAGAACCTCCTAATGGCTTTTGGCGCGTCTTTCTCCAACACAAAAGCTTTGGCAGACCCATCCTCTTTCCCCTCCTCTTTCTGCGTAATTCCGGAGTTGGGGGGATGGGTCTCCCGCCCTTATTCGCCCCTTCCTGTCCCACCTGGGACCCTGGCTCCTCTACCTTGCCTGAGCCTCGGACACGACTTCCTGCTTCCCCACTGGAATCGGAACTCTCTCTGCTTTCCCCTGTGCTCGGGGATTGGCTTGAACTCAGGAGGGGAGGGACTTCGCGATATCCCCTGTCCCTCACATCCACCCCCCTCCCAAGCTCTCCTTCACCCCTCCCCAGGTCCCCCCCAGGTGTCGGTGACGACTGGAAGCCTAAGAACTCAGTGCTTTCCGAGCCCGTTGGTGTGAACACCTCCCCCCAGTCCTGCAAGCCCCCCCCCTTCCGCCTGGGAGGACGGGAATCCCAAAAAGTCCGTGGCGTCAGAGCTGGTGGGGGTAAAAATGTTCTGCCAATCTGCTCCGTCCTCTGACTGGGTGGATCTCGGTGACACCCATACCTCATCCTCTGGTTCCTCAAACTCCGCTTCCCAGCGCCATGGTGAACTGCTCTCCCGTGCTTCCTCCCCCTCCCCCTCCCTTTCCATGTGCCAGGGCTTGGGTCTATGGGGAAAGAGGGCGTGAAATTCTTCTACCAGGAATTCCTCCTGTATCTGAGTGGCTGGGACCCATTCATTCTGGGACGGTGGAGCATCCTCCCATGCCATGAGGTACTCCAGTCCCCCCACCCCCCACCTTGAATCCAGGATGGCCGTGGCCTCATTGAGTTGCTCCCTGCCTTCCCTCTCCCCCCTCCCTCAGGGGTTTGTTCGCTGCCTCGGAGCCTGCTGCTTTCCCTGTACGGCGACAGCAGCGATCTATGAAACACTGGGTGCACCCTCATGTCCTCTGGCAGTGCCAGCCTGTATGCCACCGGGTTGACCTGTTGCGTGACCGTGAAGGGGCCCAACCTTCTGGGCGCCAGCTTTTTGCATCGCCCTCTGATGGGAAGGCCCTCCGAGGACAACCAAACTTTGTCCCCCACCCTAATGACCTCCCCCGGTCGCCTGTGGCGATCTGCCCCCCTCTTGTACGCTTCCTTGGCTCTCTCCAAGTGTTCTCTGAGCTGCTGGTGCACCGTCTCCAGTTCCTCTGCCCAATCCTCAGCCTGTGGGCCCTCCTCCTCCTCCTCCCCCTCCCTCTCTGGGAAAGATCTGAGGTCACGCCCGTAATTGGCCTTAAAGGGCGACACCCCTGTGGAGACGTGCACCGCATTGTTGTAGGCAAATTCTGCCAGTGGCAGGCGATCCACCCAGTCCGTTTGCCTCTGGCTGACGTAACATCTCAGGTACTGCTGCAGAATGGCGTTGACCCTCTCCGCCTGTCCATTGGTCTGCGGGTGTCTAGCCGTCGACAAGCTGACCTCCACCTGCAGGAGGTTCATGAGCCGCCGCCAGAACCTGGAAACAAATTGGCGGCCACGATCCGAAATAACCCTTAAGGGTAATCCATGCAGTCTGAATACGTGATCCACAAACAGTTTGGCTGTCTCTTCTGCAGAGACCGCCCTGGCACACGGTATAAAATGGCACATTTTGGACATGAGGTCCACCACCACCAACACTGCGGTCTTGCCCCTGGAAGAAGGCAGATCTGTGATGAAGTCCATGGACACCACTTCCCACGGCCTGTGTGGCGTGGCTAAGGGCTCCAGCAATCCCGGTGGCGCTGCTCTGACCACCTTTGCCCGCTGGCAGGTGTCACAGCCCCTTACATAGTCTCGAACATCTTCCCTCACCCCTGGCCACCAGAAGTGTCTCATGACTAGGTGAGTGGTTTTGTCCCTCCCAAAATGACCCGCCGTTGGGTTGTCGTGCATCTGCTTGAGGACCGTACGTCTAAGCTGGGTGGTGGGCAGGTACAGTGCATCCTTGTAGAAAAGCAGCCCCCTGCGTTCTGCAAAGTCTTTTGCCTGCTCCCCCCCCCTCTCAGTTCTCTGAAGATGCGGTTGGCAAATTCATCCGCTGCCGTCAGTGCTGTGAGTTCTGCCTCGCTCACCACTGCTGCTCCGCAGGACCATGCTGACGGGGGGAAAATGTGCCTGGGTGCCGGTGGCGCCTCCTCCTCCATGTACTCTGGCTTGCGGGAGAGGGCATCCGCCCTGACATTCTGCTCTCCCGGGATGTGGTGTATGGAGAAGTTGAAGTTCGAGAAGAACTCTGCCCACCGTATCTGCCGCTGGTTGAGCACCCTGGCAGTTCTCCAGAACTCCAGGTTTTTGTGGTCCGTGCACACCTGGATGGGGTGCTTGGCGCCCACCAGGAAGTGTCTCCAGTGCTGGAACGCAGCGTGGATCGCAAGAAGTTCCCGATCAAACACCGTGTAGTTTCGCTCTGGCTGGGTCAATTTCCTGGAGAAGAAGGCACAGGGTCTCCACACTCTGTTGGCGTCCAGTTGCAACAAAATGGCGCCCACAGCTTTATCAGAAGCATCTGTCTCCACGCGTAGGGGCGCGTCCTGAACCACGTGGAACAGGTTCTGGTCTGAGGCGAACACCCTCTTGAGGCTTTCGAACGCTGCTTGCGCCTCTGGTGTCCACCTGAACTTCTGCTTGCCTCTCAGGCAGTCAGTGATGGGAGCCGTAACGCGAGAGAAGTTCTTGATGAACTTCCTGTAGAAGTTGGCGAAGCCTAGTAGGCGTTGGGCATCTTTGCGCGTCCTGGGGCTGTGCCAGTCCAGGATGGCCTGCACCTTGTCCTTGTCCATCGCCAGCCCCTTGTCTGACAGCTTGTAGCCCAGGAAGTCCACCTCCTTGGTGTGAAACTTGCACTTCTCCAGCTTCACATACAGGTGGTTCTCCTTCAGGCGCTGCAACACCTCCCTGACATCTTTCACATGCTGCACTGGGTCATTGGAGTAAATAAGGATGTCATCCAGGAAGACCAAGCATTTCCTGAAGAGGAGGGACCCCAGGATGTGGTGCATGAAGGCCTGGAAGCATGCTGAGCCCCCTTGCAACCCGAAGGGCATCACCAGATATTCAAAAGAGCCCAGAGGCGTGAACATCGTGGTTTTCCATTCATCGCCTTCCCGGATCCTGATCAAGTTGTACGCCCCCCTCAGGTCTAGCTTGGTGAAAATCTTGCCCCTGCGTGCCGCTGTCAGGAGATCATCCACTCTGGGCATGGGGAAAGCCACTGGCTCTGTCACTGAATTCAGTCGTCTAAAATCCACCACCAGACGGCGCTGTTGCGTGTCTTTCTTGTCCACCCAGAAGACCGGGCTGCCCCCTGCTGCCTTGCTTTCTCTGATGAACCCCCGCTTGAGGTTCTTGTCGATGAAAGCGCGCAGATCCTCCAGTTCCTGGTCTGACATGGCGTACAGCTTGGCTGGGGGTATAGTTGCCCCTGGCACCAGGTTGATCTGGCAGTCAAAAGGCCTGTGTGGGGGTAGGTGGTCGGACTCCGCTTCGCTGAAGACCTCCTGCAGGTCCCAGTACGGCTTGGGTATCGCCTCACCCCCTTTGACGTGCATGGTGGCCACCGTGGCTATCGGAGGCCCCTCCCCTGGTTGGTGCTGCATGCAATGTTCCAGGCAAAAGTCCGATCCAAAAGTGATGCATCTCTGGTGCCAACTGATGGAGGGGTCGTGGCGCGCCAGCCAGCTCATGCCCAAGACGATGGGGGGGGGTCTGAGATGGTGGTGACGTTGAATGCCAGTGTCTCTGAGTGCCTTCCCACCGTCATTTTGATGGGGGGGGTTTGATGAGTGATGGCCCCTCCCAGCAGCTCTCTGCCGTCAATGGTCGCCACGTGCAGAGGAAAATCCAGCTGCAGAAGCTGGATCTGGTGCTCTTCTGCAAAGTTCCTCGAGAAGAAGTTCGCTGACGCCCCACTGTCAATTAAGGCGAGGACTGTCAGGGGATAGCCATTTGGGAGCGTGAGCGTCACTTCTAGAACCACTCCTGCTCTGGGAGGGGTGGGCTGGCTCTGCTCCTCTCTGTGCGGGTGGGTGGGCTGGGGCTGTTGTCTGCTGACTGTGCCTGGCTGCTGCCCCTTGTCTCCTGCAGCCAGGCTTTCCCGTTTCCCTGCTGTGGTGCTGCGTCAGTGGGGGAGGGCACAACCGTTCCCGCCTTTCCTTGCCACTCCCTGCGATGTGGGCAGTCTCTGACGAGATGCTGGGGGGAGTTGCAGAGAAAGCAATTCCCACCCCTTCCCTCCTTGCGTCTTGGCGCCGCTGGGGTTTGAAAAGCCCGCGCGCTATCAATCTGCATGGGTTCCTGGTCCTGACTGGCCCCAGGCGTGGCTTGAAAGGGTTGTTGGGGGAGTGGCTTCTCCTGCGACCGTGGGAACCAAGCCCGCTTTGCGCGCGTTGCTTGCTTGTCGCTCCACCGGGATTCCTGTCTCACCCCCACCGCCAGAGCCGCTTTGCTCAGCTGATCCATATTACTGGGCTTTGGACCTCTCGAGAGCTCATCCTTCACCTCCTCGTGCAACCCCAAGTAGAACGCCGCTTGCATTGGGGGTGACTCTAGTTCCCACCCCAATCTGTGCACCAGCATGGTGAATTTCGCCCAATACGCGCGAACTGTCATATTTCCTTGGCGTAAATTGTGAAGTTCCTCCTTAGTCTGGTCCATATGACTATCGGACGAATACATCGTTTTCAAACCTTCTAGAAATAGTTTGACATTCTTCATGCAAGGATTCTTTGTTGCAATTAACGGTCTTAGCCACTCCCTGGCTGCCCCGGTAAGGTGCTCCACAATAAACGCTACCCTGTGCTCATCATCAGGGAACTCATCGTGGTGCAGCTCAAGAGCATACACAATCTCAGTCTCAAAGCCCTGATATTCCTTCGGGTCTCCATTAAACTTGCTTACTAGCGTCCCGGCTCTCCTTCCTGGCAGCACTTGGACTTGGGGTGCCCCTCCCGCCTTGTTTTTCTCTGCATCCAGCTTGTTTTGGAGGTCTACCGCCACCGCCCTTAATTCCTGCTCTCTTTCCTGTAGCGCTCTCACCTGTTCCGCAAGTTGTAGCCGGTCGTCCTGGACCTTCTTAGTCTCTTCTTTAGCTGCCTTCAATTCCCCCTGCGCCTGCAGCGACAGCTGCTGCAGTTCTTGCTGGGCTTGCTCCGCGATCTGCCGCCATCTCTCCGCCTCTGACACGCTCATCCCGGCAACTCCAAAGTAGCCCAAAAAGGATTAGGAGGTTGCTGTCACAGTGGCCGGAGCGGACTACTTCAGAGTAACGACGCTACGCAGCTCTGCATTTTATTCTTTTATTGGTGCTGCGTATTTACAGTGCTTAAGTCATTGCTATTTACACGGAGTGATGTGGTCAGTCGGTTTCAGAACCTCCTAATGGCTTTTGGCGCGTCTTTCTCCAACACAAAAGCTTTGGCAGACCCATCCTCTTTCCCCTCCTCTTTCTGCGTAATTCCGGAGTTGGGGGGATGGGTCTCCCGCCCTTATTCGCCCCTTCCTGTCCCACCTGGGACCCTGGCTCCTCTACCTTGCCTGAGCCTCGGACACGACTTCCTGCTTCCCCACTGGAATCGGAACTCTCTCTGCTTTCCCCTGTGCTCGGGGATTGGCTTGAACTCAGGAGGGGAGGGACTTCGCGATATCCCCTGTCCCTCACATCCACGTACCAAGAATTAAATATCATAACAATCCTGATACAATTCTAATGGTAGTGTTTCTGAGAAATGCATTTTCTATAGATGACAATATTAATCAAAGAAAGAATCCTCTTTCTGGGCGTAGCAATTATTCAATTTTTGGAAAGTACTCTTAGTAAGGAGGACTCCAACTCCTGACTTGTTTTCATATGCACTTTTCCTGCAACCATGCACCTAGTTTGGCCCCTTTATGGTTTCGTTAGAAGAAATTTCCTTTGCGGTTCAGTTTCAGTAAGATCTGGGCATTGGCTGGAACACTGTGTCAGATGAGGGATGATGATGATGAATTTAGAAAGCAATCCAAGACAGTACTAAATACTGTGCAAGACATTCAAAGCATACAAATCTGTGAAGGCACCTTTAACCTATCAAGATGTGAGGGGTGGAAAAGAGGGTGCACTGCCATTCAAGTTTGCTTGCTTTGAACAGAAGCCTAGCATGTGAAATCTATCTCTCAAAGAGAAGGAGACAGGCAGAATGATACTTAGATTTTAGGTGTCTGAAAAAGTTTAGAGAGGAAGCGTAACATGATGAGCTGGATGTTCCCTGTACCAAGGTGGCTATTATTATTATTATTATTATTATTATTATTATTATTATTATTAATTTATTTATACCCCACCCACTCTGGGCGGCTTCCAACAAAATATTAAAATACAATAGTCTATTAAACATTAAAAGACAGCAAGACAGTCTACAGGCAGGTAGGGTCTCAGCCTGCGTACCAGATGGAGTTGATAGACAGCTGCCCTGGTCACAGAATTGCCCTGCGCCTCCATGGACAGCTCCATAGGAGCATTTGAATATTACTTGGATAGTTCACAGAAGGCAAATGGTTTTGATGGCACTCACTGGTTGACAGCAACATCTAATTCAGCCCTGTGCTTATACATTTGAGGGAAAGTGTAGGGGAATTGCCTGGAGAATTTCTCAGAAACATCTACATCTTTGGCCAAGTCACTGGCTCTGCATATTGACTAGTATTGGTACCAAACCTTATTTCAGTCACAGACCAGCATAAGATAAAACATATGGATAAACGGAACACATGAGACTTAAAACAGGTAAGGGATAAAAACTAATAATTATAAGGTGATTTTGCCATATATAACTTAAAAAGATCAAAGCAAGGAGAAACGGTGAAAAGCGATTATAAGGGAGCACAGGTCTTGGATTTGGGGCCTTAAGTTTAGGCCTGGCTTGTACATATTGAATAGCAATTGTTATGAATAACCAAGGAGCTAATGAAGGTATGTATGCTGAGGGCACAAATCCATTTCCTTTAAGAAGGGTGATCAACTGTTTGTGCCAACACCAATGGTTATAAAGAATACTGGTAATTAGGAACAGATGAGACAGGTTTTTTTGGTTTTGCTTTCCAATGTCCACGACAGCATAGCAAAGTCATAATGATCCCTAAATATAGAGAGGGTGAGAGGGTGATCTGATGCATGAGGCAAAAAGAGGAAGCTCAACACAATGTGCAGCGGTATATATGGGTCCCTCGGTTAATGCATGAAACGATCCCATTGGCCAGATTTACCCCAGCAACCGAGGGACCACCAATCGGGTTGTTGTGGCTATCCAATCGCTCCCACCCACAACAGCAGTGAGGTCAGTCTTGATTATCTCACCACAATGCGTACTTTCTGGGAGGAGGACACAATATCTAATAAATTAGTTGGGAGGCCCTGATAATTTGCTTTGAGGGACGAGCAGCTTTCCCCTAATATATTACATTGGGCCCCAATTAATGTAATGACTTTTGCTTGTGCAGCAGAGTTCCCCCACCTCATGCAAACCCTGCACACTCCCCAAATCCGTTCCAGGAGGTTGGGGGAAACCCAGAAGATATTTAGGAGCAGGGTGCAGGAGGGGGAGAGGCTGGAATTTTCATTGCGCAAGCAGAAATCCTTTTGCGGATACAACGTGTTAGGTGACACCCATTGATGGGTTGGAAAACCCTCATCAAAACATTAGGAGAAGGAGGAGTTTAGAGGGATAACTGTGCTTCATTTTGCCAATACTACTACTACTATGAATTAGGTAGTTCCTCGTTAAAAGGCAAAGAAAATTGAATCTCCTCCCATCCCTACTGGCTGCTGCCTATTTCCGAGTAATGATGCCTGATAAAATTGAAAATGACTACCGTACTTTAACTGTGCATGTGATGCTCATAACATGTTGTGCCCACAAAGATTTACAAGCACAACACACACATTCTGGTTTACAAGGAACCATAAAATATGGTTGCTTAATAGCCAAACTGGTCTATAAAGCTTTATTACCCATTAATAATCAGATATGTTCTTCGGTTAGAGCTGTTCCTTACTCATCTGAAGGCGATCCAGTTGCTTATTGGCTAGGATTGTGACAATCAAGAAAACTCCTCCCACAAGGCCAACTTTGCCATGGGCTGGTTGGGCAACCGCTTTAAACAATCTCTGAAGCCATCAACTCTGAAGGATATTCCTGAAAAAAGAGTGTCTGTGACCATGGGAGGCCTAAAATGTACTTTATAGGGAACGGGGTGGGAAACGAAGGGAAAATGTTTCAGGAACGGCCCTAGGTAATAATACGTTCTCTGAGAAGAAATATAATTTCTTAATGCCCTCTAATTTGCTTATCTGCTGTCCTGTGCTGAGGCTTCTGCAATATTTTCCCTAAAGTTTACTGCTCATTCCTGAAGCATAATGCAGCCCATATGGCTGGATGTTTGAAGTGTGCTTAGTGCTCCATTAGGGAATTTCGATTTGTACTTCTCAATCTGATTTCGATAAGGCTTTGGTTTACCTTACTGTTTAACCGGGTGCAAACACACAGCAGATTAATTCTATAATAAATTACCCCGGCAGTAAAGTTTTATGGAGCATTTTTGCTTATTCGGGCAACATTTTCTTTTATGTTGCCTTGTAAAGCTAAACTTTAGTTTTAAATGAAGTATGCTGTGTTTGCAACACCAAACGAAATACAGACCCCACCAAATACATAATTTCTAAATGCATTCCATCTCAAATGTGGTGCTAGGATTACGTAATGGTGTGTGCACCTGAGAAACACGAATCTTTTGAAAACGTTAAGCCTAAAATTTGCTGAATGGAAGAAAAAGGATCAGATCTAGCCAGAGAATTCCAGCTGGTTTTCCTCTAGTCAGTCATGTAATAGTTTCACCCTCACCCCCATCACCACCTCATGACTTGTAGGGGGAACTCCCCCATGGTATTCTTGGGGAGCAGCTGGTAAAATGGGGGCTGGGTGAGATTATTCTTAGGTGGATTTGAAGATCTCAAATCAATTGACTCATCATTCCCCAACAGTACTTCTCCTTATCAAATGGTAGGTTCAAACACTAAAGAAAAGTAAAGCAAAGGTAGGCATGGATTTTGGGAGGCACTGGAATGCCTTTCTGCTGATTAGAACACCACTGTTGTACATATTGTCTGATTATCTCTGGGATGATTGGAAGACATCCGCTGTTCTTCCTGCATTATCCTGATGCTATATCCTGATGATCTGAAGCCACAGAATGGGATTATTGCTTCAGAGAAGATAACCTTGTATATCAGGGTTCCTTAATTGGTTACATTTCTCATGTACTCAAGGTAAAGGTAAAGGGACCTATGACTGTTAGGTCCAGTCGTGGATGACTCTGGGGTTGCGGCGCTCATCTCACTTTATTGCCCGAGGGAGCCGGCGTACAGCTTCTGGGTCTTGTGGCCAGCATGACTAAGCCACTTCTGGCGATCCAGAGCAGCACACGGAGATGCCATTGACCTTCCCACCAGAGCGGTACCTATTTATCTACTTGTACTTTGACATGCTTTCAAACTGCTAGGTTGGTAGGAGCTGGGACTGAGCAACGGGAGCTCACCCCGCCGCGGGGATATGAACCACCGACCTTCTGATCAGCAAGCCCAAGAGACTCAGTGGTTTAGACCACAGCACCACCTGCCAACTGTACTCAAGGGTATACCTAAATAAGTGCTACCTCATGTCTATTGTGCATGGAAGCAGGTCAGTTCATAAAACTTATGCCTCCACATGATCCTGACTAGGTTACAAATCTGAACACCAGCAGGAGGTCATGCATGCAATGTTGTTGTTATGAGCTGGGCTTAGTAATGGGAATTAACAAATTAAGTTCTTAAAAAGATAAATAAATCGTGAACTTCATGCAAGTTTCCTTCATTGGAGGGTTTTAAGAAGAGGTTGGATGGCCATCTGCCATGGATGCTTTAGTTGAGATTCCTCCTTGCAGTGGGTTGGACTAGATGAAATGCAAGGACCCTTCCAACTTTGCAGTTCTATGATTTCTGTTGTTAAATTTTAACTTTAACAGTTAAAGTCTTCATTAATTTCCTCATGACCAGGGTTTCCTAGTTCTATGAACTTCAAAACCTTTCAGCTTAGTTATTTCCTAAGCTTAGTTATTCAATTTAAGAATGAAAGGCAGGCTTGCTCTAACTCAAGGGCAGAAAGGATTTACATTTAATTTTGATACCTAAGCCAGAGCAATTAGTTGGTAATTGGTTTAATTATCTCTTTTCAAACTGAGACAGCTCACCGGGAGCAAAATGGTTCTCAGGATCGATTGCTGTCTACTTTGAAACAGAATGTCAAGATTTAGCCTCCACCTGCTCTTTCAAACCCAAATCCCAAGTCTGTTGAAGATCAGGTTTAAATATTTCAGCTGAAATGAATTGACTAGAAACCATGATACAATGTAGGGGTTTTCCATTCCTATTTATTTTGACCCTCAATTTTCACCTTGGTGCTTGCAGAGCAGTGATGGGACTTTGAGAAGCATTTCACATATTGCCACCATCATGCCCTTTCAGCATTTTTCTTCCTAAGGAAAGGTTTTCAGCTTGGCAGGGCACCACCCTGCTATTTCAGAGATAGCAAAACACCACCCAAAACTGATTGAATACAATTCCCCAGTGCCAGAGAACCATCTTCTCAAATAAACAACTCTACCTCTATTCATGTGGTTACCTGAATGTGTGTGTTAAAAGCAGGGACAGGGGACAAAGGACAGGTGGAGAAATTTGACTCGGTTTGTATTTAAAGGTGGTTCAGCTTATTTCACACTTTTTAAACCAATACAGGAAATGAAACTCTCAGCACACATCCATTGAAATTTGCACTTCTCTGAATTTTGTCAAAGTGTTTCTCCAGCCAAGTAATATTTACAAAAATATTACTTTACAAGGGTAAAGTGTGCATAAAAAAATGCACATATTAGTAAAAAATGGCACACATAAATGAATTATATTAGGGGAAATTGTGTACAAAATGTGTATATTAGGATAAATTCACACTAAAATGCTTGCAATTTTTCATATGGACTTTTGTTTAATAATAATAAAAAAGCACACCAGTAGGGGGTTATGCCAGTAGGGGGTTATGCCAGTCCCGCCCCAATCATCATTGTGCATGCCAACTCGGCTTCAGACCTCCTGAAGTAAGTTTCTAATCACCATGTGCTGAACAAATTTAGAATGCCCCCATGGTTCGGTCCTTATCCAGCCCATTACCAAGTCTCATGTAAAAGACTGTACCTCATTTGCAAGGCCCACATTTCCTCCAAAATGTAGAAACATTAACTGTGAACTATGGGTTATTCAGGGCAATCTGATGCTACCATTAAGAATTATTTTTTTCCCTTTCCCTTTTTGCCACAATAGGAGAAAAGCAGGTGCAAATTATGGATCCTTGCTTTCCAGTTATGCTTTCTTACTGCTCTTAATATTGAATGAAGAAGTAACATTTAATCTGTCCATTTCAAATCTAATGTTTATTGCAAATCTATGGTGCCAGAAATGGGGGTGGGGAGAAGTCTCTTGCGAGCTTTGTTTGTTTGTTTGTTTGGTAGAGAAATACCTTATTCATGACTAAAGAGTCACACTGGACTGGACTTCATCAAATATTCAGTGTACGGTTTTGCAAAAAAAAAAATCATGTAAAAAGCTTCCCTTGGAGAAAATTAGCAAAGCTGCTCAAGTTTAGATAAACTTCCTCTGTCCCTGCTCTGCCCTTATGTGCAAAAACAGTTGTGTTTTAATTACCAGTACTTGGTTTGCAGAGGCACTGAACATCTACAGCTGTAGGCACTCAGAAATTGTGCAGAATGTGCAATATCTTTGTGCTTAACCTTGTTGTCCTTGAATTTATCTGTATAATATAGATAGAGGTGGAAATCAATTCTGGGACCACAAATTCTGATAGTCCATGTTGAGTCTTTGTTTTTCCTCAAGAAAAAGGAATGAAGAATACCATAAGGACTAAGTTGTGAGCCAAGCACAGTTGTCACCAAAACACTATCCTTTGATGTGATGTCATCAAGTTGTGTCTTTTTCTTGCCCTCCCCTGTATTATGGGATTCCATTGGTGAGGGGGGGGGAATAAACAACGTTTAGTATTGATACTGGATATTTGTTTTGAAAATGGAAAATCAATAAAACCTTTAATTAAAAAAGAAAAAGAAAAAAGAGAATAAACAAGGATAAGACAGGTTGGAATGGAGGAGAAATCCTTTTTTGTTTGCGTAACATCACCTAATTGACACTTGTGAACCAATGTACACATTTTGTGATGCAGTTCTTCAACCAAACAATATGAACAAAAATGTATATATTAGGGACAATGCACATAAAAATGTGTATATTTGTGGAAAATGACACATCACATGCATTTTATTGAGGGAAATAAATTCATTGCATAAATGTGTATATCTGTCAAAACTGCATACAAACATATGTTTATTAGGAAAAATTCACACCAAAATTGGGAGAAATTCACACCAACTATTAATACAAACTGTGGAGAACTAAATTTAAGACTCGGAGAAATGAGAAAAAATAAGATATAATTTGTCTGCAAGAAACACATATAACAAAGAACCACCTTCGATTGCTAGTGAATAAAAAAAATTGGGGAGGAATTTATATCATCAGATGTAATTAAAGAAAGAGGGGTGGTAATATACGTGAACCCAAAATTGAAGCCGGAGCAAGTATATAAAGACAACAACGGCAGAATTGTTATGGTGAGAATTCAAGGGAAATTAGAAAAGATTTTGGTAGTCGGAATTTATGCTCCCAATGAAAGCAAAACAGAATTTTATCAGAAATTGGAATAATTATTAGATTTTTGCAACCAAAAAGTTATATTGCTTGGAGATTTTAATGGGGTGGTCTCTCCAGAGATGGATAAATTAAGTAATGAAATAGGGGGAAAAGAGGGAAGGCTCCCCAAAACTTTTTTTCAATTAATAGAAAAACTAGATCTCCAAGACACCTGGAGATGCGAACACCCCCTCAAAAAGCAATTCACATATTATTCTCACCCCAATGAGTAGGAGAGTAGAACTGATCAAATTTGGTCATCAAGAGAATTATTAATGAGATGTAAAAGAATAGAAATATTACCTAAGAGTATTTCGGATCACAACCCAATAATAATGGAAATAAAGGGGAAGGAATTGGTAGCCAGAAGATGGAGATTAAATGAATTATTATTGGAGGATGAAAACATAGTCAAAAAAGAGGAATCTGTGGTAAAGGATTATTTTGAAAAGAATTTAAATCAGGGTACGCCATTAAACATAGTTTGGGATGCCGGGAAGGCTGTAATGAGAGGATTTTTTATTAGTCAAAGTAGTTGGAAGAAGAAAGAAAAAGAAAAGAAATCGGAAAGTTTATTAAAAGAGATAAGGAAATTTTTGATGTAAGGGCCATTACTTTAAGGACAATTACTTTAAGATGTTTATTTAGTGCTTCACTTAGTGTTTTCTGCGAGTATCCGCATTGGACAAGGGAAGCAGTCATCTTCCTAGCAGAGATGTTAAAATCCTGGTGTAATGAAGAGTTCCTCTATAATCGTAAATATTGGCCGTACGGAAGATTTCTAAGTAAATGAGGTGGATGGAATGAAGGTGCATGAAGCATGGAGTTGCGATCTGTGGGTATGTGAAAGACACGTACTTTGAGAAGTTGATGGTTGTCTCGAAATACTGTGGTGTCTAAGAAGTTGACGTGTTCATCGTGAATGTTACCCGACAGGCGAATATATGGGTCTCGGGTATTAATCCATTGTAAAAAGTCCACAGCAGCATGGCGATTTTCTATAATCATGAAGAGATAATCAATATAACGGTAATATTGGAGGACATGTGATTTAAATGGGTTGGTATTGCTCAAAATGTGTGTTGTTTTTGAAATCTATCATATATATGTTAGCGATGGAAGATGCGCAAGTCGAGCCCAAAGCTACCCCTTTCACTTGTAAGTAAAACTGATCCAAATGTCTAAAGTAATTATGATCCAGTATGATGTAAAGTACATCGATAAGAAAATGTGTGGGAGGCTCCTTCACAGTTCTTGACCTTTATGATCTGTCTGACTTCGGGCAAGGGAACATTCGTATAGAGGGATTCTATGTCCAGAGTCAGTAAGCATGCTGATGCTGGTATCACTTTATTTTCAATTATTCTGATAAATGTCTTAGTGTCCTCTATGTAGGACACGGTGTCACTTGCAAAAGGGTGAAGAAATTGTTCGATAGATTTACAAAGTGGTTCCAATAATGAATCATTACCTGATACGATAGGACTGCCTGGTGGTTTCTCTAAAGATTTGTGGATCTTAGGAAGTATGTAAAATACTGGGGTGCTTGGAAAAGGACTGAGTAAGAACTTTGCAGTTTTCGAATCAATGTAATGCAGCATGATGGCTTCGGATAAAACCATACGAATTATCTGTGATATGTCATCAGTTGGATCCTTGTTTAAAGGTTTGTAGAAAGAGGTATTGTGTAATTGTCTATTGATTTCATTTAAGTAATCCTGTGAGTTAAGAATTACTATCGCGCCTCCTTTATCAGCAGGTTTTATGACAATATTGGTGTCATTGGCCAGATTGTGTATTAATTGTTGTTCATGGGCTGTGGTGTTCCTTTGGTATTTGGGTGGTCTTTGTTTTTCCATTTTCGCGATGTCCTCCAGTATAAGCTGATAAAACACGTTCAGGCTTGCATTGTCCACAGGCGGAACAAAGGTGGAACGGGGGCAGAGTTGTTGCTTGTGAAAGGAAATATCACCAAAGAAACTTCTCAATTTAATGAGTCAAATCAATTTAAAGAGATTCACTCTGGTTTGAAACTAATCATATTTAGGAGTGGGAACAAAACTAAGGCCTCGATTTAATATTCTTTCTTCATCAGCACTCAGCATCCGGTTAGAGAGATTTACGACTAAGGATGTTTCCGGACCGGCGGCGGGAAGGAAAATCCTGCGGGCGGGATTGAGTTGAAGAATATTATCTCAGAGAGTATTGTCAGGGTTGAGCCCAAGTTTGTGACGTGGTTTGTGAGTCGCTGTAGTCTGAGAATTCCGTACTGCTGGACGATGTTTCGTGGGGGTGTGTGTGTGTTGGTGTGATATTTAGGTCCCTCAAAGTCCTTAAGTATATTCCAGATGAAGTGCACACCTTTACAAAAGGCATGGTCATTCTCACCCAGCTGCACGGCCAAAGCATGGGGGGGTGGCAACCAAAGCGGCTCTGGCTTTCACCGCTGGCAAAAACTCATCCTGTTGCATTCCACGCCATGCGATCCAGGAAACTGTTACGTCCATGGGCAATCCCAGCCCACACCCCAGGCTGCAGTCAGTGTCGCGTATTCCCAAAGGTCAGGAGCAATTGTAGTTGTAGTCCAACAGCCCTGAGCACCCAAAGTTGAAGAACGCAAGTTAAAGCTGTAGATTGAGCCTGGTGTCTCCTTCATGCAAGGCAGGTGCTCTGCCACTCAGCTTGTATATTGATTCTCCAGTCCTTCAGAGCATAAAGGTGAACGAAGGAAAAGGAGCAAACTCAGCACTACACTTCAAGGTCTCCTGATTCTCAAACCCAGACTAAACTTCTGGATTTTGCTGGTGCAGTGCCAATAAATGTCATCTCTCCCCCCCCCACCCCCCGACAGCAGCACCTAATATAATAGATGATGTAATGCCTGAAGGCAAAATGTTGTCCCGATGCAATGTTTCCTTATTTCTGTTAACCAGAAATCTACAGCCCCTTTCTCAAGTTTGCATGATTTTGTGTTTGCATTGGAGAGAAGTCCTCTGTAAAAACAAGAAAAAATATGTATGCAAAAACAGTAAATTCAGTACTCAACAATGCCTTAGCTCTGAAGAACGTAAATCTTTCCCCCCTTTTTTTTCCAAACTAGAGAGCAAACTGCAACTGGGAATAAATGCACATTACCCTTCTTGTTAGTTGGACTGAAAAACATTTCCTGATACACCGTGGTCTGTTCAGTCTGCCTGCGATGGCATTGGGCATTAACTGTTTCAGTACTAGCTAAACCTTGCAATCTGTCTGAGCACCAGCTCATATCCTGTCTCTCCAAAGGCCTTGTCTCCCGTCTTCCGGATTATATGTTTGGCTGATTTGCTGAGGTATGGAGGTTTTCTGCCAAAAGATTCATTATCATGGGCCTTGATGTAATCAAAGCATTTTATAGCACAAATGCTGCTTAATCATAGCAAAAACAAAACAAAAACTATTTCCTTCTTCTTCCCTAAACCGTCATGTCCCTCTGCGGATTTCATGTTTTCCTCCCTTCACAATACTCTGGGGATGGAAGTTGGGTTCCTGGGGAGTCTCTTCACAGTTGCCACTTGTGTTGTGTTTTAAGCTGGATCATACTGATATGTGCTCTGGACAATGCCCAATAATATATAAATAATGGTGGCTATTTTGTTTGTTTTTCTTGTTCAAAAAATAAAAATAATAGTCCCTAATGAGGAATTTCTCCCCTTCCCTAATCTAGTGGAAAGCTCTTTCCTCTCACATTCACTAGGCTGGCAACATGTACAGCTTAAAACACCTGTTGGGTATCTTGTTCAGGCTGGAAGTCCTGTGCGCCTCTGAAACCCGAGTCTTGCTGAAGGGCCTAATAACTAGATCAGAACATCCCAAGCCAGGAATAGCTTGATTACAGACTCTTAATGGGCAGGACTAAGCTTGACCTCAGTGGACTGAGGGTGGAGTGGTGTTTTGGAGCATCCGGTACATGACGAGCAATGGAAAACCTCTCCGGCATCCATGAGATAGACTTCTATGGTTATCAGCCTGTGCCTGATACAACAAAAGAAAACTTAAGATCATAGAATTGTAGGGTTGGAAGAAACCCCAAGGGTCACCTACAATGAGCCCACAATGCCTTTTCCACCCAACAAAGAAACAGACAAATGCTTTGGGTGTGCTTCTCCAACATGGTCTGGTGTAGGCCAGCTTTTTGCTCAGAGGTTATCAAGGAAATAGATATGATTTCAGGCAAATACCTGAGGTTCAATGACATAAATATTGTGTTGAATCCTGGTCCTATAGAACCTAATGGAGGGATAGCACGACTGGCAGTTATGGTGGCTGAACACCCAGCACCCCAGTCCTAGAAAGCATTGGACAATGGTCAGAGGATAAAACTAGGTTAGCTGCATACAAGCAACCGGCTTTTCATAAAAGAAAACAGGACAGGAAATTCTCAGGCATATGGTCCCCTTATACTTATATGTTTGCAAAAGGTTAAATACAAAAGTGCTCTGAAAGTCGGGCTTCCTGGCAGTGGGTTTTGTCCCACTCCATGCGTAATGATGACGTGATGTTGTCTTCTCCCCTCCCTTTTTCTCATTCTCTTTTTCTTTTTCCATTATTGCCCTTCTATGCAAGTGTACAAGATGTTTAAAAACTCAGGAAAAAATATAACATATAAATAATAAACAAAATACCTTAGATTTGTAAAAGTGGTGTCTAAAATATGTGAAAGTTAATTTAAAAAGTTGTAATTGCAGGGCACAGCAGAGTAGCTCTGAGCATTGTCTAGAGAAGGACTGGCGATCATTTTGGCAGGTGTCATTTGCTATGGGCATTTGTGGAAATTTCCCTGCATAGGCATGCTGGTATGTAAATTTCAGATTGCCAGGACACATATATTTCATCTGTCTCTACTGCCCTTTCTGTGCATATGTCCACATTTACATTTTGCCCTCTTGGGCAATATTTGGTATTGCTCTGTCTGTGCTGCTGTTTTAATCCTCGGCGTCATCATATTTGGATCACGAGTTGATAGGGTTGCTCAGTTTTCCTTTTGCTCATTTCCTTTTGCTCATTCCAGGAAACCATCCTCAATTGTACTGTCTCCTTTCCTCTCTCTTTTTAATTGCATGTCCTGTGTGACGTATTGCACGGGATCCTTCTGTTTTGGTTGCGATGAGAAATAAAAACAGCTAATCTCTATGAAGGGCAGATAATAAATATGAATGGGGCAACTCCCTCCTTTGATTTCCATTTGTGTTTTTGAAGGCCGCCCGGGGCCTGGAGTACAGACTATTGCTGTTTAAGCGAGACCTGCTTGCGTTTCCACTTGGACAGCAGAAGCTGCATTGCAGCAGATAGGATCAGTTCCTACTGAGCTATCATGACAAATTCGCAGAGATACCATCCAGGATGCAGGTGTTCGCCAGGCCAAAGGGAAGAGAAGGAAGTTCAAAGCCATCACCTCCTGCCACGCCTGACACTGTCGTTCAAGGAACAAGCGTCACAGGAAGTCTCGGAACAGGCACAGGATGGAGAGGATTAAAATAATAGCAGCATAATTTCTGAATAATTTCTATAACTTTGTAACGGCACTTAGTGGAACTTCAGAAACCTGGTTTCTTCATTGTTTCAGGCAGTGGTTGACTTGGGTGCAGCTTGGTGCCCACACTCCTTGAGCTGTTTCCCTGACTGTTTTAGATGCCTAAGGTTCAGGATTGGGCTAAACCTGAGTGCAAATAAACTCAATGTCGATTGGTAATCTCCACCCTGGAAATTGGGGAGGTGACAGCTGCTGGACGTGGTTACTCTCCCTCTGTAAGGCTCCGATCCAAAGTTGGGAGGGGGGACAGGATGGAACACTTAGATTCTAATCTGTCAGTATTAAAACACACTTCGATAGTCTATGTGTCTGGAAAAGGCTTGGATAAAAAATTGCTTTTGGCAGTACAGTGAAGCCCCAATAGGCAATGAGCTCCAAGATGAAGGTGCTAGAACACTACAAGACTGATTTCTTACAAATGAGGAACAAATATTATGGTTTCAGACCACAGGAAACCCCAGTGCCTGTGGCAGAGCCTGTCCTTGCCGCACGCTGGATGTAATCACTCAGCTAGTATTCCAGCGCTCTCTTACCTGCAGGCCAATAACTTGCCACACAAACAAATTCATAAAAGCAAAAAGCGACACAATGAAACACAATTTTCTCCCACTGAACACCTTTTTTATTTGCAATTTTTCACAAATTCACAGCTTTTAGCAAGCGACTTCCCTTAACAGAATGTGTCTTTGTTACTGTCACCAATATATCTGACTTTTAGAAGACATCTGAAGACAACCCTGTTTAGGGAAGTTTTTAATGTTTGAAGTTTTATTCTGTTTAATAGTCGGTTGGGAGCCGCCCAGGGTGGCTGGGGAAACCCAGTCAGATGGGCGGGATATGAGTAAAAATTATTGTTATTGATTATTCAATTTCTATACTGCTTAATAGGTTAAATAATATCTCTAAGCGATATACAAAGAAGCCGCAAGGCTGGCAGGGCGTTATGAGGAATGCACCCCCCAAAACCTGCACCTAGGGTGATGCAACCACCCCAGGCATAGCTGCCAAGTTCCGGCCTGAGAAATAAGGGACTGGACCGGAAGTAGCAAACCGGAAGTAGTGCTGCCACCATTTTGGAACTGGGCGGAGCATGCTCAGAAGCTACTTTTGATGCTGCTCTGCCCTGTTCCAAAATGGCCGCCACACCAGAAGTCGCGCTGCAGCCATTTTGGAACTGAACAAAGCAGCATCAAAAGTTGCTTCTGAGCATGCTCCACCCAGTTCCAAAATGGCCGCCGCGCCAGAATAAACTGGGGGGAAACAGAAAAATCCATTTTTTCGGCTGGGAACAGCCGGAAAAATGAGGGTTTCCTGGGGAATATGGGAGACTTGGCAGCTATGCCCCCAGGCCCGGCCATGCTACACCTCTGCTCAGCCAGCCACACCCTTTCCCCATATTCCATCAGAAGTGTGCGTACATTGGCAGCAAGGTGCAGGGGACACTGATGTAGAATAGGATGTCCCTATTTTCACCTGCGTGATGTTGTATAGTGTGATCTCTTGCCCAAGGTGGTGCTTCCGCAGGCTGCCCACAGCTGTGTTCCATTCTGCTGCCCTTGCCACACCCATTTCCAGGCTGGTTGAGTTTCCCAGGAGGTCCAAAGGATAGGGAAAGGGCCCCACTCCACACACAGCTCTTTCTTCACCCTCTGTTCTCTCCTCCTCCTCCAGCTGCTTATATATGGTTTTTTATACATATATTCCCCTCATCATATACACATCTTGAGACACATTTTTTTGCCTGTATAAATGCATCACAAAATTTGGAGGAGTGTGATATTTGAAAGATGGTTGTGTTTCATCTTCCTTATTGGTTCAAGAAGTGCAAATTAGTTCCTCATTAAAAGGCAAAAACAAGAAAGTGATTATTTCTACCCCATCTCCAACAAAGGGTTACATTTGGAACAGTGCTTGCAAGTAAACCATGCTACCTCCAGGGTATATTGCAGCAAAATGAAAAGCCTTGGAGAAAGCAAGCTTAAGATACTACTCTGGAAACTGACCATAGAAATGCACTGGTTGTTTTTTTTAAAAGAGGCAGACATGGATTACATTTCTTTTTTAAAAAAAAATACAATGCAGCTAAAACCAATTTCTCGTACATTGGAGGGTATTGGCAGTGGGGAATCAGAACTTTTTTAAAAGACTAAATTTGATGTTCTCATTGTATTTCCATTGGAAATAAAATCCCTGGAAAGAATCTGCTTGAATTTTACAAGGCAATTGCGTGCCTTGTGCCTTTGGATGAAGCATCTACTCTAACTATGCAGAAAGAACTACGAGGAGTCAAGTGGCCCAAGGAAGGCTCACCAGACTAGTCTGGCATCGCCTTTTGTGGAGCAGAGTTGTGTTCTCCTCACTTTGTGTATATGCAATGCATGATGTTACAATAATGTTGTTAGTCTTTAATAATAATAATAATTTATTTGTAACCCTCCCTCCCTGGACGGAGCCAGGCTAGGGCGACCAGCATCATAAAACTAAGACAATATACAAAGAACATAAGAACAGGCAATCAATTAATTAAAATACATCTTAAAACTAGTACAGAGCAAATTAAAATCTGGACAGATGGCAGTCCACGGGTAAAATTGAGAGCGGTTAATATTCTCCAGGGCCAACTGTTTAAGATAACACAGGACCCTTAGCCATGCTAGTCTCTCGCAGCAAAAAACTACCATCTAAAGTTATAGTTCCAAAAGATGTATGTGTTACTTAATATTTGTTGCACATCATTCCTTTTGTATTTCGCTTTTACACTCATGGCTAATATTAGCACTGATTAGCCTACAGCCCAAATAGCTGGATGACACACTGGCTTCTATTTGAGCTGACATCTCAATAACTTGACATATGCATCACATCTCTATTACATTGGAATCTAAAAGGCACTTTAGGAACTATGCCTTTCATATTTGGTTCAGCTGTTAATCAGGGTAGCCTGCCTGGTTGGCCGTTACCATGTGCTTCTCTAAGAATAGTCTCCGTGCCTCTGCTTAGACTTGCCTCGTGACATGGAGAGGAATTCTAGCAAGTCTTATATTAACACCTCATTTGAAAGACTTAATTTATTTGTTCAGCTTAAAGAACATTCACCCAACTTGTTAATTAACACTATACTATTACCAAGGAGATTTGTCACCTGTCACATGGAATATTGAAGGAGGCCGACATGGTTAGCATGTCGTCTGGGGCCTTGAAGGAAGAAAAGATACAGGAGGGGGTTCATTTCTTATATGTAAAGGCAGCTCCTGTGATGCCAGGCTAGTGCACAAGTGGCCAATGTGGTGCCCGCGGCTGCCAGTGTCCACCAGTACTTCCTATGGCCACTTGTGAAAGGTCTTAGTGTATATCCCCTCACAAAACCACACCCACTCGCTGGATCATCACCTTGTCGTGGGGAGTGGGCTTGCATGTTCCTATGACCCTTGTGAGCGAAGCCATCGGGAATCTCGTACTCCCAGCAGGGTCACCCAAGGCGGTAAGGTCAAAGGGAAGGAGCTAGAGAAAGAATGATCCAAGAAGTCCTCAACAGCAGAACAGGCACATGATAACAAACGGTATGTTACAACGGCTGTGAAGGCGGATGAAGGCTGCAGCAGATAGGAATCTACCGGTTTGTCATGACTACCGTACTTCATGCCATTGGAACAGAGCCCTACTGCGAAGACTGCACTAATCTACACACATAAAACCTATTCACATACATACAGGCGTCTTCCAAAAACCCAACCCAAACCCCCAAAGTCCCATGGCAATCAGCAAATGGTAACGGGGGCAGGATCATGAAATCTGGAAGCCCCTAGTCATCCACATGGGCAGTGGATACAGATTCAGTCGTCCTAACTCAAGGAACAAGGCAGTTGAGCAGCTCGGCAGCTGTATGGATCTAGAATTGGCCTCCACAGTCACTTACGGACTCATTGTTAAAACTGTGTTTATGGAAGACAATCTTGCTCTGCTATGAGTGATCGCCAAAGAAAGAAAGAAAGAAAGAAGAACAAAACCACACACATGAGAAATTGTTTCTGCTTCCTGCTTGGTGGTGGTTTTCACTGCCTCAGCCTCTCCTGCTCTGGCATGCCCATATTGCATTAGATGCCAGGATCGGACAAGCTTCCTCCTTTCCTTTCTGAAGAGGTGCAAAGAGCTTCTGTCTGTGTACAAGCAAAGCAGTGGCTGATTCAGGTGCCTTTCCTCCCCATTGACTGCAGGGAGCAGATTGGTGGCATGCCTGTATCCTTTCTGAATCCTCTCTCTCAAATAAGATGTAGACATTATGTGTTATGTCACAGAAAACCCATGGCAGCAATTTTGGGTCTGGTGCTCACAGCACTCCTCAAAATTTCAAATGTGCCCACCGAACACAAAAGGTTGTCAACTACTATTGTAGTGTGACCAGGGAGCTAATTCCAGGTATATTGGCTTCACTACCAGTCTTAAGTTTCCATATTACCCATGGTTTCCCAATGAGAACTTGCCCTACAGTTTGTGAACAACTGTTCTAGCATAACACAAAATATCTTAACAGAATTCACAGACTTCTATTTAAGCTGATACCTTACTTTCAATTCAGTCTGGGTACCATGAACTGGCAGAAGGGGCCCACTGTCCCTCGCAAGGCAGGACAGGAGAATATATAAGCAACATAAAATTTGTGAAGGGGGTGGGAATTACTTTGCAAATGATCAATGTACATATGGCCTGCTAGCCCTTTGGGCCCATGTCCAAAGGAGACAGAGCTCAGCAACATGAGAGACACAAATGCTCCTGTGAAGTCCTTCTGGAAGCATCTAGCAATGCCAATCTTTCTTGCCCACAACAGTACTAGAAAAGTTAGAAGGCTGCACCATCCCAGGAAAGTATTAGCCAGGGCTTCTTTTTCAGCCACAACTCACCAGAACCCAGTTCCAGCAGCTCTCAGGTGGGGCCATTGCCATCCATTTTCCTTCTCCAGGAAGTGACCAGAACTGGCAGGATGTTCCAAAGGGTGAACATCGACAGTTCCTCTCTCTATTTCTCATTACAGAGTTAGTTAATTGCGACACGGTTCTATTTAGATGTACGGCCCACATGATGACCTTGAAATTCTACCTTTTGCTTCATCCCAATTGTCTTTTGGAAGGGCATGCCAACAGCACATCCAATAGGTTATTTCCACAAAGAGACAAAGGATAAATTATAATGTTAAGCATCTGTTCCCCCAGGTGGCAAACAAATTAAAGTATCAGATTCCCCCCATCAAACCAACTTCAAACACTTCAAGCTATTTTTGTAATTACATCCAGACACCTCAACCAGGGCTACCGCATGGGAGTGGTGCTATGTAGTACTTTTCACTGTACTGTTTTCTGCATTGTTTCCGTTCATTTTAAGCAAACAAGAAAGTGGTAATACTGTATTGCAGACTAAGTGCCTTGTAATATTTATATGTATACAGTGTGTGTGTGTGTGTGTGTGTGTGTGTGTGTGTGTGTGAAAATGTAATCTGGGCATGTGGGTTATTATCCACTTTTCTCCGAAACCGCTTCACCGGTTGCGTTAAAATTTTGACACAACGTCCCAAGCGAATGTCCGAAGGTTCTTATAAAGTTTGCTAAGACAGATGTCATACCTGTGGCAGGTAAAACACCAAAAAACCCATGTTTCAAAACACACAACACAGACAAAAATGCATGCTGGGAAAAGAACTAGATTGCAAACCAGCGCCCTCTAGCGGCGGCTACACTGGTACTACACCTATAAAACATTCCCTCTCAACAGCACCTCAGCTCCCGTTTACATACTAGGCTGAAGCCTTTATAGACTAGGCCGAATGGCGGTACTGACTCACCTGGGTGGGGGTTTGGGGGAGGAGGGGACGGGATAGGTCAGGACTTGGTGGGACCAGTCATAGGGATGAGCCGGGGGTGGGGGGAGAAAGGGGTGTGATATGTCATGGGGCGGGACAGGGAGGGGGGAATCCTAGGGATACGCCTGTCTAAACAGAACACGCGTAAAACAGGGGGACTCTGAAGGTGAGGGGAGTCTGAAGAGGGACTCTGAGCCTCCATTTAACAGACTGAGCCACAGCAACACGTGGCAGGGCCAGCTTGTGTGTGTGTGTGTGTGTGTGATCAGATATCTGCAATGTCTAAAACAAACTGTGTGCATTGCATATGATATGCAAAATTAAACACTTTTTTTAAAAATGGAGTCATAGATCAGTGCATGGTAGGACAAGTGGTAGGAGGGGACTCAGAGCTCAAGGGAACTGCCATCTTCATATTCCCTGAGTCCCAGCTGTAATGATGCGGGGTGATGAAGGATGATGCGGATCAGACCAGGGGTCCTCCCACCTGAAACCCTTGGGAGTCACTGCCTGTCAGGGTAGACAAGACTGGGCTAAAGTGCCCCATGTGTTGACCTCATATAAGCCAGCTTCCCGAGTTCAACAGCGTGCAAATGTGAGTTGGCTTCATTCAGGTCTGGGGTATATTTTGAAAGGAAGTGACCTATATAAATGAGTAGAGTTCACATTATTTTAGCAGACATCGTAAATCAGGTCCCAATTACTGTTGGGAAGTAATATTTCATGAGAGCAATAGCAGAGAGGCCATCAATAAAGTTTAGATTTGTAACTCTGTGTGTGTCAGTGGCTGATTCTTTCCTGTAAATCAGGTAGCTAAACAGGTGTTTTTCTGATGCCATATTCATGCCCAAGCAGCTACTTTCTAAAAAGTCTTTAATAAAACCCCAAATAACCCATTCCCTCAATTTCCAACTTAATGGCTTTATACCTTCCGGGGACAAGAGATAAATTGAAGGTAAAACAAGACCTTTGGCTTATGTCTTGATCATTGTTGACTTTTTTCCCTTGTGTGGAGCTGACAGATGCTGATGAATTCCTTCGAAAGATGACAAACAAGATCAAGCGAAGTGCCTGTTCTAAGGTACAGGTCTTATCATAAGGGAGACGCCAATTAGAAGTGATCTGGGAGCAAATAAAGATTGTGATTTGGTTAGTGATCATCTTTCCCACCTATCCCCATCGGATTATGTGGTTTCACAAGAAACAACTGCACATTTTGTTTTTGTTTTTTTTTTCGTTTAAAAAACCTTTATTGATTTATACGAATAAAAACATTAACAAATAACAAACGTTGTCTTTGTGTAATCCAAGCATATTACCATAACACAAAACGATAAAAATGACAAAAAGAGGAAAAAAGGAAAGAAGAAAAGAAAAAAGAAAAAAGGAGAAGAGAAAAGGAAAGGAAAAGAAAACTAAAGTCCAATAAGGTAGGTTACAACTTCCACCGCTTCTTCATACAGTTACGTCCGTGATATATAGCCTGTCTTTTTATAAATAACATAATTGTATCACATTAACAATTCGCAAACCATCTAGTTCCGATTTTCGTATCCGGCAAGATCATTCAAGGCACAACCAACTTTTGGTCCCCTTGCCAATTTTCCCCAGGTACTCGTTTAAGCATTCCCATTGCTTTCTAACTTTATTTTTAGGTTTTTCATGAATTATATCCGTTAATTTAGCCAGCTCTAAATACTCACACACTTTATCGACCCATTGTCCTTTAGATGGAATATTGGTGCTCTTCCAATTGCTGGCTATTAACAGTCTTGCAGCCGTTGAAGCATACAGGAAAATACTTTTTTTTTCACTCGGTATGTTGTTATTCAAAATACCTAATAAATACATTTCTGCTTTTTTTGCAAATGAAATTTTTAGTAATTTTATGATCTCCTCATGGATTACTTCCCAGAAATTTTTTACCATCGGGCATGTCCACCATATGTGAAAAAGGCTACCAGGAGCAGCATTGCATCTCCAACATTTGTTACTTAGAGATTTATTTATCCTGGCCAGTTTTTCCGGAACCATATACCACCTATAGTGCATCTTTATATAATTCTCTCTTAACGTATAACAAGCAGTAAAGTTTATATCTTTTGACCAATTTTTTTCCAATTTTCGTATGGAATGTCGTAGCCTAGATCTTGTTCCCATTTTGCTAACCATTTCCCTTTTTTTCCTTCTTCCTGTTCTTTTTCACCTAGCAGCTTATATACTTTGGCTATAATCTTATCGTTGTTTAGCAATATTTCCTTTTCAAATTTGGTTATTTGGGTATTAATTCCTCGTGTTCTAACATCTTTGTCATATGTAGCTTTCAATTGGAAGAATTCTAGCCAGCTTATCCCTAAAGATTTCAACACCTCATATTTTTTTAGGTTGTTGGTCCCTTCCTTGTTTTCGGTCAGTTCTCTGTAAGTCGGCCACAATTTTTTCTTGTTACACCTCAGCGTGGCATTTGCCTCTACAGGGGATACCCATCCGGGTAATTTATTCATGATTTTATCTTTAGTTCTATCCCATACCTCGAGCAGGGCTTTCCTCAAGATGTGGTTTTTAAATCCTTTGTGTATCTGTGCCTTCCCATACCATAGGTAGCCATGCCACCCAAAAACCTTATCCCATCCCTCAATGTTCAAGGTTTCTGTGTTCTGTAGAAGCATCAATTCTTTAAGCCAGCTCCAACAAGCTGCTTCATAGTATCTTTTTAAATCTGGGAGCGCAAATCCTCCATTCTCCTTTGATTTTATTAAATTTTCCATTTTTATTCTGGCCTTCTTCCCCTGCCAGATGAAATCAGCAAGGTCCTTCTGCCAGTCTTTAAGGTGTCTAAGTCCCAAAATTATTGGGATATTTTGAAAGAGGAACATTATTTTTGGTAGGACCACCATTTTTATCATTGACACTCGTCCCCAGATTGACAATCTTAGTTTACTCCATTTAGCCATACTATCCTTAATTTCTTTCCATTTTTTAAGATAATTGTCTTTAAGTAAATTGGTGTTTTTGTTCGAGATCCAGATTCCCAAATAATTAACTTTTTTCTCTATTTTAATTCCCGTTTTCTTTGCTAGTTCTTCATTGTCTTTCTCCCTCATATTTTTAGTTAATATTTTAGATTTTTCTTTATTTAATTTGAACCCCGAAACCCTACTAAATTCTTTCATCTTGGTAAGCGCTTTCATAATGCTTTCTTGGGGCGTTTCTGTGACTATTATTAAATCGTCTGCGAAAGCTTTCGTCTTGTAACATGTTGAGCCCAAGCTGATGCCTTTTATCTCTTTATCTTTTCTTAACGCAGTTAAGAGTGTCTCAATTACCATAATAAACAATAGGGGAGACAGGGGACACCCTTGTCTCGTCCCTCTTTCTATATTGAAACCTCCCGTAATTTCGTTGTTAATAATTATTTTTGCCTTTTGTTCTTTATATATTGCTCTTATTCCATTTAATATTTTATTTCCCAATTTCAGGTTTTCGCAGACATTAATCATGAAGGGCCAGGATACACTATCGAATGCCTTTTCCGCATCGACGAGTAGCATCGCGATTTCAAGGCCTGGTTTCATATCGACATATTCCAAGATGTCTATAATTATTCTGATATTGTCTTTTATTTGCCTTTAGGGGAGAAAACCTGCCTGGTCTCTGTCTATTATTCTGCTCAAGAAATTTTTTAATCTGTTCGATAATATGCTTGTAAAGATTTTATAATCTATATTTAATAAAGAAATTGGCCTGTAGTTTTTTATAAGCTTCAGATCCGCATCTTTTTTAGGAATTAAGGTAATAAAGGCTTCCCGCCAGGATTCTGGTAATTCTCCCTTGTCTAATATTTCATTCATTATAATTTGGAGTTTGGGTGTTATCACGTCTTCTAATTTTTTGTAATACTTCACTGGGATCCCATCTGGGCCCGGTGATTTCCCTTCTTTTAAGTTCCTAATGGCTCTTTGGATTTCTTCTTTTTCGATGTCAGCATTTAGAATTGCATATTCTGTATCATTAATTTCAGGTAAGTTGTTATCAAGTATGTAATTTATGGCTTCCTTTTTATCGATATCCACCTCTTTGTATAAATTCTTGTAATAGCTCACAAATTTATCTTTAATTTAGTCAATGTCCGTAATTTCCTTTCCTTCATCTATTATATTATTTATTATTTTATTAGCCTGTCTTTCTTTTATCGCCCAGGCTAACATTCTTCCGGGTTTGTTTGCCTGTTCAAAGTATTTTTGTTTTGTCCAAATAATTTTTTTCTCCACCTCTTTGTTGACCAAATCCATCAAATGTGCTTGCAATAATTTGATTTGTTGTTTTACTTCGTCATTTTTTGGAAATTTAACCAATTCTTTTTCTTTACCTCTTATTTGTTCGTTGGTTTCTAAAATATTTTTCTGCTTTTCCCTCCTTATCCTGCCCATCTGTTGTATCCCAAACCCCCTCATGAAAGCCTTACTTGCTTCCCATATAATTTTCCTATCTGATCCTTGGCTTTCATTTATCTCAAAAAATTCCTTGAGCGTCTCCTTGGCCTTAATAACCCTTTGTTCTTCCCTCCATATCTCATCATTAAGCCTCCATCTCCCCTTTGTTTTGCTTTTAAATTTTAATTGAATTATTACAGGGTTATGATCAGAGACTGACTTATTTAATATTTCGGCCTTTTCTAGATGTAGTGTTAGTTTCCTTGAAATCCAGATTGCATCAATTCTTCCTCCCGATTTCTGTGCATCCGAATAGTGGGTAATGTCTCTAACATTGGGGTTTTTGATTCTCCAAGCGTCATGCAGGTCGTAGTTTTCCACAAATTGAAAAAAAGATTGAGGGAGTTTACCTGATTTAATTTCTTTGTCCCTGTGCGTTCTATCCAGCTCTATTGAGACCACCCCGTTTAGGTCTCCCATCACTATCATATTATCTCCCATGTGGTCCCATAATGCCTCTTCTACCTTTTTAAAGAATTCATCTTGTCATTGGGGGCATAAATGCCCACTATTATTATTTTTCCTTCTCTTGTATGCGTTTCTACTCCCAATATCCTACCCTCCTCGTCCTTAAATAATAGTTTTGGTTTTAACACTCCATTTATGTACATAACTATCCCTCTTTTTTTTCTGTACCTGAAGATATAAATTCGAGGCCCAGTCTGCTGTTTTTTAGCACTCTTATATGGTTTTGTACAATATGCGTTTCCTGCATACAGATTACGTCCCATTTCTTTTTTTTTAATAAACATTCTGTCTTATTCCTCTTATATTTACTATTCAATCCGTTTATATTCCAAGAAATGCACTTCAACATGGTTGCCCTTTATTATATATATAATGAGTTCTTATTACTGCCCTATATCCACCTGTCAAGTGGTAACCAGGTAGATACAGAGGGATAAAAGGGAGGATAAGCCTAAAGAATATCGATAAACAATGAAACAATGTCAGGCAAATCACTCTCTAGATGAAAATTAAAAAAAAAGGGGGGGAAAAACAGAAACAACAAAAAAAAGCAAAATGTAAACCGTTAACAGAAAAATGTAAGCAAATATAAACAAATAAGATTCCTTTGTAAGGGAAAGAAAAAAAAACAAAAAAAAAGCTTTACTTTACAAATGCTAAAAAGACTTTCATTCCCCACAAAATTACTTGCTGTCTCCCTTTGCCTCTGGTAGTTTCTCCCCACCTAGCTCGTCCCAGTATTTCCTCCAAAATATTTTAGTCTCCTCTACTGATCTATAAGTTCGTTTTCTGTCTTTATATGTAAATGTAATCCCTTCCGGGAATTCCCATTTAAACCTAATGTTATTTTTCCATAACGCCGATGTTATGAATCTATAGTTCTCCCTCTTTTTCAAAATTCTGGTAGGCATCTCTTTCTTTATCTCGACTTGTGTTCCATCGATGTGTAGTGGGTCTGTTCTGCCTTTTGATAGTAATTTGTCTCTTAGTAATGTCGAGTTGAGGAATAGTAGGCAGTCCCCTGGGCCCTTTCTTCCTTTACCTTTGTTCGATCTTATTCGAAATATCTTTTCAATGTCTAATAGTAAGTCTTCCTCCTGCACATCGAGCCAGTTCGCAATAGCTTTTACTAATTTGGAAGATATGTCTTCGTCCTGTTCTTCCTTGACGCCTCTCACTCGGAGAGTAAGCTCTTTTTGTTTCATTTCCAAGATCGCAATTGCATCATATGTTTCTTCCTGGATTCTCTTAAGCTTGTCGATTTCCTCTTTGTTTTTTTCCTGAAGCCTTTTCGCTTCTTTCTGGTCTTGTTGTATCTTTTTCATCTGGTCCTCTTGCTTCTGTGTTTTAATTTTAACTTCTTGCATCGAAGCTTCTATTTCTTTATTTTTCCCAGCTATTTGATTGATTTGTTCAGAAAGGTCCACAATCAATTTGGAATTATTTTCTATCTTTGAACCCATATTCTCCATTTTACTGTCTATTAGTTTTATATTTCCATCCAAATTTGTGATTTTGTCACTCAAATTTTTTTCCATTCTCTCCAATGCTGAGACCAGTTCTTTCATTTCCATGTTGCTTTCGGACTCAAGTAGCGATGTTCTACGTTGTTGATTTAAAGCTGAGTTCGCACCGCTAGCAGCAAGACCTCTTTTAGAGCCCATCAGGAGTTTAATTTGAATTAAGTCTTTTCTTTCTTTCCACTTAAAATGGCGTTTCAAAAAGAAATTTTTGGGAATCCCCTCTTTGGTCTTTTTACATATCCATATTTTGCTTATTTATAATGTCCAATAGTGATGTCCTGCTATTAGAGGGTTACTTTTGGGGGATTACTTCTTTCCCCCTGCCAAGTTGGATCTGGCCACTAGGTGGCGGTCATCTACAAAGATTGTCTGCAAAGATCTATTGATGTAGCATCTAACTTAGCCACACACGTCGCTGTTTGTTCTGCTCCTTGGTCCCGTCTTTGTTTGCCGCTGTCTCTCTCTTTACCTTCTTCTCAACTGGGAGTTTTCCTAAAATGGCGGACGGGCACTGTGGAGCATTTAAAGTGATATCGTCCGTTTTTCCTGGGGCATGAGACAGCCGGTTTGTACCGTTCTGTGTGGTAAGTTATTTATTTATTTCTCTTGCCGGTTATGCTGACAGACTGTAACTCTGTTCTGTACTCTGTCGCGGTCCCCCTTTTCAGTTGTTAAAAGTCTCTGCCGCGAGATAGTTTAAAACGCTTTTTGGGGTGTGTGCAAACCATCAGACTCTGTGTTTCTGCCTACCTGTGTTGCCTCTCAAAGCAATTTCTAATGTTACCCTGTACATATATTATCCTAAAAATAGCATGGGTATGAGAGAGTGGTCCTGCAGTTTCCAGACAGCACAGTTGTGCAGTTGCGGGGGTGGGGGGAGGCATATTGGCTGTTTTCAGTGGGTGAGGCAGGTGATGGCTATCTTCATGTCTGGCTCTGCCCATTGCCTGAACAAAGCCCCTGACAGATTAGCCCTGGAGGGAAATTGTCCCCTTGGCATAAAAAAAGGCTTCCACATCCAATGCCCTGTCCCAAAGGGTGGTTAAGGATGGGCAAATTTCTGTTTCTCAATTTTGCAAAGCTATTTCCCCCTTGTTGTTGTTTAGTCGTTTAGTCGTGTCCGACTCTTCGTGACCCCATGGACCAGAGCACGCCAGGCACTCCTGTCTTGCACTGCCTCCCACAGTTTGGTCAAACTCATGTTCGTAGCTTCGAGAACACTGTCCAACCATCTCGTCCTCTGTTGTCCCCTTCTCCTAGTGCCCTCAATCTTTCCCAACATCAGGGTCTTCTCTTCTCATGAGGTGGCCAAAATTTTCCCCTACATAATGAATTTTGTACAGTGGTACCTCGGTTTACAAACACAATTGGTTCCAGAAGTCTGTACTTAACCTGAAGCGTACTTAACCTGAAGTGAGCTTTCCCATCTCAGTACTATTTAATTGCTCATCTTCTAACATTGTGTATGCCATCAAATGCCAACAGTGCCCTTCAGCTCTCTATATTGGACAAACAGGCCAAACCCTATGCCAAAGGATAAATGGACATAAATCTGACATCAGAAATCACAAGACAGAGAAACCAGTAGGAGAACACTTCAATCTCCCAGGACATTCTATACAAGATCTCAAAGCTGCTGTTTTATTACAGGAAAATTTTCAGAAACAGACTGGAAAGAGAAGTTGCTGAATTGCAACTCATTAGCAAGC
Source organism: Zootoca vivipara (assembly GCF_965207765.1). NCBI lineage: Eukaryota > Metazoa > Chordata > Lepidosauria > Squamata > Lacertidae > Zootoca > Zootoca vivipara. The sequence goes on along the minus strand of NC_142588.1, from coordinate 6,180,541 downwards.
TTAAAACCATGGAGCCACCTGGAATGAACAGAGACATAGGATTCTTATCTCATTATACATGATCAAGCTTTCCTTAGCACCTCAGCCCTTGCCTCCCCCCCGCAAGACCAATTGCAGTCATTAACAGTCATTAACAATCATCAACAGGTTTACCACTCCTATCAGCCCATCATCCATTCCCATCACCCCACCCCCACCCTCTGAATATATAAAAGGGTCTGGTGACTTCTGTTCCAGTGTATCTGATGAAGTGTGCATGCACAAGAAAGCTCATACCAAAATAAAAACTTAGTTGGTCTTTAAGGTGCTACTGAAGGAATTTTTTATATTTTTTTTCCCATTGAAAGTAATGGAACGTGGATTAATCCGTTCCAGACGGGTCCGCGGAGTACTTAAACTGAAAGTACTTAAACCAAGGTATGACTGTATGTTATTTTGAGCAATATATGCATTCTTCTGCACAGTTTACCATCACACAAGCAGTCAGTGTGGTGCCCTCCAGCTAGCATGTCCAACAGTCAGGGATGATGGGAGATAAGTCCAAAACCCTCATTTGGCCAGCACTGCACAAGCAATGCCCGCTCACCCCTTCCCAACAGGTGGGCGGAGTTTGCGGCCTCGGGAGGAGCCACCTGGCTGGGTAGTACCCACCAGGTAACTGCAGGCTTGGCCCACCCCTGCATGGCGGGCCAATGGACTGCCGGTGGGGGCGTGGCCTGGGAATACCTTTAGGGGCTGATCCCGGCCAAGACTCACTCGTCTTTTCTTCTCTTCTAGGATCACAGAACGTGGGCCCCCAAATGTATTTTGGCACATATTGCTGGAACAGAGAACTACATTGCAAAATTGCAATGTTGCAGTGCTGCATTTATTGCAAAATTATTGCAAAATTGCAGTGCTGCAATGATTGAAGGATGGCTGTGTTTCAAATAGCATACTGCTTTAGGAAGTGCCCATTAGGTGGGCTTGCTGTTAAATGCAAACCAAATCAGGTTTCTGCCCCATCCCTAGTTCTTATGCTACTTGGGAATGTGAGCCCCTGCCTGTAGATACTGTATCCTAGGCCTCTCCTATTGGAAATGGCATAGGGACTTCAGTTTCCTGGTGCAATGGGCTTCCCCCCTGCCCTAAATCTAATAGTTACCTTGAAGCTTTGACAAAAGTCTGCCCCTGTTGTGTTTCTTTTGGGGGGTGCATATTTCACAAATAAAAAAGGGGGCTTCCCACAGAAATAGCAGAAATAATGCAATGTGGCTGCCCTGCACATTTTAGAAAGAACAGGCGTCAATCTGGTTACCGTCACTTAGCAGATAGCATACCCTCCAACATTTCTCTGATGAAAATAGGGACATCCTAAGGAAAAGTGAGACATTCTGGGATCAATTCAGAAACCGGGACCTCCGTGGAAAATTCAGGGACCTCCGTGGAAAATAGCGACACTGGGCGGGTCTGATATAGAATTGCATGCAAATGAGGAAATGAGCAGATAACTTCTCAGCGGACCCCTTTTAAATAATTTTAGGGAGTAGCTACACTACATAATGTTCCTCTCATGCCACCCCAGGATGCCTAGATGATCCCGTCCACTTGGAAAGAGGCTGGACACTTGGAGACTTCTCTCCACACCAGCGTAGCTGCAGTTTCAGGGCCCGGGCATCAAGAAGAAGAAGAGTTTGGATTTGATATCCCGCTTTATCACTACCCGAAGGAGTCTCAAAGCGGCTAACAATCTCCTTTCCCTTCCTCCCCCACAACAAACACTCTGTGAGGTGAGTGGGGCTGAGAGACTTCAGAGAAGTGTGACTAGCCCAAGGTCACCCAGCAGCTGCATGTGGAGGAGCAGAGATGCGAACCCATTTCCCCATATTACAAATCTACCGCTCTTAACCACTACACCACACTGGCTCTCAAACCATTGCCAGGAGCTCTGATAGTCTCATGCCGGCTTGTGTTGCTAAAATGTGACAGAATATTGGCAAAATGAGGCAGAACATTGGGAAACAATGTCTCTTTTCTTCCTTCCTTCCATTCTTTCTTTTATTTTACACAAACAATACAAATCCTACAAAAATGCATAACTTGCAAGTCACTGATGAATTAAAATGTACAGCACAAAGCATATCCCAGGGACTTGGCTTTTCTTTAGAGGGAAGATGGCGTAGGTTGACATCAACAGCAAGAAGAAACTTTTTATTTCAAAAGTGGTAACAATAGAAGTTAGGCTAAGCATTCATTTGTGGCTGAGACAGTGTAAAGGCTATAGACTCGACTATAAATAAAAAACAGGACAATACTTTCTCATTAAGTAAGCTTCGCAAAAAGATTAGCAGAGGCCAAAACTATAATTAGTTAAAAAGAATGATGATTTCAAACATGTGTTTTGCCTGTTTGATGGGCAAGATCAAGCCATGCAGGCAGAATTTTTTCCTCTTAAGACCCCACTGTCCCTATGTAGCTCCCAAGGATAAATAGCTAGGAGCTCCATCTGGGAGTTGCAGAGGTGACCCTTATTATCTTCCGGCTTCCCGGGGCTCCTGCTTTATTGTGGTGGGATAGAAGCAGCTCTTGCAGTCATTACTCTCAGACAAAACACCCCAAATATCCCACATCTCCTCTTTTGCCTCTTACTATGTTTTCATTTTCTCCAGGGGTTTTATCTCTGAAGTTCTGCTTATGTCTCTCTGTGACGGAGATGGCTCTTAAAACATTTAAAGACTTCTTGCCAGTGTTTTCACATGTGGGGCTTTTCAGAACACATGCAAAGGATTGCACCGCATTATGTTGTGCAAAGGAGAAGTGTTTGTAATGCAAATGAGCATTCTGGCTAATAGCAGGCTTACATTTTTGCATTGCAGGCTTGCTTTTTGGCAATAACCATTTTAAGCTCTTTGCCTTGGGACACTTTAAAAGACTAAGAAATTTGTTATGGCATAAGCTTTTGCGGATTACAGTTCATAGCATGTGGAGGAAGCAAGGTTCACAGTGGGGTTGAAGACCTCACAAACTCTACCACCCACCCCCTTTTAAAGTCAGTTTAAAAAGGAAATGTCTCCTTTCATTCTTAAAGCAGAAAGTTCCCAATGTCTATTGCATCTATCAGCAAGGTAAATAATTATAATTTGAATATTAATACTGGATGTAATAATAATACTAGATGCTGTACTCTTCTGCGTTTCGTTTTCTTCTGACCTTACAGCTTACAATTCACACACCCCAACACACATGTATCTGCAACCCATCATATATCATATAATGTTTCAAGTGTTTGAAGCCACGGACTGCAGTCTGCATGTGTTTATGCCACAATAAATGTGCTGGTCTTTAATGGGCAAGGCTCTTCTTTATCTTTCAGCACCAAGTATGTGACTTGTGCAAATATAACCCGGAGAAGAAATGTTATTTTCTCGCTACCACTGTTGGAAATGCAAAATGCTAGATATTTGCCTAGAAAGACCTGAACAGAAGTTTTGCCCAGCGCAGATTTCATTTCCATTATAAGAAAGTTTGTTGGTGGTAGAAGGTGTACTGTAATGACTTTGTAGGACTTTCTGCTTCAAGAGTAAAGGGAGTAGACTTGAAAAGGGTTGGGGGACTTTCAGAGGGTTCTTCAACCACAATGTGAGCCCTGCTTCTTCCTTTCATAGCAATTTACATGACAGCAAATCAAATGTTGGCTCATCTATCAGCCTTGTCTGTTGTCCCTTTTCAGTTAGGCTGCCCACAGATCAACTGAAAACTTGGGCAACCGTTTCCCACCTGAGATTTTGATCATGGAAAAGAATGTCTATGTTGGAACTGAATATCACAAGACCAATTCTAAATCAGACCCGCAGCTCAAATACATACTACATCTGTCCTCAGCTTCCAGTAACAACAACTCTTCCTCCTTTCTTTTTGGATACGCCAACAGCTGATGAGTGTTTTCTGTACTCTGAAAGCTTTGGGAAGGTTTCCAAAGGGTATTTAAAAGTGCAATTAGTTGCTAGAAGTACATAGAAGATTTATCCCAAATTACATGTGGTTTGGCAGTCTAGTTACTACATTTTTTAACTGGCTGTTTTAAAAAGATAAGTTAAACATTTCTGGCTATAGGTACAGTGCTGCTTCAAACACACCTTTGATTGAACTTCAGGTGATTCTCCATCTATCTGCTGCCAGAAAAAAATCTAAGACTGTTTTCCTCCAAGATATCTCTCTCTCTCTCTCTCTCTCTCTCTCTCTCTCTCGTGTTTTGCAAGGGGCGAGCGATGACCTAGTGATTTCTTTACTGTAATTATAACACCAGTGTTCAAACCATGTGTTTTATGCTTCTTTGGGAACTAAATTCAACAAGGGTTGAGTGAAGTGGAGGGGTGGAGGAGACTGTCCTTCAATCCTTGCCCATCTCTCCACATGTCTCACACAGACTTCGCCACTTTATGATATAGTATAAACACCTGAAGGTGGAGCTAAATAAAAGTTTGAATAAAAATTAACATAAGGAACAGAAGAAGAAGCTGCTGGATCAGGCTAGTGGCCCATTCAGTTCTCACCATAGCCAGCCAGATGCCTGTGGAAGCCTGGAAGCAGCACCTGGGTGACTCAGCACCCGTCCTCTCCTGTAGTCTTCAGCAATTGGCATTCAGAGGTATACTGCCTCTGGCAGCAGAGGCAGACTAGATCCATAGCTGCTAATAGCCATGGATAGTCATATTCTCCATGAGTTTGTCTAACCCTCTTTTAAAGACAGGAGTGCCTGGCGTGCTCTGGTCCATGGGGTCACAAAGAGTCGGACACGACTAAATGACTAAACAACAACAAAGGATGGTGGTCATCACTATTTGAGCAGGTTGGGCCAATCTGATTAATTACAAGCTCACAGTGTAGTTTTCGTCTTTCAGAGATCACAGATCCCCATTTCATAGATACACTTTTAACTGGAAGGACAATGCTTCGTTCTTTTGATCACAGATGTTAATGGCCCCAGGTCTTCTTTGCCATGGCTGTTATGTCACACTCTCGTTTTTGCAGTACAACCACATGTTGATGTCTGAGCTGCTGCGCGCCACATAAAATTTGTACTCTAAACTTGCACATGTGAAGGTGATTATCATTGAGCCATTTCTATATAGCCACCAGACTATATAGTATAGAATATTCATATAATAGTAGCCATTGTTGAGAGCATGAAATAAACCAGGCATAGGCAAACTCATCCCTCCAGATGTTTTTGGACTACAACTCCCATCATGCCTGACCACTGGTCCTGTTAGCTAGGGATGATGGGAGTTGAAGCCCCAAAACATCTGGAGGGCCGAGTTTGCCTATGCCTGAAATAAACCCTAACTGCCTCAGACACAGCTCTTTGTTCCTCACCTTTCGTAGTGTTACGTGATATTTGTTTGCTTTGGCCAATGAAGTCATGGCATGGCATCCGCTAAAGCATTTCTCTCCAGCATCCACTCATGCTGCTGGGCTCCAGTACTATTGTGTATTCCAAATGCACCACATACAGTTGTAAAATAATTTTAATTAGAGATGCAACCCAAAATAAAAAAATAAGAGACTCAGTTCACAAGTCTAGATTCATAGCTCCCAAATGTATAACAAGCCCTGGCTTTGTTCCAACAAAGTTTAATATTTTCATAATTCAAATTGAGATCAACTGTGGGCCCATTTATATTTTCTGCACTGATCTGCTTCACTGAGCATTCAAACTCCAGCATTTTCATGCATGCTCAGATGCTTTAACCATTTACTTTCTTATGGAAATGAAAAATTCAGATTTGCAGCGCACGTGGGGGCTGGAACTACAGTGGTACCTTGCAAGACGAATGCTGCCTGCAACGAAAAACTAGAGATTCTTTGTTGCCTTGCAAGACAAAGCTTTCTATGGCCGCGTCTCGCAAGACGATTTTTTTTGCCCCTTTTTTGCCGTCTGTTTCCGCAAGACGAAAAATTTCGTAAGACGGCACGACCCGCGGAACGAATTATATTTGTCTTGCGAGGTACCACTGTATTTCAATTTAACCCTTCAGTAACGCTTTACCAAAAGAACAACCAATCACTTTAAATGTTTGGATCTAAAATCATATAACAACTGGCAAACATTTTTGAAGGGACAGCTGTATAGATTTGCATCCTTGGAACCAGGGGCACCTGTGACAGGCAGCCTTATTCTTGAGAGGAAGAGGACCGCCTCTCCTGGTATGCCCCGCGGAGGACCTTAAGGTCCACAAACAACAATATTCTGTAGATCCCGAGCCATAAGGTGGCTAGATTGGCCTCGACTAGGGCCAGGGCCTTTTCAGTATTGGCCCCGACTTGGTGGAACGCTCTTTCACAGGAGACCAGGGCCCTGCGGGATTTGTCATCTTTCCACAGGGCCTGCAAGACAGAGCTGTTCCGCCTGGCCTTTGGGCTGGACTTAGTCTGACCCCTATGTTTTCCTCCCTCATGGCTTGGATTTATGGACTACTTAAAATGAGGCTGCATTTTAAATTTTAATACTGTATTTTAATCTGTATTTTAATTAATTGCTTTTTATGTTTTATTGGTGTGAGCCGCCCTGAGCCCGGTTTTGACTGGGGAGGGCGGGGTATAAATATTATTATTATTATTATTATTATTATTATTATTATTATTATACTTATGCTTGTGCGACAGCCAATCAGAGAAGGATGTGCTGCAATGCAAGGGTTTTTTTTTTTCGTAGGGGAGCAAAACCCTATGACACACAAGTCTCACATTCCCAAGGAATACTTTGGTGCTGCATACATGCCAAAGTTTCTGGATATTTCAGAATCTTGAAACACAGTAACACAGAACTTTCATCCAAACTTGTCACACTGGATGTCTGTTTGGGCAAGTGGACTATGAGTTCTGGTGGCGTGCGTTGACCTAACCCTCGTTTTAATTTGTTACCTATTAGTTTCAGCATATATTGAGTGGCTGTGCCTACTCACAGAAATGTTTATGACCAGGGTAGAACAAGCACATTTTCTTTTGCATGCATATCAACATCTAGGTCTCCTATGAAATAACTAGATGATACAACTTATTAATTCCAATTAGTTGCAGCTTGCTGAATCTAATGGCAGAGGGCGTTCCATTGGACACTGCATGGAATTTTAAATTATGGGTGACGAATTGTAACCCTGCTGGTGGTGTTTGGATCCATGAGATGACGCTTTGCCAGGGACACCCTTGAACCTGGTGCCAGTCTTGCATGATTCCCATTTTAAGGATCCGATCAAGTCTCCAGTGATTTTATTGGTACTTGTCTAAAATGTGAACATGTTTCTTGTTGCAATGAATGTCATTTGTTCCTCAAGGGACCCAGGGCTAAACTATCAGTGATGTTAGTTATTTGGATGTGATTTAATGTGCATATTATTGCTCCGTCTTGGAGCCCTGAGGAGCCCTGTGAGAATGGGTATGAGGAGGAGGTGTTTAGCTCAGTGTTTCCCAACCTTGTGCCTCCAGCTGTTTTCGGACTACAATTCCCATCCTTCCTGACCACTGGTCTTGCTAGCTAGGGATGATGGGAATTGTAGTCTCAAAACATCTGGAGGCGCACAAGGTTGGGAAACACTGGTTTAGCTCATTCTCTCCCTGCCATGTTTGCAACATGGATTGTCTCCCAGAAGATGCTCGTTGCATTTCAAGGGACATTTCTATTGATTCTAGGGAGAGCTTCCCTTGAAAAGCAAACAGCTGCTATGGAATGGATTTTTTGTGAGGACCCCAAGCACCTTGGGATGACTGGCATCAGTTTCCCCTTATACTGCTTATGTCTTTGTTGGGAAATTATTTTTTCTATTCTTCTTGCCTTCAGCAGTTTCCTCTGGTCTTGTTCATCTTTATTTTTTACTTTATTTGTCTGAGTCCAATCAGCAGAGTTTTTGAAAACTGGTGATACTGGTCTTGTGGTCAGTGTGAAGGTCAGTCATCCTACTTGGAGTAAAACAACCCTGAGAAGGATGGAGAGTTGGCAGAGGGCTTGTAGTAGTGGTTCCCAGATGAAATGCAAGAGAGGTGATGTTAAGAGGAATAACTTTATTGATGACATGAGGGAAGGGGTTCAGATGCTCTGAATTGATGTACAGTGGAACCTGGTTTATGAACACCTCAGTTTACAAATTTTTGGTTTATGAACGCCACGGACCCATCTGAAACGGATTAATTCACTTTCCATTACTTTCAATGGGAAAGTTCGCTTCAGTTTATGAACGCTTCAGTTTATGAACAGACTTCCGGAACCAATTACACCCATGCTTCGGGTTAAGTACGCTTCAGGTTGAGTACTCCGCGAACCCGTTTGGAATGGATTAATCCACTTTCCATTATTTTCAATGGGAAAGTTCGCTTCCGTTTATGAACGCTTCAGTTTAAGTACTCCGCGGACCGTCTGGAACAGATTAATCCACTTCCCATTACTTTCAATGGGAAAGTTCGCTTCAGTTTATGAGCGCTTCAGTTAATGAACAGACTTCCGGAACCAATTGTGTTCATAAACCGAGGTACCACTGTACAGTATGCAATATTCATTTTGGATCATTGCTGTCAAAGGAAGGAAAGTGGCAACTTGCCACTTAGACATCTGACTGCTGTTGAATATTTTTCTGTCTGCTCGTTCCTGTAAAAATGACAGCTATTAGATGGTTTGATCATGTCTAACTTTTTGATATAGAAGAACCATCTTTTTAACTTTCAGCAAAGATTTGGTTAGAAAAAATGGTCTGGGTGAACTTGCTTCTGTTCTGCTTAGAAGAACCCCTGATGGCTCAGTTGGTAGAGCATGAGACTCTTAATCTCAGGGTTGTCGGTTTGAGCCCCATGTTGGGCAAAAGATTCCTGCATTGCAGGGGGTTGGGCTAGGTGGTCCCTTCCAACTATATGATTCTAAGACACTTGACATAGTCTGCAGGTGAAACTGAGTTAGGCTCAGGTTTTTAACTTCACTCCGAACATGAAAATGACAAGCTGAGCAACCCATTCATCTTGTTAAAAAGTAAAGTTTTGACTCAGAAGGGCTTAAATGTTTAACTTTGTTGTTCTGCTCACAATACGACTTGCACAACCCTTATTTAGCGAAGTGTGTCATTACACATGTGCAGAGTGTCATTGTTCCTATCTCACATACCCTATCTCACATGCTTCCATTTGAACTTAAAGAGACATTTCTGTCAGTCAGCTCTCTGTGCTTCTTAGCTAATCCCTATCCAATCCCTTTCAGGATGTAAGCCCCAAATCAAAGGTTTTAATTTTTTCAAGAAGTCGGAAAACCTATAAGTGGGAACTGGAGGGGAAACCCATTGAACAGGTTCACAAATTTCAATATCTGGGTGTCTACTTCCAGTACAACATGGGCTGGAAGGCACATATCGCATATACCCTAAATAAGGCCAAAGCTCTTTCGTTCGCACTGTTGCGCTTTTTCTCTTCTGACGGAGCTCTTCATGTCCCATCAGCCTTAAAGGTATATAATGCTAAAGTGATCGTGACAATGGCCTATGCTGCCCCGTTATGGGGGGCCTCTGTAAACCTGATGTCCTTGGAAATAGTCCAAAATCAATTTCTGAGACGTCTGTTAAAACTGCCCCAGTGTGTGAGCAATTCAGCCATTCGCTTAGAATTAAAAATCCCTTCTCTAGAAAACGCCCTATGGAGGCGTATTTTTTGTTATTGGTTGTCCTTGCGACACAGACTTTCAAAACTCTATCTTATCCAATGTCTCTGGCGAGACAAATTCGCTAGCCCATGGGCAGAGAAGATACATACAAAAATCGTGTCCTATGGACTGTCTCCATCGGACCTATTGAAACTAGATCTCGCCTCGGCCAAAAGAACACTTACGCAAAAACTAGATGAGTTTGATCTCCAACAAAATGTCATAATGGGAAGTGGTACATGCTCACCGCTGAATCTTGGTATACGGCTTACACCGCAGATTCCATCTTATTTGTCATCTTTATCTGTTGCGGCCCACAGATTTGCTTTTACTAAAGCAAGATTTAACGTTTTTCCATCCAACGTTATGGGCAATAGGTTTACTAAAGGACAAATTTCAGCATTATGTGCATGTGATAACAAAACTATAGAATCTCTCCATCATATATTATTCTGTTGTCCCTTGCACACGGACTCCCGGACCAGATTTCTACTTCCCTTAATAACAGAAAGTTTGACTGAGAACTTGGAGTCTCAGTTAACATATCTGCTACAAGACAGCGACCCTAGCAGAACACTGCTAGTAGCAAGATATTTGGTTACAGTTCTCTCATACAAAAGGAAAAATGGTTTACTTCATGATTACTGAAAATCTGTTCTATTACCCGATTTATAGCGGAAACTTGTCGAAACAAACGTACTGTTCCATCTATTTTATCCAAGGAATTATTGCAAATTATATCTGTTTATATGTATTGAATTTTTAAGTCCTTTTGAAACTTTATTTACTCTTGCTTTATTTTATCCTGTCTTGCCCAGTGTTTTTGTACATTGTGTTGCATAAGATTATATTGTGGGCCTTTGGCCGTAATAAAGCTTTCATTCATTCATAAGCCTTGGCTGCCCACAAAATATTGTATTTGTTAAGGAAGCTAAAGGCAATGCTGCTTAAATACAGATTTGCATGTGTGTTTGGCATCTTATGATTTTAATAAAATAAAATACATCTTCATTGAGGGGTTTATGAACCCAGATCTGGATTGGCCCCACAGAGGAGAGAGAGAGAAAGACAGAGCAAAACAAACATGTGAAATCAGTAAATGTGCAGCAAAGTGATGATGTGGTAGGAGAAAGACATTAAGGTTCACAGAATAGCAAAGGAAGTCTCTGATAAGCAAAAATGAATCCAGATCTCTTAGGAACCTCACTTGAGTGCCTGAAACATTAATATCCTTCTTTCTTTAGAAAAACATACAGTTTTGCATATTTTGGCTCTAGACATCGCTAGACATGTTTTAAAGACATTTCCAGTCTACTTGATTCTCTTCTGCCAGGAATACAAGCTTTTTTAAAAAAAAACAACCAAAAGCTTGCCCCCCACTTTTGTCCTCTTCAACTACCCAGACCTAAACTTACCAGTTAAGGATTGACACAGTGGAAGCATTAAATAGTGGCTGGAGGGGTTGGGGTTGGCAAAACAACCCAAAGGAGAGCATTGTGCATTAAATCCCTAGATTCTCTTTGTAATGGCTAGCACACTGATGTATATATTATATAAACATAAATCATATAAACAAATGCCTACTTTGCAATCTTGCAAATCATTGTTTGGGATGGACTCTTATTGGCAGTAGCTGAACACCAGAAACATACTGGTGAACTTTGGGAGACTATCTTTCTACGATGAGGGCCTTGGTATTTCTTCCCACCTCTCTTAGCATCCTGTCTGTCTCTTAAAACAAAGGTCCATGCTCGATTTTCAAGCAGCAGTGGGTGGATATGGACAAACATTTTGCCCCCCACCTGTGCTTGATGTTTGGTAAAACTTTCCTTAACTGTTGGGAGGATGACTTAGCTAGTCAGCTTATCAGGTGCTTACCTCATGGCAGGTATGTCCATGGCAACTAGCTCTATCCACCCCTAGAGTACCTGTCAAAATATTTCACATACAGAGAGCTTTTCTGGGACAGTACTCACTGGTATGGAGTACCAGCCACCCCTCTTTATTTTCTGCCCTTGACAGCCATGGTGGCTGTGTTAGTTATTACCGGTCACTTCAGGAATGAGTTGGCATTTTTATCCTTCAACCTGAGGTCATATATGAAGGTCTTTGTTTTTGCCTACACTGCTCCTGACTGGGAGATGGAATAATTGGCAGTGGTGGGACCTGCCATGAAGAGGTTGGTTTCAGTTCCAGGGCAAGAGAGGGTATTCTATCAGTAAGTCAAGGGCCGAAAGCAGGTGTCTGGCTGCCTCTGTGGAGACTGGCATAGCTCTGCCTTGCCCTGCCTCCAAGGAGAGTCTGGAAGCTGCGTCCCTCGCTTGATGCTTCGCAAGGACCTCCCTCACTAGAGAGACAGTATTGCAATATGGAAACCTTTACCAGAAGAGTACGCTTCCTCCACTTCTGGATAGCTGCCTCCCAGTTAATTCTACAAATCTGGATGTCCCAAACTTGCAAGCCATAGAAACGGACAACAAAAGGAGGCCAAGAAATGACAAACATGTTTTAAGTGACGAAGATAAAGATGAGCTCATCCAGCAGTCTCTGCGAGAAAAGCATTACCTTGAAACCTATGAGAACATGGATGAGCTGATAAATGTATTGAGTAAAGGCTACAGGACATTAGTGAATGAGAAAGCAAGGAATCCAGATCAAGATGTCTGATCTCAGAGGCCAACAACCTCTTAAACACAAACCCCAAAAGTGTATCCCCCGTCAACGAGTGCCCTTCTGGAGTTTGTCTCATGATACAAAGTACCTGGAGTCCAGGCCAGAGTCAAGAATCATCAGTAAGTCAATTGGTGGTGAGTGTCCCTGATCGTGGCAAAGAGGCAGTTGTTTTTGACAAGGCCATGTCTTGTGTGGGCATTGTTAAACTTGATTTTACTCTTTTGTTATGAGCAAGACAAGGACGTTCTTCCTACCGGCATCCATAATCTAAAACTCTCCCAGTTCTTATTTATTTATATTCCGCCACCATCCCAATCTCTGAGCAACTGGAGAACAGAAGAACAAAAAGCAGCACATGGCAGTAAATTGCAGAGGGGGGTGCTAATATCTTTGGACCCTGGGTCCCAGCAGGTGTAAATCAGCTGCGCTCCACTGAAGCTGAGTGTGTGGAAAATGGAAAAACCCTTGAGTTGCAAGCCCAGCTTCCCTATGGTTCCTGCATTTCAGGTTACATTTTAAATCACTCTTTGACAAACAAAAGAAAGTGTTGCAGACCAGAGGAAGGTGAGGAAGAGCCCTAGATTGTTGTATTTTACACTCCATAAATTCAGTGCACATCCACATGGTTATAACACAGCCTGTGTTAAATGATACCTCCGTATGACTTCAAAGCAGGTTTTTTTTTTGTCAATATACAGCAATGCACCCACTATCTCAGGGTGTTTCCAGCTGTTAGATTTAATTTATTTATTTTACTCTGGAAGTCATATTATTATCTGGATCTAATGGGCTGTCCATGAGTTCCCATTCTCTTTGCCTCCTGTTTGCAATATTGTGAGGGCATATCATATTTTCTCAGTTGCCATTAAGACTGGGCTGAGACATTTTGGCTCCCTACATTACAAATAGGTGGGTTTTGTTTCAGCTGGGGATGAGAAGCTCTGTGTACTCCCTACGGAGCCTTGCCCGTCTTAAGGACTCCTCCTGAGTGTAAATCCAAGCCAGCAAAATTCTCAGTAACCAAATTTTAGATGAACTCTATACTGGGGACGTTTCTCTAAACGTAACTCTGACCTTATGTAAAAGGAAGAACTGCCCATTAGATGAAATTAATAACTTAATGATAGGTGGAAATGAAAGAACTCCTTCCAGAATATTCACAGTCCTGCACATACAAGGAGAATTGCAAGGTGGGACCTTTTGTGATGTCCTCTGGCTTAATTGTTTTTAGCAGCATTTGGGGGGGTGTTTGGGCTTAAGCGGAGAAGGTATTAGAGGTTGGAGTTTGTGGATTTCATAAAGCACCTTCCTACCTTTGCTCCCATAATTTAAAATCTCCATTTAATTATTAGGCAGAGTGACCCTAAAAACCCACCCCAAGCTAGCAGAATGTTGAAGCGCGATCCCCGTTTGCTCTTTCCCCCTCCCTCCCACCCCACTTTTTGCTTCAGCTGCAGTTGTTTCTTCCTCATGCCTCTCCTTTACCAGTCCCCACCTCTCTGAACCATCACTCTTCTTCCTATTTCTTCCCAGTTCTGCTTTCATGCCTCGCCAGCAACATCAGAGTCCTTGCTTGGCTGCGTTTGAGAACTGTGGCGCAGAGAATGCAAGCGAGAGGAAGTGTGTTGTGGGACTCTGTGATTAGTACTGACATGCAGGATGAAGGCAATGCTGACAAAGCCTCAGTCCATTGATTTTAACCTTGGGCCTGTTGTTCAGTAAATGACCTTTCCAGTAGCTTTGCTGAATTAAGGGATAGTTGGCATTTTGCAGCACCGTTGACCCAAATAGGAGAATATTCCCATTCATCAACTGGGAATGTTTAGTTAGAGTTCTTACAACATTGCCCTGTAATAATAAAGGATTTCTGCTTATGCGACCAAAGGAATTGCAAGAATAATACATGCATCTTGCAATGTGTCTCTGTCCAACGTTTGACCTCCACCGAATCAAGAAAGGCACCGTGCCTTCAGTATTTTAAATGTAGATTTTAGTAAATGGAGCATCTGGGGGCATGTGGGTAAGCAGTTTGAAATATAACTTGTTGCAGATTTTAGTCTTCTGGTCTTAATGTGAAATCAAGGACCTCTGATGCTTTGTACTTCCTAACAAAAAACAATCTTGTTTTTAATGGAACCAGGTACCATGTCCCCAGCAGGTTGGTAAAAGCAGCCCCACAGCTGTCCTCCTGCTCTGCCTTCAATAATCTGATTTAGCAACTGTCAAAATCAAAATCGACTCGGCCCCAAACACACTGACCATATGCTTAGAAGCTGTGGCTGGATGGCTTTGTGGGAGCCGACTGAAATTAAATCCTTCAAAGACAGAGGTGCTCTGGCTGGGTCGGGATGGCATGGGGTTGGGGCTCAATTAGTGCCAGTGCCTTCCGTTAAGAGTTTGGGTGTAATCCTTGACGCCTCCTCTTCCTCCTCCTCCTCCTCCTCCTCCTCCTCCTCCTCCTCCTCCTCCTCCTCCTTCTCCTTCTCCTTCTCCTTCTTCTTCTGCCAGGCTAAGGTCAAAAGAACGCTGCTTGGGCCAAAGCTTACTCTGTATGCATAATGCCATCTTCTGCCTACATGTAATGGTATCACTGAAATTGAGATCTAATCAGCACCTTGGTACTCTGGCAAACTACCGCAAAGGGGAGGAGCTCATGTCCTACTGCTGGAGTCTCCAGTTTGGAACCCCTGGTATGCAACATGGCTCTAAAAGTGTCCTGGAGATCTGGAGGACGTCTCCTAGCGCAGCTGGATACCGTTCTGAGAATCTCCGACAGGGGTGGTCCCTTCTAAGTCTGAAGTGGTACAATCTGTTTTCTAACAACGCTTTTTGAAAGATGTGTTTGCCATATCTGACACAAGCACTTAAAAGTTTGTGCCCTTCAGACTTGGCAAGAGACACATGCATATTTTGTACTCGGCTGTCCAAATTCAAGTTGCAACGTAAAGTGAGAATCAGCCGGGGTGCAAATATGAGTCCCTGTGCACATCCCTAGTGAGTAGACTCTTGCTGAGGGACCTAATTTGAAATTTGTAGTTGTCAACAATTCCAGCCGCATGTGGCAGAATGAATAAGCCCAACTCAAAGCTGGCGGAATTATTATCAGGAAGTACATTTAGTATTGTTGCAAATGTTTCCTAAGCCTGTAGTTACAAATATCTTTGTGGGGGTCATTCAAACAACAGTATAGTAAAACAGGTTTACACTGACTGGTATGTATTGATCGTTGCTGCAAAATCAACTTTTCTATACCATGGAAGGGAACCTCCACCTCTTAGGGTGGTAAGAACCTACCAACAAACAGAAAACAGTTACTCTAAAGTCAGTAGTTATTTAGCTGGGACTTGACCAAAGCAAGTACTTATGTCTGTTGCACCTCACACAAGATGTTTCTTTTACTACTCTTTCATAGCTGTCAAGTTCTCCCTTTTTTTAAAGGGAATTTCCCCTATGTTGAATAGGCTTCCTCGTGAAGCTATGCTCTTTATAACTTAAAAAAAAAGAATAACAACTTTTCTGAGAACAAGCAGTCTGCTTTTGCGCAGCAAGTACACTTTTACAAGAGCTCTGCCCCACCTTTACGAAGTTCCATGTAAGGATTGCAAACTCCCCAAGCACCCATCGCTCAAGGATTTCCATGTTCTTCCCCACCCCCCAAGCAGTGTGTCCTTTCAATTAACAGGCCTAGAGGGGAAATGGTTGCTTGTTCTAGCATGTTCTTTGGCACTGCTCCAGGCAGGGATGAGCAGGGCCCTTTTTGTTGGGTGTGAGATTGCTCAGATGATGGAGAAAGAAGATGTGGAAGAGCAATGCTCAAGAAAGATGCAAGCAAAGTGAAAATAAAAAATAGAGCCGAACTCGGCACCCACATGGTTCAATGGTTGGCGGTTTCTTCTCCGCCTCCTCTTGGCTCTGCCACCAGTAGGAGGCTGCGTCAACACTCCTTTCCCTCTGTGGTGGAAGGAGAAGGAGCTGAACACTGGAGCCATGTTACACTCAGTTCCGTGCTTTGCCTCTGCACTTTTTGAACATGGTGGGGTGGTGGTAGCCCCTACCTCTAAAATATAAAGGTAAAAGTAAAGGGGCCCCTGACCATCAGGTCCAGTCGTGTCCGACTCTGGGGTTGCAGCACTCATCTCGCTCTATAGGCCGAGGGAGCCGGTGTTTGTCCACAGACAGCTTCCGGGTTATGTGGCCAGCATGACAAAGCTGCTTCTGGCGAACCAGAGCAGTGCACGAAAACGCCGCTTACCTTCCTGCCGGAGCAGTCCCTATTTATCTACTTGCACTTTGATGTGCTTTCGAACTGCTAGGTGGGCAGGAGCTGGGACCGAGCAACGGGAGCTCACCCCGTTGCAGGGATTTGAACCGCCAACCTTCTGATCAGCAAGACCTAGGCTCTGTGGTTTAACCCACAGCACCACCTGGGTCCCATTACCTTCAAAATATAGCGGGAGCCAAAAGGTCTCAGTCCGCAGTAGCTGGAGCCCCTGAGCCAAGTCATTAGCTAAAAGGACTACCATGAAAAGAAAATATCCCTCATAGATAGGCCACCCAAAACAAAATGGTTTTCTTCTTGTGATAGTGTAGTCAGCACATGAGAAACTTAAAGCTGCAGTTGTTATGTGGGAAATGAGTGTGGAAAATGAGTGTTGTAGAAAAAAATGTTGAGGTTCCTCTGAGAGATAAATGACTGGCCAGAGTTTGCCCAGTGAGCTCCAAGGTTGAGAAAGACTTGTGGCCTTCCAGGCCTCCACACCAACATAGCGTGTGGTACATTTTCAAAACTGCCTGCATCTTAATAGTATAAAAACCAAAGGATGTGATTATAGTCACACAATGATCTGTAGATCCTCCTTTCATTAAGTAATTGTTTTGACTTTTATTTAGAATAGACTGAACATGTCTCCATAGGATCCACTTTCCATAATCTCATTCCCCTGTTTAGGGAAGCTTTTAATGTTTGATGGATTTCTGTATTTTAATATTTTGTTGGATGCCACCCAGAGTGGCTGGGGGAACCCGGCCAGATGGGTGGGGTATAAATAAATAATAATAATAATAATAATAATAATAATAATAATAATAATAATTGGATTCCCATTAAATTTTATATACATACATAGTTTTAATTCTATTACTGTTTGATTTTTTTAAATGATTTTTTTTCTATGTTTTAGCGGTTCTTATTTTTAATCTGTAAGTTACATTGAGTCCCGTCAGGGGGAAAGGTGTAATAATAATAATAATACTAATGTATTAAATCAACCTCATCTGGGTGACTGGGTTCTTGAGAAGATTCTCTTGCATCCTCTGACTCAACACTCCCACAGTGAGAATTATTTTTATCCTTTGTGTCTGATTCTTGTGCAACAAAATCCCTGAACGCTAAAGTATCTTTTCCCTCGCTCTCATTGAGTGACCTTTAAAGTCATTTGAACTCGCCAACGATACGTGGTGGTGCCTAGTAGTGGCCTGATACATTAGAAAGCTTTTTGGAGGCTGAGAGAAAATAGAACCAGGATAGCTGAAAGACTAAGTGGGCAGCGGAAACTAGAGAAGGTGGAAGAGAAGACAAAATAGGCACTCATAGAATGTGAGAAGTATATCTGCACTGCCTGTGGTAATCCTCAGACAGTCTCCTAAATCCTCCTTTAGATTCTGTAAAAGATTTCCTAGCACACTGAATATTCTACTAAGTTTGTTTGTACTTTATATATAGATCTGAATCTGTGAAAAGGAGGGACCCAAGTTAGGAACCAATGTAATACCTGTATTCTATAGTAAATTGTGTTTAGCAATGGGCAACCTGGCCAGGGCTTATTTTGGACCTGGGTTCAAGAAGCTGTACTATTTTTTAATTTAAAAAAGTAGTACAGCTTCTTGAACCCAGTTCCAAAATGGTATAATTATAAAGAAGGGGTTTTTTTTCATATGTGATGGACATGCCCTAAAAACCTTTTTAAAATGGGGTACTATTTATGAGGAATTAAAAAAAGCATTAAGGTATACATTCCCAAAAATGCCAGAAATGTTTCTATTGGGGCTATTAACTACATCCCAAAAGATATTAAAGGAATATTTTTATATGACGTCACGGTGGCCAGAATAGTAATTGCTAAACATTGGGAAAGTAATAAAATACCAATGAAAGAAGAATGGATTCTGAAATTATCAGAATACCTTCGAACTGGCTAAACTTACAGGTCTAATAAGAAACTATTCAAATACGAGAATAAGGAGAGAGTGGGAAGTCTTTATAAATTATATGGCGAGAACTGATTCCCAGAATTATACTTGGCTTAGCTTCAAATAGAAATCTCACAGGTAATCAAAATGTTTCTCCAAAATTTAATCATTACAGATAACCAGTGATATGAGAATAATGAACCACATGGAGTTTTTTTCTTTTCCTTCCCCCCTCCCCAGGTTTATTTCTTTTTATCTTCTTTTCTTGAAGTTTTTCTTTTTCATAGGAGAATATAGCAGCAGTCTCCCTGATTCTGCTTACGGCGCGCCTCTTGGTGGGCCACCCCTCAGGCGTCGGCGCTGCCACCGCCCGCCCGGCCGCTCACCCTACTCTTTGCCTCCCTCCCGCCCGTTGGGGGCATGAGGAGGACGAGAGGCCGGGCGCTGCACGGCACGTTCCCCCCCCCCAGCAGAGGCCTCTGCACCGGAGGAGGAGGCGCCCCAGAGGACGACCAGGCAGCCCGGCCCGCCTGCTGTGACACCACCTTCTCCACACGCTGTGGGTGCGCTGGTAGCAAAACCTCTCCGGAGGCCGCGCTCTGAAGCAGTGAGGCCACCTGGCGAGGGGGAGGCAGTGAGCGCGGCGGGCCTATTGCGGGACGTGGCGGCGGAGAACGAGGCAGCCTACACCTCTGTCTCCCAAACGCAATGGGGGAATTTGTGCCCTTGGCAACTCCAGGCCCCCTTACTTGAACTGCTGCTGAACTTGCTAGTCTTACGAACCCGGAGGCCAGAGCCTCTGTTCTGCTGAGCAGTCATCTGCTGCCCGCCCAGAGGGAAACGTGGGGGTGGGGGGGGGCGCAGCAGGGGTCCTTGCGCCAAGGCGCAAGATCAGCTTAAGATGGCCCTGAAAGGGATGCAGAGCTGCATCTTTGGCCATGTCCCAACCTCTCTCAGAGGTCTGAGGCAGGGAAGCTGTGTGGTCAGGGGTCCAGGACTGGGGGATCTGTGCCGGAGGCTACCAATGTAGGCTTCCCTGCCTCCAGTGTATTGCTAACTTGTTGACAATGGGAGTGGCAGGAGGAGCCAAATATGTTGTGGTGGGTCAACGTTTAATAAGTAAATATGTCTTCGTGGCAAATCTTCCTCCACCTACTGTATGTGTCTTATATATAAATTTATATGCCCAGCATAGTCATCAGAAGTGGTCAGATGCATGACCTGTTCAGAACTTGGCCAGGTCAATGGGAGAAATGAAACGATTACCTTCTTCTAATACATGTGTTAAGGGAAGCTGATTTAATGCTTTTCCTAGGACCCAGGGGACCCAGATGACACTGTGGGTTAAACCACAGAGCCTATGGCTTGCTGATCAGAAGGTTGGCGGTTCAAATCCCTGTGACGGGGTGAGCTCCCATTGCTTGGTCCCAGCTCCTGCCAACCTAGCAGTTTGAAAGCACATCAAAATGCAAGTAGATAAATAGGAACCGCTACAGCGGGAAGGTAAACGGCATTTCCATGTGCTGCTCTGGTTTGCCAGAAGCGGCTTTGTCATGCTGGCCACATGACCTGGAAGCTATATGCCGGCTCCCTTGGCCAATAATGCGAGATGAGCACGCAACCCCAGAGTCGGTCATGACTGGACCTAATGGTCAGGGGTCCCTTTACCTAGGACACAGGCAGTGTCTCCAACAACTAAACAAGTATATCTTTCAGTAGGTTTAATTGACTCAAATGTGGAAAGAACTAAGCTAATATTTTCTTAAATCAAATCTAAACAAATCCCTAATATATATTTTGGAAACACAAGTAGATAAACTTTGCAAGCAAGCAAATTTGTGCAATAAATCATGATCATAAAAATGGAAAGAATTGTCTTGTGGCACAAAGTGTGGATAGAGCATCATTTGTTGTTGTTGTCTTGTAATCCTTTGCTAGAAGGTCAGATGTGTTACAGTTGCTTCTCCAATTTTATTTTGCTGCATTGAGGGAAATATATTTACAACATTAAAATACACAAGCCTTTAGGTGTCAAATATATTCGTTGTCAGGAGCAGACATGGCTTTGTTAGAACTTGCCCAAGTCGTCCTTGCTTCTTCTCCCCCTCTTTTTTGAGGGGAGGCTGTGCAGCCCTATCACAAACAATAGCATCCTCTTGCAAAGCCCTTTTCAGACATATAAAACAGGAGAACACACTTGGGGAAAAGAGGAATTTCTTCCAGTTCCCTAATGTCTCTCAGATTGGATTTCTGTGGCTTTCCTTTTCTTGAAAACAAGGTACTAAATAAATGGAAGCTTTTACTCTGAATCTATCAGACGGGAATCTAATCGGTATGGTAAAAACTCCTAATGACTACTAGCAGTTAATTTTAAACTATTAATGCATTGCCTCTGCCAGGGCTGCCTGGCAAGGAAATGGATACACTGCAGAGCTTTGGGTCTCTTCCATTGTCCAGGATTACCCTAATGTCAATGCATGTGTTGTTGCTACATACAGTTATATTCTAAGTGGAGGTCTCCATGCAATTCATGTGTGTGCTTTATTGTAAAATGCATCAGCTGCTTTTTTAGATAAATGACGGGGCACTACAGATCACAACCCATAGGCAACAAAGATAGCGGAGGAAACGTCAGGCTGCCCATTCATGTGCTGTCCTATGTAATGTGGTGTCACTCCCAATCTCTGGAGAACAGGCAAACCCCAGGAGCCTCTAGGTTAGAAAACCACCATGGCCCCAATACAGGGCCGGCCCAAGACATTTTGGCACCTGAGGGAACAAGTGAGGCATTCAAATTGGATGGTTGAAGTGGGAATCAAAGGCCACTGCAGATGAGGAAGGGGCCTTCTCTGAATCACAGCCCAGGAGAGCCTGGAGGACATCTTCCACCATTTCCTCCCTAGAGGTGGGAGAAGACCTCCTACTCACTGAGAGGCTGCCATGGCAGGAGGCTGCCTAGGAGGCGATAAATCCAGCATCCAAGGATTGTGTGGCAGCAACAAGCAGGCAGTGCTTCTCTTGTAAGCCTGTGCATCCTTCCACCCAAGGTGGTTGCCTCACCTTAACTCATGAGAGATCCTGGCAGGAAGGGGCAAGAGACCATGACATAACTGAGGAGTCCATATGGCAGGAAAGTTCTCTATATACATGGTACCTTGAGTTACAAACGCCTCAGGTTACAAATGCTTCAGGTTACAAACTCCGCTAAGCTGGAAGAGTTACCTCGAGTTGAGAACTTTGCCCCAGGATGAGAACAGAAATTGTGTGCCGGCGGCGCAGCAGCAGCAAGAGGCCCCCATTAGCGAAAGCACGCCTCTAGTTAAGAACAGTTTCAGGTTAAGAATGGACCTCCGGAACGAATTAAGTTCGTAACTAGAGGTACCTCTGTATATTTTCCCCACAGAAGCAATACTTGGGGGACTGACGGAAGCCAAGCAGCATACTTGTGAAGAAGGACATTTTAATTTACAGACACGGTTGTCAAATGTGCCACAAACTACGTTGCATGTATATTGGCATCCTCCTTAATTCAGGGGTTTGGGGGTTGTGCATTCTTGTTCAGCTTTGCAAATGCTAGAAAATTAGTGAGTGGGTTTTGTCTCATGCATTGCCAGATGCGCTAGGGATGGGCTCTCCAAGTAACGGCAACACTTACCATGAGTAAAGGTGGCAAGCGAGGAATTGTCTGGCTGGGTCTTCTCCCCATGAGTCACTTACTTGGGTACCAGGTCACAACAGGGCCCTGCAGAGCAGCACCAACACCTGGAATTGGTCCTCGTGGCTAATGGGCAGCCAGTCCAGAAGTCTAAGGACAGGTGCAATATGATCTCTTCTGAGGCCTCACATAAGCTGATGGTGAAATTCTGCACTAGTGGCAGCCTCTAGACCAGGCATCCCCAAACTTTGGACTACAATTCCCATCTTCCCCGACCACTGGTCCTGTTAGCTAGGGATCATGGGAGCTGTAGGCCAAAACATCTGGAGGGCCGCAGTTTGGGGGTGCCTGCTCTAGACCTTCTTAAAAGGCAATCCCATGCAGAACTCATTGCAGTTACCCAGCCAAGAGGTTGTTAGAGTATGGATCACAGATGCCAGGCTGTCACTGGTGCGTATATATATATATATATATATATATATATATATATATATATATATTTGACAACTATTAAAATCCAATGAAGTCAACTGATTATCACTGCATGTGGAAATGCACACATATAACATCTTTGGCAGTGAACTAGCTTCCATATTTTTCTTTGTTGGACAGACTGTATTCTTTTCATTTGACTTTGGCAAGCGAGCTTAGCTGTCCTGAGTGCTGGCCTGTGTTTAAAGCCTTGGGAATTATGACTTCTCAAATCAAAGGACCAGATATTTATGAGTAGAGCTATACACAGACACATTATTCCATTAAATGCTCTTGATGCTTTCCTATTGTTATTCAGTTAATTAGTACCACATCAGAGAACCTTGTCTAAATAAATTCCCTCTTGTTGAATACAGCCCAGTTACCAGATTGCTAGAAGGTCAGGAGGATGCTTTTACAAGTTGCAAATAATTTCTAGATTTTCTCTCTCTGACTAATTAGACCATTAGTGAGTTCCACCAGATGTTTCAGACCATAAGGGAGAGTTTACTGTGTATGGAAAGGTGGTTTGTTTGCTTTTAAAGGAAAATAGTCTAGATATACTGGGAAATGTGAAGGAGTTACCTTCTGTTATCTTAAAATAGCACTGGCTTTTGTATAGGGACATATTTAATTGATTGAGTGATTGATATTTATTATTTATTATTTATACCCTTCCCATCTGGCTAAGTCTCCCCAGCCACTCTGGGCAGCTCCCAATCGAATGTTAAAACAATACAGCATGATTGATTGATTGATTGATTGATTGACTGATTGATTTATATACTGCTCTTCATCAAAAGAACTCAGAGCGGTTCACAAGATAAAAGCACAAATAATAGTTTAAACAGAAACAACAAAACAATAACACTCCCTTCCTACAAAAACATTTTTAAGTCTATAGAATGGTGTTATAGGTTGGGGGGGCCCCCTCCCTAAACCCTTGACATTACTAACTTTTGTAATTGAGTTTATGAACACCTCGGTTTATGAACGCTTCAGTTTAAGTACTCCGCGGACCGTCTGGAACGGATTAATTCGCTTTCCATTACTTCTTTTTTAAAAAAAGAATTTTTATTAATTTTCACATGAGCACACAAATTAACAAACATTTAACAAACACACCCACTAACCACTACAAAAACAAAAAAAGAAAAAAGATAGAAAGAAAAAAGAAAAAACGACTCCCCTCCCTCCCGTCTTTCAGATTTGTTTTTCCACCCTTATCCTGCAGTTTCTTTTACCTACTTATTCAAAGTCAATTCGTAGGATTTATTTTAGTCCTGCAAGTGTCCTTAGACTTCTACAGTTCCTCTCGATATATTCCACAAATTTACTCCACTCTTTTTGGAACTTTGTTTCTCCCTGATAGCGGATCCCGTGGGTCAACTTAGCTAGTTCTGCATAGTCCATCATCTTCGTCCTCCACTCCTCGACTGTCAGTAAATCCTGTAGTTTCTGATCTTCTTTAGCAATTTCCCCTCCCATTATACCCAATAAAAAAGTTCAGTTTTTTGGGGGGAAAGTATATCTAAACATCTTTTTCTTCCATTACTTTCAATGGGAAAGTTCGCTTCAGTCTATGAACGCTTCAGTTTATGAAAAGACTTCCGGAACCAATTGTGTTCATAAACCGAGGTGCCACTGTAATTGGGATGTGAAGGGAGAAATACAAGCTGCAGATGAATTCCTGGGCTAGCCTTTGCAAAGTGACCCGTTCATGGTAGTGAATAAATGTTCATGGTGGGTGAGAATTGTTGAAGTCCTGGTAGGATTGCTCCAGGTCCTTCGACTTGAGGCAGGGGCAGAGGAAGGGGGGGCGCAGTAGAGGCGGGCCATCCCAGGTGTCGCCCCTGAAGTGGGTGACAAAATGCCGGGCAGCCTGCAGCGTACCTGAGCCATGTGTCTCTCCTGGGAGAGACATGGTGGCTTGGGCACATGCAAGCTTCCCGCTGCCCAAACGGTCCATCCGCCGCCTCCCCCTCAGCTCTAGGGCGGCTGAGGGGGAGGAGGCAGGCAGACTCTGGAAGCCCTGTGGAGCATCCTGCCCCGGCATCCCCACCCCATGCGCAGGTCACGCGCACCGTCCCAGACACCTGATCAGCTTGCTCCGCTGCTGACTTGGGGGTCCAGATGATGTCGTGCATCTTGGAGCTAAGGCACAAACCAGAATCTCTTGAGCCTGATATATACAGGAACTAAGAACATGAGCAGAGGTTGGGGTGCAGAACCTGGTTCTAGACTTAGGCATACACCCCATTGCATGTAAAATGCCAGGTGTGATGCAGTATCTAGATTCCTATACTTGATCTGTCCATCAGAAAAAGTACTGAAAGCGAACTAATACAGTGGAACCTCGGTTTATGAACACCTCGGTTTATGAATTTTCGGTTTATTAACGTCACGGACCCATCTGGAACGGATTAATCCACTTTCCATTACTTTCAGTGGGAAAGTTCACTTCAGTTTATGAACGCTTCAGTTTATGAACAGACTTCCGGAACCAATTGTGTTCATAAACCGAGGTACCACTGTAAGTCAAAAGGCTTATGTTTAAATCATTCATTCAAATCAATTTTTAGCCAGCTTTTCAGCTGAAGGGCCTTTCTTGTTTAGTCGTTTAGTCGTGTCCGACTCTTCGTGACCCCATGGACCATAGCACGCCAGGCACCCCTGTCTTGCACTGCCCCCCGCAGTTTGGTCAAACTCATGTTCGTAGCTTCGAGAACACTTTCCAACCATCTTGTCCTCTGACGTCCCCTTCTCCTAGTGCCCTCAATCTTTCCCAACATCAAGGTCTTTTCCAAGGATTCTTCTCTTCTCATGAGGTGGCCAAAGTATCGGAGCCTCAGCTTCACGATCTGTCCTTCCAGGGAGCACTCAGGGCTGACCTCCCTAAGAATGGATAGGTTTGATCTTCCTGCAGTCCATGGGACTCTCAAGAGTCTCCTCCAGCACCACAATTCAAAAGCATCAATTCTTCGGCGATCAGCCTTCTTTATGGTCCAACCATCTTGTCCTCTGACGTCCCCTTCTCCTAGTGCCCTCAATCTTTCCCAACATCAAGGTCTTTTCCAAGGATTCTTCTCTTCTCATGAGGTGGCCAAAGTATCGGAGCCTCAGCTTCACGATCTGTCCTTCCAGGGAGCACTCAGGGCTGACCTCCCTAAGAATGGATAGGTTTGATCTTCCTGCAGTCCATGGGACTCTCAAGAGTCTCCTCCAGCACCACAATTCAAAAGCATCAATTCTTCGGCGATCAGCCTTCTTTATGGTCCAGCTCTCACTTCCATACATCACTACTGGGAAAACCATAGCTTTAACTATACGGACCTTTGTCGGCAAGGTGATGTCTCTGCTTTTTAAGATGCTGTCTAGGTTTGTCTTCTTTTTTTTTTAAAGAAAAAAGTATTTTATTGTTTTCCATTTAAAAATCACACTATACAACAATATTGCAACAATATTACAAAGAGAAAAACAAAAAAATTCTGTCTTATACAAATCTAACAAAAAGAGAAGATACATAGTCACAATAAAGAAATACAAACCAGTAAACCAGAAAAAGTATATGCCTCATCTAATAAACTCAGAAGAGGCGGGGGAAAGGAGAAAACGGTAACGATGAACAGAAAGGAGAAATCAAGAAGAAAAAGGGGGGAAGAAAAAGGAAAAGAGAGAGAGAGAAAAAAGGAAAAATTAAAGTTTGACTTCCCGTTACTTCTCTGTACCTCATATATTACATTCTATTTCATGGCGCGAATCTTAATTTACATTTACATCTTATTCCTCAGATGTTCTATTTTGGGCTCAGGTACGCTCTGCTGGTTGGCTTAATTATTTAATTAGATTCTAAATATTCGTAAAATAACCTCCATTCTTTTTTAGTTTTTTGGTTCGTCTGTCCTCTGATTCTTCCTGTAAATTTTGCTAGCTGTGCATATTCTTTCATTAACAGTTGCCACTCAAGTTTGCTGGGTATGATGTTACTTTTCCAAGTTCTCGCTAACAGGATCCTTGCCGCAACTATTCCATACATCATCAACGTTCTGTTAGCGCCTTTTACATTTTCAGGAATTATATTCAATAAAAATACCTCTGGTTTCTTTTTAATTGTTGTTTTTGTCATTTTCTTAAGTTCCTCATAGATCACACTCCAATAGTTGTTTATCATGGGACATTTCCACCACATATGTATTTGCGTGCCTGTTTCTATTCCACACCTCCAGCATTTATCTGATTGATTTTTATATATTTTGGCTAATCTATCCGGTGTTTGGTACCACCTGTACATCATTTTTAAGATATTCTCTTTTAGATTGTAAGAGGCGGTAAACTTCAGGTCCTGTCTCCACAGCCTCTCCCATTGCTCCACGAGGATGTTATACCCAAAATCTTGGGCCCATCTCACCATTGATGGTTTAGTTTGTTCTTCTATAAGGTCCCACTCAAGCAATAGATCATATATTTGTGAGATTTGTTTGCCTTCTTTATTCATTATGATTTTTTTCAAATTTAGATTTTTCTTTAGCAATACCCAATTTTTTATCCTCATTAAATCTTTGATTTATTTCGAAATATTGGAGCCAGACTGAAAGGAGATCTTTAATTTCATCATATCGTTTCAATTTAATTTCATCTTGGTTAATTTCCAATATATCATTGTAGGTAGCCAATTTCTCATCCATGTTTGTTTTTTTAACTGTTATCATGTTTATTGGAGAGGCCCACAGAGGTATTTTTGTTTCTAAGATTCCTCTATATTTCGTCCATATTGCATATAAAGATTTTCTTACCAAATGATTTAGGAAACCCCTGTGCGCTTTAACTTTCTCATGTAACAAATAAGAGTGCCATCCAAAACGATTATCCACTCCCTCCAAGTCTAGTAGTTCTTGATTTTCCAAGGTGATCCACTCTTTCACCCATACCAAACCTGCTGCTGCGTGGTAGAGTTCAAGGTTAGGTAGCGCAAAGCCCCCCCTTTCTTTTTTATCTGTGAGTAGTTGGTATTTAATACGGGGCCTCTTACCACTCCAAACAAATTTCGATATATCTTTACGCCATTCTGCAAAGCATTTCATTCCTCCCAATATTGGTATTACCTGAAATAAGTACATTAACCTAGGGAGTACATTCATTTTAATTACAGATATCCTGCCCCATAGTGATAGTTGTAACTTACTCCATTTCTCCATGTCCTTTTTTATCTCATTCCACACCTTTTTGTAGTTGTCTTCATATAGGTTTAGACTTTTTGCTGTAATCCAGACCCCCAGATATTTAACTTTCTTTCTTATTTCTAGACTTGTTAGTTGTTGTAGTTCTTCCTTTTCTTTCTTATCCAAGTTTTTAGTTAATAACATGGTTTTCTTATAATTCACTTTTAGCCCCGCTACCTTCCCATATTCGTTAATAATTTCTAATACTTTCGGGATACTTTGGATGGGGTCCTGTGATGTTACTATTATGTCATCCGCGAAAGCACGAACCTTGTATGCCCTTTTACCGACCGTTATGCCCTTTACCATCTCTTCATTTCTGATGTTATTTAATAAAACTTCTAGTACCATTATAAATAGCAAAGGGGATAATGGGCACCCCTGTCTTGTGCCCTTTGTTATCAAGAAGCTGTCCGACACCCTTCCATTCAATATTAGCCTGGCTTTTTGTTGGTTGTAGATAGCTCCTATAGCATTTTGTATTTTTTCCTTAAATCCCATCATCTCTGTCTGTTTCCTTAAGAACTCCCAGGAGACATTATCAAATGCCTTCTCGGCGTCTAATAACATTAATGCTGCTTTTTTATCAATTTTAAATTCCAAGTATTCCAAGATGTCAATTACATTTCTTATATTACTCGCTATCTGCCTCCCTGGTAAGAATCCTGTCTGGTTCGGGTGTATTACTTCTTTAAGGATGTTCTTTACTCTTTGCGCTATTATTCCTGCGAAGATTTTATAATCACTGTTTAAGAGGGATATCGGTCGGTAGTTTGCAATTATTTCTGTATCTGTGTCTGATTTTGGTAATAACGTGATATATGCTTCCTTCCACGACTCTGGTGTTAATCCCTTTTCTAGTGTCTGGTTCATCAGGTCTTTTAACGGGTTAAGGAGAATACCTTCCATTTTTTTATAATACTCTACCGGCAGCCCATCTGGGCCCGGCGATTTTCCTGGTTTGCTTTTCTTCATTATGCTTTTTATTTCCTGTATTGTGATTGGGCTTTCTATCTCTTTTGTTTTTCCCTCTATATTTATTTTCAGTCTATGTACCTCTAAATACTGTTTTATTTCTTCCCTATTCTCCTTTTTTTGCTTATATAATTCTCCATAGTATTTTACAAATTTCTTCATAATCTCCTGTGGCTTGTCTATTGTTTTTCCCCCTTCTCTTATTCTATTTATCATTCTCTCGCCTTTTCTTTTCTTTAATTGCTAGGCCAGATATTTGCTAGGCTTATTACCAAATTCAAAGGTGTTCTGTTTCCATAGCCTTTCCATCCATTTCTTGTTCTATTTTGGCTTTATAATCTACTCGTAACATATTAATTTCTTTCTTTAATCTTTCGTTATTCGGATTTTTATTTAAATCTTTCTCTTTTTTCTCTAACTCTTCTATTATTTTCTTTTTTTTTTCTTTATTTACTATGGCATTTTGTTTTATGAAGTAGCCCCTGATTACTGCCTTGCTGGCGTCCCACACAGTTCTATTTTCCACTTCTTTGTTATTGTTCAATTCAAAAAATTCTCTTAATGTTTCTTTGGCTCCTTCTATTATTTTCTCATCATACAACAATGATTCATTCAGTTTCCACCTCCTCATTCCGGTTTTCCACTCTGGTTTTAACTGTAAAATTATTGGATTATGATCTGATAAGGTTTTAGGTAAGATTTTAACCTCTTGTATCCTTCCTAACAATTCAGATGTCAACCATATTGTATCAATTCTACTTGCCACATTTTTTGCATTGGAGAAATAAGTATATTCCTTCTCAAGTTCGTTTTTGACCCTCCAACCATCTATCAAATCCAGCGTCTTCACCATCTCAAAAAACGTCTGGGGTAACTTCCCCCTCTTTTTCCCTTTCCCAGTCCCTGTTTTATCTATCGTTGGGTTGCAGACTCCGTTAAAGTCCCCCATTAATAGCATTTTCCCTTCAATATATTCTAATATTTTCTCCTCAACTTTTTTATAAAATTCCGTCTTTTTTTCGTTTGGCGCATATATACCAGCTATACCAATTGATTCTCCCAGATATTTAATCTGAATTATTACTATTCTGCCTTCTTGGTCTGCATATAATAATTGTGGTTCTAGGTTCGCTTTAGCATAAATCACCACCCCTCTTTTTTTCCTTTCGTCGGCTGCAATAAACTCCACTCCTAGTTTTGGGTCTATCAGCAATCTTTGATGTTCTTTTTTAATGTGTGTTTCTTGAAGACATATAATGTCTAGTTTTTGTTTAATTAATACATGTCTTATTCTATTCCTTTTCTTTTTATCATTTAAGCCATTAACATTCCACGTTGTTAATTTAAGATTCATATTGTTATTAATTTTAATTCCAACACGCGTTACCTTCACAAATTTTGTTTATTTATTTACTCGTTTATTTATTGATTAACTTAAAAATAAGGGGGAAACCAAAATTAGAAAAGGAGGTTGGAACTCTTCTTTTTATTCAGTTTCTTCGCTTTCCTCCCCTTCCTCTATCTCCTGATCGATTTCTCCTTCTATTGGGGTTTTTTCTCCACCTAGTTGCGACCTGTATCTCCTATAAAATAAATCAGCGTCTTCAGGGGTTACAAATTTTCTCCACCTTCCTTTGTAACTAAATGACAAACCCTGAGGGTATTCCCACTTAAAAAATATGGAGTTGGCTCTGAGCGCTTTTGCAAGGAACTGATATTTTTCCCTCTTTTTCAAGAAGCGAGGAGGCACCTCCTTCATCACTATAATTTTTTGTCCTCCAATTCTTAATTTCCTTTCCTTTTTTTTCTGCAACATTCTATTTCTCAGTCTTTTTGTGTAGAAGGTGATTAGACAATCCCCTGGCCAGTTGTTTTCTTTAGCTTTCTTTGAGTTCACTCTGAAGAGTGACTCTACATTTCCTGTCATCACTTCTTCTTCTATTTCTAGCCATGCTGCTATTTCTTTTATAATTACCTCTTGCAGATTCCCCTCTAACTCTTCTGGGACGCCCCTCAATCTGAGCGATTTTTCCTGAGCCTGCATCTGCAGCAAGGCCAACGCATCCCATGTAGCTTCCTGACGTATCCTTTGTTCCTCTCTTTCTTTCCTAGCTTTTTCCCACTCCTTTTTCCCATCCCTTACTTCTTTCAAGGTTTTTTTTTGACAAGTCATCCACCTGCTGCACCTTCTCTTTATTCTCTTGGGTTATCTTCCCCATCTCTATTTTTTCTTCCTCTAATTTTTTAACCTGCATATCCAATTCCCTTATAGACTTTGAATTCCCTTCTATTTTTTCATTCACTTTGTCCAATTTTTCCTCCAACCCCCTCATCTTCTCATTTACATCTAATTTGAGTTCACCAAATTCTTTTCTCATCTCCATTATGTCTCCCTTCAAGCTAAGGATGAGCTCTTTCACTTCCATATCTCCTTCTTCTCCGGAGTTCCTTCTTCCTTGTTGCAGGTTGAGCAGTGTGCTTTGGTTAAGTTTTTTGCTTCCCATTTTAAGCCTCCGACTTGACCTCTGATGTTGTTGCTCCTTTTTTAAGGCTTTAAGTCCCTTTACAGTTCCTCCTGCCGCTTTATTCCCCTTGTAACACTCTTGTTGCAGTTCTGGCTATGGTCACTGGTGTCGCTATTCTGCTCTCCCGTTGTTTCTCCTTTCTACACAGTCTTTCTCTTCCCCGCCGTTCCTCTCTCCGCCTCTGACGTCGCAGTTCTTTGTTAGTCCCTTAGTTTCCTGTTTGTTCTAGTAGCCTCCGCCCAACTCTGTCCCACGCTGCTCCATTTTGTCTCAGGTAACGCTTTCAGCTTTCCCCACACTCTTGAATTAACTTCGCAGCTTTAATAGCTCTCCATTCTAAGTCCCACACCATTTATCTCCGTCGCTTTGCGGGACCCTTCCTTTATTATTACAGCTTATAGACGATACGCTGAGCAATCGTCCACCGCCTTCACAAATAGTTTGTTAACAGCAAATAACGGCAGTCTGTGCTCTCCAACTTTAAGCTCTAGTCCAGAGAGTCTTTCTCCTATCGACCTTCGAACAGAAACTGAGCCTCTGGTTTTCGTGCCCGATTGTTTTGTATACAGAGAAAGTGAACTCCTTTAGCAATCGCTATCCCCCGGTTTTAAAAGTCTTTCTTCTCAGCTCAGCACTGCTTGTTTTATCCTTCCCTTCCCTTTTATACTCTCCAATTTCCTCCGTATTCCTTTCACCGCCTTGTTATTTCTCAGTGCTGAGAACGCGTCTCGGGTTTAACATTAAAAGGGGTTTTTACCGCTCTCACGCCGATTCAGGCTTAGGGGCTTCTTGCTGAGAGGTGTTGAATTCCCTTTTGCGTCTGGGTCTCTTCGCTCTCTTGCCGCTGGCTGGAGAATGCCAAGAGCCCCGTCCAACGCCGCTGGAAACGATCAACCAAGAGTCACCCCCTTGGTCTTTTTTGGGGTCACGCAGCCCTCGTTACCCCCAAAAATCCTCTCTCAGCAATCACCCTGTTGCGGAGCTCGCAGAGGGTGCTGCCGTCTCGGTGGCGATAGAAACCGGAAGATGCTGTCTAGGTTTGTCATTGCTTTTCTCCCAAGAAGCAGGCGTCTTTTAATTTCGTGACTGCTGTCACCATCTGCAGTGATCAAGGAGCCCAAGAAGGTGAAATCTCTCACTGCCTCCATTTCTTCCCCTTCTATTTGCCAGGAGGTGATGGGACCAGTGGCCATGATCTTGGTTTTTTTGATGTTGAGCTTCAGACCATATTTTGCGCTCTCCTCTTTCACCCTCATTAAAAGGTTCTTTAATTCCTCCTCGCTTTCTGCCATCAAGGTTGTGTCATCTGCATATCTGAGGTTGTTGATATTTCTTCCGGCAATCTTAATTCCGGCTTGGGATTCATCTAGTCCAGCCTTTCGCATGATGAATTCTGCATATAAGTTAAATAAGCAGGGAGACAATATACAACCTTGTCGTACTCCTTTCCCAATTTTGAACCAATCAGTTGTTCCATATCCAGTTCTAACTGTAGCTTCTTGTCCCACATAGAGATTTCTCAGGAGACAGATGAGGTGATCAGGCACTCCCATTTCTTTAAGAACTTGCCATAGTTTGCTGTGGTCGACACAGTCAAAGGCTTTTGCATAGTCAATGAAGCAGAAGTAGACGTTTTTCTGGAACTCTCTAGCTTTCTCCATAATCCAGCGCATGTTTGCTATTTGGTCTCTGGTTCCTCTGCCCTTTCGAAATCCAGCTTGCACTTCTGGGAGTTCTCGGTCCACATACTGCTTAAGCCTGCCTTGTAGAATTTTAAGCATAACCTTGCTAGCGTGTGAAATGAGCGCAATTGTGCGGTAGTTGGAGCATTCTTTGGCACTGCCCTTCTTTGGAATTGGGATGTAGACTGATCTTCTCCAATCCTCTGGCCATTGCTGAGTTTTCCAAACTTGCTGGCATATTGGGTGTAGCACCTTAACAGCATCATCTTTTAAAATTTTAAATAGTTCAGCTGGAATATCATCACTTCCACTGGCCTTGTTATTAGCAGTGCTTTCTAAGGCCCATTTGACTTCACTCTCCAAGATGTCTGGCTCAAGGTCAGCAACCACACTACCTGGGGTGTACGAGACCTCCATATCTTTCTGGTATAATTCCTCTGTGTATTCTTGCCACCTCTTCTTGATGTCTTCTGCTTCTGTTAGGTCCTTACCACTTTTGTCCTTGATTATGGTAATCTTTGTACGAAATGTTCCTTTCCTGTCTCCAATTTTCTTGAACAGATCTCTGGTTTTCCCCATTCTATTGTTTTCCTCTATTTCTTTGCATTGCTCATTTAAGAAGACCCTCTTGTCTCTCCTTGCTGTTTTTTGGAAATCTGCATTCAGTTTCCTGTATCTTTCCCTTTCTCCCTTGCATTTTGCTTGCCTCCTCTCGTCCGCTATTTGTAAGGCCTCGTTGGACAGCCATTTTGCTTTCTTGCATTTCCTTTTCCTTGGGATGGTTTTCGTTGCTGCCTCCTGTATAATGTTACGAGCCTCCATCCATAGTTCTTCAGGCACTCTGTCCACCAAATCTAAATCCTTAAACCTGTTCCTCACTTCCACTGTATATTCATAAGGGATTTGATTCAGATTGTTTCTTACTGGCCCAGTGGTTTTTCCTACTTTCTTCAGTTTAAGCTGGAATTTTGCTATAAGAAGCTGATGATCTGAGTTACAGTCAGCTCCAGGTCTTGTTTTTGCTGACTGTATAGAGCTTCTCCATCTTTGGCTGCAGAGAATATAATCAATCTGATTTCGATGCTGCCCATTTGGTGATATCCATGTGTAGAGTCGTCTCTTGTGTTGTTGGAAGAGAGTGTTTGTGATGACCAGCTTGTTCTCTTGACAGAACTCTATTAGCCTTTGCCCTGCTTCATTTTGAACTCCCAGGCCAAACTTGCCAGTTGTTCCTTTTATCTCTTGATTCCCTACTTTAGCATTCCAATCCCCTGTAATGAGAAGAACATCCTTCTTTGGTGTCATTTCTAGAAGGTGTTGTAGGTCTTCATAGAATTGGTCAATTTCACTTTCTTCAGCTCCGGTAGTTGGTGCATAAACTTGGATTACTGTGATGTTAAAAGGTCTGCCTTGGATTCGTATCGAGATCATTCTGTCATTTTTGAGATTGCATCCCATTACAGTTTTTGCCACTCTTTTGTTGACTATGAGGGCCACTCCATTTCTACTACGGGATTCTTGCCCACAGTAGTAGATATGATAGTCACCCGAACTGAATTCGCCCATTCCCTTCCATTTTAGTTCACTGATGCCCAGGATGTTGATATTTATTCTTGTCATCTCATTTTTGACCACATCCAGCTTACCTCCATTCATGGTTCTTACATTCCAGGTTCCTATGCAATATTTTTCTTTACAGCATCAGACTTTCCTTTCGCTTCCAGGCATATCCGCAACTGAGCGTCCTTTCGGCTTTGGCCCAGCCACTTCATCAGCTCTGAATCTACTTGTACTTGTCCTCCGCTCTTCCTCAGTAGCATGTTGGACGCCTTCCGACCTGAGGGGCTCATCTTCCAGCGTTATAACTGTTATATGCCTGTTGTCTTTGTCCATGGAGTTTTCTTGGCAGGGATACTGGAGTGGCTTGCCAGTTCCTTCTCCAGGTGGATCACGTTTAGTCAAAACTCTCCACTATGACCTGTCCATCTTGGGTGGCCCTGCATGGCATAGCTCATAGCTTCTCTGAGTTATTCAAGCCCCTTCGCCACGACAAGGCATTGATCCATGAAGGGGTGAAGGGCCTTACTTGACATCTCATCTTTGTATATCTATGAAGTTGGGATTCCCTTGTTTTTATTGATGTCAAGTAAGTGAAGGGCCTTACTTGACATCAATAAAAACAAGGGAATCCCAACTTCATAGATATACAAAGATGAGACATTACAGGGAAAGGGGATAAGAAAGGACGTGGAGGGAACAAAATCCAACACTAATTGTTAAAGTTACATTGTAGTTCTTTTAATAATGTTGGAATGCGAACTCCCACAGGAGAGGAGGAACCAAATGGAGCTGGCTTCTCAGAAGAGCCAATGGAGTAGTCCTGTTTCCCATTTCTTCCTCTGATGCAACCTACATAGAAACAGCATTGTTAGGATGAGGTACCGGTGATACACATGCTGGTGTTGCTTTGTTAGACATAACTGAATGCACACTACTGAGATTTAATGAGATTAGCTGGAGGGTTTTTTCCATAGAGATAGAGAGATAGTGTGCATTTCTTCTCTAATCTCTAGAAAGCACTTTCTGAGAAGAGCATTTGGGTAGGTTACAAAGTGTTGCTTTCTCTGTCCATCAGAGCAGAGGGTTTCGGGGTGGAGGGTTTTTTTTGGAATATTTCTACTTATTAAAGCAAGATGTTCAAAGTGAACCCTGCAATCCTAAAGGGAATAAAGTAATGGACTCATAGCGAGACGATGTGGTACATTAAACTTCTCGGCCAATGATCTTGGAGGACTAAAAGGAGCTAGCTGTGTAATTTGCTTCATATGAACAGCCTACCCTAACGAGAGCCAAACAGATTGCAGCTGAGTCTTGAATAATTAGCTCTCAGCTGTTGGGAAATCGTGGCCTAACAGTGTAAGATGGGAATATGGTTATTAAAAACAAACAAAAAATGTCGATGGTTCACTGGAGTGGGGAAGCAAAGGGAGCAATGTTAAAAATAGTTACACAGACAGACGGGATAGACATAATTATAAAACAATTTAACGTCTGCATTTTAGAACTATGTGAAATTACATGCGATGCACATGCAAGTCTACTTTTTTATGTAAATGGAATGGAATTTAATGGAAAACAAAAATAAGCAAGCAATGGACTCTGGGCATCTCTGGGTGCACTTATAAGCCAAAGGGTCACTCCATATTCCTGAAACCCATGGGGAAAATCTCCTTAAACATAATGGTACTGGGTTGTATCCTTAGGCTATTCCCTCCCCCCCCCCCACTTTCTGTATTGTATTGTAAGAGGGATTTTTTCAAAAAATTCTCAGCTTTGATGCTTTGCTACCAGCATTGTCACAAGTATAGGGTTTACTTGCTCATTAGACAGTAAATGCATTGTGATACGTTTTGAAAAGGTGTGTGTCTTTCTGTTGCTCAACGTGCTCTTACCGGTAGCTGCAGGAAGTCAGATCCATATGTATGCATGTCTAGGCCTATATTAAAAGTGTTGAGCTTTTAAACCATTTGAGCAACGTCACCATCACACATGAGCTTATACAATATACACCGACTCTGTCCACTAAACATGTAACCCATTGTACTGAGGCTGCTTCTGAAACTCTACTGATATCTGGGTGTCAAGGCTTCAAAGATTTCAAAGCTTTGGAACCGTGATTGCTACCCTGTCTTAATACAAACTACTGTGCATGATGATGAGATTCTCTTTGCTCGTGCAAGTTGTCTTCCCTGCCTGAATACGCACTAATAATTCACACAAGCATCTTATCTGTTGTAAATTCTCTGGGTTTTGAAAATGCATGTTTAAAGAAGGCTGAAGAGAGGAGGGAGATTTTCTTGCCAACATGACAAAGAATTGACCTTTTGCAAATGCATGCCAGCATATGGGTTTCCATTGCATAATTGCTTCTCTATTTCATTTTGTTTTCTTACAATGGCTCAGAAGAATTTGGGGCCCAAGCAGGTATCAAAAGTGTCTGACAAGTGCATTCCATGCTTCCATAATTGCAAAATGCTACTTGTGTGGTATGTGGAAAGAGGTTTCAATTGCAAACATTGCCCGATAGAGGGGAAAATGTAAATTGGCAAATTTTGTTTTAATTTCTCCTTGATTGTATTGCCTTTGATATATTTAGGTGCATATTTTAATACAGGATCTGTTTATATTTCACATTCCATCAGACATGTGCTTTAAAAAAATAACAGGAACAACACTACAGATAAAAGCTGTCTAAATAGGAAGAAAAACTGTACAGATCTGATTAATCTGAGCATTGCAGTTTCAATACGAATCCTTATTCCACCCTCTTAAAAAGGTAAAGGGACCCCTGACCATTAGGTCCAGTCGTGACCGACTCTGGGGTTGCGCGCTCATCTCACATTATTGGCCGAGGGAGCCGGCGTATAGCTTCCAGGTCATGTGGCCAGCATGACAAAGCCGCTTCTGGCAAACCAGAGCAGCACATGGAAACACCGTTTACCTTCCCGCTGTAGCAGTTCCTATTTATCTACTTGCATTTTGACGTGCTTTCGAACTGCTAGGTTGGCAGGAGCTGGGACCAAGCAACGGGAGCTCACCCCGTCACAGGGATTTGAACCGTCGACCTTCTGATCAGCAAGCCCTAGGCTCAGTGGTTTAACCACAGCGCCACCTGGGTCCCATCATTTAAACCCATCCTTTTGTGTATCTCTGTGGCCTTTTCATGGAGCCCATACAGATATCTACATAGACCTGTGGTTATATTGTGTCTTGCAATTGAAGGTCAGCCTGGCACTAACCAAGTGTCAGGAAGTAAGAGATTTACTTGGGATTTTCCCCATCCACAACATGCTCCAAGGCTCAAGGCAAATTCCTAATTACCAAATGTATTTTTGGGGACAGTGCTAGGTGAAGCTGAAATTCCAAGATGCAACAATTGGACTTGATCTGATAGTTGTATTCTGTTTTTCCAACAACAAATGTTGGAAAGTGGCTCACAACAATCACAATAACATTAAAAAACAACAAACACTGCAATCACTATACTATCAAACACAACAACATATAAATAAAGCAAATGGCAACAAATTCTAGCTCTGTCCTCCAAGGTATAGATGGGGGTCACTTGGAAATATACACAGCTAGCGTGTATATTTTCCCTGCCCGGGAATTTTTAGAAACCCAAATATATTGTGATTCTTTAATTTATTTATTTTACTTCATAGAATTTATACCAGGCATTCCCAAACTGCGGCCCTCCAGATGTTTTGGCCTACAGCTCCCATGATCCCTAGCTAACAGGGCCAGTGGTCGGGGAAGATGGGAATTGTAGTCCAAAACATCTGGAGGGCCGAAGTTTGGGGATGCCTGATTTATACACTACTTATTGTTCAAAAAAACCCTCAAAGTGGTATACGAAAAGAATAAAACAATACAATAATCTGTAAAATAAATAAACAGAAAGGAACCCAGATAGTGTAACTTGTGAATTTAGGCCTGCCATGCCAAAAACTGGCAAAGTCACTTTAATATCACATTTTGATCTGCCATCTCAATTCAGAATGGTACTTGGTGCCCATAAAGTGATGAAGATTGATGCTCCCGTCTCGTGAACCCTTTTGTTAAGTTTGGCCATGATATCTTGAGAGGCATCCAAAACTGTAGAAAAGAAATGTACAGACGGACAAAAGGGCAAATCACTTTCCCAATTATGTAGTAGAAAATAGACCACAGATTTACAAATAAGGAGTGGATTGTGGTGAAATGGTCAACTGCAAGTGTGTGTGTGTGTGTGTGTGTGTGTGTGTTTAAAGGATTTGAAACTTTTAACCAAATATTTGATGAGTTCTTCCAAATAAGCAGGTATCAGTCATACAGTACAATCACCCACCTGTCTCCCTATTCAGCTTTTACTTGCCTTCTCTTCTCAGCCATTTTGTCCCTTCTTCCACCTCACAAACAGCTCCTCCTTCCTTCAAATGAACCTATTGCTTACTCACACCAGCTCTGAAAATGTGGCGCTAATGAGTTTCCATTCAGTAGTCCAAATCCCACTTACAGTTTACAGCTATTCTATCCAGTTACTTCTTCCTGATTTTTTTTTTTTTTTTTTTGCCATCAGAGCAAAAAGGGCCGCCTTATGTGTCACCAGAGAGCCAGTGTGGTGTAGTGGTTAAGAGCGGTAGACTCATAATCTGGGGAACCGGGTTCGTGTCTCCGCTCTTCCACATGCAGCTGCTGGGTGACCTTGGGCTAGTCAAACTTCTTTGAAGTCTCTCAGCCCCACTCACCTTACAGAGTGTTTGTTGCGGGGGAGGAAGGGAAAGGAGAATGTTAGCTGCTTTGAGACTCCTTCGGTTAGTGAAAAAGCAGGATATCAAATCCAAACTCCTCTTCTTCTTCTTCTTCTTCTTCTTCTTCTTCTTCTTCTTCTTCTTCTTCTTCTTCGTTGCCACCCAATAACCACTGAACCCTCTCAATTGAGGAGAGCCTGTTATCCTGTAGGAACAGGGGTTAACATGGAGGCATCCCTGTTGTCGAAAACATTATATGTTTACTATTTTCAGTTGCGGATGTCTGAGTAATATTCAAAACTGATTGACATTGTATGGAATTGTCATGGCCTTTGGCTAGTACAATAAACTTATTTTGATTTGATTTGATCTAGCAGCCCACACTACGTTAAGCTGTGTACCATATGTACCATAAACTTGCTATTAACACAGGGAGTGAAAAGTATTCATGCCATTTCATCATTATTCTTCAGGGAAGTTCTAATTTGAAACAAAGGTCCTCTGCTGAGGTTAATCCTCCGATTCAACTGGAGAGGGAAAAAAATCTTGTTCAGTCATTAGTAGAATATAAATGGATGCCAATATACTTGGCAGGGTATCTTATATTTAATGGTTTTACTTCAATAACCTCTTCCAGATTACTCTGGAGAGAAGGTACGTGAAACCGGAAGATTAAATAGCCCATTACTCTGGAATGGAAAAGGACACTAATATCCACTGGAGTAAACATTGCCCTGTTAGCAGCACTGTGAAAATTGCACTAATAAATACAAAAGACTTATCCTTTCTAGCTACTTATGGCATTGCAAGTGAGCACTTCATCTTGTTTGAAGGCTAGTTAAGAAAGGCTTCTTCTGTGGGATTGTTGAATTTGTTGTGAGGGCTAAAAGTGAGCAAAACGGCGCATTGCCAGATACCCTCTTTTATAAAATTATTTTTCTTCCCTTTGTGCTATTGCTTGCTCTTAAGTTATAGGCTGACTTCTCTACAGGATGGTGATGAGCATCATCTGTAGTACATCTATATCCCTCCCATCCTCCAAGATGCTCAACTTAGTGTAAAGGTAAAGGGTAAAGGGACCCCTGACCATTAGGTCCAGTCATGACCAACTCTGGGGTTGCGGCGCTCATCTCGCATTATTGGCCAAGGGAGCCGGCGTACAGCTTCCAGGTCATGTGGCCACTTCTGGCGAACCAGAACAGCGCACGGAAACTACGTTTACCTTCTCGCTGTAGCGGTACCTATTTATCTACTTGTACTTTGGCATGCTTTTGAACTGCTCGGTGGGCAGGAGCTGGGACCGAGCAACGGGAGCTCACCCCGTCAAGGGGATTCGAACTGCCGACCTTCTGATTGGCAAGCCCTAGGCTCTGTGGCTTAACCCACAGTGCCACCCGCATCCCACGTTAGTGTACTTGAGTGCAATACATTCCATTTTACCAGCACACCCATGAAGAAGACTCAGGAGACCACAGTTTGTTAGCTGAAACAAGACATAGTCCTCATAGTCTTAGCAAATTGTCACCCATGTGGATTTCTCCTATTAAACAGCAAGCCTTTCTCCGAAGAGGCCTTAATATTAGACAAGATGGCAATATCCTACATTCAGGGCAGGTTTAATTTAGATGCAGCAATATTGATGTAACTAAGACTAATTGTACCAGGTGCACCAATTCTAGGGGGCTGAGGAGTCTTCAGCCCCCTTGATATTTGTTGGAAGGGGGTCTGGTGTGCATTGCATGATGTGTGACGGGCATTGCAGCATCAGTGGTCGGTTCCTTCAGAGCCTTGAGAGGATGTGTGCACATTGCAAGCACATGAGGTGCAACGAGCCCCCTCAATCTGTACTAAGCAGTTTTTTCTGTATACTGGGTGGATGTGCTTCTGAAAAAAATAACCGGAAACCAACTCCTGTTGGTTTTATTAGTCTTGGCTTTCCTTCTAAGTTGATTTTCCTGTCACTTTCTGCCGTTCCCAGATCTCATCTCCCATCCAGGATATGCAGCATATGAACCAGCATTTTGGGGCGGGGAGGGGAGTAGGGTTTTGTCCACAGTGACCTTTTAAAGGACTCGACAAATTTGAAAAGACATATTAAATTGGATGAGATGGATTTATAGTGCTTTTGGCAGGACAGGTTAAACAAATACTGAGCAATTCAAAACACAGTTGTCCAAACTGTGCAGTGTGGCACTTCAGCCCCGTGAAAGAATTCATAGAGGGATAAGAAGTGTGTTTTCTTACTCTGACTTCACTCCAAATGGTGCCAATCGATACCAAATAGTGAAAGGTTAGCTTAGTGTGCTGGTTGTGAGCCTCCCATTGCAAGCGCAGGTCAAGTCCCACACTTTGACACTGATGTCCAGTCTGTCATAACAATTTCACATCATAATTGGCACATCTGCATCCAAGAGAAATGCACACACACACACAGGGAAGGAGGACGAGATTTGTACAAATTAATGTATCCAGGACATGAGGATGCAAAAATAAATGCAATTCGAAATGAGATTCTATGGGGTTCTTGTGTTTTGAATATAAGGAGACTCTTGAGAGTCCCATGGACTGCAAGAAGATCAACCCTATCCATTCTGAAGGAAATCAGCCCTGAGTGTTCACTGGAAGGACAGATCCTGAAGCTGAGGCTCTAATACTTTGGCCACCTCATGAGAATAGAAGACTCCCTGGAAAAGACCCTGATGTTCGGAAAGATATATATTTCGACTGTGTCAGACCAACACGGCTACCTACCTGAATCTAGAACCATGTATCTATCATAAGGTCATTCTCCCCAATGCCTTATTAATTATTATTATTATTATTATTATTATTTTATTAGACCACCCTTCATATAGGACCTTCATTATTACATCATTTCTGAGACCTTATTGTTCTTGGCGGAAAGAAGAAAATTGCAGGGAACTACATTTAAAAAACAGCTTTATCTCAGATTATTAGGAAAACGTATTATTAGAAAAAATAATGCTTATAACTAGTAATTCAAAATAGAAAAGAATAAAGAAAATCCAAATTTAGATGGAATGTCTGCAAGACTGTAATTAGAAAAGTTTATAAAACCTAAAGTACAAATGTATGTTATATTTCAAAAGGAATTTCCATATTTTTCCGTGTATAAGACTAGGTTTTTTAAACCAAAAAAATAGGTTTAAAATTGGGGCTCGTCTTATACACGGGTAGAGCTGAGGGGTGTTTTCTTAATTTGGAGTCCTCAAAATTTGGAGTCTTATAGATGGAAAAATGCGGTAAGAATTGAAAACAAAACAAAACAGGACAAGAAGCAGTTCTGTTGGACCCCAGGCCAGGTCTAGTTCTTCTTTACAGTACTGGTGCCCCAATAAGAAACAATATAGAGTGCAGAATCCAGACACGCCCCAAATACCGCAGGAAGATATCTGAGTGGGATAGAAGTCAGCTATCCAAGCAGAGGAAGAAATCAATAGCAGAATAATGGGAGCAAAATAAAAAAATTCCTTCAGTAGCACCTTAAAGACCAACTGAGTTTATATTTTGGTATGAGCTTTCGTGTGCATGCACACTTCTTCAGATACCGTTACAGGTAGGTAGCCGTGTTGGTCTGAGTCGAAGCAAAATAAAAAAATTCCTTCAGTAGCACCTTAAAGACCAACTGAGTTTATATTTTGGTATGAGCTTTCGTGTGCATGCACACTTCTTCAGATACACGAATGCACACGAAAGCTCATACCAAAATATAAACTCAGTTGGTCTTTAAGGTGCTACTGAAGGAATTTTTTTATTTTGCTTCGACTCAGACCAACACGGCTACCTACCTGTAACTAGAATAATGGGAGAAGGTGACAGAGACACACTTATGCCTAGAACCAAGCAAAATAGGATACAATTAGATTGAATGCCAGAATAATTTTCCCAACACAGGTGTAACAGAGCAGGACCGGAATTAAGTCCAGAAGTTCCAAGCAAAACTGGATGCATGTGGAAAGAATTCTTCACCTTAATCCCAGAGCATATCGCGCATAGTTTAATGAAATATACTTTCAGTTAGCAGCCTTGCTCTTGAGCACCATGAATGCATAGATTACCCCATAGTCTGCTATGGTCATGGGAAGCATAACTTCATTAAATGCAAAGCATTCTTTTTATTATTATTAGAAAATGTGTACGCTATATGGTTGCATCCAGTTTATTCCCACATGGGGTAAAAGTCAAGCATTTCCCTCCATTGAAAAGACACTGCCCAGTAAGCCCTCTGTTGCAACACTCAATGTGGCTGATTTTCACAGATAAGATTTTTGCACAGTCAGTGCAAAGACAGGAAAAGAATGACGATGTGGCAAAGCTTGTGTTTACTGAGCAATAGGCTTTCAGAAACACAGTGCATATAATAATGTGAACCGTCTTATCCTTAATTCCAATGACAGCTACTGGCAGGGGCTCTGAAAAAGAGAAGTTACAAAAGTCAGCATTCCATGGTGAGAAATTACCTGTTAAAGAGGATGTATGGTAACTGGCAATGAAAGAGAAGGAAAAGCTTTGTGTTGATAACCTGTGAATCATCTGACACACCTTCTTACTGCTGTTGTTGGTTTTTTTGTCCTTTTGTCTCCTTTTATGGCTCTTAGATCCATTTAAAAAGATCTCCCACAATGGCTTTTCACAGAAAAGCAAGAAATAGTTCAGGCACACAATGAAGTTTTCAGGTGTGGTTTTTTTTTACATGTCCCCTTGCTTCTGTGTTGCTTATGGAATTTCTGTCCTTGGACATTCCTGCATGGCTTTCTCTCTTTTTTGGCGGCAGCAGGGCGGGCATACGCA
Organism: Zootoca vivipara; assembly: GCF_965207765.1. NCBI lineage: Eukaryota > Metazoa > Chordata > Lepidosauria > Squamata > Lacertidae > Zootoca > Zootoca vivipara. Next base: position 6,136,395 of record NC_142588.1, on the reverse strand, counting down.
CAATCCCTGCAGCACAAAAGGCAAATCATACAATGATTCCTCAGCAAACTAATCTATGTGTGGCAGGTTCAGAAATCTGCGAGTTCCATGTGGGTTGACCCCTGCGATTGCCCCAAATGCGGGAAACTCGACTGCATAATTTGTGGTAATTTGATTGCATAATTTGATTGCAACCACACAGGGGAAGGAGCAACTGTTGCAGTATATTCCCCTCTTTGTAGATACTGCTTTCCACCATATTGTGAGGGTGGGAAGCCCCTATGCTTCTCGCTGCTTCTCATTCTTGAAACCCAGCATGATCAGGGAAGGGTCTTGCCTCCTAAGAGGCGATGAAAACTCTTGCTGTTTGGTGCTGTATTAGACTAGAGTGGGTGGGTGGGGGACTAGTTTGTTGCAATGAAGTCCACTGAATTAGTTCAAAAATCTCTGAACTACACCTGAAAGAAGGTCCCATGAAAATGAATTAATTTTGTTTTGGGGTAGAACTTTGAACAATTTCTAGGTCATCTTGAAGTTCATTGTAATATCTTTTTTAAAAAAAACAAACACCTTTGGGTCCTTAAGCCTAAAAATCATTGTTGTTGGAAAATGGAAATGTGAAGTGTGTGTGTGTGTGTGTGTGTGTGTGTGTGTGTGTGTGTGTGTTTAAAAATATATTTTATACTTGAGCACAGCAGCTTGTAACATTCTGAATTCTAGGGGGGGGGAATTCCAAGGATCATTTTGGATGAACTTGAATTGAACTATGAACTGAATGTAAACCAAACTAGTTCATTTTGGATAAACGTGAACTGAAATTAGTATCTGTAGAGGTATCTGCTTAGCTTCCAAGGCTAGACAGACACCTAGTGCGATTGGCCAGTATGTCCAGAATGAATCCGGTGAAGACTGGGGAATAGAGAATGATGTCTGGTCACTGGTAAATATAGAATCACCAGTAGTGGGTGGAAGATTGCAACCTTCCTTCCTTCCTTCCTTCCTTCCTTCCTTTCTTTCTTTTAAAGGATTTTGTTGTTTTGAATTTTCACATGAATATTTCTAACTAGATTAAAAGTATCTGAAAGCACTTGTGCCCAGGAAGCCACAACCGAAGTTTTGACACTGTTCTAATACGATTCAAGTGCTTTTCCCAATCTTGTTTGTTTACAGGTAGTAAAATGTATAGTAGAAGCAGTGAAATTATTTTCAATGAAATGGAACTAGTGATCTTAAAAAAAATAAAAAAAATACTCATCTTTGGTGGGGAATCGGTATGTTGTAGCCATGGATGTATGTTCCATTGCTGTGAATTCTACTATGAGCAATTACATTGTGACCCAAAATGAGGGTGTTTCATTTTCTTTCTTTATTCTAATGTTAATCCTCTTTCCTAATGAATGATAGTAATCATGATGCATATGTAATGAAGAAGTGGTGGGATTCTGCATTCAAGGAGAAAAGAAACACTTTTAGTCATTCTGGAAGCATGCAAAAGCAGAAATCACAGAAAGCATCCAAATTTCTGCCAGAATTTCTGTGCTGCTTCCCCTTTCCCCTCTTCCTTTTCCTCTCCAGATATTTGGCAACTGAATTGGGGGCGGGGATGTTTCTGACCATGCTAGAGACCTTTGCTTGAGAATGGCGACAAGATTGTATTCTCCATAAAAAGAGGTTATGTCCCCAAGCATAATCAGCAGACCTATTGATTCGGCTTTTTAATCATATCAGAGATGGGTGCTTTCATGCCAGCACAGAAGCATGGTGTCAACAGTATCCCAGGGCAGCATTACTCTTCCAGACCTTTGGTCTGCCTTTTAAAACTAAATCCCACTGACAGATTGCCCAGTTAGGAATAATCCTCCAGATAGTTCCTATCTGACTAGGCGTTTCAATAATGGATTATTGGCTAAGTCTATAATTAAATGCTGGCCTTTGCAAAATGATCCTCTTCTGTTTTTGTGTGTGTGTGCTCAAAGCAATATGAAATTGAGCCTGAAGCAAATGTGTAGCAAAGAAAGCTTTCACTGTATCTAGAATAATCCTGCAAAGGTAACTGTATCTGCTGTGACCTCTTGCAGTCTGTAAGTTTAAGAGAGCTACACGTCTGTAGGATCTGACATTGAAGTGTTCAGGGCTTGGCACTTACGAATATGATACTGTGCCATTGCCCATAGCCAAACTCATTGTATTGCGAGCTCTTCAGTCAAGTGCTCTTGTATACTTTTATTAACTTGACTTTAATGGACAACATGTGGATGTTTCAGATCTGTGCATGTTGGATTATGGCAGAATGTTGAATTATATTGGTCCTAATGGGACAAGAGCATTATTGTTCCATCAAGAGAGAGTCCTTGTAGGAAAGCTATGAGGGGAAAGGGCTTGGTGGCTAAGGCACTCGATGGTTTGCTAACACTAGGCTTAACTCAGAGTTGGTTTCCCTGTGCAATCCCATTGCACTCCAAGAATTGGGATGCCAATTCTATCAAGTAACCTTTGAGACATACAACAACAACAACAACAACAACAACAACAACAACAACAACAACAAATTTTTATTAATACCCCGCCCTCCCCAGTCAAAACCGGGCTCAGGACGGCTAGCACCAATAAAATTACAATAAGACATAAAAGAAAAGAAAACAATTAATTAAAATACAGATTAAAATACAATTTTAAAATTTAAAATGCAGCCTCATATTAAGTAGTCCATAAATCAAAACCATGAGGGAGGAAAACACAGGGGTCAGACTGAATCCAACCTAAAGACCAGGCGGAACAGCTCTGACTTGCAGGCCCTGCGGAAAGATGACAAATCCCTCAGGGCCCTGGTCTCCTGTGAAAGAGTGTTCCACCAAGTTGGGGCAAGTACTGAAAAGGCCCTGGCCCTAGTCGAGACCAATCTAACCACCTTATGGCTCGGAATCTCCAGAATGTTGTTATTTGTGGACCTTAAGGTCCTCTGCGGGGCCTACCAGGAGAGGCAGTCTCCATTCATTGATGGAGAAAAAAGCAGGATAATTTTTCAGCACAGCAGTAGTACTGAATGCACTGGCACGTATGTGAGGCTGCTTTGTGCTGCTCTTGTCTTTGCTTATGTCAGAAACTGTAGTATCCCTGAAGTGATGATGTAACACAAGGGTCGGCAAGACTTACCAGGCATGGGCCGGATCACTCCCGCAGAGATCCTCCATGGACAATGCCAGAAATCGTGTCTGCGTATGCCCAGATGCCAGAAATTGCGCCTGCGCAGAAGCAATTTTCAGTGTCTGGGCATGTGCAGAAGCAATTTACGGCACCGTGGACATGAACAGATGTGATTTTTGGCATCTGGGCATGCGCAGAAGCAATTTCCGGAGCTGCTGAAGAGAGTCCCCGTGTCACGCTAGTTTAGCGCAGCACGCAGGGACTCACCAAGCGGGTGGCTCGGTTTGGGGGTAGCTCATGGGCTGCTTCCAACCCCTATGGGTTGCTGACCTCTGATGTAGCAGCTATTCCACTGCAAAAGCAGGACGTATCTCCACATGACACATCATCTACTTACTTATGGAGTTTGCTGTCACAAGGTGTTCACATGGCCACTTAATTAGCTCCAATAGTGGTGGACAGGTCTATCAGCAGCAAATAGCTGGGATAGTTAAATGGAAAACTACATGTTCAAAGGCAGTGTCGCCCTAAATACCAGGTGCTGACAGGGCAAGGTTATCAACTTCAAACCTTAATTGTAACTTTCAGGTAGCTTCTGTTTTACCTAGAAGGTTGGGCTAGATGGATAATATTCCAGCCAAGCAACATTGTTGTTGATCTTAACAGAGTCGGGTATTAAGATCAACAGTGGGGGGGGGGCTTCTTGTTAGTTCCACCACTCCCACCAGCCAGGATCTCCAGGTTAGGCTGGGGAAGATTCCTGTCTGAAATGATGGAGATCTCAGCCACAGTCTGACTCAGAACAAGGCAGTTCCCTGTTGAGCTAATCTTCCAAACTATATTCAGATGGATCCATTAGTGCTTTCACCAGTAAACACATGTGGATTCACTAAAAAAGAATTAAACATTGGTGCATAGGACTAGTTAAGTTTTAAGTAAGATGTATTTTTGGTTGTGCGGAACGTTTTGGACCATAAAAAGAAAGCACTGATTCCTGCTCAATGTGCTGCTAGTCAGAGTTGCAGTCTTCAAGATACAATCAGCTTTGACAGACTTGCAGGTGGTAAGAGACCAAAAGCCAGGTTTGCGGCATTAAGCCTGAAAGAGGGGATTTAAACAGAACGGTAAAAGTGAGTTGGAGAAAACCTTATGGGGAAATGTAGGAAATTAAAATCAGCATGGTGGTTGCTTGAGAGGTTTAAATTAGAAGAACAGAAGCCATGGAGAACTAAGAACTTTTCTTTTTCTTAAAAATATATATATATATGAGAAAACCACCTCATAATATTGAAAGAAGTGCAAAGAGGCAAATGGCAGGGTGTCCTGATTTAATCAGGTCCCAGAATACATGACAGATGATATAGGAAGCTTGTTCAAACCGAGGCCAATGCAAAAGAAAGTGATATGTAAAATAAAGAGCAACCAGAAAATCAAGAATCAAAGTTACAGGCACCCCTCCCCTTTCCTTTAAAATGACCCCATTGCTTTAGAAATACCCTGAAGGAAGCCTACAAGGCCTGTAGAGCATGGCAGTCAAAGGAAGGGGTTTTCAGATCACAGAAATGATTTCTTCTCATTAGTCTTTTCAGCAGGGGTTCCAGGATACGTGTATGTTAAAGTATGCCTTTATAGTAAGTACTGAAGCTTTTAATGGAAATCTTGGGGTGGGGAAGAGGGAGCATACTGGGATTTTATAAGAATAATAATGATTTTGGATACTACAAATAAATCATCATCTAAGGGTGATCCATTGCTCCAGGATAATGTTATGTGCCTGGGATCTGCAACCAGCAGTATGACTGTTTAGTTCAAATCTTATATATGAACTAAAGTCTTCTGTCATGTGTGTTGCTCTCCTTTTTTCAGATTCTCTCTCCTCTTCACAGCCCCGCTGGGTATATGTTCAGGAAGGTGTGTATGTGTGTCTAGGGATGTGAATCAGGATCGTACTTGATGCCCCCACTCCTTGTGTATTTAGCTGCCTTTTAAAAGTATTTGAGGCAAGCTCAAAAAACTTCCTCCAGAAATTTAAAGGTAAAGGGACCCCTGACCATTAGGTCCAGTTGCGGATGATTCTGGGATTGCGGTGCTCATCTCGCTTTACTGGCTAAGGGAGCTGGCGTACAGCTTCCGAGTCATATGGCCAGCATAGAATCATAGAATCATAGAGTTGGAAGAGACCACAAGGGCCATCCAGTCCAACCCCCTGCCAAGCAGGAAACACCATCAAAGCATTCTTGACAAATAATAATAATAATAATAATAATAATAATAATAATAATTTTTATTTATACCCCGCCCTTCCCAGTCAAGACCAGGCTCAGGGCGGCTAACAACAAATAATATCAACACAAATATAAAAGAAACAATTCAGTTAAAACAACAGAATAATACAATGTTAAAATTCAATTTTAAAATTAAAAATATACGAATAAGATAAAACCATTATAAATAAAACCTTAGGGGAGGGTAACCGTGGGGTCAGACTGCGTCGGTCCGAAGGCCAAACGAAACAGCTCTGTCTTGCAGGCCCTACGAAAAGATGACAAATCCCGCAGGGCCCTAGTCTCCTGAGACAGAGCGTTCCACCAGGTCGGGGCCAGTACTGAGAAGGCCCTGGTCCTGGTCGAGGCCAGCCTAGCCACCTTGTGACTCGGGATCTCCAATATGTTATTATTTGTGGACCGTAATGTCCTCTGTGGGTCATACCGGGAGAGGCGGTCCCGTAGGTACGAGGGTCCTAAGCCGCATAAGGCTTTAAAGGTCAAAACCAGCACCTTGAACCTGATCCTGTACTCCACCGGGAGCCAGTGCAGTTGGTAAAGCACTGGATGAATATGATCCCGCGGCCGGGACCCTGTAAGGAGCCTCGCTGCGGCATTCTGCACCCGCTGGAGTTTCTGGGTCAGTTTCAAGGGCAGCCCCGCGTAGAGCGAGTTACAATAATCAAGCCTAGAGGTGACCATCGCATGGATCACTGTGGCTAGATCAGGTTGAGAGAGATAGGGGACCAACTGCTTAATGCGGCGGAGATGGAAAAATGCCACCTTGGCCGTGGTTGCAACCTGTGCCTCCATGGAAAGGGAGGCATCCAAGGTTACCCCCAAGCTCTTGACAGAAGGGGCTGACACTAATTGGGCCCCAGCGAAAGATGGAAGTTGCCCCCCCCCGCCCCATGTCATCCCGCCCCAGCCAGAGGACCTCTGTCTTCGAAGGATTTAGCTTCAGCCGACTCCCACGTAGCCATCCAGCAACAGCTTCCAGGCACTTGGTCAATGTGTCCGGGGTCGAGGCAGGACGGCCATCCATCAACAGATAAATCTGGGTGTCATCAGCATATTGATGACAACCCAGCCCAAAACTCCGGACAATCTGGGCAAGGGGGCGCATGAAGATATTAAAAAGCATTGGGGAAAGGATTGCACCTTGCGGGACTCCACACACCAAGGAGTGCCGTGGTGACAACCCCCTCCCTAGCGCCACCCTCTGTCCCCGACCTGAGATAAAGGAACGCAGCCATTGTTGGACTGTACCCTGGATCCCCACGTCGGCAAGGCGGTGGTCTAAAAGCTCAAAATCGACCATGTCGAACGCGGCTGACAGATCTAGAAGAATCAGCAGCCCCGACCCGCCTTGATCCAGCTGTTTACGGAGGTCATCTGTTAGGGCGACCAGTGCTGTCTCGGTCCCGTGGCCGGGACGAAAGCCGGACTGGAATGGATCTAAAGCCGATGTTTCATCCAGAAACCTACCGAGCTGTTCGGCAACCGCTCTTTCAATTATCTTACCCAAGTATGGAAGATTTGAAACAGGGCGATAATTGGATAGATCTAGCGGATCTGACGATGCTTTCTTTAAGAGCAGAAGCACCACTTCAACTCCTCTGGGAAAGTCCCTGAACTGAGAGACAAGTTGATAATCTCAACCAGGGGGCCCTGTACCTCGTCTGGACACGCTCTAATCAGCCAGGACGGGCAGGGGTCTAGGGAGCAAGTGGTGGGCCTCCCAGCCTGGAGGAATCTGTCTACATCAGCGGGGAGTATGTGGTCGAAATGGTCCAATACTAAACTCGAAGACAGTCGAGGGGCCTCTAGTTCCGCTATTGTATCAAAATTGGCAGAAAGGTCACGGCGAAGTGTCAAGACTTTCTCCGCAAAAAAGCTCGCAAATGCCTCACAGCTATGGGTCGAATTTGTACTTAAATTTGACTGATCCTCAAGGGTTGTTAGAGACCTGATTATTCGAAAAAGTTGTGCCGGGCGAGAGCTAGCGGATGCGATGGAAGCTGAGAAGTAAGACTTCTTTGTGGCTTTCACCGCCATCTCGTAGGTTTTCATAAGCGACCTATAAGATGTTCTTGAGGCTCCGTCGCGAGTATGCCGCCATACTCGCTCAAGCCGTCTGAGGTCCCGCTTCATTTTCCGAAGTTCCTCGGTGAACCAAGGGGCCCGGTTTCGGCGGGGTTGCAGAGGGCGCTTAGATGCGATCTCATCAATGGCCGCCAAGAGCCGGTTATTCCAGTTCTCGACCAGCTCATTTAACGAGCCACCAGGGGGAGCAGGGTCCCGTAAAGCCTGACGGAATCTATCAGGATCCATCAGCCTTCGCGGACGAGCCCAAATCGGCTCACCACCCAAGCGCGGCAGAGGCGGTAAGTCAATCCTGGCTTTCAGAGCGTAGTGATCAGACCATGGCACTTCCATACCCTGTTTCTCATATTTTAAGACATACCCATAAAATAAGCCATAACAGGATTTTTAAGCATTCAAGGAATATAAGCCATACCCCGAAAATAAGACATAGTGATAGGTGCAGCAGCAATGCCAGCCGCAGCAGGAGGAGGAGGAAAAAAATAAGACATCCCTTGAAAATAAGCCATAGTGTGTTTTTTTGAGGAAAAAATAAATATAAGACATGTCTTATAATATGAGAAACACGGTAATTGGGGACATGATCACATCTATACCTGCACCAAAAATCAAATCCAGCGTGTGGCCTGCTTGGTGTGTGGGACCCAAAACAAACTGGGAGAGCCCTAATGTCGCCATGGAAGACACCAGGTCCGGAACCCGTGAGGAGGGGGTGGCATCGGCATGGATGTTGAAGTCCCCCAAAACCAATAAGTTAGGGAACTCCAAGGCCCAGCCGGCCACCACCTCCAACAGGTCTGACAGGGTGGCTGCTGGTGCGCTGGGTAGTCGGTACACCAGCCAGACAGCCAAGCCCTCCTTGGTGCCCCACACTAAGCCAACACATTCAATGCCGGTGATTGATGGTGATGGCAGAGCCCTGAAAGAGCAATCCTCCCGGATTAACAATGCCACCCCTCCCCCCCGACCCACAGTCCGTGACTGGTGGAGGACGGAGAACCCAGGGGGTGTTATTTCATGTAATGCAACTACTTCACCTTCACGTACCCAGGTCTCCATCACACAAGCCAGGTCAACCCCCAGTGAGATAAAAAAGTCTCGCATAGTGGCGGTTTTATTGCCTATGGACCTGGCATTGCACAACACCAGTGACGGAGGTGGATATGGCTGTCAAGCCTCTGCTTAAAGACCTCCAAAGAAGGAAACTCCACTACACTTCTTGGCAGCAAATTCCACTGTCAAACAGCTCTTACTGTCAGGAACTTCTTCCTAATGTTTAGGTGGAATCTTCTTTCTTGTAGTTTGAATCCATTGCTCCGTGTCCGCTTCTCTGGAGCAGCAGAAAACAAGAAATGTCATTTACCTTCCCAACAGAGCAGTACCTATTTATCTACTTGCACTTGATGTGCTTTTGAACTCCTAGGTTAGCAGGAGCTGGGACCGAGCAATGGGAGCTCACCCTGTCGCGGGGGTTCGAACCACCGATCTTCTGATCAGCAAGCCCTAGGTTCTGTGGTTTAACCCACAGTGCCACATGTGTCCAGAAATTTAATCATCACAAAATACCCTGGTGCATTACAATATTGATTTTGAACATCCTTTAGCTCCCCCCCCCCGGTGTGGTTGAGAAAATAATCATTCACTGAAGAGTACAAAGTTTCCTTTCGGCTTTAAGGGACCAGTTTCCTTAGGATGAGACTACTGACCTGTGATATACATTTAATCTCAGTTTATTCATAAATCTACAGGTTAACTGGCACAACACACATGTGCACACATGCATCCAATGCTGCTAGCCTCAAAACAACATCAGTACAGTACCCAAGCACAAGGGTGGGGGGACCTGTGACTCTCAAGTTGCCTTATCTCTGTTTGGGCTGATGTAGTCCAGCAATAAGACCACGGGTGGCACTGTGATCTAAACCACTGAGCCTAGGGCTTGCCAATCAGAAGGTCAGTGGTTCGAATCCCTGTGAAGGGATGAGCTCCTGTTGACTGGTCCCAGCTCCTGCCCACCTAGCAGTTTGAAAGCACGTCAAGTGCAAGTAAATAAATAGGTACTGCTCCAGTTGGAAGGTAAACAGTGTTTCTGTGCGCTGCTCTGGTTCTCCAGAAGCGGCTTAGTCATGCTGGCCACATGACCTGTGAACAAACGCCGTCTCCCTCAGCCTATAGAGCAAGATAGGTCCAGTCGCAGACAACTCGGGTTGTGCTCTAACAGTCAGGGGTACCTTAACCTTTAGTCCAGCAATATCTCAACGGTCACCAAGAGGCAGGGATACTCATACTGAAACTGCTAAGTATAATGGTTTAATTGCACATTGAAATGGAAAAGGCCTGCATGCGCATTGCTGTATTGTTGCTGTTTTCTGCTTTTTCACGTGGTGTTTAACTTTACATCATGTAGAATTGTATAGTTGGAAGGAACCCTGAGGATGAAGTAGTCCAACCCCCTGCTATGCAGGAATATGCAGCCATCTCATATGGGGATCAAAACTGCAACCTCATTGTTATCAGCAGGATATTTAGTTGCAAATCCCATTTTGAAGGGAATTGCCTTTGGTCTTTTGTTCCCAGCCACAGTGGGAGAAAGATGTGCAAACGAGTCTCTGGGGGTGGGGGGAACTACTCCACGCTAATGGAGGCTGTAGGGAGAGAAAGACCTTTGTTTTTAGGTCTTTTGGGAGTTCTGTAATATTACTAAGAAGATAAACCTATGCTTTGAGAAGGATATGTCTTAGGAAAAGATTTGGATGTATCATTATTTGTTTTTATGTTATGTTTTGAAGAAAGTTCTGTGGGTAACGATTTTGAATCATATTTATGGGTCTGAACAATTTTTATTCCAAGAGGAGTCAGTTTTCGTTCATCCTATTGCTTCAAGCTGTGAAATATCAATATCTGCAATTGAAACAATATTTATTGCACAACCTTCCTGGACATTAAGCTGTGTTCAGGGCACCCCCTGTCCCCAACCAAGGAGGTGTCTGATTTGACTAATGATGACCCTTCCATAAAGTAGTTTTGTAGGAGGAGTCTCTGCTTATGTTGGGTGCTAGGACGCCCACTTTAGACACCTCTTCCATGTATGATCATGTTCTGGAACACTGCTGTGGCCTGATTTTAGAAACAAATACTCTGCTTTGTCTTTGCGTTAGAAACCAGCAAAGCTAAGTTGTGCAGCCCATGGGAGAAATAAATGTACATCCATTTGAATTAAGCCAAAATAATAAGTAGGCAATTGTGCCTGGAAGCAATGATGGAAATATGTCTGGACACTTTCCCCCCAGTTCCCTGAGGTCCAATTGAGCTCTATTAAAGTTAATGGGCATTTTGCCATTGACTTCAATGAGACGTTGATTGTGCCCTGTTTGGGTTAAGTTCAATATTAATCCCTCTTTGTAACTGTTTCTTTCCATAGCAGTTCGAAGCCCATGTAGTTCTAAAGAACAGATCAGCCTCCTGGGCTGCTTTCACAGAGTTAAAACAGCTCTATTGGACACATATTTACACAGACGCCCGTGAATGGATTAGGATTTGTCAGTCTTCCCAGTTAAGAATGCAGGGTCCATTACAAAAGTGGCATTAACCGCAATGAAGACTATAGCCTTGCGTTTAATCCTTAGCAGGTGGGCATCAGTGCGTGCTTCACCATCTTGTGTCGGCAGTGAACCTCTAACGTGACCTCTTCAGTGAGAGAAGGGTAATTCATTTGCTATGTTTACTTTAGCCTCTGCTTCCTTTTAGAAGGGAAACACTTAACTGGTGCTGAATTGTTCCGAGTTAAAGGTGGCCAATGTACGAAGTGGCTCATGTTCTGCGACGATTCTCTAAGACTCATAGTACGGTTCTCCATCCGTTTTGTTGGCTGCCTCTCTGTAACTGAAGAATGAGGGTGTGTTAAGAGATTTTCACTTTTAGCATCTAAACAATGTAGTATTCTATTCCATCCCTTACTCTGTTCATCATGAGCACTGTAAAATGTGGCATCTGTAAAGTTAACATGATGTGAAGAATTGTGATGAGAAAATACACCACCTCAAGGCAGCTTAGAAGTTTCTTTCTATGTTAAGGTTATATCCTATTGATCAGGAAACATCACTGTTATACATTTTGCATTTGCTGCATTTATTAATCACATCATTTGTTTGTTCGTTTGTTACTGAGCACTTTTTTTATCCCAGTTTCTGTTATCCAGTGATCTCAAAGTGATATGCGTCAAACACTCAAAACAATATAAATACAAATTCTAAAATACAGCTTAAAGCTGCAGCTATAATGCAATTAGTATTGACAAAGGAATAACAAAAGGAGACCAGAACTGAAGTAACCTAAACATGATCGCCAAAATAATGGATAAACACAAAAATCTCCACAATCTGGCAAAATTCCAACAATATCAATACTGTCTGTGCCCCTAGGCTTCTAACTAAGCTGCATTTATTTATTGCATGCTTTACATATTCTAGTAAGCATATCTGTCCTGCTCTGTTTTGAGGCTAGATGAGGTTCATGCTGGGTCTTTGACAAGGACACACAAGCTCCAAGTGAGACCGGGTAGGGCAGAGCTCAGGCTGGGTTATAGGGAGAGAGAGCTTTCCCAATGCTTCCGCAGAGCCATATCTACAGGATCAGCCATGCATGCCGATCATTAGCTCCACCCGCACTGAAAGTGCTTATTACGTTAAAGGGGACCAGCCAACTGCACTTGTCTCTTCCTGCATTGGAGCAGAGGGGGCTCGGGGCTCACTGGGTCTTTGGCAATGGAGTGCTCCAAGTCAGAGATGGCCATGCCACAGCTTCAGGCTGGAGGGGGTGCTGACCACACAGGCTTGGCTGGGTGGAAGAGCTTCTGAGGCAAACCCACTTCTGGTTCTGAGTCCTTGACCAAGGGGACTCCAACTCTGGGGCCCTGACAATCTCCATAAGCCTCCATGACTCAATAATTGTGTGTAGTATTTGTGCAAAGCATTTCCCAATGTAAAAATCTATCATATGCAATTCTGTTTATGAGAGCCATGTAAAATAGGTCACTGTTATTATTCCCATAACATTCACTGAGGTTCGGGGTGAGAAACTTCAGTTTGCCCAGTCACTCTGTGTCTTCGTAGCTGGAATTTCCACTCTCTTTAACCACTGCAACGTTAGATAGGCTCCCTCAACCTGTGGTACCTACCAGATGTTCTGCAGTCCAACTCCCATCATTCCTGATCATTGCCCATGGTGGCAGGAGCTGATGGAGGGCAGCAGGCTTAGGAAGGCTGATCTTTACACCTTAATAGGCATTTCAATAAATATCTATACTATGTAGAAGTCAGACAATAAATAAGAATAATGTCAGTGGCTTCCAATTTCTTCCTGAATTGCTGCTTCTGCAATTATTAATCATGGTATCTCACATTAAAGAGGGAAACACGTAGGAAGTCTAAAGATTACATTTTCCCTTGATTATTTTTTTAGTAAGAACACAGAGCCCTCCCTCCTCACTTTCCATCTAGTACAGCTGTCACTCAAATGTTCCCACACAGTAAGAACCTAACTTATGAGATATTGTGGACTATTTAATTTTAATCTTCCTACATAAGAGTATTATCATTAGACCATTTTCCCGCATGGAAAGTGAAGGATAAAGTCACTTTCTGGTTACTTTCCATATTAAAAATGATTGTGGAAAATAATTGGAATGAAAGGAGAGAGACTTTTCTTTGACAACCATAAGATGGGAAACTTTCAAGCATTTCTAAGTACAGCGGGGGGAGCAGGACTTGTACAGAATTCTGCATTTGAAATCAGTGTTTGGGAGCTAATTATGGAAACATGAACGTTATAATCGACTGCTGGAGGCATTTGGGGTTGATTCTTGTCAAAGATGAAATACATCACAATCGTCTTCCTCATTTTGCCATCCTTGATTTAGCTGTGTGGCAAAAATACCACAGTCCAAGCACTCTAAGATGTTAGTCTTTGATTTATGAGGTGTCTAAAACCAAAGCTGTGAGCCACAAGATATAATGAAAGCAGCCCTCAAATGTTTAGTCCAGATTTCCTGCTGGGTGTAAAAGGCTGTTGGATTCATTAGGGCCTGCTGTAACAAACAGAAAAACATGTCTGATCTGAAAACCATAATGGGATGCTTAAGAAGTTCCTAGGTGTGTGATTTCCCAAGCATTTTCACTCCTTGCATAACATTGGATAATCTTAGTGACACACTCTAAGGTGAAGATCAAATGGACTACTTAGTCCCATGCTGCTTTTCTCATCAGCTACTAATTATGTTTGTCTTTGAGGTGCTTTTATGTCTCTTTAGTCATCCGATGGCTTTTCCACTTGTGGCTGCAGATGCTGCAATGATGTTTTGAGCGACTCTGCATGTGTTTCATTGGTGGTTCATGCCTCGTGTCCACCTGTTAACTAGAAGTTGGCAGAAGACCCTGTGATGGAGCTCCTGCTGTATCAATAGGCAAACACTTGGCTACCTTACATTTATTTTGGGATATGAGGTATCCTCCTGAAAATGTCATTAGACTTTTCCAACAAAATTATGTCAGCTTCTCTAAAAAATCCCTTGTGGGAAAGGTGCACCCAAGAATGACCCCCCCCCCTAGCTTGGAGTATGGTTGTGCTGTGGAGGCTGGAGCAAATCCCACCACCAATTTATAAAGTGGCAGACTCACCCTGATTACTTCCCCCAAATAAATCTAGTGGACCCACCTCATGGTACGCCAATTAAATGAATGTCTAGGATTTTCCACAGGCTATCTTGTGGGGGTCTTGTGTGAGGAAAACCTGCGTTATTTTTAAGAAATATTTTTATTATTTTTTCCATAATAATATTCCAATTAATAACAAATCAAATCATACCAAATCATGAATCATAACTCAAATAATAAATCCAATTATACATTCCAGATTAAAAGCCAATTAAACATTCCAAATCACATAATTTAAAAACTTTGTGGTTTTGAGTCTCAGACAGGAGTTGATCAAACAAGAAATATTTTATTTATATAAAAAATACGTCAGTGAAACAAAGTTGGATCAAGGGACGTGTTCTGTCTGGTAGAAGATACCTTATTACTTAAATGAGATACAGTGGTACCTTGGTTTACAAACTTAATCCATTTCGGAAGTCTGTTCTTAAACCAAAACCATTCTAAAACCGAGGCACGCTTTCCCACCACCGGTGCCCTTCCACCGTTCGGATTCCGTTCGCACCCCAAGGTAAAGTTTGCAAACCGGGACACTACTTCTGGTTTTGCGGAGTTCATAAACCAGACTGTTCTTAAACCGAGGTACCACTGTATAAAGATGTCACAGGCTTAAACACAGTAGTCTATGCACAGCGTTTCTTAAACTTCAGCTAAACTGCTTAAAATCAGTTGTTATACGTCAGGCAGGTGTTCCGGTTTCTAGAATAGGTGGTAAAATGCTTAATTCGGTTTCTGTTCCTTCCCTCTCTATCTTTTGCTTAGTTGTAACAGGTGTTTCAGTAAAATACTTTGGACACACCACAGCTTCCTTCACGGATTAACAATTTGGTTCACAAGCAAGGGGCCCTTTCCGCCAGTTCCCTGTTCTCTTAACAATCCCACTTCTGAGGTACAACAGATCCCAGGGATCCCCTCAGCCCTTGTGTCTGGCTTGGGAGTCTTCTTTTTGTAGAAGATCTCCTCCTTCCTGACTGGAATGACACCCAGACAGGTTGTCTTCTCACAGCTTCTCCCTCTCCTGCGTCAGACTCAGCCCTCTAATTTAACTCCTGTCTGTCCATCTTCCCAGACATCCACCCTCCTCTTCCTATCTAAGCTGTGAGTCTCTTTCCTCTGGCTATAGTTATTCTCCTCAGGGAGGATGTTCCACTCAACTCAGAGCCAGTTCTCCCTCAGACAAATCTCCTACTCCCTCTCTCCCAACTCAGACCAAGCCCTATCCAAATCTCTCCCTCAGAGACGGCTCCTTTTATTTTCCCTCCAAAAGTGCTGGCTCCACCCCCTCTGGCTTGTCAGCCAATCCAAAAGAGGCTCACGCCCTCTAGTGGGACTGCCCCACCGGACTCTGGTCTGGCTCAGCTGTCCATCACAGAGGCTTTGCCTTGACCTACTCCTCCATGGTGCTACTGTGGAAAGCATGGTCTCTGAGAGGAAGACTTGCAGCAGTTAGACAGGTGCAGCATCCATTCCCTCAGGGTCCTTGCTGGTTGCCTTGGTGCAATTGTAATGGAGGGCCCCACAGCAGGCATAGGCAAACTCGGCCCTCCAGATCTTTTGGGACTACAACTCCCATCATCCCTAGCTAACAGGACCAGTGGTCAGGGGTGATGGCAATTGTAGTCTCAAAACATCTGGAGGGCCGAGTTTGCCTATGCCTCCCCTACAGAGTGAATGGAATGAGAGCGGTCTAAAGACCCAATGGGTTGGACCGGGACTAACAGTGCAATCCTATCAATGCCTCCTCAGAAGTCAGTCCCCATAAGTTCAGTGGGGCTCATTCCCAGGTCAGTGGGTGTAGGGTTGCAGCCGCACTCTGTGGGACTTGGGGCACATTGATTTTAATGGATAACCCACCAAGGCTTGTCCACAATTCTTCTTGTCCCTAGAAACCATGGGTCTGAGTGGTTTTGCCTTGGCCCCACCACCTTTCCCTGTAAAACTGTGCTTGAGTGCCAAGTCGGAACAAATGGCAGTCCGTGGAAAACCCGACTGCCGTTGTTTCCGATTCTGTGCTAAACCGTGGGCTTCCCCAAAGGGGCAGCCAAGGGGCAAAGAGAAGTGTGTGAGAGCCCTCAGTCAGGACAAACATTTGTCATCACTGCAACTGATATGTGGGATTCTTGAGGCAAATCGTTTTGAAAGAAGGCAGTCTATAAATATTTTTAATAAGTTTGGACTCATCTACACATTTTAAATGTGTTGTAAAGTGAAATATACAAATGGCGACAATGAGCTATGCAAAATCTAATTTAGTTTTCAAAACTTTTTTTAAAGGATTTTCACAGCGTTGTTTTATATGTGTGCAGATTCCATCTTGGTGACTTTGTGTGTTCTGACCATGCCAGAGTCTTCAGGGCATATGCGAGCTCCACCTCCAGGACCTAAAAGTGGGCACAGCAAGAACATTGGCAGCACGTTCGACCCAACATTGTAAGGTAGGAATCTGGCTTTTAAGTATAAGTTCTATGCTGTGGTTGAGCCACAGCAACGCATGGCAGGGCCAGCTACCGGTAGTTCCTTTATATATCTGTCTTGAACAACAATGAAATAACCATTCTCTGAGAGTTACAGGTGTACATAACTGCCGCTTTATTCCTGTTTTTAGTATGAGTATTGAGAGTTATTGCTTTTCCTAATGATTATAACCAGGCACAGTTCATGGAATCTAAAGGAGGTTGTGATTGCAGTAATAGCAGTGAGTGTATCGATCCTTTGGGGTCTTATGCCTCTACAGTTACTTCTCCTTTGTTTAATACCATATAGGGTATGGCATTGTTTTATGATGTCAAATGTTGAGTCTGTTGCAGTAATAGCAGTGACTGTATTGATCATTTGGGGTCTTATGCCTCCTTTGTTTAATACCAGTGTTGGGTATGGTATTGTTTTATGATGTCAATTTTTGAGTCCATTGCAGTGATAACAGTGTAATAGCAGTGGCCCTACTATCATTTGGAGTCTTATGCCTCTCCAGTTACTTCTCCTTTGTTTATTACCAGTGGGGGGTATGGTATTGTCTGAACAGAGGAGGCCCTGTTTTATTATGTCAATTTCTGAGTCTTTCCCAACCCCAGAGGGTATTAGTGAAGAAGACAGAGAATATCCAGGACTTCGCAGGTGGTGCTCATTGTAATTGAGAAGTGGTAGCTTAGTGTCAGTATATCATTTGTCTCTTGCTAATTACCAGCTCGGTAAAAGCAGAGTTCCCCAGACATTGGTTACAGAAGCAGGCAACTTGGGCATAAAGCCCGCAAACATTTATTGCTAATTGTATGTGTGAGTGACGAAGCCTGGACTCATTAATCCTGTATCCATGTGCTCTCACACCTCATCAGCTCTTTAGTCACAGCCCCGATGAGTAAAGCATTAAGCTTCTTTGGTGATCCTGACCTTTTAAATCTCAGGAATTTCCTCCTTCAGCAATTTTCTTTTGGATCAAAATTGCATGTCTCTGATTACTGGGTCTTTGCCATTTGATGATTGAATTTCCTCGGGGAGAGGATAGGAGAAGGAAGCAAAGGCAGAGATTCTTCTGTTCAGAGGACAAGCGGGAGCTTCCACCAGCTCTGCTTTTACACACTGGATTTCAGGAGATCATGTACATAAGATGTTCTGTTTCTGTTCAAATAATTATTTCTTTTTTTTTTGAGAACCTACCCAAGTGAAGCTCACCACCCTTCTCCCCCCTTCTTATTCTTCCCCAATTTTATTTTGTATACAACGCTAATGTCTCACTTCAAATGTAAAAAAAGATTTTACAACCTAAAAAAAGCAACAAGGGCATGTCCTCTTGTAAACCAAGAAAATCTTTAATAATACATATTTTTAATCATTATTTCTTTATTTTTCATATGAAATAGATTATGTAATACAGTATAGCTAAAATAAATCATGTCCATCTTGCGGGATGCAACATTAGTATTTGCAAACATGGTTTTTCAAAACAAAAATCCCTCGTAGAATTCTACTCTTTGCCGAGTTCAAAAGGAGAAGTTGATCAAATCATTTGCGCATTTGTATTTTTGCAAAGACACACTCTCCTTAAACACTGTGATTCCCATTTGTCAATCACACAATCCTCTCCAAACAATAAGCTGCATTGCGCTTCTACTCTTCCCATCCTTCTTCCCTCAGAAAGAAATATTATTACTTTTATCTTAAGGTTGAGAAAACTGGAGCACCAAGGCTGAGAGTAGGCAAAGACAGAGGCAGGAAGAAAGCTAGAGATAGTGCCTAACGCTTCACTGCCAGACCATAATTCAACCCTTCGAGCTTATGTCACAGTACAGAATGCAGAGTGAATCCTCAGCCTGGGAGAAAAATAGAATAAACTCATAAGAGAAGCTCTAAAATGCCTTTATGGTACTTTTACGATCGGCTGCCGTTTGTCAGTCATACATCTGATGCCAAAATCTTCCCTGCATATCAACAGAAGCTATCAATCAGTTTTGTTGACAGAAAGGGGCCTTTGTGAGCTGACTGGACTCTTGCCAGAACTTCCCTTTATGTCACTTTCTACAACCCATGTTGCAATAGATGCCCTTCCCTAAATCATCTCTCAACCTCTAAAAATAGCAGATCTGTAAAACAGAATGATTGCCTGTTTATCGACAGAATGCAACATGCGTATGTCTTCATATGGCTTGTGTTTACATGAGCAGGATGTTACCCAATGTCCTCACATGGGTTAAAAAGATGGGTTTGCACCTGGGAGAAAAATTAAGGAGAATGCTGTATTGGCATGTCTTAACAGAGTATGGGGCAAACGACAGGGATTATAGGGCTGTTTCAGCCTCTATCCAGCAGTTTTTACAACCACGTCAGGTGCCACATCTGGAAACTTCATTCAAGGCCTTGTGTTGTGCTTCCATCAAGGCAAGTCGTTCTGCCTTTTATTTACTGGAATGGGAATCTTATTGATCATGATGCTATTTGTTTAACTACATTAGACTAATCTGAAAAAGCAGGCTGGGGGAAAGGCCATCAGGGGGTGGGCAGTTAAGACATTGGGTGGAATCCTAGTCTTTAAGCATTGGGTGAAGTCGTGTATCACCCAGGACTGAATCAGGAATGTTTTCAGAGTACCCTGTTAAAGGGGTCTTGATTGATGCCCCTGTCCAGATGCCAGTGTGGGGCAGATAGGCATAGGGCTTTCAACAGCCCAACTACACCTATCCTATATAATAATGTGCAAGTTGTCCCTGCGTCCAAGCTGTCCCGTGTGTCCCTGGGGTACTGCGCATGTGCCCCAGGGATACAGGGATTGGACAGCAGAGACTGCGCGCGCGCACTCTCCCCCCCTCTGCCTCCTCCAACCGCCGCTCCCGCCGGACACCGCCTCACTGCAGGGCACGTCAGGGAAGCGAGGGTGGAGGCCGACGGAGGCCTCCTCACAACCCTCCCTGGCCGTGAGGAGCGGCGGTTGGAGGAGGCAGGGGGGGGAGTGCGCGCGTCCTTCCTGTCGCGGCTGGGGGAGAGGAACGGAGGAGGAGAACGCAGCGCTTTCTCCTCCTCCGTTCCTCTCCCGCAGCCGCCGACAGCAAGGACAGGTCCCAGGGTTCGGAGAAGCGCTGCACAAGCGCTTCTCCGAACCCTGGGATGTCTCCTTGCTGTCGGCGGCTGTGGGAGAGGAACGGAGGAGGAGAACGCAGCGCTTTCTCCTCCTCCGTTCCTGTCCCCCTGCCGCCGACAGCAAGGACAGGTCCCAGGGTTCAGAGAAGCTCTGTGCAAGCGCTTCTCCGAACCCTGGGATGTCTTCTTCCTGCCGGCAGCTGCGGGAGAGGAACGGAGGAGGAGAAAGCAGTGCTTTCTCCTCCTCCGTTCCTGTCCCCCTGCCGCCGACAGCAAGGAAAGGTCCCAGGGTTCGGAGAAGCGCTGCGCAAGCGCTTCTCTGAACCCTGGGATGTCTTCTTCCTCTCGGCGGCTGCGGGACAGGAACGGAGGAGGAGAACGCAGCGCTTTCTCCTCCTCCGTTCCTGTCCCCCTGTCGCCGACAGCAAGGACAGGTCCCAGGGTTCGGAGAAGCGCTGCACAAGCGCTTCTCCGAACCCCAGGATGTTCTAGCGCCCGTTATTAAACGGGCTGAAATACACTAGTAATCAATAAAGTTGTAGCTCTTTTAACACCAGGCAGTTTTTTTTTTGCCTGAGTTTGTGTTTTCACACTTCACCATAGAATTTGAGCTGGGGAAGGGAGGCACTATGAAGATGAAGCTATCAGATACAGAGAATTTGCAATTTTCATCAAAATTGTTTCTTTTCATGCCAACTTCAAAAAGATAATGGCTTTTTATCACTTAATTATCATTCTGGGGTGATACTAGAGATGAAAATTAACGTTCGCTATCTTTTCCTTTCCCAGCAATTAATAGGCAATGACACAATTACCCAAGTAAGGATCAAATGGCAGCTGATATTGTTTGCAATAGTCCCTAATCAGTTTCAGAACTGAAAGATAAAAGGCATTTAAGAGACAGACAGAGAGAGAGAGAGAGAGAGAGAGAGAGAGAGAGAGAGAGAGAGACTGATATATTCATTAGTTAACAGAGAGGACATGGTAAAGACCATTGTACTGCATGAGATCTAATACATCCTCTTTCATTCAGCAATGAAAACAGTATTATTTATTTATTTATACATTTTTATGCTGCTAAATTCATTCTTAAATTGGTATACATAAAATCAACACAAAGTCAAATATAAAAACATGAAAAGGTAAAGATCAGAACCTAAATATCAGTGATTCAGCAGGATAAGATTTGCAAATGAAAACAATTT
The DNA here is from genome assembly GCF_965207765.1 of Zootoca vivipara. Lineage (NCBI taxonomy): Eukaryota > Metazoa > Chordata > Lepidosauria > Squamata > Lacertidae > Zootoca > Zootoca vivipara. Next base: position 6,115,419 of record NC_142588.1, on the reverse strand, counting down.
AAACTGGCATCGAAAGTTAAACAATGGGGATGCCTGGCTAATATTATAAAGAAATTAATTCCATAGTAAATGTGTCACTATGCTAAATGTTCATTTCCTTGCAGTGAGCAGGCAGATGTCCTATAGGACCATTAGCAATGCTCCACCAACAGATCTCAAAGAATGGGCAGGAATGCATGGAGAAAGTTGGGCTAATCCATCATTGCTTTATATGCTAGCACCTTAAATCTGGCCTGCTAATTTATTAGCAGCCAGCACAGAGCCCTTAACAATGGTAACACCAGCACCATAATTCAAAAGCATCCCCCCAATAACTCACACCAAACACCGTAATTTTAGTTTAAGGTTTTTGGCATTAAATTTGGCCACAACTTTATTAAAATACAAATAATAATGTGAGTGGTTGCTTAGGCATTGGTTCCCCAGCCATCTGTCCCCCGCCTGGACAGCTTCAGGATCTGTCCTTCCAGTGAGCGCTCAGGGCTGATTTCCTTCAGAATGGATAGGTCTGATCTTCTTGCAGTCCATGGGACTCTCAAGAGTCTCCTCCAGCACAATAATTCAAAAGCATCAATTCTTCGGCGATCAGTCTTCTTTATGGTCCAGCTTTCACTTCCATACATCACTAATGGGAAAACCATAGCTTTAACTATATGAACCTTTGTCGGCAAGGTGATGTCTCTGCTTTTTCAGATCACTGCCTTGTTGTGGCGAAGGGGTTGAATAACTCAGAGAAGCTATGAGCCATGCCGTGCAGGGACACCCAAGACAGACAGGTCATAGTGGAGAGTTTTACTAAACGTGATCCACCTGGAGCAGGAACTGGCAATCCACTCCAGTATCTCTGCCAAGAAAACTCCAGGGACAAAAACAACAGGCAGTAAGTGAATAGCATTTACTTTACTACCTTAGGATGGTGGGTAATTCATACTTCGACGGAGCCTGTTGCCCAGTTCAGCAACTGAGGAGTTAATTGGTCTTTCATATTTAATCCAGGTCTTTCATATTTCTGTTGAGCAGTTTCACTGCATTTTAAACTCAATGGATATATCCTCTTTCTTTTGCTTCAGACACACTGGAGGAATATTTCATACTTATCCTTCTGAGACCTACAGACTGATTTGCCCAGGAACCCGAATCACTCGTATCTTGATGGGAGAGAGAGAGAGAGAGAGAGAGAGAGAGAGAGAGAGAGAGAGAGAGAGAGAGAGAATAGCTTCAAGGGAAACAGTGCAAAGCAATTAACATACAATGTGGTATATTCTAACTCTGTCAGAATTCAATGGTGCCAGAGGGAACAGTGATTTCTGGATAATGTGGGCTGATGCAAGACATTGTGCAGAACTGAGTGAGATCTCGTGATAATGTTTTTAAAAATTAATAGGGATTAACAGTGCAGTGTATTTATTTTATTTTATTTTTAAAAAAACCTGACTTCAGTACCCTATTGATAACTAACTCTTCTAAAGACAATATGGAAACGTTTGTGGTTCTCTTCACAGGCATTTGTGAGAGGTTGTTTGTGTTTCTAACATTTACGGTATTTTGTCCTTGTGAGAAAAGGTTGGTTTTTTCAAAGAGAAAACGAAGAGGCGAGCGTGTAGGCCTGTGTATCAGACCTCTTCACAATATAGAAGGCATCGTAGCTGATCATATAATAGCTTTTAATGTGGTACTGTAATAACTATTTAGGGTGGGAGATGACAACTGAATTTGTAGTGATGGATGTAGTAGGGAGCCAAGAACCGCTGCCTGCAAGCAAGTACAGTCTCCCCCCTTCCTCCTCCAACAGTTCTGTGCCCTCCTTCCGCTTTCTTGATCCATGTTGCATCTGAATGTTGAGGTTATAGCAGGACAAGATGTCTGAGGTTTTTTTTGAGACAAAACAATTCTTCCAAGCCTGATACTGAAATTCCTTAGGAAGATTTTGCGTCCCTAAGCTGCCCTGTATACTTCCACCCAAAGGGGAGTTTGAGGGAAACTGGGGGTTTCTTCTTGGCCAAAGCATCCTCAGAATTTTAGAGAAGCCCAGAGATTTAGTTGCTGTTGTTGTTGTTGTTGTTTAGTCATTTAGTCGTGTCTGACTCAGGGCTCATTTCCTTAAGAATGGATAGATTTCATCTTCTTGTAGCCCATGGGACTTTCAAGAGTCTCCTCCAGCACCATAATTCAAAAAGAGATTTATTATTATTACTATTATTTATTATAAAAAATAGGGCTAGAGCATTGATAGAGGGGTTTTCCATGGTTCCTCTCACTCCTCACGTGGACTCCTCCCCCTGCCAACAATTTCAAAGGCCTCAAGGCCCTGAACAATAGGACTATCTCTGATGGGAGAATTTTTATTGGATTGTTTGCTTAATGTTTGTTTGGAGATGTGGCTCAAAAAAAGCAAGCATGCACGGCAAGCGGGGTGCAGCAGATAGGAGGGGTTGTCCCACGGCAACAGCTACCCCCACAGCTGCTCCCCACCTGCTGCCACAATTCCTGAGGAGCTTCCAGACAGAGCCACCATGCGGCAGGTCCTTTCTAGGATTCCTACCGGTATGTGCCGCTGGTGTTCCTCTGCTCAGCCTGGGGCAGGAAGTGGCTCTACATCTGCAAGCACTTCAAGGGATGCCCCAAATACATCAGTTACGCTGAACACACACCCCAACCATGTTGGAGAACATAAAAATTTCATAAAATTGTGTCATTTTGATGATTCTGTTTCCTATGGCCTAGCTGAGGGGTAGGCAACCTAAGGCCCGTGGGCCGGATGCGGCCCAATTGCCTTCTCAGTCCGGCCCGCGGACGGTCCAGGAATCAGCATGTTCTTACATGAGTAGAATGTGTCCTTTTATTTAAAATGCATCTTTGGGTTATTTTGGGGGCATTCATTCATCCCCAACCCCAAAAAGTATAGTCCAGCCCACCACATGGTCTGAGGGACGGTGGACCGACCCACGGCTGGAAAAGGTTGCTGACCCCTGGACTGAAAGGGCCTGAACATGCCTTTTACAGCACAGAACTAGCTGATTTTAGGTACTGTACATGGTGAATGTCCGTTCCAGAACACTGACCAACACTTTGCACCTATTCATTTGTGTGTTCCTCTTCAGTATCTCTCATGTTTCGGAGCTGGGTACCTTCTCATTCCTTTCCTTGTCCAGGGAAATGTTTTCAAAATGCTGAAGGGACTGAATTTTCTGAAAATTCCAATATCTTTTCTAACTCCAATCTTGCTACTGGATCTCAACAAAAAGTGTTTTTTTTCTATTCCTTATTTACAGTATCTGCTAAAAATATGAAAAATTCTCTTATATTATATGCATTATTACAAGGATACTATTGCATGCATATTATATGTATATATACCCCAGTATCCCTAAAGTAGTCTGTATATAAACAGATATGTACAACAACACAAATAACAGTGTAAAAATATAACTATGCTACAAAATATAGTACTGCACAGGGCCACCTCTTTTACACATATTATACATGTAATATAATATCTCCACATGCAATTTTTCATCTACTTATTTAGTCTCCTTAAAAAAACCCAAATTTGACAGTGCACTTCTGGCTTGAACAGAAGACGAAGATGAAGACGAAGACGAAGAGGAAGAGGAAGAGGAAGAGGAAGAGGAAGAGGGAGGAGGAGGAGGAGAAGAAGAAGAAGAAGAAGAAGAAGAAGAAGAAGAAGAAGAAGAGGAGGAGGAGGAGTAGTTTGGGTTTGATGTCCCACTTTATCACTACCCTAAGGAGTCTCAAAGCGCTAACAATCTCCTTTTCCCTTCCTCCCCCACAACAAACACTCTGTGAGGTGAGTGAGGCTGAGAGACTTCAGAGAAGTGTGACTAGCCCAAGGTCACCCAGCAGCTGCATGTGGAGGTGCGGAGACACGAACCCGGTTCACCAGATTACGAGTCCACCGCTCTTAACCACTACACCACACTGGCTCTTTTGATGCAGGAGGCAGTCAACGCAGCCAAAGCTCTATGCTCAGAACTACAAAATTCTGTGTATAAATCCAATTCACGTGAATTTGCCCTCAATTCCTACCTATAACAATTAGTAATGTCTCTCTATTAATGTATAACTTGTACAATATCACATTTCCCTTACCCTTACCCTTACTGGGATGCTACTATAATACTGGGGGAACTTTTTCTCCAGCCAACGAAGGAGGAAGATGATTTCTCCCATGTGTAGTTCTGGCTGAGAGGGAGAGAAGCAGCAACAGAGTTGTGAGTGGAGAGGCATTGTGTGTGAGTGGCAATGGTTGAGGAGAAACTGGTAGCATCCCCCCAATCATAAAGAAGAGTGATGATGAAGTGCTAAGCTTCACCCCACCCCCACCCCCAACAAGGTCTTGTTTCCTGTCTCTGAAGGTCCATATTGGATGTACAACAACAGAAGGTTGTTTCCTTATTAAAGAGGATCTTTCCTCAAAAAGCTAAAGAGCAGATAACTACATTGTTCTTGGCCTTCACTGCCATCCATCATTAAGCAGTCTTGGAGTGCCAAATATTGCAAAGTAGGAGAAACGAAAGTCTTCTGAACTTGGTTAACTCCCATGATGGTCAACTGTGGTGTCCTATGAACTTTCAAAAGAACCTCCCCAAAACTAATGTAAGCAAATTGCAAATGAGTTCCCACATCTGGCTCGAACTCATCCATCATTCATTGTAATGTGAATAAATGAAGACATTCATCACAAAGCACGCAACAGAAACTGTGTTCTTCTATTGATATAATTAAATACTCATTGAGGGCTAAATGCATAATAGTTTCCAGATCCTTTCATTCCATGCCAAAATTCAATGGCTCCATAGTCATATGTTCCTAGTCAGAACCATTGTGAACCCTCTCCAGTTTCTAAACATTTATTGCTGGTTCAGTAATAATAAACATCTTGCATTTATAAAATGTAATGTTGCCTAGAATTTTTCATTTTTCAAGAATGTAGATCACACTATCTAATGGCTCTCACATGTCTAGTGTACCCACAAACAATTTGTCTTCTGAGCAGAGTGTTAATCTGACACCTCAAGGACAGAACCTTTCGAGATGCAAGAAGATTCAGAGCAAAGTTTGAAAGCTTTGTACACGACAATAACTACCGAAAACACAGCAAGCTGATTTGGGGGGATTACTCAATGTTCTGGATCGCATTACCCCTTTCTGCAAATTTTTCTTAAATGAGAATTATGGAAGATCCAGGGGATATATATAGTCAGCACTCTTCTCCCCTTCCCTTTACGTTGGGGTACCTGCCAAAAAAATTACGTTAATTTTAAACTCATTGATGACATTTATTGTTTCAAGTCAACCCGAACTGGCAATGTATTGGGTAACAGTAACATTATGTATTTTTCTTGGTAAGTCATGAAACTAAAGAAAACACAATTCTCCCACACTCATAAATCTCATCAATAGCTGTTAAAAAAAAGAAAGCTTTTCCCTTATGGGAGTTTTATTTCCATGCACAGGAGATCTCATTTATGTACCATCTTATTTGTTTGTTTGTTTGTTTGACTTTCACTCTTATTTTTCCACAAATAAACTCAGAAAATCTTATCTACCAGGCCATTTGAGATAGTGTTCAGATTTGTCAGTGTGAGAGATGTAGTGTGAAAGATATATTTCTTAATGCATTCCATGCTTGTGCCATGATAAAACTACATCCATGTGAATGGTCTAATGATCATTGATTATTTCTCAAGCACTTAGCATGTAGACTAGGCACTACAGAGCAGGTGGAATTTGCAACAATCCCTGCCTGCAGGTTTAAAATCTCATAAAGATGGAATAAAGAGGATCGGGGCAAGGGGGAGATCGCGAAGAGGTCATGTAATGAGTGCAGGGAAGTAACATGAGAAATTTAAAACTAAGATAATGATAAAAGGTAAAGACACCTCTGACCGTTAGGTCCAGTCGCAGATGACTCTGGGGTTGTGGCTCTCATCTCGCTTTACTGGCCGAGGGAGCCGGCGTACAGCTTCTGGGTCATGTGGCCAGCACACAGAAATGCCGTTTACCTTCCCGCCGGAACGGTACCTATTTGTGTACTTGCACTTTGATGTGCTTTCGAACTGCTAGGTTGGCAGGAGCTGGGACTGAACAACGGGAGCTCACCCCATTGCGGGGATTCGAACTGCCAACCTTCTAATCGGCAAGCCCTAGGCTCTGTGGTTTAACCCCTTAAGATTTTATATATATATATAATAAATAATAATGAATAATCACATTGGAAAAGTGAAGAAGAGATTGTATGTGCACATTGCCTGCTATTTTAGCAATCTACACACTTAAAAGGCAACCAAATAATTAAATGGTTTAGATCAGGCACCCCCAAACTGCAGCTCTCCAGATGTTTTGGCCTACAACTCCCATGATCCCTAGCTAACAGGACCAGTGGTCAGGGAAGATGGGAATTGTAGTCCAAAACATCTGGAGGGCCGAAGTTTGGGGGTGCCTGGTTTAGATGCTTCTATTCTACACATCATTATTATGGGAATTTAGCTGTGGCACTGGCTTTTTTTATACACTATATTGCCATGCATATTACAGTGGTACCTCGGTTTGCGACCGCAATCCGTTCTGTGGAGGCGGTTGCAGCTGAAGTGGTCGCTCCCCGAAGGCACGCTTCTGCGCGTGCATGAGGTGCTGATAGAGCACTTCTGCGCACACACATGCTGCACAGATCGCGTATGCACATGCACGAGCTACGCAGATTTTGTCTGTGCATCCGAGCGCCGCAGAACCCGGATGTAAACACTTCCGGGACCGCAGCGGTCGGTCGCCGAAGCGGTCACAAACAGAGGTAGACGTAAACCAAGGTTTGACTGTACTAGTAACTGTGCTTGTATTTTGATCATTAGTTTCCTTGAGTAGAAAAGCTGAGCTTTTTAGAGCTGAGCTGAAATTCATCAAGAGATTTTTTTTCCTTGAGTAGAAAAGCTGAGCTTTTTAGAGCTGAGCTGAAATTCATCAAGAGATTTTTTTCCTCAGAAAATTTCTGAGAATTTTATTTTTTCTAAATATCCACTGTTAAGGTTTTTTTTGTAACAGTGGCTAACAATCAGACCCCACAATGCCCGGGAATGATGGTAGATCACTAGCTGGGACATTAAAGGAAAAAGGGACCCCTGACCATTAGGTCCAGTCGTGACCGACTCTGGGGTTGCACGCTCATCTCGCATTATTGGCCGAGGGAGCCGGCGTATAGCTTCCAGGTCATGTGGCCAGCATGACAAAGCCGCTTCTGGTATTTTGACGTGCTTTCGAACTGCTAGGTTGGCAGGAGCTGGGACCAAGCAACGGGAGCTCACCCCATCACAGGGATTCGAACCACCGACCTTCTGATCAGCAAGCCCTAGGCTCAGTGGTTTAACCCACAGCACCACCTGGGTCCCTAGCTGGGACATTGTACAGATGCAAAATGATAGGCTGAGCAGCAAACAGCATCCCAATGTGGCAATACCAAAGCCCGATTAATCTTTGTGAAGTTAAGATTTGGTTTACCTTCATATTTCTCACGCAGTCAGCTCTGTGTACAAGCATTTTGTCTCTTTTGTTTTAATTAGCAGCATATTCCCTTAGCTAAATACCCTGTGAAATTCACAAACTCGGCTGTTTCTTTTTAAGGGATCCTTAGATCTGATGAGACTTTGGCAGCGTGAAGGATGGCTTGTGGTTTGTTTTGTACGTTGTAGCCGAAGCCTTACTCGATATATAATTGAATAAATATTTAAGATATTAAAAATAGCTATGCTGTTATACGCAGTGTCTCTATAGCCACAGCAGGAGCTGTAACTGTCCAGCGGTTTGATTTGCAGCAGTTGTTGAGTTCCACCCTTGGCAATGTGTTCCATGGTGTGAAATCTGTAGGTATGCAGGTGAAAATCAGATTCTGTATTCTGTAATACGCCTTGTAATTCTATGGCTTTGACAGCAGGGCACTCACATTTTTCAAATAGAAATCTAAAAAAAGTGTTATTTCATCAGTTATATATTTGTGCCCACGGTGGTGAGCAAAGCCAACAGTTGTTGCAAGCCAGCACTTTCAACTGGCATGAAAACAGCCCACAACGTTATTGAACAATTTCCAACAGTTGGTTGGTATTAATAAGGGAGAGGCTCGAGTGCCGTAGCGCTCAGCCTGTCCACAGAATAACTCATTTCTCCACCCCTCTTCTGAATAAAACTATGGATGGACTAAAAGGGGCACAAGTCAGAGGACAACAAATGTTGCTCATGGTGCCTCTACTTATTGCCCTGTGGTGCCCATATCCCAGTTCTTTGCCAGAGGCCCTCAGACTGTTAAGGATCACCCAGCAAGCTTGCAGTATGTGCCAACTGCTTCTTCCAAATGCCTGGGGCCATGCCAGCTGAGATAGTGGCAAGCTCAGAAGTGTTCCTAAGGTAAAGGGCAGTCCAATCCAGTGGAACCTCGGTTGTCTAATACTTTGGTAGCTGAGAAATTCGGAACCCGACAACCCAGAAGTGAATGCTTCTGTTTCTGAATGTGCCTCAGAAGTCAAATGGCTTCCGAGGCGCATTTCTCCATTTTTAAAAAAGGAATTTGCCGACTGCCAATTGCGCCTTGGTTGTTGAATCTTTCGGAAGTTGGACGGTCTTCTCGGTTCGACAACTGAGGTGCCACTGTATTAAATAACAATATTAAATATATTCCAAAAGGATTCTAACTGTATTGAAAAAGCACTGTCCATGAATATTATAGAATAGTACAAGAACTAAGAGGTCAGTGTTCAGGGCTCAGTCTCTGCACATCCATCTTCATCTCTGTCTCTTCTTTCTCTCCACTTATGGTCCTAGATTCCATGAATGCAGCTAATTTTTTTTTTTTAGGTATCATGTAAGCTACAATTATAGAATTGTAGAGTAGGAAGGAACCACAAGGGTCATCTAGTCCAACCCCCTTCAATGCAGGAATCTTTTGCCCAACGTGGGGCTTGAACCAACGACCTTGAGATTAAGAGTGTCATATTTGTGGTAGTTGAATGCCACAAATTGATTCTACATTGTGTTAAGCATACGGCCTTTGGTCTGTTGTGAAACTACTTCCTTTTTAAAAAGTTATTGCCAATTAATGGCTCAAATTGTAGCATTTGAGCAAGAGAGCTTTCAGAAGTCTTTATATTGTCATCTCTCCCACCCCTGGAGGTCTTTTTTCTTTGTTCCAAATGGAAAAGTAAACAAAACAGCTTGTGAGTATGTGAAGGGGTTCACTGGATTGAGAGCACATGTTTGACACTTCTTACTCTGGACATCGTGCTATGAGCACATTTGATCAGGTGTAAGAGAGTGTAAAAGCAAACACTTGCTCTAGTGACTTGTCATTTTATGGCAAATGCATTCCAGATCTTTTTCTGGAATAAGAATCTGCCCATAATGAGCATGTGGAATATAAGGAGAGGACATAGTAATATATTTTTATGCAGTCAGCCTTCCCTCGCTTTGTAGACTGCCAAATGATGTGCGTTTTAGACTGTGAAATGAGCAGTGACCTGGCATTTCAAAGCAATGTGGCTCCCAAACCTGGAATGGAATAGACTGAAATAAACTTTTGCTTCCTACTTCCATTAGCCCTCATGGTTTTTCCCTCAGTTACACTTGCATTGAGCAGAAATACTGCCAGACGCAACATTTCCATCCTTCCCCCCACCAACCTTACAGCAAGCTGAGATCAGTTTTAGCTTCATTATTTTCAATTATGTAGCTGAAACATCTGGTCAAAGAACCCAGTTACCTGAGTCCTTTAACACAATTGCAGACACACGTCTCACATCATTTCAGACAGGTCTGTGTATACTGTACATTTTTAAATATAAAAGTTGTATAGGTGCTGCCACTCTCTGACATAAGTTAGGAGAATAGAACTTCTCAAATGCAAGACTCAGTGTTAAGCTGTGCCTCCAAATTCTCTTATTCAGCGTCTTCAGATGCCTGCCTAGCTTCTGTGCTGCAATAAATTATGTTGGTGTTTTGACCCATTGCATCTTGTTACATTTTAGGATGGCTGCGCCTTTAAATATGGCTTTAGATGTTGATTGTTAAGAGTAGAGTTCTGCCAAAACCTAGACATTTTTCTTCACCTATGAAAGAGGTTTTTCATTTTTCAGGCAGCTTTATAATTTCTCTATAATTTTGGTGGGTGTGTGATTAACCTTTCTTTATCATTGTGAGGGGAGCATGAGGCTGCAGGATAGCTACCAGAAATGCTTTCTGATCTGACAAAAGACCTATGGGAGGAATTGCCTCATGATCTCATCCTCAGGGTTTTGAAGTTTAGGAAGTGGTGACAGTTTCTGTGTATTGCCCGAGACGGATGCACTTGCTGATTTCCTTTTTAAGGGAAGACCTTCCATTTGCAGTTTGGTTAGTTTTGTATTTGTAATATTATCAATCCCACTGATTCTTGCTTTAGGACTGAAGGCTAGGTTTGGGTGGGATTGAGGTTTCTTTTAACCCTCACAAACAAACAAACAAACAATTCCTGTGCACGCTTTCCCAGGGAGTAAGCTCCATTGAACATGATGGGGCTTTCCCCCTCCCCCCACATGAGTAAAACTCCTCACTATTACAAGCTCCTTAAGCTCCACCATTGAATTTAAAAGATCTGGGGCTTTTGCTCTGATTAGAATCATGACATTTTAAGATTGGAAAAGACTTTGAAAGTCCTTGAGATCAACCCACTGCTCAATGTGCACTTGACAACACCAGACAGATATATTAAAAAATATGATTAAGAGGATGAGTCTGAGATCATAAGGAATGGTAGTTAGCACACGGTGATAAAAGAAAAGAAAACATGTTTCTCCACTTTTAAGCAGAGAGAAGATAGCATGAGGGTATCTATGAAAGATCCCCACAGTTGCATCAAGGGACATCACTCCCGTTTTCTCCAAAGATCTGTCTAAAAGGATGATGTGTAAAATAAGACAGTGTTGCAATTGCGTGTGGAGGTCCCCTAAACCACCCCTCAAATAACTCACACCATAGACAGAATTTTTGTTTAATGGTTTTTGACATGAATTTGGCCACAACTTTTATTGAAATACAAATATAAAATAAGTGAGTGGTTGTGTAGGCATTGGTTCTCCAACTGTCACCCAAGGATAGAAATAAACTCGCCTTGTCAACAAGGGGAAACCCTACAGGGAGAGACAGGGAGTCGGGTGCAATAGGCTCTCCCCTCTCCCCTCAGGTTCCCAGGGGCTGATGTGTGTTGCTGGCCCCCGACTGGGGTTATGGGCACTGCATAGAGCCCCTGTATTCCTGACCGGAATTTTCCCAACACACAGGCATTAACTCAAGGGGCCAACACAATCAACAGACCCCATATACAACCAATTACCAATGCCTAACCGCCAACCTTACAAGTTGTGACTATTTGATATGCAGTAGGCAAAACCCAGATTGCACCAGCCAATCAGCCAAATGGAAAAATTCCTACCAGGCCCCTGAATACAGGCAACCCCTTGAGAGGCACAGCAATGTCAACACAGAGGCCCAAAAACAGCGGAGGGAGGGTGGGGATCCAAAAATTGCAGCCAAAGAGAAAGAGAAACATCTCTCTTTGGCTTAAATACCCAGGGGGCTGACCATTCAACTTGCAACATATAAATTTGCCCAACAACAGCCAGGGACCTATCAAACGGTGACCACTCATGCCCCCACCTTTGCAACTCAGGAGTGGTTTGTTAAGCCCCCACCGCAAATCGTGCTCACCATGATGGTGAACCCGCTTTCTAGTGTCTATAAGTGAATATGGTATCTGCCTTTCTATTTTTAAGATGTGGGCTGTCTTTGTTCTTTTCCCCTTCTAAACCCACTTAAGAATATATTATAGTGTCCAAACAAATTGGAACCTCTTGCTTTAGTTAGTCTTGGCAAATTGCTCCTTTCCTGCAGTAAGTTTGGGAGTTTCCTGGCTTTGCATTTGACAGCAGGGTGTCTGTGGTGGATTTTGGTTTGGGTTCCCCCCCCCCCACTGCTGCTCTTTTTTAAGAAGCCTTTCATACAGTTAAGCTATAGGAAACGTGTCATGCTTCTGATTTAGTAGTGAGCATGGAAAAGCATGCCAATGTGTCATAAATACAATCTAAGCTCTACTGAACCATGTAGGACCCTCCTTTAATTTTTAATAGCATGGTATTCCCCAAATTTCTAATAACTCAGGTGTTGTGTTTTCCCTGTTGCTTTCTTTTCTGATTCTGAATCAGATCAGGGACCACATGTCACTTCATTTACCTTTGGTTTGTAAAAATAAGACTCACTTGCCTATTTTGCTGTACAAGATCCCATTCTGTGTATGCCTGCTTGACTAAATTCAGTCTTTGAGATTTCCTATGCAAAATGCACCAGATTTCACACTTCTTCAAATGTTGGCACACAGTTCTTGGCAGTTTAATCATATCAAAATATGCCTTTAAATATTGGTTTGGGGAAAAGAAAATACACACTAAAAAAAAAGAGAAATCTTGCCTTGTCTTATTCTAGTCTGCTTCCCCCCTTCATCTTTTTAAAAAACAAACAAAGGAAAGAGCTACTAATGTACAAGTTTGCAAATTTCATAATGGATTAATTTGAACTTGGAATAGAACCAAGAGATTCTGATCAAAAAATTGGGAAGTATGTTGTGATGGGCTATGAGATGAACATCTCTTTGACTGCGGATGCAGAGTGGACTCTACTGTTTGCTGCAGATCATGTTTGGTTAAAATGCAATGTCATCTCTCTCCATATCAGTTTGCTATCCAGATGGGATTTAAAGTTTGTATAAATAAGCAAGCTACAACCAGTAGGTGTCTGTTACAATTGAGGAAGCTACCACTTCTAGTGCAATGCTCCTGTTCTAGTGGTGCTGTGTTTGCAAGAACTGTTTGCTGCATTAACAAACTAAGGCCATGTTCACTCATCATGTCTTAAAGTGTATTTTGAGTTGATTGGGTCTGTAATACAATTATAAAGTCTCTGTTGACTGCAATGCTAAATTGCATTGCAAATATACTCCATCAGGTTTAGATTCTGAATAAACAGCAATGGCATCTTAACATAAATAGCCCTTCGGAACCTCACACATCACATCAAACCTTGCATGTAGAAATTCTCTACTACTTATGCACACAATACATTTTCCCATGTAGGCAGGCCAGGGCATACCACATGGCTGTACTTGATAACTAACCTTAATAGTTACCAGTTTTAATACCATTGCACAGATCCTTTGTGAATGAGAATAATGGACACCTCCTCCCCCCAAAAAAGGAAGGCACTTTGGTTCTTAAGCAAAAATGCCTTCTCACTCCTGATTCAAGATATAATTTCTACCCAGTACCTGGTCTTTCATGTGGTTTTTGTAAGTTATTGATCTTACTACTTTTATACTGCATAAATTCTTGTGTATTTTCCCTCTCTTCTATACATGGCACTGAATTCTCAAATTTCAAGGTGATTTTGGATGCTAGACAAGATAGCCAAGCAGTGTCAAGGGAAGCAAAATCCACTGTTCAGTTGCACATTGTTGTTGTTTAGTCGTTTAGTCGTGTCCGACTCTTCGTGACCCCATGGACCATAGCACGCCAGGCACTCCTGTCTTCCACTGCCTCCTGCAGTTTGGTCAGACTCATGTTCGTAGCTTCGAGAACACTGTCCAAGTGTTCTCAGTTGCACATAGTAAGGCTCATAAACTTTTTGTCCTTAGGTTCCAATGTTGCCTTACCTACATACATATCTGGGCATTGCATGCATACCTTTGTAACTTCTTGTATTCTTGGTCTTCAATGATTCCTCCCTTCAATGTCCCATGGGGCTATTCAGACAACACACACTAGAGTACTCTTATTTGTTGAATCCAAACCATGCCTGAAAAAGCACAAAATGGGGCTTGCTGTTAGCAGATCAGCAATAATAATCTATAGCTGCCACATGGCATCATAATGACAGTAAGGTTGTCACCTTACAGCAAATAATAATAATAATAATAATAATAATAATAATAATAATAATAATAATAATTTATTACTTATACCGCACCCATCTGGCCGGGTTCCCCCAGCCACTCTGGGCGGCTTCCAACAAAACATTAAAATACAGAAATCAAACATTAAAAGCTTCCCTAAACAGGGCTGCCTTGAGATGCCTTCTAAAGGTCTGGTAATTGTTGTTCTCTTTGACCTCTGGTGGGGGGGCATTCCACAGGGTGGGTGCCACTACCGAGAAGGCCCTCTGCCTGGTTCCCTGTAACAAATGACATCAGGTGATTGACAAATGGGTGGTCCATGGGGTTGCTCAGAATCCACCCTGCCAGCTGGAAAAGGTTCCACACACCTAAACTAAGGGTTAGTAACCAAGAGGATGAATTCCTCCATTCTGTTCATTTTGAGTTAACCAGAGTTAACATTAGGTATTCAGCAATATCTAGCATCAAGCCACTGGTTGATGCTTGCAAACTGGGCTAAGTATGGTTAGTAGAAATGTCAGGGAAGATGTAATGCTAACAGTGGCCTCTTCTGCAACTGAAAGGTGAGTAGGAGTTCTCTTGAAGGTGGGGAAGGGAGCACAAAACATGAATTGTCAATGGGGCAGAATTAAAATTATCCCCAGGATTCAGTGACCTAAGTTGTAACCCTTCTCCATAGGTTTGGCAAGCATCAGGTTTAAGCAGTAATGTATACATGACCATTCCCTGTGATGTGAGGTCTAAGTTAATTTATGCTGTGTTTGAATTCCATCTGAGATTCTGATGCATTCTTGGTTCCTTTTATTGACCTTTTACTGTCCTTCTAAAAACTATTACTTTACAAGAGGCTTCTCTCTCTTTTTTTTCCATGGTGAAAAAACCTGTATTTCTTATTACTTCAGGGAATTAGAATGCATTGTTTTAGGCTTAAGTGGCCATAGGCTACTTCCTGCCTATATCTCTAAACATTTCACAGTCTTTGGGGACTGCTTTTCTGTCTTCACTGGTATCTGTAACACCTCTTAACTTAGTATCATCTGCACTTTTAATTAACAGTGCTGTTGAACTCATCTTCAACAACCTTGCTGAGTTTAATAACACTCGCCTTGTGGACTGCGGCACCTTGCTCACTCCATCTTTATTGGTATCCGTTTTCTACTCCTGGTCACAGAACAGCTTCAGAAATCTCAAGTGGAAAAGATGGGAGGAAGGCTGGGAGGAAGAAAAGAGCAGACAGTAGACTTTTGTAACAAGATCCCACTCACTCATAATAACAATTGCACACTCCACCATTTATATATTTTTATGGATTGTACATTGGTACAACTGTGCAAATTTGATGTTCTCAAACTTGCCATTCCGAGAGGCAGAAGCGTGGCTGAGATACCCATGGAACTGTGAGGAAATATGGTGAAATTAAGTGCCTGTAATGCTGGTCAGAACACACTCTTGGAACTTGATCCTATGGATATGTACTTAGAGTAAAAAGTCCTGCTGAGTTCCTTGGGTTTGTTCCTGTGTAAGCGTCCATTGGTTTGCCACTTGAGTCCCAACTCCTGCTACTCCCCATCTGCTTATTTTCTCTGTTAGCATTTAGAATTAGCTGAGCAAAAAGCCTGGAACTTAAAGAGGGACTTACAGTGAAATCTAGTAGCAGAGCCCTTTTCATGCAGTCAGGTGGCGAAGGCACTTTTCAGTTGATTGGTGGCATTCAGAAAGATGCTGTTCCACTCAGACCATGTGATTTTTTTTCTTCAAAGGGGATCTGGAAACTATTCTCAAGCCTAAATTCATTACCTGTCTGTCTGATTTACACCTCGGCCTATAAACCAGACTGGAGAGGAAATGAGAAAGGTGAGCGGATTGTCTCGGCGACATCTGCGGATGATCTTCTTTAAGTCTTGGCTATCTGGCTGAAGAGGTGGTAGATGTGGTTGCACTGCTGCACAGCGGAGATTCCCACCGTAGGATTGTGATGTGCCATATGTCTGCTTCTTTATGTGAGAACGGATTACCAGGATGTTGGGGGGGGGGAGAACAGGGGAGGAGGCAAAATGCCTGTTCGTTATGGATGCATTCCTCTCCCTCTCCCTTCCCCTGTTTTTCAATCTCCTCTGTAGAAAGGCACTTCTTTGAAAGCTTAATCTATAGCTCTAACAAAATTGGACTGGTTTCACCCCCCCCATCAACCTTCCCATTCTCTGCTAGTCTGAATATACAGCATCTCATTCCTTGACCTCATCCAGACAGTGATTTCCTGGTTCTGCTTGCCCTGCGGTAGAGTGTCCTCTTCCGTGTGTGGACTGTATGGTCTGGATGACCCTTGGGTGGGCCAGACAGGTTTAAGCACCATCCACATCTGGACTTCAAAAAGGGGGAGCACTGAATCCCTTCTCCTAATTCCTCATATGTTACTCATATCTCTTTGATGTTTCTTGCACCTCAACTGTGCTCGGAAATGCTATGTTCCTGAGCAGGGAATGGGAAGTACGGAGGACAGAGTCTTGGTCTTGAGCCTGGGTTCAAATTTCCATTCAGACATAAAACCCTATAGGTTGCCATGTTCAAAAAGGAGGTTGACACTTTGTGGAAATAAGTGTCTCCCCTGATCCAGCTCCATGTTATGTTTGCTTCAAATGTTACTGGAAGTGGCATGGGTTGTTCTTTGTCAGTCCCCCTGACATTTGATGGAAGTCGGCTTCTACATGGCTTCTGATAACACACAGCACAGATAGGTTTGAAATCTGTCAATAATTGCCCTCATCTCTGTGCTCAGAGATGGCAATGGCCAAAATTTACTGGAATGCCGTGCTTTGTGTAACCATTTTGTCTGCCCCACTTGTGTAGCTGCAGTGTTGAATGGATACGGACTGCTTGAGTACAGTGGTACCTCAGTTTATGAACACAATTGGTTCCGGATGTCTGTTCATAAACTGAAGTGTTCATAAACTGAAGCGAACTTTCCCATTGAAAGTAATGGAAAGTGGATTAATCCGTTCCAGACGGGTCCGCGGAGTACTCAACCTGAAGCGTACTTAACCCAAAGCATGGGTGTAATTGGTTCCGGAAGTCTGTTCATAAACTGAAGCGTTCATAAACTGAAGCGAACTTTCCCATTGAAAGTAATGGAAAGTGAATTAATCCGTTCCAGATGGGTCCGCGGCGTTCGTAAACCGAAAATTTGTAAACTGAGGTGTTCATAAACCGAGGTTCCACTGTACTACGTACCGGTATTACATATTTGTTGGTGCTGCAAGTAACTCACAGTTCATGATTATACTTATGTCACATGATTATGCTGCGCATGTTTAACCACGAGTTGTATATTATGTGTAAGAACAACACATATGGCATTTGTGTGTGTTGTGGGGGGGGAGGTCTAATTAACCCCTATTTTTTTAAAAAACAGAATGCAACATGTAGCATTGTTAATATGCATGCAACACAATCAACCCACACACTATTCTTGTAGGTTAATGGACATTGTTCGGTATAGCTGACCCTGATGATTTCTTTGCAACTATGTTCCTGGAAAATGAGTGTTACCAATTAAGGATTTTTTTAAACAACAACAACAGCTTGGAAACAGTGTCCTGCTTAACATCTCCCATGTTGACCGGTCCATACCCTGAGATCTTCAGAGGCAGCCCTTTTAATTGGTAGGCAGCTGGCAATGGAGCAACTCAGGAGAAGACCTTCTCTGTCGGGGCTTATGGAATGACCTCCCCTCTGTCCAAAGGCAGGCACCAATTCTGGTGAGTTTTCAGTGCTTTCTTAAGACCCACCTGTTCATCCAGAGGATTGCTGGCTGTTAATTCCTAGTTCAAGTATATTATATTGATTTCTGTAGCTGGGGGCTTATTTTGGTGTTAATACATTAATATGTGGGTTTTTGTTATATTGAATTTGTAAATTATGAACCACTTTGGTGGATGAAGAGTGATATGTAAATATTTTAAAGAAGTTAATAAAAATTGTTTGAGATCTATTTTATTTCCATAGCTTTCTTGGGGTGCATTTGACCACAAGACAGAACTGATGCAGCAAAAATATCCATCAACGGAAGATTAAACCTAAAAAATTTATGAACTCCAACTAACATTCACACACTACTTTGCAATGAACTGTCATTTTCATGTGGGTGAAAAACTTAACGCGAGGTTAAGAACGTCATGACCACAGGTGCTATCCCGTTTCTGATTTTTCGCAGTGGGAGTGATTCACCATTATGTTTTATACTGTATGTTCTTTTTTGGTGATTTTGAAATGGCTTATATAAATCTGCACATGGCAAGGTGTAGCAGCAGAGCAGTAAAATGTTACAACAGACCCCTTGAGATCTGGGGAGCACCTTTTATAGTATTAGGTAACCTCTTAGAAATGTTATTCTTTTCTGACTTTTGCTGACTGTTGGATGCATTACAAATATACAAATCCCAGTAGTGGAAACCACTGTCATAAACATAAGTGACGCCCTTGAATATTTTTGATCCTTAGCTTCTTGAAAACTGTAGTGTGAAGAGATAATAATAATAATAATAATAATAATAATAATAATAATAATAATAACAACTTTTATTTGTATCCCACCCTTCCCGGCCGAAACCGGGCTCAGGGCGGCTAACATCAAATACATAACATTGGTATGAAATCAAACAATAATTAAATTACCTCCTAAAAACATGTCAGGATAATCACTGCTGTTGTTGGAAAGATGTGTAACAGAACTGGGCATTGTGGTATTGTAGTATTGTGATATTAATAAGACAGGGGAACTATCAGAGTAATTATGATCGCAAGACAGGATTATTCCAACATTTTTGTAAACATTTTGCAGTAGCCTGCTCACCTTTCTCATTCTGGTTTATAGGCCGAGGTGTAAATCAGACAGACAGGTAATGAAATTATGCTTGAGAATAATTCCCAGGTCGCCTTTGAAGAAAATACACATCCTTTAGTTTGACGGTCCTTCACTAAAAATGTTACACGTTTTTTAAGGTCTCCTCCATGAGAGGACGGGCCTTTTCTGTGATGGCTCCCCGCTTGTGGGATGCTCTCCCCAGGGAGAGCTCACCTGGCACCTTCATTACATATGTTTAGTCACCAGGCAAAAACATTCCTCTTCTCCCAGGCCTTTGGCTAATTAAACCATCAATGGCTTTTTAAACAATGTGTTTTTGTTTGTTACTATGTGTCAGGGGGCCTTCTTACAGGGAGCCTCCTCCCCTCTTGCACTTCACCCAGTGTGAGCAGCAGCAGTGCGTCAGGTGAGGGGAATCAGGAAGTGAGCGGGACGTAGATGTCAGGGCTCGGCGATGTTGGAGAGCCCCTGCGCCGCCAGGACCAAGAGGTGGAGGGGAACAGGCAGTCCCTTCTGGCGCCAGAATTAAGGCGTGCCACCAAATGTAAGGTCGGGAGGAGGCATTTTGGGGTGCCCAAACTCTTATGCTGGTCCTGGAGCTGGAAACATCCACTCCTGGATTCTGCGAGTGACTGAGAGGTCATGTTCCCAGTACATTTCCGAGCACAATTCAAAGTGTTGGTGCTGACCTTTAAAGCCCTAAACGGCCTCGGTCCAGTATACCTGAAGGAGCGTCTCCACCCCCTTCGTTCTGCTCGTACACTGAGGTCCAGTACCGAGGGCCTTCTGGCAGTTCCCTCGTTGCGAGAAGCCAAGTTGCAGGGAACCAGGCAGAGGGCCTTCTCGGTAGTGGCGCCCGCCCTGTGGAATGCCCTCCCATCAGATGGCAAAGAGAAAAACAGCTACCAGATTTTTAGAAGACATCTGAAGGCAGCCCTGTTTAGGGAGGCTTTTAATGTTTAATCAATTATTTCATTTTTCTGTTGGAAGCCGCCCAAAGTGGCTGGGGAAACCCAGCCCGATAGGCGGGGTATGTATAAATAAATAAATAAATAAATAAATAAATAAATAAATAAATAAATAAATAAATACTGTTCTTTGCTATCTCTACACTGTAAATACTATGCACAATAAAACTCTTAAAGACAGAGCAGTCTCGGACGTTGTTACTCAAGAGGAGCCGCAACAGTACCCTTACACTATGCTATGTGTTTTTGTGTCTTTTTATAGTGTAAACCACCCTGTGATCTTCAGAGGAAGGGCAGAACAGAAATTAATTAATTAATATAATATAAATGGGTTTAAAGAGGCAATAATGCTCATAAAATGATTTGCTTTTTTCACACTTTCCCTATGAATTCACCCTTAACCAGTGAATTCTTCAGGGGCAGAGGATAATAAAAAACATTTAAGTATGAGCTGCAACAGTAGCTGGGCTGCTTACAATCCTTGCCTTCAGTGATGCAGCGATTTTTTTATGAGGACTGAAAGAGTTAAAACCCAAGGGGGCCAAATTGATTGGGGAATTGGGAATTGATGAGCTATAAAGAGCCACAGCCTTACACAGTCAAAGGGTGATGAATGAGAACGTGTCAGAAGGATATGGCGCTCTGGAGTGATATATATATATTCTAGTAGCAAAGAGACCGATGGGATAAAATTCCAGGAAAAGGCCTTTGGGTGAGCCTTTACCTAAGGCATCAGCAAGAACATAATTGTGGCTTTGCCATTGTTCAGCAGGCCAGTTTTTACATTTGTACAAGTTTGCAAGGAGCTTTAAGGGGTGACACAATGGAGGAAAGACCATCATTGCCCAGGAACAGCCTCCTTCATAAATGAAGTATGAAAACCAAATGTGCACATTTGAAGGACAGCCACGGAGATTCATTACTAAATTGATTTTCCTTTTCTACAAGCACAGAGAAACCTTGTCTAGTACAACTCTGCAGATCACTCATTCTAAAATCAGTTTCACACAACTTTCCTAATGTGGTGGTATTCTGTAACAGAAACCAAATATACACATTTTCATGTTTGTATTTCATTTCTTTGTATTAATGAATTTCTTATTGATCACTGAAGATTCTAAGCAGCATACAGACAAATGAAAAAATCCATACCAAGTGTAACAAACCACAATTGTCATTTGTGCTTTTCCCATTTCCATGTGTCCTTCACGCATCCACACAGCTATGGCAAATGTTAACAAATACACACACACACACACACACACACACACACACACACACACCATATTATAGATATTATAGAACGCACACTTGTCTTGCTACACAGCTTCTCTCACACCAAACACTAAAATGTTACAGATTTCAGATTTAGTGCTTGTGGCTGCTAGCAAAACTGTAAGATCAGCCGCCAACAAAGAGTTCAGCAAAACAGGTAAACTTCCAGGCAGACTCAGTATAGGCTACTTGGACATTGATGAGCAGCAACTTTCACAAAAATATATTGCTAACACATTATATATGTGCAGTATGTGGACCGAGAACTCCCAGAAGTGCAAGCTGGATTTCGAAGGGGCAGAGGAACCAGAGACCAAATAGCAAACATGCGCTGGATTATGGAGAAAGTTAGAGAGTTCCAGAAAAACGTCTACTTCTGATTCATTGACTATGCAAAAGCCTTTGACTGTGTCGACCACAGCAAACTATGGCAAGTTCTTAAAGAAATGGGAGTGCCTGATCATGTCATCTGTCTCCTGAGAAATCTCTTATGTGGGACAAGAAGCTACAGTTAGAACTGGATATGGAACAACTGATTGGTTCAAAATTGGGAAAGGAGTACGACAAGGTTGTATATTGTCTCCCTGCTTATTTAACTTATATGCAGAATTCATGCAAAAGGCTGGACTAGATGAATCCCAAGCTGGAATTAAGATTCCCGGAAGAAATATCAACAACCTCAGATATGCAGAAGACACAACCTTGATGGCAGAAAGTGAGGAGGAATTAAAGAACCTTTTAATGAGGGTGAAAGAGGAGAGCGCAAAATATGGTCTGAAGCTCAACATCAAAAAAACCAAGATCAAGGCCACTGGTCCCATCACCTCCTGGCAAATAGAAGGGGAAGAAATGGAGGCAGTGAGAGATTTTACTTTCTTGGGCTCCTTGATCACTGCAGATGGTGACAGCAGTCACGAAATTAAAAGGCGCCTGCTTCTTGGGAGAAAAGCAATGACCAACCTAGACAGCATCTTAAAAAGCAGAGACATCACCTTGCCGACAAAGGTCCGTATAATTAAAGCTATGGTTTTCCCAGTAGTGATATATGGAAGTGAGAGCTGGACCATAAAGAAGGCTGATCGCCAAAGAATTGATGCTTTTGAATTATGGTGCTGGAGGAGACTCTTGAGAGTCCCATGGACTGCAAGAAGATCAAATCTTTCCATTCTTAAGGAAATCAGCCCTGAGTGCTCACTGGAAGGACAGATCCTGAAGCTGAGGATCTAATACTTTGGCCACCTCATAAGAGAAGACTCCCTGGAAAAGACCCTGATGTTGGGAAAGATTGAGGGCACTAGGAGAAGGGGACGACAGAGGACGAGATGGTTGGACAGTGTTCTCGAAGCTATGAACATGAGTTTGACCAAACTGCGGGAGGCAGTGGAAGACAGGAGTGCCTGGCGTGCTATTCTTCTCAGCGGAATCAGCTCAACTCTTCCACTGTCCAGGGTACAGGACATCAAGAGATGATTCATGTACGTGGATAACTAGGCCTTAAGTCAAATTGATTTCAGTGGAAGAGTGCTTAGCTTTCACAGGAGAATACCTGTTGGTTTCATGGATGCTGGAAAAGGTATGGAATGGTGGTTTCTGTGCAAGTAATTGGTTCCCTATTCATTTCCATGGCACAGGCTCAGCTAAGATGAAAATGATTACCCGCATCTGAGGGATTTGTGATAATTAAGGGGAGAACAAACACTGGCTTCTAAGCAGGTCACTTGTAGTACTTTCCAAGGACAACCAACTTGAAAGTGAGTCAGACGCAGGCAGCTGTTCAGAGACCCAAGTAATAACAGGTGACATAAATATGGATGGCTAGAGAGGTGGATGTTTGTATTAAAGAACTTCCTGTGCTTTTAAATTATGTTCCCAGCTAAATCTGGACCTACTAAATAAGTTAAGTTTGCCTTGTAAGGTTCCATGACATAAATGGAATGACACATGTAATATGCCACTGTGAAATGGGGAATTACTGTAGCCTCAGAATGTGGACAATGAGAAACAGCTCCTGGGCCCTTTGTAACTTCCTGTTTGAAAGGGATTCAACATTTGCTTTACTTTTCCCATCTTGCTCCAGGCTCTTGAGTGAAGACTGCCAAATGGCCATAATCAATGTTCTCTGGTGTGGTTGCTGATGCTCGTACAAGTTCAGACAGTTATTTAAAAATGTCTAGAGCATGACAGAATAAAAATCAGGTATGTATGAACTATAAAGCCAGACATCTTTCTAAAGCTGGAACCCATAGACCTCAAACATGCTGTCAAAGATGCATCATTGTCAGGAGTTAGAATAAGGAAGCAATGCAGATCATAATCTCATAATGTAAACTATATGGTTTTAGAAAGAGCCAAGTTGCTCAAGTCTTGTGAAATTTTGAGGACTGCTACAATTTGCAAGAAGGTCTTTGGTCACACTTCTAATCACAGGTCAATACCACACATTGCACAGTGGAATGGGACTCCCTTGGGAGGTGGTGGACTCTCCTTCCTTGGAGATTTTTAAGCAGAGGTTGGCTGGCCATCAGTTATGGATGCTTGAGCTGAGATTACGGCACTGTGGGGGGTTGGACTAGATTTATTTATTTTTAATTGTTTATTTATACCCCACCCTTCTGGCTGGGTTTCTCTAGCCCAGGGGTCAGCAAACTTTTTCAGCAGGGGGTCGGTCCACCGTGCCTCAGACCTTGTGGGGGGGGGCGGACTATATTTTGGAGGAAAATAAATGAACAAATTCCTATGCCCCACAAATAACCCAGAGATGCATTTTAAATAAAAACACACATTCTACTCATGTAAAAACACGCTGATTCCTGGACCATCCGCAGGCCGGATTGAGAAGGCGATTGGGCCAGATCCGGCCCCCGGGCCTTAGTTTGCCTACCCATGCTCTAGCCACTCTGTGTCCCTTCCATCTCTACAATTCTACGATTCTACGCTATGCTTAACCAAGGGGCTGCAGCCAATCCTGGGCTCTTCATAGGTCTACTCATATGATAATATGCTCCCAAGTGTATGTTTGCCACATTCATTTGTTACAGGTTGCCTTTTTGTTCTCAACCACTAACATTCAAAGTATGTATTTGGTGTGTCTTACATGTCTTTTAAGTATGCCAAACTGCCAGTAACCTTGGGGTCTTTGAAATGAACCACAATTGGAGTGATAGCAATTATAGTATCTTGGAGCAAGCCATTATTGGAGCAAGCCGCCCAGAGTGGCTGGGGAAACCCAGCCAGATGGGTGGGGTATAAATAAATTGTTGTTGTTGTTGTTGTTGTTGTTGTTGTTGTTGTTGTTGTTGTTAGTAATGCCGCTTATAAACTCCCACAGCTATATATGAGTGAACACAATGAAACACTCTGGTCCACAGCTGTACATAGCAGAGTTGAACATGGTCTTTGACTCTCTCTTTAAGAAAGCACTTCAAGGGGAAATTAATTTAGTGAGCAATCCCATGCTCAGTTGAAGAGTGCATTGGAAGTTATATGACACGGTGGGCCTTTCCACTGATAGAGAGAACTTCTTAGGTCACCCCACTGTGGTGCTGTAAAGATCTGCCACCGTTGCTATTCTGCACCTGTGCTCCAACAGCTGCGCAGCTGGGAATGGGGCTTATCTGCGGATTCACAGAATACTGTGCCTCCTTATTTTTCAACAGCCTCCTCTTCAAACAAACAAACAAACAAACAAACAACACCTTTAAAACTACACCAGCTGTGAGGTTGCAATGGAAGGAAACTAAAGAATAAGCAAGCCACCCACCCCAAGCCCTGGCTTCTGTGAGCCATCAGGGCTCTAGTTGTGTCTGTGGTTCTGCTCTGAGTACCACATTTCTCTAGTACATAGAATGCCTTCTTGGTAGTGGTGCCCCCCCTGTGGAACACCTGCCCATCAGATATTAAGGAAATAAACAACTATTTGACTTTTAGAGGACATCTGAAGGCAGCCCTGTATAGCCCTGTTTGATACCTTACTTAATTTGTTAGAAGACACCCAGAGTGGCTGGGGGAGCCCAGTCGGATGGGTGGCATATAATTAATAACTTCTTGTTGTTACTCCATTGTTGAATTTTGAGGATTTTTCCTATTACAATTTTATGTGTATCTGCAATATATGGCTTGTAGATATCCATGGTCACCTGCTTGCTCCTTCTTTGGTCACAAGACTCTAAGTTGTTGTTTCGTGTAGCAATCATCCTCATCGCAAGGTATCTGAGATGCTAAAATTTTGCACTTCTAAAACATAAATTTTGGATTGATAAAGTACAAGGCAATATTCAACCATCAGGTTTTAGGATGCCAAGACCTTCTCCCATCCGAATAGTGGAAAATGTAACCTCACGTTTTAAAATGGTAATTGAAAGAATTAAAAGCACTCACATGTTGTAAAGTCACTACAACTGTTTTATTTTGTTTGAAAAAAAAACCTCCACTAAACTTTGACAATTCCAGTGAGGAAGCCTTGTATAGGGTTGCTCCGGAATTTTTTATCCATGATGTAATTCCCTAAGGTGCCTCTATGAAGAGACAGTAGTAAAAGCTAATGAAAATGTTTTCTCATCCTGCACAGCTCTTCTGTTCTGCTTCCAATTCTGCTGTAAAACACATTAGTTTTCACTAGTGAATTCTCTAATGAATTAGTCATTTAATCTGGCAACAGTGGTTGTGAAGCAGGTTGTTACAAAATGCACTTGCATAGCCCAGTGCTTATCTGTGTGCAAGTATGTTTGCAGAGTGGATAGCCCACATTTTGGAGTAGGGGTGGGAGAGGGCAGAGGAGGCGGCTTTTCTACCAGTGGAAACAACCTTCTCCCCTTCTATTGACAGCTATCAGTCTGTCAATCACTCACTCTCTCCACCCTTCTGAGTAATACCTCCCCCCACCATCTGACTATATATAAGCGTCTGGGGACTTCTGCTTCAGTGTATCTGAAGAAGTGTGCATGCACACGAAAGCTCATACCTATGACAAACTTAGTTGGTCTCTAAGGTGTTGCTGGAAGGAATTTTTTAATTTTGTTTTGACTACGTCAGACCAACACAGCTACCTACCTGTAACTCCCCTTCTATTGTATTTTAACCTTTATTGGAAGCCGCCCAGAGTGGCTGGGGAAACCCAGCCTGATGGGCAGGGTACAAATAAATTATTATTATTATTATTATTATTATTATTATTATTATTATTATTATTTCCAGTGATAACAACCTTCTATTGGGGGGAGGTCAAGATGGCTGTACACCCACTTCCTCTTTGAAGGAACTGGGCTGGAGAAGAGGCTCAGAACTCAGAGCCATTTATTTCTCCCTTCCCCACAAGGTCTGACCTACAATTTCAAAACTTCCTGAGGTGTTCATTGAGTGGTTTCTCCTAGAGCCCACCCACCCTCTCCCACTGCATGTGGAATTGCCCCATATGTGTGCATGCACAGACTGAGGATCAACAGCAAGCTGAGAATCAATTTGGGACCCAATACCTGTATGCATGGTTGCAGTGGACTCATAGACTACAGCCTCCTTTCCGTTTGCCTTTACCAACTGTAGTAAAAGTCCAGAGCCGTCTTGCCCATTGGGTTTACGGGCGCATTGTGCCAGGGCACCGGCCTCTCAGGGGTGCCCCAGCGAGTGGGAGAGCTGCGTGGCTTTGCCAGCGGCCTCCCCTTTCCCTCCTGCATGCCCGCCAGCTGTGCCCCATCAATCATATGGCTGGCGGGTATGCAGCTTTTTGTACCACAGCGCCGGATATGCTTAAAACGGCCCTGTAAAAGTCTGCTCATCTTGCTAGTAGGACCATGGTGGGAGAAAGACTTCTGGTCTTCTCTCATGCTGAATCCCACACACCCCTTAAATATATTGCCATTGTTGTCTAACTGCATTCACTCATTTTACATCACTTCTAATTTAGCCCACAGTGAAGTGAAGAATGGGACCCCTGAACACAACAAGCATAAATGGGGAAAGACAGGCAGATAATATGGGGAAAGGAGCAGCAAATGAATGGACACAAAATTGAGAAAGCAAGAATCTGATTTAACACACCAGCTTTCCAATATAAAGTAGATTTATTTTTGCCTGGAAGTCCACCCAATCTTGATTAAACTTGTTTCCAAATATGTGTGCACAGAACTGCAGATTTAAAGCAGGGCAAAGACCAGGTGGGAGTGTCAGTTTTCCCTGGGGCAGCGCAAAGACAAAGGGCATTTTTCTTCTCCAAAACCCAATAAATTCTCAGCTTGACCTTGCTCAATCTGGGAAACAGGACTGAAAATATAATATTGCATGGTAATGTGGTGGCATGCCCTCACCTGCCATGAAGGGCTTGTTCTGGTCACCTGCCTCATAAATTAGAGAGAAGTAATGGAAGGAATGCGAGAAAGGTGTTGAAAAATAGCTGAAGGTATGGTGAGTTTTCCCCCATGTTGAGGAGGGGGGGGGGAAGTACTTCTATTCTTTTATGAATCAATAAAGCACTGGGGAAATTGCATATGGCTGGTTGAAAATGGGACCCCAAAATTGCCAGAAAATTATTTGCTGAGAAATTTTGGCTTAGTTGTATATTCTATAGTGAATAAGAGTAAGAGCTATCATGGTGCGCTGAGGCAGTGCGGTGTAGCCATCAGAGCATTGCTCTAGAATGAGAGAGTCCCAGCTTAAAACCCATCATCAGTCATGAAGTTTACAGGGTGATCTTGGGATAATCTCTTGCTCTAACTCAACCTACATCACAGATGGTTGTGAGGATAAAATTGAAAGTGGGGAGAACCTTGTACGCTGCCTGGAGCTCTGTGGAGAAAGTGGGGTATGTGTTAAATAATTCTATAAAGTCTGGGAAACTATCTCGTCACAAGACTGCTCTTCATATGTGCCCAGTGGCTTTGTCTTGTGTCACAGTGGAACTATTTGGGAAAAAAGTACTGTTCATATAACATTTTTTTCAGTGTGCAAATAAGTTATTGTAGCTTGCTGTAATCCAGAGGTTTCCAACCTTTTTCGGGTCCATGGCTCCCTTGATGATTGACCCCAAAACCTAAGTTCTTCCAGCAGGCATGTGAAAATGGGTGGGGTCTACCCAATGCCTATGCCAAACCTCTTACATCTGTAGTCAATGAAGTTGTGGCCTGATTTCACCCAAATGATAGTTGTCTGCCTCTTATTCTTGGTATTGGGAGGTCCAAATGGTAGGGGGAGACACCTTGCCATGCAATGCATATAGTAGTGTAACGCATAGCTGCCAAGTTTTCCCTTTTCTCACAAGGAAGCCTATTCAGCATAAGGGAATTTCCCTTAAAAAAGGGATAGCTTGGCAGCTATGGTGTAA
Organism: Zootoca vivipara; assembly: GCF_965207765.1. NCBI lineage: Eukaryota > Metazoa > Chordata > Lepidosauria > Squamata > Lacertidae > Zootoca > Zootoca vivipara. The sequence goes on along the minus strand of NC_142588.1, from coordinate 6,087,028 downwards.
CGGGTGCCTATAAATGTATATATTAGTGCAAGTTACATATGAAATGCATTTTTTTGGGGGGGAAATCAATTTGTAAAGATGCATATAATAAGCAAAATTGCCTTTGTTTGTCCAACTTTTTTTATACCATTTTTCTTAGCCAAGGTCACTCACAGCTCACTGAGTCTCTTGGGCTTGCCGATCGGAAGGTTTGCAGTTCGAATCCATGCGATGGGGTGAGCTCCCTTGGCTCTGTCCCAGCTTCTCACAACCCAGCAGTTCAAAAACACACCAGTGGAAGTGGATAAATATGTTCCACTGTCACGGGAAAGTAAACAGCAATTCCATGCGCTCTGGCTTCTATCTTGGTGTTTTGTTGCGCCAGAAGCAGTTTAGTCATGCTGGTCACATGACCCCGAAAGCTGTCTGTGCACAAACGCTGGATCCCTCGGCCTGAAAGCGAGATGAATGCCGCACTCCATAGTCGCCTTTGACTGGACTTAACCACCCAGGGGCCTTTACTTCTACCTTTTCTTCTACAACTCTCCTTCTTCAAGAAGCAGCAAAGAATACGTCATGACATGCTGCACATATTTCATGAAAAGCAGTCCTTCCCAAAATGTCAAATGACTCCTGGCTTTGTCCTCCGCTTCTGCACATCCACCAGAAAGTCCTGGCACATACAGTGCAGCTGTATGCTTATAGCCTTCACCTTCAGATTTGGAGTTGCTCCCAGAAGGCATGCTGATAATGGGGCTGGTACACACTATGTGCGGAATGAACATGCGAAGGGCTCTTCTGAGGAAGGTGATTGTCGTCATCCCCCTGTATGTGGTGCATTAGCATCTAAGGAATTCCTCCCATTGCTTTCTCTGGCCGTCTACGCTGGTCATTCTCAAAACAAATGGCTGGCGGCAGCTCCAGCGCTACTCATGCAACTTCTTGTTCTTTGCAAAATGTGCCAGATTCAAGCAGCAGAAAACTCTTGGAGGTAGCTATCTAATTGTACTTCCCAAAGATACCTTGTTTTGTAAGATAGCATCTGATCCTTGCTTCAGCCAATGCTTCTTAAGAATATTCCAGCAGGGGAATTTTAGATTTAAAGCGCGCACACAGATGCGTGAGGTGCAGAAAGGTTTATTGTCAATAGTTTCCACAATAAAGATTCAAGGACTGCCTGAGGTGATCAACATGGCCATCCAATCCCATGTCTTTTATTGCTTTTTATTACCTTTTCTCCCCCATCCTGGTTCAGTTGGGTAACGGCTGTTCTCAGGGACTTTGATTCAGCACCACTACAAGCCAGGCGGCTGGCTGTTTTAATCACATCAGCTTTTTCGCCATCTTGTTTGTGTGCCCTGCTCTAAGCCATCTGCTTTGAACCTAGCATGCTCCACTGGGGCCGCACACATCTGCCAGCCAGACTACCTCCGTACACAGTTACACAATCTAATGCACAGCTCTTTAATGGGAAACAAGTGTTACAATGGCAAGCCTTTCTCTCTCTCAGGCTCTCTCTCTCTCTCATCCTCCCACCCCCAATTTAAAGCCACAGAGTCCATACATTCTAATAGAGATGAGACTCTATAGATCCACCCAGGTGAGATGAAATGGTAGACTATCACGAGGGAGGGGAGTTAATACATTATCCTCTTCTCAAGCTAAAGTTCAGCATTGTGTCCAGAATGGTTGTCTGGGAGCCAGTGCCATGGGTCTCTCTGCAGCATTTTTTAAAGTCACTTCTCTGATTGATATGAACAGCTAATTTAGAACACAGCCTGGATCTAGGTGAGAACTGCCTTTTCTGCTTAGCACCCAAACCCAGCACGTATAGTAAGTAGAAAATTTGCTGCTGCTTATTCTGCTTCTTTTTCTTTTTACTGGGGAATTAATTAAAGGTGTTTGCTTTTGGAGGGAACCCTCTGAAGACGGTTGCCTTGATGAAGTGGAATCAAGGTTGCACCGCAGTCCCTTGTGGGTGTCTCACTGTTTCATGTTCGCAGTGGCTTGGCACTGTCGCTGCAGTTGAAAGTGCTCAGACCAACCTCCTCATCCGACAGAGTTTCACCAGCCGAAAAGTGGCAGCGATTGTAACGAGTTTCTGCAGCCAATTATGCCTCTATTCTGTCAATTTTATGACTATCCAGGATTAATGAAGCAAGCATTTCAATATAATAGGCTTTTAAACTTATTATTAAATGAAACTCCTGAAAGGGTGGCTGGAAGCAAGCCTGCTTTGACATGTTTGGAAGTTTAACATTTAAAAGATAAACTTAGTTCAAGCAGTGCTTGTTTCTAACAAGCCACCCCTCCCTACAAACATAATTGGGATATCTTAAAAATTCAGGATGAAAGGTATTTGAGGGAGTATGCTGATTCTGAATGTTTAAATGCAACAGTTTTTTTTATTTTTAAAGTCACTTATTCAAGAAGCAAAGCGATGCGTATTGAAACCAGATGTATCGAATCTCAACTTTGACTCTTTGGTCTTCCATGCTTGGTTTAAAGCTGCTTTTAAATTGCATTTACTTTGCATTTACAATTGTGGAATTACTGTTAAACTGTGTTTGAACTTGAGTGTAAGATTTTAGCTATGCCCCCCACAAATTCTTTGACCTTTCTAGTTCAAGTTTATTTTGGTAAAAAGCGGGGTGTGTGTGTGTGTGTGTTTGCTGCTGGTATCCCATTCATCCTGAAGAGGACAGTGGTGGGTGGAAGTAAAATAAAAAAATTCCTTCAGTAGCACCTTAAAGACCAACTAAGTTTTTATTTTGGTATGAGCTTTCGTGTGCATGCACACTTCTTCAGATACCAGTGGTGGGTGGGTTTGCATGGTTTTTTTGTGACCAATAAGCATGCCTACCATCTCAATAGCTGGTTGTGGAGAAAGCTAGCAAAAAGCAAAGTGGATAGGTTTTGCACATTTTCCTTGAAATGTAGGTGCATATCTTAACTTTGAGCTTTGTGTACTTCAAAATATTATTTACTGCCTCCCTCTGAAGACAGGCTGCACCAGCTCACATCAGGTGATGTGCCTGCACCTGTGATCCTACAGAAATTGTGTTTGCACCAAAAACATGAGGTTAGAAATATTTACCCATTGGTGCAGCAGCTTTGCAGATGTGGAAGAAGGGAATCTGAACAGTAATGATTTTAACGGCTCATCTTTTTTTGTCAGTATTACTTTCCTTTGATCTCGGATAAAACCGTATTATACAGTGCATTCTGCAAATTGTGGCCTTTGGGTGATATTGGCTCCTTTGTGTGTGAAGAATGATCATTGATCCTTGCTGCTGATACTGAAAATATTTAATTGCACTGTGATTTGAAGAGGATGGAATACAGTGTGGGAAATGTGGTGAATAAGCTCCCTTCTAAGGAGCCTGTACATTTCCATCTGCTGGTGCTCAATAGAAGTCAATGCGTTACTCCCCAGCAAGGAGCCATTCTAATTTCACAGGAGTGCTTTTCACTGCAACAACACTTACGAAGTATCACATGTATCTCCATCTTTGGCGATTGTTGTTTTGAGCAAGAGGGTGGAGGACTAAACAGAAAGGAAGTTAAAGGAAGAAAGGAAGGAAGGAAGGAAGGAAGGAAGGAAGGAAGGAAGGAAGAAGAACATATAGGTTTACTTTCAACAAAACAAGCAGCCATCACATAAAAGGGGGTGCTCCACAGCCATATACAGTGGTACCTCTACTTACGAATTTAATGCGTTCCGAACGCACATTCATAAGTTGAAAATTGTAAGCCGAATCCCACAGGAATGCATTGGGGGAGAAAAAATTTGTAAGTCGAAGCAACCCTATCTAAAAATTCGTAAGTAGAAAAAATCCTATCTAAACCGCATCCAAGATGGCGGACGGAGCTCCATTCGTAAGTAGAAACATTCGTAAGTAGAGTTATTCGTAAGTAGAGGTACCACTGTAAGTGCGTCTCCAATGTGAAGATACAAACATGTATCCAGTTCTGCTAATAACTATACAGGGGTGCTTGTGCTGTTATTCCTGGGTGACGTTTTTGCCAGAATACACATGATTGGCCTGCAGCCCTCCAGATCAGCTTCAAACCACTTGTGTACCTTAACACATTTGTCTGGATGATAGTCTATGCCACTGAGTTACTTTCCCCACTGAGCAGGGTACTGGTGGCAGAAGTCCATAGGTATGCCCCAGGAATGGGGCCCTCTTTGGGGCAGGCTTTAGTTCAGGCATCCCCAAACATCGGCCCTCCAGATGTTTTGGACTACAATTCCCATCATCCCTGACCACTGGTCCTGTTAGCTAGGGATCATGGGAGTTGTAGGCCAAAACATCTGGAGGGCCACAGTTTGGGAATGCCTGCTTTAGTTAGACAGATGGCAAAATTCTTAAGCCTGCTTTTTGCACTGCTTTGGTCCAGCTCTGTTTCGTAGTGTGTGCTTATGCTCTTGTGTATTATATCATCATTCTTGTGGGTCAGCAGCTGTTGTCAGCCACCTTCGGGGGCCTTTCAGGCTGAAAGGATGTAATACTTATCCATTGCCTTCCTATTGCCATCAGTGCCTCGGCACTTCATAGCTATGCTCTGCCTCCCCTCTGCGAAGAGGTTGAATGATAAGGAGGATTCCAGAGCCAACTGTGTGGTCAAGTACTGGGGGTGGACAATGCTTATTTCTCCCTCTCTGGTGATTTGGTGAGGGAACCGATGTCCTGTGTTTTTTGCTTAACGGGAAGTCCATGAAACATGGCCCAGGGAGCCTTGCACAATGTGCTGTGGAGAATTTGTATATCCATCCGTGCTCCATGCAGTTTGGACTCAGCCAGTAATGAACAGTCTTGACTTTCTGCATTTGCTAGGTGGGTATCAAGGGATATTCATAAATCCCTAGGCTACATCCATGACCCATAAACCCCCTCATGCAGATAAGTCTTTAATAATAAATAGCTATCCTGTTTGTACCACATGGAAGCTTCCTTTCCCCATTGGTTCCACATATACTAATGGAGTTTATGCTGGAATCAAAATTGACCTATCTTTGGTTAGCCAATAATCATGGGTAGGCAAACTAAGGCCCTGGGGGCTGGATCCAGCTCAATTGCCTTCTAAATCTGGCCTGCGGACAGTCCGGGCATCAGCGTGTTTTTACATGAGTAGAATGTGTGCTTTTATTTAAAATGCATCTCTAGGTTATTTGTGGGGCATAGGAATACGTTCATTTATTTTTTTTCAAAATATAGTCCAGCCCCCCACAAGGTCTGAGGGACGGTGGACCGGCCACCTGCTGAAAAAGTTTGCTGACCCCTGGCCAATAATTGTACTTACACAATGGTTTACTTTTATTGCCTCTGGCTGGGATCTTTTGTTATTGGCTTTGGAATAACAGAGTGACTAGATCAGGCACCCCCAAACTGTGGCCCTCCAGATGTTTTGGCCTACAACTCCCATGATCCCTAGCTAACAGGACCAGTGGTCGGGGAAGATGGGAATTGTAGTCCAAAACATCTGGAGGGCCGCAGTTTGGGGGTGCCTGGACTAGGTGCTACTGGAAAGTCTCTCTCTCTCTCTCTCTCTCTCTCTCTCTCTCTCTCTCTCTCTCTCTCTCTCTCTGTGTGTGTGTGTGTGTGTGTGTGTGTGTTTCCTGCACAATTCCCCGATAACACTGGAATAATCAAAGAAGGCTCCTGGGATAGGCAGCCAAACATTCATATGTCTTTCCCCCCTAAACATGAACTGAACTGAACCTGACCAAAGTGCACAGTCATTCTGAATCCTTGCTTCAAAGCTTTTGCTTCAGATGCCCTGGCTTTTAAGGAAATATGCTCAGAAGAAATTAGACAGAGGAAATCAAGTTTCAAAGGGGTGTGTGGCCTATAAACAGAACAGTAAGAAACGGGGGTGGGATGAAAGAATGGAATGTGCCACATCAGAATGCAGGAAAGGCTGCCGTTTCTTATCTACTCCTATGTCAGAAGTGCAGATCAGACTTTGACTCCTCCTCTCATGTATTTTGACCGTGGTATTGTTGGTAGCAGTATGAAATTGAATTTTTAAAGAAATAAAATAAACGTGGGGAAGGTTTCCCACTATCAGTAATATCCCAGTAATATTTCCCAGTATCAACCTGTAGTGATGCAATCCCCTCTCCCACTCCATCAGTCTACTTTTTCTCATTCTGTTGCACTGTAGACCTAGCCACAGATTAAGATGGAGGGCTCTGCTGCTTTTAAGGTGCAAAGTGTGTTCGAGTTTCCCCAGATACAGGGCTAATAATTGTTCTTATTAAAAACAAACCCTCAGCCAGGGAAATAGAATTGCGTTGAGAGAGTGCAGTTACTTAACAGATGTTGTAAATAAATCACAAGCAGCTTTCAAAAAACATTTCAATAATTAAATATTATCCCTTGTCACGTTATTAAAACTCCAGGGCCCTCTTTGGAAGATAGGCTCCATCCATGTGAAGACTACATGCACAGAGAGAGAATGGAACTGCACGGCTGGCCCTGCCCAGTGTGTGCGACCATTAATGGCACCCTCTGCTTAGGGGTCCTCTTTATTTTGTTGGCCTTAGGGGTACAGCCCTGCTCTGCTCCAATTTAGTCTCCACACGGTGGCTAACTGTAAACAGCTCTCAGGTTGCTTACAATCGATTAAAAAAATCACAGAGAAACAATGATTTTAAAAGTACACAATAAACATGTCTCTAACCAATAACCTTCCAGCCTTGTCCGCTATGTGGACAAGAACCACCATTTCTCTGGTTGCTCCTCCATTAAGTCCATTAATCGAAACTTGATTCACTCGGTTCAGGTGCTGTTCCGAACCGACCTCTCCTATTATAGTCACCCAATCAGTCAACCATCATGGAATATTTTGGAGCCGCAGATTCCACACAAACCACATGGACAGAATTTTATTATGTGGAAGGGATCACACTGGACCCTCCCCTGCTGTTATGATGTCCTTTAATCTGGGACCAGGATTAGGGAAGTGTTGCTCACTCCCGAAGCTTGAGTTTGTGTTCCATACTCCATAATGTACCATATACAGTAGATCCAATGAAAAATAATTGACTATGGAGATTTTTAGTTCTTCAACACAAATGATTTTGTAGTTGCTAAGAAACTCATAATCAGTGTCTCTTGCAGGACATAAGAAAGGGTTTTATTTTTATTCTCGCAATAATTAAGGGGTCCATAGGTAATGTGTGAGATTTGGATCACTGCAGTGATTGTGGATGTGGCGGAGATGGGAAGCTATCTGGGGAAGGAGAATCACGTCTTCTGTCCATAGCCAAACCTGTTGCTTCTGTTAAATGGAAGCTGTATAGTAGCAAGAAGAACCTGAATAGCAGAATGTGCTCATTTATAAGGAACACCTTTCCCTTGAATCAGATTCATGGAAATTTCAACAGTATAAACCCTAAGCTCAAGCATAATACAGTATATGCCAGAATTTTAAATATATGTTGTGAGGGGGACCCCCTACTTCCCTTGGCTCACTAGATCATACTTTGTGTTTTTATTCCCCCCCCTCCTTTACACTAAAAAGAAGTTGAGAGCTCTGTCCTGTGTTGCATAATAAAACTTGTAAAATTGAACAAATTGGCCAACAATCCTGGATGCAGTCCGAGGTTGAGGTCAAATGCATGCATGTTAAATTTCCAGCTCAATAAATTTGAAACAGTCTTTCAGATACCGGCAAAGTACATTCACATGGTGCATATCAGTAGATGTGCGTCATACTTGAACACTGTATTATAATATTAGTGTTACCATCAAATTTACTTCTGGACAAATGAAAGAAACATGTACCGTTTCGCAATGGGATTTCTACTGGAGGGCTTTCTGAGTTGTTTGATTTTGGAGGGAATGCAAATGGACACAAGCATCTGGAGAATGAGCACATCGTATGGAAGTGATATTATTACTTTTGATTGCCTAAGTAGGCTGTGTTGTGTACATGTCCAGATGTCCACTTTGTTTTGCCTAGTACACAGTTTGGATACAACCCAGAAAAATGGCCAGAGGCAAAGATCCAAGAGGACTCTGTGAAAATCAGTGCTTTGAATATGGTTGTGATAGCTTTAGATAGGACCCCCACCTTAACATTTGTTCAACTGTTGTTTCTTCAAAATAAAAAAAATCCTTCAGTAGCACCTTAAAGGCCAACTAAGTCTTTATTTTGGCATGAGCTTTCGTGTGCATGCACACTTCGTCAGATACACTGAAACAGAATCCACCAAACCCTTATGTATATTCAGAGGGTGGGGGTGATGGGAATGGGTGGTGGGCTGATGGGAGTGGTAAACCTGTAGATGGCTGTTAATGACTGCTGATGACTGCAATTGGTCCTGAGGGAAAAAAGCAAGGGCTGAGGCGCTAAAGAAAGCTTGATCATGCATAATGAGATAAGAATCCAATGTCTTTATTCATCCCAGGTGGCTCCATGGTTTTAAGCTTGGTAATGAGTCCCAATTCAGCAACTTCTCTTTCCAGTCTGTTCCTGAAATTTTTCTGTAATAAAACAGCTGCTTTGAGATCTTGTATAGAATGTCCTGGGAGACTGAAGTGTTCTCCTACTGGTTTTTCTGTCTTGTGGTTCCTGATGTCAGATTTATGTCCATTTATCCTTTGGCGTAGGGTTTGGCCTGTTTGTCCAATATAGAGAGCTGAAGGGCACTGTTGGCATTTGATGGCATACACAATGTTAGAAGATGAGCAATTAAATAGTCCTGAGATGGTATGTTGTATGGTATGTTGGAGGTTGTTTCTTCGTTAGACTAAAAGTCAGCATAAGGTTTTTGTAGGCAATCTTTATGAAACCACAACATGACTCCTTACGAAATCTCAGACTCTGATGAATATTATGACAGGCAGAAGCTGAGTGCATAAAACTAGGCGTGATTCATACTGTACAGAGGGGCTTGGATCTTTTGAACCAAATGCAACCCTCTAGCTATGTCTGGCAGCTGACCAAGGGCTGATCATTCAGTTCCATGGGAGAACATGCCAATGGCTTGTGTGTGGGCAGGCGTATGAAGACACTACTCAGCCACCATCACCCGAAGTGGCAGCTGAGAAAGGACTTGACTGAATGCTATTAGCAGTGATAGAAGCAGAGCTTGGGGTTGTGGCTTCACAGAGTTGCACATCTCAGATACTGTGCTTGGGGAACAACAAGAGTCGCTTCCAACAAGAGTTATCACTGGTCTACCTTAAGTGCTGCCAGATACTATGTAGGCATAGCAGCTACACAATGCAGCCCTGGCCCACCCACTTCCACCAATGCTACCAAATGTCCAACAGCAATAGGTCATCATTCTGCAGCATTGTTCACACACCTCTTCCCCTGCAGGCCATATCCCCGAAACAAGTCTGGCTTTCAACACAGTGTCTTTGGAAAGACTGAAGCAGAGTGTCACAACCCCTTGGCCACATTCACCAATATTTTCAGAAGCTTTCAGATCTATAACGCAGGCTTAAAATGTTGCTTGTTTCCTCGGTGAAGACAGGTTCATTGTTACAGGCATGGTTTCTTGAAATGTGAATCTCAGATGTTTTAAACGTTGAGCTGCTTTCAGTATGCCCATGGCTGCTTGTCAAATTCTGTTCATAGATCAAAATTTGTTTTTTAAAATTCTCCGGCTGCAAAACAACTCCCTAAAACTTATAAAATACTTTATGTGTCTATTTGCTTTCATATATATGGTGGCCAGGATCCAGGACAAGATTTTATGGCCCAGCTATAAATGGAGTTGGTAACGAAAGCGTTGACGCGGCCATAATTACTGTAGCATGAACAGTTTTATTATGTACTATATGCAATATCTATACATACATTGTACATTTTCTGGGTTATAAAGACATATTTCATTTGAGCAAAAGTAATTCGTTAACAACTGTCGAGAGCTAAATATAAACAACCCGACACCTCTGTGCTGTCGGGAAAAGGGTAGAAAAATTTTCAACTGCTTGAAAGGATCTGCACTTTTAACGTTACAAAGAACCAGTTCCAGCGAGTGTAATAAACTGCTTCTTAGCATTTAATTAAAAAGCCTCAAGTTAACTCTGGTTTATTGAAAAACCAAGGCATTGATTCTACCAGTTAATTTTGCCTTCCTTGGTTAAGTACTTTCCAGGTGCTAAGGAATTAAAATGCAGCCCCAGTGCTTCAAATAGGGACTCATTTGTCTTTTATTTTTTATTAAAGGCCATTTTTTTATTCTGTCTGTAATGAAATGGGGGTCATAATTAGGTGAACTTGATTTGCTATTAATTAAGTGAAACCAGGACAAGAAGGCTAGGAAATTGGGGCTGAGAAATTTCAAGAAACTGCCAGCCATTGTTGCTACCTAATGTCTTCTCTCTCCCCCACCAACCCAGCATTTTATGGGGCTAAAAGCAGATTTTGTTGTAGATAATATTATAGCAAACAGCTATTTGCTGGCATGCTTTCCAAAATGCTGAAAAAGATGGACTCTGATCTGATCTAATAAGGCGGTTCTTGTGCTCTTATGCACAAGATCATTTGAGGCATGACACATAGTTGGTCTTAATGGTGAAAGGATCCTGACTTTGCACTCTTAGTTTATAAATTACAGCAGTGGTTCTGCTGCTACCTGGAGGTGCTCGAAGACTACTCTTCCAGACTATGGCTTTTGAGTGATTGAATTTTGAGGGCTTTCTCTTGTATCTGATGCTATTCAACACCCTTAGTACTGAGCAAGGGCACCCAGAGATTGAGGTTCCATTGGTCATCATTATGTGGCTGAAACCCAGTTCTATTTCTCTGTTAAATCTGTATCAGATGTAGCCATGCATGTTCTGAACCAATTGTGGACTGGATGAGGGCCAATAAGCTGAATCTGTAAATCCTGTGAAATTTAGCATTTTTGCTTTTCTTTGTGGGGTTGCAGTGTCCCTGAAGGAGCAGGTGTATTACTCGGGGTGCTCTTGAGTCACCTTGGTTGCCAAATTGACCAGGAGCTGCTTCTCAGCTGTGGATGTTCCTGGATAGGAGAAGCCTTGTTACAGTGATCCATGCCCTAGCAAGGACAGGAAATACGTCACTAGGTCACCCCTTCTAACAGAGGCAGAAATAGGGGTGTGTGACTGGTTTGGTTGCACTGGGGCGCCACAGCGGATGCCACAACTATGGTGTAGAATGGATGGCGAGAGGAAGAGGGTGCCAAACTTTGCCATCACACAGGGCACCAATGCAATTTGAAACCCACAGGTCCACCACTGCTTCTAACATGACAGGAGGTCCTCTAGTCTAATATATGCTATTAGCCCCCAGGGCTAAAAGATTGCATGCTAGCATAAGTAGCATGAAGAAACTTTGGCCATTAGTTCATAATATTAGAACAAATAAATTGGCTGAATATTTTTTGAGCAATCTCAATTGCTGTCCTCATTGAACTCCATGCAGGCATAGATTGGTCTGCTTATTTACTTGAACATTTTGTTTGATTGCAGACTTTTCCATGGTATCTCTGTTTGGATTGGAATAGCAGGCATCTTCCATCAGGGCTATTTCTATTCCAACAAGAATCATTTATATTTTCTTTATATTTTCAGAGTCATTACTCTTCTTTTTACCCCCTGAAGTTACATAAAGTCCTAGCCATAGAGCACTGCTGCGAAATGGTTCCTGTTCAACACACATAGGAGTTTAAAGTTGGCTTTGACTGACAAGGTGTTAGCAGTTAACAGGATATGCCTCATACTTGGCTATAGGTCTGTTTTGAAAGTCTTTTGGCCTAAACAACCAGCTGAACAACATTTGTTTTAAGTTTTGGTTTGGCATTTTATTTTTTATTTAAAAATTGAAATCCTTCATGCAGTGCTTCAACGTTTTGTTTTCATAGTAGCCTCCAGATTTTGCTAGAAGCAAAATTTCAGTGTGAACTGAGAGGTTGTTCTACTTGAGGAAAACATCTGAGAAATTTTGGAAGACACTTACGAACGCGTATTTATTGTAACTGGAGGTGCTGGCTTGAATCCAGCCTTCTCTTTTAATATTCCTGGGACATTGTATGGAAAAAATAGATGGCTGTCTCCTCCACAAAGTTCTTCAAAAGAATTGGATGCCACCATGCCCTGTCACTCTCAGATTCCAAGGGACCCACCCGTTTCTCAATGCATGTGATAGTTGCTGGGCTTTAGTTGCTTCCAGCAGCCACAACATGTTGGGTTTATTTTTTATTTATTTTTTATTTATTTTTTTAAAAAAACAGCAGCTCCCTCAGACCTGCTGTTGTTGCCATCTGTGAAGTCAAATGCCTATGTTAGCTGCACCAAAGTGACCTCCTCAGGGTTCAAGCCTGGGCAATATGCATGGAGGTCCTGGCCTGCTCACAAGACCCTGCTCTCAGCTTTGCTGGTATGGTCCAAAGGAAAGCAGAGCAAGACATTGGGCACTAGCTTGGCTGCAAGAGTTGCTAGAAGGAGGTGTACAAGGTACAATCCAACCGTCTTAGGGACTCCACTCTGGATTTCTTTAGGGTTTACTCCTGCATTAAACTCAGCAGCTGGGGGCTGACTATGGTGTGGAAACTAACTTAACTGGGTAACTATAGCCAGCAAATTCAGGTACTAATTCTTAAAAGTTACCTGATCTTAAAGTGAGCACCTAAAACCACTTCTGAGGAACGTTTTTTTTTTGGGGGGGGGGACTGAAGATGGCAACTGACTTTGCCATTTGTCCTCTTCAAGGTATAAAGGATATTTCTGTTACCATTTCTGTTCATGAGGCCTGCTGGTTTATTAATGTTCATTTTTATTTTCCTTGAATTTTGTTGCTGTGGTTTTCCTCTGTTGTTTCAGCAATTGTTTCAGTAATTTTAATGTGGGGTCTTAATGACGATGTTAGACCCCTTAGGGATTCACTAAATCAGTAAGCAAGTATAAATGATTTCATTAATAATGAAGCAAGTTGCTTCTAAAGTTGTTTGGGATAAATCACTTGACTCTTGTAGACCTCTTTGATATTGTTGGAAGTTGCTGTGAGTAGAAAATCAACAAAGAGAAAAAAGTCTACATAATTTTGGGGGATCAACAACTATAGACAAAATATAGAGTTGCTGTTCTGATCATTGGAAGAAAAGCATGTTGTTAACACATGCTGAAAATTACGACAAAATCCAAACCAGACCTGTGAAAAACTGGATATAAAACAATAAATTGAACAACTTATTTCAGCACTGTACAATTCATATGCCAAATTGGTTGTGCCACATAATGTGCTTTGCTGGCTGAGTAAACTCATCCTAGGCACTGGTGTTCAAACCATTGTAATGGGAGACAGAAAGATCTAAAAACAGGTCTTAATATTGTATTAAAAAGCAGAAGTAAAGTTGGTGAATGGTTTACAGCACAATCCTATACATGTTTCCCCCCCCCCCAATAAGTGAGGCATTATGAAAGGGGTTCACGGAAGTGTCAGTAGGGTTGCAGGCCTTAGGGAGGTAATCTTCATCTCTTTTCTCTGCCCAGCAAGTATAACACTGGTGTGTAAGTGGAATGCTAGTGTCAGTGATAGTCTCTATGTCAGGCACCCCCAAACTTCGGCCCTCCAGATGTTTTGTACTACAATTCCCATCATCCCTGACCACTGGTCCTGTTAGTGAGGGATCATGGGAGTTGTAGGCCAAAACATCTGGAGGGCCGCAGTTTGGGGATGCCTGCTCTATGTGCTCATCCATATTTCATGCAGGGAAAGAAGCACATGACGTTTGCCATACTTCACAAAGTTGGCTATGTGTATGTTGTCACAAGATCACTCATTTTGATGTCTAGCGTCCATCATCACAACTGTAGAATAAAACATGGAACATCAGTGAGAAGCAGAGAAGAGATTGTGCTATCAAGACCCAAGATGCAGTTTTTCACCATATCCTACCACTGATCAACATGCTAATAGGGGGAAATTGGGGATCCTTTTGTGTTTTCCTAACTACTCTGGCATACTGGAATCTGGAGCAGTTCCAGATTTAGCTTGGTTTAGGACTTACATTCTCTGTGCATGAGCTAGAACCTGGTTCTATGCAAGATTCTGGCAGGCCTCAATTTAAGTATTTCTTTGAGACCAGTGCTGTTTTTCTAGAAAAAGAGGTGCTGGAACTCACCAAGAACACCTCTCTTGTTCTCTTAGAATGGCGATGGTGCCCACTTGAGAGGTGCTGGAAGTGAGTTCCAATGAGTTCCAGCTGAAAAAAGCCCTGATTGAGACTAACGTTATTACAATAAAAAAGCTATAATCTGGCCCTAGCCTTAGGCTGTTTCTCTGCATTTTCCTAGGTTCTGAAAATCTTATAGACCAAGGTTGTTCTCTTAGCACTCAGGTGTTTCAGATGGAATGTGATTATATATCAGAAGCATAGGGTATGCATAGAAATTTTTATAATCCCTGTGCTGGATTCCACTAGGATCTCATTCAGACTTTCCCTTGCCCTGCTGCTTTCCCCCAGGGAAACCCGACCATTACTACTGAACTGGAGCAACCATCAATTGGATTTTCTCTGGATTGACGCTGGCTCCAATTTATCAGTAACGGTTGTGTTTTCCTGGGGAAACTGGCAGGGCAAGGACAAAACCTCTGGTACCTGTGCTTACTAGGCATGGGGCAAGAGCAAGTCTGGATGAGCCCTGACTAGTCCTGCTAGAAGGAATCTGCACAAGGACTTCTCCATGAAATCAAGGCCATGCCACCCCTTCTCGGGTTCCTACAATGGGTGTGACTGGGGAGTCATTCCCTGCTGTCTTCCCATATTAAGGACCAGTCCATAGGATTTGTAGATAGAATACAGTAAAGGAAGACAAAATGGAATCTATTAGCAATATCTAAATAAGGTACCAGCAAGAACAGGAAGAGTTTTTGAAAATATATGGCTGCTATTTGGTAAACGGATTTTAGATTTCCCTGAAGAAAAGACTAGTAACGTCTGGATGAATATGCTTTTTGCTTGCCCACTTCTTTGTTTCAAATTGCTACAGTGGTACCTCGACTTACGAATTTAATCCGTTACAAATGGACCTTCGTAAGTCGAAAAAATCATAAGTCGAAGCCAATGGGGAATTTTAATTTTTTAAAAAATCGTAAGTCAAAAAAATCCTATCTAAAAATTCTCAAGTCGAAGAAATCCTATCTAAACCGCATCCAAAATGGCGGACAGAACTCTGTTCATAACTCGAAACATTCGTACGTCGAGTCATTCGTAAGTCAAGGTACCACTGTATTTGCTAAGCAGCAGGGCAGTTACTTGGTGTCCCATCAATAGGAGCTCATGGTCATAGGATGCTTTCTTTGCAGACAGTGGCACCGTATGTCCTAAGAGAAGGAAGGAGGCGGTGGATCTCTGTGTTAAAAAACTGATTGGGAGGGAGCAGGGCCAGCCCTGTTCTTAGGCCAGAGTG
Source organism: Zootoca vivipara (assembly GCF_965207765.1). Taxonomy (NCBI): domain Eukaryota; kingdom Metazoa; phylum Chordata; class Lepidosauria; order Squamata; family Lacertidae; genus Zootoca; species Zootoca vivipara. The sequence goes on along the minus strand of NC_142588.1, from coordinate 6,071,648 downwards.
AGACAGCTGCCTCAGAGACTTAGCTGTGGGCCACGTGACCTGCCCTGTGTCCCCTCAGCTAGCCTGCTGCCCCTAGGTGTGGTGGAAGATGCTGTCCTGCCTCCAGTATCATAAGAGTCAACTGCAGGGCTGATCGCTTTCTGAACATGGAGAGCACCATCATGTATTTCGACTCAGGCTGCTGGGAAGCAGAAAGAGCAACCCAAAAGTTCTAGCTGGGGTTAGCTGAAGCTGGGTTTTCATCCCAGGCCACTTTCTGGGGGATTGTCTGTTTTGTTTCCACTTGTGCTCTGCTTGTATGTTTGGGAAGAAAGTGAATACTACAAAGACACCTTATGTCTTTCGTAAACTCTTATCTGATGGCTAAACCCAGAGAGCATTGCCTGTGAAACCTCTCACTACTTGACAAAGTGGGAAGTAGTAAAAATATTAACCTCCCAATAATGCACTTTAGGAGAGATCTCTGAGTTCAAATCAATTTTAGATCAAAATATTTTAAAAATCAAGTGCCCCCCCCCCAAAAAAATTGGTGCCTAGTTACATTTAGGATTGGGGTATTTTGGCCAAACGGCAGAGATAATCATAATCAATCATAATCATCATGATTTATTATTTATACCCCGCCCATCTGGCTGGGCTCCCCCTGCCACTCTGGGCGGCTTCCAACAAACATTAAAATACATCAAATACCACAGATTAAAAACTTCCCTAAACAGGGCTGCCTTTAGGTATTTTCTAAAGTGGAGGAAAGTGAGGAGCCAAACCGATGGTTCTAGTCTGGGGAAAGGTGATTCTGGATTTTGGACACATTCTTGTGATTTAAGTAATCCAGGTCCAATGACTTGCTTTGTAGCAGACTTCCTGTGTGACTTTGGAGGCATTTTGAGCCGTTTTAGCCCTAATCTTTGGCTTCCTCTCCTGGTTCCTGCCATGGTTTAACTTAAGACACACTTAAACCCATGCGCCGGCAGTGGTTAATGGCATGTTAAGAACCCACTTATGGAAAATTTCACAGAGTGTTCCTTTGTGGAATCCCCCAGGTAGCCATTAAAGGTTTGTATTCCCATCTATTATGGCAGGTACAAAGATGATGAGTCAGAATTGTTGCTAATCCATGTAATGGCATTGCATCATGTAACGGAGACACTTGAGACAAAGCGTCAGTTGGAAGAGGTTTTTATTGAGTCACTTAATCTGGAAAGCCATTCAGAAACGTTAATGCTTCATTGTTCTCTGGGGTGAGTGAAAGGGGAGGGAAGAATCTGTACAGAGAAGCAGGACAGAAGTCATTGTAGCAACCCTGCAAGAGATTCTTCTTTGCTATGATCTTTTATTTCACACTTGCTATAAATAACGTCCACATCAGCAGGCAGTAACATCAACACCCTTCTCAGTTTAGTGCTTTGGGTTTTGGAAAAATACTGTGGACTTGCTTTTCTTACAATGAGAACGGAAGAATGCAATAAATAGCCATGGTTTTCAATTTATGGTGGGAAGATGACACATTCAGTGTTACAGATAAATGCTTAAACAAATTTGAGAATATTATTGTTGGATCACAAAACAAAAAAGGAACTGGACCCACATTCATACCTTGATGCATAATCAGTCCAACTGCCACAGTGATACACAGCAGTAATTCAGATTAGGCTAGAGCCAAAACTTCTCAGAAAACAACAACAACAACAACAACAACAACAACAACAACAACAAAAATGGTCTGCTAAACATTAAAAGCTTCCCTAAACAGGGCTGCCTTCAGATGTCTCCTAAAAGTCTGGTAGTTGTTTTTCTCTTTGACATCTGGTGGGAGGGTGTTCCACAGGGCGGGTGCCACTACCAAGAAGGCCCTCTGCCTGGTTCCCTGTAACTTGGCTTCTCACAGCGAGGGAACTGCCAGAAGGCCCTCAGCACTGGACCTCAGTGTCCGGGCAGAATGATGGGGGGTGGAGACGCTCCTTCAGGTATACTGGACCGAGGCCGTTTAGGGCTTTAAAGGTCAGCACCAACACTTTGAATTGTGCTCGGAAACGTACTGGTTCATGCGAAATCCTCTGAGAATTGACCATTTTTGGTGGCTTTTTCAAAAACTGTAGGAGACTTCCAGGAGCCCTGCATAATAATTCGTTAAATAGTCCTCCCAAATTCTCCATCCATCCATAGGGTGAGGGCTTCTGAGTGTAAGCTGTGGATCCAACAGCTTGTTGCTCCAGGGCAGCAATGGCCATGGGCTTTACTGCTACCAATTGCTTCCTTCATCAACATATATGAACAAACTCATTGCTTCCTTCATCTACATATATGAACATATATGAACAAACAATAAAGTTTCATTCAACATTAAGTGAGCAAAAATCTCTCAGAAAGACACACACACAGAGAGATGCTCTCACTCAAACTGCTGGGAGAATTTCACCCCCTCTGAAGAATAGTTGATGAACTTCTCCCACTTCTACAAATTTCATCACCCACAAACAACACAGAGAATGGGGAGGGGGCATTCTTGCTGTGCTCTAATTCAGATCTGCATTACATGGCTTACAGAGATTTTGAAGACATCTGATTCCATTGAGTCATAATTAGGCTTGGTAAACTGAGCAGTTTTCCTCCTTCATTCAGGAAATAACTAAGCTTATTTTGAATCCAATCATGGATCCTATCAAAATACGGACAGTCTGGTGGCATAATCAGAAAGACCATGGCATCTGCTCCCACTTCTAAATCCCCTCTTTGACCTGGGCCAAACTCTGAGCGAGAGTAGAACTCAGAAGTGTAATACTTTTTCCTTTTCTTTTTTGCACTGAAAGTGAGCATTGTGAACTGTCAAAATGACTTTTGTGGCCTCTCTAAATATCTGTGAAATACAATATGCAACCTGTCAATTGCAGATGATAAGCATGCATTGTTCAGCAGAAATTCAGCTTTGCATCACATAATTTTTCCAACAGATAAGCATTTTGAATATGCAATATGGGAAGCCAAGGAGTACGGGTTGGCTAAGCTGATCCCCACGAAAGGCATAGGCCCGGGGAGGGGGGCACAAAAATCATGCATCTCCACTCTGGCTCAGAGTGGCTTGGAGCCTGCCTGCCCATGTGCTTCCTGGACAGTTCCTCCACTGCTTTGGGCTGCTGCCGCAGCCTCCTCTGGATGCCTCAGCAAAGGAATCCAGTCACTGGAGTGAAGCATTTCAGCAGCCCTGCAGGGCCCCCTTCCCAGTCAGCTATTGGCAATATTAGAAGTGTGAGCAGAGCACCTAGCAGGGCTCAGAGGAAAGAAAGATGGAGATAGTGGGCGAGAGTTGCAGGAGGAGAAAAAAGGAAGGAAGTGAAAGCAGTGAGCAGAGGGAGGGAGGCTGGCAGGCAGACGGACCGACAGAGGAGGAAGAGGAAGAGGGGAGGTGGAAAAGGGCAGACCTGACCCCAATGGCTGTGTAGGAAGTCACTGGCAGAGTGCAAAAGGTGACAAAAAGCCAACTTTTGAGTTTATGGTTTATGGTCTCTCCCAGTTTTGGAGGCGCCAATGCAGCTCCTTGCCAAGGGCCCAATGGAGCCTAGGTACACCTCTGTGGGGAGCAGGCCATGGGTTGTTTTGCATTAAAGTGTGAATGTTCATTGCACTCTCACCTTTTCCTCTCTTACGGATTCACAGTCTTCATCACCACCACCAAGTCCTTTTCCAACCACGGGGCATGTATTTTACCCTGTTTGTATGGGGTGGGCGCAGGTATCTTTTTGTATTTGCTATGTACACTAGATCATGGTTTCAGTGCAGATGGTTACTTAACATAGAGCAATGAAGAGGAGATGCTGTTATCGTGTAGGAGGGCCTTATGGGATAGCATGCCAGGCTTATAGTGAGGGCTGCAGCATCACCAGTACACACACACACACACACACACACACACACACACACGTCAGAAACATCACTCCCATTTGCTTTGCCTTTTCTCATGGCCTCCCAATGGATTCTTAAAACTCTTTATTGTGAAATGAACCTAAGATTGGCCTGTATGAATGGCAGAATTGTACGGGGACCATTTTGCTGCATGGCCACCTGTAATGTGCATTGGATTCGCAGGAAGCTGTTTTGATCCTGCAATTTGAAACAGAAAGGAACAGTTGGGAATGCATTACAGCTGGTTTTCAGAGAATGGCTGCTGCAGAGATAATGTAGTAGCAGTAATAAGATGCAATCTCCTCTGACACAGTAACTAATAATAATATAATAAAGAAAAGGAAGGTATTTTTGCTTGAGGAAGTTTCATCTTTCAAATGAGATACAAAACTGAGTCCCATTGAGAGTATCTTCGAAGCAGGGTGTTAATTTCGTCTCTGTATTTATACAGAACCTCATGAAATTCCCTCTGTCATTTCAATTGGATATGGTATTTTTCATGGCCTATCTTATACTCCCATGTAATATTTTATGCCCTGATAGGCAGTTTCCAATATCTTCTTCCCTGGAGATGAATAATGAAGCAATCCCTTTGTATATAGGGCTCCCCCCCACCCAGTCTGAAATTGAGAAGTCTCCTCAGGGATGGAAGAAGCAATAGATAGATACCAAGTCAAAAGTTCTTTCCTGTAATCTCTTTCCTGAACATGTGAGCAACATTTATATACCCCTATATTCAACAAACAAGCAGAACGATCGTTCGTACACAAAAAAGTGATTTCTTTCGTGTGACAAGCGAAGGCCCACAAAATGAGGAAATAGCATTCTCCTCCAACCAACCACTAGAAAGCCACATTAGTATCTCATTAGTATGAGATTTCAGAAGTGGTTACCATGACCTTACTCCCTCCCCTTCTCCTCCTTTATCTGTCATGATAATTGTGGATTATAAATGCACATAGATGGGAGTCCAGTGTCAAATACATTAGCATAAATTCCATTCCAGTTACCCGTTGGCATAGCCCATGGTGTGCATTTCTTGGGAAGGGGGAATAAAGGCTCTGGAATGACTTTAGTATCCAAGCAGCATGAATTTCATACTCATTTTATTTCCCCTTAAAGTTAAATATTTCTCATTTTTGAAGACGTTGATTTAAATATGCCTAAATTGCCCAGTGCTGTTAATGAATCAATCATAATTTTCAACTTGGGCCACTATTTCCCCAAACTGGATCACTCTGTGAGAACCATCCTTTATTTGGCCTCCATAACACACAAACATTGTAATTGCGAGCAGCTTGCCACTGCTGGACAACACGACTTTGAAAAGCACCATACCATTTCTGTGGTGTTCATTGGGCTATCATTTTGATATATGCAATTGGACAGAGGAAGCCATGGAGGGGATGGCAGATGTTTACCTTCCAAGCCAGGGCCGCCCATCACTTGAGGTGAAATGGTATTTGCCACCCCCTGCCCCAAACTCAGTAGGAGCCAGGTTGCACCGCAACACATGTCCTCTTTAAGGGAGGACACGATCTATATAAGGAGGGCTCAGACAGTCTGGAACCTTCCTGCCAACAATGAGTACTGGTACTGAGAAAGGACTGCTGAGTCACTACAGTACATTTTGCATCTAGGACACATTCCATAGCTGCCAAGTACCCCGTTTTCCCCGGGAAACCCCCGTTTTTTACTTACCTTTTCCCGGTGGTCCCCCGTATCACTTCGTCTCCCGTTTTTCTCCGTTATTTTCTCCTGCCGGGGGCCATTTTTTTTCTTTCTGATTTGCCCTTCTATGGGCACCAAAAATGGCCACCGCCGGCTTCAAAAGTCGCATCTACGCATGTCCGGAAATGCATGGACGCTACTTCCGGTGTCGGCGGCGGCCATTTTTGGTGCCCATAGATGGGCAGAGCGACACCGGAAGTTGTGTCGACACACTTCCTGACATGCGTAGAAGTGACTTTCGAAGCCGGCGGCGGCCATTTTTGGTGCCCATAGAAGGGCAAAGCGACACCGGAAGTTACGTCGACGCAACTTCCGGTGTCACACGGCTGCTGGTCCCGGATTCTGCAGTCCGGGACTTGGAAGGTAAGACACACTCTGGACCATTTTTAGGCTGGGACAGGGTGTGTTTGCACCCAGCAGCCCTCCCTCCACCTACAGGGAGCCACCTGCTGCAGGTAAGCTAGTTTAGCACCTCAGCCCCATCCAGGAAACTGCTTCTGCCCTTGATGCTCATGCAGCCCAGGCAACACAGTAGTTTGAAGCAGAATCAGAAATCAAACCCAGTTTCCCCATCAATTGGCAACAGAGTAGATCACCCCAGAAATACTCATTTCCGTTTGCCTTGTGTTCTTAGCCTTGTGTTTTTTGTTTGCAGGACTGGAGCTGTGGCTTTTTTTAAAAAAAAGGTTTATTCTCATCTGTGCTTCATTTATCCATTGCCGAGCAAAGTGATTAATGTTAACAAACAGTAAAAATTCTTAATAGCCATCAGTTGCCATGTAAAGTGTCTGGGCCTTGCTTATTGTATACGACACAGAAGGAGGAAGTAATACAACCTGCATTTTATTACTTTGGATCAGACACACCGGGGTTTTCCAAACTTCAAATCCAACTGAAAGCAGCTGTTGGAGGAAAAATATATATATCATTACATTATACCTTAAGCTACAAAAACCCAATTTAATGGTGACATTTTATTTTATTCAGATGGTCCCGTCCTTTATTCTATCGAAACCAGTAAAGCTGCTGGAAATTGTATCTGGATGAAATCACGCCAAGGTGAAAGGTCTATGACGAAAAACATTCCTTCAAGATTATACAGGGTTAGAGTCGAATGCTAGAGCCACACTAACAGGAGCAAAGGTCTCTAGAGCGATAGGAAGTAATATTCCATCACTCAACCTTATATATAAGAAAACATTCTGACCTCAAACTTGGAGCCTATTAGAAATTGATTAAGGAAGCAAAGAAACTAGATGGCTGCATAAAATGAAAGCAAGTGTTAACTTAGGAAAAGTTTGGCATTGCCCATCTAAGTTGGAAAACAGCATCGTATGCTCATGGAATTAAGTATCTGCCCATTTCCTCCAGGTTTTATTCATTATATGGACTTCTAATGAGAACTTTCCCTATAGCAGGCCTCCTCAACCTCAGGCCTCCAGATGTTTTGAGACTACAATTCCCATCATCCCTGACCACTGGTCCTGCTAGCTAGGGATCATGGGAGTTGTAGGCCAAAAACATCTGGAAGGGCGAGGTTAAGGAAGCCTGCCCTATAGTAACAAGGGTACAGAGCTTCAGGGACTTCAGAGTTATTATTTGGGGAAAACACTGCAGGGGCACATAGTCAGAATATGGATAGATTGGATGGGGTGTATTTGTGTGGCAATGTCCCTCCTTCCTGTGTAATAAAGACGCAAGATGCGGTAAATGAGTTTAATTGGGTGGTTAAGGCCACAACTTTATTGATTACGAACGTTGGGCGGAATTGGCTTAGGCGTTGGAACCTATCAGACTATATCCGACTCCAACCCGTGTGTTGGAGCCCGTGAGAAGTTAACCACCAGCAAGGAGCCCAGTGATGTACATCTGCCGGAACTCCTTCTGTGGCCACCGAAGGGGTGTGCCCTACGGCCCTGGCATCTCCAGGCTCAGGACCAAGCCCCGCCCCCAGAATCCTTTAACGGAATTACTTCTCCAAATTTGGGTAGTTGCTGACGTAACCTGCCCCTCCCCATCTAATTGTTATGCAAATTTCCAACGCCTAACCGCCTAACCTAAGTGGTCACGGATTGCTATGAGGTAGGCGAAAAACCCATTGCGGCTAACCCCCAATGGGAAAAATACTACCAGGCCCCCTGGCCAACCAGGGTGACCAACTGACGTCCATAGCAGCGTCCCCTACCTAAGGTGTGGGTGGGTGGGTGAATTGTTCTCTCTGGCGAACAGGGGATAAAAGAGGCAGAGTTCCCGCCTGCAGGGAGCTTTAAACTCAAAGCCCTGCCCCCGACCGACCTGATTGGTCGATCCGGCTGTGATGCAGGCGGGAACCTTCCATCGCACAGGGGCTGAGCTGGCAGCCCCTGTGCAATGGTTCAGTCGGGAAGCCCACAACCCCACCTCCATAGCAGGCGCGGAAGTCGCTTTCTAGCACAGTGCTGGGGAAAGTGGCAGATGTTTTCCATTTCCCTTTTATACCACTGGTCAACCAGGAAAACTGAATTACGTGGTTGGCTCTCTCGGGTTTCTTGCTTTCCTTGGATGCATGTTCCTGACTTGACAGCCTTGCTGTCTCTTCTCCCCTATCTTTATGCCACTTTGATGTCAGGGATGCTGTTCTTCATGGCACCAAATATGTGACAAATCCAGAGGAACTTCCCACTGCAACAGCAGCAGAGATCCCTAGTGGTTTATTCCAATCCTAGTTTACTGCTTATCAGCTGCTCCTTTCCCTCTATCTTCTACTGTTTGGAGAGATCAACATGAAGGCCTTTAAGCATTTTTTTGTTTATGAAGGGAAACAGGGATCAGTCCTAGCAGTTTGTCATTGGGAGTTACGCAAGCAGAAGAAAAAGGCTTAGAGAAATAAATACCAGTGGAATTCAGAAAAGTTCAGCCTGGTCAACAGTATCAGATGAATTCCTTACCAAGCGAGTACTCCAGCTTGCTTAGAATAGTAGTATTGCTGAGGCAGGGGAATCTTCTTGAAATCCTCATTGATCCAGCTATTGTTCCTGTGGCTGAGAGTTCAGTGGATTTGAGCCAAGAGGACAGACTGAGAGATTAGAATGATGGAAGCAGTGGAGCATCCTGCAGCCATCGTATTTAACATTGGGAATTAATTAGCCAGCCATCCTGGTGAATTTTATAAATGGTATCATGTAGTGGGGTTGGCATGACTTCATGAGTTCGCTGTTTTGAAACAGATCATAATCCAATTTGTGAAAATATGTCTTTAGGTTACTCTTCCAATAACTTCCTTCTATTCCTTGTACTGCAAGCAAATGAAACACAGTTTCCCTTTTCGTTCTTGTATACGCTGTCGTGGTTTCAACAGTACACAGCATCATTGTTTTAAGTGAGCTGATTTATAGATCTAAAGGCTGTGTTTAATATAAACTGGGACTTTAAAATATATCTGCATGCACTTAGTCTTTTATATTCATATACATATCGGAAAATTAGGGGATAGGATCATCTGGAATAAGTCAAATTTTACATCTGGATAAATTACAAAGAGTCATTCTATCTGTAAGTACTTTCTGTAGGTTTGTGAGATATTCTGAGCAGTGTATTCATACCTAGAAAACACAGGCGCAAATTTTAGCACATAAGAGAGACAATGGGGTACCAAAACATCTATCCACAAACATATTTGAAATCCCACCAGTCATTATCAAAGTGAGTTCAATTGCTGCAGCTTCTCATCCCCCCCCCCAAAAAACTGATCCACTTCTGGTCAGGACTGTTTTCTCTATCTACTTTTATTTATGGGTCATATCATTTCATGATTCAGGTGAGAAGCTGTACGTGCCAATGAAAGGCCACTGCAAGACATTTTGTTGCCTGAAGTGGAACAAAGAGTAGACACATGCACCCAAACTTCAAGATGCACAGTACCCAAGACTGGCCAACTAACAACTTGCTGCCCTTTCATGATACCCCCAAACAGCACCCTGGTGTGAAGGCCTTACCACTCCTAATGGTTGGTCCTGTGACATCCACTGTTCCCCGCCCCCAATTTTGTATATGGAAACAGGTGTGTCTAAGAGAAGAGCTCAGCCTTGTTCTCAGGATCCTTATATTTTGTGTACCGTAGTCTTTCTTCATGGAGCAACATTCAAATACACAAACATAGGATGCTGCCTTCTATGGAGTCCTTCTGCTGTTGGTCCATCTACATAATCTAAAAGGATCGCTCTCAGACAGGATCCCCCCTGAGTGCCTCCTGGAGATGCTAATGTGTTGAACCCGGGACTTCTTGTATGGAAAGCACACACTCTATTACTGGGCTGTGGCTCCTTGAGTCCTCTGCAGCCCTTATCAGTCCCACACTTCAAAACATCTCTGAATTTGATCACCACAAGGCGGCTTGAAGCAGCTTCTGCACGTTGCACAGTGGCTTGCTACGTGGATTGCAATAACCAAGTGGAAAGTTCCTACATCACTGCCAACCAGTGTCTGGTGATTGTATGGTACTTTTGGTGTGTGGATGTGTTTGAGTGCTTTGCTTTGATTGTGTTACTCCACTCTCTGGTGTCTGGAGGAATGGCAATGACTAACTACCCAAGAAAACCATTCACAATTTTCTTTCCCCTGTTCTGTGCAAATAAGTAGCTCCATATAAAAAGATATAAAAAGATCCCCGGTGGTTCAAATAAAACACGCCTCATCCATCATTCTACTTCCAGCATTGGCCAGACATTTGTCTCTGAGAAGATCACAAACAGGGCATGGAGGCAGCCACCCACCTCCCCTCTGCTTAGCAAACCACGAGACAATAAGCTAGATAATTATATTTGCTTCCAGTGTTATCCAACATCTGTTAGACCTTCAGGCAGACCGCTTTACATTGCTGTTGGTTTGGGCTGAGTGCTCTTGGAATCAGATAGGCAGAGAGAACCTTACTTTCTCTTTGCCCATTTATATTGGTCAGTGGGAAGAATGAACATACTCTTGGGTTGGTTGTTGAACAGAAACCTGACTGCTTTGTGGCCTTTGCAGCTCATTAGTTCTACTCAGTGGGCAAATACAAAAGACAGTTCCACAGTTCCGTGTGTTCATTTCAGCCCACCACTTAAAGGTAGCGCAGAGTCAACCTTTGATGACACCATAATGAATTTCTGAAAGTCTTGTTGACGGGTTGCTATGTTGGTGGCGATGGCTCCGTCTTGCTGGAGCAAGATGAGTGATTAGTTCTTGTTTGATGACAAAGGAACTTAAGTCCCCGCCCCCCTGCAAATGTGTTGGGATGCTGAACTCCAAGCTTCAGATAACAAAGGAAGTTTTCCCCACCCCATTTTAAAATAGGAGACATTCGTACACCCACAGAGTTTAGTTTGGTTTTAGAGTGTGTGGGATATTTACTGCATCTCCTGTTGTTGCTATTTGTCCTTGGTCGCTCATTGAACACAAACAGATATTTGTAAGTATGCATAGTTCTCTATATTTATACACAATTATATTTATACATGGGATGTGGGTGTCGCTGTGGTCTAAACCAAAGAGCCTAGGACTTGGCCATCAGAAGATCGCCAGTTCGAATCCCCACAATGGAGATTGAGCTCCCATTGCTCGGTCCCTGCTCCTGCCAACCTAGCAGTTTGAAAGCACGTCAAAGTGCAAGTACTGTTTCTCCGAAAATAAGACATAGCCATAAAATAAGCCGTAGCGGGATTTTTAAGCATTCAAGGAATATAAACCATACCCTGAAAATAAGACATAGTAATAGGCGCAGCAGCAATGCCGGCCACGGCAGGAGAAGGAGGGAAAAAATAAGACATCCCCTGAAAATAAGCCATAGTGGGGGTTTTTTTAAGGAAAAATAAATATAAGACGGTGTCTTATTTTCGGAGAAACACGGTAAATAGGTACCACTCCTGCGGGAAGGTAAATGGTGTTTACGTGTGCTGCTCTGGTTTGCCAGAAGCGGCTTAGTCATGCTGGCCACATGACCCGAAAGCTGTATGCCAGCTCCCTCGGCCAATAAAGCGAGATGAGCACTGCAACCCCAGAGTTGTCCGCGACTGGACCTAATGGTCAGGGGGCCCTTTTCCTTTACTATATTTATACATGTGTATACACATGTGTATAATGCATAATTGACACATGTACTAAGTTATTTGGTTTGGTTCACCAAATGCTGGAGAGAAGAGTCCTCAGACAACAAACCAGAGCTTAGCATAAGAGAATGTACAATTGTGTTGCAAAAATAGAAATATGATTCATATGCAGGTAGCTTCAGAATGAAAATTAAAGATGGACCAGCAGATTGGTTGCAGCTGGAGCAAGGTGAGTTAGAAAGACACAAAGAAAGAGGCAGTGATGGATACGGTAACTAGCAAACAGGCAAAGTCTATTTATACCTGTTTCATGTAAGGAGAGAAATAAGTACAGACTTTGAGCAACAGCATAGATAAACTTAGAAACAGGAGTGGGGGAGAGCTGCGTTGGAAAGAAAGAGAAGCACTAATATTGCCTCTCCTGTGTCTGGTAAAAGGAGGCAGGGTTGAGTCTAGATGGAATTGGCTGTTCCTGGAATTGGCTGTCATGAGGAGCTGCGTTCCCAAAGGATCCTGGCTAAACCAAATTTAAACCAACAAAAAGGGAAAGGAAGGCCAGGAAGCATGGAAGGAAGGAAACCAAGCTAACTGAAAAAAGTGGGGTTAGAGCCAATGCAATTCTGGGCTGCATCAATAGGAGTATAGCATCTAGATCTAGGGAAGTAATAATACCACTGTATTCTGTTCTGGTCAGACCTCACCTGGAGTACTGTGTCCAGTTCTGGGCACCACAGTTCAAGAAGGATACTGACAAGCTGGAACGTGTCCAGAAGAGGGCAACCAAAATGGTCAAAGGCCTGCAAATGATGCCTTATGAGGAACGGCTTAGGGAGCTGGGTATGTTTAGCCTGGAGAAGAGAAGGTTAAGGGGTGATATGATAGCCATGTTCAAATATATGAAAGGATGTCATACAGAGGAGGGAGAAAGGTTGTTTTCTGCTGCTCCAGAGAAGCGGACACGGAGCAATGGATTCAAACTTCAAGAAAGAAGATTCCACCTTAAAATTAGGAAGAACTTCCTGACAGTAAGAGCTGTTTGGCAGTGGAATTTGCTACCAAGGAGTGTGGTGGAGTCTCCTTCTTTGGAGGTCTTTAAGCAGAGGCTTGACAGGCATATGTCAAGAATGCTTTGATGGTGCTTCCTGCTTGGCAGGGGGTTGGACTGGATGGCCCTTGTGGTCTCTTCCAACTCTATGATTCTATGATTCTATGAGTAGCATGAGTGTGCCATGAAGCCACAAAATGGGACAATTGAACACCCAAGACTGAACTCTGTGGGTCTGGAGCAGCCCAGGCTATACCCAAGAAGGGAACTTCATGGTTGGGACCAAACTGGAAAATGTTGCAGCTCAAAACATAACCAGTGGGTTTCCCCTCTGCATGACAAAGAAAAGTAAAGCTCAGATGGGTGACTAGGAATTAATTTGGGTGGGGAATGAATACTGAGAGATAGTGTTCCTGCACATACCTTTGAGTGGATGCTTTCCAACCTTCAGGTGTTCAAATAGTTGTTAATGGGTTGACCAGAATTGATAGTGCTTTAAGTGTGGTGATTTAGGGCATCCAGGCTTTTAAGAAGACCAAAATCAATGTATTATTTTGGACAGTTTAAGTTATGAGAAATGTCACCAAAGAAAAACCAAAACAAAGGGTAAGTGGCTCCCCTCCCCCCCCAAAAAAAGTGCAAATGCAATTTGAAAAATTGAAAGCAGTTTTGGCTCCAGTCTGCAAGTATCTCCAAAGTACTATCTTTGCACATCAAAAAAATGCTAGTTGGAACAAAGGTTTCACGTTGCATTTATAAATTTGTATCTGTTTATCATGTCTGTGTGTAAAAACATTTTTGCATAAGGAAATGCTTTTTAAATATTAGCTAGTCAGCTAATTAAATAACAAAGGACTTTCTCTGGGAAAACAATGTTGAAGCAGATTCACTCTCTGTTTTTGCTTAGACTAATGAGAACCAAAATGATGCCCGTGTCAGATAACTGGGTTGCACTACTGAAAAAATAAGATCACGGTGAGAATTCTTTCTTTCTTTCTTTTTAAAGGCAAAACACATCTGAAAGGAATAAAGAAATAGGAGACCATGTGAGCCTCCACTCAAATTTTTATTCAAATATCTATTTTGGGACTTCGTGTTATGATTTGTTTACTTTTATATTACATTTTCCATGTTCCTGTTACAAAAGACCTGCTGCTTTAAAGAACAATGTGGTTTGCCAATTACACATAGACTGTTGCTGTTTTGACACCACTCTGAAACTTCAGAAATAATATTCTGCTGCCTGCTCTATCAAGTTTATCAAGCATTTGGAGAGTCCACTGTTGGGGAGAATTAGCATAGGCATCATGGATAACTGTGAACAGGACAGAGACCAAGCTATTGTAGTTGATCAAAAGGAAGAGTGCAGTGCCATTGGACCATCTTCCCCCTGCCCTCTTTTTGTGCTGCTTTGGTAATGTTTGGATTGAGAAACTGTCAGGACCAAGCTACGTACATGATTCCTTAACTGTTGAAATACTATCCTACTGGGTACTACTTCCTAGCTGGGTGACCATCATGTGGTAAAAAGGCCTGTCTTCAAGCCTTCTCTGTGGTTTCTGGATCCAAACATATTGGGACATGTTGGAAAGAAGCTAGAGAGAAGCAGCAGCTGCCTGTTGCAGATGAAGTTATTGGACAGAGTCTTTCTGTAGCAGCTGAAGATACACAGAATACTGTGTGAGGCTGCTGTTTGATGTACAGTTTGTTGGAAATTCCATTCCACCTTTAGTTGCAGACATGGAACTGTTACGTGTTTACATTCCAGCACAGTCTGCTGGGTACTTCCATTGTGTATTGCCGACACAGCTTTCTCACTGATGGATCATTACATCAGTACATGGAAAAGCCTTAAACAAATGTGTGATCCCAGATTGATATTCACCGCAGAAAAAAAGTGATAAGTGGGGTGCTGCAGGGTTCTGTCCTGGGGCCATTGTTGTTCAAGGTCATAAATGACTTTGATGAAGGATTTGGGGAGATACTCATCAAATTTGCAGATGGCACCAAACTGGGGAGAGAGAGAGAGAGAGAGAGAGAGAGAGAGAGAGAGAGAGAGAGAGAGAGAGAGAGAGAGAGAGAGAGAGTTTGGATTTGATATCCCGCTTTATCACTACCCGAAAGAGTCTCAAAGCGGCTAACAATCTCCTTTCCCCTCCTCCCCCACAACAGACACCCTGTGAGGTGGGTGGGGCTGAGAGACTTCAGAGAAGTGTGACTAGCCCAAGGTCACCCAGCAGCTGCATGTGGAGGAGCGGAGACGCGAACCCGGTTCCCCAGATTATGAGTCTACCGCTCTTAACCACTACACCACACTGGGAGGGGGAGCAAATGCTGCAGAAGACAGAATCAGAATTCAAGATGACCTTAACAGATTGGAGAGCTGGGCACAAACCAACAAAATGAATTTCAATAGGGACAGAAGCACGGTTCTGCAGTTAGGGAGGAAGAACCAGATGCACAAATATAGGACAAGGGACTCCTGGCTTACTAGCAGTACATGTGAAAAGGATCTAGGCGTCTTGGTGGACCACAAGCTTAACAAGAGTCCACAGTGTGACGCAGCAGCAAAAAAGGCTAATCAACAAAAGTATAGTGTCCAGATCAAGGGATGTACCGTAATAGTCCTGCTCTATTCTGCCTTGGTTAGACCACATCTGGAGTCCTGGGTCCAATTCTGGGCACCAGAATTTAAGAAGGATGTTGACAAGGTGGAACATGTGCAGAGGAGAGCAACCATGATCATAGAATCATAGAGTTGGAAGAGACTACAAGGGCCATCCAGTCCAACCCCCTGCCAAGCAGGAAACACCATCAAAGCATTCCTGCCAGATGGCTGTCAAGCCTCCAAAGAAGGAGACTCCACCACACTCCTTGGTAGCAAATTCCACTGCCAAACAGCTCTTACTGTCAGGAAGTTCTTCCTAATGTTTAGGTGGAATCTTCTTTCTTGAAGTTTGAATCCATTGCTCCGTGTCCGCTTCTCTGGAGCAGCAGAAAACAACCTTTCTCCCTCCTCTATATGACATCCTTTTATATATTTGAACATGACTATCAGATTACCCCTTAACCTTCTCTTCTCCAGGCTAAACATACCCAGCTCCCTAAGCCGTTCCTCATAAGGCATCGTTTCCAGGCCTTTGACCATTTTGATTGCCCTCCTCTGGACACGTTCCAGCTTGTCAGTATCCTTCTTGAACTGTGGTGCCCAAAACTGGACACAGTACTCCAGGTGAGGTCTGACCAGAGCAGAATACAGTGGTACTATTTACTTCCCTTGATCTAGATGCTATACTCCTATTGATGCAGCCCAGAATTGCATTGGCTTTTTAGCTGCTGCATCACACTGTTGACTCATGTCAAGATGATCAAGGGTCTGGAAACAAAGCTTTACGAGGAGGGCTTGAAGAAACTGGATATGTTCAGCCTGGAAAAGAGGAGACCGAGACAAAGTCCCCCATGATATTCTTGTGAAGAAGCTGGTAAAATGTGGGTTGAACAAGGTAACTGTTAGGTGGATTTGTAGCTGGCTGAGTCTGGCCGAACCCAAAGAATACTCATTAATGGTTCCTCATCATCCTGGAAAAGAGGAGACTTAGAGGAGATATCATAGCCATCTTCAAATATCTCAAGCTCCATCACATGGAAGATGGAGCAAGCTTGTTTCCTCCTACTCCGGAGCCTAGGATCTGAACCAATGGCTTCAAGTTAGAAGGAAGGAGATTCTGACTAAACATCAGGAATAGCTTTCTGACAGTAAGAGCTGTTTGACATTGGAACGGTCTGCCACAGGGGGTTGTGGACTATTCTTCCTTGCAGGTTTTTAAGCAGAGGTTGGATGGTCATCTTTCATGGATGCTTGAGATTTCCTGCATTGCAGGAGGTTGGACTAGATGACCCTCAGGTTCCCTTCCAGCTTTACAATTCTATGATTTACATAATTGGTCAGTCAAGTTCAATATTGTCAACGCTGACTGGCAACAGCTCTCCAGGGTTTGAGAGAGGAGTCTTTCCTAGCTTGACCTGTAGAAGCTGGGGGTTGAAACTGGGGCCTCCTTCATGCAAATATTGTACTCTGCTGCTGAACTACATCCCTTCCTTTTGGAATGGACCTGTGTCTGCAATGCTGGACTCATTGGAACAAGAATGGGCTACAAGTGTGTTTGTGCAGAAAAACATAAGGAAGCCTGAGTAGCTTAAAAGTACAGCAGTGGAACCGAGGTTCCGGTTTCCGCCTGCAGGAATGGCGGACCTGTTTTCCATCTCTCTGACCTTCGTAAGGAATTTGGCGGTTGCTAGGGGAGTAAATGGCAACCCCCTACCCTCTCCGGGGGTTACGGAGAGGGGCCGCTGGCCCGCGATGCCCCCAGACCCACTCCGACTGTTTTTGGAGTGGGGGGAGCTTGGGCTGAGAACTTACGAGGGCCAGGACTCCCGGACGCTAATCTGCATGGCGGGGATTTCCATGGTTAAAGAAGATAATTAGGCTTAAATCTATGGACATACTTCAGAAGGAGGGGAAGAAGCGCTGTTTACTGCTGAGAAATTTATGCTGCTGAGGGAGAGGAGTCAAAGACTGTACTGCATCTGGAAGAAGGATTGATGGGGACGGAGCGATAAGGGAAGTGAGTTTTTATTTTTTTTCTTCATATTGTTGCCTCGTACCTTCCCGGACGCGATGTCCTGGCTTGTTTGGAGTGAAAGAGAAGCAAAAGACTGTGTGAGTTGAACTTTATAACTGTTGTTACTGAGCATATTTTTTAAAGATGTGGAGTTGCCGATGAGAAAAGCCCCCCCCTAGTCGGACGGAAGGAGTTCTGGACGCGTTCGGAGGATTTATGAGCTGTGACGCACTTTAAATTGGAGCAGCGACCTGAAGCTAAGTTCAGCTATAGGGCAAGGAGATCCATTAATTTACCAAGAGTTTATGGTTTGATGTTTGGGTCTCCTGCCTGGAAAAGCTGTAAATTCTGTAATGATTGTAAATCTTCATGGCTATGAGAGAAAACGAAAGTGATTTGAGCTTTTTAAGATGGCGCTGCTTCGAGCTGCTTCGACGCAACAGGGAGCTCCATTAAGAAGATTTATGGGGAGGCTGGACTGATTAACTCACACAGGAGAAAGAACATCTGTGAAACTTTGTTTGATATTTATCTCAGCAGCTGGGAAACAATCGGATGAAAGTGGAAAACATCTATGTGACTGTAAGGGGAAGATCTGGATTATTATGAACTTGGAGGACGATTTGAACTTTAGAAAAAAGACGGCAGTGGACAGTTGCGAGGAATTCCCAATTTCTTGAAGCATGGGAACCCAAATAAAAAATTCTTTAGATGATTTGGCATAACATTCGGTTTGATTGATATATATATGTGTATAATTTGAAATATTGAATGTGATATAATTGGTTTTAATTGGAAAATTAATAAAAATATTTTTTTTAAAAAAAAAAATAAAAGTACAGTGGAACCTCGGTTTATGAACACCTTGGTTTATGAATTTTTGGTTTATGAATGCCGCGGACCCATCTGAAACGGATTAATTCACTTTCCATTACTTTCAATGGGAAAGTTCGCTTCAGTTTATGAACTCTTCGGTTTATGAACAGACTTCTGGAACCAATTACACCCATGCTTCGGGTTAAGTACGCTTCAGGTTGAGTACTCCACAGACCCGTCTGGAACGGATTAATCCACTTTACATTACTTTCAATGGGAAAGTTCGCTTCAGTTTATGAACGCTTCAGTTTAAGTATTCCATGGACCGTCTGGAACGGATTAATTCACTTTCCATTACTTTCAATGGGAAAGTTCACTTCAGTTTATGAACGCTTCAATTTATGAACAGACTTCCGGAACCAATTGTGTTCATAAACCGAGGTACCAATGTAAACATACTTTTGTGAACAGCAGTTCTTCCAGCTTTCAATAGCTCCCCACAATGCACCATTTGTTGGTTGCAACAGGTGTTCACTGTTATGCCCGTGAGAGCTGTTTCATTCTTGAGATCAAGCTATTTCACTATGCTTAGCTGGAAAACAAAATCCTGTTTGCAGTCCCCACACTTTTGAAGTGGTATGAGTAATTCCCAGCTTACAGCCAACAGTCTTGCCGTTCCAGCTGTGTGGCCATGTTAACATGATATAGTGGTTCTCCATGTTCCAGAGCTTACACAAACAGGAGAAGGGGAAGTATGTGATGGTTGGTAAAGATTTACTTCCCAAATCATGGCCCTTGTTTCCTGGTGCAAACGGCCACAGAGGGTGACGAGTGACCTGCTGTTCTCAGCTCAGACACGCTACAAAAGGGAAAAGAAAAACGGCACCCTCGGTCACTGTCAAATGAACTCTGCATTCATCAAGTCCAGGAGAGAGATGTCTTGCTACTGTGCGTTGCCTAAAAGGGAGAAGCGAGACAATGCACTCAAAGGAAGCAGTTTAACTAATTCCAGCATTCTTTAGATTCCCCCCCCCCGAGCTATTTTAAGTCAGTCACCCCTGACATGAATAAATTGCAAGCCAGTATTATTTTTAGCATCTTCACTAAATCCTGACAATTCTTCTGTTACTTAGTGCTTTATAGGTCAACAGACAGCATAGATGAGAGAAATTGTAGAGCACGAAAAAAACTTTTATAGATGTTTTCATGAAACACAGGGAACCAAGTACTACAATTATGTTGTAACGTTTAATGTTTTATTATTTGGGTTCAAGACCGTTTTAGTTAGCTAGAGAAGCCTATTTGAATAACTTTGCTCTGTGAACTGGTCTGGGATCCCACTAGGAAAAGTTGTGCTTGTAAATGAAAAATAGTTATGGCTTCCCCAAATTTTCACTCATTATAATTTTCAGTATGTAAAGCCAAGCCGGTGCCAAATGTATTGCTCCATTTTCCTTTGGACTGCATCAACTAGGCTGGGGCGGGGGGGGGGGTCCTTGTCATCTGGCCAACCCAGGACCTCCATACACACTGCCCAGGCTTGCGCCCAGGGGAGGTCACTTTGGTGCTACTAATACAGCAAAACGACACAGGAGGCAGCAGTTACAAATTAATGGTCTCCGCAGCCACAGCAGGCGCTGTGATTCTCCCGCGGTTTGAATTCATTTCCAGAAGTGCACTCAATTGTCTCTTGGATGGCAACAACAACAGAGGAGTGAAAACATTTGCGAACTCCCTTGCTTACCTTTTTTGAAGCTCCTCCCCATTTGTTGCCACCTGCCTGCAGCTGCTCCCCACCCCCACCCCGGCTCCCTGCCCCCAATTTGCAGTTTTGTAAGGTTGTTCATTTGTGTGTGTTTTTACTATCCAAAATCAAATACGAATTATCAGTCTCAAGTTTGAATATTGGACAAGTATTCAACCTCAGCATTTGCAGAGGGTATTTGGAAGGACCAATTCATTTTATTACTATATAAATAAATGAATATCTTTTCAGCTCCACATCAGAGTCATTTAATTTTAAGATGCAGTTGGCTCATGCTTGCTTATCAACAGATATGCAGTACACACACAACTGAGTTATTGCACATAATATTCTGTATCCAAATACTCACTCAGGAATACATGATTTATTTCTTTGTCAAACTGGAATATAGGTTTTCCGTCACGTAAAAAATGTGTTTCTTTTGTACTGGCTCATAACTGCCTCTTACTGTATTGTCATATTTCTTTCCTCTTATTTACATCCCCCCCCTCCACAAAAACCACCATCCTTCACATCTATCTTTATTTAATTTATCCAGAGTAGTTTAATTATGATGCAGCATCCCACTTAAAGAAAGTTTATCTTCCAGTTTTTAATTAGAAAGGAGAAAATATGAATATCTGGCAATGCATTAATCTTCAAGACAGGGAAATGATCTGAATTTACATGCAATCCCGCTTTGGCTACTGGAGGTTAAAGAGCTTCCAGAGGAACTATTTCAAGATGTGAAATTGCCACATGAAAAGCAAATATAATGGTTTATTATTTATGCACTGCAACTAAGGTTCCTAACTGGCTTCTCGGTTGACGAAACAGTCTGGTGTAAGCCTCACTAGTTTTCTTCTTAGCTTTTTTATTTGGTTTAAGAGAGAAAATAGCAATCCTGGAAGGATTCTCTCCTCCTGAAAGATAGCATTATTGCCATGCTTTTTTCCATACAGAATTGATTGTTTGTGATGCTGGAAAGAAATTCACATTTGATTGCAGATTAAAAGTGGAGAAACACAATTTGAAACTGTGGTTATCAGGAGATAACACAACTATACACTCACCATGTTCCTCTATACCTGCTTTGAATGCCTGTGGGCTCCTCGATCATTTTACTATCTCTTGGCCTCAGTTAGCTATCTGTAAAAATCCGAAAGGGGCCCCAGACCCTGTGACAAGAATAATCCACTGTGCCCACAACAGCTTGCATTGGACTCTCTTCTACCTTCAACATCTGGATCCAGCTCTCCTTTGACATATTTGTTTCTCCTTCAATAATAAAAAGCCATCTAAAGCCTGCAATGAAAAGACATTTTATTAAGGCAGAGTGGAGCAGTGTGTTTACAGGATCTGCGGCAAAAGGAAAGTCTCGCTTCGGAGGGGCTCAATTATTTACCTTCTGTTGTCATTGGGTTTGAAGAATGTACAGTGACTAACCATTATTTGTAAACAGGATGGAGGAGAAAACCCTTTGTTAAAAAATATAGTGAAGGAAGTTTATATAGACATTTCCCATTTGGCCTTTTCTTGGTACCATGCAAAGAATGACATGTCTTGCATTTATGGACAAGGGGACAAGGAATCGATTGCTCCATTTGGCCATTTCCAGTGTTTATCAGGATAAGCTTC
This sequence comes from Zootoca vivipara, assembly GCF_965207765.1. Taxonomy (NCBI): domain Eukaryota; kingdom Metazoa; phylum Chordata; class Lepidosauria; order Squamata; family Lacertidae; genus Zootoca; species Zootoca vivipara. Next base: position 6,050,093 of record NC_142588.1, on the reverse strand, counting down.
TGACCTCATCTGTGAGGATCATATGTGCCAGGCTTCCCAGTTACAATAGTGGACCTGATCTGGTTTCGGCAAGCCACCAGCTGTCAGACACAGGGATGGCTACCCAGCTTCCCTTTTGATCCCTTTTGAATATTCAACTGCAACCCCAGTGTCACACTGGGAAATATAATTCACAATCACCCCAGCTAAATGTAATATAAAGATTGCTGTTTGTAGCATAGGAATATTTGTATGCAACGAAGCTATCCGCAGTCTGTAATTCATGCAGGCTTCAGGAGTAAACCCCAAGGAAAAATATGTACCCACTGCCCTGTAGAACATCTTCAGGAGAAGAAAAGGCTAAAGAGTAGCCTTATGCTCTGGTCAGACCTCACCTGGAGTACTGTGTCCAGTTCTGGGCACCACAGTTCAAGAAGGATACTGACAAGCTTGAACGTGTCCAGAAGAGGGCAACCAAAATGGTCAAAGGCCTGGAAACAATGCCTTATGAGGAACGACTTAGGGAGCTGGGTATGTTTAGCCTTGAGAAGAGAAGGTTAAGGGGTGATATGATAGCCATGTTCAAATATATGAAAGGATGTCATATGGAGGAGGGAGAAATATTGTTTTCTGCTGCTCCGGAGAAGCGGACACGGAGCAATGGATTCAAACTTCAAGAAAGAAGATTCCACCTAAACATTAGGAAGAACTTCCTGACAGTAAGAGCTGTTCGGCAGTGGAATTTGCTACCAAGGAGTGTGGTGGAGTCTCCTTCTTTGGAGGTCTTTAAGCAGAGGCTTGACAGGCATATGTCAAGAATGCTTTGATGGTGCTTCCTGCTTGGCAGGGAGTTGGACTGGATGGCCCTTGTGGTCTCTTCCAACTCTATGATTCTATGAGTAAATCTTACACAAATCAAGAGTGGAATCCCTAAAAAGGTCAGATGTATGCCTCCTTCCGGCAACTCCTGCCACCAAGCTGGTGCCAAACATCTTTCTCTGCTTTCCTTTGGACCACATCAATGAGGTCTGGACAACTCCAGGATTGCACTCCAGGGAGGTAACTTAGGTTCTGCAAATGCAACAAAAATAACGCAAGAGGCAGCAGCTACGAGTCTCTGCAGCCACAGCAGCCGCTATGATTCTCCAACAGTTTGACTTCACCCCTGTCTCCCAAGGCAGATGGATGCCAACAATGAACCCAATATGGATTACTTTGTGACCCCAAATACCCCTGATCTCACACTAATGAACTTTTTCCCTTCAGCAATACCTCCTGGACCCCAAGTATGCATAAACAATAGTAACTAGCTAGTAAAAAGGTCCCATCACCTCCTGCCAAATAGAAGGGGTTTACTTTCTTGGGTTCCATGATCACTGCAGATGGTGACAGCAGTCACGAAATTAAAAGACGCCTGCGTCTTGGGAGAAAAGCAATGACAAACCTAGACAACATCTTAAAAAGCAGAGACCTCACCTTGCCAACAAAGGTCCGTATAGTTAAAGCTATGGTTTTCCCCATAGTGATGTATGGAAGTGAGAGCTGGACCATAAAGAAGGCTGATCGCCAAAGAATTGATGCTTTTGAATTATGGTGCTGGAGGAGACTCTTGAGAGTCCCATGGACTGCAAGAAGATCAAACCTCTCCATTCTGAAGGAAATCAGCCCTGAGTGCTCACTGGAAGGACAGATCGTGAAGCTGAGGCTCCAATACTTTGGCCACCTCATGAGAAGAGAGGACTCCCTGGAAAAGACCCTGATGTTGGGAAAGATTGAGGGCACAAGGAGAAGGGGACGACAGAGGACAAGATAGTTGGACAGTGTTCTCGAAGCTACCAACATGAGTTTGACCAAACTGCGGGAGGCAGTGGAAGACAGGAGTGCCTGGTGTGCTATGGTCCATGGGGTCACGAAGAGTCGGACACAACTAAATGACTAAACAACAACAGTAAAAAGGTAAAGGTAAAGGCGCTCATCTTGCTTTACTGGCCAAGGGAACCGACGTTTGTCCGCAGACAGTTTTTCCGGGTCATGTGGCCACCATGACTAAGCAGTGCATGGAAACACCGTTTACCTTCCCGCCAGAGTGGTACCTATTTATCTACTTGCACTTTGATGTGCTTTTGAACTGCTAGGTTGGCAGGAGCTGGGACTGAGCAATGGGAGCTCACCCCGTCATGAGGATTCGAACCGCCAACCTTCCGATCGGCCAGCCCAAGTGGCTGCGTGGTTTAGACCACAGGTACATAGCTAGTATTTACATATAAACAACTGCTGCATCAGCATATGTAGCAATTACGTTGTTTAATTAGCATTTTGATCATATAACTCCCCCCTTTTATTTTGAATGTGGGAATATGTCAATCCACCCCTTTTAATGTAGGTCTAAATGATCTCAGAAACAACACCTACAAAAAATCAAATTTGAGACAAATTTAGAGGGCTTGCAAAAACATTTGCAACAATGTTGAAAGTAGATAAAATAATGTAGACTTTAAAAAAAGATCTCAGGGTCCATTTGTATTTCAACACAATCAAGCATAATTTGGGCATGCCTCACCCTTTAAATAGCAGATGTATCAACAATTGCTTTTGAATCTGCCCTACTTTCAAAATGGTTTGCAAAGCAGCTTAAGTATTGACATACTGATGTTTGGAAATGTTATACTCAAAGATCTCTTTGACATGCAGAATCCATTGCATGATTATTTGGATCCAAGCCAGTGGCTTTTGGATGACGATGTATGATTATATCATTCAGGTAATGAGAGTTTTGTTTAATCGAAGATGGGGAAGAAGTTTCATTTCCTTACTTGATACAGACTGAATGGCATACCTGCTGGAGTCTGAAAAGATTTAATCTTGCATTTTTCTAATATGATTTCCTTATGTAGATGGAGAGGGAAACAGTGTGTTTCTGGCACAAGACGTAAGTAAAGGCATTGCAGAAAATTGGTGAATAACGTTCGCTTTGTAAAGTAAAACCAAAACTGTGACAGAGAATATGATTTATAATACATTGAAAGGACTGGGATAATAACAGTGTGTTCACATTTACATTTCAGTGTTTGGATGTTGAAAAGTGAGCTTTCCATTCTTTTGTATCACATATACTGCACAATCCTATATGTGTTTGCTGGGAATTAAGTCTCACTGCCTTTGGAATCTCATTTTTCATCATCCAAATACATGAACATAAATACGAATATTCCATTATTGCCCAGACACTCTAGGGCTTATTTTTCAGAGCCTTAATGTGTATGAAGTTAGCTACTAGTGGGGAGTGCCAAGCACCGCCCAGGTGTTTTTAGAAACCAAAACATATTGTGGTTTTTGAATGGATAGTGAACCTTGTAAGTATGGGCTCATTGCATCAAAAATCAAGTCAAGTCAATCCAAAGTCATGGTCTGCCATGTTGATTTAATATGGCACCTGACCTCCAAACATCAATGAAGACTGATGCCCCCACCTCAGGAACTGAATTTGGTGATATCTCAAAAGGCAAAAGCTTTCAAAACTGCAGAAGTTAAGGGAGAGCTACACTGGATCTGCCCGTGTCTGGAAGGGCAGATCTGGTCAGTTCATGTCACAAATGGCTACGGTCAAATTCTTTAAGCATCCATAGGTAAAGAGGTAAAGGTACCTCTGACCATTAGGTCCAGTTGTGGATGACTCTGGGGTTCTGGCACTCATCTCACTCTATAGGCCGAGGGAGCTGGAATTTGTCCGCAGACAGCTTCCGGGTCATGTGGCCAGCATGACTAAGCCCCTTCTGGCGAACCAGAGCAGCGCATTTACCTCCCCGCTGGAGCACTACCTATTTATCAACTTGCACTTTGACATGCTTTCAAACTGCTAGGTGGGCAGGAGCTGGGACTGAACAACAGGAGCTCACCCCGTCGCAGGGATTCGAACCACTGACCTTCTGATCGGCAAGCCCTAGGTTCTGTGGTTTAGACCACAGCGCCACCCGCATCCTTTAAGCATCCACAGTCTAGGCAGAAGAACAAAATGAGCAGGCAGGGAAGGGGTATTAAATGTACCGGTAAATCTGTCTTTAGTAAAAAGTCCATACGCCGAATCGCCCCCCCCCCCCAGTTATAACCTCTTCCAGCACTGGAATATGGTTGAGGGGGAACCTGTGAGGTTCAGTGGGGTTTACTTGCAAGTAGGGATGGCAGGTTCTCTCAGTTTTTCATTTGTCCAGTCTTAAATTGAGCTCTCCACATGTTGCAGAAATTTTCAAAAATAAGTAAATAAGATCCTCATGAAAATTCACCATCATTTTAGCATGACATTTTGTCTTAATAAAAAAATATATAATCAGTTTCCCCTCATATAATGCATTTTTGCATGTCATTTTCACTAGTATCTTCATCTTTATGCGTGCTTTTCTCCGTTTTTGTATTTTTGTAAATCTCGTTTGGCTGAAGAAATGCACCACAAAGTTCAGATGAATGCAAATTTTAAACGATGGCTGTGTTTTGGTTCACATCTTGTTTCAGAAAGTGCAGATTTGAAGGATTTGACTTTAGATGCATACTGAGTTGAATTTCTCCTCCATCCCTCCTCTTAAGTATGCGTGTGTAGGATTGCAGCCTTACTGTGCTTTAAATCAAGATGCATTGGTTTTCTTTCCTCTTTTTTTTTTTTTAAAAAAAAATCCCAGATTTGCATTTTTGCTGGGAAACCTTTTCACTCAGACTGAGAAGCTCAAGCAAGCAGCTCACAAAGGGGGAGTAGGGCAAAGATGTGGTGCTTTGTGGCTGAGTGGCAATGGCCCTCTCATTTTATTTGCTGCTTCTTTAAACCACCTGCGAGCAAAATCTCCCTTCAAATACCCTTTCAGAGTACATGTAAGGAGCTTTAGGGGGGATTTACAAGTGACAGGCATTGTTCTGAATAAATTGTCGGAGAATGTAAAAATGTGGCTCTTCCTCTCTCCCCTCCACCCACCCCAGGTGGTTTCAGCTACATTGTTTGGAAACTGTGGCATAGTATCAGATTCCTGCCTTTTTAGTTAAGCGCTAGTGAAGGAACAACACAGAACTCTTGACTTAGCCCTCAGATCCAGTTGTGTTGTAATTAGGGGCCCCGGCTTAGAGTGAACTCAAGGAATGGGGCTGTGGGATTGGCTGTAGCCAATGCGACCTCGACTGATCCTGTCTGTTTGGGGGCAGAAAAGATGTTTTGACCTCTTAGTATTCATCCATGGTCCATACATGTAGTTAGTGCAGCCTCCTGCCTGCCACTCATTTCATCGCTGTGCTTTTAAAACCATTAACTCCCTTTGTAGTTTTAGTGAGACATGCATTTTTGTCCTATCGCAAATGAAATCTTAGAAGATGCCTTTCAACATATGCCAGGCACAGTTTAAAAGAGGCAGGGGCGGCCGGGGAGGGGGTGGGGGGAGGGAGGCCATTATGATCACTTAGAAGGTAGAAGAAAATTATTCAAGGTAAAACAGCAGATTTTGTGGAATATGAGAAGTATGGAAAAATATTATTCTGCATTTGAAGGGATGCGATAAACTAGGTTTCATAGGGTGGCTGTGTCTGGTTTGCAAGCGAATTAATCCAAAGAAGTTGCAGTCTTGTGGAGAGGAAGCATGTGTGAACTCAATAACACTTAATGCTGAGTAAGCATGCTTAGAGATTGTGCTATAACTGCAGTCCTAAACTCATAGCAACCCTACTTTATGTACGTTGACTTAAGCAACCCTGGCTGAGTTCAGAATGACTCTTTCACATGAGCGGCATAAGGATTGCGGTTTTACTAGGAAATATCTCCCACTAAGTACTCATTTCAAAGGTACTTCATGAACATATAGGGGGTCCAGCTTTGCAACTGCAATCCCATGCACACTTTCCTCTTCATTGTGGCAACATGCTCTTTGGAAGCCATTTATAAATGGTTCAGAATGCTGCAGCCAGATTCATCACAAGAGTCGGATCTAAGGGGGACTTTTGTACCACGTGGCTGCATTTGTTCCCGTGTGAATTCACAAGGGCTTATTTTACAGCTTCCTAAGAGAGGGACTGCTGGCCTGGTTCTTCTGACTCTCCTGCCACCCTCCCTTAGACTCTGCTGGTTCCATTTCGGGCTTGTTGGATAACAAAGGCTAAAGAGGACAGGGCTAGTAAACAGGCCTGGGAATCCCATGGATGGATCTTTATCAATACGTATTTATGAGTGGCAAAAAATTGTGGGCATATCCATTGCATGGATATATGTTTGCTTGTGAGCTAAAATTGACTTCACAGCTTAAAGTTGGTAGTCCAGTAGTTCAGAGAAAAGTTGTCTGTTGTCACAGGACATGTAACTTTGGCCTTGAATCCAAGCTATCACTTGTACCTGAGGTGGCCTCAGGGATGAGGTGTATTTATGGCCAACTACACTTGTTTTTCCCCTGCCAACCTAGCAGTTCGAAAGCACGTCAAAGTGCAAGTAGATAAATAGGTACTGCTACAGCGGGAAGGTGAACGGCGTTTCCATGCGCTGCTCTGGTTTGCCAGAAGCAGCTTTGTCATGCTGGCCACATGACCTGGAAGCTGTCTGCAGACAAATGCCGGCTCCCTTGGCCTATAGAGCGAGATGAGTGCCGCAACCCCAGAGTCAGTCATGACTGGACCTAATGGTCAGGGGTCCCTTTACCTTTACCTTACATTTGTTTTTGGACCATCTGTAGTAATTAATGCTAATAACTTCCCAACTGGACTATTTGCATGAACTCCACATGGAGTTACCAGGTGGTGCAGAATGCAAGATGGAATCATGTGTTATCTATCCTTGAAACATTGTGAAGGCTGCCTGTAAGCGACCAGGCCCAGTTCATTGTGTTGATGTCAGGGTACAAAGCCTTGAATGGCTGAGGACCAAAGTATTTGAATGGGTGCATCCCCCAGTTCCTGCAGCAGAGGAAGTCTTGCTCATGGTCCTCCCAATGGGATTGGTCCATAGGGCAGTTACACAGGGATCTCTGTCAGGGGGCTTCAGGTGAAGACCAAAGGGTCCAGGTAGCTTCATATTGAGAAAGGCACTCTGAAACATTTTGAGAACCTGAGCTGTAAAGGACTTTACAGGTTTAAACCATTTCTTTGAATTGAGCCCAGAAAAAAACATCCCAGTTGTTATTTATTGTCGTTTAGATGAGAAAAAACATTTGTCTGTTCATACCAAGTACCTCTGGCTGCTGCACTGCCTTTTACTCTTGATGTTGTTTTTAATGATGGTTTTATGCTGACTGTATTTTTTTTCTTTTTTGCTGTTAGCCATGCTGGGCTCCTGCAGACAGAAAGGCAGGATACAATCCATAATGAATAATTAGGAGAAGGCTCAGGAGCCTCCCTGGATCAAGCCATTGCAATGGGCCATTGCAATGTTCCAATGTTCCCTGCAGCTTGCTATTTCCACATTTGCAAGATAGATGCCCCCAGGGAGCCCAGGAGGAGGATCTCAAGGCAGTCACCCTCTTCCCTTGTTGTTGCCGAGCATGTTGCCATTTCACTTTTGTTACAAGGGTATGAATGGTTTGCCACAGATTTTTTCCAAACATCTCATCCGAGCTCCTTTTCAATTACAAATGCAGTAAGGATGTAAATGGGCATTTTTGTGGCGGTGGTTGTTCTTCCACTGGTAAAAGCTGCTGGCAGCGCAAGGAGGGGATTATACCATTTCTATTGGTGATCCATAAACCTTTCTACAAATTGGAGTGTTATGTGTTTTATGATGGGTCCTCCAGCTTCTTAATGAATCTCTAAGCAGTCTAATAAAGGAAAGGGTTGCCTAGAGGGAGCCAATGACACAGCATGAGCTGGGGCTCAGCTGACTGAGCCGACTGGGTGAAGGGCACATTAAAGGGGGCCCTATAAAGGCAATGGAACACAGCTTGGTATAAAAATCTATTTGAGTTAACAGCCCCTAGGTGAGATATCAAAGAAGATGCAGAGATACTGAAAGTAGCTTATTGATTGCTTTTTAAAAAAGACAAAGGAGAAGGTCAGATCTTGCTTTAGCAAAGTGCTGACTTTAGAACCTATTTAAGGTGCATCGAACTAATTCCAAACGTTCCACATTCCATCGGCTGCCACAGAATGTAAACAAGTGTATAAGCACATGGGTGAACAGCACTCTATGAATAAATTCCTGAATGGTGTTGGTAGATAGACCATATATGGGAGCCAGTTGGTTGGGAGTGATTTGCACCAGGTAAAAACAATCCTGGATTTTGTAATACAGAAAAACCAATACCATTTTGAGATTAGATCACAATTATATACGACCTATTTGCAACCTCCCAACTGAACATGCAGAGGTGGGTCATGGAACTGGGGGAATTCTTCAGGGCCAGTGAGTGCTTCTATGCATTTTAATGCCCCACCAACACCCTTGACCCCATAACAACCTCTCTTGCTAATTAAGAGCGGAAATGTTGCTACAGGTGAAGAGTTATGTATGCACACCGCCCTAAGGTCCCCAAGGTATAGCACGGGCTCCAGAGAATGGCAACATACAGTGGAACCTCGGTTTATGAACACCTCGGTTTACGAATTTTCGGTTTATGAACGCCACGGACCCATCTGGAACAGATTAATTCACTTTCCATTACTTTCAATGGGAAAGTTCGCTTCAGTTTATGAACGCTTCAGTTTATGAACAGACTTCCGGAACCAATTGTGTTCCTAAACCGAGGTACCACTGTACAAAGATTTTGCTCAAGGCTGGCAGATTAGGTGGGACAGGGGAAGCTAGTAGCCTATCGCAGTAGCCCTTCAGCCAAGCCATAGACCCTTTCATTCCTAAGCCTAATGTGTGGGCTGGGTGAGGGGAATCAATGAAGGCAGGGAAGAGAGATGAAAACCCCACGGCTCTATCTAACTCCTCTTTTCCCCACCCCATCAGAACTTCTTTGGGGTCCCCACTCTTCATTGGCAATATTCACAAAAGGGGCATGACAGAGTAGTGCAAATAGCAAGGGAGGGACTGAGCTGTACATCACCTCCGTAATGCTTTTAGAGGTTTTTAATTGTTGAAAAAATTACATACATTGTGTGTGTGTGTGAGAGAGAGAGAGAGAGAGAGAGAGAGAGAGCATCATTCATGGTCAGCCCCCTGAGTTGGGTTGATTTTGCATCGTAAATGCACTCCCCCAGCCTGAGGGCACCAAAATATGACAGAGAGAAGGCCGCCCTGAACAGCCTGACCTCATGCCTGGACCAGCATATCCGGGGGAGCACATCCCAAATCTGACTGAGGGTCTCTAAGGTGATTGGTTTTCTCTTATCTGGACTAGGAGGGTGTGTGCGGTGCCATCCTGCGATCAGTTTCCTCACTCGGAAAGTGTCACATGGATCTGGGTGCTGCGAGCAGTTGCAGAAATAGGAGATCGCAGCCTTGTGTAGCCGAATTGTTTTGATGGCCATGCCTCCCCTCTTAAGATGTACTAAGTATTTTAAAACATCAGACTCCCTGGGAGCGTGATTGCGTTGTGGATCACACTTAGCTCTGAACTGCTCAAACTGTGACCAGGCTCTGGTGTAGGACTGCCGCGTTGATGGTGCGAGGGCACTCAGTATCCCTGCCATCACTTCGGTTCTCCAACCTTCCACAGTTCCCCCGGGAATGTCTCTGGGAGCTGATCGGCCTTGGGCGCTAGTTCTCGGAAGCACTCCATCTGAAAATGAGATAAGGCATCTGCATTCTCATTATTAAGGCCTGGGATAAACCTGGCTGAGAAGGAAATGTTACCTCTGAGGCATTCCAACACGAAGAGATGCAGTATGCGAATCACCCTGTCTGATTTTGCGGACTGCTTTGCAATGATCCGAACCACAGCCTGGTTGTGCATAGCATAGTATACTGGGCAGCGGTCCATGCCTCCTCGGTTCTAGCCGATGAACACTTGGGCCTTCAACCGAAGATCAGCGTCACGTGGTTTGGACATCGCGGAATGTGCTGGGATGCACTCATGCCCTGGTTGCGTCGCGAACTCGCGCTCCGCCAACCACCAGATGCGCTGATCATCCACCTTGGTGAGAATGACCTGGTTGCGCGCAAGAGCATCATCCTGATAAAAGTGGCAATTGCAGACCTGGAAAGCCTTCAAGCAGCATACCCTAGCGTTACCATATTCTGGTCAGAACTCCTCCCACGCCTACAATGGCGCAACAACACCACTCATGTCAGACTTAACTACACTGTTGAAAAATCAATAGGGCACTGCGTGCAGCACTCATGCGCATTGGGGGCTGTGTTGTGAAGCATCCCAGCATCAAAATATACAGAAAGGAGCTCTTCAGGCGTGACGGCGTACACCTAACAGCCACAGGTTGCGACCTTTGGCTGAGCAACATCAGACACAGCCTCCTGGAATGGTTGGCGGTTTCTGGGGAGGTTCAGGTGTAGGTAGTCTTGGCGGCGAGACCCCAATTTGTGGTCTCGGGTGGCGGATGCAGGCCTTGGGCGGAATCCTTTAGTCATTTACATAAAGGGGAGGGCGTGGGGGCGGAGACCCCCCGCCCTATTGTGGCGGCGATAACAGGGTTCCCGTAAACGGGCCTCAAGGGGGGGCATTTGGCGATGCCACTTGGCTGATTATTGCCCTCCCCTTCCAGCGGCGGCGATCGGGAGGGCGGGCTATCTGCTTGAACATATGTTCTCCAGAGTTAGCCCAACACCCACTCATGCTGGGCAACCCTGAAGATAACCCCACCCCCGGCTGGGGGCTGGGAGGGATATACGCCCAATGCCTGCGCCAAGGTCTTCCTACATCTGAATTTCAATAAAGTTGTGGCCAATTTTAATCCCATAAACACGTTGTCCTGTGTCATTATTCCGCTCAGGGCTGCCACTCAGGACTGGGGGGGGGGGACTCCGCCTGGCTGCGCAATGAATTGACAGATCATGCCTCATTCTCATGTCTTCTAGAGACGATAGGTTGAATTTATTATTAACCATTCTTAGTGCAGGCCCACTGAAATGAGGGAGACTTACTTTAGTCATGACTAGCTTAAACCATATTGATTTAAGCATAGCTAAGCCTGGATTCCTCTCGATGTTCTACAACAAGGAAGGGGCACTCATAGCCACCTGGCATCCAGGTGTTGTTAAAGTCTTTTCTTCCTTCAGCTTCAGCCAGTACAATCATACCTCATGTTGCGTTAGGTTCATGTTGCGTCTTTTTGGCTTGCGAACGCGGCAAACCCACAAATGTATACTTCCGGGTTTCACCGCGCACGCACGCACAGAAGTGTTCTGTGAACTTCGCACATGCACAGAAGCACTCTATCACGCTCCGCACTTGTGCAGAAGTGCCACTCTAGTTGCTGACTTTTCAGGGTGCGAAAGGCACCCCGGAATGGATCGTGTCCACAACTAGAGGTAACACTGTATAGCCAATATCCATATCACTGTTAATGGGACCTAAGTGGATTGAAACTAGCTTGTCCCATTGATTGCAGTGGGACTTAAGCATAACAACCTTTTCTGGATTGGGGCCAGTAAGGTCAGAAATCCTTGCTTTTTTCATTTAAATTAGAAACATTGTGTCTGTTCCCCTTCCCTCCTGCAATGCCAAAATGTGTTAAGAGACGTATAGAGCAATATAGAGAGAGGAAGATATTTACAATGTTCTAGTGGTCTTGGCTAGACTCCTCCAGACACACATGTTCATGTTCCTGGAACATCATGATACATTTCATGCTCAGATGGCACCAATTGATATAATGAGTACATCTGTGTAATGTTTAGCCAGATCAACCATAGATTCTTTCCCAAAGTTCTTATTAGCCACTACAAATGTGCAATGTGTGAGAGGACTATCAGACTGCATACTTCCACATAGCCAGATTGTGAAGGTTGTGCTTTCCATTGCAGTCTTTTCAAAGCAAAAATGCCTTCATGGTGACATTTGTATAACTCAGGTGGTGTCAAGAATATCTCCTTAAGCAGTTCCTACTAGCACAGCCATAACCCTCCACACAAATTATTGAAAGGGTTGCCATTTGTAGAGGAAAATCGCAAAGATAAACTTCAGGTAGCACAAAGTAAAAGTGAAGATGGTGGGCAAACAATACTGGCTGGATGGCACTGGATGTGGGAGCATGGACCATTTGGTGATGGACAAAATGCTGGAATTGATGGTTTTGGTGAAAACACTTTTGAATAACGGCCATGGATATCTGTTGGATGAGGGATCTTACTAATCTATAGGTGTAAAAACTAGGCACATTGGTGATCCAAGACTTCTGGGAACCCTGAGAGCCAATGTTCTTCATCATCAAGCATACAGTGCCCCTATGAAAACCACTTGAAAAGAATATGGATATTTGCTCCCTGCCACTTATGAGCTGATCATCACCATACGCAGGATTCAGCCTCAGAAACCAAAGGGCATTTGTGGCTATCATCCCCAGCTAGCAGGACCAGTGGTCAGGGATGATGGCAGTTGTGGTCCAACAACAGCTGGGGACCCAAGTTTGAGAAACACTGCACTAAGCCTTCTTTTCTATTGTGCCCTATTTGTATCTGGTTGAATGGAAGAAGCCTCAGAGCTCTTATCCAGTGCATGTAGGTCTCCATTCAGTCTTTCCGTCTTTCAATCTCTCTCAGGAAAACTGCATGCAGTTTCATTTCATTTTAATTTTTTGCCTGTCTGGGGAATGGAAATATTTAAGCTATCAAAGGCAGTCAATGGAAAGCATATTGCCTTGCTCCAGCTAACTGTTGGCCACTGTGCAGTTCACATCTTGTTTCTGCTCCCTTTTCCCATGATGTGAACTATGGAAGGACCTCAGATCTTGCACAGAGTAAAATGAGTCCCAGGTGAGTTTTTGGGATCAAATATTACCTCCTTCTGTTGCTGCTTGAGTTGCATCTTTTTTTTACTTCGTAAACCTCCTAGACTAGTTTCAGTCCATTGCATTCATTGACCTGCAAGTAGGATATATACACCTAGGGTTCAGACCACTCCTACGCTTGACCTAGAACACTGTCACGAACCAGGGTTCTGTGGTCCCTGCAGCCTAAATTCCAACTACTTCCTGGTGGATCAGTTGAAGTTTCTGAAGCAACCCCATGGTGAGCAGATGAGTTCCTTGGCTGGCAAAACAAAGCCTTGTTTCCTCTCTCCTTGGGGTGTGCCTGCTTGAACATTCTCCTGGATCTAGTCCTGCTCCTGCATTCCAACAGTGGAGACGAGTATTGCCTTTCCCCAGCTTCATGTTGTGCACCAGCTGCTCCTTTCCCTTGATCCTCGAGACCTGCTTCCATAATTCATTCCTTGTCACACTCCAGAGAAGTGGTTCCCAGTTAACTTAAGTACCGTGGACCTCCTGTTTTTCAAAAGCCAAGCCATGGACCCCATCTGAAACACCAGAGAGCCAATTCCAGACACTGTTGATGATGCTGAGCTAGATAGAGCAGTGATCTGACAAGATAAATTAGCCTTCCATATGCCTAAAGATTGACCCTTGCTCTGTGTCAGCTCAATTCAAATGCTGTTCATTAAAGTCCTACATTAAGAAACTCTTTCTCTCATCTCTCTCTGCCCCGCTCACCACATGTGCATTGAGAGAATCCAAGGACACTCTTCCATGTCTCCGTTCACCATCTGAAGTTCAGCTGGCTGTAATATCTGGAAGCTTCTCCATTATGGTACCTCAACTATGGAATTCCCTGCCCATATATTTTATTGGGTTTATCCTTTCCTTTTATGTTGAAATTGTTAACTGCTCAGAAATCTCTTCAAATTAAACAAATACATGTAAGAGATCTGTTGGTTTGTGCCTGTGCTTAAATGAGAATGTGTGTATCTCTGGAAGATTTTTCCATGGATTTCAGTGGACACTCTACAAAGATTAACATTAAAGTATCTTCAAGGCCCCTCTGTAGACTTTTATCCTAGCTGCAATAATGCTTTTGTATGTGCAGTCTTTTCAGCTGCATCTGTTATGTAAGGTCAGTTTTGTAGATCTTTTGAGAGATTTGGCGCAGTGTGACTTCAGCCGAAACCTGATCAGACACTTGCAAACGCCAACATTAAAGCATCCTCAGAAGCTTATCCTAGCAAGTATCCATTTTTGAAGGGCTTTTAAATCCAGAAATCCCAACCAAGCCCTTAAGCCCACCTGTCAACTTGCAAACTTTCCCAGAGTGGCTGAGCTTTAAAAGGTGCTTGTTTTGAAAGCGTTTTTCATAACTATTTGTATGAATTCTAAGTCTAGCCACAAGCTTTCCCCCCAAGAAGGAAAGAATCAGTTTTTGCTGAAATGCACACACAAACAAAAAAATGCTGTTTCCAAAGCTAATGTAATTGCATGTCTGTAATCAACCTTAGGAAAACAATCCATTATGCAGCATGGTATTGGAATTATTAAAACGGGCTGCTTCCATTGTCACAGGTGGCAAACCTATTTCCCTCTCCCAGCTACATATATAAATATATGAGCACAAGGCTCAAACGAGCGAGCCCTGGCAAGCAACGTGTAATGGTGTCATTAAACTTGTATTGTATACATGCCTGTTGTGGCAGATGTGTGCTTTCTCTCAGCCGAGATACATTTGGATTGTTGGTTAAGATCAAACAAATGCAGACAGAAATGTCTGAGTTCTGTTTGTTAAAAGATCACTTTCCTTCAGAGCCCGGACAGCTATAAAATAGCCAGACTGCACGATCGGATCCAATGTCTGTCCTTGTTTTCTTTGATTAGAGCAATGCTCGCCACATCAGTCCCCCCACAGTTCACCATTTGAAACAAGCCGAGCGACTGTGGGTTCCATCAAGTGTCACTTGGAGAAAATATTCCGACAAGCCAGCTGAGGTAGAGAAATATACAAATCTTGGCAGCTGCTGTGTGTTTGTAATATTTATACACATGCATACATCTGATGGCCTTTTGGTCTCATCTAGAAACGTTGCTCTCCTTTTAAGCATAATTGCCGGCCTCCCAATGATTGTTTACTCTGTCGCACAAAGTGACATGGCCGGGGGGGAGGGGTTGTCTGTTGCACATATCCTTTACTGAAGATAGCTCAATAAAATCTTAGCTTTGCATATGTATCAGGTGGTGAGCAAATATTAGGAGAAGGTTTATGAGATGGGTAGGATTTAGATAATGGAGGTTAGGGTGCTTGTTTATATATGTTTATAAAATGCAGAGTGGCTTACAAAAATTGATAATTTATTCTTTTCCTGCACATGCATTACAACTGTTATTATAAAATAGTATTATTGCTATTTTCAGTGTTGGATTAAAGGATAGTTAGGTAAAGACAAAGGGACCCCTGACCAGTCGCGGACAACTCTGGGTCAAGTGGCCAGCATGACTAAGCCGCTTCTGGCGAACCAGAGCAGCGCACGGAAATGCCGTTTACCTTCCCGCAGGAGCGGTACCTATTTATCTACTTGCACCTTGACATGCTTTCGAACTGCTAGGTTGGCAGGAGCAGGGACCAAGCAACGGGAGCTCACCCTGTTGCGGGGATTCAAACCGCCAGCCTTCCAATCGGCAAGCCCTAGGCTCAGTGGTTTAACCAACAGCACCACCCGCATCCCGTTAAGGATAGTTGCTCTGTGCCAATTCATATTTTCAGTCTAGGACACTGAGCTTGTGATGGATTCTCCCACAAAAATCTGCCCAACTTCTACAATTATCATCAGAGGCCCTCTCTGAGTCCCTCACCCTTCAGAAGTTCTGGTTCCTCTTATCTGGATTTTTCCTTTCCCAAGGAAGATTTTCCTTGTCACAGCATCTGATGTCCTTCCAGCACCAGACCTTTCTGATTTCCCCTTCCATTTCCTACATAGAATTTTACCTTCCCCCCAGCACACATGCACTCACATATGTATGAGATCATCATATAAGCTGTCAGAAAAAGCATAGTGAAATATAGTTGATTCTCAAGTTTGCAAAGTAAATTGTGATTCTCTTTATTTTTAACTCACAAGAGTCCAGTTAATGCTTATCTATGAGCTACATAAGCACAAAAGCCAGGATTTTCACAAGCTTCCAACCCTCCTTAGAAGTTAGTGTCCTTAGAGTGAATCCTGCCCCTTGTGTAGTAGGTAGGGGTATGCATTGAATTCAGATGAATCTCAAACCAAAGTAGGATGCATCAAGGGGGCAGGTAGGCTTGTCGGCAGAGTGGGATCCGTATGATGTGCCACAAACTGAAGCGGGGACCCCTAAAGTTTCTTCCCAATCTCAAAAGAAAATGCTGCAGACAAGCATCTGCTAAAAGCAAGACTTAATGGCCTGGTTCACATATAACACTAAGCCATGGTTGATGTTAAACATAATTAACAAACCATAGTTCAAGCCAAGGCTTGTGGCAGCTCCAGCCCGCTGTTGCAAAGGTGTTTGCTGGGGCATTATACTGGGAGTGCCTCATCTCATCATTGACCTCACCAGCTGACTAGAAATAGGCAGGCAGGCAGGTAGACTGTCTGGAGACAGTGGTGGAACTTGCTGTCTCAAATTTCAGTGGCGCCCTGTGTGACGCCAAAATCCAATGGCTACCCTTCACCCCTTGCCTTTTGTTGGGTGTCATAGTTGTGTCCCCCCTCCCCGCTTGAACTAAAGGTGCAAACAGCTGGTCTTACCTGCAAGCTGGTATGCATAGATGATTAAAGCGTTAGAATTGTCTCACTTTGACCTCTGGGTAAACATCAGATTCAAAGCCCTATTTTTTTTAGTCTTTGATATGAAGATGAAAATATTGCGCCTTTCTGTGTGTGTGTGTGTGTGTGTGTGTGTGTGTTATTTTTCAAAATGCTCTTTCCCCTACCAGTGTTAAAAAAAAACAGTAGGGGAAGCTCTGTAAGGATTAATTTAAAAGAGACTTTTTATAAGAGATTTGGTTTTGAAATGCATTGTTTTACTTCTTTTTGCTTTGCCTGATAAATACTGTCATTTTTATTAATATTGTCAGGACTATATGAAGCCCAGCATAGTTTGGCAAGGCAAGCAGAACAAGTGAGTACAGAAGATATGTAAACACACAGGGCTTGGGAATCAAATCAGTCAAGGAAAAAGGATCACACTATAAAAGGCAGAGAGATGAGACGCAGAAACTCAAGCGGTTAAGTCACTTTAGTTTATTAATATTCTGCCTTTTAGCTGATTGGTTGCTTCAATTTGAATAATTTCCCCTGTTTCCAAAGCTAATATATAGAAGCCATTAAAAATAAAGTGCTTGAGAACATAGGCTTTGACAGTGCTTTTTTTTCTGGTGGGATGAAGGGGTACGCATACCCCTAAACATTTTGTGAATCAAAGTTTGGCCTCATTGAGGGGTAGCATTTCATTATGAGCAGGAAAATGAGAGTAATGTAACCCTAAACATTTTTTTCAAGAGAAAAGAGCAATGGGCTTTAATAAACAAGCAACCCAATTATTACGTACTTGCAGGGCCGGTGCGTCCATTTAGGCAACTAGGCAGTTGCCTAGAGTGCATAAATGGAGGGGGCGCAAAAACCCCGCGCCGCCGCTTGCTCGCTGCTGCCATCGCTGAAAATCTCACAGCGTCCCCTCCATAGATGGGAGGCGCAGGGGCGTCAGCGGCGTTGTGCACTTGGAACTTGCTTCCAAGAATACACATGTTAGGATGGGACCAAAGTTAGTGGTTACAGCATCTGCTTTGCATGTAGAAAGTACCAGTCAGAGCCGGCCCAACCATGATGGAGGGTGAAGCGTCCACGTCAGGTGGCACAAGGGCAAAAGGCAGTGCTCCATCTGCTTGCCCCATCACTTCCTCTGCCTAGAAGGAGGTATTCCGACATGTGGGCCTTGCCGCTTGTCTTCCCTCCCCCATGCAGAGAAGCCAGATGCGAAGCAATGCTTGGAGGAGGTGTACCCCAGCTCCCGTCAAGTTTGGTGAGAACCGGGGTGCAGCAGCGGCAGAAGTGGGGCCAAGATGTGGCAATTCCTGTTTTCCCTCAGGTGGCAAAATGGGATGCGCCATCCCTGGTGCCAGAATCAATCCCTGGTTGTTGCCAGGACTGGGGAAAGACTCCTGACAGCTGTTTGTTGTTGTTGTTGTTGTTGTTGTTGTTGTTTGCTTTTAAATAAATAAATGCATAAAGTTTTTTCTATTAGAAAGGGGAGTAAAAGGAAGAACTTCGCTTTAACCTCCTGGTGGCTGGGAGGCTGACATTATATGGAATTTTAAAAGAAATGCTATAGCCCCGAAGGAGGAAGAGGAAGAAACCTCTTTAGCAGGCAAGAAAACTTTTGAGACAGGTTTCAGTTCAGCGACAGCATTATATCGTACTGCATCACAGTTCTTTTTAAAAGCATCCCATGTTGATTGAGTCAAGGAGGGATGAAAAAACAGCTTTATGCGGTATCTGCTTGGAAGTTTATAAAGGGACTTACTGGATTGTGGCCACAATGACTCTGTAAATCCAAATCTTGTGATTCCTGGCCAACACTAAGCTTTTGAGGGGAAATAGTTCTGCAAATTTGAAGCAGAAGCAGTCTGCATATGATGCTGGTTGGCTGGCTCCTTGTAATGACACTTCCTTCAAAAAGGAATTATATATAGATATTTTTTAAAAAATATAATAATTTAATATTAATAAAGGTAACACTCATTGAGTTACTCCAATGTGCAGCATTGCACACTAATTAACTAATGAATGAGGAGCATCTGGGGAGCAAAAGCAGCAGTCCACATGCACCTTGGGGAGAGGGATAAGTCTGATAGTTGAGTCTGATAGTTTTTATATTTTACTAGCTGGCCTGGCCACGCGTTGCTGTGGCTCATCCCTGTGACTGCCCCCACACTGTTCCGATCCATGACCTATTCTGCCCCCTCCTCCCTCCAGCCCCCGGCTCATCCTTGTGATTCCCCCCACCCTGTCCCGACCCATGACCTATTCTGTTCCCTCCCCCCCCCGGGTCATCACTGTGATTCCCCCCACTCTGTCCCAACCCATGACCTATTCTGTCCCCTCCCCCCACCCCAGCTCATCCCTGTGAATGGCCCCACCCTGTCCCAACCCATGACCTATCCCGCCCCTCCTCCCTCCAGCCCCCGGCTCATCCTTGTGATTCCCCCCACCCTGTCCCGACCCATGACCTATTCTGTTCCCTCCTCCCCCCCAGGTCATCCCTGTGATTCCCCCCACTCTGTCCCAACACATGACCTATTCTGTCTCCTCCCCCCACCCCAGCTCATCCCTGTGATTGGCCCCACCCTGTCCCGACCCATGACCTATCCCGCCCCCTCGGCCCAGTCTGCAAAGCCAAGCCGAGATGCTGTGGAGAGGGAAGCTTTCCTAGCTGCAGTACCAGTGTAGTCGTCGCTAGAGGGCTCTGTTTTGCAACCTTTCCTGTGCTCCCAGCATCCCCGGCTGTCTGAGTTTTGTGTTCGGGAACAGTGGGTTTTACCTGCTTTACCTGCCATAAGTGTGACATCTATCTACACAAACGGTATGTGATCTCTCGCATAATTGCATGTGATGTTGTGTCCAAATTTGAACACAATCTGTCAAGCGGTTTCGGTGAAAAGTGGAGACCCACAAACATGCCCCCTTTACATTGATAGATAGATAGATAGATAAAAACCAATAAAAATTATTTTTTTAAAAAAGATAGATAGATGATAGATAGATAGATAGATAGATAGATAGATAGATAGATAGATAGATAGATAGATGATAGGAAACTACCCAGAGCAGCTGGGGCAGCCCAGTCAGATGGGTGACATGCAAGTAATAAAATGTTGTTGTTGTTGTTGTTGTTGTTGTTGTTGTTGTTGTTGTTGTTGTTGAATTCGAGTTACTCTGATCATGTATGATTTAGTTGAGATTCCTGCATTGCAAGGAGTTGGACTAAACTCTCCTGGTCCCTTCTGACTCTACAATTCTATGACTCCATGATTCATTGCAAGGGAAGATGTAATGGTGGGCAGTTTAATTTTGATAGCAGCATGTCTGACATTACTGATCTTCATTTGGAGAAATCTCTAGTAACCTTCTAAGGTATCCTAAGCCAACCCACAACACAGTCTGAAAATCCCAAGTAGGGATTCTTGTATCTCATGGTGCTAGTCGAAAGCCCTTTGATTTCTGCAAGCCTGAACATCCAGTTTTTGCTGCTCACCTTTGCACCTTTGCACTCCTACCCTGAAAATCTGTCCCTGAGGGTAAGGAGATCGTCTGGAAGAGTAGCATCTAAAGCAGGGGTCAGCAAACTTTTTCAGCAAGGGGCCGGTCCACTGTCCCTCAGACCTTGTGGGGGGGGGCGAACTATATTTTGGAAAAAAAATTGAATGAATTCCTATGCCCCACAAATAACCCAGAGATGCATTTTAAATAAAAAGGACACATTCTACTCATATAAAAACACCAGGCAGGCCCCACAAATAACCCAGAGATGCACTTTAAATAAAAGGACACATTCTACTCATGTAAAAACATGCTGATTCCCGGATCGTCCGCAGGCCGGATTTAGAAGGCGATTGGGCCGCATCCGGCCCCCGGCCCTTAGTTTGGGGACCCCTGGTCTAAAGACTGCAGTTTGTGGAGGGAGGGATTGGCAAAACTAGGATGCCCTGCCTTGTGCCACCGTTAAGCACTACCTGTTACTGCAAAGCTACTATTCAATACAATTGCTTTAAATATATTAACAATAAGAAGCCATCTATTTAAAAAGTACAGATTTTTATCATTAATATTTTTGTTTCTAAGCTCAGTATTGATGACTGAAATATATTTGTAAATTCTGCTATAAGTTTTCAATAGTTTGTTATTTTTAGGAAAATCAAAGGAGCTGGAGCCAGTAAGTTCAGAATGAGTTCAGAGCATGTGGCATGATTTTGGGTTAAGAAGCAGATTCTTTAGCTAATGTCCCTGTTTACAGTAAGCTTTTGAACCAAACTAGCCAGGAACATAATGCCAAATAAAGTGTATGGCTTTTAATAGCTCATTTTCTAGATGCCATTTTTCCTCAATTCATTTTATACGCTTTGTCCTTTGGTCTACAGCACAACAGACTAATAAAAGCCAAAGCTTTGAAGTCCATTTGCGACCCAAATGGAATATGTTTATTTAATTGAGAACACAGTTAATCCCCCCCCCTTGTTGCCTGTACGAAGATACAGCTTGTGTCTTTCACTGAAGCAAAAAACTAATCTCCACCTAACTCGCACAGTCCTAACTGAAAAATTTATGGTTCACTTGTACAAGATGAGCCACACAGATTATTTTTTTGCAGATAAATTCAATGCAGAGATCAGGAATGGAAATTCTTGCCAATTTTGGTTCTCTTGCTTTCTCATTTTTCCAACCTTAAATTTAATCCTTCTTCTTTATGCCGAAAATGGCAGCACTTTAGAAAAAAATTCTATTGAGAATCAGTCAGCATATTAGTGTGAATTTCTCCTAATAAACTAATTTTGGTAGGTAGTTTTGACAAATGTACATACGTTTTTAAGCAATTTTGTATTATATTTTCACTAATATATGCATTTTTGTAAACACTGGTTGGCTGGAGAACATCATCACAAAATTCAGATAGCTGCGGATTTCAAAGGATGGCAGTGTTTCAAATTTTTCTATTCTTTTAAAAAGCTCAAACTGTTTAGATTCGCCTTTAAATGTGAACTATATCAAATATCTCCCCAATCCCTCATTGAGAGACAAACATCTCTATATGTATATGAAATTGGTGTAAAATCACTTCTTTTACATAAACTTGATGAAAGCATATGAAAAGTTTTGCTGTAGTCTTCTTTAAAAACTACTGGGTTTTTGCCAAAATAGGAATCTTTTCTATGTAGTGCATCTAGCAGTAAATACACAGTTAATTCCATTGATCTGCATAGAATGGTTATCAAAGGTTGGGCAATTCTGATGGCTTCAGAAATTATACCAGACATTTTCCATGTGAACCAGAAAAGTTCTCCCGTCTCTTAAGTGGAAGCGAGTTTCAGAGGTTCGATGCTACAATAGAGAAGGACTTTGTACACATTTTGTCTGACGTAACAGTGGAACCCCAAAAACATGGTTTCACAAGTAAGCCCTACTATTTCCAACAGGGCTCTCAGGAAAAAGTGCGCAGGATTGCAAGCCAAAATTGGCACCTAAACAATATTCACAGTAGACCTCTCAGAGCAGGGAGCAATTTGTTGTTGTTGTTTAGTCGTTTAGTCGTGTCCGACTCTTCGAGACCCCATGGACCATAGCACGCCAGGCACTCCTGTCTTGCACTGCCTCCCGCAGTTTGGTCAAACTCATGTTGGTAGCTTCGAGAACACTGTCCAACCATCTCGTCCTCTGTCGTCCCCTTCTCCTAGTGCCCTCAATCTTTCCCAACATCAGGGTCTTTTCCAAGGATTCTTCTCTTCTCATGAGGTGGCCAAAGTATTGGAGCCTCAGCTTCACGATCTGTCCATCCAGTGAGCACTCAGGGCTGATTTCCTTAAGAATTGATAGATTTGATCTTCTTGCAGTCCATGTGACTCTCAAGAGTCTCCTCCAGCACCATAATTCAAAAGCATCAATTCTTCGTCGATCAATGCCTTGTCGTGGCGAAGGGGCTTGAATAACTCAGAGAAGCTATGAGCTATGCCATGCCATGCAGGGCCACCCAAGATGGACAGGTCATAGTGGAGAGTTTTGACTAAACGTGATCCACCTGGAGAAGGAACTGGCAAGCCACTCCAGTATCCCTGCCAAGAAATCTCCATGGACTAAGACAGCAGGGAGCAATACATGGTTTTAAAAAACTTGCATTAGCAGCAGCTAGCTGAACTGAAATCATTATAATCTGCTTTCTGTGCCTTGCTTCTATCAAAAGCTGGACAGCAGTATTCAACCCTAGTTTCAGACCAGCTATAGAAATATTTCTCATATCCATATTTTGTGTGTGTGTGTGTACATATGTATGTGTATATTGTGGCTTCCGTACATGTTGAAGTAGAGGTTAAAGCCATATTCTGGTGTTCTACTCATGGAGAAGATGTGAGCAGAAAGTAAGGCCATGTTGAGCAGACCCTCCTCTTTTGGCAGCAGGTACACAGGAAACCTCTGAGGTGAAGCATCTGCACATACAGGTTCCCAAGGATCTGACAGTCTGCCCATGTTGCTATCCTGGCCACCATTTTGCATCCCCCACAATGTCCCAATCTTAGGAACTGCCAGGAAAACAAAGGGGAAGAATATTTGGAGAAATTTCTTCAAAGTGGTTTTTTCCCCCCTGGACAGCGAGTGATAAAAAATATAAGTCTCAGAAATGTTCTCAGAAAAATCACTTCTGAGAAATTTCAGTTTAAAAAAAATCTACATAGTTTGTTTGGAATGGTCACAAGTTCACACAAGTGCTTTTTATTTCCTTAGACCTAAAAGAGAAACTTGAGCCCATTAAGAATTAGGAACATGCAGTTATTTCTCCATATATGCTGATGGTATTGACAACCTGTATTTCATTCGCCTGACTTGAGCATCTTTCCTTTTAACTGGAAGATACAGCCAAGGGCCAAACATGTCTGAGAATTACCATTTTCTTACATTAGTGAAAAGGATGCTCTGCATCATCATACAGTCAATCACTGAAAATATTTATGACATCTATGTCAACCAACTGTGGCATTGCCTCATAGTTCTTTGGCATTAATTCCGTTCAGAGAATTGTGCAGTGTTTCAAAGTTCATGTACCAACGATGATGACAGAACCTGCTGAGAAACTGTGAGCAATAACCATAAAATTAAAAGCACACAACAGAAGTTGACACGAGAGGTCTAAATGTATGATGTCAGTATTAATTGCAAACATACGTTTGGCCATGGGAGCTGCATTTGAAGACGGAACAAAAGCAAACAAACAGACAAAAGCCCGCTGAACTAATGTTGAACATGCCATTTGCAGACTGGTTTCCTTCATAAACACTAAAATTGGTGTTAAATTTAATTTTACCACCCCCACCCCAGATGATAACAAATACATGTGTTCTAGATGTGTTCCTTTAAAGCCAAGAAAAGTTACACTTCTGTTTTTCACAAACCTGGCCCATTCCCGTAACATATTAAATACCCTCCTGCATCACAGTTAGAGCTCAAATGTGCATGCCCCCCTTCCTCTCTGATCCTCACAGAAACTCTGAAGCAGGTTAATCTGAGGGATGTATATGCCGTGGGTCTTTAGGACAAAGCTGCCAAGTACCCCGTTTTTCCTGGGAAACCCCCGTTTTTACTTACCTTTTCCTGGTGGTCCCCCGTATCACTTCGTCTCCCGTTTTTCTCTGTTATTTTCTCCTGCCAGCGGCCATTTTTTTCTTTCCGATTTGCCCTTCTATAGGCACCAAAAATGGCCGCCGCCGGCTTCAAAAGTCGCATCTACACATGTCCAGAAGTGCATAGACGCGACTTCCGGTGTCGGTGGCGGCCATTTTTGGTGCCCATAGATGGGCGAAGTGACACCGGAAGTTGCGTCGATGCAACTTCCGGTGTCACACGGCTGCCGGTCCCGGACTCTGCAGTCCGGGACTTGGAAGGTAAGCTTTAGGGGGAAGGATAAAGGGAACTGGACCTATGCATGTATGCTTTATCCCATGCTAGGTATTTCTTATGCACATTATCATAAAAGCCTATTGTATGTTTGGAATTTTTAGCCGGCAGAGTGGGATCATAGCTGCCAAGTTATCCCTTTTTTTAAGGGATTTTCCCTTATGCTGAATAGGCTTCCTCGCGAGAAAAGGGAAAACTTGGCAGCTATGAGTGGGATATCTATCTTCATTTCATGGCAAGTTCTTCATTCACATTTTTTTCGTTTATAAATCACGCCAATATCAGTGTGCTTTTGAAAATCCTCTTAGATCATTCATGGAAAATGTTACTCAAATAATATAACAGAAAACAAAAGTGTCCAAGATGCCTCGAAATCTATTTAATGAATCCTTCATGCCTATTTGATACATTTCAAGCCTGTGTAACTCTCTTATCTTGCAGCTTGCAGAATGCCTTATTTTCCGTATCCAGGTGACAGCCTTGGCTGATCAGGACATGACAACATGTGATTAATGTTACCGAACATATTGTACTTGCCCAGTTCTCCCCCCCCCCAAATAATATGCATTTTTCCCACATAAAAGGGTTTGTAAATGCCAAGCTCGCTAGGCAAACAGCTGGTCTTCATATGCACAACAGACTACTGAATATTCTGGCCTAGGAATGATTGATAAAACACCAACTTTGAAGGCACAATTCGTTGTTGTTTTTCAATGTCACCTGTATCTGGGGAAGGTTCTCTTTAGCTCACTGACTGAGCAAGAAATATGCAGACAGTGAAAGAGCTTTGCAATGTCTTGCCCACACATGGCGTTGGCACTCACTATGAAGTAGACGTGATGGTTTTATAGCATTCTATTCCTATTTTGCCTCCTAGAATGATTCTCTGAAAATGCCCAAAGGTCTGGTAACCAACACTGACCTCTACATCTGATTTCAGTAAAAGTGTGATGTTTTTTCTTTCAATGGATCTCATTAAAACATTACAATGTCAGTATATGAATAATGGGATATCAGAGAGGAACTTGCAACATCAATGAAAACTACTGGTGAAAGTTCTTCTTTATGATATGTTAGAACCTAGATCCTAATGTCTTTTCTTCTTACCATGTGGTAACCACAAGTAGGCATGATTTTTGGTTGACTTTTATTATATTACATTTTTACAATATTTCCCATTTCCAGATCCACCTTCCAAAAAACAGCAGCAACCCACGTTTAAGCTTCCGAATTAAAATCGTGTCTGAATAATTGCCATGCATTGCTGCAAGGTGCAGCCGTGTTGAAGAGTGCGTCTCCATAGAACAGGCATCCCCAAATTGAGGCCCTCCAGATGTTTTGGCCGACAACTCCCATGATCCCTAGCTAACAAGACCAGTGGTCAGGGAAGACGGGAATTGTAGTCCAAAACATCTGGAGGGCCGAAGTTTGGGGATGCCTGCCATAGAACTTAAGGAAGCCACTTAACAAAGGAGCTTCCTTTGTTTGCACAGAAACTTTCACTTGAGTAGACCTGCCCTGGGTCTGCTATAAATGGTGGAATATTGGAGTATGAAGTTTCTTTTTGGGGTAGGGCATTGCAGGGGTAGGGAGACCAAACAATTAATACGAATCATGTGGAGACATTCCTGTCACTTTCTGGTGTGTACAGCAACATGAAAATGTGACTTGAAAACTCAGCGGAGAAAAATGACCTCACTATGTTGTATGTTGCTAATATGCACACAGTGTGTAGCTTGCAACAAAAGTTTTTTTTTTGTTTTTTTTAAAAAATCCTTTTGGATTTTTGTTGTCTGAGGAGGGGGTAGAAATGGGGACAGGAGTGTTCTCCCTGTTGCCCCAAAAAGTTTAACTGAATCAGAGATTACTTTTTATGCATCTCTCTCTCTCTGGAATTTGTCTGAAGAAGACCTGCAAATGTAGATTGTAATTGGCTCAAGGTGGCAAATGTATATAGGGCGTCTGGGTGTGTAGGGGAAGCTTCCTGGTGTAGCGTAGGATACATAGCTGCCAAGTTTTCCCTTTTCTTGCGAGGAAGCCTATTCAGCATAAGGGAAAATCCCTGTAAAAAAGGGATAACTTGGCAGCTATGGTAGGATATCCCTATTTTCCTCGGAGAAATGTTGGAGGGAATGGGCGGTGATGGGGTAGAGAGAGGAGGGCCATGGACTTGCTCAAGTTCCCAACCCCCCCCCCCAAAAAAAGCCAGACCTAGCATAGCATCTCACGAAATCTCCCTTCTGCCCTGTTCTCTTTTCTCTCTTCTTGATCTTCAACTCTGGAATTCTGTTCCCCTGATATTCATCTCACTCCACTTGGCTATTCTTTCTAGTTTTGTTGAAAAGACTCCCTTTCTTTGCTTAAGTTTCCCCAGACCAGACGGCTCTTTCTTTCATCATTGTTTTATTCAAGTTTTTACATCCCATCATGCCATGCCTTTGGCCTGTGTTTGTCGTTTCTTATAGTGGGCAGGGAAGTTGCCTACCAGTCCAGTGTTTAGTGTTTTATAAATATTAATGAACTTTTTTGATAACGTGGATCATTTATGAAGTGCCTGTCCCATTCCTTTGGGATGATGAACTGTCCCTACAACTCACGAATTATTTCACCACTTCGCTTGTGGTTTTGATGTTGGCTGCTACTTGCACTATCCTGAAAACCTGTCATTAATCAGTGCCTCATGTATTACAACAGGGCACACAAAGGCAGAGGCATCAAATGGCAAAGAGGAAATCCCATGTTCATTGCCTTGGTCACTGTAGCATGGCAAGGAATGGAGTCTTGCTTGCTCATGTTGCATTAACTTTATACCTGCAGAAGCTACATAAGAGAAAATATTTTGCTAAGAGATACCTCATGATAGCTTATTCACTTTTTTATGCTCCAAGCACTCATCAAATGGATTTGGATGAGGTGCATGTACTGAGGTCGGGGGGGGGCTGGGGCCATGCTCATCATAATTACACAACAATCATTACATAATTAAGAACAAATGAATGAAGAAGGAGAGAAAAAGCCTTGGGCTATATTTTTGTCTTTGGCAAAGCAGTTGTGGTAGGATGAGTCAACCACATTGTGCAGTGTTCAGCTCATCGGACATGAAATACAAATAGGATATTAATTTTCTATCCTATAATTGCAATAGACAATTTTATGCTTGGGATTGTATTAAACAGAACAACAAATAGCCGAGAAAAGCAACAGGACTCTTGTTTTCCCTAGGAACAAACTCAAGAATATGTATTCTCTACTTTTAGGTGAAATGAACACTACAAGTGTTAGGGACAGTGGCAGAGGAAGGGGGTTCAGTAGGTGCGGACCACCCTGGGTGTCACCACTGAGGGGGGTGACAAAATGCCAGGCAGCACTCACCACAGGGCCTGCATAGATGCGGTGGCTTGGGTGCATGTAGGCTCTGTGATGCCCAAACAGTCTGCTGGCCAGTGTGGTGTAGTGGTTAAGAGCGGTAGACCCGTAATCTGGGGAGCCGGGTTCGCGTCTCTGCTCCTCCACATGCAGCTGCTGGGTGACCTTGGGCTAGTCACACTTCTCTGAAGTCTCTCAGCCCCACCCACCTCACAGGGTGTCTGTTGTGGGGGGGGGAGGAGATTGTTAGCCGCTTTGAGACTCCTTCGGGTAGTGATAAAGCGGGATATCGAATCCAAACTCTTCTTCTTCTTCCCCACCCCCCAGCTGTAGGGCGGCTGAGTGGGAGGAGGCAGGCAGACTCCGGAGGCCCCACGGTGCACCCCACCTCTGTGGGCCGTGCGCCCTGCCCCTGGGCGCACCACCCCAGGCACCCAAGCAGCTTCCCCCTCCTCTGGTTAGGGAACCAAGAAAAATGCAGGGAATAGGTCTAAGAGAGTAGGGATTTATTTCAGCAATCTTAGAATTTTATTGGAAACCTAATAGAAAATGATGGCTTTTGCTTTCTCACAAGACTCATTAAAAACATTTTGGGTTTGTGCAGCATTTTGTTCCATGCAGAAGGTTGGTCAAGTCCACATATTTTTCGAGTAAAATGTCTTGTTGACTTCTGAGTTTCTTGGGTTCAATAAATATTTCTCACATGCATTTATGTTGGACTTACTACCTCTCCAGCTTTCATTCTGGCAGTAACGCAAGTTAGTTTTTCAAGGAAATGTTAGGCCTTTTCCACCATCAGAGACCCGCCTTTCAACACAGAAGAGAAACGAACACATTGTGAGGCAACCGCGCCATGTTTTGCTTTTCACACACGTGGCGAAAAGGTGGTTGTTTTTGGCGGTAGTTCTTCCATAATGATAATTTATTCCACAAAACTTCCTTTCTTGCAGTGTTTCTCTCTCCTTTCACCCTCCGCTGCTTTCTGCCCATGATGCTATTTCCCCTCCACCTCTTGAGGCGGCTTTTCTGTTTATTTTCTTGCTCCTTTCAGGTCCAGGCTGTCATCGGCTGCTGTCAGTTCTTCCTTTATGACATCTCCAGCATCTGCTCCCTCCTGCCCCCCCCCAACACATCAGTCCCTCTCTCCCTTCCCAACCTCTCGATATCTTACATCACCCTCACAAAGCTCTTCTGAAAAGCTGCAGCAAAAGTCACCTTCGGGCCATCGGCTTTATCTAGTCATATTTCCTCACTTCCTTAATGTATTCTTTAACATTTCTTTAAAATATTGCCTTAGAACTCTGCATCTCTGGCTTCCTGGCGCCCTGGCTTTATCTTGGGTTACCCTATAATGACAAACAGAAGCCCCTGGACAGGGAAGTGAGAAAGGAACACAGGACTCATGGCTGCAGATTCTGGTATGAATACAAGAAACTGCCTTACAACAAGTCATCTAGCCCAGTACGGACTGCACTGCCTGGCAGTGACTCTCTTTCACTTTCTGGTTCCCTTCTGTCCATTAGAGAGCAGAGACGGGGAGGGGGGGAGTTTTTGCATGGGCAGAGACAGGGGGAGCAGGGGTTTGCAGAAGGGGCTCGCAGAAGGGGCACGTGGGTTGGTTTACTCAGAGCAGACCTATGGAAAGGCCTAACGTGTTTATTAATTTCATTGGGTGTATTCTGAGTAAAACTTAGTTGACTACCACCCATAGTGCAGCTATCATTGTGTGAAGCAGTAAGAGAAAAAGAAGAAGAAGAAGAAGAAGAAGAAGAAGAAGAAGAAGAAGAAGAAGAAGAAGAAGGAGGAGGAGGAGGAGGAGGAGGAGGAGGAGGAGGAGGAGGAGGAGGAGGAGGAGGAGGAGGAGGAATCATAGAGTTGGAAGAGACCACAAGAGCCATCCAGTCCAACCCCCTGCCAAGCAGAAAACACCATCAAAGCATTCTTGACATATGCCTGTCAAGCCTCTGCTTAAAGACCTCCAAAGAAGGAGACTCCACCACACTCCTTGGTAGCAAATTCCACTGCCAAACAGCTCTTACTTTCAGGAAGTTCTTCCTAATGTTTAGGTGGAATCTTCTTTCTTGAAGTTTGAATCCATTGCTCTGTGTCCACTTCTCTGGAGCAGCAGAAAACAGCCTTTCTCCCTCCGCCATATGACATCCTTTCATATATTTGAAAGGAGGAGGAGTTTGGATTTGATATCCCGCTTTATCAGTACCCTAAGGAGTCTCAAAGCGGCTAACATTCTCCCTTCCCTTCCTCCCCCACAACAAACACTCTGTGAGGTGGGTGGGGCTGAGAGACTTCAAAGAAATGTGACTAGCCCAAGGTCACCCAGCAGCTGCATGTGGAGGAGCGGAGACGCGAACCCGGTTCCCCAGATTACGAGTCTACCGCTCTTAACCGCTACACCACACTGGTGTGGTGTGGTGAGACAAGAGCCCAGTGTGGGTATTATATCTTGAATAGGGAATTCTGACATGACGTTCCCATGTCTGTCAGCTCGCAACGCCCTGCCTGCAGTCCCACACCGAGTGACATGCTCTGAAGTGGGGCTTCTAAGTATCGCAATTTGAATTTTCTGAAGCAACAACACCAGTAATGCAATATAGATATAGGATTCATATTAATATCCTGAGTAGTTTTAAATTTACATATTTCACCAAGGACCAAAGTGGCCATTTGTTCCAACATCTGTGGTGCAAAGTTGTCATTTATAGACTGATATGCTGAAATGTGTTTGTCAATGAATTCACCTCTCACACAAGTTTGCTCAGAAATAAATACCACTGCATTTGGCTTACTTTCAGGTAAGTGTGGGTAGGCTTGCAGCCTTCATATCCTGGCATTTGGATGTACCAAAGTAGGTTATGTTCAGAGCAGACTCATTGCAGCCCTGTGTTTCTCAGCTTCCCTCATCACAAGGAAGCTTCAAGGTGCATCTCAGTGCATATGGTTCATAGTCCACATGTGAAGGCAGGATTCATGCAACTGTATGGCCAAGAAAATGTACTGTATTGCGAAAAAAATTCTTTTAAGCACTAGCTGATCCTCACCCAAAGAGATGTAATTATCTGGCATGGTTAATATGTGTTGAATTATAGAATTTGTTGAATTATAGAAATTTTGAATATAGTTCAGGATATGACTGGCTGTTACCTACTAAGAAAGCCTGTAATATCCTTTTGAGTTGCGTGTTTAGACCTTTAAACCTCCCCCTATAAATAAATTCAGACAAGACTCAAATTTTGGTTTGGTTTTTGGCAGAATTTAGGCCACAACTTTATTGATTACATCAGGTGAGTGGTTGCATAGGCTCTGGTTTGATTAGCTCCCCGCACCATTGCAGGTAGTGCTGACCCAGGGCACTACCATAGGTCAGCCAAGGGTGAACACCTGGAATGGCAGAAAGCCAGGGACATGCTATGTCCACCACCCATATGTCCCCCTGGACTCAGGCATGGACACAACCCCTTGCAGGGTTGACCAAACCGTTGAGTCCCTGGATTCCTTTAATGGAATACCCTTTGCATAGGGATGGCGAGAGCGTTTCCCCATCCCTGTCACCTGAACCATCTGGAACCTTACAAGTTGTGATGATTTGCTATGCAGCAGGCAAAACCCAAATGGCGCCAGCCAATCAGCCAAGTGAGGAAAATTCCTGCCATGCCCCTGTCCCAACGACAGGTTACACACGATGGCATAGCAAGGTCAAGCGTGCAAGCCCTAAAAGGAAGGAGAGGTGGGCAGGCATTCTGAATGCATGCACTGAAAGAGGAAGTTCTGAGTCATGTGCATGGTCCCTTGATCCATTTAGCTAGTGTCCCATTGGCCTGATTGAGGGACTTACCAATGGGGTGTTGTGGCTATCAATATAATACAATATACTTTATTCGACCAATAGTCAGAAAGAAAAACATTTCTCAATACAAATATAAAAATATAAAACTGAAGGCATCAGAGGGATACATAAATGAAGTATGACCACGCTACTGAACCTCCTACAGATAACCCACATCAAAACATTTGATTATACGTTTCTGACACTTGAGCGCCAGGAAGAAGAATTTAGCCACTGAGAAGGTTATTTTCCCAGTGGGCTTGTTTAGCAAATATGCTGCCTGCCATTCTCTTAGTCAGGAACTAAACTGAGATAAATATGGGGCTATAAGATATTGCCTTAAATCATTATAAAAGGGACAACTCAGTAAAATGTGTTCTGTGGATTCTACCTCACCCAAGGCACAATGGCACATTCTCTGACCGTATGGGACTCCTCCAAATCTTCCCCTCAAAACCGCCGAATCAAGGACATTCATTCTAGCCGCAGTGAGTAGTCTGCGGTATTCCACGTAGTGGATATCCGCCAGGTAACGGGCTGGTGCAGTCCGATACACCTTCTCCCCTAAAAACATCCCAGATTTCACGCGGGCTATGTCCTCCTGTCTGGCGATATCCCCCAATCTCTGAGCGATCACCACTTTAGCGCGCCTATACGTCATGGACTCAATATAAAGGGAGGACAGGCCGCACTTCTGCACTTCCTGCACTTCCCTCAGAATCAGGGGGGCCAAACCCATCAGTCTGAACCATAGTTTGAGCCATAGCCATAATTTCGCTTTCAGGGCCACATACCTAAAGGCTTGGCAACTGGTCTCCAATCTCATGATCGCACCCGCAACAGAAGGGGGGATCCTGAGAATGGTCCTGAGGAATTGTGATTGGATAGATTCCAATCTTACAAAATCCCTACACAAACCCAAGGCAATGCCCACCAGAAGTAGTGCCCTCTTTGAGGAAGGACACAATCTATTATAATGATCACAAAATGGCAATGAGCTTCCTTACAGCAACTGAGATGCCAGTGCGCTGAAGAAAGGAATGTTCCCAATCAAAGCAAAATGGAGACTTTTAGATCTGAGATAGTGTTTCTATATCTGAACTAACAAATCTGGTTCACATCAGAGCAGGAAGGAAGGAAGTTTTACACACACACACAAAAAATACCAGTTTCATTTATTGGAATAAGTATAAATACAATGCAAGTCCATGTGAGACATTTTCTCTGATTTAATGATTTGTTGTTGTTGTTGTTTTAACATGTTTTTTTAAATTATAAAACATATGAGGTGGTCATAAAAACAGGCAAAAATGGGTGCACAAACTGCCCATAATTTGAGACTCGGTGAAGTTTTCTTAACACAGAGACAATACAAAGGACAGTGCCCACATGTGGTTTCCTAGATGTTGCATTTAAACTGGGATGTGGTAGTAAAGTGTCTTAGGGGCAAAACTCTTAGATTTTCTGCTTCCACGCAATTCATATAAGCAAATCACTCCTATGAAAACAGGGAATTGGCAACAAGAGGCAACACATTTACAGGATTTAAATGTATGTTTTTAAAAATCAGTTCAAATTATTTCCGACAAGAGACTTGAGAAATGACCTTGTGAATTCTTAAGGCACCACTTCTGCGCAACACTTTCCAATTTGACCCCCCCCCCTTTCCCCTTGCCAAGCCCATCAACATGCACAGTTTAATGCCTTCCACATTGGTTTCTGTGGATTTGGAGCAGATTGATTTTCCAGTCTTAGAAGCATTCTCATTAGTGCATCCACCCCAATATATGTGCCTGTGTGTGACCTAAACACTGTTTATGTCAGGCAGATCTATGTGACTGAAGTTTTTCTGAACTGTACCCTAGTTAAATGCATGCAAATCTTCATAAGCTTTGGGTGGAACTGGATGAAATTGGAGACTGCCCCTTTCTGATGGGATGAATCATGCCAACTGTCAGAAGGATTGCTGTAGGGTTTTCCCGCAGGGGGAAGCCATTAGTGTTTTGGGGTGGATTAAAAAAAGAACAATTTAATCTCCTTGACTGTTTTGTGGTCTGAAAACTGTAGACATGAGAGAACTGCCCCTGCAGGGGAAGCATGCCAAAATGTAGGCAGAGAGGAGGCGTGAGCCTGCCGTGCTTCCGTGGTCCTTCTCTGCCGGCCCAAAGACAGACCAGCCATGGATGGGACAGGGCAGCAACAGACAAATGAAGGATTCCAGTCACAGTCAGAACAGCTCAGAGGAAGGAACCAGAGAGGGTGAGTCCCTCTCACTCAATGGTCTACTAAGGCAGAAAGGAGGAAAGGAATTTGGTGAGTGGGACCATCATTTATAGTGGGACCAAAAGAGACTGGCAAAGTGGGCTGTTGGAGAGTGGTGCCCTCAATATCTGGAGAGGTATCAGAAAGTGGGTATCAGAAGAAGCCAATGGCTAGCAATCCCAGATCTGGGAGACAGTGTGGCAAGCTTAAATCTAAGGAGATGTGGTGGGTAAGGGGCCCTTTGAGATAGGAGTGTCTTGGGACTTCAAGGATCTTCTAGGGAGTGGGTGGCTTTTATGAACACACTTGGGTGGGGGAGAACAAAAAGAGATTTGATTTCTAGGCAGAATCATTCCATATGATTATAAACTTGACCTGTCTCTAGTCTCTTCTCTGACTTCTTCTGTCAAACACACACCCGGCATTATGATAAGCTTAGAAGCACGACTTTCACTTTCAGGAAACACTTTTTGCAGCATGTTTGAGGCATGGATTGCCAAGGTGTCATGATCCAATTCAGGATGCTATCCCTGCTTTGATGTTTACCACCATAAAGAGAGCCCACTTTGCCTCCAAATTTGCAATTAGTCAGTATCCAATGTAGACCTCTACTTTAAAATATCTGGGTTTAATTCTCTGGGTTTCAACTTTCTGAATGTTTCATAACAGGGAAGTTTCGGCACCCTGTCAAATCGATATGCCTCAAGATTCCTTGGCAGAAGGCTGGGCAGTTGTATCTGTAGAGCAGATATTACCATCACTGTCTTGACCTCACAGATCAGTGGACTGTTCAGGTCTGGTTCTGATCACAGAATGAGAGATTGTCTTCTATGATACATATCCAAAATCTCCCCTATCATGGAATTCTTGGCATACAGTATACTTTGAAGACCTTGTGGGTCCATCAAAAGTGTTGGCAATGACATAGATTGTGTTCCTTATGTTGGATTTGCAGCAGTTCCTTGGATGCCTGGAAGTTCTTCACAGCTTAAACTACCTTGGTTTCATGTGGGAGCAATGACAATTTAGTTCCATTTCCATGTACAAACATTTGCATGTGGAATAGTGAGATGGTGTCAACTCACCTTGCTCTGGGACTTGGCTCATCAATATGCTTTGGACATAAAAAGTAGCCAGGTTATGCTGTGTGCAATGAATGCATGGAGGGATACTGGACTCAGAAGTGCTTGACGGGGGCCAATGCCTGTCCAAGCTGTTTTTAAAGGAGGCTGATCATGCATAGATCTTGCCTAGAAGTTTGAATGAAACTGTGAATATTTACGGTCCACTTGCAGACCTGAAAACTGGTGTTGATCGCAGAACTGATAATTATCTAGGTTGGTAGATGAATGTGCCCAAATGACAATCCTTAATTTTACAAATCAGCCACTATTTATGCCAGAAATGTTTCTCTGGTGCAAAATGTCCAACAAGAATGCTACTTGTGTGTTGGGCATTTCTGTCACACTTTCAGCCCTGCCCACAAAATTTCATTTTTTTTTATTTTTTTTATTTTTTTTTAATAATTTTTTATTGCACATAAATAAAAAAAAGAATAATACATACACTTACATTCATGCCATTCATCATACAAGATATAAACAAAAAAATCAATTACTTACACTAACATACCATACCTACACACATTACATTCCTACCTATAGAGCTATATTGCTAATATTATTTTCGAATTTCTTGTCAAAATTTAAAAGTCCGATAGGACAATTGTAAGGAAAGCTCGATAGGAAGAGAAAAAAATAGTAGGGAAACTAGACAGCTCCAAAGGCCTAACCTGAAATATTTTTTGGTTTTAAAAGAGGAAATTTAAAAAAATATCTCAGGAGAGGAGAATACAAGAAAAAACAAAAAGACAAAAAGAGAGAGAGAAAAAAAGAAAAGGAAAAAGAAGGCAAAAAGAAAAATTAAGAAAAGAAAAAAGACAAGGGATAAAAAAAGAAAAGAAATCTAAAGTCATAAGAGAGAGAGAGAAAAAAAAAGAACAAGGAATAAAAAGAAAAGAGACAAAAGAAAGACTATTCGGACTGATTCAACAGTCATCTCTCAACTAAATACATTTCGTCCTCTAACACTTCCACCGCGCTATACACAGGAGTTTACCCTTTAATATTTCTTATCCTGTCCTCTAATTACCGCTCATGATCTTATTAACCTTCGTACTTGACCCCGATCCCATAACCTAAATCCTTATCATCTTATCACAAGTACTGTAAGGAAAAAAAAAAGTAAACTACAATTCTTTTGAACAATCCTGTATAGTTATTCTAAGCACAGCCATGTCCCATTCCCCACTCCGATATTCCTTAGATAATCATTGAGGCACTCCCACTGTTTTCTGATCTTGTCTCTAGACTTATTACGTATCAAATCTGTTAGCTTTGCTAGTTCTAGATATTCGCAAAGTTTGTCGACCCATTCACTTCTTGTTGGTATTCTTGGTTCCTTCCAGGTTTTTGCAATAAGCGTCCTTGCCGCTGTTGTTGCATAAAGATATATGTCTACCTTATCTCGGGGTATATCACTATTTAGGATACCTAATAGATATGCTTCCGCTTTTTCCCCATATGCGGTTTTAATTAATTTTTGGGTTTCCCGGTGTATCATCTCCCAAAATGATTTAATTTTTGGGCATGACCACCACATGTGGAACATCGTTCCAATGGCCTGCTGGCATTTCCAACATTTGTTGTTGTTGTTTTTATTTATTTTTCCTATTTTTGCAGGGGTCATGTACCACCTATAGTGTATTTTCATAAAATTCTCTTTCAATGTATAACAAGCTGTGAAGTTAATTTGCTTTTCCCAAAATTCTTTCCACCTTTCATATTCTATAGGGTATCCTAGGTCTTGTTCCCATTTTACAATATATTTGTTTTTTACTCCCTGCTCCCCTTCCTGTTCGTTTAACAGTCTATACATTTTCGAGAGGGTTTTTTCTTTACTCTTAAGGATTTCTTTCTCAAATCTCGTCTTTATTTCTCCGAATCCCCTAGTTCTAATATCTTTATCAAACGTTGCTTTCAACTGGAAGTATTCGAGCCATGATATTCCTTTTGCTTTAAGCTCTTCGTATCCTTTGAGCTTAGTTTCTCCATTTACTTTCTCAGTAATCTCTCTGTAAGTGGGCCAGACCTCTCTCTTATAACATCTTAGTGTGGCATTGGCTTCCACTGGTGAGGCCCACCAGGGGGTTCTGTCTATAATTTTTTCTCTTGTTCTATTCCACACCTCCCATAGGGCCCTTCTTATAATGTGATTTTGAAATTCTTTGTTTTTCTTTCCTTTATCATATAACAAATACCCATGCCACCCAAAGATTTTGTTTATGCCCTCTAGCTCCAAAATATCAGATTTTTCTAACAACAACCAATCTTTTATCCAGGACCAACACGCTGCCTCGTAATATTTTGTCAAGTCCGGTAGTGCGAATCCTCCAATTTCTCTTGGGTTTGTTAATATTTCCGATTTTATCCTCGCCTTTCTCCCCTGCCAGATGAAGTTCGTCAGGTCTTTTTGCCATTCTTTTAAATATTTATTCCCAATTATAATCGGGATGCTTTGGAATAAAAACAAAACTTTCGGTAGAATTACCATCTTGATCATGGATACTCTGCCCCAAATAGATAGATTCAGATGTTTCCATTTTGTCAATTTTTTCCTCACCTCTTTCCATGTCTCCATATAATTATCTTTTAATAAATTTGTGTTTTTGTTTGTTATTTGAATACCTAAATATTTAACTTTATTTTCTGTTTTTATTCCTGTTGTCTTTTCCAATTTCTCTATATCTTTTCTTCTCATATTTTTTGTTAACATTTTCGATTTATCTTTATTTAATCTAAAGCCCGACACTTCACCAAATCTCCCCATCTCCTTTAGCCCTTCCACGATTCCTTCCTCCGGGTTTTCAGTCATTATAATTAAATCGTCGGCAAAGGCTTTGGCTTTAAAACAATGAGCTCCTAACTTTATTCCTTTTATTGTTCTGTTCTTCCTAATTGCCACCAAGAGGGTCTCCAAAACTAGAATAAACAATAAGGGAGACAGGGGGCAACCCTGTCTTGTACCTCTCTCTATACTAAATTCTTCCGTGGTTTCGTTGTTTATAATCAGTTTTGCCCTCTGGTCTCTGTAGATTGCTTTAATTCCATTTAGAAATTTGGGACCCAGTTCTAGCTTTTCACAGGTTCTTATCATGAAATCCCATGATACGCAATCAAAAGCCTTTTCTGCGTCTACTAGTAGCATTGCTGTTTCTAGGCTAGGGTTTAAATCCAAATATTCTATCAGGTCTATGATGACCCTGGTGTTGTCCTTGATCTGTCTCCCGGGGAGGAAACCCGCTTGGTCCTTTTCAATTATTCTATTTAATACATTTTTTAATCGGTTTGCCAATATCCCTGTAAATATTTTATAATCTATATTAAGTAAGGATATCGGTCTGTAGTTCTTAATTAATTTCAAATTCGAATCTCCTTTAGGTATCCATGTTATCAGGGCCTCCTGCCAGGACCTCGGTATTGTACCTTTTTCTAGAATTTCGTTCATTATTTCTTTTAATCTCGGGATTACCAAATCTTCTAGTACTTTGTAATATTTTACCGAGATCCCATCGGGTCCCGGCGACTTTCCTTCAGCCATTTTCTTTATAGTTTGTTTAATTTCCTCCTCTTGGATTTTTGCATTTAAATATTGATATTCTACTGCATTTATTTCTGGTAATTTATTTTGAGTCAGATAGTTCTGAATTTCTTTCTCGTCTTTCCTTTCCTCTTTATAAAGCCTCTTATAGTAATTTATAAAACTTTCCTTAATTTGTTGTGAGTCCGTTATTTCTTTATCTTCAACCTCTATTTTGTTAATTATCCTATCCTTTTCTTTTTCTTTAACTAACCACGCAAGCAATCTCCCAGGCCTATTGGCCTGTTCGAAATACCTTTGTTTTGTCCACAATATTTTATTTTGAACTTCTTTACTTATTATTTCTGTGAGGTGGTTTTGCAGTCTCTTGATATGTTGTCTTAGCTCATCATTCCCAGGGTCTTTTATTAAGTCTTTTTCTTTCTCTCTTATTTGTTTGTTCATTTCCATTATATTTTTCTCTTTCTCTTTTCTTACCCTTTTCATTTGTTGAATACTAAAACCCCTCATATAGGCTTTGCTAGCCTCCCAGATTATCTTCCTGTCTGTATCCTGTTTTTCGTTTATTTCGAAAAATTCTTTTAATACTTCTTTTGCTTTCATTACCCTCTGCTCATCCCTCCAAATCTCATCGTTTAATCTCCACCTTCCTTTTGTCTTTCGACCAAAGTTCAGTTGGATTGATACCGGATTGTGATCTGAGATAGATCTGTTTTGTATCTCCGCTTTCTCTAGATTTAACATTAATTTTTTTGTCATCCATATTGAGTCTATTCTTCCCCCAGATTTATTTGCATCAGAGTAGTGTGTAATATCTATTGCCGTAGGGTTTTTGGTTCTCCAGGTGTTGTATAGTTCAAAATTTTCGACTAATTGGAAAAAGGAAAGAGGCAGCCTACCCGAATTATTACTTCTATCTTTTGTCGTTTTGTCTAAATCCATGGAGGTTACCGCGTTCATGTCTCCCATCAATATAATATTCTCCCCCATGTAGTCCCACATTGTTTCTTCAAGGTTTTTATAGAATTCATCTTTTCTATTATTTGGAGCATAGATCCCTATTACCACCACATTTCCCATCTTTGTACAAATTTCTACTCCTATTATTCTACCTTCTTCATCATTGAATAGAATCCGCGGTCTTAGGGTTGGGTTGATATATAATACCACCCCTCTCTTTTTTTCCCTACCCGCTGCCACGAATTCTATTCCCAATCTGTTATTTTGTAGTACTCTTACATGATTTTTACATATATGCGTTTCTTGCAAACACACTATGTCCCATTTTTTCTTCTTCAGCAGATGTTCTATTTTGTTTCTTTTAAATTTCCCATTCATCCCGTTCACATTCCACGATATACACTTCATCTTTATACAGTACCTTTATTATATTAATAAAATCTGATTCTTGCGTGGTGCTTTTCGGCTTCAGGTATCCCCTGCAAATTTCAAAGGGCAGATCAGAAAGCCACAAACAAACAAGCAGACAAGCAAATAAGCAAAAAAAAAAAAAAAAAACGAAGGTAAAAGGCCAGGTAAGAATAAAAGTCAACCAAGACAAATTTAACTAAAGAAGGAAACAAGACAAGATAAAATAATCTAGATAGAAAAAGCAAAAAAAAAGAGAGAAGAAAAGGAAAAAAGGGAGAAGGGAAAAAGCAAAACAAGACGAGCAGGACAAATCAGACCAAACCATACAAAACAAGACAAAGACGAAACAAAAACACCAAAAAGGTTAGATGTGGTGCAAGGTGTCTGGAAGCGGAGAGGGAACCCAACACCTCCTGGGGTCAGGGTTTCAGTTTTATTCGTCTGCTGTTTGCAGAGATCGGTTGTCTTTCTTATTCCGGTTGCTTTTCTCCGCCAAGCTCTTCCCAATATTTTCTCCAGAAGCTCTTCGTGTCTTCCACTGATTTAAAATATCGCCTCCTTTCTTTATAGGTGAACGATAGTCCTTCCGGGAATTCCTATTTAAACAATATCTTCTTATTCCTCAATGCCGTTGTCATAAATTTATATTTGTCCCTTTTCTTCAATATACGTGGTGGAATTTCTTTCATTATCTCCACCCCCTTTCCTTCTATAATTAGTGGATCAGTCCTGCTTTTCTGTAGGAGTTTGTCTCTCAATAGTCTTGAGTTTAAAAATAACAAGCAATCTCCCGGGCCCTTCCTGGGTTTGTTTTGGTTTGGTCTTGTCCTGTAAATATTGTCAATGTCTAAAGTCAATTCGTCCTCTTCGACTCCCAGCCACGTTGCAATTTCTTTAGTCAATTTTATAGCTATTTCTTCACCTTGTGTTTCTTTCACACCTCTTACACGGAGAGTCATCTCCTTCTGTTTCATTTCTAACATCGCCAAGGAGTCATATATTTCTTCTTGAACTCTCTTTAGTTCATCTATTCTTTCTTTATTTTTATCCTGGTGTCTTTTCATTTCTTTATAATCCTGTTGGACTTTTTTCATTGAATCCTCTTGTTTCTGTGTTTTCGTCTGTATTTCTTGAATTGATGTTTCTAACTCTTTATATTTTTTTGTTTGTTGATTTACTTGTTCTGTAAGTTCCAGAATTAAGTTTGAATTTTTTTCGATTTTGGACCCCATGTTTTCCATTTTCCCATCCATACTTTTTATGTTCCCATCTAGGCTTGTTATCTTGTCGCTCAAGTTTTTTTCCATTCTTTCCATCAATGCAATTAGTTCCTTCATTTCTGAGTTGGTTTCTCCTTCTGCAATCGAATATCTACGTGGTTGATTTTGTGCTGAGCCGAATCCACCTGTTGCTTGGTGTTTCTTTGAGCCCATCTGGTCTTTAACTTCTTTATATCTGTTTATCTTTCTTTAATTTATTTTAATTTTTAATCTTTATTTAATTTGTCTCTGTTTATCTTTCTTTAATTTTTTCCTCTTCCTCCTCCTCTTCTTCCTCTTTCTTCTCTTTTTGGCTCGGGGGGGTGGGGTTGTTTCAGGGGGTTTAA
Source organism: Zootoca vivipara (assembly GCF_965207765.1). Classification (NCBI taxonomy): domain Eukaryota; kingdom Metazoa; phylum Chordata; class Lepidosauria; order Squamata; family Lacertidae; genus Zootoca; species Zootoca vivipara. The sequence goes on along the minus strand of NC_142588.1, from coordinate 6,008,500 downwards.
CTAGGCAGTTCTCCAATTGGGAATTCCCTTTATGTCATTTGTTAACAGACCATTTTTAGAGCAGCAGTTTTTATTTAGTTTTAATTTCCTGGTTTGGGGTGTTTTTCCTCAGTTCACCACTGGTGTCACTGTGGCGGGAGGTTCTCTTTAATCTCTTTGTGTGCTCCCCTCTTCACTGCCTTTCTCCTCTACTCCTCGGCTCTCTATCGTAATTACCAGAGACGCTAACAGTTCTTAAAGGTATTTTCCCTTTTTCTTCCTTTTTTTTTTTCTCCCCCCACCATGCGATTTAGCTCAATTCCGGTCTCTTAATTTAATTTTATTTCAATGGTGGTACAATATTAACGTTTGATGCTCAGTGAAAGCTGTTGCGACCTCTCAGTTAGTGCTGTTTCTCCCTCCGTTCCGTCCTCCACTCTCCCTTAGTCTCTCATTTGTCCTTTTAAATTTCTTTATCTTCTTTGTCTTAGCTTTATCCTTTCACCTTTCCAAGCTTTCCCAATTTATTTAGTAAAAAAGAGCGTCTATACAGGGTTTTCGGACACTCAAACGCTGTGTTTAGCTACGGCCCCCCTTGCGCATCACCGATATCTTTTAGCGTTTTAAAAGCAGTTTGGTTTCTCTCCTTCCCCCCTTCATGTCCCGTGGATTTCTCCAGCGGTTGGACGTTCTACTTTATTCTTCGTTTTTGTCAGGGGGGGGGGAGCTTTTGTTGTGTTATTTGTTATAGTTGTAGCTCAGGAGAGTTCAACGCTCTTTCGTCGGGCTTCTGGGGCGTTTCCCGCTGGTAAAGGTTGTTGCCTTTTAGCGCCGGAGTTCCCCGCTCCCCTCCGCTTTCAGCCTTTCGGGGCTTCAGTTCGGGGTGTTCCCAGGGTCCCCCTTTATGGCGCTGCCTTAGGCTAATGCCCTCAGGATTCCCCCCTAAGGTCGGGTGACTTACGCCTCGTCCCCCGTTTTCTTTGCCAGCGTTTAATCTGTCCCTCCGGTTGCAGGAGCACAGATTCCAGCCCGGTCTCTAGAGCGCCATTCCGGAAGTTTCAACTGGCTTCTGCAACAGCTGTGTGTTGCATGCAGTTGACTGCAGAGAAATGCTAACACATGATAACCTGCCCACATGTTTAAGAGCTTCACATTATCAGGACACCCAGTGCCACAGGTGTCTCAAATGTGTAGAACCTCAACGTGTGAGTTGGTGGTGTTGGGATTCCTCTGCAGACAATTCCATGCAACATGTTGTTGCAGATAGCATTTGCAATGTTGGGGGGGGCACTCTGTGTAAATGCCCACTCTGTAAAAGCATAGCCACATTCTGCAGTCACCTTGGAAATGCCTTACATACAAGTAACACAAGAATAGGTCTATGGCCCTGTGCCTAACTGATCAACATCCAGCAAATCAGCTCCTGCCCCCAAACTAGACCCCTTGTTTTGTTGAATTTATCACCACCACCCTGAGATTAAACGTCTTGTGCTCTACTAACTGAGCTACTTAACAAATCAGGAATATTTTGTTTCATTCTTAGGATCGCTACATATGAGTCTTCTAATAGGAATCATTTAAGGAGTCTCTCAATTGGTTTAAATTGCTTATCATAGACAATCAACAGTGGATAGTTGCTTGGCAATGTTTTAAAATATCCATGTCAATGGTTAGAACTTCCAGATGAAGCAAGGAACTTTAAGACAGTGCTCTTAAGTACTTTCAAAACTAAAGAATGTAAACAGACATACCAACAAATTTTCCTATTTGGGCTCAGTCAGATTATTAAAAAATCTTCAACAGGATTTGGGGAGATTGCATATCACAAGTGCATTTTGTACATTTTCTGGGCAATATGCAGGATTTAAAAATCTGTACAAAATGCAGTCAGTATATGCACATTCCCCGAGATGTGGTGTTGCAGTTTATGCCTAATGGTCAGCAAATGTAGCACACTTTCTTCTTCCTGTATGGATGATGTGCATGTTCTCCACGAGGCCTAGTGAATGTGCACTATGGCCAGTTGTTATGTACATTAACTACTCACCTTGAAAGATAAAGGGACCCCTGACCATTAGGTCCAGTCGCGGATGACCCTGGGGTTGCAGCGCTCATCTCACATTATTGGCCGAGGGAGCCGGCGTACAGCTTCCAGGTCATGTGGCCAGCAAGACTAAGTCGCTTCTGGCGAACCAGAGCAGTGCATGGAAACCTTACGTCTCCCTTAATATATATCACAAGCAGAAAGCTAAATTTTAATTATTTGAAATATTTACAGACTACCTTTTGGCCACAAAGTCCTCAAAGAGTACTGAAAATACTTGATGGAGCTCAACAGAACTAATTTCTGAGTAGACATGCATAGGATTATGCTGTAAAACAGTTTTAAACAGAACAAACTTAAACCATGAAACAAAATTAAGAACAGAGTAATAAAATCTCAAAATGAGTAACAGACATCAGTAAACCCTACCTAAGCCAGACATATAGTACCAACCCAAATTATAATTCCATGAGGGAAATGTGATAGTGTGCATGTATGCAGCTCCATAGCTACACATATGCCAATATTATGAGCTAGGAGAAAACTCACAGAAAACAGGCAATGTTTTCTCAAACACCTGTCAAGAAAGTATGCAAATTCTGAGCCAATTCCAAAATGAGCAAAGGCAAGATCACTTGCCACTACTGATAAGAAGCAGTCATTAGTTAGCATAATTGTGGGGAGAGGAAACAGGGAGATTTAGCATCCTATGGAAGTGTGCTGAGCCTATGCAAGCTGGGTCCACAAACAAGGTCCCTGTGCATGATTCTGCTGCCTCACTGTGTGTTCAATATTTGTTGTTGTTGTTGTTGTTGTTGTTGTTGTTGTTGTTGTTGTTTGTTGTTTAGTCGTGTCCGACTCGACGTGACCCCATGGGCCAGAGCACGCCAGGCACTCCTGTCTTGCACTGCCTCCTGCAGTTTGGTCAAACTCATGTTCGTAGCTTCGAGAACACTGTCCAACCATCTCGTCCTCTGTCGTCCCCTTCTCCTAGTGCCCTCAATCTTTCCCAACATCAGGGTCTTTTCCAGGGAGTCTTCTCTTCTCATGAGGTGGCCAAAGTATTGGAGCCTCAGCTTCACGATCTGTCCTTCCAGTGAGCACACAGGGCTGATTTCCTTAAGAATGGATAGGTTCGATCTTCTTGCAGTCCATGGGACTCTCAAGAGTCTCCTCCAGCACCATAATTCAAAAGCATCAATTCTTTGGCGATCAGCCTTCTTTATGGTCCAGCTCTCACTTCCATACATCACTACTGGGAAAACCATAGCTTTAACTATACAGACCTTTGTCAGCAAGGTAATGCCTCTGCTTTTTACAAAACTGTCTAGGTTTGCCATCGCTTTTCTCCCAAGAAGCAGGCGTCTTTTAATTTAGTGACTGCTGTCACCATCTGCAGTGATCAGGAACCCAAGAAAGTAAAATTTCTCACTGCCTCCATTTCTTTTCCTTCTATTTGCCAGGAGGTGATGGGACCAGTGGCATGATCTTAGTTTGGTTTTTTGGTTTTTGATGTTGAGCTTCAGAGCATATTTGTCTTCAATATACTGTACTTGTGCTAAGACTTTTTTCATTATACTTTGTTTTCCAGTCCAGCGGGAATAACAATGCCTATATAAAATGGTTTTGCGCTTGTTTAACATGTGGAATGAACTATCTGAAGGAGTGGTTCAAAATTATTGCTCCACAGGAAAAGGAATACTCCTACTATTCAGGGGCAGCGAAATCCGCCTCAAGGATAGACATGATATGGATGTCGACAGGACTAATACCATATGTGAATAAGTGTGATATTATGGCTAAATCCATATCGGATCATAACCCGATTATGATAAGATTAAAAGAAAGGAAGGCTAATATTAAAAGATGGCGAATGGATGATAGAATCTTAGAAGATGAGACTTTTGTAATAAAGATGAGGGAGCTAATAAAAGAATTTTTTAGAATTAATATGTCAAACGAGGTAGAATTACCAACCGTATGGGATGCCAGCAAGGCTTACTTCAGGGGTATTTATATTCAGCAGAAAGGTAGGATGAAGAGGGAAAAAGCTGAAAAAATGGAGAATATAAAGAGAGAGATAAAGTTAAAAGAGATGGAATTGGGGGAAAAACCCAAAGATAGTAATTTGGCAACAGAAATCAGAATTTTACAAAATAATCTTATACAATTGACAGATGAAGAAATAGAAAATAGAATTAAATGGGCTAAACAAAGAGTATTCGAATATGGGGGGAAAACGGGGAGATTATTGGCGTGGCAACTTAAGAAAAGACAGAGCGAACGGTTAATAACGGCAATTAAAGAAGGAGAAAAAAGATGGACCAAAATGGAAGATATCGAAAGGTGTTTTGTGAAATATTACAAAAAACTGTATAGAGGAAAGGATTTGAATAAAAGCAGGTTAGAAGAATATTTTAACAATCATAAAGGAATCGGTATGAAGCAGGAAGAAAAAGAACTATTAAACAAACCGGTGTCAAGACAAGAGATAGAAGAGGCGGTAGACAAAATTAAATTAGGAAAATCCCCAGGAACAGACGGTCTCTCAGGTAAACATTATAAGATATTCAAGAATGATTTAGTTGAGGTCTATCAAAGAATAACAAATGAAATTTTAGGAAGAGGGGTGATACCAAAGTCTTGGCAGGAGACATACATAACATTAATACCAAAAGAAAAAGGCGGGAAGGAAGAGATGGGAAATTTCAGACCGATCTCCCTGTTGAATATTGATTATAAAATATTCGCAGAGATACTGGCAAGCAGAATCAAAGGGATATTAAATAGAGTAATAGGAGGTGAACAGCAGGGATTCTTACCTAAAAGGAAAATGAATAGTAATATAAGAATTATTTTGGACTTATTAGAGTATGCCGACTGGAACCCAGGCAAAAAGATAGCGTTTATATTTTTAGATGCTGAAAAAGCATTCAACAATCTAAATTGGGAATTCATGAAAGAAGCTTTGGGAAAATTAGGGGTAGGGAATAAATTTATGAAGGGAATTAATGCAATTTATAATAAACAGGTGGCAAGACTAATAATCAATGGAAGGATAACTGAAGAATTTGAGGTAACTAAAGGGACGCGTCAAGGATGCCCGCTGTCCCCATTATTGTTTATTTGGTCTCTAGAATTCCTGATCCGAGATATCAGGGAGGATAAAGAATTTAAAGGGATTAGAGTGGGAGGAAGTGAGTATAAAATCAGAGCTTTCGCTGATGATTTGGTAGTTATGATGGAAGACCCGATAGAAACAATAAAAAATTTGGATAAGAAATTGGCGGTGTATGGGGAATTGGCAGGATTTAAAACAAACGGAGGGGAAACTAAAATAATGATAAAAAATATGAGGAGGACAGATATAGAGGATTTAAGCCAAATAAAGGATTGGGAAGTGACGAATAAAATAAAATATCTAGGGGTAATATTAACACCAAATAATATAAATTTATTCGAGGATAATTATGCTAAAACATGGATCAAAATTAGAGAGGATTTGGAAAGGTGGACCAGGCTCAACTTGACGCTAGCAAGTAGAATATCGGCGATTAAAATGATGGTCTTGCCTAAAATGCTTTTTCTATTTCAAATGTTGCCCATAAAAATTAAAAAAGAGACGTTTGAGAGGTGGAAAAAAGATCTTAGTAAGTTTATTTGGCAAAAAAAGAAAGCGAGGGTTCAGTTTAGATTGTTGACGGATGCTAAAGAGAGAGGAGGGTGGGGGGTCCCAGATTTAAAGCTGTATCATGCGGCAGCCAGCTTATGTTGGATGAAAGAATGGTTCACTCTAGAAGACAGAGATTTATTGAGACTAGAAGGATTCAGGAATTGTGGAGGATGGCATGCGTACCTGTTGAAAGAAAGAAAGGGGGATTATAATCTATTCACAAATCATATAATTAAAAAGTCACTGTTTTATATATGGGAAGAATATAAGAATCTATTAGAACCCAAAACCCCATGGTGGGCATCACCTTTCGAAATGGTGGCAATGGATAGTAACCCGAAGGGAGGGAAGTGGCAGACATATAAAGATCTTGTGGAAAAAGTAGATGGTGAATATAGATTAAATTTTTTTACTAGAATGGGAGATGAAGGACGAGGCGGTGAAGCATGTGATGATCAAATGGGCACAGGATGTGGGAAAAACAATATATAGTGAACAGTGGGAAAGGCTATGGAGAATTGACATTAACTTCACAGCCTGCATGGGAATCAGGGAAAACATCTGGAAAATAATCTATAGGTGGCATCTAACACCTGGAAAGTTAGCAAAAATATATAAAAACGATGCCGATAAATGTTGGAAGTGCAAGGAAATTAAAGGGGATTATTTCCACTGTTGGTGGGGTTGCAAAAAAATAAATAAATTTTGGACAGAAGTTTATGAGAATGTTAAAAAAATATTAAAATGGACATTTGAGAAAAAACCCGAGATCTTATTGTTAAGCCTGATCCCGGAGGATGTGCCTGCAGATAGAAAGAACATCTTGCTTTACGCCTGCGCCGCGGCCAGATTATTAATAGCACAAAATTGGAAGGGAGAGAAATTACCGACTATACAGGATTGGCGCATTAAATTAGTGGAATTTATGAATTTAGCTAAATTAACCGCGATAATTAGGAAAGTCCCCAAACAGAAATGGATAAAAGAATGGAAGTATGTAGAGGATTACCTTAGAGCTGAAGGTATTAGTGCTAGATGGGTAATTTGCTTTGATTAAATTCACACAAGGTTATGGGAATTGTAAGAATAGGTGAAGAAAATGAGATAAATGTAAATGATGTGTTTTTTAAGGGAAAGCATAGTAACGTTCAGTATAATAGGAAACCGATATGTAAATGTTGGGAAGTTTATTGTAATTTTATTTTTTGTATTTTCCTTTTTTTCTCCTTTCTTTTTTCCTTTTCTCCTTTTTTCCTTTTTCCTTTATTTTTTCTAATAAGTTTCTAATAAGTTTTGGTTTCCTTTTTGTACAATTCTGACTTATGTTTGTACTAATGTATTTTATTTGCGTTGATTTATGTTATGTTATGTTGTGTTGAATCATATGGATTTTATTGTTAATATGTGTAATATTTAATAAAGTATTTTAAACTTCTAAAAAAAAACCAAAAAAAAATTATTGCTCCCATTGATTTCTCACCCATTCCTGCAGACAGAGCATTCCAGATTAGGAGGCTAAATAATACTGGTTTTAGTTAAGGTGTTTATGCTGAAACAATGCAGGATAAATGAACTGACAGTTCCCCCTTTACAGTCTATAAGTGGTCATTACACTAGACAGAACATTGACTTTTGACTGAAGCATTCATTTCCAGTCTTTCTAGCCAAAAAAGGTGGGGGGAGATAGATAAGTTGAGGCAGGCTATAGAATTATTTCTGAAGTTTTTCAGAGCTGATGAAAGAACATCAGGCATCAATCCCTAAAATTACAGAAAAGGACTTTAAAAGTAGGGGTAGTAGTAGAATAAAAGTTATTTTCATTTGGAACCCAGCTGCTAGGTTGGATTATTGCCCTTTGGAAATATCAGCAAAAAATCCACCAACCCTACTTTTTATTATTATTTTTTAAAAAAACCTTTAAAAAGATTTCCTGATTTCAGCCTATTGGCTCAAACAATTAAATTCTCCTGGTTTAAATTTGCCTTTCACTTCAGCAAGGTATGTTATTGTTCTGCACTTATTCTCCTTCCTGTGCTAGCTCCCCTAACCGTGCAAAACAGCTGTTACCCCACCCAACACAAGATATTCTTATCATCCAAATTGAGAAGGCTTTCTGGCTTGCCATCAGACAAGTACCTTGAGGGGCAGGGGGAATCTTAATGGTAAAGCAGGAATTCAACTTTCCTGAGTTGATCAGAAAGAAAGGCAACATTTTTCTAATGCACCGAGCTGTTTCTGAAATTTCAAATTAAAATATCCAACTTGGTATTTCAGCTTTTTGCACACAAGTGAAACCAATTATAGCTTTAAAGGTCAGGAGCTGGAAATTCCAGGTCCAAATCCAGCCCAGTGCAGAGTGCCAGACAACTCCTCAGTTGACGGATCAGAGAGGCATTTCGAGTGAGTGGCTCTGGGGCAGGCAAGGAGACTTCTTGGCAATCTCCTCTGGAGGGGGGACAGGTCTTGGCTCCATCTTTATGACCTCGAAGTGACCCTTCCATAACATTTTGCTGACAAAAACCTGGACTTTTCATTTATCTGACTCATATTTCTGGAAGGAATCATTCATGCAACACGTGCACACACTCTTGATGATCGTATAAACACTGCCTGCTACGGACAAAACCTTTATGGCACATTTCCATCATCACAATATCCCTTTTAAGGGGAGATTTGTTTATGGAATTGGATTTAAACATTTAGCGATTCACAAATTGCAGCAGATTGTCAGCGCAGCTCCAGGAGTCTTAAAGATGCTACCTGTCAGGGTTTTTGCGACTACTCTTGAGTAACGACCCTCCACATGCTTGTCTTTCAGGAACTTTTATTGGTGCACATAATTTACAGTGAACTGAGCTGCTGGTTTCATGTCTCATCAGTCCGATTCAGAATCCGGCACTGCCCCTTTTCGCAACCTTGACCAACGTAAGAGTCGCAGGACAGCTAACCTCCTCCCCTTTCTCTTCCTCCTTAATTCCGGTGTCGGGGAGGGGGAAGGTCTCCGACCCTTCTGAGTCCCCTCCTCTCTTTCCCCCTCCCTCTCTTCCTGCCTGAGGAGCAGTGGCTCTTGGATGTTGCCAGAGCTCTGGCACTCCCTCTCCGTCTCCTGACCTTCCCCTTCTGACCCTTCGCTTTCATTACTGCTGGGAGATGGGCTGCTCCTGATGTTCCCTATAAGCCCTCCCCCTTACACTACCCATACCCATGAACTGTATGTGTGGGCTGCAATTTAATATAAATCAAACATAAAAGAGTCAGGCAATCCAGTGTTTGTGAACATAGGCACTTACACTTAGAGGTATGTCTAAAGGATTAATTCATTCATCTTACATCACTGATGGAGTGCACTGATCAATTATTTGTTGAGCTAGGGATTGTTTTTTGTTTGCAGGTTGCTAGTTTGTGATAGTGGCTTTAGTAGGCACCCCTAGACACCTGGCTGCAGTTGCCCATGTTCTGGTGACTACTGTAATGGGCTCCATGCAGGGCTGCCCTTGAAGACTAGGCTGCAGCTGGTGCAGAATGTGACTGCAAGATTGATAAGTGGGGCAGCCTGATGTGAACATGTGCCATCAGTTCTGGAAACACTCCACCGGCTTTCTACCATAATATGATTAAATGGGAAGTTCCTGTGTTGCAGCAGCTTCTACATCACAATATATAGAGCAGCCCATGTCTTTCAGAAAGAGAAAGATTTCATTTTAGTGAACTGATTACATTAACCGAAGTTACTCTGCCCATGATTGTAGTGTTGCATCAACGTCCAAACAGTTGTGATTGCCGTGTGCCAAATGTTTCCGCAATGTATAGTGAAAGCGTATCTATTGCTGACCGTACAGCCCTGTGCATATCTATTCAGGAGGAAGTCTCATCGTTTTCCATGAAACTAACTCTCAGTTTATCATGGCAAGCTTTCGATGGGTCTGCCCTTAAAGAGGGGCAAGTAACTGCAACTGATGCAACTAGCCACCACTAGTCAGGGCAGGGAGGCAGAATCACATAACAACAGTCTAGGAGGATTCGTACTGGCTGCTGTATGTTACCGGGCCAAACTCAAGGTATTGGCTTTTAACACAGAAAGTCGAGAATGTGAAGAAGCATCTCTCCTCACACCACCCTGTCGATCTATTCAGATCTGCAGCAGAGCCCCTCCTGGTGGTCCTGCCATGTGTGAGGCTCATTGTGTGTTGACCCAGGATATGCCTTTGGGGGGTGGTGCCTTAGATATGGAACTCCTTCCCTCCCTCCTGAGGCACCATTGATGTCAACATTACCTATATGTTGATGCTTCTGTTCTCTCAGGCTTCTGTTGGGGACTGGTGATCTGACTGTTCATTGTGCACTTGCTTTCATTGTATTCTTCTTATATTTTGAATGCTTGTTATTTTCCGTGTGTGTATGTGTGTGTTTAGGCAACCCATTACAGAATCATAAAAGTGATAAAGGGCAGCAGCATATAAGTGCAATAAATGAATGAATTGCATATAGGATGGCAGTCTCAGAAACCTAGCCAATGTGATACAGTGAAAACATGATAATGATTTTGCTCCATGAGTTATGCATAAAAGCAACTCCTGTTCCTTATGTACCATATAAGAACTTGCAATATTTTACGTACTGTTGCTGCTACGAGAATCAGTCAATAGCAGTGGTGTTCTTCTGTTTCAGTGTCCCCCCCCCCAAAAAAAATCACTCCATTCCTTTTGTGGGTAAGGGATATGTTACAGAACTATTGTACAGCATTTCCCATGGCTTAATTTTACTTATATGGCTCTTATTTTTCTTATGAATAAATCACTTTTATTTTTACCCCATTGGTCATTATTTGCCTAATCACAAAAAGCAAAGCTTTGATTTATAAATAAGGACACACTTGATTTTGAGGTTCCATGGTTTTTCAAAGGTTAATAAATGGCAAACAGATGTTATGCCCGTGTTTAATAGCATGCTATTGCTCTTAGGATTTGACAGAATGTTGTAAGGAATGTTATGGATGTGGGTAACATATGTCTGTGGTCATGTGACCACTGGAGAAAAGCAACATGTTGATAACCTTGATATAAATAAAGATGTTGCTGAGCATTGTCATTTGCTGACAATGAGTGCTGGCAACTTGTAAGGCTTTGCTATAAAGGTGATGTCAGCATTACCACCTTGCCCTGCCAACTTCTTCTGCTGCTCAGTCTGAAGACTGGAAAATAACTGGCTCCTTTCTGTTCTCAAAAACTACATTTACTTACATTGGTCCTGAAATCATCACCAGCTGTTCCTCTTCTGGCAACGGCTGAGAGGAATGGAGATCAGGGTCACCCTCTCTCTCCACACACGCCACACACTTCATCCTTTTCCTCATTTTTTCCTTCCTGCTTCTTCTCTCTTTTGGCCTAGAATAATGGGAAATGTAGTACCAGCCCCCAGGGAAACTGGCTTAGTGGCTACTCAGCCTAGAGGGAAGCTATAGTTTTTAAAATAAAAAACACACCGTGGGGGATATTTTTTTTCTGATCATTTTCCACCTTTATTTGTCCTAAGCTGAATCATTCTCACAGGAGTTTGCTCCTTTCTAGGCATAAGATTTATATCAATGGGGTAAAAAGAAACCCTTTCATCGCAATATCTGTCAACAGGTGTTTTTTTAATGTATTGTTATATTCTAACCCACAGGTGGTGCTGTGGGTTAAACCACAGAGTCTAGGGCTTGCTGATCAGAAGGTCAGCGGTTCGAATCCCTGCAACAGAGTGAGCTCCCGTTGCTCGGTCCCAGCTCCTGCCCACCTAGCAGTTCAAAGCACATCAAAGTGCAAGTAGATAAATAGGGACCGCTCCGGCGGGAAGGTAAACGGCATTTCCGTGCGCTGCTCTGGTTTGCCAGAAGCAGCTTTGTCATGCTGGCCACATGACCTGGAAGCTGTCTGCAGACAAACGCCAGCTCCCTCGGCCTATAGAGCGAGATGAGCGTGGCAACCCCAGAGTCGGACACGACTGGACCTGATGGTCAGGGGCCCCTTTACCTTTACCTTTACCTATATTCTAATGCACTTTCAGTGTATGAAGTGCTTTACCTCAAGGGCAGAAACACCCTCCTTGTGGTTTTCCTTGCCACAAATGACAAGAGAACAGAAAAACAACGCTCTCTGCTTTTGCTTAGTCACCTGCACCACTTTGCTTACAGGAGATTCTCACCACATGTTAGGCAATGGCACAGCCAGGGCCGGACCTTGGCACCCCTGTGGCCCCAAATGTTCCAGTTGTTCCAATTGAATGCTAAACGGCAGATTTTCCCAGGGAAAAGCGACAGGGCAAATAGAGGCGTGGATGAGTGCTTATTTCCAAGTAAATGCCTTTAGTATAGAAGCAAACTCTGTTCTATTCCTGTAGCCATGATGATTTAAGTAAGTTTCAAAATGCAAAACTGCGGGTGCTCAGGGTATTTCTTTTTTATCGCAGTTGGCAAACTGTATTTGGTTTGGATTTTGTTCTTGCGCATCAGGAATGTAGAAGCAGCTATAAAACATGGAATGGGGGGAAGAGACAGCGAATTGTCAATTCACACAACCATCTAAAGTGGGTGCCTTGTAGGAACACTACGTTCAGAGTTTAAAATTACCTAGCTGTACCACTGACATCAAGGTGGATGCTGAGGTGGAGAGCCAGTGTGGTGTAGTGGTTAAGAGCGGTGGACTCATCATCTGGGGAACCGGATTCGTGTCTCTGCTGCTCCACCTGCAGCTGCCTGGTGACCTCGGGCTAGTCACACTTCTCTGAAGTCTCTCAGCCCCACTCATCTCACAGAGTGTTTGTTGTGGGGGAGGAAGGGAAAGGAGAATGTTAGCCGCTTTGAGACTCCTTAGGGTAGTGATAAAGCGGGATATCAAATCCAAACTCCTCCTCCTCCTCCTCCTCCTCCTCCTCCTCCTCCTCCTCCTCCTCCTCCTCTATGTTGAAATTGCCATCTGTAACTCCAGGGAGAACTCATACAAATGGCTGTTTCACCACAGATTCTACCACACATTAATTTACATACCTGCATTTGATGTGATATGATCTGACTATTATTAATAATAATATTACTACTATTTGGCAGGAATGTTACTGCCTCTACAATTTCCAGGGGTTTGGCTAAGAGCAAAGAAATTCCTGCAGGAAACAGCCAAGGTGGAGACCCAGAAAGTTTCTGGTACAAGCCAAGCTTTGGCCACAAACGCAATAAGTGAATTCTCCATGGGGAGGGCAGTTTAAGAGGTTCACAGATATAGTCACCAGATTGCCAGTGGGATTGCATTCTGACACAGGGACAGCTTCCGGCAGTACAGGGTTTTACCCCTCAAAATGGCACCAGGCTGTGCCTTGCCCTGGGATGCATCAGTTCAATGGTTGTTACAAACTCATCCAGTCTACTGCTCTTCCCCTTAGATCCATAGAGTCCCACAGCACTGAGTTAATAGTGTGTGTCTTTCTCACTAAAATAATTGGGCCCAAGTGAAAAGGGAAGAACACAAGAGCACAGTGGTTGCCATTATGGGCTTATGACTTCCTGCTGTCCTTTTATATTATGTTTAGCTAAATGTCACATGCCTTGTTATATGCTGTGGTATATGCGTGTGTCACCCTACCCTACAGTGTGCTAACAAAATGTGATGTGGGTAAGCTGTCTTACACTGCCTTTCTCAATTAAATTAAACCAGCCAACTCTTATTTGGCTAACAACTAATCTTATTATAGCATAGCGACTGCCACACACTCCTAGGAATGTTGCTGTGGAGAGCTAAAAATCTGAATGAGAAAAGCCAGGCCTTTCTGACAGTGCAGTAATTAAAACAAAGTCATCCACTTAGTTGAGATCAGAAAAAAGTAGAGTTCAAAACTCTCCTAAGAGAAATAAATTGGGGGAAATTGCCTTTCAGTGGGTTATTGTACTAACCTTTACATACCCTTGTAATAGTGTGCCCCAGCGGAATTGAAGATTGAAGAATCGCTTTGTCCAGCTTTCCTTTGCTGGCAACCTGAAGTGAGGAAGCGAATCAGCTGCCTCATTACAAACAGCAGAGCTTCGTTGGCTTTGCAAGATGGATGGAGGAGCGCATGGCTGAGAGCCAAGGCTTGCAACAATGCAGTTGCTCACTCTGAATATGCTGGCCGCCTCTTAACTGCTCTGAGGGGAACCAAGCTTCCTAACCAGGAGAGCACCCTTGCATTCATCTCTAGTCATTCCGTGCCACACAACTCTGGGAAAAGAGTTCTGGGAACATGCTTTGGGGTGCCCTCCCTCTTACCAGGCTTCTCTACCAATGGAGGGGAGCCTGTTCTGTTCCAGTTGTTGCTTGAGTCCAACTCCCCATCACACTGGCTGTGCAAACTGGGGCTGGTGGAGAAGTCAATGAACACCTGGATAGCTGCAAGTTTGTCATCACTGTTCTGTATTGAACTTCTGACAGCTGAGGGGTGGAAGCCCACTTCGCTCTTATCTCCCAAAGCTTCATGGTTAAAGGAATTAGTCATCCTCAGAGGATGCTCTCATGCTGAGGAAAACCAGTCTGTGTTTTGTGCATTCTAGTTCACCAGAGTCTGGACTAGTTTCAGTTTTACACAAAGTTCCAGACCCTGAGGCAGTTTCTGCTGGGCTTTTTCTCACGCCTAAGGTGTGTGTTAGGCTGGGTGCACACAAGCCGATCTGTAGCACAAAAAAATGTGGTTTTTGTGCTCCCCCTCAACATGCTGCTTTCAATCTAGTTTTATTCTAGATCCTGTCATCCACAAGGGTAGATTTAGTTGCTTGATATGTGTTTGCAAACCCCACCCTTATTATTGTAATCCACACATTTTCCTCCCTGCACATGCCCCAGGTGAATGGAGGAGTGGTGATTATGATCTTTGTGTTTATGTGCCCATAATGCCATTGGGCAGGTGACTCTACACCTGCATTACCAACGCCACTTAAACTATTTTCAAACTAACACAGAGGGGTAATAGAGAATCAGTTTTCCATGAGCTTTTAATTTTGGAATGAAACCAGTTTCTTAAGGTGGACTTTTCAGGGACAAAAAACTTGTAGTAAATCTGGATTGTGTGTGGACTATGTTTGGGGGGGGCAACCAAGTACACAGACTCCATTGATTCTAGAATAAAATGTGTGATGTGGTCTGATTCTCTGAACAACACATTCTTTTAGTTCTAAAGAAAGTGCTTTAGACACTATCCTTAGTGGAAAGAATGCACCTTACAGATGCTACTGCCAAACCAGCAGATAGTTTGCAACTGACTGATCTGTGCTCCCAAACAGGTAGACCTGGATGAATATTACTGCTGTAACAAACAGTTAACATCTGCTATGATTCTGGCTTCCTTTACCAGAATTGCCAGCTGCATTTAGGTCAAGCAAACTTCATTTCTGCTTTACAAAGGAAACTTCAGATTGGCTGGTTGCTTCCTGAGAGGCCCAGAGCAAATCCTGACTTCTGTTCTTAGGAGGAAACAAAGGGCAAATGCATAAGAAACAGAAGAGAAGAGAAAAGCAGATTTCTTGGAAAGCGCCCATAGAAGGACATAACCAGTGGCAGAGAATCAAGCTTCCGTATGACAGAGTTCGATTCTTAGCTTAAATCTGACCATATATTAGTCTATATACAAATGGTGAACTCATTCTCCAAGTTTATGTAGACAAAATGTCGCCATCCATGTGGGGCATTATGTTGTTGTTGTTGTTGTTGTTGTTGTTGTTGTTGTTGTTGTTGTTGTTGTTGTTGTTGTTGTCCCATGCACTGCCGAGCCTCTGCCTATAATATTTGAGAATTCTTGGAGAATAGGGGAGGTCCTTGCAGACTGGAGGTTGGCAGGCACGCTTGGAGGGGCAAGTCTCAACTGTTGCTCCTCTGCATCATGAGGCCATTGCTGTGGCGGTGGGGGCAACAGCACATGTGCTGCTCCTTTGGTCTCGCCGACCACTCGGAGGCTGAGGTTTTTGAAAACAAGCAGTGCTATCATTGTCAGGAAGCCAGCCTGCAATGGTGCCCACCAGAGAGGTGCCTGAGTTGTGCATTCTGGCAGAAAAAAAGCTCTGGTTACCCTCATTCTCAGCTAACAGTCTGGGAGCTCCTCCAAACAACCTGTTGTCTTCAGCATTCACCTTTTTTGTGGGAAGCTTACACTGAACATTATTGAACATTTATCCATTCTAATTTGTTTGTGAGGAGGTTATGCAACAATGAACATTCTTCCAGGATTCATATGTTGCTTTCACGGTGGTTATACATCTTTTCTTGAATCATGTGTTACGCCTACCCTTTTCAGTGCATTTTTCTGTCACTTTCCAAAACATCGTTTTTTAAAATAATAATAATAATAATAATAATAATAATAATAATAATAATAATAAGCAAAGCAGATTTATCACTGGGACAACAGAGCACTTTAATCAACTTCATTTGTGCAAACCTAAATAGCCAGCATGTGAGTGCTTCCTGCAAAATGCTGACAACCGGGAAGTGACATGAGAAATCAGTGACATGAGAAATCAGTTCCACTTCCGAGTGGGACCGGGTTGCGCTCAGCCAATCAGATAGCATCCCACATCATGCTGATGGGTGACTCGGCCATGCCATTTACCAGGCAGCCAATCAGGACGCTGTGGGGGCATAGCTGGGGCCAATTTAAACCGTGGCACGACTCCAGCAGCTCCTCTTTCAGCCTCACACCGTGGATCTGCAGCTTTAGCCGCTTTGGTGATCTGTGTCTTCACCTCCCTCCACGTGGCGCCAGCCCCCTTTGTTTGGCATTGGCGGGGCTCCCCCTACTGGTGGTTTACCCTTCCAGACTTCCTGCAAGGCGGGCAGGAGTCAGATATAGTCTGTTGATGCCAATGCCTAAGCCAATACCACTCACATTATGTAACCAAAAAGTTGTGGCCTCAATTTTGCCCATTAACATTAACCTAAATTCTGTGTCCTTGTGTCTTTATTCCCCTGGGGGGTGGCTTGGGGGTACTGGGCACAATGATGCTGTTTTGAATACAGGCGGCTCCCTATATAAGTGGGGATTGCATTGCAAACCCCTGCGCATATCAGTGAAATCACATAAAATGGGGAGTCGCCTGTATCACCTCAGCTGACATGTGGGGGAAATGTGCTTGGAAGCTGAGCCTGTCAATGGAGGGACAGCGCTGCAGGCACAGCTGTTAGGAGGGAAGCCTCAGAAAAGCCCCACTTTGCCTCCAGGTTGCAAGACACATCCTCTTCAGGCTCTGGGGAGCGTCTCCTCACGAGCCAGGAGGGCTCTCCAGGGTGCTCCCCATTTCCAGGATCCACTTCCAGGATCCTGGCACCTTGCGCGTGTAGTCACATGCAAAAAGAGTGCATGTAAATGGGGAGTTGCCTGCATAAGATAACCAGACCCGTCTTGAAAATACCTATTTATGTATATTAGGCAGCTTGCTTTCCTTTAAAAAAATGTCTCTCGTCGAATAAATCTTGTATTAGTTGGCTGTATCCAATTAGCCACTTGACAATTCATAACCTTCCTCACAAAATGAAGCACACATACACATTCCGATTTGTCACACATGCTAAAATGTAACAGAAGTCAACTGGGCCACTGGTTTTCCTTCAGGATTACAATGGCACAGATCAGAGCCTATTAAAAATTGTTGTTGTTGTTTAGTCGTTTAGTCGTGTCCGACTCTTTGTGACCCCATGGACCAGAGCACACCAGGCACTCCTGTCTTCCACTGCCTCCCGCAATTTGGTCAAATTCATGTTCGTAGCTTTGAGAACACTGTCCAACCATCTCGTCCTCTGTCGTCCCCTTCTCCTAGTGCCCTCCATCTTTCCCAACATCAGGGTCTTTTCCAAGGATTCTTCTCTTCTCATGAGGTGGCCAAAGTACTGGAACCTCAGCTTCAGGATCTGTCCTTCCAGTGACAGTATTAAAATATCTGTCCTTCCAGTGACAGTGTATTAAAAATACAGTGATTCAAAGATGTGCAGTGACCTTTTTAATGTGTGCACCATTGTTTGGGGAATACGCATGCATGCACATTGAATATTTCAGAGATGCCTTGAAGCATTGCTTTGCTATCCATTTCATGCAACAACATTATAGATTTCTAGTCATGGTACAGGTTGAATGTAGGGCTTATACACAATTACAGTACCTTTCTTCCACTCTTTCTAGGCATGATCTGCACTTTAAAGCTCTGTGTCCGAGTGGCCCATTTTTTTTTTGCTATGAAAGGCAGCTCTTTAAAGCTCAGTTGGAGCAAACAGCTGTCCACAGAAAACCCAGATTGACTTTTGCTCCATTTTTTTTTTTTGCTTGGGATTTTGCAAGGAATGCTTGGGGGGGGGGGCAAAAGAAAGCTCAGACGTGGAGCTTTTAAGCACAGACCCATGCCTGGAAAGAGCAGGGCCAAAGGTAAATGTGGATGAGCTCTTAGAAAGCCATAAGGCTTTGTAATGCACATGCATTTTTGCATCAGCACATTGTTGTTGTTTTTTTTTAAAAAAAGTGTCTTCCAGTTAAGAATATTAGATCCTTTTCTGAAAGTTATTTTCTTTTTAGCCAATAGTGACTGTACCCCTTTGGGAGGAGGGTTGCATCCATACAAAAAAGGAGGAGGGCTGTTTTCTTCTATGTGTCCGTCTACACACACACACACACACAGAGAGGCAGAAAGAAGGAGCTTCACTGATGCTTTGTACCTGAGCCAGATCTATTTATCAGGACTGAGAAAGCATGTAATAGTTGCACATCACAACCTGTTGTTGAGGTCCTGCTGGTTTCACACACACTTACACACCAGATTCAAAATGGACATGCACTGCAGTCCTATATTACATTTTTCAGTTGTTACGGAAATATTGGGTTTTTTCCCCCTTTCTTTTGCTTATGGATCCTGGGAAGGTATCTATAGCCACATGCAGGGGCAATTTCCTCTTCCTGCTGCTAATGGGGCTGAATAAGATTGCAATCTGTTCTTGGAACAGAAACTAAACCTGCAAACACGCAAACATATGTTGGCTATATTACTGTGAGCTGTTCTCCAGAAACACTGAAGTTCTGAAATATGGAGATCAGGAAACAAGACCAGCCTCTGACACTCACAGTTTAGTCATTTGTTGTTGTTGTTTGTTTATAAGTGGCTTTCTTCAGCTTATAGACTTTGCAGGCACTTTTGGCTGACATCAACAAAGCATTGCCCAAGGTGCCTGCAAAGTCTATAAGCTGAAGACCTTTGCCGGGAATTTTGCTCCTCTCAGCAAAGAAATGCTTTCACAGAGATTTTATCAAAGAGTTCGTGTGGTCTGCATGCTTTGCTCTGAGAATGCAGTCATTTGGAGAATGTGTCATCTGAGCCATACTTTCTAGATATACAGCTGTTGCTTTGGGTCATGGGGGGGGGGGAGAAGTCCTACTCTTGCAGAGGTTGAAAGAAATGAACTGTTGTATGAACTGAGATTCTGCATGTTACATTCTTCATACAAAGAATGAGTGCATCCTTTAATTGCTGAAATGAACCACATTTTGTGATGAGAGTTAGTGTTACCAGTTGCAAAGACAGGTAATGTCTGACAAGCACATATTTAGGTTAATATATTTTTCTTTTATTTGCTTCTTGAATCTCTGCTGATTGGGCCCTCGACTGCTTCCACAGAATCACTCAGTGTTGCGAGTGCTGATAAAAAGGAGAGTTTCAACCTTTCATGCGTATGTAAATCATCATAGTGATCCATAGTTAAAATTTGGAGTCGGTGAATGTGTCCTCTTTCTTGCTTTTCAAAATATGGCAACCCTAAGTGAGCTGCAGATGACACAACCTTGATATGCAGATATGCAGATGACACAACCTTGATGGCAGAAAGCGAGGAGGAATTAAAGAACCTTTTAATGAGGGTGAAAGAGGAGAGCGCAAAATATGGTCTGAAGCTCAACATCAAAAAAACCAAGATCATGGCCACTGGTCCCATCACCTCCTGGCAAATAGAAGGGGAAGAAATGGAGGCAGTGAGAGATTTTACTTTCTTGGGCTCCTTGATCACTGCAGATGGTGACAGCAGTCACGAAATTAAAAGACGCCTGCTTCTTGGGAGAAAAGCAATGACAAACCTAGACAGCATCTTAAAAAGCAGAGACATCACCTTGCCGACAAAGGTCCGTATAGTTAAAGCTATGGTTTTCCCAGTAGTGATGTATGGAAGTGAGAGCTGGACCATAAAGAAGGCTGATCGCCGAAGAATTGATGCTTTTGAATTATGGTGCTGGAGGAGACTCTTGAGAGTCCCATGGACTGCTAGAAGATCAAACCTATCCATTCTTAAGGAAATCAGCCCTGAGTGCTCCCTGGAAGGACAGATCGTGAAGCTGAGGCTCCAATACTTTGGCCACCTCATGAGAAGAGAAGAATCCTTGGAAAAGACCCTGATGTTGGGAAAGATTGAGGGCACAAGGAGAAGGGGATGACAGAGGACAAGATGGTTGGACAGTGTTCTCGAAGCTACGAACATGAGTTTGACCAAACTGCGGGAGGCAGTGCAAGACAGGAGTGCCTGGCGTGCTATGGTCCATGGGGTCACGAAGAGTCGGACACGACTAAACAACAACAAAGTGAGCTGCTGACCTTCCCATTGACCAGACTGGAATGATTTCCTTGACCTGAAGCAAGGTCTACAACAGTGATGGGCAACCTTTTGAACTTGGTGTGTCAAAATTCGCCCCCAAAAAACGAGCATAACTCGGGTGGTGTGTCACTTCGAGGAGAAAAACCACAATTTCACGATATTTATAGTTTAAATAACAAAAATGTATAATTGTAATATATAACTGTATTTAATAAACCAAAAACTAATTATTTAATCAAACCAAAACAAAAACCCCTTATTTATCACAAAGTGCCCAGGGTTGTTGAGCTTTTTTGGGGGGAGCTGCTGACCAAAGTTTTTTGGGGGTGCAAAAGTTGCTTTGCTTTTTTGGGGGGATGCCCCAAAGCTGCGCTTTTTTGGGGGGGGGAAGAGAACAGAAATAAATGACGAATAATACCTTCGTTGGAACTAACATGCAGCACCGACATAGGCTGCCAAAGCGCCAAAAAAACCAGCACAGAACGGGTTAAAAGATAAACGCTGTTACACCCAATCATAGTCTGCCAAAGCGCAAAAAAACCAGCACAGAAAGGGTTTAAAAACCAATCTCAGGCTAGAGCAACCACCACCACAACAACAACAACGGATCCGGGTTTTAACAGTGGGTACAAGCTCTAGCGGAGACAAGCGGGAGAACAAATGGGGGGGGGACAACAGCGTGAATGGGCCAATGGGGCGCGTGCCAGCAGTGAGGGCTCTGTGTGTCACATCTGAAATGCGTGTCATAGGTTTGCCATCACTGGTCTACAAACACAACCTACTCAAAAGTGAAGGACTGGCCTATGGCCATGGTTTCTAGTTGGTGGACCAGGGGGTCTGTGACCCCATTCACATAACAAAAACTATCCTAGATATATCTTCTTCTTTTTCATAAAAAAATTTTTTGGGGGGTGTCTATGGCTTTGCTTTTGAAAAATGGGGGGAGGGGGCGCAGTGATGGCTGTTTACTTGTAAAAGCCTGCTTGTGAGCAAGCGTCTATTAAAAAGTGAGGCATGGAAGGCAGGAAAGAGCCTTGTCAAGGAGCTGCATATAAAAGGGAGAGGAAGGGCAAGGCCAAATTGGAAGGGGCTCTGTGATTTTCCAAAATTGGAAAGCGAAAAGGGCATCCATGTTCCTTATACTTTGCAGATGGGGCACAATGCATTTCCACTTTCATGATTATGTGCAAGTAAAAGAACGTAACGGACCCCTGGACGGTTAAATTCAGTCAAAAGTGTCTGTGGGGCTGTGGCGCTCATCTCGCTTTCAGGCCAAGGGAGCCGGCGTTTGTCCACAGACAGCTTTCTGGGTCATTTAGCCAGCATGACTAAGAAGGAGATCGGCCTCTTGGGGGAGAAGGAACTTCCAGCTAAAGTCAAATGGGCTCAAGGCTTGCCTTGCCCACCTCACAGTTAGCAGTTAAGAGCTTGTGTCCTCATTTATAAAAGATCTCCACTACAAAACAGGGCATACACACAAATATGAGGGTAAACCCAACTAACTTCATTTTCTTCAATAATATTCTGAAATGCATTTTATCTAAGCCCATAAGTGCTTTCCAATGAGTGCATGTCAAGAACTTGACCGTTACAGAAAATGGAGTAACTTGTATCAAGTTCTGATATGCTACAGTGTGCAGTTTCTAGAGATTTGTGTCTTTTCCCCAAAGCCCCTGAGTGCTAAAATGTTTTATTTCATTCACAGAAATCAAACTAATCTTTCCTTCTAAACTCATCTCCAAGTGGATAAATGCAGAAACAAATAGCTTTGATGGGGGAATAAATGCCACAATTTCTTCAGCTTTACAAGTAAATGCCCACATCTATTTTGTTAAGCTCATGAAAAATAGATTGCAATATAAGTTAGAGGCAACAGTATTATAGAAGGCCTGGAAACTCAGCCATTAAATGCTGAAAGAGAGTGGTAAAAACACAAGGCCATTTGATTCAGCACAGACTGAGGAGAGGAATGTCCTTAACACAAGAAAGAGCAATGAAGGCACAGTTTAATTATTGAATAGTCCTTTACGACTGGGAGTAAACTTAACCATATTGTATATATCATGTATTGGCACGCTATGGTGAGCTTTACTGCTTAACATCTCCTCTCTTAGATGTTATATTTGTATAGAATCTAATAGTCTTGGTGTACTTGAGAGCCATTTCAGCCACTCCTTCTGTTCACGGCATCATGGGTCGGCCACATGCAGCTTCTCCAAAATCTAAATGGAAAAAGTCAAGTTAGGAATGTCCAGTTCTACCCTCACCTATTCAGAAATTATGTTACCTTTAGTGGCATGAAACCTATGGCATCACATTCCATCCTTTCTGCCCTTTGCTGGTAATGCAACATTTTGAAGGTCATGAGCAGGTCGGGCGCCCTGGCGCTGAGGGGCGGAGATTGCTCCGGCACCCCCGCCCTCGCAGCATGGCTTCCGCGTGGCTTTGCCGTGCAGCACCCCATCTACCGGCCTGGCGCCCTAGCACCCCGCACCACTGGGACTCTACCTAGAGCCGGCCCTGGGGAAGAGCCATGATACAACTCCTTCCCATGTCAAGACTGCCCCTCTCTCTGAGATGGGTAGTAACTGCTATATGAAAGAGACCCATTATGTGTGATCTTTGGTTTCAGACATCACTAGAGTGGTGCAAGAAGAACACAGACCCCGCCTGCCCTTTCGCCCTTGAGGTAATGTCTGCTGTAACTCAATTGATCTGAATCAATTACAGAACTTCACATGTCACTGCTATAAATGGCCAAACCTTAAATTAGATGAACTGAACTTGTCAAACAAATAATATTTATTTATAAGAGTACAGTGGTGCCTCGCAAGACGAATATAATTCGTTCTGTGAGTCAATTCGTTTTGTGAAAAATTCGTCTTGCGAATCCCAAAGGAATGCATTGATTTTTATTTATTTTTTATTTGCCCATAGGAACACATTAATTGAATTTCAATGCATTCCTATGGGAAACCGTGATTCACTAGACAAATTTTTCATAAAACAAATTCGTCTTGCAAGGCAACCTCCGATCGCAAAACCCATTCGTCTAGCGAAAAATACATCTAGCAGAACCTTCGTCTAGTGAGGCACCACTGTATTTATAAACCATCAGCTCATAAAAAATATTAAGGTGGTATAAAATAAAATCTTTAAAACTTAATAAAAATATAAAATGCTCCCTTTTCAGTTGGGAGGACATAGGGCTCAGAGCATCTTTTCCAGCTGGGAGCATCTCTACCAGCTTTGGCTGGTAAGACAGCTGTGGCCATTTCTGGACCAGGATAGCTGTCCACTGTCATTGTCACTGGTAACCTCCAGAGTGGATTACTGCAAGGGTGCCCTTGAGGCAGATTTGGTAGATACAGCTGGTTCTAATTGTGGCAGCTTGACTGCTCACTGGGGTAGAATACCACCATCATGTTATGCCACTGCTGAAAGAATTGCAGCAGCCAGGGCCGTCTTAAAGTCATCGGGCGCCCTGGTGCAGGGATCCCTCGGGTGCCCCCCCACTCTTAAAAAAAAAGGAAAACTCTTACCTGGCATGCTGGGCGGCGGGAGCCTCACAGTGGCCCCCGCACCTCACAGCAGGGCCGCGCTGTGCCGGAGGCCACCTGCCTGTCCGATGCCGCCGGATTGAGTGGGGGAGGGGGCGCCGCTGCTCCGCGTGGCCTTCCTCCCTTCTCCCAGTGGAGCGGGGTGCCTGGGCACGCCAGGCCACAGCGGGTTCCTTCCCACCAACAGGGCGCTGTATTTCATTGGTAGAGGTGCTGCCATGTGGCGTCACCTCTACCAATGAAACACAGCGTCGGGGTGAGGGATGACCCTTGTGCTGCAGAGCGGAACAGAGTCCTAGTGTCCCTGTTCCGCTCGCTTCCCTCCCTGCTCTCGCGGCACGGCTGGTGGAGGGAAAAGGGAGGCCGCCGCGAAGCTCCCCCACTTGCTGGGGTGCCCCTCAGCGCCCCCTGATCGCCCAGGCGCCATGGTGCATCGCACCACTAGAGTCAATGGGCGAGCCGGGCCTGGCACCGGCTACCAATTGGCTACCAGGCTAGGTTAAAGGTGCTTAGCAAGGAGCAGAAAACTGTGTCCCACATGTAAGAGAAGCAGAAAATAATGTTACCAAAAAGTGTGTGGGGGGGGGAGAGAATGGTTAATTTCCCACCTCTTCTGACTTCAGTTGCTGTGCCTGCAAGCACAGTTGTTGTTGTTGTTGTTTAGTCGTTTAGTCGTGTCCGACTCTTTGTGACCCCATGGACCATAGCACGCCAGGCACTCCTGTCTTGGCAAGCACAGTTACGCCTTCCAAACCAGTCCCGTAGTCCTGTGCGTAGGAGCCAAATGGCACCCCAGTGCAAGCCAGCCAATAAAGAAAACTCGAGTTCCTCCAATATTTCATGGCTGTAAATATCTGCCAGGTACTTAACACTCCTCTCCTTGTATCAAGGAGCACATTGCAGAATCTCTTTGTTTGCTGTACACTACATTAATATCCTGCAGTGGCTTCACAAGCAAGATGTGTTAGCAAAACACACAGCAATAATGTTTAATAGATGTTTGCTGTCCCATCCTATGCATGTTTGAAGTAAGTGTGCGCAGGATTGCAGCTGCTGGTTAAATAAAAGGTATTGTCTTGGCCTCTCTCTCATCCTGGGAGGCGCAACAACAGCTGCAGACTTTTACACATTTGGCAATAAGCATCAGCGAACTTCTCCCCCAAAGGCAAAATGAGGACAAAATAGAATACTGTTGTTGTTCACCAGGAACAAGGATCAGAAATCAGGTAAAGAACACCCTGGGGTATCTGGTGCGTTACATTCCTATAACTTTGTGATGTCATTTTCTATGAAGGGATACAGTTTTAATGAAAGTTCTCCAATCCATAAAGAGGCCTGGGGATTAATATGAAACTGAGCTGAAGAAGAGAAACTAATGCTAAATCTGCAATCCTATAAATCCTGGTAATAAATCCTGTTGAATCCAGTGGGACTTAAATACATGCATGCGTGTAGAGTTGGTTCATGCTAGAATCCCAAAGCCTGTGTGTGCACTGCCATGCCTAGACTGCCATTCATTCAGATCCTCCCTTCCCACTTCACCCCCAGGCTCCCAAAATATGTGCATTCCTCTTTAACAGGATGGCCAGATAGGTTGTGCCAAAGACACAAGATAAATGGGATTGTACCACCTAAGAATACAATTGTGTGTTTAAAAGCAGCAAAGTATGCAAAAGTTTCTTGCCCAGGCCTAGCTGAAGTCTCTCCCAACTTCAGAAAGGACCATTTGCATGATAAAACAGATATCTTTTTCTCCTAAGCTCTTCCTGCCCACATTGGCGGCCTGTGATCTCAGACACAACAGCTAACTTGTGGCCTGTGTTAGCGATGCATTATGACTTCATTAAGAGATATCAGGTTGCACCTCTGCAAACTATATGAACTGGTGTTGTAATTGCAGACCAAACAGTAATTATATATGCTTTCCTGGGAAAGAAATTTAATTTAGTAAATTAACAAATGTTGGGGGAACGCTGGGTGCTTTGTTATGGAGACTACACAGCCATGCTTTTCCCGTCCTCTGTTTCAGCCATATGTTCCATAGTTTCCGCAGTATAACAGGCTCTTGTTTTTCTAAGTTCATTGGATCTGGCAGATAACCGAATTCCAAAGGAGGCTCTGAATTTATTTTATAACCGTGACTAATGTCAAATCCGAGCTCTATCTAATAGAAATATTGAGTAACCTCATGCTGATCATATCTTCATGCCAGCTATGACTAACTGTAATGGCTCTGGTCAGATCAGTATCCCTGATCTATTTTCCTCTTCCCAGAGATTTGTCTTTGGTGAGGAGCCACCCTAGAGATTACCCACATCCCTTGCTACAAGCCAAGCTGACATGTTAAGGTTTTAAAACATTATTCATACCCTGTAATTTAAAAATCCTTGACTCATGGTGTCCAGAATTCGACAAACCTACCCTGAAAAATGAGTCAATGCTTATTCCATGGATCATTTTATCTGTTTATACAATTTAACATATTTGTATCCCAATATTTTAAACATTGCAAAAACTCCAGCATTTATCAGATCATAACATGATGAAATAATGTTCACAATAGCATGGCTTTTTAAAGCTTTTTTAAATAAAATAAAATGTGCATACACATGCACACCCCGTATATTCTGGCGTATAAGATGACTGGGCATATAAGACGACCCCCAAATTTTCCAGTTAAAATGTAGAGTTTGGGATATACTCGCTGTATAAGAAATACTGCCCGGTGTATAAGACGACCCCTGACTTTTGAGAAGATTTTCCTGGGTTTAAAAGTAGTCTTATACACAGGAATATACAGTGGCACCTCAGTTTATGAACACAATTGGTTCCGGAAGTCTGTTCATAAACTGAAGCGTTCATAAACTGAAGCGAACTTTCCCATTGAAAGTAATGGAAAGTGGATTAATCCGTTCCAGATGGGTCCGTGGAGTACTTAAACTGAAGCGTTCATAAACTGAAGCATGGGTGTAATTGGTTTCGGAAGTCTGTTCATAAACTGAAGCGTTCATAAACTGAAGCGAACTTTCCCATCGAAAGTAATGGAAAATGAATTAATCCGTTCCAGATGGGTCCGCGGCGTTCATAAACCAAAAATTCATAAACCGAGGTGTTCATAAACCGAGGTTCCACTGTACAGAGTTTGTGTGTGTATGCTACATATATATAAAGGTAAAGGGTAAAGGGGCCCCTGACCATCAGGTCCAGTCGTGTCCGACTCTGGGGTTGCGGCGCTCATCTCGCTCTATAGGCCGAGGGAGCCAGCGTTTGTCCGCAGACAGCTTCCGGGTCATGTGGCCAGCATGACAAAGCTGCTTCTGGCGAACCAGAGCAGCGCACGGAAACGCTGTTTACCTTCCCGCCGGAGCAGTCCCTATTTATCTACTTGCACTTTGATGTGCTTTCGAACTGCTAGTTGGGCAGGAGCTGGGACCGAGCAACGGGAGCTCACCCCATTGCAAGGATTCGAACCACCGACCTTCTGATCAGCAAGCCCTAGACTCTGTGATTTAACCCACAGCGCCACCTGGGTCCCATATATATATATATATATATATATATATATATATATATATATATATATATGCTGTGCAGTAGTGAGACTGGGGCATTAGTATGCACATGACTCACATGCAGATCCATGTTTTCTATGTGCACACTTGTGCGCATTTGTACACCCATATGGACTCTACTTTGTTTTTTTGCCTCCAATACCTGTGTTGATTTTCCCCACCCAGTATTGTGGATGGTTCGGAACTGGCTGAAGCATGAGGCAGGGCCGTCGTGTGCTAGGGATGGCGATAAGGTGTTGGAGGGCAGAGCAATGCACATGCCACGTGGCTTGCCTTCTGCCCCTTAAGCTAGCCTGCTGCCTTCCGGTGAAAGAAACTGCTCTCCCTTTGCTGGTGTTGAGTGATGAGATAGTTGCCAGTCTCGCCAGCTTGTCCTTCCCCTCAGACAGCAAAAATGTGTCGGGCCAGCCATGGCTCTGGTCACTCATCAGGGGGAAAGTAAAGCATGACACGTCCTTTGTGAAGGAAATTAGTTCCCCTTCAGCTTTGCTCAGGCTCCTGCCGATAGGGAGGATTCTTTGGGGTGGTACAATGTTTCTCCTTCGTATTGCCCACAGAGATTCAATGCCTTCTCTACGCCACAGCTCTTGCAAGATCTCGGCCCTCCCACTCCCCACACCTCACCCATCCTGGCAATGGGAATTCGACATGCCACATAATAGGCAGCAAATGGCTCCAGCAGAATGGCCTTCTGGACTTGCAACATTGGCTTCGCCGAAGAGCGGCGCCATTAAATGTCAACACATAGCACGGCCATGACTGTCAATATTACTAATTGACTGCTCTGTTCTAAAGCGAGCCTTTCTCTCTGCAGACAGTTTTAGGCATGAACTGCAAATGCAATTTCCTTTTGAAAAGCGGGTCTCCATCACTTCATTAAAAGTGATAGATCCTCAAGCACAACTCATTTCCTCCCAGAGGCAGGAAGCTGTAACTTACATGCAAACAAGTTACCTCACTCCAGTTGCATACCTTCCGTGTTACTTCACATACACCCGCATTCCTTATCACCTGATTTGCCCAGGGAATGGGAAACTGATAGGAAGTGTTGAAATGCCCCCTGCCTGAGTAGAATCCCTTTGCCCTTGCAGCTGCTTTTTAGATTTGTTTAACAATATTGGGAAATGTAATCAAAGCCCTCCCACAAGTCTGGTTACCACGTTCCCCCATGAGAATCTCTGTCATTATACCTGATTGTTGATAATTGTTTATTTATGGGAACCGTAACCGTTACATGAATTGCAAACTAGTTTGGAAAGGCTTGTGACCTGATGTGAACTTGCTTCATCTCTGTGAGATGTTCCATTTTATTTTATTGTATTGTATGACTGGTGAAAGATGCTGAGATACTAATGGATATGCATTTAGGGATATAAGAATTAGAAAGACTTAATGGGGGATTTGTGGTATTGAATCCCTGTCAACTAATGTAGATTTTCTCCTGTAGCAAGACCCAATACGGAATAATTATTTACCTTGGGAGAATATTTTTCCCGTTGCAGAATGCCAGAAAGATTTTACATGCAACTGAATTCTATATTGCAATATATATATTTTCACCTTGTAGCTGAGTAAATATTACTTGTTTCTTTCTTATATGGCTAGAGATGAATTGAACATCCCTCAGCCCCAACTCTTCCTGAAATTCTGTTCCACATAGAATTACAATAGTCCAGGCAAGAGGACAACCAAGGCCATAGCTGGCAAATCAGTCACAGATAGGCATAAACTCTCCTAGTCACAGAAGCCACTTGACACTCTAGTCTAGTGACTACCTGCAATAATGGGGATACATAGTCTTGGTGCAAGGGTTTCATAAGAATTCGTGGCCCTGAAAAGACTTCAGAAGATGAGCTGAACGACTATACTAATAACGACATCTGCTTACAAACACCAAAATTTGCTGAAACAGTGAACTCTTGATAATATCAGAATCCTGTGGCACCTAAATTTCTAGTGATCAGACTGTGGCTGAGACTTTCCTAGGCCAGAATCCATTTCATCAAGACAGTTTTGTGAGTCCACCCACAATTGTCTATTTCTGCAGCAGCAGCAGCATATTGATGCCTGGTGGTCCATTTGTTATCTTGTGCTGTCTCCCCTTCCCACCCTGTTTCTTTTTTTTCTGAATAGTGCCCCTCTTTTCTGGTGTCCATACTTCAGTTTGGAACTTAACAGCTTGTTCTCCAATGCCCAGAACCTTTTACTGTACAAATGCATTCATTATTATTATTTAATTAATATTCTTTGAATCAGCAACATCACTTAAGCTTCCCAGCCTGACCTCAGAAGCGGTTTCAGTCCTTCCTAGTTTTTGTATCATTTGCTAATTTAAGCTGCTGTCTCTCCGAGCCTTCATTTGAGTTATTAATTAAAATGATGAACTAGAATGGGCCAAGGACAAAGCAGGGACCTATTTTATCTTCCTCTCACTTTGACAGTAGTCCATTAATAATAATTAATTCCATCCCCACCCCCCAATACTGCTTTCCAGTACTCATTGTAACTAGTTGTGAGTAATGGTCATTCCCTGTTTCTCCCATTTCTTAAGCAGATGTTTGGTTAAAGGAATTGGATCAAAATCCTTTCCTGTGTTTTGCAATGTGTTTCCTATTCCTGAGTCAACCCTAATAAATTCTAGATGATGTTTGGGGATACTGAGCCTTTATTTCTTTATTATTGCAGTTATGCGATGTACAAAGGGACAGTAGTCTAATTTCATAATTGGGGATAATACTATTTATGAATGCTACATGGCTGCCTTCTGCCCTAAGCAAACTGATATGAATATACAAAATCTCAAAGACCCGTTCATCCACTTATTCATTCATACAGATCATTACGAGAGAGAGAGAGAGAGAGAGAGAGCTCTGTGCAGTATAGGATTGCTTCCATTTCTCTCTGTGTACTGGATTGCTTTTCTTAAATTAACATATATTGCACCAGATATAGTACAGGCATCTTAAATACCAGAGGTCAGCAATATTTAAATATAAACTAAGAAAAATAACCTTAAATCTGTATAATTAATAATAAATTTCTTTTCTCTCGTTTAGTCCTTTCTGGTTGGGCTCCAGCCCATTTAACAAGTCAGATAAAGATAATACGTTCCTTGTATAGGAAAGCAGTGATGAGGAACCCTTACCTGTTCATTTTCTGTCTGTTTTGTAAAAAGTGCAGGTGTGTTGCCAGAAAATTCTGCAGTGCTCTAAGTCAGGGCTGCACAGACTTTAGTTGTCTGTGTTTGCTTTTTACTAGAACCTGAAGATCTACCAGCCAGAGCCTGGTGCAAAAGTCAGTCACCGAGAACTGAATAATCCTGAGCTCAGGAATTTGTTTTGAATATCAGAACTGAGAAGAGCTCAACAGTTCTTCCACACGTTCCTCACTCTCTCTCTCTCTTGCTGCAATTTTTTTAAAAATGGGACTCGGAGATTTTTGCTGATCTATCGCAAATCACCAGAGATTAGTAGATCCACATCTACCTTCTGACCTCCCCTGCTCTAAGTCACTGTTGACTTGGGTTAATGGAACATTGTGCCTGAGAGCTGTGTGTGTGTGTGTGTGTGTGTGTGTGTGATGTTTAATTTTTATGATTGCTTCTCCCCCCCCCCCCCCATTAACCACATCGAGCCCTGCCAGGAAAATTTGGTATATATATATATATGAATTTCACTGTGCCAAGTCGCACTGACAAGTGATTCCTGACACTTAGGAAGGTTCAGAGAGAAGCAACTTATCGCCATAGCAACTACCCATGTTCCACTTTGAAACCTGAGTTTATAAATATCTAAGTTAATGAAGTTATGTGTGATATTACTGATTGTGTGTCTTTTACCCATTGAAATTCAGCATAAAACCACACATTACCCACAGATTCTTAAGAGTTGGAAGGGACCCCATGGGTCATCTAGTCCAACCTCCTGCAATGCAGGAATCTCAGCTTAAGCACCCATGACAGATGGCCATCCAACCTCTGTTTAAAAACCTCCAAGGAAGGAAAGTCCACCACCTCTCGTGGGAATCTGTTTCACTGTCAAACAGCTCTTACTGTCAGAAAGTTTTTCTGAATGTTTAGTCAGAAACTCATTTTTTTGCAACTTGAAGACATTGGTTCAAGTCCTACCCTCCAGAGTAGGAGAAAACAAGCATGCTTCCTCCTCCAGGTGAGGGCCTTAAGGTATTTGAAGATGGCTATCATATCTCCTCTCAGTTGTTTGTTTTCCACGCTAAACATACCCAGCTTCTTCAAGCACTCCTCATAAGGCTCTCCAGACCCTTGGTCATCTTGGTTGCCCTCCTTGGCACATGTTCCAGCTTGTCAACATCCTTATTAAATTGTGGTGCCCAGAATTGGACACAGTATTCCAAGTGTGATCTGACCAAGGCAGAATAGAGTGGGACTATTACTTCCCTTGATCTGGACACTAGACTTCTGTTGATGCAGCCTAAAATAGCAATAGCCTTTTTTGCTGCTGCATCATACTGTTGACTCATGTTAAACTTGTGGTTCACCAAGACCCCTAGATCCTTTTCGCATGTACTGCTAATAATCCAGGTGTCCCCCATCCTATATTTGTGCATCTGGTTCTTCCTGCCTAAGTGCAAAACCTTAGATTTCTCCCTATTGAAATTCATTTTGTTAGCTTGTGCCCAGTTTTCCAATCTGTTAAATTCATTTTGAATTCTGAATCTAACCTCTGCAGCATTATCTACCCCTTTATCTACCCCTCCCAGTTTGGTGTCATCTGCAAATTTGATGAGCACCCCTTAAATTCCTTCATCCAAGTCATTTATAAAGACGTTGAACAACAATGGGCCCAGGATAGAACCCTGTGGAACCCCACTTGTCACTTTTCCCCAGGATGATGAGGAACCACTAATGAGTACTCTTTGGGTTCGGTCAGTCAACCAGCTACAAATCCACCGAACAGTTACCTCATTCAACCCACATTTTGCCAGCTCCCTCATGAGAATATCATGGGGAACTTTGTCAAAAACCTTACTGAAATCAAGATACACCACATTTCCCTGATCCATCAAGTTTGTAATTCCATAAAAAAGAAAGAAATCAGATTGGTCTGGCATGACTTATTTTTGAGAAACCCATGCTGGGTCTTAGTAATCACAGCATCCTTTTCTAAATATTCACATATCAACTGCATAATTATCTGTTCTAGGACTTTCCCTGGTATCAATGTCAAGCTCTCTGGTCGGTAGTTACTTGTATCTTCCTCCCCTCCCCCCTTTTAAAGATGGGGACAAAATTTGCCAACCTCCAGTCTGTAGGCACCTCACCTGTTCTCCTCTCCAAGAATTCTCAAAGATAATAGACAAAGGCTCTGAGATTACATCCACAACCTCCTTTAGTACCCTTGGATGCAGCTCCTCAGGCCCTGGAGATCTGAATTCCCAGGTGGCGCTGTGGGTTAAACCACAGAGTCTAGGGCTTGCTGATCAGAAGGTCGGCGGTTCAAATCCCTGCAACGGGGTGAGCTTCCGTTGCTCGGTCCCAGCTCCTGCCCACCTAGCAGTTCAAAAGCACATCAAAGTGCAAGTAGATAAATAGGGAAGGTAAACGGCGTTTCCGTGCGCTGCTCTGGTTCGCCAGAAGCAGCTTTGTCATGCTGGCCACATGACCCGGAAGCTGTCTGCCGACAAACGCTGGCTCCCTCGGCCTATAGAGCGAGATGAGCGCCGCAATCCCAGAGTCGGACACAACTGGACCTGATGGTCAGGGGCCCCTTTACCTTTACTTTACCTTTTAGGTGTTCCCTTACTACTTCTTTTCCTATCTTAGGCTGCAGCTCCCTCCTTACATCATTGATTCTGTTATCCCCAGGTTGGGCATCACTTTCCTTTTGGGTGAAGACACAAGTAGGTGCTTAGTTCTGCCTTTTCTCTGTCACCCAATAGCATTTCTTTTGTTGTATGATTGGGGGGAAAGTGACCGGTCTGTTATTATTGCAAGATAAGACACATTCTCAATGGCTACTTGAGTGCTGAAAATACAGAGTTCACTGGGAGCTGTCCGTAGGGCTGCAACCACTGGCTTCCCTTGCTGCTGAGTAAGGTGCAGACGGATCTAATTAGTAGCAATATTTACCTCAGACACTTGGGTTCCAGGAGGAGCACAATATGCTTAGCCACCAACCCAGCAACATTTCTAATTATACCTTTCCATTGTCTTCCATTATGTCCACCATTAACTACTATGGGGGAAAGTGAGCCTTGCAAGCTGAAGATCAAACCTCTTTCCCTCACAGCACTGAGCGGCCAAGACTTTATGGACAGGAGCCAAAATGCAGAACCATAGGAGCCAACTCCTGGGGCCAAGGGTGGGGCTTAGCCAATGCTAACCCCCCCCCATATTTTATTCAAGTCATACCTCAGGAGCCAATGCTAGGTACTCATGTTAACTGGAAACAAGAGGTGTCCCTGATTTTTGCCACAAGCTTGCAGCTTCAAATATCAAAATACTTGGGCTTTGTGTAATTTTCATTCTAAATATCTGAAGGTAAGATATGGTCAACCAAACAAAAAACCTGTTTAGCCCAGCATTCTGTCTCTGACAGGGGCCAACCCAATTTAGGTCAGGAAACACCTAAGGCAGGCATCCTCAAACTTCGGCCCTCCAGATGTTTTGGACTACAATTCCCATCACCCCTGACCACTGGTTCTGTTAGCTAGGGATCATGGGAGTTGTAGGCCAAAACATCTGGGGGGCCGCAGTTTGGGGATGCCTGACCTAAGGCCTTCCCTAGCCCTTGGTGATCAAAGATATACTGCCTCTGAACATGGATGTTGCATCTGGCTGCCAGGCCTAGGCGTTCTCCTCAATGCAGTTGTGTAATAGTTTAAAAAACCGTATAAACCACCTGCTTCCACATGTCCTGACCACAACAGATTTGCTATTATTTGTTTCCCACCCCACAATCTAAATCGCCCTCTGTGTTCCAATAAAAAATGAGTCACATTTTAATGAAGGAAATTTCCTGTGCACTAACTTAAAGTACTTTCCAATTTACTGAAGGTTGTGGTCATTTTCCCTGAGAATTGGACAGCAGATTAGTAGACATTGTGACCCTTAAATATACACCTGGAAGATAAAAAAAAAGAGGAGAGATTAAAAAGCAGGTGCCAGACAGCAATATATCTGAGAACAATCATACAGTGATGAGTGTGAGGTAAACAGGCTGTTGTAGAATGTCACATGCAGAGACAGAAATCTCAAGGAAACATCTGATCTTATTGTATGGCCAAGTCATTTGGCCTGTGCAACAAGGCAGGCACTGGCTTTAATAAAGAGCCATGTGTTCCTCGCTTTACAAGTAGCAGTGTGTCATGGGAATAAAGAATAAGGTTAGATGCTGTGCCCTTCTTATCCTATTGGAAACCTATTATTGAGAACAGTGTGGGATCAAGAACCCTGGACTGGGACAAGCCTATCTCAACAAATGCATGCTCATATCAGGCATAGAAAACTTAGCTTTATGCAACTGGTACTTTGATAAAGTTTGACTGTGGGTCATCCATCACAATGGATTGCCAGCTCTTCCTCTGGATACATTTCATATCTCCCGATTGGCAATGATGGTGGGTGCAGAGCTGCTACTGCTCAAAGACCTGGATTTGGCCCCAAGGACTCCTGCTGCTGTTCTCTAGTCAAGCAGCCATAGAAAAGAGCCGTGCCATCCTTTCTGTGAAAGGAGCATAAATGGATCTAATAAATGGATGCATAAGCATAAATGTTCCTGAAAATGAATTTTGCTTCTTGAAAAATCCCTTAAATTGCCTATTGCTAAGGGGACTAGATGCAAAGAGACTCTGAACAGTTTGTGAATATATAAATAAACTACCTCTGCCACCCTTGCCTGTTATCTTGTATTCCGAAATCCCCCAGGAAGAAAGAGCTTTACTTTTTGAATGGAAGTTTTATTCCTTTCAGGTCTAGAATTGGCCATTCTGCCTGGGCCCCCATGTCTGTTTTAAAGATATAGCCTTAACAACACTCCCCAATGGGGTTTGCATTGTTTATGTACAAATCAAGGTGAATCAAGGTCCAAATGATCAGGAGCTGCTGTGCTATAAAGTCTTTTCCAGATGTTGAAAAATTAGTATGTAATGATCGCATTGTACTCATGGGAGTTAATGGCAAACAATTAGTATTGCCCCTGCAGACTGATGAGGTTATTAACATGACAATCATACCAGTTCAGCTAAGTGTTAACTGAGTTCTCTGTTCCCTTGAAATAATTGTACATATGATCACAATCTTTCATAAGCTTGCACTGGCCTCAAAACAGCTGGCTCAAGTAAATGACTGCTTAAATTAGGCTTCCTCAACCTCGGCCCTCCAGATGTTTTGAGACTACAGTTCCCATCATCCCTGACTACTGGTCCTGCTACCCAGGGATCATGGGAGTTGTAGGCCAAAAACATCTGGAGGGCCGAGTTGAGGAAGCCTGGCTTGAATTCTAAACTCACTTGTAGTGCACACTCCAAGGGTGTGTTCCTGAACTCTGAGCCCTTAGAGAGAGAGAAAGCAAAGTGACCCACAGAGGGTGTTGTTAACCCCCCACCCCAAGCTCCTGCCTTTGCCTGCCGGGTTTTTCTTCTGGTTTTGTCTGTATTACGGCATTACTTCACATTTTTGGCACTCAGGTGGCCCAAAGCAACTTACACAATAAAAATAGAAATAACCAATCAAACAAAATCTCAAATATTCATCCAAAATATATATTTAAAAGGAAAAGGTCCTGCTCACCCCACTTGAAGGATGAGCTGATGGGGGCTGGACTTTAGCAACCCCTGGGGGACCAGTTTTATCTCTCTTGTTTTTGTGGCACATGTTCTTAAAAGCATCAGGCTGTGCTGAAACCATCTCCGTGAGACTGTGTCATGACTAATGCTGCTTTCTTATTCTTATCCCGATGAGGAGATTTTGTGAAATCCATCTTCCCATTACAAACACACTGAGAAGTTTTACTGTTCTTACAACCATATTCATTGCTATTTTTTGCCTCTTTAAAACATTTATCAGATGTTTTGTGCAAAGGGGATCTCCCCAGGTTTGCTTGATTTTTTCCTGTAGAATCTTAGAATAGTAGAGTTGGAAGGGACCCGAGGGTCAACTAGACCAACCCCCAGCAATGCAGGAATCTCTACTAAAGCATCCATGAGAAGTGGCCATCCAAACTTTGCTTAAAAACATCCAGGGAAGGAGAGTCCCCAACTAACCAAGAGAGACTGTTCCACTTTTGAACGACTGATGTTTAGTCAGAATCTCCTTTCTTGTCACTTGAAGCCATCGCTTCAACTCCTACCCTCTGGA
The DNA here is from genome assembly GCF_965207765.1 of Zootoca vivipara. Taxonomy (NCBI): domain Eukaryota; kingdom Metazoa; phylum Chordata; class Lepidosauria; order Squamata; family Lacertidae; genus Zootoca; species Zootoca vivipara. The sequence goes on along the minus strand of NC_142588.1, from coordinate 5,971,729 downwards.
GCAGGAGAAGAGAAGTTTGCTCCTTCTTCCATGTGACAGCCCTTGGGATATTTGAAGATGGCTATCATATCTCCTATCAGTTTCCTCTTTCCCAGGCTAAACAAACCCAGCTCCTTCAAGCATTCCTTGTAGGCCTTCATTTCTAGATGTTTTATCATCTTGATTGCCCTCCTCTGTACCTTCAAGCTTGTCAACATCCTGCTTAAATTGTGGTGCCCAGAATTAGACACAGTATTCCAGGAGTGGTCTGACCAAGGCACAATAGAGCGGTTCTACAACTTTCCTTGATCTTTGTCAGGAGTATGGGCTTTGCAGGACTGGGGTGCTCCTGAGCTTGTTCTGGGGAAGCAAGGCACGGCTGCTCAGGTGAGGCCACTTGATAACTCTCTGCACCTGATGGCAAGAGCTGGGAGGGATATAAGACCAGCATTTCCCTTTGGCTCTTTGCCACAGCAACGCATTCTCTGCCTTGCTGCATCTGGCCTCTTGCTTCCTGCCTCCTGACCCTTGCCTTCGTGATTCCTGACTCTTGGACCTTTACCTTCGTGACTCCTGCCTCCTGACCTTCGCCTGCCCGACTCCCTGCTTCTCGACCTTTGGACCCTTGCCTTCGCAACTACTGGCTGCTTGGCCCTTGGCCCCCTCGCTACCCAGACTCTTGGCCCTGCTCCCGCACTGCCATCTTGCCCCCGGCCCTCATGTCCTCAGCCAGGGCTTCAACCGCCCGATGACCAGACTGTGACAATCCTGACACTAGACTTCTGTTGGTGCAGCCTAGAATAGCATTCACTTTTTAATAGGATGAATCAGGTGATTGGCTAGAGATGTCCAAAATCTTTTAAGAGATTTTGCTAATCTCATTGAAACTTTTCATTTCCTTTAATGTGTCCCACCAATTTCCCATGAGAAGGAAACCCCAAATTCATATGTTGAAACTCTATTTGGGGAGCGTGGCGCTGTGGGTTAAACCACTGAGCCTAGGGCTTGCTGATCAGAAGGTCGGCGGTTCGAATCCCTGTGACGGGGTGATCTCCCGTTGCTTGGTCCCAGCTCCTGCCAACCTAGCAGTTCGAAAGCACGTCAAAATGCAAGTAGATAAATAGGAACCGCTACAGCGGGAAGGTAAACGGCGTTTCCATGTGCTGCTCTGGTTTGCCAGAAGCGGCTTTGTCATGCTGGCCACATGACCTGGAAGCTATACGCCGGCTCCCTCGGCCAATAATGCAAGATGAGCGCGCAACCCCAGAGTCGGTCAAGACTGGACCTAATGGTCAGGGGTCACTTTACCTTTACCTACCAAAGGTTAGGAGGCAAATAGCACTGATGAACTGCTTCATGTTCTTCTCAAAGTGAACGAGTAGCTTTGAATTACTTGATGTTGATAAAGAAACAGATTTGGTCTCCAGGGCAGACACCTTTCTTAATTATTAAATTCAATTACGCTTGTAAAAACGAGGCAGTTCAATCAGAAGGTAAAGCATGGGGTTCTTTCCCCGTGTCATAAAACAATACACTCAAGAGAACTTAGAAATACTTGGATGACTCAAAATAATACTTGGGGAAATGAAAAATTGTTCCAAGGTCACAAGAGCTTTTTGGTTCCTAATACACTTGCTATTTATTTCAGTCGGGGTCCAAATGTTTTGGAATCTATATTGGATGCTGAAGTTGTCTGAGGAACAGAAAAGAAAAGAAAACTCCATTTTATCCTATTTCCTGAACATTCTCATGGTACTCTGTCTTCGTTTCATGCACTTGCTTTGAAAACATATACAAAACTTTGCACTCAAGTGAGGATTATACTGCAGCACAAGATCTATTCTTAACCCACCCTTACCTGGATCAGATGCAGGTGAATTAGAAGGAAAGTCTGGGATAAACTCCTGCCCCTTAGACTTCTTATCTTGCAGAATCCTGCTACGAAGGTCACTGTAATGTACTGCTTAGTTAAGGAGGGCAAAAATGCACAAGCATTTAAGATGGTTGTTGCAGGAAACCTGAGTAAATAGCTCTTCCCCCACCACAAATAGCTTTTAAAATTATTATTCATACATTTTTGAAAGAAAGGAAGATTAGGACTTTGACTGATAGGTCAATCAGCCATAGGTTTTGTTGATTATTTGGTGGGTGCCAATCTTAATCAGGATTTTAATATCACCTTTGTTCACTTTCTTAGGGTATTTTTATTCTCTTATTTAATAGGAAACAGAAAGCTCACAATAAATGATTAGCTTTATTATTATTATTTAAAAAATGCAACTCACACTTTCTTCAAAAGTGCATTGCTACATAATTTTTTGTAGCATGCAGATGTATTTAGATTTAACTTATTTAGATTTAATTAAACAATTAATGATTTAAAAGGCAGGCAATCGTGTAAATAATCAGTTGATACCCTTAGGCAAAGTATCAGCAATTCTACAACTTTGAGCCATCTAAAGTTCATACACTGGCTGTGGTCAAATCACAAGGCCACCTAGCTAAAGAAATCTGTTGCAGGCATAGCAATTTCAGATGCAAGGCAACCTTTCTGCCTTGTGTTGGCCCCAGTCTGCATGCATGAATACTTTCACATATATTTTGAAGATCAGCAGAAGTAGTTGGTGCCAACGCTACCTTTAACATATGCGCCGCCGCAGTGCAAAGATCTGCCCAGCGCTGCTGTCGTGAATGACAAGTGCTGCCCTCTGAATCTGAAGCATGGGAAGTCTGATTAAAATTTTATAATTAGGCATAATATTTGGATTAATTGATTAATTGATATTTGTATATTTTGTATAATTTGGGATATGATTGGATATTTAAAGTGGAAAATTTAATGGGTATACATTTCGGTAATACCTAGGTTTATATGTATTTTGTTTTTCTAGCTTGATCAAAATTATTTATTATTTCATAAAGATAAGAGCTTAGGTGGTTTCAGCGGCAGGCGCCTGGCGCCCCCCAGAATTCGGTGCACCCCTTGCACCCCCAGGTAAAGACGGCCCTGGTTGGTGCTCTTAGCTGGAGCAAAGGTATTTCTGATACATATTTTGGCTCTACCTGGGAATGCAAAATCATGAATTACACACAGCACATGTTTTAATGCTACTTTCTAGGTAAACCTTTTACCTTTCAGCTACAAACCACATAAACTGCAGCAGCATTCATTTTGCTTATGAAGTTTATCATGTGAACTTCAGCCACATGGAAGGTTACAATGGGCACTACTACAAAGAGATTAAAATAAAAGCACACAGTAAAAGTGAATAAAGATTGATTTCTCTTTCCTTTTTGAGTGCTTCAGTTAGGTAAGCTGATTTTTCAGTGAGCTCTTCAGTCACAATTGGACAGTAATTTGAAAATGGATTAGTCCAAAGTTGCAGTTTCTGCTCCATATATTTTTCAGTGGAAAATAGTACAGTGCTGCAAGAGAGCTCATAAATGGGGGGGGGGGGATCAATGCCTACCTAATGTGCCATAATGTCCTGGCCACACACTTCAGTGACTGCAAATCAATGCTGCGGCTTGAATGTCTTCTCCCTTGTTGTCGTCTGCTCTCCATTTACCGCTTGCAGGTGCTGTGTTGCATTATTTTGTTCCAAAAGTTCAGCAGACAATTCCATAGCCGAGAAAAGGCTCAAATATCCTAAGATGCCTTGTCTATAGTCTATATTTTACAGCGAGAAGATATAACTGATCCGACAGTTTGGGGATAAAACAGTATAAAGAAAGTCCTGAGCCCCTTGAAGAATAAAAAAGGTAAAGGACCCCTGACAGTTAAGTCCAGTCGTGAACGACTCTGGGGTTGCGGCGTTCATCTCGCTTTACTGGCTGAGGGAGCCGACGTTTGTCCTCAGACAGTTTTTCCGGGTCATGCGGCCAGCATGACTAAGCCGCTTCTGGCGAAACCAGAGCAGCGCATGGAAACGCCATTTACCTTCCCGTCGGAGCGGTACCTATTCATCTACTTGCACTTTGACGTGCTTTCGAACTGCTAGGTTGGCAGGAGCTGGGACTGAGCAACGGGAGCTCACCCTGTCACGGGGTTTTGAACCACTGACCTTCTGATCGCCAAGCCCTTTGCTCAGTGGTTTAGACCACAGCGCTACCCGCGTCCACCCCTTGAAGAATACTGATGTAATAAAAAATAATTTATTTTTTAATAAATAAAACTGAAATTTTAAACATGTGCAGATATATTTAGCACCCCAATCTACCTCTAAGGCAACCAATTTAGCTTGGAGGGATCGCCACCAAACACAATAGGGCTTACATCTGAGTAGACCTGGCTAGGAATAGAACCATTGTTGTGGTTGCAGGGCTGCAGGAGCTGAGGTCCGCTAAGTCTGCCACCTGCATGTTAACCCACAAAATGCACAGCTGAGCACATCCAAATAGGTTTGGTTCAATTTCTGTAGCTCTACACATTATGGAGTGATGGGGGGGGGATTTCAAATAAAGCTGTTCCTTTTGTACAGTACCTCTCTTTGGCATGAAAGGTAAGGCAAAGGCAACTGTTGTGCGCTGCCCTTCTTAATGCTTTTATTTGTTTGATTGTCACTTAGCAATTAGGAGGGCTGTTGTTACTAAATGCTGGTTTCAGATGCAAAAGGTTTCCGAGGCCAATCTTATTGGTAGCAATAAATACTAGTTCTTAAGTACCCCTAGGGATAAAATAGGGGGGGGGGGGATAATTGGAAGCGGTTTGCAATTCTTTTGCGAGGGCTTTACTTTTAAAAATTTGAGACCAGAACCTGGGAATTCAAAGGATCACCTGCTACTGTTAAGATTGGTGCAGCTTTTGGCCAGGGCAGGGCAGGGGGAGGGGGCTGAGCTGGGCCCTGAGTGTGGCTACACCTGTCTCCACCGCAGGCAGTTCTGGCCTCTAAATTGCATCTAAGCTGTTAATCATCACTGTGTTTGGAGTTTACAGCCCTTTTCAGGGATTGCAATCAAATGTCAACATCTGGTTAATAAATAAAATGACACTTTGTGATTATGGCACAGCAAATTAGAAGTGAGGTGCAATTTCCTGCCTCCCAGTAAAGCGAGCAAGAGAAAGAGTCAGCCAGCCAGTCAGTGTTCTCTAGGTGACACTGGATCCTCCTCCTCCTCCTCCTCCTCCTCCTCCTCCTCCTCCTCCTCCTCCTCCTCCTCCTCCTCCTCCTCCTCCTCCTCCTCCTCCTCCTCCTCTTCTTCTTCTTCTTCTTCTTCTTCTTCTTCTTCTTCTTCTTCTTCTTCTTCTTCTTCTTCTTCTTCTTCTTCTTCTTCTTCTTCTTCCCTGACCCTAGAAAATGGAAGTGGCTCTTTAAAGGATTATAAATGGAAAATATAGATTTTACTGAGCAAATGCAATTGTCTGTGATGTTAGTTTTTTAATAATAATAATAATAATATTTTTAATTAATTTTACAGAAAAGAAAACACAGCACTTTAACACAACAAATACAAACAAAAATAACAGAAGAAAACATTATAAGAATAACAAAACAATAACACAAAGATCCAAAGACTATAATCCGTTCCATTATTAGAGGGGACTTCCTCGAGTTCCCTCTATCTGCGGTTCATTTCTCATTCATCTTTAGCAATTTCCAATTCATTATTTAAAACTCTTTACAATTTCAATTCTCTCATACATCAATTTACTTAACATAATACTTAAACCCACAGTTTCTTTAAACTTCTAAGTTTAATCTTAATATACAATTTTACCATACTTTTTTAGATAATCTTTAAAATCTTTCCACTCTTCTTCAGTCGTTTCTTCTCCCCGGTCGCGAATTCTCCCGGTCATCTCAGCCAGTTCCATGTACTCCATCATTTTCATTTGCCAATCATCATCCACTGTTGGTAATTCTTGGGTCTTCCAGTTCTTAGCTAATAATACCCTTGCCGCCGTTGTAGCATACATAAAGAAATTAACATTTTTCTTGGGGATCTCTTTTCCAACTATACCCAATAGAAAGGATTTTGGTTTCTTAATAAATGTGTTTTTCAACACTCTCTTTAATTCATTATAAAAATTGTCTATGATGTTAGTGGTCCTATTTCTGCATCTACAATTTTGAAGAACTGCATGATTATGCACATTATTTTTATGTGCATTTCCCCACAAAATATGCCGTTTTTTCTACACACATTTTTGTATGCATTTTATCTTAAAATACACGTTTTTATACACTTTTGAAACAATAACTGTACTGCAAACCTCAAAAAGTGCAAACACTGAAGGCTAGAAACTGCTTAGAGCAGCAGGAATTAATCCAATCCAATTCTTCCTATACCTTTTGAATGCCCTTCCCAGAATAATGGGTAACAGGGTAATTGATTTAAATGTTGGTTGCAGTACTAATTGTTTGTGTGTATGTGTTTGTGTATATATCACATTTGTCCTGTCTGCAGTGATGCAGTTGTTTCAAACCTCAAATTCTGTAGTTGAAAATAGTGGGGTATTCAACAAAGCTGTTTTTAATTCTGAAAAGATTAACGCATGGCTGTATCCTGAGTAATGCAATCTTCTTGTTCCTTGCCCTGAAATTATTTACTGTTATTGCCAGAAAATTTCACGTGGAAGAAATTCAATATATATTTTCCTTGCTCCATTAAAATATACCATGGGATATTACTATTTTTAACACACCCAGGTGGAATGGAGTTTACTTTTCTGTGCAGGGATATGCTACAGCTAACATACTTTTTATTTATTTTTATGAGAAAAGCTTCAATGCAGTCTATTAATCAGGACTGTTTTAAATTGGTCTTGCTTAATGCTTCTCCCAGGAACTCAACACCTGCTATTTTAGCATGTTTATTAGAATGGATGGCATTGGCATTGCTGATTAAATGAAAACACACCTTTATAGGAATGCTACATGGGAATCTGTAATAACCCCCCTTTCCCAAAGAACAACCCACCCACCCCCATTGTATTTTTAGATTCTGAAATTGCATTGAACATAACATTTGCCTACAATTTCAAATATAGGTTCAACACATTTTTTATTTTTATTTAATTTTTTATATGTTTTTATTAAAGATTTTCTTGGGTTACAGAAGAAACATACATTGTCTCTGTTTTCAGATCATAAAGTCCTTTTCACAGTTTTCAATAGAATCATATTTTTTCCCCTTTCTTTTCCTTGAATGCTGGCAAAATTATCTTACAAAGACTTCCACTGTTGTGGTGTGCATTGCTTTATAAAGTCTCTGTCTTTAAAGAAGAACTGATTTGGTTTATATTTGAGGAATTTCCATTTCCATAAATGAAAATACCTATGCTCTCTCTCTCTCTCTCTCTCTCTCTCTCTCTCTCTCTCTCTCTCTCTCACACACACACACACACACACACACACACACACACATTATATATATATATATATATATATATATATATATATATATATATATATATATATATAAAGGTGGTTTTCCCCCTGACTCTGGCTCAATGCTGCCATGCCAGCTGTGTATACATATTGCAAACTATTAAAAAATGAATCAAGAATGAGAAAATATAATATGTAGTGAGCACAAAAGAGGTCTGGGGAATCTCCCAGTCTTTTGAAAAGAGAAACTGGGGAAAATAGCAGAAGGAAGGGCTGCTGAAGCCTTTCTCTTTCCGCAATCAAACTCTCCCCACCTGCTCTACTTTCCTTCCCTTGAGAGAAAAGATGCAAGGTCCAGATATCTTTTTCCCTGTAGAGAGAAAAGTGGCTTGAGGCGGGACGTTCAGAGTAGACAAGCAGGAGGGAAGGCACAAGCAACTCTCAAGGAGCTCTCGTCTTCTTGCTTAGCATCAGGGCCGTCTCAAGCATATCTGGCGCTGTGGCGCGAAGATCCCTCTGGTGCCCGCCCCCCGTTTCCCAGCGCAGCTGCCACGGGCAGAGCAGCGCAGCGCCCCCTGGCGGTCCGGCGCCCTGGCGCATTGTGCCACCCAGCCTTGCCTTAGGGCCGGCCCTGCTTAGCATCTAGCTTGATCTTCAAATCCACTCAAAGTTCTGCAGCCAAATGTGCAGACAGGACAATAATTTTGGCCTTGGAGTCCATTCTAGGCATTGTGGAACTGTCCTCGATACCGAAGACATTAAGGGAAACTTCCCATCCTGAAGCTGAGGCTCCAATACTTTGGCCACCTCATGAGAAGAGAAGACTCCCTGGAAAAGACCCTGATGTTGGGAAAGATGGAGGGCACAAGGAGAAGGGGACGACAGAGGACGAGATGGTTAGACAGTGTTCTCGAAGCTACGAACATGAGTTTGACCAAACTGCGGGAGGCAGTGGAAGACAGGAGTGCCTGGCGTGCTCTGGTCCATGGGGTCACGAAGAGTCGGACACGACTCAGCAACTAAACAACAACAACCTCATACACTGAAGCTTCCAGGTCAGCTGCAAACAAAACAAAACAAAACCAGTGTTTTCAGCTCTGTGTGGCATTACTTTTCTTTTCCATCCGCCCTTGGTTATATTAGAGAGCTGGATATGGCATGTTTATGACTTCGTGACTAATAGGGTGAGCTGATTGGGACACATTCTACCTTTTGCCAGGATTAGGTGGTCTTGTGTGAGCTCTGAGCCCTCCAACTCTTCTGCAATGTGGATAATTATTCTGACACATGCGCCCTACGAAGTGACGCCATGCATACGTTGTACATAGCGACGCAACACCCGACTAGCTCCTACTCCGGGTGTTGGTTAGCCTTCGTTCGCCCCTTTCTGCATGCACTTGTTTGTTGCATTCATACTTCACATTTTTAGGTGTACACGTAAAATACATAGCATGTGAAGCACACCTGAGAGATTTAACTTATGTGTAAAATAATTGGGTATTCACATTCACTTTAGATAAATAAAATTACCGAAGGGGAAAGTGCTCAAACTCATCATTTGTTATATTAACATTTTTTTTTCTGCCCACTTCCTTTATGTCCTTCACTGCTGATATTTTTGTTTGCTTGTTTGCTTTTTGGGGGGGGGAGCTATAACACCACTGTTAAGAAAACAGCACTGAACAGCATAAAATTATGATCATAAAACAAGTAGAAAATGCACCACAAGCCTTACATAACTACTAGTTCTAAGCCATTTGGGGCATAGACTTATCTTTTTACTTATGTCATCCTGCAAATTTTCATGTACACTGATGCTAATTATTATTATTATTATTGTTATTATTATTATTACTACCGTATTATTGCTCAAATCCCATGATGGAGGCAAATATGCTGAGAAAGAAAGAAAAGAACTTCCACCACCATTAATTCCTCATCTTTTAAAAAAATAAATAAAATTCTCATTTTAATATGGCCTAAGAGTGCCTTTAGTATTGCTGATGTTGTTTTCAATCTAAACTGTCTCTGAATGGTGCTGTACAGATTGAAAGCTTGCTGCACTAAGGAAGTGCTCAGCCACGGCCCACTGGCTGAAGTCAAAAGGGCAGCATCTGGTGCTATTCTCCTGATAGTCAATTGCTTTATTCTTTCTGCTCTGTTCGGCCCAATGTGCAATGCAAGGAGCTGTGTTTTTCTCTTAAGAGCCCTGGCGGAATGGCAGCCTTTTCAGCATAAATCTCTTCTCGCTGCCAACACCCCAAATTAGCCAAACCGTCACAGGCCTGATGCCAGGTGAGAAGGGTTCTTGCTTTGTTTTTTAAATCAAATCTATCATCTCCTTTCAAGTAGCTAGAGGCCTAAATGTGAACCTAGCTTAGAATTGCCTATTGTATGTCCTTAACAGGAAAAATTACAGTGTGGTGATATAGCGCTTTATATCATATAATATAAAGCGGATTGTGGTAGGGCTGTTAAGAAATTTAGCTTAGGGTTTGGTTTGTGTAAGGCCACAGCTCATGCTGAGTAATGGGGGGGCGTGTGTATGCAAATTCCTTGGATCTGATTGGTTGTTGGGGCCCCTCTTAAAGCTGCGTCCACCATTTTCTGGTCACATTTTTGCCTGGCGTTTGAACCCCTCCCACCCGCCCTTTCTTTCTTGCAGGTTAGCACGACATTGCTATTGCCTTCGGGGCCGCCTGTATTCAGGGGTCAGTAGGAATTTTTCCAATTGGCTGATTGGCTGTGCCTCTTGGTTTTCGCCTACTGCGCTAGCAAATTGTCACAACTTGTTAGGTTGGCGGTTAGGCTTTTGGTTGGTTAATCGGTTGGTAGAGGGGGTGGCACACGGATGCCTACCCTCACCTCCGTTTGCTCCATATAGAAGTATTCCGTTAAAGGAATCTCGGGGCTTACACTCTTGTCCTTACCATCCCGCCATTGGCGGGAATGGTGGGCCCAATTTTAAGAGCAAGAGCCTTGAGGAACATTCTTGGTGAAGGTGAGGAGGGAATGACTGGGCGCAGCCACCTCCTCACTCCCAGGTATGTTTACTTGACTTCCATGCGGAAGTCGGAGCAGGAACTGTCCAAGCGGACAGTGGTGAGTCCTGTCCTATGGTGACAGCTGATGTGAGTCCTGCCACGAGGGGCAGATGAGGTGAGTCCTGTCCTAAGGGGACAGCTGATGTGAGTCCTGCCACATGGGGCAGATGAGGTGAGTCCTGTCCTAAGGGGACAGCTGATTGAGTCCTGTCCTGGATGGACAGATGGGGATAGTCCTTCTTTAGGAAGGACGAGTGAATAACCAAAAGCCTAAGCCAACACTCGGATTAAAATTGTGTATTTAATAAAGTTGTGGCCCTAAATTATTTGCCAAAAACCAAACCATAATTCTGTTGTCAGTTGTGAGTTATTTAAGGTAATTTTCTGGGAAGCCTCGACACACAAATTTTATTGCAAGATTTTCCCTATTTTATACTAAGATACAGAGCGTATAATATATTCTGATGGTGATTTTTAAGGAACACTTGGCAATTTATAATGGTAAATGAAGTGGCTTCATGGAGCAAAACTGAACATTTGAAATGGTAGCCATATCTAGGCTTGAAATCTGGGTCGGTACCCCTTCTCCCCCAGCAATATCCTATAAGAATAATAAAGAAGCAAATATATCCTATAAGTATAATTCTTATATCCTATGAGAATAATACAGAAGCAAAAGTGAAACAATGGCTTACCCAGTTGAAACTTCATGGGGAATTCACGGACACACAACGTAATTGCTAACTTAGGCATCTGGTTAGGGGGTTAACACTCCTACTTGTGTGGGAAATACCATGGGACCTTTAATAGCTTCTAAGTGGCCAGGGTTAAAGTTTTAAGTTTCATCTGAAAATGCGGGAAACTTCAGGCCATTTCCCACTGAATTGTAATTTTTGGGGTTTTTTCTGTGCGACCAATGTTTGTGGCAAGTTTGGTTAATAATAATAATAATAATAATAATAATAATAATAATAATAATTTTATTTATACCCCGCCCTTCCCAATCAAGACCGGGCTCAGGGCGGCTAACAACAGGAATATCAAAGCAAGCATTAAAAAAACAATTCAATTAAAATGCAGATTAAATACAATGTGAAAATTCAATTTTAAAATTAGGAATCTACAAGTACAATCACATTTAAATATCTGTAGGATAAAGCCTTAGGGGAGGGTAACACTGGGGTCAGGCTGAGTCAGTCCAAAGGCCAAGCGGAACAGCTCCGTCTTGCAGGCCCTATGAAAAGATGACAACTCCCGCTGGGCCCTAGTCTCCTGAGAGAGAGAGCGTTCCACCAGGTCGGGGCTAGTACTGAGAAGGCCCTGGACCTGGTCGAGGCCAGCCTAACCACCTTGTGACTCGGGATCTCCAGTATGTTATTATTTGTGGACCTTAATGTCCTCTGCGGGGCATACCGGGAGAGGTGGTCCCGCAGGTACGAGGGTCCTAAGCCGCATAAGGCTTTAAAGGTCAAAACCAGCACCTTAAACCTGACCCTGTTCTCCACCGGGAGCCAGTGCAGCTGGTAAAGCACTGGATGAATGTGATCTTGTGGTGAGGACCCCGTAAGGCAGGCATGTCAAACCTGCGGCCCTCCAGATGTTTTAGCCTACAACTCCCATGATCCCTAGCTAGCAGGACCAGTGGTTGGGGAAGATGGGAATTGTAGTCCAAAACATCTGGAGGGCCGCAGGTTTGACATGCCTGCCGTAAGGAGTCTCGCCGCGGCATTCTGCACCCGCTGGAGTTTCCGGGTCAGTTTCAAGGGCAGCCCATGAGGGAGCCCAAGTTGTGTACACAGCCCAAGTTGCGATTTGTGTACTGAAGGGATTTGAGAAGATGAAATGACTTCAAAATAGGGTTTCCATAGTGAAAAGGGCAAAATAGGGAACAATCAGTTCAGTTCAGAGAAAATTGGAGACATTTTGTATCAAGTCTCAGCAAACAAGCCTCTTGCCAAAAGGAGCAATTCTGAGGAACCTCCATTATGGCAACAGTTTCGTGTGAATCTGCTGCCATCAGGAAGAAATCAGCTCAGTGGGGAATAATAATAATAATAATAAACCAGCATTTCACAGATTAATACAGGGACATTGGTGGCAAACAGATATAATGAGCATGACATTGCTCTTCAATTGCGCCTAAATATGTGCTGATTGTGCTGTTTGCTTTTGCTTCATTTTCTTTTGACCAGGACACCAGTCAGACAACTGTCTGGCACACATAACAGCACGGCTGTGTACATCATGCGCACAGGTGTTCTAGTCTGTATCCTTTGCCCTGCCAGAAGTTTCTTTTCCCCTCTCAATTGGCAATCAAGACTTTTGGCAGTCTCCTTTGGATGGTTAACAGAAATGCAGGGAGCAAGTGTAGCCCACCCGCTGTGAATGAATGAATGAAGGCTCCTCCAGCTTCTCTTGTCACTTCCTGGTCATGCTCATTCCTAAAGCAGCCCATCAAAAGAAGCATGTGAATCACCTCAGAAATATTTCCAGATTATTACTTGGGGGGGGGGGGCTGATAGAGAGAGGATGGAAGCGATTTCACTAGCAAAGCTCCATGCAGATGAAGAAGCATGCAATGTGCAGCTTGGGTTTTTTTTTTGCAAAATGCTCCTTGTGGCTGCCTTTGCGAAAGCACACTGAGAGGTCAAATGGCTATCCCCAAAGTTAGTATGAGTCAATGCATGCATTCAGAGTCAACTTCTACCACCCACTTGACTCCCGATCTTTTGTTCTAGCCACTAAACCCACCCAGAATTAATTGGCATGGCCTTCCACCACATGGCAGCAAATGGGTTCCTTTATGCTAATGGCAGTATCTTCATGCCAAAGTAGAAAAAAGTATGGATTCAGAACGGAAATCCCCAAATATATGAAGAGGGATATATGCAAATCTGGAGAACTTTGTCCTGGAAGCAGACCGTCCTATACATCATGCAAAGAAATCTAAATATTTCCCAAAAGGGACTGTTTCCTTTTTTCTTTCCTTTTTTTCCCTTTTTTGACAGCCTTAATCTGAGAATATTTTGCTGCGGCCAACCTTTTCATTGCATGGGGGAAAGTGGTGTCAGAAGAACTGTTGCCTGTCTTTCCCTTTCCAAAAGCCCTAATTAGAAGTGTTGCTATATTTTTATTTTGGAAAATCATGGAGGGAGCCGTAAAAAGAAAATGTTGTAACCAGCAGCCTCTCTCACCACAAATTCACAAATAAAAAAACCAAAACATGAAGGGGTGTTAATCTGGGTGTTGCCTGCCTCTCAACCAGCACTGGATGTCCTGTTGGAGCTTTGGGTTTGAGGCTCAGTAAGAAACTTTCCATGCAGTGGAAAAAAATGATAAGAGGGTTAAAGTTGCCAATGAATTTCACCTAAAGTGAACTTTGGGGACAAACGTGTTGGTCCTGTACTTGTTTCGAAATCGTTTGCTATAGAGATGACCATAACTGGTGTGCAGGACCTGGAAGATGGATGTCTAAAGATCTGTTTTGTGCAAGTCAGCTTCTTGTCTTAGAGATGTGCACCTGTACTTCTTCACTAGTCCAAAATAGTGAATGCTAGCTTTAACTTTTTGGAAGTGGATGTTTTCCAGAATGGAATGTGATGCTGAAGAAACAGGGGCTTCCTTATTTTTATTTATCTTATTTCTACCCATCTCATTGCCCTTGAAGCAGCTTAGATAATAAAAAGTGAAAGTGACGTTATTGCAGACTTCTAGCCATTTTAAGACACTGTTTTTGAGCAACCACGATAAAAACGAAGTCTCTGCTTCTCCCCTTTTGGCCGACTAGAAATGCCTAGCCGATTGAGATGGCTAAGTATGGCAGAAACTCCTGGAAGTCCCGCCAAATAAATTTTATAGATCCCTTTGAGGAGTACCTTTGAGAATTCCTGTGGCATTTGTCAGGGCAGAATTTGGATCATTCCTCTTAAAACATGGGTTGTTGTGGCACCTATTTATGTTCTACTTCAGATTTTGGGATGTTCCTGTTTAAGATGCTAGTCCTCAGTAAAACACCGCTCCTCCTAGTTTGTCTTGCAGTGGGGGGTGAGGGGCAGGTGCCTTAATTTATCAGAGTTGCCATTTGTCAGGCTTTAGCCCCGTTCTCTGGGATCTCCGAAAGATAAGTCTCTGAATGAGGAACAGATGGGCTTTGAGCTGCTGCTGCTCTTTTTATGGAACACCCCCAGATCCATTGAGACATTAACCATTGGGGGGATGTAATGGTCAGCTTAGAAGTCAGTGCAGCCCTGGCTGTTGCAGAGCAAATAAGTGCAATGCACAGCATGGAGAAAAGGGACCGTATGCAATGTGTGATTGGTCTAATAATTGGCAGGTCAGTGCTACAAATATAACTGCTCCCATTTTCATCGGAGAAACCTTGATGGCATGTTACTTTGCTCAAGTTTTTGAAGAAAGTAGACCACTCGGAAAACATCTTACAGATTAGGTAAGGAATTGTAATCAAATTTCCTGGCAGCCAAAGTGTAACCACAGGATGTGTGGCATCGATCTAATTATGATTCTTTAATTTTGGCTAAATTCAAGGGCGTTTTTTGAGGTGGGTGGGGAGAGAGGCGCCTTATATGCAGACTTTCAAAGTACCTGGTGACAATCCAGTGTTCAGGTTTTCCTCTTCTCTTTCATTCCATAAAGGCAAGCCGTGTTATTGAGTGCCTTTCTTTCTCGTCTTTCTTTCAAGCGATTAGGCCTGAAATGTCGAAATCAAGCTGCCTCTCAGGTGCTGATACAGAAATATTTCTGGCCCTTTGTGGCTTCTTTGGATATGTCAGCTACATGGTGTGAAAAGAATGGATTGTGATCTTGGTCATTTAATGGTGATACAAGAAACAAACATGCTGTTGAGCTTTTGAGACACATTGAAAATGAAAGTGATTGAATAAAGTTGAAATTTATTCTATGCAATCTAAATTTCATGGGATAAGCAGAGAAGGTTTATGCATATAAAAGGTTTGGACCGTAAATGATGTGATAGGACAGGGGTCAGCAAACTTTTTCTGCAGGGGGCCGGTCCACTGTCCCTCAGACCTTGTGGGGGGCCGGACTGTATTTTGAAAAAAATTAATAAATGAATGAATTCCTATGCCCCACAAATAACCCAGAGATGCATTTTAAATAAAAGGACACATTCTACTCATGTAAAAACATGCTGATTCCCGGACCGTCCGCGGGCCGGATTTAGAAGGCGATTGGGCCGCATCCGGCCCCCAGGCCTTAGTTTGGGAACCCTGTGATAGGATGTACTGGTTGGAGTTCGTTATGTTTTAATGCTGTGGCTAACAAATGCTATGATACAAAGAATTACATCAGGTTTGCCAAGGTATTTGGGTATGGCAACTGGACGTTTTGACTTCCCTCCCCTGCTTTGAGCAGCCAACTCCCAAATCCCAGGTTCAGTGTCATCTGGTGGTTAGAGTGTTAGAAATGGACTGGGGTACATGGTTTGGATTTCCACCGCAGCCACAAAGATCACCCTGTGACCTGGAGCCAGCCAGCCTCTCAGCCTGAACTACCTCACAGAGTTGTTGCAAAGATAAAAGTGAAATAAGCTTATCTGTCCTCAACTGGGAAAATTGCTGGAATCCCAGTGGGAGTAGCAACCGTAGTCATAATCACAAACAGCCTTTGAAAGTCCAGTGGTCCCACATGGGGTAAAGGGCAGGGACTCCTGTTCAAGAAACATGAGGTCAACACCTCTTGGTGCACAAGTCTTTCGAATCTTGGCTGAACTTCAATGTGAATGGCACTGTTAAAAATCTGTTTGGAAGTGACAACGAAGAAACTGATAATAATAACAACAGAAGCAGGGGTAACCCACCAGCCACAGAAAGGAACGGTGTCTGGCAAGGTGGGAAGTAGGAGAAAAAAATGAATCCTGTAGCCTGTTAAGCAAGTGACTGGCATTTCTTCTAAAGCCTGTTCTCAGGTTGCCTGATTCCAGAAGCCATTCTACACATGATAGCAGACGAAAGTGGTAGAATTCTGGTCTGGAGCAATTCATGCAGCAGGTGGCTTGTGCTTTCAAATGCTCACACACAGAGAAAGCTCCCTGCATGTAGCACACCAGAAAGACAAATTCAGGCAGAGCCTTTTCTCTGATGTGCTAGCTTGCCACAAAAGCTTTTGCACTGGGGAGCCATTGGGAATATGGCCCCATACTTCTTAACTGAAGTGGTGCATTATGAAATTCCACCTCATTTGCTTTTTATATGGTTAAAATCAAGACGATTGCATTATTGTATGGTTCTCACATTTTTTTTCTATGCATAAAATAAATATGATTGCACTATTGCCCTCCCTGAGCAGCAAATTTTACAGTTTTGTTGGCATCCCACCAGATGCAAATTTAGGGCAGCGTGATCGGTGCAGTCACACTAGGCACTCCGCTGCAGGGGGCACCAAAACAATGATGTAGAACAGAGCGTGAGAGGCAGGGGAGAGCTGTGTTGTCCGGGATGCTGCTGAAATTTGCTTTTGCTTACTCAGCGTGCCACATGTGGCGGTGATCCCGTTTCATCCAGTCTAAACCTATGAGGTGGATTAGATTGAGTGTGTGTAACAGGATCACCCAGTAAGTTTCATAAGTGAGCAGGAATGTGAACGAAAGTCTTGCGCTCTAGCATGACATTAACTCGAAGGCATGGTCTTCATGCGGAAGAATCCCAGTGGCCCTTTAAACTAGGGTGGGTGGGTATATTGTTTTGGTTTGTTTTTATGGTATGTATTTTTGTGTTTTTAAAATTTAAAGCACCCTGTGATCTTTGGGTGAAGGGCAGTGTAGAAATTAATTAGTTAATTGATTGATTAACTAACTAACTAACTAACTAACTACCTTTTTTCCTATTACATAAAGAATCATGTTGCACCTGTTTTAATATTTGCAGCTCAAGAAGGGGACTGCAAAAAGAACAATAATGACAGTGAAAAGTCAAACCAGTTTCTTTCATTCAGTGGGTATCCTGGCACACTCTGATACATTTGGAGATTGTTCTTTGCCTAATTGGTAGCTGGGCAGGGCAAAGTGGGCAGGGCTCCCCAGGGCTTGAAGGCCACATGAGTGGATCAGGGCTAGGTGCCATCTGCAAGCCATAGGTTCCCCGCATATGGGTCAGAATCTATGTCAGACAAAGGAGAGTCCCATGGCTTACTGGATTGTACTGTGCTAGGGATAGGGGTGCTTGCAATGATGATCATTATTTATGGAATTCCCAAGGCAAGGGAATGGAGATTGTGTTTCCTCTTCTGAGTTGTGAAAAGAATTGTATTGTTATCACACTAATTTCCACTGTAACTAGTGAAAAATAATGCATCACTTTGCAAAGATATTTTGCAAATATTTCTGAAATCTGCACTTGTGTGTCTGTGTGTGCATGACAGAAGGAGAGAAAAACCCCTCCATGGTGGTAGCAAGCAAGGCAGGGGGCCATCCATGCCGCTGTCTTAACAGAGAGGGAGAGAGAAAGAGTTCAGAAATACATTTCAGAAATATTTTACACAAGGGAACTGCAGTTCTCTGGCTTTATCGGCATGTAAATAGAGAATTGACTCTGTTTCTCTTAAATTATAACCCCTCTGTTGCCATCCTTCCAGCACGCTCCAAATCTATGACCTTGAGCAAGAGGTGGATCTGTAGGTTACCGAGGGCAACATTTTGCTGCACTTTCAGCAATAAAAAGGGTAATTGGGTTCCTACGTTATATATAATTATCCACTAAAGCCTCCAGTTTGCCAGCAGTTTGGGATGCCTCCTAATGTTAATCAGAACTCCCAGAGAGTTACATTTATTTAATATACCTTTTCTTTTTTCTTTTTTAGCAAGATGGCCATTTTTTGTGTATAAGGAGCCAGCCGCTCCTGCAGTACTTGGAAGTGATGTGCTGTGTTAGGCAATAAAGCTCATCTCTATGCTATTTTATCTGTGGCTTAGTTCTTTCCCCATGAGATATTACTCTGTGTGAAACTTCCCATGTCAAGTCCCGCAACAACAACTGGAGTACAAAGAAAGACTCGCAAAATGTACCACCTCATTCTGTGGCACTTTCACATGTTAGGGCTTCAGGTATGCAGATTTCATGCTGATGAGGAATTAAATAATGACGGTGATTATTGGCCTTTATATAGCCAATTTCATGTGCTCAGAGGATGAGCATTTGATTTTTCAGTCCAGGGCTACCTAACTACTACATCAGTGTTTGGAAAAATCATAATAATTATAATCAACAGTAGGATTCTGGGCTTTTTGACACACAATAAATAAAACAGGAGGATTAACTCCTTCCTTTTTCTTTGAAGTCTCGTGTGGAGGAAAAGAATGAAGTTCAATAGGAATCTCCTTCAGCAAGCATCAATCACCAAGTGTCCATTTTGGACGGGTTGTGAGGTGCCTGTAAATGGAGTGACACAACTAAACAAGCAGCATCTGACCCTTTGGAGTCCAAAGACTCGCTCTTCCAAACTTCTGAGGACTGAGTTACCGCCCGCGGCTCCTCGATAAAAAAAAGGAAGAAAGACATTTTTCCCTGAGTAAATGAAGTGCTACATATGGGTCCATGTGATAAGGGAGGTGGAACAGATCCCTCTGTGACCCTGAGCTGAAGAGTGTTGACAGGCTAGATGGAGAGATTGAGATTTGAAAGGAAGGGCTCAAGAAGGTATCTCTGCGTCGAGATGGAAACAGTTGCTGTGCTTATGAAGCAGCAGCATTAAAAGAGTGTGTCTTCTGTAGCAGCCAAGTCACAACACTGCATGTTCCGCTGTAAGATTGGAGGTGTCCTTAAAACGGGGGACAGTAGATGCTGCCAAAATGTTTCATTGGTAGTGTTGACATATTTGGACTCCCATTGCCTCCTTGCAGTTCATCAGTGTCCTGGCCTCATCTGTTTTCGGTTGCCCCCAAATACAGCATTGCTCTTTGGGAACCTACTCAGGGTTCTGAAATCTGAATGAACATGGTCCAGGCCACCAGCTGTCAAACTTTTCAGATGGCAAAGCCCACCTTCAGGGCTTCAACCCAAAGCTACATACAACACACATTCCATTTTTCATTGTCTTTTCCTCCACGTCTGTATCTTGGCGGCCAAATGCAAAGGATGAAACCTGGGCAGGATGTGGAGGCGCCTCCTTCAAGAAATGTAATTTTCGATTCAATAATGATCAAATCGTTATTTGGGGCTGGGGTGTTTACTCATTCATTGAGTAAAAAAGTGCGTTTTTGGCAGTGAGCTATGCAAACATCCAGTAGAATTGAACTGCAGATGAGCAACCCATTGAAAAGGTTCAGATAACAGCAGCAGAATACATGTATTTTAAACCCTGTTTTCTGGTGCTTAGTTGACATTTATTACATTTTTTAAAATAAATGTTTTAGTGATTTAGGGACGCTAGCTTTTCAGGTTTAAGAAATGGACTAGGACTCAGTCAAGTACTTTTGATTCACACTTACCATCTAGGATCTATAGATGTACCGGACTAATAGCAATGCTAAATATCTTGTCCTGGGGTCTCAGATGCCAAGGACTTGGGAAGCACGTTGCATAAACTAGCACACACAGAAAGACAGCGATGCTCTACGGCATCATCATGCCAAAAGAGAGATTCTCCAGGGACCCTGTTTAGTTATGCTCCAATTAAAAATACGAGTGTATTTAGGAATTTCCTTAATGCTGGCCACCGAGGATACTTCCTCCAATCAAGACTTTAAAAATATTACATACTGATAGGTTTGGCTTAGCCACATGTGAGCCATTATACAGAGGGGTGACACATGGTGCACTTCAAGGGTTGGGGCCGGGCTCTGCTTCCAGAAAGTTTCGGGTTTTGGTGATGATAAAATAAGTCTTTTGCTCTTATGGCTGTGAAAATATGCCTGAAATCTTGTTTGAAGAATGTATGTCCCTAGGGGGAAGCTGAATGATATTTCTAATAGCCGGAGATGGGCTGGTTTAGTTCCCTACGTATCCCTCTGCTCCTTTCTCTGACTACTAAAATTAGAGTAAAACACAAAACAAAATTATTCAAAACAACTGAAATTTTGAAAATGAGCATCATTGGCACTGACTCTTTTCTTTTCTTTTTTCTTTTTTTCTTTTTTCTTGGATGTTGGAGACAGCTTTTACTTGGTCAGAGCCACCGTGGCCCATAATCCAGCATTTCTTAATTGCTCTTGGATGAACTTGGTAGTGTCTTTTTTTTTAAAAAAAAATATCCAGACACAACACTATGGTTGGAGGATGGATGGCGGCTAACAGATTGAGGTTGAATCCTGACAAGACAGAAGTACTGTTTTGGGGGGACAGGGGGCGTGTGGGTGTGGGGGACTCCCTGGTCCTGAATGGGATAACTGTGCCCCTGAAGGACCAGGTGTGCAGCCTGGGAGTAATTTTGGACTCACAGCTGTCCATGGAGGCACAGGTCAATTCTGTGTCCAGGGCGGCTGTCTACCAGCTCCATCTGGTACGCAGGCTGAGACCCTACCTGCCCGCAGACTGTCTCACCGGAGTGGTGCATGCTCTAGTTATCTCCCGCTTGGACTACTGCAATGCTCTCTACGTGGGGCTACCTTTGAAGGTGACCCGGAAACTGCAATTAATCCAGAATGTGGCAGCTAGACTGGTGCCTGGGAGTGGCCGCCGAGACCACATAACACCGGTCCTAAGAGACCTACATTGGTTCCTAGTACGTTTCCGAGTACAATTCAAAGTGTTGGTGCTGACCTTTAAAGCCCTAAACTGCCTTGGTCCAGTATACCTGAAAGAGCGTCTCCACCCCCATTGTTCAGCCCGGACACTGAGATCCAGCGCTGAGGGCCTTTTGGCGGTTCCCTCACTGCGAGTAGCAAAGCTACAGGGAACCAGGCAGAGGGCCTTCTCGGTAGTGGCGTCCGCCCTGTTGAACGCCCTTCCATCGGAGTCCAGGGAGATAAACAACTACCTGACATTCAGAGAACACCCAAAGGCAGCCCGGTTTAGGGAAGTTTTTAATCTGTGATATTTTAATGTATTTTTGTATTTGTTGGAAGCCGCCCAGAGTGGCGGGGGAAACCCAGACAGATGGACGGGGTATGTATAAATAAATAAATGAATGAATGAATGAATGAATGAATAAAGTGTTTCTATCCATGCACAGACACCAGAAGTGCCATCTTTTGAAGCGTTCAGCCTCAACAATGGAGAGCCCACCTCCCCTAAAACAAACAAACAAACATTGAGGGGCCCCCACAGTGCTTCGGCCCCCAGGAGCCGGCACCTGTGACACCCCCCCCACTCACACATGTGCACACACCCATTGCTTGCAGACTCAGACCAAACATTATGTTTTGAGAGCAGTAGATGCCCATGAAAAACAGTCCTTGCAAATAGGGCATCAAGGTGAGAAAGTGATTCTGTTGTTCGTCCCCAGCATCCATTATATACAAAAATGCTACCTTTGATCTGCTGAACTTATTCATATAAGAAAACTAGAGCTGTTTGAAAATTCTCCATTTAAAGACTGGGGAGATTATTTCACTATTTTTTCCTGGGGAGTGGGAGTCACAATTAGGTGGGGCAATAGCACAGCTTCTTCCCTTTTCCTTACTTTTTTGCATGATTACCACCATTTTGCATTCTCCACAAGGCCCCGGACCTAGTCTTGTTTCAGGGCATCATGTATGAATCATGTAATCATAGAGTTGGAAGGGACCCCAAAGGACATCTAGTCCAACCCCCTGCAATAGTCCACAACCACCCGAGGGAATCCATTATACTGTTGAACAGCTCTTGCTGTCAGAAAGTTCTTCTTGCTCTTTAGGCCTTTCTTGTAACTTGAAGCCATTGGTTCGGGTCCTACCCTCCAGAGCAGGAGAATAATCTTCCATGCGGCAGCCCTTCGGATATTTGAATGTGTGGAGGGGGAGAGAAAGTGGCAGCCCCAACAAAAAATAATGGGCAATATTTTGTGCAAATTTGCTTCCATTGTGTGTGTGGGGGGGGATCTCAGCAATTTTCTCGGGGGGGGGGGAGGTCTCCAGAGAAACTTCAGCTCAACACTTAAAAAACAAAAATTACAATTCTTTATCAGAATAATGCCAATGTATTCTCTTTCCAACAATCATCTTTGGGTAGCTTACAAGCAGGACATGAAGGTGATTGTTTGTCCCGAGTATCTGGCATTCAGAGCTACACTGGTTCTGTCCATGGAGGTTCTACTTAAATATCATGGCTTTTAGACCTGCTTTGATATCATGTAACCCCTTCCCGCCAAACACCATCACAATTTTCTTTGCCATGACTCACCCTTCTTCAGGTTTTCCTTCACTTTCATGCAACTCTTTCTTAATTCTCTGATCTTCTTACAAATGCAAGCGGCAAACACTGACTTCAACACACAGCATAGAACACAGACTGTTCTATTACTGAACACTTTGCAGGAGTTGCAAATTCAACATTTTACATCACATGCTGCTCATTTACTATGTCCCAAACATGGAAATGACAAGTGACACAAAGGCCACAGAAAAAAGTTGATTCAGAGGAGTCAGGGGGAAGAAAACCATAACATAAGCAGGAAAAAAATGCTTTTAAAAGAGTACGCACATACAGTTCAGAATCCTGTGTGTTTATGTCTCTGTGTTTAAAAATACAACCAAAAGATGCCAAGCCTATGTCATCCTCTAGTTTGTGACTTCAAGGCCAATATAGTTACAGGACCTCTTTGAACCTGAGACCCAAACCTGCATTTTGCATTCCAGTGCATGTCAGGCATGAGGGACCCTGCCATTCCTGCTCTGCATGCAGCACGTTGCAGCTTTTGTTCCACACCATGAAAGGTAAAGGGACCCCTGACCATTAGGTCCAGTCGTGGATGACTCTGGGGTTGCAGCGCTCATCTTGCTTTACTGGCCGAGGGAGCCGGCGTACAGCTTCCGGGTCATGTGACCAGCATGACTTAGCCGCTTCTGGTGAAACCAGAGCAGCGCACGGAAATGCTGTTTGCCTTCCTGCTGGAGCGGTACCTATTTATCTCCTTGCACTTTGACGTGCTTTCGAACTGCTAGGTTGGCAGGAGCTGGGACCGAACAACAGGAGCTCACCCCGTCACAGGGATTCGAACCGCCAACCTTCTGATCGGCAAGCCCTAGGCTCTGTGGTTTAGGCCACAGCGTCACCACAGTTCCATGCCATACAGTATGTCAAGTTTTACATTTATGACAGCTCTTCTGAAGCCGGTGTTTTGGTCTGGAAAGTCATACACACTGACACCCCCCCTTTTTTAAAAAATTAAATGTTGCTTACTCCTGCAGAAAATTTTGCTTGGAAATAACTACTGCATTGCATTACAAACACTATGTAATCCTTGCATACTTTTGTGGGCATTCAGACTCTGCCTTCCTTACATCTCTCTGCATCCCAGCTGAGATTGAATTAAGTGGCATTGACTGAAGGTGCCCCTTTAAAAAGATTATGTTCACTATGGGGTGTTTCTGAATCCTAGAGGTGTTGCTTGTTTTGTGCCACATTTGTCCCCCCCCAATCACCCCAACACTGAACCCCTCTGTGCTTAGAGGAGATCTGCATCTGCTGCTCAGTTGGGTAAAGCCCTCCTTTATGCATGTGTATTAGGATGGGGAGAAGAAACTTAAGCTGCCCATTATCAATCACAAACCAAAAAGAAGAAGGTATTTGCGAGTAGCCATCAGTTCTTTTTTGAAAGCAAAGAGGATTAAACTACCCAAAGGGTTTATTGCCATTGTTGCAAGAGGGGGGGGGGTCATCAAAGTAATCTTTGCTGTGCCGCAAACAGTAGGCAGAGGGTTAAACTGAGGTTAAACTGTGTTAACATAAATGAAAGCAGTTGTACAGCCCCGGGTAACATAGCCCCATTTGTCTTTCAGGGCAATCCGCAGGCTGTTCCAAAAATGGCTTAAACCACTGTAATCCATTAAAATCAATGGGATTTGTGTTGTGGACTTCAATGCCTGCCTTCAAATCCTCCCTAAAGCCCAACTTTTAGGTGAAACCTTTGGTGTAACCCTTTAATCCAGATCTTTGGCAGAAAATAAAACCAAGGTGCTTGCGACGACAAAAAATGCTGATGTTTTTATCCCCACCCCTTCTGTTGTTCTCGTACCCCACCCCAGTCAAAATGTAGGCTGTAAATTTTGCTAAATGTGCATCTAGGTGCTAATTGCATGCCTCCAGCTGAAAGCAGCAAACACGTCTAGCTCTCCTTTGCCCCTCCATAGTGTCCTAGCCATCACTATTGGCAAACTTGTGTTTTGCCTGTGCCATTGCAAGAATGCACATGACTGAATCATTCCACACGGAAAATCGAGAGTCAAGCTAGACATCACATTAGCTCGACCGCATAGCCCTTAAGCAATCCCACCTGGGACCCTAACATGGGTTGGTGGGGTGGTAGGAGTATTTTCACTATGGGCCCAATCCAGATCCCCCCCCACAGCTGCAGTTTGCATTCTCACAAAGGGCCCCAATGATTGGGACAGAGGCGGACTTTGGAAATCTTTCCTACAGCCAAAATTTGGTGCCCCCCAAATGGGTCTTCTCCATTCCGTGCCCCCTTGGTTTGGTGTCCTGTGCAGGGGAGTTGTCTGCACCACCCTATATCTGGTGCTGAGTGGGACTTTTAGTAATGCAAATCCAGGTGCAATTCTTTTAGACCAAAGATCTCATTTCACCTTTTTTTTTTTGCATATCCTCAAAATAAAATAGAAAGAAAAACTGCACCTTGACTTTGTAGCAAAGTAAAGACACTTTGTGGCAATTTTAATCTTTTTGAGAAAATCACCTTTCGTTAATGCTACAAGCAACATTTTTCCATAACCGAACAGAGTAATTTCTAAGCAGTGTACAAAATTGCTTGAGCATCAGATAGTTCAGCTCCTTCCTGTCTGCAGCAATTTTACCTAATGATAAAATTAAATGTGTAAGCCTTCGGGATGGGTTATCTTTGGAGACGCTGCGGTCCTTTTTCAGACAGACAAGTTTCAATAAACACCCTGTCAGTTCTTGTTTATAGAATTAAAAGAACTTCCATTTTATTCTCCCTTTAAACATACCTCCTTTTACACAAAGCTCTTTGATGTATTTTCTCTCTCCCCCCCCCCCTTCATTCTGCCTCACAGCAAAGGCCCTGGAGGGAATTCAATAAAGCCTCCATTTAGAGCCAGAATATGGCAGGGTTTGCACTTTAAGTGAAAGCTGTTTATGCTACTTCCATTTTTAGAGAAGGGGGGGGGGAAGAGAGAATTTAAACCTTGTAGGACAAAATCCCACCCCTTTGCATATGATCCAGGTCACTCAAAGGCCAGTCTTGACAGTTTAGCTGTGACACTTTGTGTGAAAAACGTAGAGAGATCCCTTGATTGCTATAATTTTTATTCTTACAAAGAGCCAGTTTTACATTTCTCTTCGTACCACACTTTCCAAGAACCTGCAACTGTAGAATAAATTGTAAAAGAGCTTCTGTAGGCTGCCAGCTCAGCAGAAGAAGGGTGACACTTGGGGTGAGTGTCACAAGCTTGCAAAGTGACACCATCAGTTAGATATGATACAGGCATGACAGACTTGGAAAGTTTCATCCAAGAAATATATTTTTTTTCTTTTAACTGAAAACAATCCCATCACAATCCAAACTACCAAGTTCTGTGGTGACTGGAATGGAACAGACATTTGATGATTCAGATTCTCCCATAACGTTTGTTGTCCTGTAACAACATTTTCCAAAGAGAAATATGGCTGAAATCCTATGATTAGGGAGTAAACCCCATTGAACCCAGGGAGTAGTCCATGTAGGAATTGGGGTGAAAAACTGATACCTAAACTCAGCACTTAAACTGGAAAGCCAGGCTACTTTGTAGTTAGCAAGGATGACGGGGTGCAACCCATGAGTTAATATTGCTGCCAATAGTATTAATATTAGTGTCTATGTTGGAGTGCAACTCATGTATAACTGTTGTTAACATCATGCCATCAGTGTACATGGTGTTTTACACAATATGGTCCTCTGCTGGTCTGGTTTGATGAGCAGGACCTGCTCTGGAGGACATGCAGATGTCTCCCTTTGCACAAGACCCAGCTCCCCTCTGGAGTAACAGCAACAAAAGAGGCTGGTCCCTGCCCCCAAGATCTTGTTCCTTAAAGCTTGTCTGTAAAGGAGATAAGGGAAGGTGGAAGGATAATAAGGCTGAAGACTCTCAAATAATAGTCTCACCAGTACTTTGGTTGCAGTGGTAAACAGTGAACATAGTGATATTTACTTGCAAGTGAATAGGCATAGGATTCACACCAACTGGGCCCAAGAACTAAGACTTTATTGAAAAGGTGTGTCCTTTCAAGAGATATTGGATGGATGGAATAAATGAAAAGACAGCATTCAATTCAAGCTCTGGAAGGGATCATATGAAAAAAACTGTTAAGCAACAGAAGATTTGGGTTTGCTGGGGGTTGCTAGAGTTGGACCATAAAGAAGGCTGATCGCCGAAGAATTGATGCTTTTTTGAATTATGGTGCTGGAGGAGACTCTTGAGAGTCCCATGGACTGCAAGAAGATCAAACCTATCCATTCTTAAGGAAATCAGCCCTGAGTGCTCACTGGAAGGACAGATCATGAAGCTGAGGCTACAATACTTTGGCCACCTCATGAGAAGAGAAGAATCCTTGGAAAAGACCCTGATGTTGGGAAAGATTGAGGGCACTAGGAGAAGGGGACGACAGAGGATGAGATGGTTGGACAGTGTTCTTGAAGCTACGAACATGAGATTGACCAAGCTGCGGGAGGAAGTAGAAGACAGGAGTGCCTGGCGTGCTCTGGTCCATGGGGTCACGAAGAGTCGGACACGACTAAACGACTAAACAACAACACAGTTGGCAGAATAAAATGGCTTGGTTATGGTGGGATGCCAAGGGAAATATATTGTTGCACGCACACACACACACATCTCTGAGCAGTGTGAGATTCCAAGGTTTCCAGTCGCTTACCTGGAAAATGTTACACAGAATAGGGGGCTGACAACGAAATTAGCAACCAAGATATCCCCTAGAAGGCAAAATATTACTTGCTCTCTTTTGCAGCTGCATCAACTGATACATTTCTTAGGATATAGAAACTCAAAATGGAGTTCTTGGTTTTGGTGGCAGCCCAGTGTCCTGGGTGTGGTGTAATTGTGGTCTGTCTTGGACCACAGTGACCAATCATAATTGTCCCCAAAGTTCTTATTCTAAAACTCAGTCTTGCTCAGCCACTGTTTCCATCTGGAGCACAATCCTTCAGAGTGGTCTTGGTGAAAGGGGGAGGTTGAACCTGGTGGAGGGTGGAGCCTGGTAGGTTTGGGGGTGAAAGAAAGCTGAGCTGATTTCTTCCACCTCACCCCTACAAGACATACTAAAGAAGAATCCTTTAGTTGTGTCTTACAATTTTATCCCCTCCATCTTAGAGGCAGGAAAGTTTATGGACTCACAACCCCTCTTTCTCTCTTGGGAAAGCTCTAGTTTGAAACCGCAGTGTCTGTAGTAGATATTTTAATCACAACCCATCTCTGTCACTCCTTCTGATCTCATCCTGCTGTAACTCAAATACATGTAAAGGTTCTAACCTCTGTTATTAAAGTTTTTCTTCTTCTTTATTGTCCAAGTCAAAGGGATTCTCAAACGGTAAAAAAAAAGAGAGAGATTGTTTTCAATAAAATATAATTGGAATTGTGTTTTAGACAGAGTGACAACCAGATGCTGAGAGGAAGATGACTACAATTAGAAAAGATTTTCAGAACATTTATTCTGTTCAGAGTTAGTGGCAGACATTTTGTCTGCCAGAATCCACCAAGTAATTCACCATCCCTTGTCCCTCCTTCAAATCTAACCCTGATCCCCTGAGGTTCATCCTTAACCCTCTGGGTCTGAATGGGGGTCTGGATGGGGAAAACATAATTGTTTTGAGAATGCATGTGCATGTCACAGCAAGCATGTGCAGGAATGGGAGCATCAAAGGCAGATGCATCTTGAAGATGCTTTCATTCATTCATTCATTCATTCATTCATTCATTCATTTTGGCTGCCTGATTAATTGGGAGCACCTTTTAGTCAATCAAATTGTTTGAACAAATTAATCTTACGGATGAATTGACTGGACATTGCAGTCCTGATAGAAAACTCTCCGATATTTGCCTTTGTGTTGCAAGTATGCCTCACATGTCTTGGTTTGCACAGGCAACATTTGCCAGTGTGTGATGGATTGAGACACTATAATAGGTCAGCTATTGAGAGTGACATTTAGCCATGGCTCTTTTTGACAGCATATGGGGGATGGAGTACTGAGAAATGAAAACCAGTTCTTGTAAGTGATAAAGAGTCATGCTTGCAGCTAGCATCCTGCCTCTCAATAATTGCCTTTTCCCTCCCGTTATAACTCTTCAGAATGTCTTTCTCAGCCTCTCTGTGTATGTTTTTAAGTGAAATGGTGTTTGTTTGTTTTTTTCCTACAACTTTAAAACATATATATAGGTCGATACATATATAATGATCTCACCGGAAAAAAATTAATTTACATGTCTACTCAAACTTAATTCCCATTGAACTCATTGAGGAAACTGGGTATATGTCAGTTACAAGTATCATTTACACATTGTGAAAATGGAAGGCATTATTATTATTATTATTATTATTATTATTATTATTATTATTATACTGTCCTATATCCAGAGGTCTCAGGGTGGTTCACAGAACAAAATCGAAATATAAAACCACAAAACATACAATCAAAATAAAAATAGCAACCCAATAACAAAATACGAAAGCTGAAATGTTTGTATAGTAAGCAGTTAGTCCCTTTAACTCGGGACCAATGAAGTAACAATCTGTTGATTGACTGTTGCTTGATCTGTTTTGAAAACTTAAACAGATCCTGAACATATAAAGAAAATATGTCAGAGTGGATTTTCAGTGTAGCTTTCTCCCTGGCATGCATCTGCAAGGATTACACACATATACACACAACCCACCCACCCACACACACACACACAGGAAAAAGTATTCTGTAACAATGCACTTGTCCACTTTCAACCTGCAGGAGTGTACTTCAGGAACCATCTCACCTGCTGTCTGTGTGAATTATGCCTTTGTGAGATTATTTGCAAATACAAATGCCTAGGGATGTGCTGTTAATGTGGTGTGTGTGTGTGTGCGCGCGCGCGTGTGTGCATGCATGCATGCATCTACATGGATTGTGAATCAAAAAAACCTTTTTTAAAAATAGTTAAAGCGTACAATAGCAGATTTGAGTTCAGAAAGCAACTTCAAGGTGATGGTTTTTTGCTCGATTACACCTTTGCTTTGGGCCTTATGAGAATGGTTTGATCGATGCCCAGAATGCATTTCTGCATTCAACCCACTTTTCATATAATTTTTAACATATGTTGAATTGCTCACAAGACAAAGACCATGTGGACTTTTCAGTTTCATGGGCTTCTGTTTATTAAAACAGATCTTACATGAAATCTTGCCTGCCTCCTTGGAGGAAGAGCTGGTCTCTAGAGTTTTGCAGCAAAGACAGGTTGGTTGCTTTAGAAATGGCGTAGGAATAGATTACCCTACGGTAGTTTTGTCTTCCAAGCTCTGCCTCACCACAAACCAGGGAGAGTTACATGAATGAATCAGTTTTCTTTTCAGAAGTGAACTCACTTAGACCCCAGAAAGAAAAAAAATTGGTACTCTTCTTTAGTTTCAGCTGTCTGGTTGCTGTTTTTTATTTGAGCCAGTCCATCCATTCCTAAACACTAAAGGAAATGTCTCACCAAACTTTCCAACTCCCTAGAAACAGTAACTTTGCCTACAATTTTTCCAGATACTACCCTGGAAAGAAATCTTGCAGTAATTCTAGCAATCTGGCCATTCCACAAGACCAATATTTTGAATACTGTGTACAGTTCTGGCCATCCCCATCTCTAACAGAGAAGATGATGAAGATGAAGATGAGCACCACAAAAGGGGATCAAAATGATTGAGGGAACAGAGTGGTATCTTCCTATGAGGAAAAGCTAAAACATTCAGGCTCAGATGAAATAATATACATTTGGGTGGGGGTAGGGAAAGACCCAGGTGGTGCTGTGGGCTAAACCACTGAGCCTAGGGCTTGCTGATCAGAAGGTCGGCGGTTCGAATCCCTGTGACGGGGTGAGCTCCCGTTGCTTGGTCCCAGCTCCTGCCAACCTAGCAGTTCAAAACCACATCAAAATGCAAGTAGATAAATAGGAACCGCTATAGCGGGAAGGTAAACAGCGTTTCCATATGCTGCTCTGGTTTGCCAGAAGCGGCTTTGTCATGCTGGCCACATGACCTGGAAGCTGTACGCCGGCTCCCTCGGCCTATAGAGCGAGATGAGCGCGCAATCCCAGAGTCGGTCACGACTGGACCTAATGGTCAGGGGTCCCTTTACCTTACTAGGGAAAGAATATACAGTAGTAGACTTTTAGATCCCACTTGGTTAAAGTGTGTGCTATTCCTCAACATACAATGTATTTGGATTCATCATGTATGCTGGGGGAAGAGTAATGTGATCCTGCCTGGTGGCCCGACTCTTACACATGTCTTGCAACTGACCTGGTTCTTCTGCAAAGCTGGTTGAGCCTCGTTCCATGGGTTCAGGTGTCACAGATGCATCTGGTGAATCTGATCTCTACTCCACAGAAGCTTAGGCCACATTCCATCCGTTACTCTTTAATGGCTATTCCTGTGGTGGGGATGAGCTCTGGCATGAGGCAGCTCTTTCCCCAAGTGGTAGATTGAAAGGGGTGGGCTCTCTTAGGTGTCAAAATGGGACAGCTGTTGTTCTGATCCTAAATCATAGAGAACTTATCTCCTGCATGGCTGCCAGCAGGGGCGTAGCTAGCTGCTCTGACACTGGGAGGGGCGGGGTGGGACGATCCACCCAGGGGGGCGCTGCGGGGAGCTGCCCACAGAGTCCGCATGGCGTTTCTGGCAGCGTGGGGCCCCAAGCCACCGTGTCACTCCCAGGAGAGACGAGTGGCTTGGACACGCTGCAGGCCAGGCCCCGCGGTAAATGCCGCTCCCCCCCCACGGTGTGCCATTTTGTCACCCCCCCCCCAAGGATGACATCTGGGGCGGACCACACACCCCGCACCCCCTTCCTATGACCCTGGCTGCCTGCCCCAAATGAACTAGGCAGTGAGTGTTTGTCAGCGCAATATAGGAGGCTGTGTGGCTCTGGCTGGTATGTAGACAGGCCTGCGCTCCTGCCTAACTTTCTCCGGGTTAATTGGCTAGGTGTGAAACAAACCCGAAGCCAAGGGCACATTGTGTATGCAGGGGGGTAGTGAAGCGCTGCGACACCCAGGGTGGCAAATTGCCATGCACCTGGGGGGGGGCGTTGCTACATAACGACACATGTGGGCTTTTTACCTGGAGTTTGTAGCTGGAGGCGCGCGGCTTTGGAGGCACGGGGGGAGTGGCGATACCACGCCATGTAACGATGCATGCGCAGCATCCCGCCATGCATGCGTGTTACATAGCAGGGTATCGCTGCCCCCCCAGTGACTCCAGTCCATGCGCTGCGGCGGGGGGTTGCCACTTGGTGCCCCCAGCCCCGCAACTCCCAAGCCGAGCCTCCAGCCTCCCAGTAAAAAGTCCATGGCAAGCTCGAAGCTCGGCTTGGGAGTCGCGGGGGTGGGGGCACCAAGTGGCACCCCCCAGAGTGGAACCCGGGGCGAACCGCCCCTATCGCCCCCCCCATTGCGACGCCCCTGTGTGTATGTACAGATGTCCATGGATATGAGAGGGGTGTGTGTGTATGTGTGTGTGTGTATCCAGAAGTGTGTGCTACTGATAATTTTAGGCCAGTTCATCACAGGATGGCACTTGTGAATGCAACTTATTGTGCCTGAGGAATTAAACTCTCCAGGCTTCGGAGGCCTTTGCAAGCATCAGCCCACAGTATCTGTTTAAGGCTCTCAGTGCAGTGAGAGCAATATGGAGAAAAATGGAGCTGCTTCTGAAAGATGAGGAAGGCATGTATATGGAGTAGAAAAGATGGAGAAAATAGAGCTACCAGAGAATCTTTGGGGCACCATCCCCATCTTTTTTTGTTTCGATATGGAAATCAGTACTAATAGTATCAGAACTGGATACTGTGCAAAGGCAGCACACGAACAAACTCATCACTGTCAAATGTATGAGTAATGTGCCTGGCTTAAACATATTATTGTTGGGGTCACCATATGTTTCTCATTTTGAGAAATGATCATCTCTTGGTTCCAAACTCTGCAGCCCCTTTTCCAGATCACTTCGGTTTCAAAGAAGCTCATACCGCTGTCCTTGGATTGTCACTGTCTTCTTTGTTTTGAAATTTGGGTCTGGCAGCCTGGTGGGAATGAAGCCTCCCTGGAGCCTCTGGGCTGATAGCAATGTTGTCCTGCTTAATACTTAAAAAATGATTCAGCAGAACAAGCTATGTTTTTTTTTTAAGTGAGGGAAAAAATATGAATGCTTTATTTTATGTTCAAGGGGCAAAGTGTGGTCAAGCATTTGCAAATACATTCTTTCTTTCATTTAAGATGCTTATGGTCACCCTCAAGCAACATTTTATTTGTTTTGGGAAACGTTGAAAAATATATCTTTTTTATAGTGGATTTTGTGCCCACTAGAAATGTGTAATGAGGAAAGATAATGAATGTAACATGTCTTTAAGCCATTGACTCTACAATTAATCGCTTTCATTTTGGAATGCCTCTTGGTTTGGCTGTACTGCTGATCAGACTCCATGAGCCCAGAGAATAATTCTGCATACAAACATTATGTTACAAATTTTGTCACTAAAATTTACTTTAGCCGCCACCACCAAGCTCAGTTTTCCCCAGGCTCTTCTATGTAACTGTTCTTACCAGCAGTTCAAGGGCTGCTAAGTCAGTCATCAGTCTTGCTAACCTTTCCCTATGCTTCAGACAGGCCACCTACCTTCCCCCACCCCTACTGTGTGTATTTCCTACAGCTCTGGGATTACAGCTCTGAGGAGGAGGAGGAGGAAGGTGACAACACTGGTGCTAGTCAATCAGTGCTGTGCACAACCAGTTGGCATTCCATTCCCCTGCTGTGTGGATATGTGGGATTGTTTCATCACATGTCTGTATTTACATTCCATCACTGATGGAGTCATGGGAATGGAAGTTCCGTTCTGTTGTACTTTTGTAATTCTCTTCTCTCCGAGGAAGAAGAGGGAGGGGAGCCATGTTTTCCTTTGTCCTGATTTGTACATAATAAAAGTACCATAGCTTGGTACTCATATATCGAGTCTAGCTCTGCTGTTGTTGACTCTGCTAAGTCAATCTGTGCTCACGTCCCAAGACATGAGTCACGGAAGCACGTCGGGGAAGAAGACTGATGGATCTCCTGAGCGGCATGCAGAAGGGAGAGACACGCTAGCACGTATATGTCATTTGCCTTGGGGCCTGTCCTACCTCCTGGTGACCCCCCCCCCCCGACACAACCAACTCCTGCCAGTATGATATTCCCTGGGTTCTGATAAAAAGATGCTCATTTGAACAGAACACAGTGAGGACACTTCCTCACCTGTTGCACTTCTCAAACAACATTACTTGTCTGGAGGCAGGAAAAGGAATTCCTCTGGGATTTTCCCGGAGCCACACTGGGGGGTTGTGGGGCATGGTGACTCAGGACAGCCCCCCTTGAAAGGTGTGGCCAGATGTGGCTGAAGCTGGCTGTGCACAGTTCAAGGTCAAGGAAGGGTAACTCTCTCTCCTTCAATTACGCAAGCAGGTGGAGTTGTGCACAACTTGTAATATTACTTACAGATCTGCTCTGTTAATGGTGAAAAGGTTGCTATCCTAATTAACCCAGTATAAGCATCTCACCTCTTTATTGTGGGTGTGGGCTCCAGGGTGGTTTCCCATTTGATTCTTGCTGAATATACAAGAGAGGCATTAATTGGATGCTCATTCCTGATTGGTCTCAACCGAGTGGGGAGAAGAATCCTCCCTGACCACAATTGGAAGAAGAGCCGTTCGTGCACGTTTGACCCAAAGCTGCCCCCAAGTGCACATATTTGCCTGCAATGAAATATATGAGTGGAGCTAACCACAGCAAAATGACAGAGTACTGTTAAAACCCTAAGTGGAATTCATAGAGTGAAATTTCTTCCTCATTTTGCTGTTTGGATACATAGCCTTTTATTTAAGATTTGTGTACAGCTTTAATGTCTTACTTGTGTTGGCTTAGTGATGGAATATTTGAAAGTCTCTCTCTCTCCACACACCCTTTTGGAAGGGTTGAATCAGCCCAGGACATCTGGCATTTTTGAAGTTGCCACGGTAAGAATAAGAGCAAAGAGAGAGAAGAGCAGGAAATCTGCTTTTTTTGTGTGTGTTCATCAGTAACACACTCAGAGGGGCAAACACTTGTAACTCAAATCATGCTTTTGTTGGGATTGGGCAAAAAAATGTCCCACTGTGTGTCTTTAATCCATCTTGAGAGAGACATCCTGGGGCAATCGACTCATCTGCAAATTCTCTACATTTTCCCCTGCTGGAGAGGGAATTGGTTTACTGCCAAAACCTGTTAAACAGTAACCTATATAAAGTACATTCTTTTTTCAAAACAAAACAAAGCAACACAAACCTTTCTCATTTAAATCCACCTTCTAACAAAACAGATGCTCCTATTTCCATTGCCGTGTTCAGGAAAAGGATTGTGCCTAGATTCTGAAAGCCCCCCAAACCATTGAAGGAGGTTGTTTACACGGAATAAAATGTAATTTGTGATGAATAACGCAGTGATTCTTGCCAAATACATCATTGCTTTCAAATGAAATCAGAAAATGCGGTGGAGGAGAATCCCTCTTAGCCCTTTTATATGTCACAACTGCACAGTAGTGCTGGCATTAATTTTAAAAAACCACGTCCTATTTATTTTCTGGATGGAAATTAAGACCCTGCCTTGGCAAACAGCAAACAATATTTTAAGATTGCTTCTGGACTTTAAAATGTAAGGGGAAGATAATAGGCTTGAATGCTGTCCCATAGAGGAACTCCCTGCCCATAGAAAACTGAATGTCAGAATGTTCTAGCCTACCCTTCTCCCAAACTCTGAGTTCCAGCGTGCAATCTGGTGGGACAGCTCAGAGGTTTTACCATGACATTTGCTGCGTATATACACAGCACTGAAATTATTTTGCTGGTCACTGTAAAACTGGTGGGGAGTATATTTTAATAAAACCAGCAGACAGTAGATGCGCTATTATGTTACCCAGGAGAAAGGACCTGCTATTTTAAAAAAACTGATTAACATGGTTTTGAATTGAAAGTCTACCCTTTCCTATTTTTTTATATACATTGAGAGATGCCTTGCTATTAATTAGAGGGTGTTTCTGTAAAGGAGAAACCTGTGTGATTTCTGACACCTCTATTTCTCCCTCAACAACAGGATCCACAGTACGTTCTCTGTCATATATCCCAAATTCCCATTCTACAGGGATATTGGCCATCTAACAACTAGGTTTTTCTTTCATTCATTGACACACGGTCTCCCATGTTCCGCTCTACATTTCTCCAAACTAGCCCTTGAGTATGAAACTTCTGATTGCTTGGGAAGGGTTAGGGGTGCTATTCATTGGGGGGTAGGAGGAGTGTCTGCTCCACCTAGCCCCTTAGGCCAAACTAACTGAAATTAACCTTTATTTCTCTGTTTCTGCAATTCACCTTTCTTTCTACCCAACTCACTGGCTACACTCACAAGTAAACAAGCCATACTCCCTACTCCAGGGCTTTGCAGGAGTAAGCCCTGTTGAACAGTGGAACTTTCTTCTGAGTAAACATGAGCAGAACTTCATTGAGCTGCTACTAATATAAACAATTAATATAAACTATACCCCTTTAACTAGGAATAAGGTAAAGGGGCCCCTGACCATCAGGTCCAGTCGTCTCTGACTCTGGGGTTGCGGCGTTCATCTCGCTCTATAGGCCGAGGGAGCCGGCGTTTGTCCGCAGACAGCTTCCGGGTCATGTGGCCAGCATGACAAAGCTGCTTCTGGCGAACCAGAGCAGCACATGGAAATACCGTTTACCTTCCCGCTGTAGCGGTCCCTATTTATCTACTTGCACTTTGATGTGCTTTTGAACTGCTAGGTGGGCATGAGCTGGGACCCAGCAACGGGAGCTCACCCCGTTGCAGGGATTCGTACTGCCAACCTTCTGATCAGCAAGCCCTAGACTCTGTGGTTTAACCCACAGCACCACCTGGGTCCCCCTTAACTGGGAATAAGCCCCAGTAAACTGAATGGGGGTTACTTCTGAGTAAACATGTATAGGGTTGTGCTGTAGAAAGGAGAATATAAGAGTGACTCCTTGGCTTGTATTGATAAACATTCCCCAGGCATTATGTGGTATGAATAAACTACAGTGGTGCCTCAAGTTAAGAACTTAATTAGTTCTGGAGATCCGTTCTTAACCTGAAACTGTTCTTAACCTGAGGTACCACTTTAGCTAATGGAGCCTCCCGCTGCTGCCGCGCCGCTGCCACACAATTTCTGTTCTTAAGTTCTGTTCTTAAGTTCTTAACCCAAGGTACTATTTCTGGGTTAGCGGAGTCTGTAACCTGAAGTGTCTGTAACCTGAAGCGTCTATAACCCGAAGTACCACTGTACAGTGCTTGCTCTTAGAATATTCCACTTTTTTTCAACTGCATATTGTGGATGCAATCTTATGGACACTTGCCTGGGAGCAGCATCGATTGCACTATCAACATAGATAAGATGTACCTATAGAATCATTCTCCTGTGCTCACATCTCTTTGTGCTCATCTAAATGAGATCTGAAATGTTATGCTTGGAATGGTAGATGGTGCAGTTGATCAGCAGAATTGCTGGATAATTCTGATCAAGTTAAAGGATTTACAACCAATATGCAATTCCTGTATTAGAGCTATTAAGTCATCAGTCACAATTTTAACCCTGGATTCATTGTCTTGCTCAGTTGGGACATGATCCAGCCCAACATTAGCACTAAAAATCCCATTTATTTAATGAAAGGCTTGTTCACATTTACTTTTCCTCTACTGTTTCCCAGGATGGTCAAGGCTTTAAAGTGCCTGGATTGCAGCAAATGACATTCTGCAGAAAACCCAAATTGCTGTTTGTTGCGTGTCAGCTTTAAAGAGCAGGTTTTCATAAGAAAAGGCTCCAGAGGAAAAAGAAGAGTGCTTGGACATGCAGCTTTAAAGTGCGGACCTGTGCTTGGAAAGAGCAGGGCAAAAGATAACTGTGGGTGAGACCTAAGTTCTCCCCAAGTCTCCCCTTTAGGTATGGTAATATGCAAATCCTGCTTCACCCAGTAGGTTGGAAGGTGAGCAATGCAACTGAAGGAGGAGTCAGAGAGGGTGTTATCTAGCATTGCCAGAGCCTGGGTTAAAAGGTAAAGGTAAAGGGACCCCTGACCATTAGGTCCAGTCGTGACCGACTCTGGGGTTGCACACTCATCTTGCATTATTGGCCGAGGGAGCCAGCGTACAGCTTCCAGGTCATGTGGCCAGCATGACAAAGCTGCTTCTGGCAAACCAGAGCAGCACATGGAAACGCTGTTTACCTTCCCGCTGTAGCGGTTCCTATTTATCTACTTGCTCTTTGACGTGCTTTCGAACTGCTAGGTTGGCAGGAGCTGGGACCAAGCAACAGGAGCTCACCCCGTCGCAGGGATTCGAACCGCTGACCTTCTGATCAGAAAGCCCTAGGCTCAGTGGTTTAACCCACAGCGCCACCTGGGTCCCAGAGCCTGGGTTACCTCCTTGCAATTCAAAATTAAGCACATGCCTTCAGTTCTTTAGCTCTTCTACTGAAATCAGTGAAATTAATGGTAGATTTTGGCACTTATTAGAGGATTATGGATTTACCTTGCACATGACTGTTTAATAGGAGTGGACGCCAAATAAAAAAACATTGCGGGCACATATGAGTCACAATGCAAACACCAAGAAGGTCAGATGAGCATTCCAGTGGAGCACTGTTGCCCTAGCCCTGCCAAAATATCCAGCAACAGTCTCAAGCCAAAGAAGTTCAAGTAGATGCCAGCATGGGAAGCCACCCAGTAACCCACTGGCAGCTTCCACAACAAATCAGAGTTTCCAATGTTTGACAGTTAGGCCTGGATCAGCTGTTTGTCACACCCTAGCAATGAGGAGAGCTGTGCACCACTCATTTGAGTGGCAGCCCTGCACACAGATGGCAGAGCCATAAATACTTTGTTCAGAAAAATAATATCAATACACCCAAGCTCATACAAATTATTTAGGGTTTGGGGAACATGGTTGGCAAAACACTCATCCTGCGAGTCAAATTTGTTTGTACTAGTCTTTGCCGAACATATTGGTTTAGTTCTTTGGTTGCAGCCCATCTATTATAAACAATTTGCACACATACTGGGCAGAATTCAGAGTGAATTAAGGCTGATCAAAGCTGATGTGCAGTCCCAGCCTCCTAGCATTGTGGATAAAAGCACAAAAGGCTCAAGTCTGAGGATGCCGTATCATCGGAATTCTGTGTTTCCTGTCTTCGGCTTGTATTACAACATGTAATTTTCATTATAGCTTTTGATTTGCAAATGCCCTTCCTTTGGGGATTTACTTTAATGACAGCCTCCATGAAATACTTCCTGGAATGTTCTGAATGTATATTTAAGATCTGATTCTGTAAAATGTGCATTTAATTTTTAAAGTGTGTGATTCCACATGCTTCTGCTAATAATTCAAATTTGTACAATAATGCAGCCTTTCCACCACCCACCCCCACTAAAATTTATATTGCATCATTGTCTGCTAAGTGCAGGATTCCCATTCTGCTTGGGCTTTTCTGCATACAAACACTTGACAGCCAACAAATGAAGCCATAAATGAGCTCTGTTGAATGTGAGCAAATGTCTCTCTCGCCTATCATTCAGTTTCCAAGAGTGGTCAACTTGAAGCAAGCAGAGCATTTAGGCAAAATCCCTCCTGTGTTGTAGGTACCAAGCTCCTGATAGGCAGAGGCATACTGCCTCTAGAAGTAGAACCCCCATTCAGTTTTCAAGGCTGCAGCCTGAATAATATTGTGTGATCCTGTTGTGTGATCACCTGTTGTTTTCTTGAAATGAGAGTAAGAGACATAAGTGGTAAAGGAGGTGTGGGGGAGAAGCCTGCTTCTCCTGCTTTTTACCGGCAAGCATCTATCACACCAATGGAGCAATGTATGGTAAGTAAGATCTCAAGGGGCTTATGGCAGATATTGTACAATTATAGAGGCCTAATCCAAACCGAGTCTTAAAATTATTTAGGCATATAAAAGTATGGTATTTCGTTTTGTCCCTTATTATTCTGTACGTCTCTCGCCCAAAACAGCAATATATTGATTAGAAATGTTGAAAGGGATAGGCTAATGTTCGGGCGACAATCGTAGCATCAGAAGATGGATGTTTTTGGCTTGTCACCTTTTCACAGGAAATTTCAGGGTTTGCCTTGTTGGCCTTTACCCTGCAGAATGCACTCTCACAGCTTACAGTATCATGGCAACACAAATGACGTTTATTAATAAGACCTAGCATGTCTTTTTGGAGAAATTCATCAGAAGATGAAATCTCACTGGAAATATTCCAGTTGGATCTCAGATATTGACAGTATGAAGGTCTGGTCTAGAATCGGCATGTTGCTTCAAAGATTAGTTGATAAGGACGTCAGCTCTTTTCTTGCCAGCTCTAACTTGCTTCCTTTGGAATGAATGGCTTGCCTGTTTACTTTACTTCTTAATATACTTGAAGGAATCAGGGTGGATCACAAGACAAACCTTTATGAAGAATTATGAGTTACATACAAATGGGAATTTTATAAAATGCCTAGAGGGTAATATACTCTTACATATACATGGTGTAAGTATACGTCTTACAACCCCCCACTGTCTCTATGTACAACAAGCACACTGTCATAATTAACTTCTTCTCAGATAATTATCATTTGTCTGAAAATTGGAGAGGATGGTAATCCTGAGCTCAGAGATAAGCTGCTTAGATTTCACTGAAGACCACGGAGATTTAAACAGTTTTACTACACAGGATGGCAGTTTGTGGAATTATCCCTTTGGAAGTGCACAAGTGGACGGTTATTGAAGTACCATATGCTACCCAGTCGACAACTTGACAGCACACATATTTAATTTGTTCCATTGTGCTCTAACTAGGCAATGTGCACAAATCAGAACTTTTGCTTTGCAGACTTAAAATGGATTAGAGGACTCTGCCAACCTGGTGTAACAAATCCACTTTAAAAAAACCAGTCTCCTTGTGGTTAAGAAAGTGATGGTTAAAAAAGGGGAATGCACTAAAAAGTGAGGAATGAATGAATGATTAATGGAAGATGTGTGAACACCATGTAAGCAAATCAGGATGAATGCCCATTGTCATATAACATCCCTGAGAACAAATCAGAACAAATATTCCATAAAGATAGCAAATCAGGATGGATGTTCAACAAACAGGTTGTCTAGAAGAGCCCATAATGAAAGTTATGCTTTAAGAAGGGAGGGGTGCTTGCATAACATAGCATGTAGTTCCTTGGGTCCTCAAAGAAATTAATTCCTTATGCAGTGGAGGCAAATGTTTTCCATGCAAGTTCAGCCTTATTTTACACTACTTCCAAATCTTTGGAATTCAGCTTTAAGACACGTTTAATTGGATGTGTGGTTCCCTGAAGTTAATAGGGCTCATGACCAAGTAAATTTTGCTTGGCACAACAGATATGAAAAGAATAAACAATTGTGTGAAGTTCTGAGGCTACTATATCCAACATCTGAGTTCTGTAGCAAATGATTGGAGCTAACTTGGAAACTCTAAAGCATCTTTAGAACTGCTGTTCAAATGGGATATATTGAAGTGCTGGAGCATTCTCAGACGTCTTTGGGCTTTGTTCACATTTAGTGTAATCTATAAAAGCGACAACAGTGAATCTCTAACTAGGCACCGAATCAAAAGTCCCTCCGTGAACTTGCCAAGATCAAAGGGCATATATAATAGCCTTAAAGGCATCTCTTCTTACACAGGCCATTCTTAGCCCTTCTGTTGGCATTGGGGGTAAATTAAGCACCTTAGGATAAATGCTGAATAAAACATGAAGCGATGAAGAGTTAGATTTCACAGAAGATGAATTAGTTGGATTATGGACAGGGAAATAAGGAGCCTGGGAAAACAGAGAACATTTGCATTTCAGTTTTCTTTTGTTTTTTAAATGAAACAATAGTAGTTATCACATCCAGCTTTGAAATGATCTGGTCATTTTCTTGCTCAGCTCTACAAGACTTTCAGCGCCTGACTGCTCTTAAACTAGACTTTCCTGTTAAACTGAATTTAAAACTCTTGCTTCTTGCCCATTAAAACAAATTGCAAAGTTATTCTTTTTTTTAAGACTTTGAAAAATGGGAGCAAAGATTCTTAAACTCCAAGCCAGTTGCTCCAACCCAGCAATCCCATACACATACTCATTCAATAACTCAAGGTTCTCATCTTCATTTCAATGGAAGGCAGTCCTTGATGCCCTCACTTGTCATTTTCGCATGCATGCAATCTTCACCCTCTATTGCAGTGAATGGAGAAACCCATCCTCGCAAGCATTCGGTGTATGTACTGGAACACATGTGGGAATCTAGAATAGGGAACTTGGAAGAACCCACTGAAATGGAATATCAAGGGAATTCCCTTCTGTCAGCTCATTTAACCCCAATTGCAGCACTGATTCCTTCTGTGAAAGCTATTTGCTACAGTGATCGTTTTAAAAACATGCACACTTCATACATAAATAGTATGTAAATTGCTTTGCAATGTATGTTGTTTACATATTAATTGTATGCAGGTACCTGTTTCCTTTTCTTGTTTCTGAAGCATTGCTTGTTGCCAAAGGCAGCCAATATGCAATAAGACTGCTGTCCTAACAATGTCTATTCAGAAGAAATCCCATTGAATTCAGTGGTGATTTCCCTCAGGTACATGGGTTTAGGACTTTCATTGAATCATAGAGTTGTAGAGTTGGAAGGGACCCCAAGGGATATCTAGTCCAACCATCTGCAATGCAGGAATATTGGCTAAAGCATTCGTGACACATGGCCATCCAACCTCTGCTGAAAAACCTCCCGGGAAAGAGAGTCTAGCACCGTTCCACCATCAAACAGCTCTTACTTTCAGAAAATTCTTCCTGATGTTTAGTCAGAATCTCATTTCTTGTAACTTGAAGGCATCTCCTAGCCTCCAGAGCTGGAGAAAACAAGCAAGGCAGGTAATAGATTGGAAAATATCTGTTGATGGCTAAGATATGAGTCTACGGTATTGCGTGTTACAAAAAGAATACGTTTAAAACATGTATATTTCCACATCAGTGGCCAATGATATGGAAGAGAGACTTGTGCCGAATAGACCAATTGCAATCGAACAGAAAATACCAGATGGAAAAGCAAAGGATACATGTTCGTAAACCCCTTTTAATTTTTTTTTTAAAAAAACCATCTTTATTTATTTTACACATAAAATACAAGAGAGAAAAATAAGCTCAAAAAAAAGAAGAAAAAAGAAAAAAGAAAAAAACAAGAAAAAAGAAAAAAAATACAAAAAAGAAACCACTACAAAAAGAATAAAAATATCTAATAATCTTATATCATTCTTAATTCATTTGGACTCCCCCGGTTCCCCCCTCATTGGTTTCTTATTTCAATCCTTATAGAGCAGTTTTCACAAAATACCAATTATTTTAAAATCAATTAACATTTCCTCTCAAATTACCACCTTTTAATTTTATCTTAAAATCCTAATTTTTAATATACATACATTCTAATTAATATTTCCCCAACTTAAATTTTTACCAAAAATGAAATACTATCTTAAAAATCATTTGTCCCCCCCCCTTCCCCTGGACTCAGTTTACCCAGATATCTCAGCAAATTCCTTAAGTCATACCAGTGTCGGACTTCCAATCAATCCAACCTAAAAACACCTAATTATAACTTTTCATCCCACTCCTACCCTTTCCGCAAACTTCCAACCATACCTTTTCAAACCAACCTGTTGTTTCCCCATTTTTCTTGCTGTTTCCCAACACCCTCCTTCCATCTTTTCCCCCCAGCGGTTTTCCTGCCCTCCCTCTCTCACTGGGTGTGCAGGAAACCCCCCTGGTTCACCATTGAGGAGTTCTTTTTTCGAGTCCTGAAGTTGCCCCACATCTCCCACTTGTGGAGCATTTTGCCATCCTTCTTTTTCCTCTTCTTTGCAGTTTTGAAATTCTTCTGAATTATCCGTGTTGTCTAGCGTTTGTGATTCTTCCTCTAAGTCCTTAAGGTTGTATTCTTCTCTTCTCTCATCATTATTCGTGTTGTTGCTTAGCTCATCAAGTCTTTTATTGGTTTGTTTCATTTGCATATTATTCTTAGCCAGCTCATCTTTAATATTCAAGAGTTCCAAATAGATCTTTTGATAATAAAAGTCTTGTGTTAATGCTAGGACTGCCATTGTCCTTGCCTCTCAAATCCCGTGGGAAAGCAAAAGATAAAAAGACCGGATGTGGCAGGAGTCAATTTCCATAGTGAAAGCCATTTTAAGTCCAGTTCTGGTTATACCATTAATCCAACTAAATAACATAGTCCCATCAAGTTTCCAATAAGAATTCTAAATCCATTTACTGATCACTCCAGGAACCGAGATCCAGTCTCCTGGGGGGGTTTTAAACGTCTACTTTCTGGCAAATTGGTTGCTTCTTCTCGTTCCCCTGTTAGGGATCAGATTGCTGCGTCGTTACAAAGCAATGTAGGAGACTGACTTCCGAAATTTTGGAATCTCCCACCGTGTCCAATTCTTTGCTCAATAATGCCAATCAGAGATTTTGCTCACGTGGAGTTTTTTTCCAAATCGTTTTCTTTTCGGAAGGCATCCGCCACTAACTGGATGAAGGCTCAGGGCTTCGCTGCTGGAGGTGATGTAGTGCCCAAAATGGCTCCCGCAACTGCCACCCCGCTGACTCTCAGGGACTCTGCCGAGCTCCCTGGGCAGCGGAGGAGTCGCGTTTTTGGAGCAGCGCCAGGCTTTTGCCCCCGGGAAGCTCAACCCGGGGTTTAATGGGGATCCGCGTGCCCCCGCGGAT
This sequence comes from Zootoca vivipara, assembly GCF_965207765.1. Lineage (NCBI taxonomy): Eukaryota > Metazoa > Chordata > Lepidosauria > Squamata > Lacertidae > Zootoca > Zootoca vivipara. The sequence continues at coordinate 5,927,212 of NC_142588.1, read as the reverse complement.
TCCCCCCCCTCCGCAGTAGCCAGAAGCCTCGGAGCTGAGGCTTCTGCACCCTCTCGCCAGCGCAGCAGACCGGAAGTCGACCGTAAACCCCGATTCAATCTGGGTCAGTTTAATGCCTACTATTTGCAGGGCTGCTGCTGGGCTCCCAAGCCAGCAAGGACTGCATGGAAGTGCTAATTGTACAAACAGGTGCTATTAACACTGTGCAATTGCAACAGCCTAAATATGATGATCATGTGAGAGCCAACAGACACATGAACCAGACCGGATAATCACTTTCTGCATAAATCCATAGTTAGCAATTCAAAGTTAGAAGAATTTGGCAGGCATACTTCTGTAATGCAGAGTTGCCTCTTTGGCTGGAAGTGTGTGTGTGTGTGTATTGTTTATTTGAACAAAATATTATTTTATCAATTCTACTGCTTTTCCAGGAAGCGGGGAGGCACCCCAAACACTTTCATTAAAAAGATATAAAGCTAGAGTAATTTGTAGGGTGTTTCTACCTTCCCTACCAAATTTTGGCACATCTGCATCTCTTCATGAATGCTTTTACAGCTTGAACAGTTTTAGGAATTGCTCAAATGATGCTGTATTAACATTATTTCAGCATATATGTGGAAAGACAACAACCCTACAAGCCAGGCGGCAGTAATGAAGCCGAGACAGAGCTGCTTTCCTAAAGTAATGAGTTCAGGAAAGTAATGGTTTGAACCAGGGATTTCCTAGGTAGTAATGAGTTCGTGGAAGAGCAAAAATTTGAATATAGGATTTCTTATATCTCTTTAGCATTATGCTAGCCCAGGGCACTGGAGAAATGTTATCAGTCGTGCTTGAATTCATTGGCCTAGATAGTGTCTCTGAATGTGTGATAACACGCTGTATTAGGGCTGGTAGTTCTTCAGATTTTATTGAATTCCATCAGATGTGGTCAGTCGTCAGTGATGATAGGAGCTGTAGTCCATTAGCACCCAAAGTGCCACACGGTCCACATGCAAAGGTAGTGATCTAATTATTTTGGGTTACAGCCTTAGTTTGGGTTGCAGGGAACCCATTACTTTGAAAATAAAGAGGAGGAAAGATGCCAATTTTCCATTTTTCCAGCCACCCGAATGATGGAATTCAGTCTAATGACTGTCCAAGGCAACAGTGGAGATAGCACTGACTTCACATGACATATATGGTGGTCACCTGAGGTTCAAGTTTTCTTTGTGGCTAAGAATCCCTTTTGCCACCTTTGACTGTAGTCAGTCCTTGATAGCTTGGCTTCTGTGATTCAAGCCTTGGTAACCTCAAAGCTCGATTACTGCAATGCTGTCTACATGGAGCTGAAGTTGGTTTGGAGAGCACAGTTGATGCAGAATGCAGCGGCTAAACTGCTGAAGGGCATTGGCCATACTCAAAGGAGGGCTTTTAGCATGGCGGCCGGAAGAATGTGGCACTCCCAGCCTCATGAATTTAGGCTGGTACCATGAGGTTGACATTGGGGCACCACTGAAAACCTTGATATTTCCGCAAGCTTTCTTGAGGATATCAAAATCACTTGGTCATTTGATATCCTGCTTACATTTTTCAGTATGGTTTTAAAATCCTTTGCACACCACACAGGTAGGCTTAGATTCCAATCCCTGCTCAGCCATCAACCTTGCCTTGGGATGGTGCCTATCAGCTTTGCATGCATAATCATTTTTAAAAAAATAATGGGCAGAAAAACCATCTACACTGCCCTGAGGTCCTTGGAGGAAGCATGGACTGCTCCCTTTCCACAGATCCAGAATACAACAAAACAAACCCAGGGCACTTCAATTAAGCCAGATAGTGATTCACCAAAGTACCAGTTAACCTGCTACTGTGGAAGCAAAGCTATTACAGAACTTTTGACTTTATTATAAATGGAGAAGTTACTTCATTGTTAAAGCATTTGGACCCCCTAGAATGGCTGAGAAGATTTGTGTTCTACAATTCTGTTCTGAAGTTAAGCAGATCTCATCCTGTTAGCTGCAGGTGGGGGAACACCTGCTAACCATACTGTGTATCTGGGATCTCTCCCTCCCCCCTCTCTCTCCCTCTCTGAACTCTTTGGAGTTATGGGTGGTGCATATGGCTTAATCTGCTATATTAAGCCAGTGCTATTTTTCTAGAAAAAGAGGTGCTGCAACTCTAGGATTGCCATATTTCAAAAAGTAAATTTCCTGACACCAGCAAAGATTTTCACCCTCAAAGTTATAAAGTCTCACAAGAATTTCCCCAGTAATTCTTAGCATTCTTGCAGTGTCAAAACCAATCCCATGGACTATCTAGCAGCTTTCCTGTGCTTTCATTAGCTGAACAAAACATGTATCTGAAGAAGTGTGCATGCACACGAAAGCTCATACCAATAACAAACTTAGTTGGTCTCTAAGGTGCTACTGGAGGAAATTTTTTTATTTTGTTTCGAAAAGAAGTCAAATTTGACAGTGAACAACCAACAAGAGAAGGAAATTACTCTGTGGTGCAACCTCCAATTGTTCCTTTTCAGTCCCTGCATTGGTAGGACCCCTGTCATTTATTTTTCTCCCCATTTATCCTGACAGCGGGACATCTGATGTGTCTACACACTGTAGGGAAAGGAACGGATGAACTAAGGACTTTTTGCCAGCACCCTGCCAAAACCCAGTGGAATCAAAGCAAGCACGGGTTTCTTCACCACTCATATTGGTTTCAGTTGTACAAGCTGAAAATGCTTCACAGCTGTAGCAAACTCTTTTGCCATTATTAGTTTGAATTCCTGGCTATCTGCCCCAGTTTGTGAACTTGGCCAATAGCTTAATATTCATGCCGCTTCTGTTTTGGCACAATATAATGTAGATCAGAAGCCTCTTGGTTGAAAGTGAAAAAAAGAATTACATTTTAATTATGGTTGTTCTATTGTCCTATAATAAGATGTGCTGTGGTGACAAAATATGTCAAAGACATAAAGAAGACATTGTTGATAGTCTGTAAGTTACTTGTGTGTGTGTGGGGGGGGTGTTTAGGAAATATGTGCTCTCAACTTAGTGTTGATTTCTAATTCTGGAAGCGTCCTAGAGGGGTTTATCAATCAAATGCCCTTGAATTCCTAGCATGCATAAAGTATTTCTGGGTGCTTTTATGAATGCAAAGATTTCCACAGAGTTCAGCGTAATCAGCTATTTGTGATGCTGCCCTGCATAGCTCAGGAACACGTGTTTGACCTCAGTTCATCCAAGTTTTGGAAGGTTGCTTAGGCAGTAACAACAGCATTTATTTTCCACAATCAATTTTTAATTTCTTCCCTCTTGTGGCTTAGTGCTTCGGGAATCCCAGACATGATTTTTAGCCACATAGCTTTATTTCAAATCCAGTCCTAACAAAAAACTCTGTACACATGGTTGCTGCCAGACATCTGTTGATGACCAAGGCACATTTTCTCTCTGAACTTAAGTTGGAGGCATGCTTCACTCAAAAAAAAACCCCTTCTGCTGTAAGAAGGTGTGATACAAAGTCACCTCTCTTCAGAACTAGCCCTCTGTATTTCTGTAGTCTCTTGGCTTGCACCCAGGCTGGGTGCAGTTCGATGGGGTCTTCTACACGTCTTTATGGCAACTCCTGCAGGCAAGCTGGTGCCAAACACATCAGTGAGGCCGAGAGGGGGGTCTTGTCATCTGGGCAGCCCAGGACCTCTATACACACTGCCCAGGATTGTGCCCCGGGGCGGTCACTTTGGTACTGTTAACACAACTCCATTGCCTCTCAAGACAGACAGATGCCAACAGCAGTTGCTTTATGTGTGCTCTGAGGGTCCATTCTTCATCACTCAAAAGTAAATACAGCTAGCATTTACTCACTTGTCTCTGGTGAAGGGGAATAGCTTCCAGTTCAGACTAGAGAAGGCAAGCAGGAAAGGGCTGTGGTGCTTGTGCCCTGTGGTGGGCTTCCCACAGCTATCTAGTCACCACTATAGGAAATTAGATGGGCCTTCAGCACGTTCCATCTGTATCCCCTCCCCCCCCCCCCGTAAAAGGACCTGCCCTTATTAGGTGCATCTCAGCTAGGGCTGGATCCATCAAATTCAGTTCTCAGTTTCTCAATTTTCCCAATCTTATATTCAGTTATCCACATTTTGCAGCAATTTGTAATCTATTTATTGTTTTAAAGTTCTCTTGAAAATTCACCAGCATTTTAGTGCAAATTTCTCCTAATAGACACTCCCTTCCTTCCTTCCTTCCTTCCTTCCTTCCTTTTTTTTTTTTTTACGAATGCAGTTTTGACAAATGCACCCCCCAGTAATTTCCACAAATATAATGCACTTTTTGCAAGCATGGCTTGGTTGGAGAACTGCACCACAAAATTGGGATAAGTGTACATTGCAAAGGATAGCTGTGTTTCACTGAGCATATTGTGTTGAAAAGTGTGAATTTCACAGATTCAGCTTTAAATGCATACTCAGGGCCGGCTCTAGGTAGACTCCCGGTGGCGCGGTGTGCCAGGGCGCCAGGCCGGTAGGCGGGGCGCTGCGCGGCAAAGCCGCATGGAAAACATGCTGCACCCTGCGAGATAAATGTATATACATAAATGTATATACAGTATGTGTTTTCTTTAAAAAATGTAATATATATATATGTGTGTGTGTGTGTGTGTGTGTGTGTGTGTGTGTGTGTGTAATACTCCATTCCCATTTCTACTCATGTTTTGCCCAGTGAGTTCCTTGACCCAAATCATTGGATTTTGACAGGGGAGGCTTAGGTTTAAGGTTTGTGGGAGGTTTCTTAGGCTTGGAGAAGCAGTTATTGCCAGCTGCAAAGAGAAGCATACAGGCAGGAAATAATGCAGAAAATATGGAAATAATTTTCACTGAATGAGGCAGAGCCCGGCTTACTTTATTACTGTGCACAGAAATAATTCCTTTAAAAAGGGGGGGGGAGAACACTACCATGAGAGAAATTAATATTAGTGCTAGGTCGAGAAAAGAGAATATGCCTATTAAACTTCAGCAGGTGGGAGATAATAACTACTGATGAGCAGACTGCCAGACTCATCCGCTCTTCTTGATTCAGAATCAGATTATTATTTAAGAGCTTCCTCAAAGAACTTCAGGTGGGGGAAGATGGCGGGGGGGAAGCTCTCTTGTTTTCCTCACAGTTCTTTTGTGGCTCATAATGTTGGCTGCACCTTATCACAGGGCCTTGTTTTCAGGTGTCCCTCAAAATTGCATATATTATTATTCTTTGTTCCTGAGTTCCTCAGGAACCTACCTTGGAGTACAAGGGAGCTGAACAGTCCCTGAGCTTGCTTGCCTGGGCTTTGGGAAAGACAAAAGAATGGTATTATATGGGTTTTTTTTCCACCCAAGCAGTTAAATCTCTGAGCGCGGTCAATGACTTTTTGTGCTCTCTATGGTTTAGGCAACGTTTCATATCCTTTTAGAGAGATGTTGGCAAGTACGAGTAACGGTGGTCTCCCTCAGTTATTGAATTTTGTGGTGGATCTGCAAAATTACTTCTATTGCAACCAAATGGCTGGGGGCCAGGGGTAAGCCTTCAAAAAGCTGCGGTTACTGAAAGACACGATGATGACAGAAGTCATATTATTACTCCTTCTATTTTGTATTTCTCTTAATGTAAAGTAAAAGTTTTCAGTCACAGCATGATCGAAAACAGCTGATAATGCAAACTTAAAGTCAGAATGAATGAATGCAACTGTGTCCATATGGCCTCAAATGATATTTGGATGGCAGAGTTTTAGCTGAACTCTTACCCCTTGATGCATGGCACACCTCTTTGGATATAAATGGCATTTCATTACATGAGCTGGAGCCTCTCCTGGGCTGCTTCTATCAGAGAAAAGTAACTTTTGAGGTGGAGTGATTTGGAGTGAGGTGAGAAGTGGCAGGGGTGAAATCTAGCATCCACCAGCCTCAGGAAACATGGCCAAGGACCAGGGATGTTGGGAGCTGTAGTCAAGCAACATCTGGAAAGCCAAGAGTTCCTCACATCTGGCTTAGCCTTTCTCCTGTTCATCACTTTTCCACTGTAGCCTCTCTGATGTCCACGCCAGCTGTTTCCCCTCTGGGGCTCCAAACAGGAGGACTTCTGAGGGGGAAGGTCATGGCCCATGACCACTGAGATAATTCGTCTGGCCAGTAAGCCCCGCCACAAACCTTCCTGTGCTGTTCAGCTCCTCTCACAGTAAGCAGAAGAGTCTCCCATTTCAGCTGCCTGCAGATTTGATGGTAAAGGGGCGGGCATTTGGGGTGAGCTCTACCTTACCTTCACAAACATGTGTCTGGAAAACTTGCAGGAAAAGCAGTGAGAGGAGGAACTGCTGGGAATAATAATAATAATAATAATAATAATAATAATAATAATTTATATCCCGCCCATCTGGCTGGGTTTCCCCAGCCACTCTGGGCGGCTTCCAACAGAAAAATAAAACACAGTGATCTATTAAACATTAAAAGCCTCCCTGAACAGGACTGCCTTCAGATGTCTTCTAAAAGTCTGGTAGTTGTTTTTCTCTTTGACATCTGATGGGAGGGCGTTCCACAGGGCGGGCGCCACTACCGAGAAGGCCCTCTGTCTAGTTCCCTGCAACTTGGCAATTAGGGAACCGCCAGAATGCCCTCAGTGCAGGACCTCGGTGTCCAGGCAGAACGATGGAGGTGGAGACGCTCCTTCAGGTATACTGGATGGAGGCCATTTAAAGGTCAACACCAACACTTTGAATTGTGCTCGGAAACGTACTGGGAGCCAATGTAGATCTTTCAAGACCGGTGTTATGTGGTCTTGGCGGCCGCTCCCAGTCACCAGTCTAGCTGCTGCATTCTGGATTAGTTGTAGTTTCCAAGTCACCTTCAAAGGTAGCCCCACGTAGAGCACATTGCAGTAGTCCAAGTGAGAGATAACTAGAGCATGCACCACTATGGCAAGACAGTCTGCAGGTAGGTAGGGTCTCAGCCTGCGTACCAGGTGGAGCTGATAGACAGCTGCCCTGGACACAGAATTGACCTGCGCCTCCATGGACAGCTGTGAGTCCAAAATGACTCCCAGGCTGTGCACCTGGTCCTTCAGGGGCACAGTTACCCCATTCAGGACCAGGGAGTCCTCCATACCTGCCCTCCTCCTGTCCCCCACAAACAGTACTTCTGTCTTGTCAGGATTCAGCCTCAATCTGTTAGCCGCCAGGAAGGAAATGTCTCCTCCATCTTGCTACTTCTCTGCTCCAAAGACCCTCCCCTCCCGAGCTGTTTTCCCAACTAGGAATCGCTGCCTTTTTTTTAGCATGTTATGGTGGCATATCGATCAAAAATCCATAGTTTCATTGTGCAATAGGTAAAAGGAATGTTAGAAAGAAGCTGTAGCCTTATAACCAGGAAAACCAACACAATGACCCCACCTCTGTCAGATACCACACTTTTCTGGGTGCTGGTCAATTGACAACGTCCTGCTTTGGTTACATGCTTTAAATGGCTGTATTTGTCTCATGAGATCACAAGTTGCACATGATGACTGCTGTTGGCTGCAGTCGGTAACTGAGATTTATATCAAATTTGGGTGATTCCATGTGGTCGCTCTCAGAGAAATTTATTGTTGAGCCACTCCACGTAGCTGTGAAATGACACAGGGATGCTTTAGGCTTACATCAGCCATACTTTGTTTCTGACAGCGGGGTAATCAATTAAGTTCAAATCTAATCCCTATGAGGTCAGCTTTTTATAGAATCAAACAGAATTATTTCTAAAATTAACGTTTGACATCTAGACACGTCTCTAACATGCGCAACGTTTTTCACTGATGTAAGGTAAGGGCTGCTCATTTCCTGCTTAAGGAATTTTGCTCAAATGCACAACCTCCTATGTGAGTCACCAAGCCAAATGAAAGCTCTATTAATTTAAACATCTTTAAAATAAAAAGCAAAAAAAAAAATACAGGCCCAATTCTGCTTTGGAAGCTTTAGATTTATTGCTGTATTTTTTTGGGGGGGGGGAAGGTTACAGATTATGTTTTTGCATAAAAGAACTAAAAACACTGATGTTTCTTACTGTATGTTTTTTTCTGTTTTAAACATGTCTTTGTGCTTCTGTCCAGACATTTGGCCTCAACTAACCTGAATTAATTAATTGTTGTTGTTTAGTCGTTTAGTCGTGTCCGACTCTTCGTGACCCCATGGACCATAGCACGCCAGGCACTCCTGTCTTGCACTCCCTCCCGCAGTTTGGTCAAATTAATTTAATTAATTAATTAATTTTCTATACTTGCCCTTCACCTGATCATCACAGGACAATTTGCAGTATAAACAGACAAATATACCAACCATAATAACATACAAGCGCAATGATCCACAGGCACGCAGTTGCTTATTTATAATTCAGCTACTTTGCTAAAGTCTTCACTGCGTTTTATCTAGATTTATGGCCTTTCCAAGACTACTTGGCTCAAACACATTGCTCCCCCCCCAAAAAAAGTACATTCAATGAATTTTATATTTCCCCCCTTCCTATTGTTGATGAGAAGGAAAAGGATCATCTGTCCAAGATAGGAAAAAATTCCACTTTTAAAGATGCCCAATTTATTTTTAAAAAAACATATTGCTGATGACCTCATCAGAGCATCTATGTGTCATCAATTTCAAGCTGTCAAATGATGTCATGTTTCCTCTAAGGCTCATTAGGCCTTGAACATCTTTTAGTTGAAGTCACTTGCGTGAGTCTTAATGACTTCAGGGGGACTATAATCTGACCTCTCCTTTTTATGTCCTCATCCCAATGCTTCCTTCCCCCACCAAAGGGGTAATAAAATAATCATTTCAGTCAATAAAATATCCATGAATTGAAGGGGGAGCATTTAAGCCAGTCAATATAGCAGCAGTAGGATGGGAAGTAAGTTCTTGAAAGGTAGACTAGCATAAATAGATGTTGTATTTCTTCCTTAAAAATAATAATAATCCATTTACCTTTTGGCAGGGAGCCTATTCCATTGCATTGGAACCTCTAGAGAGGACATTCTGCCTCACCTTGGCCCATTTTTATTTCCTGTATTGATCTGCAAATATTATTATCTGCAAACATCTCACCAGGAGGGCTCATATTCAGACATGTGTGGACTGCACTGACTGTAGAGTCTCAGAGCAAATTTTAATCTCTGGTCAACAGGTTTTGTAGGTTTTTGAAATGTGCAAAATGTTTTAAGAATGGTAGAGCAGACTGAATGTACACATCCATACCAAAATCAAATATTTTCATTTTACAACATTCAACTCTTTACAGGGCCTGGTGAATCTACTTCCAACCTTTCAGATCTAAGCCATTCAAACTGTTGTTGTCCTAAAAATCAACTATAAATATGAAGAATTTGGAACCTAAATTTCCCTTTATCTGATTTATAACCCATTTCCTGACATTTCTGTTTTATTAACTTGGGCGAAGAATGCAGTTCACATTTCTTGGTATTCTTTGTTAAGGCTTCTTAAATATTTCTGCTTGTATTGTTCAAGGTTTATTTTTGCCATAATCTGAACCAATAACATCTAAGTAAAATTTATAAAGGAAGAAAGAGAAAATAAGGTGTTTAGTTGTAATGACTTCCATCCTCAGAGTGTCTGTCCTGATAAAAACTGCCAGGAGCAAATAATTTAATCAACATTAAGTGTGCCAAAAAAAAAAAAGCATAGGAAGTGAATCACAGTCAACTTTTTCACTTAACATGAAAGATAAGTATACCATTAACCACCCTCTAAAAGTTAATTTTTATTTTTTTTATTGAAAGCTAATGAGTTCAAGGCCTTCTACGTATTTTGGTGCTAATAGTAGATAACTACTTTCAGCTCTGAATTGCCTAAGCTGAGCTCTTGAAAAAAAATGAAAGTGTGATGGTGTGGAATATATTCTCTAATTTTCTAATTTCAAAAGAATAAGAAATGCATGTTTCCTGCTTGGCAGGGGGTTGGACTGGATGGCCCTTGTGGTCTCTTCCAACTCTATGATTCTATGATTATATCATTTCAACATTTCCCTCCAGAATATTTTAGACTAGACAATCATTCACTCACTGGGTACATAGTTTGTTTATTTCCTCTGTCGCAAAGACAGTAGAACCAGTGTCACTAGTAAACGGTTAGACATCTGTCAGCTTTGTAAAACTTTGATTCTGGAAAGCACATTCCAGAGGTGATCGTTCCCCAGCCAGTCTGAAACTGACAGAGAGAAGTGAAACTTCACATTATTAGCAGGAGCAAAGTGGACAGCTGAGGGGGTTTAGGCAGCAGGTAGCCCAGGGGGCATAGCATGCTAGAATCTGAGAGGGCTGCTATATCTTTAAAGCGTTGTGTGGAAGAAGGATCCTGCCATTTGTGCACTTATCTGGCACTGCAGCATTGTGACTTGGAAGCCCCTTCTTTGGCTGAAGGCTGCTAGAAGCTTTCTGTATTGTTTTGTTTTCATGCTGGTTCCACCGATAATGTGCTGAAAGCCATAAAGATAGGCTTCATTTTCCATCAAATTTATTTCACGTTCCCAGTAATTTGCAACCAATAAATCTATGGTGGCTTGTCACAGTATGACAAAGTGTGGCAAGCAGGACTGGTAGCTCTAATTCCACTGTAGTTTTTGGTTTGGGGAGTGTGTTTTTTTTAATATAAAAAAGACTCACACAAAAAGCTTTGTAATGTGATATGACTAGACAGTATCCTCCCGCAATATCATTACTTTTTCAAAGTAACATATGTTGATCGCTAACTCATACAAAATATGTGGATAAGACCCTGGCTTATGAAAAATCAATGGTTTTCTAAAAGACTAGGGTTTCTCTTTCTGAAACAAGTTGTAAATGCAAAGCCAAGGCTAGTTGAGGCAAGCTACCTGGAGAAAGAGGGACGTGGGTGGTGCTGTGGTCTAAACCACTGAGCCTAGGGCTTGCTGATCAGAAGGTCGGCAGTTTGAATCCCCTCGATGGAGTGAGCTCCCGTTGTTCGGTCCCAGGTCCTGCCAACCTACCAGTTCAAAAGCATGTCAAAGTGCAAATAGATAAATAGGTACTGCTCCGGCGGGAAGGTAAACGGCGTTTCTGTGCGCTGCTCTTGTTCACCAGAAGCGGCTTAGTCATGCTGGCCACATGACTTGGAAGCTGTACGCCGGCTCCCTTGGCCAATAAAGCGAGATGAGTGCCGCAACCCCAGAGTTGTCCATCACTGGACCTAACGGTCAGGGGTCCCTTTACCTTTACCTGGAGAAAGAGCCAGGGGTCTCACAGAATGGGACTGAGACTTAGCCTAGCAGGCTTTCACTGACAAAGAAAATGTACTGCACATATTTTTATAATCTTCATATAATATTCTATTTGCATTATTTGGGATTTTGCAAAATCTTTTATGTCTGAACGTAATAGAAATGGGAAAGGAACAAGGGAAGTATTGTAGCTAGTCATTTATGCAGATAGTCATTTATTTTTTATATTTATAGATCATTCGATAGCAATATTCTCTAAAGAGTGAACAAATCAAGCAGCTTAATAACATTACAGAAAATAAACCTGAGAAGGCAATAACTGAGGAAGCACAATGCAGCTCTAATCACATCCACTGATGTGAGAAGACAAGGACAGTTTCATAAGGTTAAAACACAAATCCAGTTGACGGAGAGTACAATTCAGTAGTAGATGTAAAGTATGACAGTGTTCAATCAATTAAATCCTAAGAAAGCTAGGTGAACAGAAAAGTCTTTGCCCGACACCAAAAAGATAATTATTATAAGCTCCAAACAAACTGGGGATGGCATTCCAAAACTACAGAGAACTCTTCTAAGCTCTCCTTGAACATCAGAGTGAGGAGGTACCTGAAGAAGGGCCTTCACATCATCTTAGGTGCCAGCAGGAAAGGTGGATCCTTCCATCTTACGCTCAGACATATTGGCACTGGAAGTGAACCACAAAATGGCACAGGCATCCCACCAGGGATGGGGTGAGTGAAGATCTATGATGGGAACGGGGCAGGGGGGGGGGCTCAAATCAACCTTACCCAACTGTTGAAGTGCAAATATTCCGTGCAAGAAAAAGCCTTGACTGGAAGATATGTGCAACTCCCATATCTTTGAAGCTGGACAAACTCTACCAAGGGGAAACTGTGGAATCCTCCTGCCTAGTCTATGTAGGGTGGCTCAGGTAGATTTCAATTTGAACTCGATTTCAGCCAATTTCCCTTTTTAATTTCCCCAAGGAAATTATTCGCCTTCTCCAACATGGTGCCCTCCAGATGTCATAGAATCATAGGATTGTAGAGTTGGGACCATGAAGATTATGCATTCCATCCCCTGCAATGAAGGAATCTTTTGGATTGTGTTGTGTGGCTCAAACCTACCACCCTGAGATGAAGATTCTCACTCTTTAGCAACTGAGCTATCCCTCATGGACTTTAGACTATAACTCCTATCATCCCTAACCATTGGCCATTCTGGCTGGGGCTGATGGAAGCTGAAGGCCAACAACATCTGGAGAAGCCCACATTGGTTGCCCCAGCCCCAAACCAAGTGATTGTCAGTAGCTCAGCCACTGCCATTTGAAACCTTCATCGCATAAAAGCATACCTGAAAATTGCATTGAATTATTTCTGAGCAGGTGGCTGTCATCGCAACACAAATTGGTGGCATGCTACGCAAACTGTTGCAGCAGTGTGTGAGTGTGAAAGAGAGATTTAAGGAGTGATTTAAAAATAAGGCTGTACTGAATCATGTTCCAACTCTTAGTTTGACATGTCTTAAACAAGCAACCACAAAATATTTCTGGGGTTGGATAGTGGTGGTAGGGAAACTGATAAAGCCATAAACTCTGCAGGGGATTCTCTGAAAGGAATTGTTTCAAGTGCACCACTCCCATGTATGCAAGGATATTTCATGTCACTTGGCTGAAATTAGCATGTCAGGACTGTAAGTCAATACGATATTAGGGGAGGTATCATAGCAAACAGCATTTTTCAGATCAAGTTTTAAACCCTTGCTTTTGGCTCTCACAAATGAGCACTGTGGAAATGATTACTATGTCACAAACAGTGGATTATGATGTCAGGTGGGGAACAAGGAGAAAAAGCCAATACATTCCTATGGAACAACAGCAATTCTGTTTTTACGCACTGGCTTTGTGAAAAGGCAGAATGAAAAATGGGAGCCAGAGTAAATAAGTTGTGATGGCTACAAAAGGACTCCTGTTCCTTAATAGTATATACTTTTCTCCCCCTTCACAGAAGTTTCCGTTAAGCAACAGTGGCTGTTTCAAGGGCCACATTTTGTTTTGAATTTGTTATTCCAGATTCACATCATTCTAACGGAACCAGTTTAGCATAGTCATGAACCATGCAATCCTATATGAACGGTATAATGTACTGCAGTGTAAGAGAAGGGGCTGTAAGCAGGGAGGTCCCTAGTTCAAATCTCACCTCGGTCAAAAACTGACTGGGTTGTATTTTCGCAAGACCCCATTTGATGAGGAGAGTTGTAGTCCCAAAACATCTGGAGGGCCGAGTTTGCCTATGCTGTAGTTGTAGCTGTAGCTTTGACTGATGTACACATTTTTGCAATACTTTTATTAATTGCAATGCACGTTTTGACTTGTTTTCACAAATATATTCATTTAAAGACCCCTTTCCTTTAATATATGCACTTTGTAAACATTGGTTGGGGAACTACATTGCACAATTCGGATAAGTACAAATTTCGAATCATGGCTTTGTTTCAGTTCTAATATTGCTTTGGAAAGGGTGAATTTGATGGCTTTGCTTTAAGCGCAAAGCAAATTGAATGTCTCCCCATCCCTAGTCACTGGAGGGAGAACTAAGAGGCAGGGTCTGTTAAATATCTGAGCAGAAAATTGAAGGTCTTTGTTTGAAGATGTTTCCTTTTCCTCCATGCCCTCTGCCAAAGTGAAAACAAAACAAAACCCCAAAACCTTAGAGCAGCTCAGGAGCTTTGTAGGCACTTTGCTTCTTTGCCAACACAATAAGCCCCTTGGGGAATCTAATTCTAGTTTTCCACGCACTCTTCTAACTGAAACACAATGAAGTTAAAGTTCTTCACCAGCAGTTCAAAGGACCTCCTAAAGTGAAATTAAGGTGGTAATAATATGGCATCCTTTTCTTTAAAAGAACAAAGAGAGGACTTGCAGCACAGCTTAAATGCACGAGAGGGTTGTTGTCACCCACTCTGATGCAAACCTGATGCAAAGAAGGATATAAAGTGTTCAAATCTCACTGTGCAATCCTATACATATCTATGCAGAAGTAAGCCCTGTTGAGTTCAATAGGACTTACTTCTAGGATTGCACTGTCTGTATGTTTCTGGCCATTTAATTTTTCTTCACAATGATGTCTGGTGCCAAATGTAGGGACAGTCAGTGTGAACCCACTATGTTGTTGGCCAGTTAACGAGATTTTCAAGGATTTTGTAAAAGGTGGGGGAGTGAGTGAATAAGCCTTTGAAAAGGCACTTGGGACAACGCATTGAACTATAAACTGCTGTCCCTTCGAGCATCTTTGAGATACATCTCTCTTTCTTGCTTATTTATTTAAGAAAATTGCTTTTGCAGTGAACGTCTGTGAGTATATCCCATCACTGATACCCTTTTTTAAATTGATGATGCCACCGATAATATTCTCAAACTGATTTATAAGAGGACATGCATAATTTTTATATTGGTGTCAGAAAATTGCATATTGTTGTTATTATTATTATTTTGCAACAGCATCTCTAAGAGCTTCCAGTTGCTATTTTTAATATGGAATCCTTGGCATTCCCAGTCCTTCTCTGGCAATTTTAATTCAAGTAACCGGAGGCACAGTTCTGTCTGAAAACCCTGAGAGCATCTACCCGTCAAAGGCACAATATTGAGCTGGATGGAGCCAGAGCTCCAACATGGTACTTGGCGTGTGTCTACATGGAAATAAGATGAGATAGCAGCCTGCTTAAAAGCAAATGAAATCTCTAGTTTCAAATCTTCAAGGCCCACAACTTTGCTGCCTTCATCTGTATTCAACAGATGCCTCCTTTTTTCCTCCTCACTGCCTAGTCTGTACTGATGAGGATAAACAATGGAAGTTTTGTCTCTCGTGAATGTATTCTTGTTCCATTTCACTTGAAGGTGGAGATAAACACTTAAGGGGAGGGGGAATGCACAGGGAGGTAGTTATAATTTTAAAAGAAAAATACAGAAAGCTTTCAGAAACTGTTGATAACTTTGATATGTGGTATCTGTAGGGTGGTTATAGTTTAAATGATGGTGGGAGGAAGAAATGAAAGAGAAATGATTTGCAGAATAATCTCAAATGGACACATTAAAATACTATTTAATGTGAATCACAGATGTAAAGTGACATTCTTTATATGTGTTCTTAAATAATTTTAGACATAATATCAAAGCACAGAAGAATAATTGCCTTTGCACGAACCATCACAAGAACATTCTCTCTCTTTTTATAGAAAAATTGCTGTATATTCAAATATGTGTGTGTGTGTGTGTGTGTGTGTGTGTGTGTGGTAAAACAGAACAAGAAGGGCAACACTTGATGGTGCTCCCTCAAATTCTCTTAACTCAGTAGTCAGGTGTAAGAATACCAGTTGCTGGAAACCTCAGGAGGAAAGAGTGCTCTCGAGCTTGAATCCTGCTTGTGGGTTTTCCACAGACTCCTGGTTGGCCATTGAGAGAACAGGATGCTGGACTAGATGGGGCATAGGCTTCATCCAGCAGCTTCCTTTTACACTCCTATGTTCATAAGGGAAATCAGCCAAGCATTACATGTAGTAACGTTGGCCTGCATTGAAGGAGTATGCAATTGGAGGATTTCTGGTTTTTCTGAAATATTCCTTCCCCTCCTCCCATTTGCATCCTACCCTTTCCTCAAAGACTTGTGTTTCAGGCTTTACAGAACAATTCCATGCCTTTCAAAGCTCACTTCTTGTTTACCCTGTGATCTGAACTGGCAGGGAATAACGTTTCCTAGTTAGTCCTCCTACTGCCTGCGGGTTTTCCTCCTGCAAACACATTCCTGAAATCTTGGTTGGTAGTGAGGGTGAGAAGGCACTAGTGGAACTTGTAGGGGAAACCAGTGAGTCAGGAACAAGTTATGTGGGGGCAACCCCCTTCTACCCCAAGCTTCTCTGCTACAGATTGCACCTTCTCAGACACTCAACCATTTTCAAATGGTCCATGGGGTTGGAGTTGGGGAACCCCCTTCAGTTATTTGAAGCCCACTATCATGTGTCTTAGGGACCCAGGTGGTGCTGTGGGTTAAACCACTGAGCCTAGGGCTTGCTGATCGGAAGGTCGGCGGTTCGAATCCCTGCGACGGGGTGAGCTCCTGTTGCTTGGTCCCAGCTCCTGCCAACCTAGCAGTTCGAAAGCACGTCAAAGTGCAAGTAGATAAATTGGAACCGCTACAGCGGGAAGGTAAACGGCGTTTCCATGTGCTGCTCTGGTTTGCCAGAAGCGGCTTTGTCATGCTGGCCACATGACCTGAAAGCTATACGCCGGCTCCCTCGGCCAATAATGCGAGATGAGCGTGCAGCCCCAGAGTCGGTCACGACTGGACCTAATGGTCAGGGGTCCCTTTACCTTTTTA
The DNA here is from genome assembly GCF_965207765.1 of Zootoca vivipara. NCBI lineage: Eukaryota > Metazoa > Chordata > Lepidosauria > Squamata > Lacertidae > Zootoca > Zootoca vivipara. Next base: position 5,910,625 of record NC_142588.1, on the reverse strand, counting down.
TCATGTGTCTTCTTAATTTTTTTCTCTCCAGGCTGAACATACTGTACCCAGCTCTTTCAACTGTTCCTCGTGGGACTTGGTTTCCAAACATTCACCTTCCAACTTTCCCCATTCCACTTTTCTCTTTCTTAAAATGTGGCACCCAGAAGTGGACACTGTATTCCAGATCTTGTGGTCACTGGTACTGGACAGATGGAGCAAACTAAGCTCTAGTCCCCCCCCCCTTAAGTATTCCTTTCAAAAATTTATCTACTTTTGGAGGAAGAGAGGGGAACTAGCCCCGTTGTATATCGGGGTGGGGTTGTGTGGAGAGAGTCTCTTCTTTAAATTCCTGGGAGTTTACCTTAGTGAAGACCTCACTTGGAAAAACAATATAACTCAGGTGGTTAGGAAGGGCCAACAGAGACTTCATTTTCTCAGAGTCTTGTATCAATTAAACAACAATTGATAACCTCCTTCAACCGGTCCAAAATAGAAAGTGTCCTCTCATATTGTATCACAGTGTGGTATGTTGGCTTGACAGCCACGGACAGAAAGTCTTTACAGAGGGTGGTGAACACAGCACAGTTCAGTTAATTTCCTTGTACACAGGTTGTACATTGACAATAAAGGTATTATTATTATTCATTACTATTACTATTACTATTATTATTATTATTATTATTATTATTATTAATTTATGCAGCTTCGCAAATCAAGTCATCTTCATAAACAAGTTGGATGTTTTAGGCAGAATCCCTATACCTATTTACCTGAGAGTTAGCCCCATAATAAACCCAATGGGGCTTACTCCTGAGTAGGAAGGCACTACTCAAATGACGACTTCGTCACACTGATAATGTTGCCCTGACATCTAATTATTATTACCTTTTTATGTTTGAATGGCAAGAAGGGAATTGATAATAAATGGTTCCGGTATAATTGTGAAGCATATCACTTATTTGGGGTTTGTGACTAACCTAACCCTTTTCTTCTTCGTTAGAGTCACTATTATATAACATCCCTGAAAAGAGGCTTTGATTCTTTTGTCCCTGTTTATCTCAAATGTTTGGAACTTTAATGTCACAGGAAGCACTTGTACACAAAGAGGCAAGAAAGTAGCATTTTCCAATTTGTTGAAGAATTAGCCCAGCAGAAAGGAAGCATTTATTTCCCTTACTTTTGCTTCTTTCCTTCTTTCCTTTAAAAAAAATAAATCCTTATGGTGTTTATTAAGAAAAGCAAGACAGATAATGTGTGTTATCATTTTACGCTGTCATTGAGTTTGCTTTCTTTTTGATCACAGAAACTCACACTGCCAGCATCCATGCTTTCACCTATTACTGGAACATCAAATTACTAAAAGTTTGCTTTGAATTTTCCCGAATGGCTACAGTTTACCTACTACTCCCCACTTCTATTGAATGTCTTTGGGGTGATTAAATAAGTATTATTATTATTATTATTATTATTATTATTATTATTATTATCAACTATTTTGCTCCTCTTTCTGCATGATCTCTTTTGATCTTCAGAACATTGCACTCTCAAACCCACACACAGTTTAACAGAATCACTGTTTCTAATTCTCAATATCAGAAAATGCCTCATTTAAAAAAAGTGTTCTTCTCTCCAGCCTGAGAAGGCAAGCAACTACAGCAGATATGTGCAACGATGACAACCTGTTATTATAATTTTGTTGTAGCATTTTTGTCACATACTAATGAACCATTCTGGAGGAGAGAGAAGGAGGGGTAGCAACAGAAAGAGCAATGAAAATAGCAGATGTTGCGCTCAGAGATTCTCTTGTGGGTTTTGTGGAGATTTTGTCTTGCACACACCTCAGTCATTTCAGAGGCTGAAAGTGCGAGACATGGACAAATGGAGTGGATCTTCTTCTCGAGAATATATTATACGGCAACAAAAGTTCCTTGGGCAAAGCTAGGAGAGTTGAAGCAAACTGGGCAGTATTTGAACTAGTGTGGTACTGTACTAAGATCTGGAAGTTATAGTACAGGGATGTCCAACAGGTCGATTGTGATCTACTGGCAGATCCCCGGGAGGTTGTGGTAGATCGCAGTCGATCACTGGGTCCCTTTCCTCAGCGTTGGTAAAATAGAATCCGGCCCCACCCCACCCTCCATTGTTGCACAATTTGCAGAAAGGAAGATGGAGTTTATTCAGTGAGGCTGTTTGTTTTCCCATTGACCTGTTAGTGAGTGGCTGTTCCCCTTTCTCCCTTGAGCTTAGGCTTGAATTCACAAAAATCTGTGCTTTCCTCCTCCCTAAAAAAAGCTGAACATCTTTGCCCTGCACTCCTAAAAATGGGGCTTTCCTCCTTCCTTAAAAAACAACAACTTGTAGCTGAACCCCCCAAAAAGGGGGCAGATCACTGCCAGTTTTTAATTCTGTGAGTAGATCACAGCCTCTTGGGAGTCGGCCACCCTGTTATAGTAAAAACAGGAGTGACTTAGGGACAAATGAGACATATCACTAACAGTGTCATAAAATGTCTGCATTTTATTTTAAAACTAATAGTAGGTGAGAGGGGATATCCATCAGACCACAGTGAATGGGGAGGGCAGTATTCACCTTTTCCTCCCTCACTGCAGTCCCAATGGAAATCCCTCTCCGTGGAAGAAAAGCTCTCATTGGGCCAACAGAAGCTTTCCTTCCATTGACAATTGCACTGGGTGGGTTGCAATTTAATGGGGACAGGAACCAGCAAGAAGAGTTAAATCTCCCTTCTGCATGCACTGTGAACCTGACCAAAAAAAAAAAGAGCTGTACTGTTTTAAGTAATATCCCCCCCCCAATAGTCTGGAAGGGCCTTGATCTCTTTCTGAAGGAGAGCAGAACATCCATGGGAAGGATTAGAGCTCCCTTGGAGTTGGCTCCAAAGTTCCTTCATAATTTCTAGCACATTATCTGCTTCAGTTATTTTGGGTTGCCCTCCCTATTATTTTAATTATTGGAATGATGTGACCTTTGCAATCACCTTGAATCATCTTAAGAGAGGTAGAAAGGAATCTGAATAAATTAATTAATCCCCACCCAAGCATACAAAACACTGGTGGTTGTGCTATGTGTCTCCTGCTTAGTTAGACCCCTGATCCATGTTGATGACAGAACTAAGAAGAATGACCACAGCTTCCTTATCTTCTGAAGTTTAGCTTTGGGTCCAGGAAAAGGCAGCAGAGTGATTGGGAATTAATATCCTGATTCAACCAAGCTTTATTCCACCACCACTCCCTTCCCTTGGACCATTATATGGGTTTAAATGCTGAGCATCTGCTTAAGTACTTTGCTGATGTGGGGCTGAAGAAAGGAAGCTTTCTGCCCCCCTGTGGTCTAGATTATTTAAAAACTGTACATGGGCTATTTGTGCTCCCCCCCCCCCACAACAGGGAGCCTTCAGTCATTAGCAACACCAACACAACAACATTATGTTTGTGTGTTCTGTTCAAAACTCAGATGTATTGTGCATTACCTCATAGCCACAGGTGCATGTTTTAAATGTTAACATCTTTTGGAAACAAAGCTTTGAGATGGGGGTAAAGGAAGACATATCTGTTCCCAGATATAGTATAAGGAATAAGGTCTATAGTTTTTTGGGGGGGCGGGCAGGAGTGGTTTCACATTAGGTGTTTCTGAATTAGAGAAATAATTTGAAGTTGTTTATAACCACTCTCCTGGTTGCCTGTGATAGGAGAAGATTGTATCTTGGTAACCAGGTAAGGAAGCTGCAAAGTGTCTCAATCTATAATAAAAAGTGTCTCAATCTCCACATTTTTCAGGTATACCATATATGACTAAAAGCAATGGAGAAAATATTTGATGCCCTTCACCTACTTAATTTGCACTTCCTAAAACATAATGTGAACTGAGATGCAGCTCTCTGTAGAAATTTGCACTTCTCCGAATTTTATGACACAGTTCTCAACCCTTTTTTTCTTTTACAAAGCTGTGTGTATAAAGAGAAAGTGTGCACAACTGCAACTGCCCTGTTTATATTGATGAATATGACAGCAGTGTGATGCAGCAGCTAAAAAAGCCAATGCAATTCTGGGCTGCATCAATAGGAGTATAGCATCTAGAGCAAGGGAAGTAATAGTACCACTGTATTCTGCTCTGGTCAGACCTCACCTGGAGTACTGTGTCCAGTTCTGGGCACCACAGTTCAAGAAGGATACTGACAAGCTGGAACGTGTCCAGAAGAGGGCAACCAAAATGGTCAAAGGCCTGAAAACGATGCCTTATGAGGAACGGCTTAGGGAGCTGGGCATGTTTAGCCTGGAGAAGAGAAGGTCAAGGGGTGATATGATAGCCATGTTCAAATATATAAAAGGATGTCATATAGAGGAGGGAGAAAGGTTGTTTTCTGCTGCTCCAGAGAAGCGGACACAGAGCAATGGATTCAAACTACAAGAAAGAAGATTCCACCTAAACATTAGGAAGAACTTCCTGACAGTAAGAGCTGTTTGGTAGTGGAATTTGCTACCAAGGAGTGTGGTGGAGTCTCCTTCTTTGGAGGTCTTTAAGCAGAGGCTTGACAGGCATATGTCAAGAATGCTTTGATGGTGTTTCCTGCTCGGCAGGGGGTTGGACTGGATGGCCCTTGTGTCTCTTCCAACTCTATGATTCTATGATTCTACCTTATATTAGGAAGATTGTTTGCAAAAAATGTGTACGTTAGATAAATTTGCATACAAAACTGCATCAGGAGAAATGAATGCAGGTGAATTTTCATGAGGAATTCATGGTGCAGAAATGTGGCAAACAGAACTTGAGGCCAGGAAGGTGCTGAGCTCTGCACCAGGGGGTTTCCAGATCAAATCCTGTCTCAACCAGGAACTCACTTGGGTGGCTTCCATCAGCCTCAAACCCACTTATCTGCAATACAGGAACTGTTCATCCTTTGTAAAAATCTGAGATAATTTAAATGAAAATATTTGTGTGTACTCTATAGCAGTGTGCTTTAATCATGGGAACCCTGCAGTTCCTTAGGAGCTCATTGGCATTCCTTGAAGATCAGGACGGTGGAAAAAAATGTATGAATGTCAGCTTGCCCAATCGCTATAGGTTTTGCTCTGGCATGCACAGTAATGAAGGGGGGGCTGTATAGGTTCAAGTGTATACTATCAGCTGAGGCATGGAGAGAGTCAAACCCAGCAGATGTGACCAAGTAAGCCATGCAAACCCTAGGATAAAGGTCCCAGATTCAACCCTCCGCAGTGTATGTTTCTTGGCAGAGAAATCAGTGTGAAATGGTTTCCTGAAGGTACAAGTTAGAAAAACCACAGCTCGAAAATGCTTAAATACCATTGCCTTCTTTGAGCAAGTGAAGCTGGAGATATACTTTTTAAAAAAGCATTTTCATTTCCACATAGACGTGCAGTGTAACCACAGTCCGCCAACAGCATAGTACAAATGGCACCTTTTACAAAAGTCTTGATTGTGGGTCAAGTCTTGATTTCGCATTTTGTTTGCATTGTGCCCCTCGGATAAAAAGTGTGGTTCGCTGAGCCACCTCTCCAGATAATCTCATTGTGTCAAGGGTTGTTCTATTTTGTGAATGTCTGCAGTAAGTAATCCTTGGAAAACAGACAGGCGTCTCTTGTCATTTTGGAGTGTTAATCCATTGCCCCCGGAGCATGAGTGTCCACAAGGATAACAAGTGTGGGAATGACCAAAACTAACATTATGTTTGGATCTTATTTTCTCAACAATGCCAGAGATCAATGGAACTGCTGAGTGTGTCAGATAAGATGTGGTGGGATTAATGAATTAAACTCAGGAAGCAGAAGGGGTTTGTTGAACATGCAAGGAGATCTCCTTTGTATCCCGTTGCTGTGCTGCCTATTAAACGATGAAATTGGAAGCAACAAAATGCTAAGGTTTTGCTTCATAACAGTTAAAATCCCATTGCAAAATAAGAAACAACAGCATGCAGTTGGAATCAAGGAGTAAAATGAACTAATCCTATTGGTATGTGGCACCTGTGACATCACACAAAGAAGTGTGTATGAAGAAAGCTAGAATGGCATTCTGTTCCAGTTTAACGTACCAGCTCCATCCTTTCTTTCTGCTTCTCAGAGTACAATTATACTGTAACAAAGTTTCCATCAAATCTTAGATTGCATTGTTCCAGTATAGCTGACTTTGTGGTGGCTGAAATGCCATTAAGGAGAAAGATCAAATGGGTTATTATTTTTGGTGGGGCAGGGGTTAAACTCAAATTAACTTTCCAAGAAATCAGATTATATTTTCCTAATCTGAATTGCTTTTCATCACTTGTCATTCTTGCTTTTAAATTAGTTACAAGATTAAAGCTTTTAAAATACCTCAGAGGTGAATTTCAAAAGAAAAATGTGAAAAAAATCAAGACTAAAATTTGAATTGAATTTTCTCTCTGCAGTAGGATGCTGCATAAATTAACTGCATGCAGCCCATCACAACCCATGCATCCAGTAACTCTGCAAAAACACCTATAGCCATTACTGTGCCATTTCTGCTTTCTTTTTTTAATAAAACAGTTTTATTGGAGTTTTTTTTCAAAATACAATAATAGAGAATATTAAAGAGGGTAATAAAAGAATAAAGAGATAAAGATAGATAAAAAGAAAGAAACAGGTAAAAAGAACTTCCAACTATCCACTTGTCAGTTATATATACAATAATTCTTCAAGACAGTCAAATGTTCAATCTAAATTCATATTCAGTTGTTCCTCCCTCTGCTAGGTGATATTTTTCCAGTCTACTATATGGGACTCTCCAGTTCATTCATTTCTTTAAGTACAAGAAGTCTAAAGAAGATTTTCCCATTGTTGTTATATATAAGAACCAACAAAAGTTCTCCAACATCACAGCATTACCTAAAATATCAGGAAACATTTGATCCTTCTCCTTTATATTCTCCAAAATTTCTTCACTGTGTTTATTTATTAGGGCATTGATGCATAATTATTTAATTATTATATGGTCTTTAACAGGGGTGCCAACTTCACACACACACACACCATTTGAATGGGAATGCCAATCAACTTAGTGCGGGCCTAGCCCCCTCAAATACTTTACTGTTCGGGCCAAAGTCCCCATGGCCCCTAAGAGTTAGCTCCCATGGTCCTTAATTCACACCCAAGTGCATGCCCCCCAATCTCATTTCCTTCCAACCACACTTATCAATCTTTATTTTTCAAAAGAATTCAAATTTCCATCTCCTCCATTTTTATTCTTTTCTATTCTATTCTATTTCAGAAAAGTTGCAAGAGGCTTAATAGCTATTTCATCCAAATTCAATCCAAATTGCACACAGAATCCTTCCTTTCTCATTAAAGTCATTTTTGCAGTTACATTGAAACCTTCACATTCTCATGTAGATTTCTCTGACTTTAAAGACAATGTTTTAAAAAGTGATTAAAATCAATAGATGCTCCCTTTTATGTGAGTAACCTTGCGTTGCAACCGACGCAGTCTCTGCATTCTTGTATTTAGCTAGTCTAAAACATATGTCAATTATTTCATCCTGGAACAGTTTGAAACATTGGAGCAAGGAAACATCGGGGCAAGGCACCATAAACACTTTTGGACAACAAGCATGTTTAGAAAAAGCTGGCTTCTCATCTATTTGCTTATGCTGTGAAGGATCTGGAAAATCTGGGAATGCAAAAATAGAACATTCTGTATGAGCATGTCTGCATGAGGCTTTCTTCCAGACACCAGATGTCTTCATTAAGTTATCCTCTAAAATGCTGGGAGGTTCGAATAGGAGTCTCTGACAGCTTCCTCCCTGCACCACCCTGCAGTGGTTTGCCAGAAGGGGGAGCTTCTGGTGCTGTAAGGTTGATATCCACTGCTTCTTGGGGGGGGGGGAATCAGTGCAGAGACATGCGTGGAAGAAGGCACTGCAGCCTGCTCTCTGATCTTCCCACTGCTGACTTTGCCAATGGACACACGGTCCAAACAGTTTCATTGGTTCAGTCTGAGAAAACTCAATTTCACCGAGAAGGAACAGGGAGGCCTTCACCTGATGCAAATAACCTTTTTGGTTTCGCCAGCCCTGCAACCCACACACCCCAGGACGCCTATTTCATGAAGCTGTCATCTGTGCATGAGCGATGGTTGTCTCAAGTGTTTGCACCGTTCTTAATATTCTTTCATGTTGTCTTTGGGTAAGAATGGCACAGAGAAGGTGATGGGCAGTTTGAAGAACCTTGTGTCAGAGTTCTTCACAGGGTAAGAGGCTGGGAGAAGAAAGGGATGCTCCCAGGTGACAGCTGGGAGGAGACATATTTTTTTTCTGTATGGGACAAAAGTTGGGATGCACATGTGAGAGAGAATCTTGTATTTTTCTATTTCTCTTCCTCCCTCCCTCCCTCCCTCCCTTCTTCTTTTTGTTATTCTTTGTTTCAGTTTGAGTCTCTTTTATTGTATTGTAAAATTTTAATAAAACTTCATTATCAAATGTTTGCACCATTCTTAAGTACAAAGAGAATGTGGCTTAAATTGGAGAAGAAACACGTCAGACAGCAGTATTTGTCAAGTAACGACATTATTTATATGGATTGTGGCTGAAGTCGTATGAATATGCAGTGGGAGCACACACTGAAAGTGGGAAAAGTAGCAATTTGAACATATATTAAGTTCAGTGACCTTACTCTGAGTAAAACATAGTTTAATATCATTCACAGTGACTAGTTGAAGGCTATCCAAGATTCACATGGAACGAGCTTCATGGCTGAATGGAGATTTGAACTTAAGCTTCTCCAGCCCTGGTGTGATACTCATCGAACCACTCCTCCACATTGACTCTCAGTAATAATGATTCGTTGAGAATATGTGCCCTGATGAGGACGTGTTAACAATATTTCATTAATAGACATCAGCATAAATAGATATCAAACAAATATTTTCAAAATCTTGACAAAACTGAATCCATGATGAATTCAAATGAATGTTGAAATGTGCACATATATTGGACCTTCCTTTGCCCCTTGAGAGAGGGGAGCAAGTTCACTAATAGATTGCTTCATGAAGCCAGAGCCTCCCAAAAGGGAGGGACAAATTGATATTTTTAATTTAAGATGGGGGGGGGAGAGATCTTGAGAGAATTCCCTGCATAATTTACAAGTCTCATTGGGCTTATATGTGTCTTGAGGAGGACGTCGTCTTCTTTTTTTTACTAGGAATGTCTCTTGCTGGCTTGGAGGTTCTTGGGGAGGAGGGGAGGAAGGTTTCTTAACAAGACTTCTAAATTAAACTCCGGTAGTAAAGTTATGATGATGGAAGGCTGCTCTCTAACTCTTCCCCCCCCCCCCTTTGTTATCAGCAACGGAGTAAAAACAAAATTACACTATCGTTCAGATGGATTATTTATGACAGTAGAAAGAGTCAAGGACTAACACCGGGGGGGGGGAAGAAACTTTTCTTTAAGATAGGGGAGGGAGAAACGGCAGTGGGAGAGAAAGCTCGCGCATTTGATGGCGAAATTTATTGCTCCCTGCCTTTTCCCAAACTGGTCCCTCCGCAAATCCTTGGCTCGATGTTTTTTGCATGTGTGTTTGGTGACAGCAGGAGGAAGGGAAGTGGGCTGTGCTGTGCTTGTTCTCCCATTGTCAGACACTCTGGAGAGAGTGTTGGGTTGAAAAGAAGGGGAAGGGAGGAGGGGAGAGAGAGAGAGAGAAACTCTGCAGATTCCTGTGTCATCTCTCCCTCTCCATGTGCGCAGGAAAACTCAGTGCTGCTGCTGCTGCGTCTCTCTCTGCCCCCGTTTGGCATTCCTGCTGCCTGCAACTGAAGCCGGAGGGGAGCACGAGAGCGGGATTGGCTCGGGGCACAAGGCGACCGCCGAGCACGGCTTTGGTTATGATTCTTCTTTTTTGAAGACGAGAGAGGTTGGCGGGGGAAAGCGCCAAGAAGCCGCCACTCTGGTCCCCTTTTCGCTTTTGCCCTGCTGCACCGGTTGCGCCTCTCTCGCAGCCGCTGCGCCCTTGGCTCGCCATCCCTCTCCTTCCACGCCGCGAGTGTTTGCATGCGCGGGGTGAGGGTGTCGAATCGTTGCGAATTGTTTTGTGTGTGTGTCTGTGTGTCCCCCCCCCATGTGTGTCTGTGCGTGTCCCCTTCCGCTCCGGTGACTTAACAGAAGGAGGAGATGTTACAAACCTGGCCATGAGGTTTTTGGATCACCCTGCGCTCCTGAACGAAACTGATCCGGGTCACCTGTTACCTCTCAGTTTTTAGATCGCTTTGAACTTCTGCGTGGACCCATCGCCCGCCCCCCCCCCAAAAAAAACTCCCTACACCCAGGAGACCAGAAGGGAGCGCCGGGGGGGAGGACTATCCGGTGCTCTTCTGCAGCATGGGCTGCACCCGCCGGGCGGCTTGCCTTGTCTGGGGAGTATTTCTACTAGCAGAAAGCGCACGCTGCCAACATGCCAAGAAGGACAACGTGCCGCGCCTCAAATTATCCTACAAAGGTAAGCCTGCTCCTTTCCCCCTCCTCCTCTTTTTAATCTTTCCTGCTGGTGGTTCCCGCTCCTGCCGTTTCCCCCTTTCCCCTGAGGTTGCTCCTTGCTCGGCGGGGCCAAAACCAGCCTCCTCCTCCCAGGTATCTGGTCTCGTAGTTCTGCTCGGGCAGACAAAGAGGAGCGAGTTCGCCCGGGCACTAAAGCGCGCCGGGGCGGGAGAACCAGCTGGGGCTCTCCGCGGAGAACGCTGCTGGCTGCCACTGGATCGTAGTGGATTCCCTCGGACTTCCAGCCAGTGCAGGGTCCCCAACATTCCTATCTCCCCCTCACCCCCTTTCTGCATTGCTTTCCCCATTGCATTGATCGTTTGTGGCTGACTGCCGAGGCTTCCTAGCGCTCTCTCTCTCGGCGCCTGACTTCGGCTGGGATGGTGGCGAGCAGGGAAGAGTTAAGCCGTCGCCAGGCATATTCAGGGGCGCAAGTCTGACAGTCGGGTGCCGAGCCGAAGCGGGGTTGCCGGGGGAGGGGGGCGTTTGCCAGGAAAAGGAGGAAGCGCAAAAACGCAGTACTGGAGAGGTGCGCGCGAGGATTATATACTGTACAAACAGTACTGCGTTTCAGACCCGTGTACTTCTGTGGTGTGTGGACACGTCGCCCGCATGGCTCGGATCTGAGCGCAAGAGCGACAATGGAGAGAGAGGACACTGGCACGTGATCCTTAACTTCTCCGCACCCCGCAGAACAACATCGTCGTGCAGAATCTTGCACGCAGCAGTTAAGCTGCTATTGCAAGTTCAGGCCCCTAGTCACACCCCTCCCTGCTCCAACTCCCCCCTCCTCCTCCCAGGGCTTGAAAAGCGCAAGGGCTGCGTGCCGTGGGAGGTTTACCTCGCACTTGCATTTGGTCCACGGGTGGGAAGAAGACAGAATTGCTCCATCATAAGGAATCGATATAAAAATAAAAAAATCAGCTCGTTATTATTTTGTAATAGGGGAGAAGATCACTCTGGCTTCAGATAGGGAAGCGAGGTGCATAGCTTATTTCCCATAATGCAGAAAAGAAAGCGCTTGTGTCTATGGCTATGGGCGGCCTTCGTGCAAGTTGTGGCAGTGAAAGGAGAAGGTGGGGTCTTCCAGTTTCCCAATTTCAATGGGGAAGATGTGTGCCCTTGTTTCCACTAGTTTGCTTATAAAGGGAAAGTCCAGCAAAGTCTCAGGGACCAAGTAGCAGCACACTCCTAACCAGGCCTACTCAGAAGTAAAGCCTATTGAATTCAGTGGGACTTACTCACAGGCAGGTGGGTTTGGACTGCAGCCTAAGTTTTGCAACTGGAGCTTGATAAACCTTGGGGTAGGTCCACTGCTGGTGAAGGAGAGGATGGGAGGGACCTGCCCATTAGCTGCTCAGGGACTAACTGATGCCAGGCAGTCAACACCACCATGTCTTGGCTGAGCAACCTAAAGGCTGATTTAAAAAATGACAACAATGACATACGTGTATTTTGACTTAAGAGTGAAATCAGTGTGCGGAAATATCCTAAAACAACCCTGTGTATGCATGTGCATATCTATGAAAGCAACACTCTGTTGTTCTTGGAATATGCTAGTTAATTTGCCATGAAAAGATGGCTAATAAGAATGCAGGCAATTTACCTTTTGCTTTCTAATATGAGTTACCACTGTATCATCAGACCCCTAAATTCCAATTGACACTTGATTGCTATGATCTAATTAACTTTAATGCATCTATTGAACTGCGACTGTGATTATTTAAGTAGCTGCTTTAAACTGATCTGTTAACAAGAACAATGTCTCATCAAAACTATTTCTAACTATCTTAGCCGACAATCCTTTACTTAGGAGCAAGTCCCTTGGAATCCACTGGGAATTACATCTGAGTAGACATACACAGGTGTGCCCTGTTAGGCTGCACACTTATGCAGACTTACCTGGCAGTAAGCCTCCCTGAACTCAGCAGGACTAACTTCCGAGCGAACAAGCATTGGATTGTGCTGCTAGAGTTTAGTGGAAGTCCTAATTCTCAGCAGAAAGAAAGACCATTTATTCCATGGGTTTGGGTGGTGTATCCCATGGTTATTTGGCATGCAGACTGAGATATCAGTGTTGTTGTGTTGCTTCAATACACTTCATACATGTTTTGGTGAAAACTATACCAGAACGGTGGTTTCCTGCTTTTGCTTTTTCCGTTAATACTCATCAGCTTAGACATCAAACGGGACATTGGAGGATGTGCAGCATGCATACCTATTTACCATGAAGTAAGGACTTGCTGCCAAGTGAGTTTGTGTAGAGTTGCAACCCTGGTGATCTTTCTGCTTTGGGTTGTTATTTGTTTCCCACCTTTGCATTTTGCCTTACATGGAGCCTCCCGATGGGATATACCAGATGATCATTCCAATAACAACCCTCTGTGGGAGGTTAGATCCGAGTGATGATATTAATTTGAACCCAGCCACCCACTGAGTTTCAGGTTGAAGCAAAGATGTCAAATCTGTATCTCCCTGCTCAGTGCCCAAAGCTCCCCACTACAACATCCTGGCTCTGAATCTAATAGGAAAACTAAACAAGCAACAACAAAACCAACGAAAGAACCACATTAGTGCCCAAATCTCTGTTCTTCATTAATAAATCAAATCGAGTGTTTAAGCACATGCTCCAGTAGGCAGCATACATTAAATACTTTGAAACACTCTTAATATGCTTCATCGACACTATGCCAGCATTATCATTCCTTTGATCTACTTGCTTACCTCTGTGCAGCTTTTGGTACAGGATCAGGCTGGCAATCTGAGTGAGGAATGTGCTCTAGCGGTGCCTGCAATGCCATTAATATCTAGTTACCAAGGGACATGGAAGAATAAAGAACACGAGCTAATAAAGCTTTGGATAATTAATTGTCCTTCTAATGCGCACGCTGTGAATATTTCCTCAGTGAAATGAGCACAGCAGTCGCTGTAAGTGCTCTCTATTAACAGAGAGATGTTGTTGAGCAGGAGATTAATATGCTGCAAATGAGGACGGTGGTTCTTTTGCATGGCAGCACCACAAGACATTTTCTAACTACCAGGGCTAACTCTGGAGAAGGGTTGGGGGGAAATCCTTTTTCAGACACTGCTAACAATGTGAAGATATTGCCCTTTGGCTACACAGCAGGTTTGTCTTAGGCATAGGGTGCTGGGTAATTTAATAACATAAACTGTGAAATGAGCAGGTGGGTGTGTAGGAACATGCAAAGCCATTTTCCTTCTCCTATCTTACTGACTAATATTTTTCTCACACACACTCTGTTTTACACATGAGCAGCTGTCTTGCAGTCAGTTGTCAGATAACTGATGCTAAAGGTTTCAGTATAAGCAGCTCGTTTCTTCCTGACTTATTAGGTGTTAAAGTGCAGATGAACTTCATAGATTTGTTTATTTTTCTGAAAGATTTCTAACCTGCATTTCTGGGCAACAAAGATGTAAAACACAACAACAAAATTAACTCCACTAATGGGAAAGAGGCTTGCCTGGAAACATTTTTTTTTAAGACTAATTCATGAAGGGTTAAATCCCCGCCAATGTTAATTTCCTGTGGTCGCTTGTTTTCAAAGGTCTGCCATTAGCTCTGCCATTTCTCAGGTTGCCAGAGATCAAAGTTTCCACAACCTCTCTTTTCTTGAATCCTTGTGACTGCCTTTCACTCAGACTTGTACCAAATTAGAACCATCCTATATTATGGGAGGGAGTGATATGAAGAGCATGAATTTAGATGTTCAGAGTCATGGACTGTTTATTGGAAAGAGCAGGTGCTAAGACATATCTAGGTTTCCAGGATTCAAATAACTTATGACTAGTTCCATGAGGCTAACAGGTTTCTAAGACTAGCTTTTCTCACCCTCAAGCATACACGTGCACACACACACACACCCCTTTGAAACTTAGGACAGCTTTTTAAAAACTCCTTGTGATACTGCATGTGATACTCAGTTGCTTTTGGAGGGAAAAGGCAAACATTTCAGTAAGCCCATGCAGGTCCTTGGTTAAGGCTAAAGTTGTTATTTGGAGCCCAGTAGTAAGTTTTTATGTAAATACGGTAGGATTTTGTCCCAAATGTCCCCCGCAAAGCAGCCACAGTACAATTAATGCTGCAATATGATGCAATGTACACTTACTTTTCAGCAGAATGCACATAAATTATAGATAGCCATCTTGGTTCATTAGCTCAATACGACCACCCAAAATGTCATAAAGTTGTGAGCAAGCTTCCAAGTTTCTCAAAACTCTTCTTTATGCTGGATGTAAAGTGAGGAAAGAAAATGTTAAGCCCCGAAAGTCAGCAGTTTCTAACAGTCACAGGTGTGAGGGACTGTTTTGTTTTCTGCTCAAGGTAATTGCAAACTATTCCCAGGGAAATTGACATAAGAATTAATGGTAAGCTAAGGTGATTTCTATGCACACACTCAAAATCTTATTTAAACAAGGTGGTCTTCAGCACATTGACCATAATCCTGAGGCATATATCCTTGGGCTTGGAGAAGAAAAAGAGACAGCATACACCTCGTGCTGTGGATTCCAGCAAATACCTATGATCTGGTGTAGGTGATTCCAGCTGTTTCTCAATAAACTTCCTTCCCTCCCAATAAACCAGGGGTGCCCAAACTTTTTTCAAAGAGGGCCAGATTTGATGACGTGAATATCATGCGTGAGGGCCGCCAAAGTTGTTGTGCTTCTTTTAAGATTGAAGTTGTTGAGCTTTTTATACAATTTTACCCCAAAATTGTTGAGCTTTTTTTTAGGATTTGACCCAAATAAATAAACTGCCACAAGGGGCAGATTAGGCCCCCCAAAACGGACTTTGGACATGCCTGCAATAAACGGAATGGATTTCTAACACTGTGCTTAAGATAGCTTCATAATGTACAGTTCAAGGGCTGTACATTAATTGAGTCTCAATAACTTGTCTCAAACTGAATTACCGTAGTATTATTATTATGCATTTAATTTCTATACCGTATTACAATTTTGAGGGAAAACTCCCAGAGCAGTTTGTAACACATTAAAACACAGGACACAGTTCAACAAGGGAGAACCAGCAGATAGCCAGATTTTGGACATCCACTTAGAATGACTTCCAAACCCTTCCAGAACTTGTGAACCACACTCAGTCTCTTCATGTGTAAACCAAAAGTTTCTCAAATCCATCTGTCTCATCCCATTTGTTTATTGAACATTTCTCAATTCTCTTAAGGATGTTTGGGAAGAGTAAATGTGTGGTTCTTTTTGTTATTGTTGCTGCCATTGTTACACAATTGAATGCACATTGCTTCAGGACAATTAACGGGGAAATGATTCCCTGCATATTCATTTCTTCTTTTCACAGTCTTTCTTTCAAGTCTCATTGCAATAAAGTACCCTGGCTCATAATTGTCCACAAATGACCAATATGTGAGAAGTAGCAAAGAGTAAGCAGCCTGAACCTCAATAAATGGACACAGTTTAGATTAAAATTAGCAAAACTGCATATGAATCTCCTATCAAGTGACAGATCAGTACAACTCCATGAGTCCCTACAAGTTTTCAGGGAAACTTTACAAAGCACTTTGTATAAAATCATTAAAATATTAATAATCCATTTCACAAACAATGGTTAATTGTGGCTACGACAAGGGATGCACCATGGTAGTATATTTGGGTGGACAGCAAGGACTGGTATTTTATTTTATTTTGACATTTATACACCACCTATCATTCAAAGAGCTCAAGATGGCTTAGACCAGGGGTCCCCAAACTAAGGCCCAGGGGCCAATCGCCTTCTAAATCTGGCCCGCGGACGGTCCGGGAATCAGCATGTTTTTACATGAGTAGAATGTGTCATTTTATTTAAAATGCACCTATGGGTTATTTGTGGGGCCTGCCTGGTGTTTTTACATGAGTAGAACGTGTCCTTTTATTTAAAATGCATCTCTGGGTTATTTGTGGGGCATAGTAATTCATTCATATTTCCCCCCGAAATTTAGTTTGGCCCCCACAAGGTCTGAGGGACAGTGAACCGGCCCCCTGCTGAAAAAGTTTGCTGACCCCTGGCTTAGACTTTTACTCCCCTGCTCATCATCACACCAACCCTGTGAGGAAGGCTAGGCTGAGAATGAGTAGTTTTCTCAGGACAGTGGAGGGAGTGCATGCTGTGTCCCGTTGGTGAAGTGGGGGGGGGTCTCTTGCCCTTCTTCTGCTAGGAAATGCTCTCCAGGTGGGGGGGAATTGGGGGGGGTCCAGGAGGGTCAGGGGGGTTGGAGTGAGAAATATCCCTATTTTCATCTGAGGAATGTTGACGGGCATGGAATCTCCTTTCTTATAACTTGAATCCATTGGTTTGGGCCCTAGCCTATGAAGCAGGAGAAAACAAGCTTGCTCCATCTTCCATATGACAATTCTATACAATTTGAGCATAGGTGCACTCCTTCATATTATGTTGTTGTTGTTTAGTCGTTTAGTCGTTTAGTCGTGTCCGACTCTTCGTGACCCCATGGACCAGAGCACGCCAGGCACTCCTGTCTTCCACTGACTCCCGCAGTTTGGTCAAACTCTTCGAGAACACTGTCCAACCATCTCGTCCTCTGTCGTCCCCTTCTCCTAGTGCCCTCAATCCTTCCCAACATCAGGGTCTTTTCCAGGGAGTCTTCTCTTCTCATGAGGTGGCCAAAGTATTGGAGCCTCAGCTTCACGACCTGTCCTTCCAGTGAGCACTCAGGGCTGATTTCCTTCAGAATGGATAGGTTTGATCTTCTTGCAGTCCATGGGACTCTCAAGAGTCTCCTCCAGCACCATAATTCAAAAGCATGAATTATAACATTATTATAACATGGGTGAAAAGGTTGCTGCAAGTTTTCCTATCCTTGTGACCTGCTGGCTCAGTTGTTAAGGCACGGGCCAAAAGACATAGGCCCTCCTTTGCATCTCTGGTTGTTAAACAGTGACACTGAAACACCTAAACCTTCATTTCTGTACTTTCCAGCACCATGGAACTTGGTCTGGGCACACACATGTGCCTAAGACAGCTGTGTGTGTGTATGTGTGTGTGACCTTTTCTTTCTGGGGCTGTGATGCTCACCTGCCTCCCCAACACCAGGGGCACTGCCGAGAAGAGGAAGAGTGAGGCAGCAAGGAGACATTCTGTTTTGGGAAGTGATTTATAAATTAGGTAAACTAACAAACCAGGTGGCCCTGTGGGTTAAACCACTGAGCCTAGGGCTTGCTGATCAGAAGGTCAGCGGTTCGAATCCCTGTGACAGGGTGAGCTCCCGTTGCTTGGTCCCAGCTCCTGCCAACCTAGCAGTTCGAAAGCACGTCAAAATGCAAGTAGATAAATAGGAACCGCTACAGCGGGAAGGTAAACGGCGTTTCCGTGTGCTGCTCTGGTTCGCCAGAAGCGACTTTGTCATGCTGGCCACATGACCTGGAAACTATACGCCGGCTCCCTCGGCCAATAATGCGAGATGAGCACGCAACCCCAGAGTCAGTCACGACTGGACCTAATGGTCAGGGGTCCCTTTACCTTTACCTAACAAACAATCCTGTGACTTACGAAGGCAGTACAGGGGCTCGTCATTCTGATGGTTAGCTTTAACAGCGAAATGGTGTGACACCTTTTCACTAGAAGCAGGGAAAGAAGGAGGGTGAACCTGCTGGACTTTTGCCATCTTTTGCTTGGCACTCAGTGGGGAGAGGGTGAAGAGGAGAAGCAATCCCTTCCAACACCCTCCTCTGCACCTCCCTTCTTGCAGCTGCAAATGGAAAGCAGGACTTGCTAAATCAAACAGCAGAAACATGCACACTTCTGGACAGGAGCTTTCCAGATACGCTCCTTTTGCCTTAGCTAGTCCCTTTTGCTGCTGGTCCATGCCATGCCATGCCAAACCAAGCCAAGCCATGCTTTGGTTTGGTGTGTCATCTAAACCGGGCCTTGTGGTTAGGCTCTCTCTTCCTAATCACCAGCTGTAGCCGAGACCCTTGTCTTGGTGTGCGAAACAGGCTGACTCGTTGGGCTATATTGGGGCCCTAGTGCTTGCTGTGTGCTCTCTTGCTCTCCTCCCCCCCCCCATGCTTGTTTATATAGATGACATAACCACATTTTAAAACAAGCAACATATTTGTGGGATAACTGTAATGTGAGCCAGCTCTTCAGGCCAATCTCTTACTTGTGTGTATGTGTGAAATTACATCAAAGAAGGAAACTGCCAACCAACTCTTTCTATTTTGGGGATTCCTTTTAAAACTAGGTTTCTTTTCCAAGATTTCTTTAGTGCCGTGCTATGATGCTCAGATTCCTGTGTGATGTTTTGGTTTTGAACTTTTATCTTTCTTTGGTCTGATCGCTACATCTTTAGAATGAGCTTTTGTTGCTTCGACATGCAGACTTTAATCTTTGCAGTTGCTTCAGATCTTCCTATTTGTTCTTTGGAGGCTGCAAATGTATTTCATTTCCTCCCTGACTCTTCTCATGTTCTTTCTTTCTCCTGCTCCCCCCCCCCCTTGAAACAGAGTGGCAAATACAAGCATGCAAAATTAACATCAGGAATGGCAGTGTCTATATTTTCAGAGGCTGCTCTATTCCCTAGACAGAGATCCAAGGCCCAGGAGAGTCTTCTGCCACATACCGGTAGTCTTATCCCCTCGTGAAAAAAATTCTGTCACTTCAGAGTAAGTGTGCATTCAGGTTTGATGTTACATGCAAACTCCAAAAATGTGAAATGAAAGGGTGGGACATGGTCTATATCCCACAACTTTTGAAAGGAAGAAGAAACAAAGTTCTCCTTTATGAGAGTAAAGAGGGTGACATTGAACAAACCTTTGCAACTAATGGAACAAAGTCTTCAAATCCATTTTGCTGCTATCCAAACTGCAATGTAAGTCAAATTCCAAAGCAACTGAATCTTTAAGGCCAAGCATGAGATGAACCTCAACTACTTGTCACTGCAGAAGGGAGGCTTGAAGCAATTCCTGGTTAGCACTATTAAAGGACTAGTAAGCTCCAATCAATATTTAAAGATGTTGTCATGTTATTCAATCTTGGATTTTTATTGGGCATTTGAAAAGGTGGCAAGTGTGCATCTCAGAGGTCTACTGTTGGCTGCCAATGATACCTTGGCTAGATTAGGTCAGCTACTCATTTGCTGATGAAATTTTGTAGCAAAATTAGGGAAGGGGGGGAGAGAACCTGTACTGCTGGAGCATTTAATAATATAGAGGCACTAGGCTTCAGCTTTACATACCCTTCATGCAGAATTATTTCTACTGTAAACCATGTTTGGTGAATCTGATATTTGCTACCTATTTTTGTCAGTCTATGAGTTCTTCACTGATCCTATAGATTTGCCATAAACAAGGCTTTATAAAATATAGCAGCACTGGAACTCTGTAAGAAGTATGATTACTTCTGTATAATTTAAAATATTTGCTGTCTTTGTGCTGCTTTGCTCAAATGCTCAGCTAGGTGAACGTCATTAAAACAGTGTTTGCTGATAAAATAGTTAACTAATTTGCTATGAAAAGATGTGAAAGAGATTTTCAAGTACTTGATTGCATTCTAAAAGTATGAAGGTTCAAGGTTTACATGGCTCCTTCTAACTAGATGTCCTGCTGCCATCCAAGAACAATAGCAGGTGCACCTTTTTGGGTAAATAACGAAGCCATCCCAGAAGACTGACAAGAGAAGCAGCAATCAGTCAAATTAGGGAAGGAGTGTCAAGATTCCTTAAACATAGTTCAGGGACAAAGCCCAGAGTCAGGACTCCAGGGTCAGGAGACTGCATAGGAGTGTCAAATTGTCCCAACAATTGGCCTTGCCTACCCACCACACATTAAAGAGAGGCAGTTAAAGTCCAACTTCTCAGGAGACTGTCTGTTTTGTCAGTAACTCCTGGTCTGAGCCTGGGTGTTCTTTCATGGGGACTGGTTCTGGTCCTGCCTGTTGATGTGCCACTGTTGCCTCAAGAGGCTGCACCATGGACCTCTCTCCGCCACACACACACGTCTGATGTAGAAGCACCCTCCTAGGCATTGGATGTCCCCATCTCCTCACCCTGAGCCAAGGAAGAGGGTGCCTGCAATACTTCCAGAGCGGATTTTAACCCAGAGTGCACTAAGAATGTAGCTAAATTCTGTTACTACGCGTCAAGACTAAGACACGTCGTGACAGCAATCAATAGCAATGATAAAGCCGCCTATTAATTCTCAGCGGACAATAGTTAAAGGGAACTATCCCTCATTAAATTTTAACCCACTTTTAATTTTAAATAGGATTATGAAACAGTATTATTCAAAGATGATACTCAAGAACTATCTATTTTATGTACTATTGGTTTTCTTTTTCTTTTTCTGCTGGTCTACGACCGTAATAAAGATATTATTATTTATAGTGGAAGGGCTCAGCTCTGAGTTGGGGTCTTGAGTGGAAGGGTCCTTTTCCATGGCCTCTTCCCTGCCCTCATCAGAGTCCTCAGGGATGGCCATGATGCTACAGGCCTCGACCATTGGGTTTGAGAAGATTCTCTTCTCCATTAGTGATGGTCAGTTTCTCCTGCTGCTTATCCATTTGAGGAATGATATCCAGGCAGCATTTTATTGGAAAGGCATTGACATCCCCTCATCACAAACAAGGCTTGGGTACTACCCTGTTTCTCATATTTTAAGACATACCCATAAAATAAGCCATAGCAGGATTTTTAAGCATTCAAGGAATATAAGCCATACCCCGAAAATAAGACATAGTGATAGGCGCAGCAGCAATGCCGGCCGCGGCAGGAGGAGGAGGAAAAAAATAAGACATCCCTTGAAAATAAGCCATAGTGTGTTTTTTTGAGGAAAAAGTAAATATAAGACATGTCTTATAATATGAGAAACACGGTAGTTCAGAATCAAGTCTACTGTGTACATGTGGCTTTGAGTATTGCATAGAGCCATATTTATTTTACCGGCTCCTTCTTCCAGATCCTCAGATGGCTGCTATATCTGTCTGGTTGTGTCTACAGACCTTTGCCTAACAGCCACAGTTCTTTAAGGCAATAGTTCTACAATCAGTCATGGGATCTTCTCTCATAAGGCAGAGGGCCTTCTCGGTGGTGGCGCCTGCCCTGTGGAACGCCCTCCCATCAGATGTCAAAAAGGAAAACAGCTACCAGATTTTTAGAAGACTCTGAAGGCAGCCCTGTTTAGGGAGGCTTTTAATGTTTAAGAAAATAGTGTATTTTAATGTTTCTGTTGGAAGCCGCCCAGAGTGGCTGGGGAAACCCAGCCAGATGGGCGGGGTATAAATAATATATTATTACTATTATTATTATTAACCTTTGCAAGGCAATCCATAGTCTCCAAATCAGGTCATCTTCTAAGACTAAAAGAGTTATCTTTCAAACACTACTTTTTAAAGTTATACAAAACACTTGCATGACCCAGATTCTGGTACTGTGTTTTCCACGTAAAACATATGCATTTATGCAAATCTAGAAATGTTTCTACACCCTGAGACAGATTTGTTATTTTTCTTTTCTTTTAGTATGGGACTTTAAACTCATTTATTAGAACGTTCCAGATTGAGCCTACACTGCTAGGAATCAAAGCAGTACCAGACCCAGATTCCTCATTAATTCTGAATTTTTCTAATGGTAATATTATGTGGGGAGCTACTTCATGGGTTCAAATTGTCATTCTTTGGTCAGAAAGTATATTAAATTGACCCATCTAGTATCAGTTCAGTAGAAGTGATGAAACAACCAAAGAACAAGCAGGCAGTAAGGATTTGCTGGGGAGAAGTGGGAGATGAGCCGAGGAAGAGCCTAGCCTTGTTATTTCACTTCAGTCTGGAAAATGTCTGGGGTTGGTTCTGGGCGTGAGTGTTATATAAATCTACTTGGATGTAAAATGAGCAGCTAAGCCACCTCCTCCATAGACATAAATCCACAAATACCTGATATCTCAGCAAGTACCAGAACACATCTGTCAGGAGAGTCTATTTTAGATATGTAGGAGGAGAGCACACGTTGGAAAATCTCCTGACTGTTCTAGTTGAAGTTTCCTCCTCATCCCTAGGGAAATGTTCTCTGCATAATTGACAGTCAGTATTCAGTATTCTCATGCACAGTACTATTCAGCTACACATCACTGGGCACATTTGGAAACCCTCTGCTTTATATTCTCAGCTACCATCAAAATTTAGATTTAAACACTTCAGGACAGGGCCTATCATTCTCTGTGTTACTGTGTAAAAAAGGTCATGTATAGCCAGAGAAATAACTAAATAGAATAAGTGTAAGTGTAAGAGCAAAAACAACAAACTGCTATTTGTAGAATTGTACGTACAGTATATATATTGCTTTAGATTCCTAATAAAACATGCCCTCATATATTTTAAGATTACAGAATACTTCAAAATATTCAGTAATATAAGACTTAATTTAATATATACACTTACATTTAATGTTTAATTTTTAGAAGTTCAGAAATTTGAGAAGTGCAATTTAATTTGATGCAAAAGTCACCAGTCTTTTTTTTTTTTTACATAGCAAGCAGTTACATATGTTACCTTGGGGTTTATATATTGATTCATCAAATTTAACATTGAATAACACCTTGCTCTAGACATTGTCCCAATATATTCCAAATCTGTGTTTCAGTTAAGTGTTAATTAGTTTATTTTCAGAATGGTAATAATAACCAAAAAAAGACATTTATAATGACAGTGCTGAGAGGCAGCTGTATACTTTGGTGAAACCACCTGCTTTGCTGTAAAACTGGAAACAGAATGCAGTTTATGGTTCCACATGTTATTTGGAAATGTGAAGGTAGAAATGGTTCATAATCATTTTAGCTCCCTTTACAAAATTTCGCACAAGAGTTTGTGTGAAAGAGTGTACACAGCTCAACTATTGCAGCCCTGTTTAGGGAAGTTTTTAAACTGTGATATTTTAATGTATTTTTGTATTTGTTGGAAGCTGCCCAGAGTGGCAGGGGAAACCCAGCCAGATGGGCAGGGTATAAATAATAATAAATAATAAATAATAACAATAATAATAATTGCGAAAGCAGGTACACAGGCTGTACACTTGTTGAACGTTACATGTGAACAACTGTACAAATATACAGCTCAACTCCTTGTGTACGGAGAAAACAGATTTGACACTCCTTGAATTTCACACTCATGAGAACACCCCTTTGGCAATCAGCAGAAGAGGATTGAAGCAGACTGCAGGGGAGAGAGAGAAAAAAGCTCTGTCAGTGCCACAGAAGACAAGTCGTGTACAGATCTGGATTGGAGTGGCGCAGCCACACACCAAAAGCTGGCTGCCGGATGTCCAGTATTATACTGTACTGCAATGCTGGGTTTATCCCTGTTACGTTGCTGTTCCAAGCCAGTCCACTATGCTGCTGTTCTAGACTGTTCCTAGCAGTAAAGTTGGTCTTCTGTTAGATGCTGTCAGGGCTGTTTCAGCTGCAAGGCAGCATGGAGACACAGAGGGGAGCAGTAAAGTTAATTCTGCATTCAAGAATAAAGAATAAACTGGGAGTTGCCTGCCCTGAGGTTCTGTTTGTGGACTTTCCTTAGGCATCTGACTCACCACTGTAAGAGAGCAGGATGCTGCACTAGGTGGTTGGTTTTTGTCAGATCCAGCAGGGCTCTCCTGATCTTCTTCCCTGCATATTATTCTTTGCTAGATTGGCCCCAACCCAACCCATTACACAACTTGTTATACAATCTCACAAGATTCAGGACCTTGATTTTGATCCTTTTAAAATCCCACTTCCTCACAATCAAGGTTGGCGCCAGAGACCTCAGGCCTGTGGCTTTCATAAATTTCACTAAAGATCTGCCCGTTGAATAAGAAAACGCCCAGTTTCAGACCTTTGGCTTGGGGTCTCAAGCTGTCATTCTGCCTAATGTCTCAACTACATTTAAAGGCAATGAAAAGACTGGTTATAGTTGCATCTGTGCTTACCTCATATCCCAGGATGTGCTGTAATGTTCATACTAGAATTTTATTCCACAGTAAATGCCTCTGCTTTTAAGACTGCTGTGCTAAATATGGACAACCCGAAATGAGTGAAATGGCGAAAGACTTGCTTTTATGAAAGTGTTCATTTGAACTAAAGCAAATTAAATGTGCAATCGGATGAGGTTGTTTCTTTCATCTCCCTCTATTCCCTCATTTTGATCCACAAAAGGCCCTTTCAAGACATGCAAGTGATATGGAAACTAACCGGTGCAGCTATTAAATACTCACTAAAGAGCAATTTCACATTCTGGAATAGTGAAAAGTGTGGTGGGCTTGAAGACTTTACTCAGCCATAAAGCTGGCTGTGGGCAAATTTCCATTTCCCAGACACGTTACCTCATAGAAGTGCTGAAACCATATTAATGAGCTGCCTTTCCTGATCAGACCAAGACTGTTGCATCCTGCCAGATGATCACAAGCAAAGCCCAGAGGCACCAGCCCTTTCTCTTCGTTTGATATGGGGATAATATGTGACAGTTTCATATCTTGACCAGAGAATTGTGACATAGAAACACAGGCTGGTATGAAGTCGATTCCAGGGTAGTTTCCAGGGTAGATGTAGTAGATTTTGCAAGACCAGTTGGGGTGTCCAATGCAACACCTTCTGATATTTTATTGGATTGATTTCAATAAGTGCATGTGTCCTGATAACGTGGGGAAGGATCTTGCAGTGATGCAACCAGCTTCTTGCTCTCTTGGCTGGTGAAAGATGGCTCCAGTGATGAAGATGGTGCCTGGTGCCCTTAAACAAGCAGCAGGGCATCTACACTTGAAGGCCTGGCTTTCAACTAAATGTCCTGACAGTGGAACCTGAGATCCCCCATAACTGCAAAGCAGGTGCCAATACTTTGGCCACCTCATGAGAAAAGAAGACGCCCTGGAAAAGACCCTCTTGCTGGGAAAGATGGAGGGCACAAGGAGAAGGGGATGACAGAGGACAAGATGGTTGGACAGTGTTCTCGAAGCTACCAACATGAGTCTGACCAAACTGCAGGAGGCAGTGGAAGACAGGAGTGCCTGGCGTGCTCTGGTCCATGGGGTCACGAAGAGTCGGACACGACTAAACGAATAAACAACAACAATTCCTCTCTTTCTGAAAGATACGCTGCTTGAAGAAATGTGTTTTATTGGCACAAATAAGTTTGGAGAGAGCTTTGAAATCTTTCTGCTGCATTCCCTAGGGCAGGCCCTCCCCCCCCCCCCCAGTACTATGAAGCCACATGAGCTATTTTACCTTCTGCCAGACATATGGAGGTGATCAGTGTATGGAAATTATATGAGAAGGTGAGGTGGAATTGCCAGGCTAGGAAATGTCTGCTTATAACATTTTAAAAACACACCAGGAATGGAACTTTACATTTAAGGGCCTGTATTATCATCGGTTGTTTTTTTTAAAAAATAATAATTAATGGCCAGTGGTTGAAAGAATAAAGAGCCTTGTGACACTTGAAAGACTAACACATTTACTATGGAATTAGCTTGTGTGGACTAGAGCCCACCTTCAGATGCACCTGACAACATGGGCTGTAGCTCATGAAAGTTAATGCCAAAAAAATAAAAATAAATCTCATAGACTTGTAGAGTTGGAAGGGACCCCGAGTCTCACCTGCAATGCAAGAATCTCAGCTAGATCATCCATGACAGTTGACCATGCAACCTCTGCTTGAAAACCTCCATTGAAGGAGGTTTTCATCTTTAATGTTGGTCTTTTATGTGCCTGAAGACACGTTTGTTATTGTTCTTTTTTTTTCAGCTGATAACTGGAACTGGGCACCTCTTTTTTGAATCAATAGTTGCATATTGTATGTCAGTGCCTTGCTAAATTTCACGCTTACCTGTTAAGTAAGTGCAAAGTAAGATATTGCTTATAATATTGAAATGGCTGCGTGGGAGAAGTTGTGGAATGTAGATTTAAAATTTACAGCATGTTACACGCTGGGGGGAAAAACTTTATGAAAATGATGTATAGATAGTATTTAACTCCTAGTAGACTTGCGAAAATGTACACATCAAAATCGAACTCATGCTGGAAGTGTAAAGAAAGGGAAGGTAATTTCTAGCATATGTGGTAGTCGTGTAAAAGAACAAAAGCTTTATGGGAAATGATTTGTAATGAATTGAAAAAAATATTTAAGATAACCTTTAGTTTAAAAAAACCCAGAAGCTTTTCTCTTAGGGATTATGAACAATGAGATTCTGAAGGGTTTGTTCTTGAATGCCACAAATGCACCCAGAATGGTTTTTGCCCAGAGGTGGAAAGAACTAAGGAAGAGTGGCTAATTAAATTGATGGATTATGCCGAAATGGCAAAACTGACAGGTGTAATAAAAAAAAAACCAAGAGGGGAAAAATTATTAAAGAATGGGGAAAGTTTGTAGAATATCTGAAACGTTTTGGCATGCAAACAATTTCATTAGCAGGACTAACTTAAATCAAGCAGTTAAAAACATCACTAAGATAAAAGGAAGAATAATTTACAAATTGGGTAAAGTGGAATATGCAGTGTTAAAAAACTAAAGTAGAAAAGGAACCAGGGGGGGGGAGGAAATCCAATATGGAATTGTATTTGAAATATGTGTTTGCAAGGTGTGTATTTGTAATACAGTGGCACCTTGGTTCTCAAACGCCTTGGTTCTCAAACGCCAGAAATCCAGAAGTCTAAGTGTTCCAGTATTGGATGTTTTTTGGAAGCTGAATGTCTGATGTGGCTGTCAGCTATTGTTTCTATGGCACCTGCACCAATCAGAAGCTGCACCTTGGTTTTCAAGCATTTCAGAAGTCAAATGCTTCCGGACTTCTGGAATGGATTAAGTTTGGTGCTTTTGTTTTTGCTATTTATTTTGCGTTTTTGTTTTTGAGGCTTTTTTGGTTAATTTGTTTTTCTGACTATGTGGAACCCAGTTCAGCTACTGATTGATTGATTGATTGTGTGACTGTGGAAATGGATAAAAGCTCCCCATCCAAACAATGACTATCATCAGTGCAGGTTAGGGGGGGAAATAATTTTAATTTTTAACATCTACAATACTGTCTTATTTATTTTATAGTACAGTACATTGATTATTGCTTTAATTTTATGGATCAATGGCATAGCTGCCAAGTTATCCCTTTTTAAGGGATTTTCCCTTATGCTGAATAGGCTTCCTCGCGAGAAAAGGGAAAACTTGGCAGCTATGATCAATGGTCTCATAAGATACCAGTAAAATTCATGTTAAACTGCTGTTTTAGGGGTTGTTTTTAAAAGTCTGAAACGGGTTAATCCATTTTGCATTACTTTCTATGGGTACGCGCACCTCGGTTTTGGAACGCTTTGGTTTGGGAACGGACTTCTGGAACAGATTAAGTTTGAGAACCAAGGTACCACTGTATTGTGAAAACTGAATATATATAACTGAAATTATACACATTACTATGTATTTAAATATGATTGGTTGGTAACTGAATTCTAGAGAGTTCTCTAGTAATTCTCATGTGATTGGCTAATGTTGGTCACACGGGAGGCACCTAATGATGGAGAGGGGGCAGGGCCCCCCAAAGTTGATGGGCATGGCCATTCAAATTGATTATGTGGGGTGGGGCTTACCTGCCCCCACCCCAATATTTTATTCAAGGTGGCACTGTCGTAAAACTTTACCTAGTGAAGGCAAACTTGTTAATGGCTGGGCGAGTGGTTGCCTTTGGGGCCAGGACTCAATCTGTTCTGAATGGGACTTTAAAGATGGGGTTCACCGTTGCTCTTTGACCCAAGCCTTCTCCTGGATGTGTGGATGGCATTGGTGCCCAGGAGTGCTTCCCATCAGAGCTGTGTCCAAAAAACCTTTCACGGGGCTCCACTCTATGGGTGGGCAGAGAATTGGGGAGATCGTTTTACCAGGTGGATAAATACCCCATAGTTTCTCAGGGATGTGGAAATCATCATTAGCAGGGAGAGTAGTACAAATGCTTTCCCCAATCTTTACTACTACTACTACTACTACTACTACTACTACTGACAGTACTAGTACTGTAGCAGCAGCAGCCTGGTCACAATTTTGCACACTCCTCAATGCCCCAGACCAGGGGTCAGCAAACTTTTTCAGTAGGGGGCCGGTCCACTGTCCCTCATACCTTGTGGGGGGCCGGATTATATTTTGGGAAAAAATATGAATGAATTTCTATGCCCCACAAATAACCCAGAGATGCATTTTAAATAAAAGGACACATTCTACTCATGTAAAAACACCAGGCAGGCCCCACAAATAACCCAGACATGCACTTTAAATAAAAGAACACATTCTACTCATGTAAAAACATGCTAATTCCCAGACCGTCCGCGGGCCGGATTTAGAAGGCAATTGGGCTGCATCAGGCCCCCGGGCCTTAGTTTGGGAACCCCTGCCCCAGACTAAACATTGCTTTGCAACATTGTTTGTGCATGGCAGGCAGGGTGGGGTGTTATAGACCCCCCCACCCCAAACTTCTTAGATAAACTTTTGAGAGGTTTCATCTCCCTTCTGCTTGTAGCATCTCAGGCTGGTAAGCCAACTGCAACTTCTTACAGAAAGGTCTAATTCAGGGGTAGGCAGCCTAAGGCCTGGGGGCCGGATGCGGCCCAATCGCCTTCTAAATCTGGCCCATGGACGGTCCAGGAATCAGCGTGTTAAAATGCATCTCTGGGTTATTTAAAATGCATCTCTGGGTTATTTGTGGGGCATAGGAATTCATTCATTTCCCCCCCCCCAAAAAATAGTCTGGCCTACCACATGGTCTGAGGGATGGTGGACCGGCCCACAGCTGAAAAAGGTTACTGACTGCTGGTCTAATTTTTGTCATTCACACCCTGGTAACTTCCAGATTAGACTGGCACAATGCAGTCAACCTGGGGTTGCTCTGGGGAAATGTTCAGAAATGAGAGCTCCAGAATGCAGCAGCAAAGACTATTGGCAGGTGTGTGGTGCACAGAATTTATGATTTTCTTCCCTTTTGTGTCCTGGGACAATTTAAAGTGCTTGATGGCATGGTGGTATTTATGTACTGCCTTCACAACATGGTTCACATAACAACAGCAGAACAGGCAACTGTGTTTAGAAGAAAGTGCTGCTGCTGCTGCTTCTAGATCCCCTCAGACCAGATGGTTTTTCAGAAGCCCCTTTGGTGAACATTGGAAGAAGGAAGGTCCATTATGTGAGCTGGGTGGTGGCAGTTCTCCAAGCATCATTCTTCTCCCCTTCCCTTGGGGCTTTGAATGGTCTCAGACCAGGTGGCCTTAAGGAATACCCAACCCTCTGTGAACTTCCCAGTATCCTATTTGGAAGCTTGCTCCACTCTGTAAAGCTGGGTGGTTGAAAGACCGGGGGGGCGGGGAGAGAGAAAGAGAAAGAAAGAAACCTCTGCACCTCCCTCTGAAGAAAAAAAATTCCCTGGCTCACTGTAAGGGGGAGGGCTTATAGAGAACCCCCCCATCCAAAGCAGCATGTCTCCCAGCAGTCATGAGAGCGAAGGGTCTGATGGAGGGAGTCAGGAAACGGAAAGGGAGTGCCAGGGCTCTGGCAACATCCAAGAGCCCCTACTCCATAGGCAGGGAGAGAGGGAGGCGGAAAGAGAGGACAGGAATCGGTCAGACCGAAGACCCGTCCCCCCGACGCCGGAATTGAGGAGGAGGAGGAAAGGGAGGCACTTCTCAGTTCCGAGGCTTTTATGTTGGTCAAGAATGCGAAGGGGGGCAGTGCAGGAATCTGACTCGAGTGGGTAGACATGAAACCAGCAGTTTGTTACACTGTAAATAATGTGCACTGATAAAAACATCTGAAAGACAAGCATGTGGAAGGTCGTTACTCAAGAGTAGTCACAACAACCCTGACACTCACCTTCTGAGCCTTCCTCATCTCCATCCCTGTCCCCATCTTGACCACCACCACCACCCTTCTTAGACTTGGTCAGCATCACTTACTTTAGGTATAAGTTTAAAAGGATGGCGTGCTTCATAGAGCCTTTGGGGAGGCATAATAGCTCTGGAAATAAACATAAAACAGCAGAGAGCCAAGAGCTGTTGGAAAACTCAGACTAGGAACGAACATCCCAGTTCAACATGAAGATGGGACTACGTCCACTCTGTCTTGTTTCCATGTGGATTGCAAAGGGAATATCCTGTAAAATCCATGTGGAAATAGAAAAGTAAAACCATTGTAGTCGTAGTGGTAATTACTCACAGTGCAGCCAGAGTGCTCCAGCACTGCAATTGTTGGTTTATTTTAAAATTCCATTTACAAAGCTTCAGATTAGTCTTTAAGCCACCCATCACCTGAGCAGCTGATGGAGCGCATACTTTGAAATGAGTAGAGGAGCAAGCCCACTGTGACCCACCAAAGGGACAGGACTTGATGACATTCCATCCCTCCTAGAGGAGCTATATGGCAGAAGCATGGCTGCTTGCAGTATTTATAAGGGGACACCCATGTTTTTGCCATAAAGTTCCCTCCGAGATTGATGGAATGTCATCGAGTCCCATCGCTCCCAGGGAAGAGGAAATTCATTCCATTGAAATGAATGGGTCATGCACAAGATTCCAGCATTTCGGTGAGGCTTGCACAGGGTTAAGTTCCTGATAAATGTGCTCAGTGAATCCTAAACATTCCATTGTAGAGGTCATTCAGTTTTGGGAATGTAATAGGCTCCCCTGGGAAATCTTCTAATTGCTGATCATCTGTTGCTTAACATACTTTTTCATGTTTGGCCACCACATGAATTTTGATTTCCAGTGACTCTGTGTGGACACTGTTACTCAATAGTCGGCTCTGTCTTGGGTGCCGCAGCTGACCATATCAATCTGATTATTTCCAGCATGTCATTTTGCTTTCCTTGGAAGAACTCTCAAATATGAAACTCTCTCTACTGCATTTAAAAGCAAGGCAGTCCAGGGACAATTTCAGTGCTTGGTTCTGCTACTTGCCTAAAGGAGGTCCTTTTGCTAAAATGTTACAATGAACCAATAGCAGTTAAAGTAGATCAAATTAGTGAAAATTGTATCAGCATGTATGCAGAGTCAACTGTGTGTGTTTGTCAAAGCCTTTGCTTCCAGATGCCACAGAGATAAGAGGCAGTGCAATATGTTTCTTATTGGGGTTTATGTCACAGCAGCTAGTTTGGGTTCCTTTTCCTAATAGAAAGCATTCTTTTCATTCTGTCCTTTAGATGTCTACCTGTCATAAAACGTGGCAGTTTTATGGCCCATCGATCCTTATATTGCATGAGATTTGTTGCCGTTTATTCCTGTATGAAATAAACTGTAATAAATCTCTGGCTACTAGAAATGTCCACACAAAGGAATCCATGTCTGAGTGACTTAGAAATGGGACATTTCTCTTGCTACTTTATGAAAGGCATCCATCCAGCAAGATGTTTGGAGTGAATAAGCACATGGTCTGTTTCTCCCAACATTGTCAAGATGTTCCAAAGAATGCAAGAACTTAATCCCTCGCTGCTTCTTTTTCTTTCTTTTTTGGGGGTAAATGCTCATTTAAAGTGTTAAGGAAGCCCGTTTTGCACAGTTTGTGCTGTGAAATGAAGACCGCCTTAGCCACTGGCTGATGAAGTCATCTGAAGTTCTGGCAGTGATGACTTTCAGGCTCAGTGAGCATACAGGGCTGCCGAGAGAATTTGTGTTGTTAAGCCCTTGTGCAGCCGTAGAGATAGCTTGCCAAAGTGCAAGGGAAATAGCTCTTGAAACAAAGCCCATGCAGCGGTGAGAGACATCAGTATTCTTTTGCTAAGGTTGCCAAGTGGCAATGAGAAATGGATTGGGCCTCTTCCTTTTCATAGAATCTTAGAATTGTATAGGGACCGCCCCGCAAGAGTCATCTAGTCCAACCCCCTGCAATGTGGGGAGGGGGGGAAGGAAAGGGAAAAGAATAAAATAGTTCAGTTAAGAAATAATTAATGTGAAGAAAGACAAAAGTCTGGATGAGATATGAATGGACTGTCAGTTACGCACTGCAACAATCCACGTTATGTTTATGTTCAAAAATGAAACGGATTGATGGATGACTAGGGTCGCTCTCCAGACCATAGTCAAAACATTATTAGGGCTCAACAAACAGTCTGTATCTATATAAAGAGCCATGGGCTGGTTGTGCTTGTGGGCAAGAGGCAATGCAAAAGCCAAAGGACCAAACCGGTCAGAGGTCAGCAGAAGAGCCCAATGAAGTTTGCTGGGAATCACACAGGCTGAAATCACAGGCACTTTTCACAGTGCTTTAACTGTCGCCTGCTTCCTCTGCTTTTATTACTACACTAGTACCTTCGGTTACATAACTCTCTGGTTACGTAAACTTTGGGATGCGAAAGCGGCAAACCCGGAAGTATTTTACTGGGTTTTGCCGTGCGTGCATGCGCAGAAGCGCTCCTCAGGTTGCAGAAACCTCAGCATCTGACCGGACCTCCAGAACAGATCCTGTCCACAGCCGGTACCACTGTATTTGCAACTTCTGTTCCTCCCGGTCAAACTGTCACTGCACCCATTGCCACTAGAGGACATACATCTATCCTGGAGTATTCTGGCCCATGCTGCCCTGAGATTAGTGTTGAGTGCAACCCCTTTATAGGCTTTGCAGCTTCAACTCTATAGCTTACCTGCTCCACTTGCTCCTCTAAAACCTTGAATTTATCTATTATTTCCTTTGGGGAGTTAAAAAATGGTGCCCAGAGGGATCCTGGGAGCTGGGCGGGCTCTGTAAGTCTAGTATTTACAAGCCTAGGCATATATATAATGACCAATGACAAAAATGTGCAACTCAAAATATTTCTGATGGGTAATATTCATGGTTTCCCCTTGACATCTTCCTGTGCTTGAGTTTCTGCAGTGAAGGCATATCTTGTATTTCACCATGTTTTAAACTAGTTTCTGGAAGCTGGGTGTGCTGAAAATGAGGGTATGAAACTAACCTCCAGATGAGTTCTCAGGGCCCATGCCTGCGTTTCTGAACTTGCAGGTTTTCCCTTCAGGCCAAGAATGTACATCTCTCCCTTTTGCTCAGAGTAGCAAGACCAAAACAAAGCTAAGCAGCCTCGTCTTGTTTGCTTATTTTATAGAAAGTGACACCTTTTTAAAGTTAAATTACAAAGTGAAATGTGGTCTGTTACCTATTAAGCCGATAATACCTTCCATGAAAAGCATAGCTAAGGTACTCTGTCATGTGTTTAATAGGTTACTTGTGTTATGTTCCTATTATTTCACATTTAAATTGTGTTAGGTTAGCAGAGAACAATACAAAAACTTAGAAAATTAAAATTCAGTTGACTTTTAATTTGACTTTGATCAAATCCCATGCCAACCGGTTCTTAAGACTGTAAACAAGATGAGGTGCCAGACCCGGAGCTCTACAGCTGAGGCAAATCCAACTGCCGGGTCTTTGCTGGCTGGGGCAAAGCATGCTCAGGATTCGTTTGTCTGGAGCAGGGGTCCCCAAACTTTTTCAGCCGGGGGCCGGTCCACCGCCCCCAGACCCTGTGCTGGGCCGGACTATATATTTTTTTTGGCGCAAGGACCCCTGCTGCGCCCCACCCCACCCCATGTTTCTCTCAGGGTGGGCAGCAGAGAGAGAGAGTCCGGAGGGACAGAGACTCCATTTTCCAGAGTTGTTAAGAGGCGGCTCAGCCCCCCACGGGCACACCTCTCCCTCGGGTGTGGGGTCAAGGAGGGAGATGCTGCCTTCACTGAGCGAAGACTGGGGGTGTGGGGTCAGGGAGGGAGATGCTGCCACATTCATTCAAAGCAGTCCAAAGTGACACCATTAATTCTTTATAATACAGTATTGCTCTAAAAACAGATGGCAAAAAACTATAACTGTACTGGTCTTTGGCGTCTGGAGAGGGGAAGGGGGAACTTTGTATCTGAAAGTTTAAAACTGAATTTCATCATCATAAAAAACATTGGAAGAGACAAATGGCTTTAGCCACGTTTCATGGGCAGCCCTACCTGATTCCCGTTGAACTTACTGCAAAGTAACTAAGCTCTTAGCCTGGCACTGAGAGAGGGGGGAGCCACCCAGCTGCCTTAAGAGATGAATGAGATAAACACCGGGATGAAAAAACACACAAAAAGCGGGAGATTGATATTTTGGGGTCCTAGGGCAGATTAGGCAGGTCTCCTTTGTCAGTTGCTGCCCAGGGCTGCGGAGCCAGGAGGAGAAAAGTCAGTGGAGCTGCCTTTTGGACTCGGCTCTGGGGCTGAGGAGCTGACTGAAGCAGCCGAGCGAGCGGAAGCAGCCAAGCGGAGGCAGGAGGGGCGAGCCAGGAGCTCCGTTCAGAGCCTCTTAAAGGCGCAGCGCCGCTTTTTCCCACCGCCTTCCTGGGCACCCCCTGGGCTCCTCTGCCTGCTCTTGCAAGCCCGAAAAGGCTCCTGTCCTGCTGCTGCCTCTCGCAAGCGCAGGCACAGGAGCCGCAGTTGGGGGAGGCAGCAAAGGGGCGGGGAGGAACGAGCAGCCCGGCTCCTGCCCAGCTTCGCTGCTTTAAAGCGAGCTGCGGAGGAGGGAAGGTTTCTCCTCCGGGCTGAGAAGCTGCGCTGCGTCTCTCTTCTTCGAGGACTCCGCACCGCGCCTCCTTTTTCTTTCCCCAGCCCTGGGTTCCGCTCAGTCAAGCTTCGCCATCAGCGCACACACCGCGGGACCAGCAAGAGCTGTGCGCGCGCTGGTGGGTGAAGCTCGACTGAGCGGAACCCAGCGCAGGGGAAAGGAGAAGGAGGTGCGGCGCGGAGTCCTCGGAGAAGGAGAGAGACGCTGCGCCACTAGGAGGAGGAGCAGCCACAGGCGGCGCCCAGGAGGAGCCCGTGCCATGCTTCCCTTCCTTGGCGCTGCTGCTGCGCTCAGGACAGGCGCAGGCTCCTGGCGGCGAGGAAGAGGCGACGCAGGGGGGTAAAATGGCTCTCGCTGGGAAATTTTTTAAAAAGTGCATAATGACCATGCCGATCCCCAGACCTTTCGCGGGCCGGATTGGGAGGCCAATTGGGCCGCATCCGGCCCCCGGGCCGTAGTTTGGGGATGCCTGGTCTGGAGCTTCCTCACCTTTGCCCGATTAATCACTTGCCCGTATTTTATTTCAGTTGTTGCTGCATTATTTCCAGCAAGAATATTGCAGCTTAGTGAGACCCCCGGGTATAGGGCGGTATATAAATTCAATAAATAATAATTATAAGAATGGTGTTCTCATGGTTCTGTATGAGCAAACTGAAGTTAGTAGGCAAAGCTTGAAGTTAAAATGTTCAGGGGAGAGGAGAAGGTGGAAGAGGAATGGAAGAAATTTAGAATTTATTATAAAAAATATTGTAGAATTGATGTATGAGGAGAATTATAAGCAATTGTGAAGTTGCAGGTTAAGAAATTAAGTGAGATAGAATTGAAAATAGGTTAGAATATTATAATGAGTTGTAAAATTGAGGAAAGGATGTTGTAATTGTAATTATGGTGGGTTTGGAAAATAAGATATAGAACTTGCCAAGAATGTTATGCGATGAACCGTTAGAAGGGGGACTCGGGGAAGTCCCCTACCAAAATGAGAAAAAAATGGAACGTATATGATGCTGTGTTGTTGTTTTCTTCTTTTTTTCCTTTATTTATTTTTTTCTTTTTTCTTTTTTGTCTTTTTTTTAAAAAATGGATGTTATAACAATGTACAATTATATGGATGTGATTCCTTTCTTTTTATAAAATTCAATAAAACAATTTAAAAAAATGAAGTTAAAATGTTCAGGCAATGAAACGAAAAGTTTGGGCGGATTCACTTGGCCCTCAGACTCCTACCTCTTGATTCGCATGCTTCATTCCTTGACCCAATGGCATGGGTGCATGGGAAGCCGATCTGTAGTGTGGGGCTGCTTGATTCATATTTCTACTGTTCTCTGTGTGTAAATCTGCATAGCTTCACTTGCTTCCTTTTGAACTAGTCATAACTTTGCTAATATATTCTGTCTGTAAATTAGTTTTTTTAAAAAAATTAAAGACAGGCTGAAAAATATATACAGTACCCCGTTTTTTTCAAATGTCTAATCTCTCAATAATGGGACACGGGTGGCGCTGTGGTCTAAACCACTGAGCCTCTTGGGCTTGCCGATCAAAAGGTTGGCAGTTTGAATCCCCGCGACGGGTTAAACTCCCGCTGCTCGGTCCCAGCTCCTGCCCACGTAGCAGGAGCCAACCAAAAGCACGTCCAAGTGCAAGTAGATAAATAGGTACCGCGCCGGCAGGAAGGTAAACAGCGTTTTCCGTGTGCTGCTCTGCTTTCGCCAGAAGTGGCTTAGTCCCAGAAAAACTCTCTGCAGACAAACGCCAGCTCCCTTGGCCTGTAAAGCGAGATGAGCGCCACAACCCCACAGTTGTCTGTGACTGGACTTAACTGTCAGGGGTTCCTTTACCTTTTACCTTCATCTCTCGATAACATGCTACATACATAGATGTGACTATGTTTTGCCATGTGATTTGTAGACCATGGCTGAGAGCGTGTGCTTCTGTTCATGCCTTTACATCCAGTTCTAGTTCTTGTGCCCTGGGAAACGTTGTACCAGTCCTTGTGGATATGCAGAGAAGCTGGTTGTGGGTGAGACTTTAGTCAAACATTCAGGGGGAAAGTAGTCATTGGCTCCCCCCCCCTTACTGACTTAGCTAAGTTGGTAAAGAAAAAGCGTTTTTATATGTGTTGTATCTGCAATATAACACTGTGACGTCAGATGGCGCTGTGGAGTCCCCTCTTTCCCAACCAGATTTCCCTGTGTGAGTTTACAATGTGTTTAAATGAATTGCTTCTTGGATGGGTCTAGATCCAGCTTCATTTTCCTCCTGCTGCTCTACCAGAAACTTGGTCATGGTGTTGCTTCTTAAGAGCCCTTTCCCCCTTGGACTGGCTAGCAGCTCCTCCTTCCTGGTGTAGAGGGAGCCATGAGGGGGCAGAGGCTTGCCTTCTCTCCAGCTTTGTCTCTTCTCCTGAGGATCAGTGTGGGCCTCTTAAGTGGCCTGTCTTCTGAGGTGGTGCATAGTACCAGGAAATCTAGGTTAAATGTTGTCTCCTTTATGCGCTCGTTAGGTGAGCTGCTCTTCCCTCCACAACTGAAGGATGATAACAAAACTGATTTATGTGGCAGAGCTATTTTAAGCATTGCTGAGATATTGTATGCCTATGAGTACATTAATAAAGTGCTAGAAAAATGCTATGTGTTAATTTCCAATAGGCAAGGGGAAATTAATAGAAACATATTTGGGAATTTAAGAAAGTACCTCCCTGCTAGATCCTCATGGTGAGTGAGAGAAAGCTATTCCATTAGGGGTATTCTTGTTTTTCAATAGGAAGCGCCTATTTCCTTTAATAAGCCTGATATTTCAGGTGTGCTTGGAAATGTCAAATAAACTGGAGACCTGCTATTATCAGGAGGGGTCACACAATAAGGACTGTTGTTTCCCAAAACAAGCTGGGTAATCTCCTTGGTTCTAGCATACCTGTTTCTGCTGAGCGCTGCGAGGTATGGAAAGCATTTCTGAAAATATAAGCTCGTGCTGTGTGTATGTGTATGTCAAGGCATCTGCTTGTTCCAAAGGGATTAACCTTTTGCAGGAGTTAAATTTGGAACAATGGTCCTTAGTTAGAAAAGATTTCCTTTATTTTCCATGTGGAAAACCTGAGGAGGATTGCTCCTTGACTTGAGTTCCGCTTTCCAGGATTTATGCTTTCGTAGGTATCCGTGCTTTGCTTCGGCATAGCCCATTTCAGTAATAGCAAGTGACAAGCTATGTGTTACTTTGAAATAACTTATGTTATGGTTCACCTCGAGTCCTTGGGGACTCAGCTGGTGTATTGAACCAAATGCATAGAAATGTGCTCTCTTTTGACTAAAGGATTGCATATGATGCTTGGTTGTTGTTTGTGGCAAAATTCTTGCCCATCATTCTGCTTGGAGGTAAACTTTATAGCTTCACTTTACCACAGGTAAAGGTAAAGGGATCCCTGACAATTAAGTCCAGTCGCGAACAACTTTGGGGTTGCAGCGCTCATCTCGCTTTATAGGCCAAGGGAGCTGGTGTTTGTCTGCAGACAGTTTTTCCAGGTCACGTGGTCAGCATGACTAAGCCACTTCTGGTGAAACTAGAGCAGTGCACAGAAATGCCGTTTACCTTCCTACCGGAGCAGTACCTATTTATCTACTTGCACTTTGACGTGCTTTCGAATTGCTAGGTTGGCAGAAGCTGAGACTGAGGAAAGGGAGCTCACCCCATCGTGGGCATTCAAACCACCGCCAACCTTTCGATCGGCAAGCCCAAGCGGCACAGTGGTTTAACCCACAGCACTACCCACGTCCCATTTACCACAGGTAGTTTGACAGAGGGAAGTGGGCAGCTTTGGGTATTAAGACAAAGCAAGGAGGAGGGTGTCCTGGAAATACACGGAAACATTTTTTGATTGTGAGGAGAAAATGGACCCCTGCCCAGTGGGACCTTAAGATGAAGGGTGGTAATAGAAATAATAGTAATAAATAATAATAGGTATCCAACAATTGTCTCCTTGATGCCTTATATGGTGCTCGCGTAGAGTCTTGAATCAGCTTTGTAAGGGGGAGGGCTTATAGAGAACCCCCCCCTTCATCGAAGCAGCCCGTCTCCCAGCAGTCATGAGAGTGAAGGGTCTGATGGAGGGAGTCAGGGAACGGAGAGGGAGTGCCAGGGCTCTGGCAGCATCCAAGAGCCCCTGCTCCATAGGCAGGAGGAAAGAGAGGCGGACAGAGAGGACAGGAATTGGTCAGACAGAAGACCCGTCCCCCCGACGCCGGAATTGAGGAGGAGGAGGAAAGGGAGGCGCTTCTCAGTTCCGAGGCTTTTATGTTGGTCAAGAACGCGGAGGGGGGCAGTGCAGGAATCTGACACGAGCAGGTAGACATGGAATCAGCAGTCCGTTACACTGTAAATAATGTGGAAGGTCGTTACTCAAGAGTAGTCACTCCATCCTTGACAAGCTTAATAGGCAGCCATTGGACTGTTTTGACCTTTTAGGCTGTGTAATGCCGTGTGAGCTTCCCTTTTAGACTATCGAGATAAGACAGTGATGTAGCCTTACTGTATCATGACATGAGGTCAATCAGGGCTAAGCTCCAAGACTGATCCATAGGTTTGCAGGATCAAAGCCATGGGATTTATACTGGCTTAAAGCTGGTTCTCCCACATCTGCAGCCCAAGACATTACCCTGCGTAGGTTTTCTGACTTCTCTTTTCCCCCCAAGCAAGCTGCGATTTAAACGGAAAGAAAGCGCTCTGTTTGCAGGAACAACTCGGTTTCCCTGCTGCTTTCTCCTTGACGTTTGTTGCTGTGTTTCTTGTTGCCATTAACATACAAGATTTTGCTTGTGTTTGTTAAAATTGATAAAATGCAGCCTTGGTTAATTGTTTTTGGCTTTAATAAATATCACTCCAAGGGTTCCACTGAAGTCTAATTATTGTACACTCACAGCGAATGACATCCCCTTGAGGTGATTTCCAGTGACAGCATTTAATTGAAACTGCACGGCTGCATGCATGAGATCCTTTGAAACTCAGATCAGTATTTCTCTGCCCTCAGTACTTATTCTCTAAAAAGTCTGAGGTGCCAGGAGCTTCCAGGGAAGCTGTACTCCTTAACCCTAAGCAGCAGGAGGGGGTGGGCTGTGGCCACAAGTCAGGCATTAAGTGGCACCGAGTTCAACAGGGCTTGGACTTACTTCCGAGTAAACCAATGTAGGCTTACACTGCATGCTTCACGCACACAAAGATACCTTGTGTTGCCATCCTGAATTTTGTTTGAATAGAAATATTGCTTCCCGTCTTTGAAAAGCAGCAGATAAGCCATGTGTGAGGTTTCAAAATGATCAGATAAAGGGGTTGCACAATGAAGTACTGTATACTAATGCTTCGTTAAAGGGATTCTTTCTTTTATCACTTGGTGTGATACTGTATTCTAAAACTGGCAGCCTAATTTGTTTCTTGCACCATCTGTTCTTTTTCTTCCTGTCTGCTGTCGGGAGGGAGGAATAAATAAATAAATGCCGCCCATTAAACTCGAGCTGTTCAGTAAGTGACTTCGTTGGAGCTGCGACTGCCGATAGTGAGATTCAACTTCAGGAATGAATTTTCACTGTGGTGCAATTTTGTTATCTGTGGCATCATTCTGTATGATAGGTTTGTATCCCACTTCTGACCACAACCAAGGTGCCACGGACAGGCAGGAGGGAGTTCTAGGAGACCAGGGAGAAGAAGCGCTCACCCCCCCTCCTGCTCGTTCAAAAGTTTTACATTATTGTTATTAATGTTAATTAGTGATCATTTTATTGTTTTATGCTTTTTGTATGCCACTGTGAGGTGTGTGTGTGTGTGTGTGTGTGTGTGTTTTATATACAGTGGAACCTCGGTTTATGAACACCTCGGTTTATGAATTTTCAGTTTATGAACGCTGCGGACCCATCTGGAACGGATTAATTCATTTTCCATTACTTTCAATGGGAAAGTTTGCTTCAGTTTATGAACGCTTCAGTTTATGAACAGACGTCCGGAACCAATTACACCCATGCTTCAGTTTATGAACGCTTCAGTTTAAGTACTCCGCGGACCCGTCTGGAACGGATTAATCCACTTTCCATTACTTTCAATGGGAAAGTTTGCTTCAGTTTATGAACGCTTACTCCGCGGACCCGTCTGGAACGGATTAATCCACTTTCCATTACTTTCAATGGGAAAGTTTGCTTCAGTTTATGAACGCTTCAGTTTATGAACAGACTTCCGGAACCAATTGTGTTCATAAACCGAGGTACCACTGTATAATAATCAAAGCCGTGTATAAATTCTTTGAAACGATACATAATAATAATAATAATAATAATTTATTTATACCCCGCCCATCTGGCTGGGTTTCCCCAGCCACTCTGGGCGGCTTCCAAGAGAAAAATGAATCAAATCATGGATGAGGGAGATTTTATTCTGGGCCGACCTGGCATTCAACATCAGCAGTTGTAGACCTGAGGGCTGGCTGATATGGCAACCGCAGTTCCCCAGGTTGGAGGAGGGGCTGGCATAAGGCACAGTCACTAACTGCCTGGGCTGTGTGACCCTTACCCAGCCTGCCCCATCTCTCACGCCATACCTCCCTCTACCCAGAACCACTGTAATTGGGCCTCCCCCTCCTC
The DNA here is from genome assembly GCF_965207765.1 of Zootoca vivipara. Taxonomy (NCBI): domain Eukaryota; kingdom Metazoa; phylum Chordata; class Lepidosauria; order Squamata; family Lacertidae; genus Zootoca; species Zootoca vivipara. The sequence continues at coordinate 5,868,975 of NC_142588.1, read as the reverse complement.
TCCCCCGCTCCTCTCCTCCCAAGCCCATCCCACCAAGTACCCTTGCAGCTCAGGTAAAAACACTTGAAACACTAAAAAGAATGTAAAAGGATATAAAAACAATTTAAAAGAAGCAGCCCTCTCTGCTGAGCAGCAGCAGCAGCAGCAGTCCAAAAAAGCCTATTAGCCCCCCCCCCAGCCATATGGAGAGAGGCAAGAGCAGGGCCCTCAGGCACTCAGCAGGGTGGTCCTTGCTGGGCAGCAGCAGCAGTCCAAAGAAGCTTGTCGCCCCCCGCCCCCCCGCCAGGTGGAGAGAGGCAAGAGCAGGGCCCCCAGGCTCTCAGCCATACCCTCCAACTCCCGGTAAGAAAAATCTGGGATCAGCAGCGGCGCGGCACTGGAAGCCGCTTCTATGTCTGGACATGCATAGAAGCAACTTCCGGTGCCGGTGCTGCCCGATTTTTGGTGCCCAGACATGGGCAGAGCGGCACCCGAAATCGGTTCTGTGCATGTCCAGACATGCGCAGAAGGAGCCTCCCTGGCAGGCAGGAAATCCGGGGGATTTACGGGATTTTTCTCTATTCGGGATAACAGCGGGAAACAGGTTTAAATATGGGGGTTTCCCGCGAAAAATGGGAGACTTGGCAGCTACGCTCCCAGCAGGGTGGAGTAGATTATTATCACATACCATATTTCTGGAGTGTTGCAGCTCCCGATGAGTAGGATCTAAGTGCCGTTCTCCATGATGCTGACTGTCAGATGCAGCCTATTCACAGGGTCTGGTTGATGTAGAAGCCAAGGCTGGTTGCTGCTGGAGATTTCCAACTGGTTGTGTAACTGAAACACTGCCTACGGACATCTCACCAAATATTGATTTTTCTTGCTTGTTTCCTACAAGCTGTGAAGCTGAAGCATCTCCTGCCACACTCTGTTTTGTCTCCAAATTCAAATTTAGACATCAATCGGGAATTGCTAAGTAGGTGGCCGTGCTGCACTTTTCTGGGAAGATGACAATGTCTGCCTTTGTAGTTCTTGTCGCTCTAGGAAGCAATATCTCCTCTTCAAATATTATCTCTTCCCATAGTCATCCTCCCATTCTTTGTGCCTTTTTATGCCAGCCTTTCTAAAATGTGCAAGTGCTCTCACTTCCTCAGAGCACAATTCAGTTTCCGCAGAAAAAAAGCAAGTTCTTCTTGTACGTGGACACCTGCTGAACCAGCACTGGACGAAGGACCAGGATGCACTTCCCATCTAGATAAGGTATACACATATACTGTCAAGGAGGGGGTCGCTTTCCCAAGTCCTCCCTCCAAACTGCTAATAACTCACACGTAGGCACCAAATGGGTTTTGTTGTTGCTTAGTCGTCTTGGTCGTGTTCGACTCTCCGTGACCCCATGAACCAGAGCATGGCTTGGAAACTCTCACTTCCTTCTCAAAGCTTCTCCCTTTTTTATGTCCATGGAGTTTTCTTGGCAAAATACCGGAGTGGTTTGCCAGTTCCTTCTCCAACCGAACAGGTTACCAGGCTTTATTGGCGTCTCTTCTGGCACCAGCTACAGACATCAAATGGCAGTCTAATCTACAGCGTGTTCTCTCCCCCCTTTTGGCGAGTTAACTTGAAGATTTATAGGGACTGGAAGATGCTAGTAGCTGGCCAGCCCCCACTTTGGAGACTAATTATTCCCACCTACATGAGTGGCCCCACCCAGTGATACCTGCTTGCAGAATCACTCTGTGAGGGACGAGGGATACAGGGAAGTCCCTCCCATCTTAAGTTCCAGCCCATCCCCAAGCGCGGGAGAGAGCAAGGAGAGCTCTGCCTCCAGCGGAGAGTCAGGAAGTGGTGTCCGAGGCTCAGGCAAGGTTGTGGAGCCCAGGCCGCAGGTGGGACAGGAAGTTGGACGCACAGGGGGGAGGCCAATTCCCCCAACTCCCGAATTGCGACGCAAACGTAGGGGGAAGAGGTTGGGTCTGCCAAAGCTGTGGTGCTGGAAGAAAACGCGCCAATCGCCATTCGGGAGTTCAGACACCTCACCTTAAGGATGCATTTTTACTGCTCTGAACACTGTAAATAATCAGCACTTAATAAAAACCTCAAAAGACCATGCTGGAGTCGTTACTCTAGAGTAGCCATACCAGGCCCTCTGACAGCAACTCCCGAATCTTTTTTTTTGGCTACTTTGGAGTGCAGCGATGAGCGCTCAAGAGGCTGAGCATTGGAGGCTGGAGGCCGAAGCAGCGAAGCAGGAGCTGCAGAACCTCACAGCGCACGCACAGCAGCAATTGCATGCCGCTCAGGAGGAAGCGCGAGGGGCGCAGGAGGAGCTGAACAAGCTGGTGGACCAGGTGAGGACAAAAGAGGAGACTGAGAAACAGCTAAGGGTGATGGTTTTGGACCTACAGAAAAAGTTGGAAGAGGAGAAAGCCGCTAGAGGTGGGGGGGGGGGGTGCCCCAGCCGCAGCTAGTCCAAGTGAGAAGGGGACAGAGCCTAGTCACCAAGTTTAGCGGCGACCCTAGGGAGTACCTAGGATTCGAGACAGAAATAAATTATGCGCTGGAATTGCATGCAGCAGAATTCCCAGATGACGCGCACAGAGTCTCCTTTATCATAGAGCATTTGACGGGGGCCGCCCGAGAATGGGTAAGACCGCTCATCGCGCAAAAAAATCCTTGCATGAAGAACGCAAAATTATTTCTAGAAGCTTTAAAAATAATGTACGCTAGTGACAGTGAAATGGAGGCCACTAAAGAGGAGCTTCATAACTTAACACAAGGAAAATCGACAGTTAGGGACTACTGGGCGAGATTCACCATGCTGGTGCACAAACTGGGGTGGGATCTGCAAAGTGAGCCAGTGAAATCAGCCTTCTACATGGGTTTGCACGCAGACGTTAAGGATGAGCTGGCAAGAGGTCCCAAACCGCGAACTATGGATGAGTTAAGCAAAGCGGCGCTAGCGGTGGGGGTGAGACAGGAATCCAGATGGAATGACAAACAAGCGACGCGCGCAGCAAAACCTTGGTTCCCACGCTCCCAGGACAGACCACATCACCAAACCCCACCCCAGGGCCCGCCCCCACACCCGCCCAGGCCAAGCCCAGAGCCGGAACCGATGGAGATCGGAGGAGCGCGCGCGCAGGCTTTTCAAACCCCGGCGGCGCCAAGACGCAAGGAGGGAAGAGGCGGGAATTGCTTTCTCTGCAACTCCCCCCGGCATCGCGTCAGGGACTGCCCTCATCGCAGAGAGTGGCAAGGAAAGGCGGGAACGGTTGTACCTTCCCCAGCTGACGCAGCACCACAGCAGGGAAACGAGACAGCCTGGCTGCAGGAGACAAGGGGGAGCAGCCAGGCACAGTCAGCAGACAACAGCCCCCGCCCGCCCACCCGCACAGAGAGGAGCACAGCCAGCCCACCCCTCCCAGAGCAGGAGTGGTTCTAGAAGTCACGCTCACGCTCCCAAATGGCTATCCCCTGACAGTCCTCGCCTTAATTGACAGTGGTGCCTCAGCCAACTTCTTCTCGAGAAACTTTGCGGAAGAGCACCAGATCCAACTTCTGCAGCTGGATTTTCCCCTGCACGTGGCCACCATTGACGGCAGAGAGCTGCTGGGAGGGGCCATCACGCATCAAACCCCCCCCCCATGAGAATGACGGTGGGAAGGCACTCAGAGACACTGGCTTTCAACGTCACAACCATCTCAGACCCCCCCATCGTTTTGGGCATGAGCTGGCTGACGCGCCACGACCCCTCCATAAGTTGGCACCAGAGATGCATCACTTTTGGATCGGACTTTTGTCTGGAACATTGCATGCAGCACCAACCAGGGGAGGGGCCTCCGATAGCCACGGTGGCCACCATGCACGTCAAGGGGGGTGAGGCAATACCCAAGCCGTACTGGGACCTGCAGGAGGTCTTCAGCGAAGCAGAGTCCGACCACCTACCCCCACACAGGCCTTTTGACTGCCAGATCAACCTGGTGCCAGGGGCAACTATACCCCCAGCCAAGCTGTACGCCATGTCAGATCAGGAACTGGAGGATCTGCGCGCTTTCATCGACAAGAACCTCAAGCGGGGGTTCATCAGAGAAAGTAAGGCAGCAGGGGGCAGCCCGGTCTTCTGGGTGGACAAGAAAGACACGCAACAGCGCCGTCTTGTGGTGGATTTTAGACGGCTGAATTCGGTGACAGAGCCAGTGGCTTTCCCCATGCCCAGAGTGGATGATCTCCTGACAGCGGCACGCAGGGGCAAGATCTTCACCAAGCTCGACCTAAGAGGGGCGTACAACTTGATTAGGATCCGGGAGGGTGATGAATGGAAAACCACGATGTTCACGCCTCTGGGCTCTTTTGAATATCTGGTGATGCCCTTCGGGTTGCAAGGGGGCTCAGCATGCTTCCAGGCCTTCATGCACCACGTCCTGGGATCCCTCCTCTTCAAGAACTGCTTGGTCTTTCTGGATGACATCCTTATCTACTCCAATGACCCAGTGCAGCATGTGAAGGATGTCAGGGAGGTGTTGCAGCACCTGAAGGACAACCACCTGTATGTGAAGCTGGAGAAGTGCAAGTTTCACACCAAAGAAGTGGACTTCCTGGGCTACAAGCTGTCAGACAAGGGGCTGGCGATGGACAAGGACAAGGTGCAGGCCATCCTGGACTGGCACAGCCCCAGGACGCGCAAAGATGCCCAACGCCTACTAGGCTTCGCGAACTTCTACAGGAAGTTCATCAAGAACTTCTCTCGCGTCACGGCTCCTATCACCGACTGCCTGAGAGGCAAGCAGAAGTTCCGGTGGACACCAGAGGCGCAAGCAGCGTTCGAAAGCCTCAAGAGGGTATTCGCTTCAGACCAGTACCTGTTCCACGTGGTGCAGGATGCGCCCCTACGCCTGGAGACAGATGCTTCGGACAAGGCTCTGGGAGCGATTCTGTTGCAACTGGACGCCAACAGAGAGTGGAGACCCTGTGCCTTCTTCTCCAGGAAGCTGACCCAGCCGGAACGCAACTACACAGTGTTTGACAGGGAACTTCTCGCGATCCACGCTGCGTTCCAGCACTGGCGACACTTCCTGGTGGGCGCCAAGCACCCCATCCAGGTGTGCACAGACCACAAGAACCTGGAGTTCTGGAGAACTGCCAGGGTGCTCAACCAGCGGCAGATACGGTGGGCAGAGTTCTTCTCGAACTTCAACTTCTCCATCCACTACATCCCGGGAGAGCAGAATGTCAGGGCGGATGCCCTCTCCCGCAAGCCAGAGTACATGGAGGAGGAGTTGCCACCGGCACCCAGGCATATTTTCCCCCCATCAGCATGGTCCTGCGGAGCAGCAGTGGTGAGCGAGGCAGAACTCACAGCACTGACAGCAGCTGATGAATTTGCCACCCGCATCTTCAGAGAATTGAGAGGGGGGGGGGAGCAGGCCAAAGACTTTGAGGAAAGGAGGGGTTTGCTTTTTTACAAGGGAGCCCTGTACCTGCCAACCAAACAGCTGAGAGGTAAGGCCCTCAAGCAGATGCACGACAACCCAACGGCGGGTCATTTTGGAAGGGACAAAACCACTCACCTAGTCATGAGACACTTCTGGTGGCCAGGGGTGCGGGAGGATGTTCGGGATTATGTAAGGGGATGTGACACCTGCCAGCGAGCAAAGGTGGTCAGAGCGCCACCAGCAGGTTTGCTGGAGCCCTTAGCCACACCGCACAGGCCGTGGGAAGTAGTGTCCATGGACTTCATCACAGACCTGCCGTCGTCCAGGGGCAAGACCGCAGTGTTGGTGGTGGTGGACCTCATGTCCAAAATGTGCCATTTTATACCGTGTGCCAGGGCGGTCTCGGCAGAAGAGACGGCCAAACTGTTTGTTGACCACGTATTCAGACTGCATGGATTGCCTTTAAGGGTTATTTCGGATCGTGGCCGCCAATTTGTTTCCAGGTTCTGGCGGCGGCTCATGAACCTCCTGCAGGTGGAGGTCAGCTTGTCGACGGCTAGGCACCCGCAAACCAATGGACAGGCGGAGCGGGTCAACGCCATTCTGCAGCAGTACCTGAGATGTTACGTCAGCCAGAGGCAAACGGACTGGGTGGATCGCCTGCCACTGGCAGAATTTGCCTACAACAATGCGGTGCACGTCTCCACAGGGGTGTCGCCCTTTAAGGCCAACTACGGGCGCGACCTCAGATCTTTCCCGGAGAGGGAGGGGGAGGAGGAGGAAGAGGGCCCACAGGCAGAGGATTGGGCAGAGGACCTGGAGACGGTGCACCAGCAGCTCAAAGAACACTTGGAGAGGGCCAAGGAAGCGTACAAGAAGGTGGCAGATCGCCACAGGCGACCGGGAGAGGTCATCAGGGTGGGGGACAAGGTTTGGTTATCCTCGGAAGGTCTTCCCACCAGGGGGCGATGCAAGAAGTTAGCACCCAGGAGGCTGGGCCCCTTCACGGTCACGCAACAGGTCAACCCGGTAGCCTTCAGGCTAGCACTGCCGGAGGACATGAGAGTGCACCCAGTGTTTCATAGATCGCTGCTGTCGCCGTACAGGGAAAGTACCAGGTTCAGGGACAGCGATCAGCCTCCAGAGGGAGGGGGGGAGACGGGAGACGCCCGACAGCTCAATGAGGCAACTGAGATTTTAGACTCAAGGAGAGGGGTGAGAGGACTGGAGTACCTGATAGCATGGGAGGACACTCCGCCGTCCCACAATGAGTACCTGAGGAATTTTTAGTGGAAGAGTTCCACGCCCTGTTCCCCCACAGGCCCAAGCCCTGGCACATGGAAAGGGAGGGAGAGGGGGAGGGGCAGGAGGAAGGGATAGCAGGCAGCAGCTCTCCATGGAGATGGGAAGCGGAATTTGAGGACACGGAAGAAGAGGTGTGGGTTTCACCGAGGTAAACGACGTCAGAGGCAGGAGAGGACTGGCAGAACATTTTTACTCCCACCAGCTCTGACGCCACTGACTTCTTGGGATTCCCGTCTTCTCAGGGGGAAGGAGAAAGATCGCAGGATTGGGGGGAAATTTTTACACCCACAGGCTCGGATGCCACAGACTTCTTGGGGTTTCACTCGTCCCCAGCAAGCGGAGAGCCACTAGGAAGGGGGGGAGAGGAGCCTGGGAGGGGGATGGATGTGAGGGACGAGGGATACAGGGAAGTCCCTCCCATCTTAAGTTCCAGCCCATCCCCAAGCGCGGGAGAGAGCAAGGAGAGCTCTGCCTCCAGCGGAGAGTCAGGAAGTGGTGTCCGAGGCTCAGGCAAGGTTGTGGAGCCCAGGCCGCAGGTGGGACAGGAAGTTGGACGCACAGGGGGGAGGCCAATTCCCCCAACTCCCGAATTGCGACGCAAACGTAGGGGGAAGAGGTTGGGTCTGCCAAAGCTGTGGTGCTGGAAGAAAACGCGCCAATCGCCATTCGGGAGTTCAGACACCTCACCTTAAGGATGCATTTTTACTGCTCTGAACACTGTAAATAATCAGCACTTAATAAAAACCTCAAAAGACCATGCTGGAGTCGTTACTCTAGAGTAGCCATACCAGGCCCTCTGACACACTCCTTCATGGCATCCATTTTTTCTTCTTCTGAAGATGAAATTCTGAGGTTTGAATTTCCATCTTCAAGTAGACCAGGGCCATAAACAATATATTCACTATAACCATTTTACAACCAACGATAACCAAGCAAAAAAAAAAATTACGAAACAGGAAATATACATGAGAAAATATCCGTAATGCATAAGTACAGAATAAAACATACCATTTAAAAGTAGCTTTAATTCTCATACTCCACATAAATTCCAGATAAACAGTCAGCAACTTTATTAGCACTTCCTCAACGATCAATAAGATCATCAAGACATGGTAAGAGGAAAGGATCAGGAACAATAATAGCATTTAGATGTCTATATTGTGCAGAAGATCTTATACCCCAATCTTTCTTAAGCACCAGAACTACAGGTGGGCCTAATAACTCCCAACTGTAACATAGCTTGAATCTCATCAGCAATTTCTTTATGATGTTGCTCTAAAACACGATAAGGGTAATTTACAATGAGAGAAGCAGATCCTGTATTAATACTATGTAAATCTAAATGTGTACTACTAGGTTTACTTGAGGGAAAAACATTATTAAACTTTTCCAGTATGGCATAAGCTCTTGCTGCTGAGACAACCTCATAGCAGGGCTAAAAACTGCATTTTCTGAACCTCCCGTATTTATAATTTCAGTTAACAAATCAACAGGTTGGTCATGATTGTTAAACTGCTCAGTCAAAGCACGCACATGATACTCCTTCAAACAATTCACATGGTAAAACTTAGGTTTAGGGTGTTTCTGAGGGCAGGCTACTAAATAGTTAACTGTACTCAAGGGCCTGACCACCTCTCCAGGTTCCACCCAATCCACACAAAATTTGTGCAGTTTAACTCCACTCAAAATCAACACTTTAGCTCCAGGAACAAACTCCCTCACTGTAGAATTTCTATTATACTAACTTTTTTGCACCTGCTGGGCAACTTTCAGACTCTCTTGGAAAGTATTCCAAACATCACTCAAGGCTGTCCATAGCTTCTGCATATAATCTTGAACAGGGTTTGTTTGCAACACTCCCTCCTATTGTTGTCTTAACAACTTAATGGATTGTGCAAAGACCTCCCTTATACAGGTACTAGTTCATTTGGGGAGTACCCCAGACTTTCCTGCATTGAATCATGATACGCGCACATCAAAAACATAAGGTGCTGATCCCATTCTTTTCCATGAGCTAAAGCATATTTCAGCAACATGCAACCTTGCAACTAAGCCATTGGACCAATGACAAGACGCCGGGCTTGTCCTATGTTCAATTTTGGTTATTTCAAAAATATGCTGCATTAACCGGGTCATGAAGTTTCCACCCATGTCACTGGCGATAGTTTTTGGTAAGCCCCAGCGACAAAAAACACTTAATAAAGCTCTTGCCACAAAAGGGGCACTAATTTGTGATAACGGAATCATTTCACAAAAGAGAGTACAATAATCAATAACAATTAAAATATGCTTCTTGCCAGATTTTGTGGCTTGTGGCATTGGGCCAATAATATCTATTCCTATTTCAGTGAATGGTTCCCCAGTAATCTCACTGGGCTATAACAGGAAAGGCTTATGATCTCCGTCATGACTCACTCGTTGGCTTACATCACAAGACCTGACTTCATGACATATGTGAGCTCTCAACTCTGCAGCTGTCTCTACCATGGGTGCCCACCAAGCCACGGGAGCTGGCGCATCCGTGGCATCCCAGAATTCAGACCCCACATTTTCTGCTCTCTCTCTAGTTCAGCTTTTGTGCTTCAGACTCCTAAATGAGAAGCCTAGTCAGTGGTAATGATTAATATTTTCAGGGAATCTGACAGTTAGGCAAAATGGTGCTGGAGACAAGACCTGCCACCATAATTTAAAAGAAAAGAGAATTGCTCATATAAATGAATTCTGCTAACTGCAACCATCTGTTGAAGACAAGTGGCTCTTAAACCAAAAACTTTAATGCAGACCTAACCAAGGGGGAAGGGGGGCTCAGGCATAGTCAAAGGAGCTGGTGAAATGAATGAGAGAAGTAGACTGTGGTTCTTTCATTTTTTCAATCTTCATGAAGGCTGTGCGTGATATGGTCTTGTATGGAGGGTTTCCGAGGGGGGAAGTGGCGGGACAAGCAGAAATCGGGATGAGCCCAGAATTCGGCTTCTGATGATGCACAGTGATTACATGAACTGTTTAAAAAAGAAACAGCCCTTGTGACTGGAAAAAAAAATGTTTTAAGGGTTTGTATTTTTAATGCCTGCAAAAATCTCAGGAGCCAGAAGAGTAGTCAAATCCTACCCTTTAGCTGAGAGCAGGGATTCAGTTTGCCGTGTGGCTCTTTCCCCCTACCCGTGCCTGGCAAAGCCAGAGTAAATGGTGCAAAACAATTAACATTGCAGAATAAATTAAGTATCTAAATTATTAAGAGAACCCAAGAGAAATTATGAATATTTTCTTGTTTTTTTCAGTTTAATTTGCACAGTGCTGCCATACCTTCCAGATGGTTGGGTGTGCTGTAGGGTTAGGATTCTTATCATTGTTAGATCTCCTGCAGAAAGTTGAGTGAAAATGTCCAAACTTTCTGCCCTGGCTGGCATGAACTGGCATGGCTTGGGATGCGGTTGTAGATCTACCACATCATTCCCCCCCCCAAAAAAACCCCCTCTATTTAGGATCATGTTGTCCTTCATGTTGCCAAGTGAAGCTTTTCTCATAGTTCAGCGTTAGGATTACCTAGGCAGTCACGAAATTAAAAGACGCCTGCTTCTTGGGAGAAAAGCAATGACAAACCTAGACAGCATCTTAAAAAGCAGAGACATCACTTTGCCGACAAAGGTCCGTATAGTTAAAGCTATGGTTTTCCCAGTAGTGATGTATGGAAGTGAGAGCTGGACCATAAAGAAGGCTGATCGTCGAAGAATTGATGCTTTTGAATTATGGTGCTGGAGGAGACTCTTGAGAGTCCCATGGACTGCAAGAATATCAAACCTATCCATTCTGAAGGAAATCAGCCCTGAGTGCTCCCTGGAAGGACAGATCGTGAAGCTGAGGCTCCAATACTTTGGCCACCTCATGAGAAGAGAAGAATCCTTGGAAAAGACCCTGATGTTGGGAAAGATTGAGGGCACTAGGAGAAGGGGACGACAGAGGACAAGATGGTTGGACAGTGTTCTCGAAGCTACGAACATGAGTTTGACCAAACTGCGGGAGGCAGTGCAAGACAGGAGTGCCTGGCGTGCTATGGTCCATGGGGTCACAAAGAGTCGGACACGACTAAACGACTAAACAACAACAACAACAACAACAAGGCATGTAATTTAGATTTTCTATTATTGAGCACAGAGTGCACACAACCTTTGCAGGCACGCAGTGAATAAAAGGATAATCCTAAAACTGGGGAAATGAGCTTGCACCATTAACTTCATGTTCAAATATATAAAAGGATGTCATATAGAGGAGGGAGAAAGGTTGTTTTCTGCTGCTCCAGAGAAGCGGACACGGAGCAATGGATTCAAGCTGCAAGAAAGAAGATTCCACCTAAACATTAGGAAGAACTTCCTGACAGTAAGAGCTGTTCGACAGTGGAATTTGCTGCCAAGGAGTGTGGTGGAGTCTCCTTCTTTGGAGCTCTTTAAGCAGAGACTTGACAGCCATCTGTCAGGAATGCTTTGATGGTGTTTCCTGCTTGGCAGGGGGTTGGACTGGATGGCCCTTGTGGTCTCTTCCAACTCTATTATTCTATGAATTTATTTATATGCATTCCACCACGTCCGTATCCCTTCCTCTCACCGAAGAAGCCCTAGGAAACTGTATATTGTGTGATCCCATTTTATCCTTGCAACATGTGAATTAAATTGGGCTGGAAGAGGTGTCACCCTAGAGATCAGAGTGGGGACTTTCATACAGGTACTGTATCCCCAAAATGTTATCAAGATCCGGCAAGCCTCGTTGACCCACTGACTCACATGCAACTGAACAGTGGTGCATTGTGATATGGGTGGCACTTGATAACCCTCTCTTCTTGCAGTCCCAGGTAGGCAGCAAAAATGAGTTTTTGGTTGGTTGGTTGGTTGGTTGGTTGGTTGCACTGATAGCGCATCTTTCCCCCAAGGAGCTCAGTGTGGCATACATGGTTCTCTTCCTCCCCTTTTTGTCTGCAAAGCAACTCTCGGGGAGACTATGACTGGCTCATTATCACTAAGTCAACTTTGGGACCAAGTGGGGATTTGAACTCTAGTCACCCATGTTCTAGTCCTAGTCCAACCACTACCCCACACTGGCTCTCTTGGGAAGGGCTGTAACTCCTTGTTACAGTACTCATGCTTTGTGTGCTGAAGGCTCCAGGTTCAAAGCTGAGCACTTCCAGGAAAGATTCCTGTCTAAAACCCTTCTCAAAACCACAAACCAAAGGCGTGTTTCTATTGCACACCTTTCAGGATTGTGTTGAGAGTGCTGTTTTCACTTGAAAATCCTATTCATCTTCCTGGGCAGACTGATAAGGTTCCCACATCCTCGCTTGTGAGTTGTGTCTGTATTTGCACCCCCCCTTTTTATCTAACATCTCTGCCGGTGTTTTTGTTTCTCTGTTATCTGGAATTGGGTATCTTATGTTAGATCCGCAGCTGACAGAAATGTGGGGGGAGGAGCCCATTTCCGAGGCTACTTTAATGGACTCAACATGTCACGTTCTACTGCACATCTCAAAAACAGCATTAAATGAAAGCAGTCTAGATAAGACAGCCTACAACATGAAAGTCTGGAATGCATGTTATTTGTCACTTGGAAGCCTCTCCATCATGAGAGGCCATCAGATAAAGACAGATCACATACCTTTCCAAAAGGTAAGGTGCATGTCAGTGAAATTGTGGGCCAACATTAATAACAAAGTATATTAAGTTTTACAGACGGGTCTGCATCAAATTTCTCTTAATTGGCTGTATAAATAAGAGTCTGTAGCACAGAGGAGGAGTGTCTATTTCCCCCCTTAAGATCAAAACAAGAAGGTCAATATTAACTTACTGCAAGCCCGTCCTAAAAATATATATAATGAGGCAACAGTTTGTGAAAGCCTAAACTGGAACTCACATCAGAAATATAGGAAACTGAATCCAACTACTGGTTTCATCTAGCCCAGTATTTCTTACACTGACTGGCAGTGGCTCTCCAGACCTAACTGGGGAAGTTGAGAATTGAGCTTGGGACCTTCTGCTTGCAAAGCAACTGCTCTACTAAGATACAGACCCTCCCACTTTATCTTCATAAAGTGATTGCCACCTCTCTGTAGGAGACCTCTGGGGAAGGGAAGAGATGAAGCTGAGATATTTCTGTGCCTGGGGCAGAAAATCTAAATTCCCCAATTTCAGTAAAATACAGAACATCCTTGTATTTCTGCCTTGATGGCAGAAAGTGAGGAGGAATTAAAGAACCTTTTAATGAGGGTGAAAGAGGAGAGCGCAAAATATGGTCTGAAGCTCAACATCAAAAAAACTAAGATCATGGCCACTGGTCCCATCACCTCCTGGCAAATAGAAGGGGAAGAAATGGAGGCAGTGAGAGATTTTATTTTCCTGGGCTCCTTGATCACTGCAGATGGTGACAGCAGTCATGAAATTAAAAGATGCCTGCTTCTTGGGGGGAAAGCAATGACAAACCTAGACAGCATCTTAAAAAGCATAGACATCACCTTGCCTACAAAGGTCCGTATAGTTAAAGCTATGGTTTTCCCAGTAGTGATGTATGGAAGTGAGAGCTGGACCATAAAGAAGGCTGATCGCCGAAGAATTGATGCTTTTGAATTATGGTGCTGGAGGAGACTGTTGAGAGTCCCATGGACTGCAAGAAGATCAAACCTATCCATTCTGAAGGAAATCAGCCCTGAGTGCTCACTGGAAGGACAGATCGTGAAGCTGAGGCTCCAATACTTTGGCCACCTCATGAGAAGAGAAGACTCCCTGGAAAAGACCCTGATGTTGGGAACGATGGAGGGCACAAGGAGAAGGGGATGACAGAGGATGAGATGGCTGGGCAGTGTTCTCGAAGCTACAAACATGAGTTTGACCAAACTGCGGGAGGCAGTGGAAGACATGAGTGCCTGGCGTGCTCTGGTCCATGGGGTCATGAGTCGGACAAGACTAAATGACTAAACAACAACAACAGCACATATAGAAGAAGAAAAACTCTGCCCCTAAACCTTCACTGCCTTGTGGAATGTCTTTGGGAGAAGAAAAGCCTAAGGAGAAAACCCTACACAAATTTGGAGTCCCTAAGGTGGTTGGATGGCGCCTTGTATGCCAGTGTGGTGTAGTGGTTAAGAGCAGTGGACTCGTAATATGTTGAAGCAGGTTCATGTCTCCGCTCTTCCACATGCAGCTGCTGGGTGACCTTGGGCTAGTCACACTTCTCTGAAGTCTCTCAGCCTCACTCACCTCACAGAGTGTTTGTTGTGGGGGAGGAAGGGAAAGGAGAATGTTAGCCGCTTTGAGACTCCTTAGGGTAGTGATAAAGTGGGATATCAAATCCAAATGCTGCTGCTGCTGCTTCTTCTTCTTCTTCTTCTTCTTCTTCTTCTTCTTCTTCTTCTTCTTCTTCTTCTTCTTCTTCTTCTTCTTCTTCTTCTTCTTCTTCGCCTCCTTCTGGCAATTCCTGCAACCCAGCGGGTGCCAAACATCTTGCTCTGCTTTCCTTCCTTTGGACCTCATCTGTGAGGCCAAGAGGGGGGGTCTTGTTGTCTGGGCAGCCCAGGACCTCCAGAAACACTGGCCAGGCTTGCACCCCAGGGAGGTCACATTGGTACTGCTAACACAGCGGTTTGACTTCACCCCTGGAGATGCATTCCATTCTCTCTCTCAACAGACGGATGCCAGCAACAAGAACAACAAAAGAAGCAACTGGCAGTCTGCTATCCTTTAATTTATTTGCAATGCTGCAATCCTGATACTATGCACCACCTCAGAAGACAGGCCACAGAAGAAGAAGAAGAAGAAGAAGAAGAAGAAGAAGAAGAAGAAGAAGAAGAAGAAGAAGAAGAAGAAGAAGAAGAAGAAGAAGAAGAAGAAGTAGTACAGTCAACATTAAGAAAAAAAATATCATGGGGGTGAACAGCAGGAGATCAATGATAACACTGCATTAACAAATATAAAATGCAGCGCAAATCAGTAGACCACAAACATAGCTGGATCACTTCTTGGCAAATGCCTGGTTAGGCTGTGGTGGAGACCGGAAGGTGTGCACTAACTTGGAAGGTAAAATGAGGTTTATGCCTGGTTGGTGTTAAGGTGGACAGGGCAACTCTGTTGGGACATTCACACACCTGCACGTTAGTGTTATCTCAATGCTCTCCTTGACTGCTGTTAAGTCCATGCTAGACTACTTGACTAGGCCACCCTCATTTGAGTATCATCTCACTATTTGTACTGGTTGCCATTTTTTAAATATAGAGCTGAGCTGAGGAGTGTGTTTGCATGTCAAAGTGCAAGTAGTTAAATAGGTACCACCACAGTGGGAAGGTAAACGGCATTTCCATGTGCTGCTCTGGTTCACCAGAAGTGGCTTTGTCATGCTGGCCACATGACCTGGAAGCTGTACGCCGGCTCCCTTGGCCAATAATGCGAGATGAGTGCCGCAACCCCAGAGTCGGTCACTTGTTGGGGGTGAAATATTTAAAGCGGCGAAAAAGCAATTTTGAAACAGTTGCTGCCCTGAAAACATTTTCCTCCGAATGCAGATGATACTGTGTGTTGAAACCATTTTCAACACACTACGCAATGCAGAACATTACCTTCATTAAATTTATATAAATGATTACTACTGCTCCATATAAAGTACGAATTTTGAAAAGCACAAGCCCCCTTAGAATTTAATAGACAGGAAGAAAAATAGGATGTGGATGGAATTCTCTAGTCAGAATAGGCTTTTCCTGAGGCGGCACATTGAAAAACCAATTTATATATATTCTTGTGACAATGGCCTAAGACTTCATTTTGGTGGTGTATCTGTAATTGCAAAGGCTATAAACCCAACTAATGACATCCACCTGGTAAAAAGCAAAGTTGTGTGAATATTGATTTAGATCTGAACCAGGGAAGTGTGCTTTTTCTGAATGGTGTTTTTGTTTCGTGCCATTCAGTTCTTTACATTGACTGCCGCAAAAGAATTAGGATGTGTATATCAAAAGTGGGTCACACTCCATACATTTAGGCATAGTCCAAAGGTTAAATGGGGGGTCTGGGTTGCCTGTGTCAAAATAATATTTACTAGTCCCCAAAACAGCTGGTAGCACTTAATCGGGAATTGGATAATAGAAATGTTCGTGTAATCAGGTGATCCAGAGGGAAATGATTTCATGCCGTGTATTTAATGAGGTTTCTCTTGTCTGTCACATTCAAGTTATTCCTGAGCCTTGCTCTGAATGATAAAGGCAAGCAGCAATATAAGTGTGCCTGTGATTGTTACACCAAGGGAATATAACCCCACTGTCAATATTTGCGCAAAGCTAAGAAAATATTTTATATTGTTGAACACCTTTTTGCTTCTTCTCGTGGTGCTTTGATGGGACCCAGGCAATGTTTCATATTCAACTTACCTCCAGTAAGTGAAGTCTTGTTTTACGTCGTCCACTTCCTCAAGTAATAGAAAGCTCCAAGGAAAATGATGTTAGAAGTTCCATGTAAGGCGAAAATATCGGATGCTTTTGCTTGTTGTCGAATGGGCAGGTTGAGTAGATGGCAAGCGAGTAGGCAGGCAATACAGTATACTTGTTCCAAAGCAACATTCGTGTCACAGAACCTGCTCCTGCCACTGAGTAATCTTCTGCAGCCATTGTGGAAATGCAAGACTATAAAGAGTATTCAATAAAGGAACGTAGGATGAGATTTCTGTGTTTGAGGCCATCAAAGGCCTTTAAATCAGGACTCCACTGGTCATTGATAAAGACTAGGCCATCTACAAACAGATAGAGATATGGGTGGTGAACATTTGCAGATGGCATATCTACCATAGTATGCAACGTGGTCCTCTTTTTTGTAAGAGACACTGTTCATTGAAATAGCTTGTGGAGACACCTGTAGATTGCACTCCTGCACATACTTATGTGAGAATAAGCTTCACTGAACTTTACTTTTGAGTAAACATGCACTGGCTTGCACTGTTAGTGACTAAATGCTCATGGTGTAGATGAAAGCATAAGAATTGCATTTGAAAGTATTAAAATTGTATTAAATGGGAAACTCCGTAAGATAATCATCCTCTGTGTAAAATATTGTATTTACCTAAAAGCACATTAGTTACAGTGTGTCTCTTTGACATATCATCCTATTCTTGGGTATCATTGCAACTCTAGATGGTTCCAGAGCTCTATTCATGCGACTTTTGAATAGAGGTTATGGTGACAAGGTAATTGGAACTGTCTGTCGGTTTTCATTCCCACAAAATTATGCGGAGCTATTTCATCCTGCTGTTCTGTGCACTGTTCCAGTAATAAAAGCATGTCTCATGAATTGCCCTTTCATAAGTACATTAAATATGCTTTTCTTTAACTTGTAAGGCTAGCCATTTTTGTTGAAATCTGTTGCTAGCAGATCTGTTCCATTAGAACTAATGAGACTCACAAGTGAATATATTTTGTGAGCAGAGAAATCAAGGCTGCAAAACGTATCTGATATCTGAAATTAATCCAGTGATGACAACAATGAAAAGTGAAGCAGAAATATGAAAGCAACAAGGGTTCAGGTCATGATAGCTTCATGTACGAGTTTGTAATATCCCCTTGATGCCACACAACCTTGATGGTTGCGTGTGAAGACCCCCCAACCCCCAAAAAGACACAATAGACACAGAATTTAGTTTAAGGTTTTTGGCATTAATTTTGGCCATAACTTTATTGATTCCAGCTACCTGAAGGAGCGTCTCCACCCCATCGTTAAAATGCAAAATTAGAATAATAGATTTGAACCAATAAACCTGATTGTAGTATTTTTGCACTGCTCATGAATTATTTCTCCTTTTAGTTCTTCTGGTCAATTCCTTAAGTGCTCCATCTGTTATTTCCACACACTTGCAGACTGCTCTGCATCAAAATATTTCTTTTGCATTAAATTAAATCAGACTTGTTTTTACAGTGTCACTAAATCATGCAAAGAACGGCAAAATCGTCATTATTGTTGTTAACAAGACTGCTAGTGTTCATTGAGCATGTGTGTGTGTGCGCACACACACACACACACACAGAGAGAGAGAGAGAGAGAGAGAGAATACATAAAGAGTGTTTAAAAACTTTTTTTGCTAATATAAAAAATAGGCTCCTTTAGTAGGAGGGTTGTTGCACCTAGCTGATCTCTCTGGAGAACTGATCCAAGTACCAGAATATACACTGACTGAAATAAAATGAGTTTAAATATAATTTCCTCCCTTGTTAGTAGCAGTGGCTATGTGACTACAGTATTTTTGTAATGTAAACATCCTACTCACAGTAATCCAATAAGGACCCGAAGGTAGCGTCTGTTTATTTGAAGAAGCAGCTCCTCGTGACCATGAAGCAGTTTTAGTGCAAATGCTAAGACCAGTTGTGTAATTTGGAACAGTAGCAGATGCTCTTGTGGAAGCAGAGGTGGGATTTAACACATATAATATGTAAGGTTTTAATGAGATTCTGTGTGATGTTTAGGTTTTTGTTTAAAGCACTACAGACCTAGCCAAGGGTTTGTGAATCCATGGGCTGAAAAAAAAGTGGACAAGAGTTAAACTAAAATATTGTGTAGGTGAAGGATTGCATTTTACTTACTCATGGTCATTAGCAAATTATCCAAAGCATAGCAATACTGTGGATGGGTTAGTCACAGTTCTGAAGAATTTAAAATCTGGGTTGAAAGGTTTCCAGGTCCCCATTCTGAAGTCTTCCTTGATGCCCACACTTTCTGAAAACTCCATGATATCCTCAGCTGGGCTTTCCTTATCCACAGGAAGTCTAGGAAGTAGTCTGCCATGTTTCTGAGATCCGTTCATTGTTGTTTTTATGTGTAGTTATTCTTTTACTTATGAAGAAATGACTTTTTTTTAAGTAACAAGAAGGACTTCTGAAAAATCAGTGAACAGCCATTTGATTCTCAGCCGTTTCCGACTTTTGGGTGCTTCAGTGAAATCCCAGGAAGATGTCACCCGGTAACTCCTCCTATGGGACTTTTTTTTCCAATCAGGAAGTGCGGACAGCCAGTGAGGCTGCTGAGCGCCGGATAAATGTTTTAATGCAAAGAAAAACAGACACACTGCCCTTGTCTACTTTGCAACAATAATGTTAGATCAACTCTGTATGCATTGAAATACTAAAGTGCCCTGAGGATGAAAAACAGAAGCCCCTTTCATGGGAGAAGAAAACTTTCCAAAAGCTGAAGGGCAGCATTTACATTTATATTTTCTATAGCTGAAGAATAGTGTGTGTGTGTGTTTGTGTGTGTTTGTGTGTGTGTGTGTGTTTCTGGTGAGTTGCCCATAAAATGCTGAGTTTAAAATACAGTAATAACATATCCAAGGGGGTGAGCTGTGAAGTGTGGAGTGTGGAGTGTTCCTGTTTGCCACTAAGGTGGAAGCCGAGCTTTTACTCCTTTCAAAATCCACCCTTCGTTTGGTGCATATCAGCATTTCCATTCACAACATATTGTGAGTCAAGCTGAAGTAGGGGTTGTTAAATCACCAAAACCTTTGCTAGAATCAATAGCGCCTTCTTTCAGAAATTTGGCCAGTGGGGGCAGGTCATTGTTGAAGGGTCGCAAAAGTCCTTTTGTGTGATCTTTGATAGGCTAGGACAGGCTTCCTCAACCTTGGCCCTCCAGATGTTTTTGGCCTACACCTCCCATGATCCCTAGTTAGCAGGACCAGTAGTCAGGGATGATGGGAATTGTAGTCTCAAAACATCTGGAGGGCCGAGGTTGAGGAAGCCTGGGCTCGGACTTTGAGGTGACTTGTGCAAGAACATCGCTGTCATGCTTAAAGGACATCACTTGCTCATAGTGCTCTCAGCAAAAAGTCAAAAATGAATGGCCACGTGCCTTTGTTTTTTGATTATACTCTGCATGTGAGTGGCTTGGATTTCAACATTACCTGTTGTTCAAGGAAATTCTCTCTAGAATTTCATGCAGCACCAGGGTAGAAGCCCATCAGGCAACTGGAAACATCAGGGTTGATGTCCTGGGGAAAGGTATGGATGTGTTTTGTATCTCCCCCCCCCCCGCCCCCTTTTAAAGCAAGGATATCAGTGTAGATATCTAGTTGCATGGTGTTTGCTTTCTGCAGTGCCGGATTTACGTATAAACTAAACAAGATATAGCTTAGGGCCCCACTCTCTTGCCCCCCCCCAAAAAAAAGGTAAAGGAAAAGAAATGGATGTACATTTCCGTTGTATTTCAGTTCAACAATTACTTTGATAAAATACATATTTTGTTATGTGCAAATGGCTTTAGATATCTATTAGATCCATAAATTTTGTTGTCGTTTAGTCGTGTCCGACTCTTCGTGACCCCATGGACCATAGCACGCCAGGCACTCCTGTCTTCCACTGCCTCCCGCAGTTTGGTCAAACTCATGTTTGTAGCTTCGAGAACACTGTCCAACCATCTCGTCCTCTGTCGCCCCCTTCTCCTTGTGCCCTCCATCTTTCTCAACATCAAGGTCTTTTCCAAGGATTCTTCTCTTCTCATGAGGTGGCCAAAGTATTGGAGCCTCAGCTTCACGATCTGTCCTTCCAGTGAGCAGATCCATAAATTACCATATAACGCAGTGTTTCTCAACCAGTGTGCCTCCAGATGTTTTGGGACTACAACTCCCATCATTCCTGACCACTGGTCTTGCTAGCTAGGGATGATGGGAGTTGTAGTCCCAAAACATCTGGAGGCACACTGTTTGAGAAACACTGATATAACATATCCATAAATTACCATATAACATATACCGGTATTCAACAGGGATGGGGTGGCGCTGTGGTGTAAACCACTGAGCCTCTTGGGCTTGCCGTGATGGGGTGAGGTCTCGTTGCTCGGTCCCAGCTCCTGCCAACCTAGCAGTTTGAAAGCACGTCAAAGTGCAAATAGATAAATAGGTACCACTCCAGTGGGAAGGTAATCGGTGTTTCCGTGCACTGCTTTGGTTTCACCAGAAGCGGCTTAGTCATGCTGGCCACATTACCCAGAAAAACTGTCTGCGGACAAACGTCGGCTCCCTTGGCCAGTAAAGCGAGATGAGCGTCACAACCCCAGAGTCGTTCGCGACTGGACTTAACGGTCAGGGGTCCTTTACCTTTACCTTTATATATTCAACACAAAAAACAGCAACAATTTGTTGTTGACAAAGGACAGTTGGACGTATAAAGGGCCCTGTTACCTTCAGTAGCTTAGGGCCTCATCAAACCTAAATCCGGCCCTGGCTTTCTGTAGCATCTTTTTGAGTTACAATCTGTAGTGAACAGCTTTTTGTGACCAAGTGAATACCTTCAGTTGTCCAGGAAAAGCCAAGGGAGCATTGGCATTTGCGTGATTCCCATCTCCCGTGCTCTTGTCCCAGTTGTGTGCAATTGTGCAGGCCTGAGTTGCTGGTGTGCTCATGTTGTCTGGATATGGCTGGGTGCAAGTGGCATATGCCTTATTCCAAGCAGCCGCGTGGGTATTATTATTATACAGCCGTGTGCCTTATTCCAAGCAGCCTAAATGGGTAAACGCTACTTTTGTGTATCAGCATGCCTGCTTTCAGAGCAGTAACCACAAATTTCCTATTAAATTCTTTGGGTGGATGCACTATCCAGACCAGGGCCGGCTCTAGGTAGACCCCCGGTGGCGCAGGGCACCACGGCGCCGGTCCACCAGGAGGGCGCCACGCGCTGCGCCTGCCCGGTCCGCCGGTTCGACAACCGCGCTGTGCCCGCTGCGGCGCCGCGCAGCAGCGCCTGTGGCAGCCGTGCTGCGCCTGCCCGCCCGGCCACCACGCTGGGAAACAGGGTGGGGGGCGCCGGAGGGATCCATTGCTCCACGGCGCCAGGGGCGCTTAAGACAGCCCTGATCCAGACTATGCTCCCAAGCTCTCTTTTTTAAAAGGCAAGCTGGCAGGAAACTCTGTAGAGTAAGAAGTGTGCTTCGCCAGCGCTTGTGAGCCCTATGGGCCTTGTCTAGACCTCGGTGAGATCGATATTCTGAGGGAGACGGCCACCGAAATTTCAATTGAAACTTTTGGAATAGGCATATATCCATGCCACATTCTGTTACTGAGCTGCCCTTTTCATGCCTTTGTCAATTGCTTTAATGCCTTGTTGATGGCTGTGACCAGTACACTGAGCTGGCTGCGGTCTGAGTTTCTGTTCTCTTTTCTGCCATTTTTCCCCCCACTACTACCAAATGGATTTTATCTGGAAGCAAATAACACATAAATGAGGTCTAAACTGGCACTGTGTTTCTCTCTCTAGTTCTGGAAGTGGCTTTTACAGTGTGTGAATGTGCAAATATAATGCAGCTATTAACAGATGGGGCAATGTTAATAAAATGGAAGAAACTGTCCTGACTGCAACCCAAATCTTCTGAGTCCTTCTTAATCCAAGGCTGGCTCCATGTGAGAAGGAAACATTTCAATGTCATGACCTGCATTTTGCTGGAGTGTTTGGCATTTGCTACAAGGGTGTGTTTTCAATGTATCTGGTGTAAAAGTATCCTATTTTCTAGTCTTCAGTTATGTACAGATACATTCTTATCTTTTCATCTACCATGAAAGAACCTTAATGATTTGGAGACCGCCTGCCAGGGAGTTAGACAGGAGTCGTATAATTGAAGGAGGGCGTGAGGATTACTTCTAAAATATTTTTTAAAGCCCTGTACCAATCTATATTTTAAAAGGATTGTTTAAACATGTACAAATAGAGAATGTTAGATTTGTCCAGGAAGTAACTACACTGTATTGTAGTCTTACCTTTCACAAAATATTAGTAAAAGAGAATTGCAGAAAAATATTTTATTTGGTATCTGGGAAATTCTTCCAGGGAGCCATTTAATCCCCAAGTATTTCTTTGGTATTACAGGAAAACACTGACTCACTCTTGATTTTCAGTTCTTCTTGCATATGTAATCCATCTGTATTTGGGATTTATGTTTGCATGGAGCGTCAACAGGAATTATGTGCCAATGAGTTCGGTTAAGAAATACACAGAAGGGGGAGGAATCTTGCCACAGTGATGCCTTTGTCTACACAGGTTTAACATCTACACTCTCATTCAAAATATATATGTGGGTATGTGGAACTCCCCGCTAACTGCTTGTAAATATTACAATGGAATGAATGAATGAATACATAAAACTTTCACCCATCCATATTTTGCTCACACCATTTTGCTTTACAGCATTTGTTGTTTTTGTTTTTTAAAGCCACAATTTTGAAAATAAAAGACTGGGTCATAGATGCCTGGTTAGGCAGGTCATAAATCAATGTAGATGGGCAGTTTTGGGGGCGGGGCAGAATTATGCTGAAAAACTAAATGTATTTTTAAAGAGTTTCGCAGAAACCACGCACACACATTTTCAGCACAGCTATGAAGACTAGAAGCTAGGAGATGCTCAGACTTTCATAAATATTGGATATTGTATTACCATATGCTGTGTGATAAAAGTGATGCAAGTTTTAGACAAATAAATGAAATTAATGATTGAATAATAGGAATAATATTATGGATCATTGATGGCAGTCCTCAGGCCTCTGAACATAATAAGATTGATAAATATCCATGGATATAGTTGCTAAGCAAAGCCTAGATTTCTTGGTGAAGTAATACTTAAGGTTCTGACAGGACAGCAAGAAATTGGATGTATACTTTAAAAATTCCAACTACTGTAAAAGAAGCTGGTTGGTTAGACATCAATTCCCAGTGCATTCTTGTAGAAGTGATCATAGCATTGACCAAAGTCTAATATTAAGTAATGCCTTTGTACTTTACTTCATTGAGATTTGGTTCACTGATTTATTTATGTTTTAAGATTTTTCATTTTTGTAAAGAAATTTCCAAAGGTTGCTTTTCCACCAGTGGGAGATTTGAATTTGAACTCTGTTGGAAGGGGCAAGAGGCAATTATCCCAGCAGGCGGAAATTTTTGGCTGAGTTTCAAAAAATGTTATCCCTTCAGTCCTTTGGCTGTCTGATGGAAACATAGATTAAATGAATGACCATTTAGAACCAGAACATTGCAGTGCCTATGGAAATACCTTTTTTTTCCCAAGGCAGCAGTGGTAAGTGGAGAAGACTGACTTCCCATTTATGACTTCATCAAATGGAGCAACTGGCCAGTAGGAAACCATTCAAGGTTTGCATCATGTGGTATGTAGATGGATTGAAGTAAGCAGTGTTCAAAACTCCCATTGTTCTAGGCACATTTTGTGACAGGGAATTTCATTAGGGCAAGCAGTTTTCTGAGTTTTGGGCACAGTACCATGCCTAAGATTTCAGATTAAAACTGCAGAGTGGAAGGAAAGGAGGACCTTTTTCTGCCTCCCCACTTCCAGCTACGGGTACTCTCTGAAGACAGGAGAAGATACCCTCTTAAGAATATTAGGGGGGTGGGCTGGGGAAGGACCAGACCATGTGAAAAATGAACATAAGATTTCAACTGCAGTTCATTCATTTTCAGCTTCGTATTCTTGTTATTAAAAAAGTGCACCTAGCCATTCCATTGTTGCACCCATTACTTATGTTTCATTCAATGCTTCATCAGCCAATCTTGATCAATTCTTCATCGGCCAGACTTGTAAGAATTAATACGAGAAGGATGCAGTTCAAATTCTTAACAAGCCATTCTTACATGTAAGCAAATACAAACACTGTAGAAAATATGCTCTGGATCAGTGCTCATATGATACTGTAGTACCACTGACATTGAACGAAACAGATTGGTTATCCGGAAACTCTGTTCCGGCGATATTTGGTGACAGATTATGTATTTGTGTGTTGAGGTCCCTAAGCCGCCATAGCTGCCAAGTTATCCCTTTTTTAAAGGGAAATTCCCTTATGCTGAATAGGCTTCCTCGTGAGAAAAGGGAAAACTTGGCAGCTATGTAAGCCGCCCTCAAATAAAACACAATTCACACAGAATTTTTGTTTAAGGTTTTTGGCATAGTTTTTTGGCCACAACTTTATTGATTACAGAATGTGAGTGGTTTCTTAGGCATTAGTCTGGGACTATCTGTTCCCACCTAGGGGTAGGAACAGAACTGACACCCACAACCCTGCGAAAGTCAGTAAGGGAAAACATTTTGGGGAGAGAATAGAGCTGGGTGCCAGGCCCTCACCAGGCCAAATGCATGGCCCTAGCCCCTTGACAGGGATTCGGACAAGAGCATGGCAAGCCCCTGGATTCATTTAATGGAATACCCTTGCAGCGGCAGCATTGGAGGGGCAGGCACAGCCAGCCATACCCCCTCCACCAACCAAATTTAACCAATTCCTAACCACAACCTTACAAGTTGTGACGATTTTGCTACGCAGTAGGCAAAAAACCAAATGGCACCGGCCAATCAGTCAAATGGAAAAATTCCTACCAGGCCCCTGCCCCAAAGCAGACGACCCCATGACAGGCATAGCAAGGTCAACGTGAACAGCCCTAAATATACCGTAGGGAGGGTGGGAGGGTGATCCTATGTGTGCAGCGAAAAGAGGCAGCTCAACGCTGCACACAGGGAATAAATAGCCCCTTGGCTGTCAATCATAAATTGCAACATCACATTCTCCCCAACAACCAAGAGGTGCCCAATAAGATTTGTGGCCGTCCAAACTAACCCACCCAGCAACAGAGGGATGTTTGTCCCCAATGAAACACGTGCTCTCCATGAAGGAGAACACGCTATATCGAACTTTTGAATTATTCTCCCGCAACTGGTGAAGAAGATTTAGAACTTTGGTTGTAATTTCTGATCCTTTGTATTAGTCTATAAATAGTGTTTAGTGCCATTGTTATTGGCCATCCTGTTGTGTTATATTGTTCAGCTTGTCTATATTGCAACACAGAGGTTTGTTTATGGATTACCATTAAGAAAGTAGAGCACAGAAGGCTAACCCAAGTGCATGGGAGTCTGTAAAGTGTTGCAGTCCAACAACAGAGGAATCATGCCAGTAGGTCTGTCAGATGTTTTGTCCATCAGACATGCATGTGAGAATGCGCCTGTAGCCTGATGAATGCTGATCACAAACAGGCTTAAAAAGAAAAGCAAAAGCTGGTTTCAGCCAAAGCCTCTTTAAAAGCCATGATGTGCAAAACACAGGAAGTCTGTGGTTAAACAGTATGTGGAGGAAAACCTCCCCAAGCCCACAAGCTATTACATTAACTGTCTTTCATCCCTGATTCCAGTTTGCATCCTGTCACAGAATTGGTTTTCCTTGATGGCCGATGTTCCAGCCTTGTCTTAACAGAGAACCGATCTGGGTCTCATTGCTTGAAACTTGGCATCTTCCTCAGTTCTGCATAGGTCTGTGACTCAAAGCAAAAAATCCCCGTTCTTTTGTGCAATTCAAGTCAAGTGTATTACCAGAGCAGAGCAGGCTGCTTGCAAAGCCCTCCTCTGGACTGAGCCCATGGTGTCGGTCTCTCCACTACTGATATTCATCCAAATTCTGCTGTAACTGAGAATATATAGAAGTTATCAGGAGACTTGGAAGATGTAAATTTCAGCTGGCCTTCAAGGTAATTTAAAATGACACTTTCTCAATGTGCTGGATATGTGATCAGAGAGCAGAATAGGGATAGATGAACCAGACTCCAACCTAGGAAATGGCGCTGATAGGGAGGTCATGGAGTGGGGGCCAAGTCACAGCCTTGCACTCCTGGGAGAGAACCTGGACATGGGCCATCTAGGCCAGCTGGTTTATTGAGGAGAGTGATTTACCTACAGACAAGATGAGTGGTGGCTGCTGTCATTGTATGGACTCCTCAGGGTTGCTGAGCACGTGTGTTTCATCCCAGTCCTCTCACATAAATATATGTATTCGAAGCAAATCATCACTTGCAAGACACATAGATTTCTGAGGTCAATAAGAAAAAAATCACCTCCAAAGTCATGAAAAGTCAAGCAACTGTTCAGCTGGGAGGGTCTGATTAAGATTCCAGAACGATTCCAACATATGTACTTCAGGGACATTGATTATCCTGCTCCGTGTTAGGAAGTACCTTTTTTTATATCATTTGCTCAGTGCTTCAGACGTCCCCATGGGGTTGGGCTACAGCTCCATTGGCCATTTGGAGGGCCACGTGTTCCCCATGTCTGACTTAAAACTCTTTAATGTGTTTGCTTCTTTAAAACAGAGAGCTTATTAAATGTATGCCTTACTTTGACTTCAGGGACCAGAATTGCTCATGCTTGGTAGCTCAGTATATACAGGCCAAGACATGTGGAGTCGCTGCAGAGCTGTTAAGAAACAACAGTGAGGTTGTACCAGTGGTGGGCCTTGGCGTCTCATATTTCAGGGTGCCCTGTGCAATGCCCAAGCCCCCCCCCCGCACCTCTCACCTTCTATTGGACATAACAGTGGTTATGCTTCGGCACTCCAGAAGCTCCGTCCCCGCTGTGATCGCACTAGTTGAGCATCCCTTGAGCCACCTCTGGGTTGCACAGTAGTTGAGACTTAACTGGGTCGGTAGACTAGAAATGGTTTGAGCATTTTGCTGTACTTAAAACACACTCTTGAAAGTGTGCCTGCTTTTCCTTGCTCACTGATCCACTTTCCTGTACCCTCTGTGTCTTGTCGATCTTTTGGCTGTGTGTCATACTTAACAGCCCCTAGCCATTTTGGGCACTAAATAGATAAGTTTTTTGGATCCCTCGACAACATCATTTCTCAACATGCAAATCTGGCTGTGTGCCCTTTGCATCTATACTCAGTGTTGTAGAGGATCACATGAGCCACTGTGCTGTTTATTATTTCTACGCTCCCACCCACTTTGCCATCTGAATTCTACTCATCGGAATTCAGGGCCGATCCAAGGAGATTTGGTGCCTGAGGCATAAAATCCAAGGGCTCCTCCCCACCCTTATGAAAAACTTCTAATAATCCCCCAGACAGGTGGTTCTGCACCGCATTCCTCTGCTGCTTTAAACAACACATTAAAATTCAAATTGCATCATCTATACTCATAGTCCAAAACACTGTGTTTGTTTTCCAACTGATGTCATCATTTTGATAATGCCTACAGATTGTTCACCATCCCCAGTACATTTGCAACCTCTCTCTCTCTCTCTCTCTCTCTCTCTCTCTCTCTCTCTCTCTCTCTCTCTCTCTCTCTCTCTCTCTCCTCCATTGCTTGCACCTTCTGCTAGCCTGCTCTCTACTCTCCCTCCCATCCTCAGGCAGTTTCCATCAACATGGCCCCTCATCTACCCATAGTGCCTCACCTTATTTTGCTCACATGAAGGCAGATCAAATGGAAGGATGGGCATTGTTACATTCAGCACAAAGTGCTTCAGGTTGATAACGAACCATTTTGCAGAGATGAGCGGTGCAGGTCTAAGACTAGAGCAAGTCCCTTGTTCTGAGGTTCAAACTAGATGTAATGGTGGCAGCCGTGTTTGTTCATGCTTCTGCCCTTGAGTATAAAGTGGAAATGGGTACCAAATGTTGCTCCAGCCTTCACCTTGCCCACTGCCCCACATGCTGGCAAACTGGGATAGAGGTGCCTGAAGAGGAGGATTCAGCTCTCCTCACTTGTGCATCCCATTTGATGCACAGATTTGCACTAGATGCAAATCTTGTTCCCTTTGGGCTGATTTATCCATGGTCCAAGCACACACAGCTGCCACCAGTATGTCTAGTTAGGTCCTCCGTGTAAAATGTATTCAAGGCTAGGTTAAAATCCTAGTCCTTAGGACATTTAATCTGGCATTGTAAATAAGGTTGCCGGGTGTCCACTATTTGAGCGGACAGTCCGCTTTTCTCACATTATGTTCACTATTTTTCCCCCACAAAATAGTGGACATATTTTTTTATTCAAAAGTTTTATGATGAAATGGTACGTAATCTAAAGCTGTACAGTCTAAGAGAATAAGGATAGGAGAATCGTGTTTGGTCTTTTTTTCATGAGTAAGAATGAGACAAAGATCGAATATCCATTGAACTTGATTCTCCAAAAAAAATATTAATCATACTCAATTGTTTCACAAGACATTTAAAAAATGGGGGGGGGGAGGCACCTCTTGCCGGAGTTCTGCCCTGCCTGTTCCTGACTCGCGGGGAGAACAAAAAGGAGAGGCGCAAAAGAAAAAGACGCCTCTTCAGGAGCAGCAGCAAATAAGAAAATATATAATTTAATTTAATTTAACCCCCCCCCCACGCGTGCTTGTTCGCTATTTTTTGGAAGCAGACCTGGCGACCCTAATTGTAAACAGTCGTAGTTGAGAGGAGAACATAAGCCAAAATATTCAGGATCCGTTCAGGTCAGAATGGACTTGACTTGTTTCAATAGATTCTTGGGTACGTGCTACTCTCCCCTCCTGAAACAGTGACACTATTCTAATCAGTGGAAGTTCACAATGACCTAACAACATTTGTGGATCTCTCGGATATGCCTGAAAACCTTGTGCTGTTCAAATCAGTGTATCATACGGCCAATTCTGCTTCCCCTCTCTCCCGTTGCTGCTATATTTATATGTGCATGCTCCGTGCCCTCCAAACACACGCTTCTGAATTATTTATTGCATATAGATTGGCATGAGAAATGACTGAGCAGAGACTGAAATGGGAACTTCTGATTTAGCCTATGGCAAGTTGAATTTTAAAAGCAGCCATTGACTTCATAATAGAAGCAGAACAAGTATTTTGAAGAAAGAAAAATCACATTCAGTGTAGATGTAGATTGGCTGTTTCACGTTGTGCCTGTGTGTTATAAATGTTCTGCATTGTCCTATGTGTGTGTACAGAATTAGAATTGGGAGAATTAAAGGGTGGCTCGCCCCCCCCCCCAATACGCTATTCCACACGGAGATTATCCTTCAAGATTGTACAGAAGTTTTAATCCCTGAACCTTCAGAAGGATCTAGAAAATGTGTTCGTCTTTGGAATTTCTAACCTACCATTTACAAGGCCAGCCTGTCCAGGAGGTTGAGGCCGTTGCCTCAGGGTGGCAGATCCAGACTGTGTGACCTCCACCACATGCTGCCACACACATGGACGTGCCCTGCCCACTGCCACCTGTCTCCCGCGGCCCACCTGGCAGACAGAAGTGGGTGACTGGGTGCAGAAAGGAGAGAGGGAAGGAACAGCTCTCAGGATTTGAGCCACTTTCAAGATTTTAGCCTTCTCTAGAAGGACCCAGGTGGCGCTGTGGGCTAAACCACTGAGCCTAGGGCTTGCTGATCAGAAGGTCAGCGGTTCGAATCTCTGTGATGGGGTGAGCTCCCATTGCTCAGTCCCAGCTCCTGCCAACCTAGCAGTTCGAAAGCACGTCAAAATGCAAGTAGATAAATAGGAACCGCTACAGCGGGAAGGTAAACGGCGTTTCCATGTGCTGCTCTGGTTCGCCAGAAGTGGCTTTGTCACCCTGGCCACATGACCTGGAAGCTATACGCCGGCTCCCTCGGCCAATAATGCGAGATAAGCGCGCAACCCCAGAGTAGGTCACGACTGGATCTATTGGTCAGGGGTCCCTTTACCTTTAGAGAACACAAGGCAGAATAATGTGTGGAACCTCCAACATCATCTCCACATCCAAGTTTCCTACTTTGGGATAGAAAAGTTGAAGGGTTGTTTTTTTAAAGGGTTGTTCAGGCTTTCACCCATCTAAGCACCACCAGGACTAGACTGGCTTAGCTTCAGAAAAGGGGTGGCCTCAGTTGGATTCAGGCCATATGGCTTCATGTGCCTTGAAATTAAAGACACCTCTCTCTCTATCTCTCTTTCTTTCTCTCTCTTGTAAAGTACCATGTGCATAGCTGGTATAGTTGTAGTGACAGTAATCCATGATGATGATGATGATGATATTACCCTGTTTCTCATATTTTAAGACATACCCATAAAATAAGCCATAGCAGGATTTTTAAGCATTCAAGGAATATAAGCCATACCCCGAAAATAAGACATAGTGATAGGCGCCGCAGCAATGCCGGCCGCGGCAGGAGGAGGAGGAAAAAAATAAGACATCCCTTGAAAATAAGCCATAGTGTGTTTTTTTGAGGAAAAAATAAATATAAAACGTGTCTTATAATATGAGAAACACGGTATATTATATAACAATATAGTAAATACAATAATAATATAGCTCTCCTGCAATGAGCAGAACCAGGTCCATTGTGAAATTAAACACCATACTTAACTTCCTTAAGATTTTTTTCTTAAAGAAAACTTATTATGGTCATCTTACCAACATGCCCTGCTTCTATAGCAAGTTCAGGACCAGCTATTGCAGACTGGAGTATACAACAGTTGTTATTATTATTATTATTATTATTATTATTATTATTATTATTATTATTAATACCCCTCCATCCCTGGCCAAAGCCGGGCTTAGAGCGGCTAACATCAAATGTATAACACAGGCGTCGGCAACGTTTTCTGGCCATGGGCTGGATCATTCCCACTGACAGGTGCAGAAGTGATTTCCGGTGCTGCGCTGCCCATTTTTGGAGCGCCGGAAATCGCTTCTGCGCATGCCCTGACATGTGCAGAAGCGATTTCTGGCGTCTGGGCATGCCCAGATGCTGTTTCTGGCATCTGCGCATGTGCAGGTGCCATTTTCAGCACCACTTGGCAAGTCGCTGCGCCACGCCACGCCAGTTTAGCACGGTGGGGCATGGGGACTTGCTTGGTGACCGAGTGGCTCATGGGCCGGATAAAGGGCCTTTGTGGGCCGCATCTGGCCCATGGGCCAGAGGTTGCCGATGCCTGGTATAACACATTAAAATCAGGCAATCAATTAAAACACATCCTAAAATCAGATCTGGATCAGAATAAGATCCAATCATATGTAGATTCCTTAACCATTTATAATAGTAAGAGGCAAAAGCTTCCAGTAACCATCCCCTGTGACATGACTAAGGTCTTATCTTGCAAGCATCCAAGAATGTTTTCACCTCTAAGATGTTGAAAGAGAAAGAGTGGAGGTGGAAGAACTAGACTTTACACCTCTGTTTCCCCTGCAGGGTCCCCTTCATACCTCTGAGCTAAGGAAATGGCCAGAGAAGTGGTCTAATTTACACCTACAGAAAGAAGATCTAATTGTCAGGTAAAATAGCATGCTAATGAAGTTAAGGTTCTGCAGGAAGGAAGGAAGGACCCACTGGATAAACTGTCAGTAAAACAAAAGCCTGGGAATTGAAGGAGGAAATATTTGAATGAGAAAGTATCAGAAGCAATTTAGTAAAATCCCCATTGTGATTGCGTAATGGTATTTCTTGACTGATCCTTTATCTAATACTGTACTAGAAGAAACATAACAATGAAGAAAAGTGCCAGAAGCACTTAGTGCAACTGGCACAGCCTGCCTGTTTAGGTCACAAGCAAATTTTAACTTATGCACCTAATATCTTTTGCTGTTTCTCTTGATCAACCACAGTAATATGTTTGGACCAAATCCAATTCTCATTTGGACCAAATCCAATTCTCATTTAAGACAAGAAGGAATTTAATTATGTTAATAAGTAGTGTGATTTGTGTACAGCTTACATTTTTGTCAAACTAGCACTGGAGAACAAAAACAGAAAGTTATCAGCAGAAAGCGATTTTATTCAAAGCAGACAAATCCCGAAACTCTTTAAATTACTGGACTTGTAAATATTGAGTTGCACCAATCTTTCTTGCAGCCCCCATTTCAGTAGATCTGACAATATCTGCAGCAGCAACTGGGATGGGGAGGAGAAGGGGGCTGGTATTCAGCTAGGTTTTACTCAGAGTAGACCTGTTGACATCAATGGCCATAACTTCATCATGTTCAATGAGTCTACGCTGAGTAAAACATAGCTGAATACCACCTTGAGCAGGCATCCCCAAACTTGGCCCTCCAGATGTTTTTGTCCTACAACTCCCACCATCCCTAGCTAAAAGAACCAGTGGTCAGGGTTGATGGGAATTGTAGTCTCAAAACATCTGGAGGTCCGAGGTTGAGGAAGCCTGACCTTGAGTGTTCAAACTTCCCTCCACCACATAACATTTCCTCGATGAAAAATACTAAACTGTGGGATGGGGCTTTAATCTTTATCAGCCTCTCTACCCCACCCCACCCCCCGGGAGGAAATTTCTGTTTTATTACCCTGTCGAGTTTGGTCCAAAGTCTCTAATTTTAATGCTCAGCTTATGAGTCTCCATTTTTAATTCCTTAGCCTCCTTTTCAGCGTTTTCTTTTCTCAACATGTCAAAAGCATGCAACATGGAGGAAAATGATATTCAAACTGTTCTTCCAGAAACAACCCTTGTCTAATTACAGCAAGTGCTGGAGTACAGTTACAGTCACTAGCAGAAATAATTGGGGAAAGCATGGAGGAAGCCCGTGAATGATTTTGTGAACAGGTGGGCAATGTTTGTACAAGTCATGTTCACAGCATGTCTCCATCCTTAAAACCAGATCCTAGAAGATCAACATTAAGTCCCGTGATTCTTTAAAGGCATTCATAATTCAGGGCTCTTGCCTGGTTTGGTTCTGTTATGAACTTAGCATTGTTTAAAAAGGTCATCTTCGTTTGTCCCCAGCCTTGTCTTATCGTTAGCATTTGAGTTTTCCCTTTGTATTGCTTGTGCCCTCGTGGTGCTAAAAAAATAAAATAAAACCAAGATTAGATAATACAATGCATTGAAACTAATTAATTTACGGAAGTGGACTGAACTTGATTGAATTTGCATCGATTGAAACTGTGGCATTGCTGCGCTCTTCAGTTGCCTTTCGTGGGTATTCTAGCAGGCATTGATTGAATAGCTATGTTTAAAAAATGTAAAAGGTGAAAGATGATCCAAACCCCATGGTGAGAAACATAAGAAGAGCTCTGCTGGATCAGGCCATCTAGAGGCCATCTAGACCAGCATCTCCTTCTCACAGGGGCCAAACAGATGCCTGTGAGATAGCAGCAGAGCCGTCCCACTGCGGAATCCCTGCAACTGGTTCTCAGAGGCGGGTTTAGGGTACTGCTAGCAGTGTGGCCAAGGGACCCAGGTGGCGCTGTGGTTAAACCACTGAGCCTAGGGCTTGCTGATCAGAAGGTCAGCGGTTCGAATCCCTGTGACGGGGTGAGCTCCCGTTGCTTGGTCCCAGCTCCTGCCAACCTAGCAGTTCGAAAGCACATGAAAATGCAAGTAGATAAATAGGAACCGCTACAGTGGGAAGGTAAACGGCATTTCCATGTGCTGCTCTGGTTTGCCAGAAGCGGCTTTGTCATGCTGGCCACATGACCTGGAAGATATACGCCGGCTCCCTCGGCCAATAATGCGAGATGAGCGCGCAACCCCAGAGTCGGTCACAACTGGACCTAATGGTCAGGGGTCCCTTTACCTTTTACCTAGCAGTGTGGCCACCCTGGGCATGCAGCCGAAGGCGCCTTCTCAAAGCCCAGTAAGTGCTTATCCAGCTTCAGGAAGGAGGCATGAAGGCTCTGACGGGGTCCTAGAGTTCTCTGGCCTCCTTCCCAAAGCCAATCAAGTGCTTACTGGACTTTAGAAAGGAGGTAGGAGGCCTCTAGGAGCCTTGCCCCTCCTCCCCAAAGTCTGGCTTAAGCCCGCGCCACAAGGGCTGGGTGAAATGTTGGCCTTCCACAGGATGGATTATTGCCAAGATCTATCCTTGCTGCCTCCAACAGCAGGGGTAGTGTGTTGGGCTGGGGGTATCTGAGTTGAAATCCCTTATCACACAAACTCTCCCTCTGCATTACTTGTGCGAATGGACAACACAGGTCAAATGCACACCATGTATTTAAAGCACATTACTTTCGCCCAAACATCCTGAGAACTGTACTTGGTTAAGGCTGCTGGGGACCAATCTCCTAAACTCTTTGGGGACCAAAGCATAGTTCTGGATTATTTGGAGGAAACCAAGTGCTTTAAATGGTGGTGGGAGGACTGTGGTTAATTTCTGTCTGCTTTGCTATTGAGAAACCCCATGTGGTTTGCAATATAACAAGAGAGGCTCTTTTAGGGTAGCACGACCGGTTCAGCTGCAGTGGGCACTGATGCCCCAGGGTCCGCTGCAACAATGATGTAGAATGGAGCGCAAGAGACTGGGTGTGTGTGTGTGTGTGTGTGTGTGTGTGGATATTTTAGCATCAGGTTTGCCACAGATAATAAGACAAGGTAGTCGAAAATGCAAGATGTAAAACAATGAGTTAAAAGCTAAAGCAGTATCAAGCATCACCGTTCCTTAGTAACATCAATATTCTGACAAAATAAAGATTGTTTAGATTAGAGACAAGGTCTTTGTTAATCAAATTAATTGAAAGTTTCTTGTCTTTCATCCTGCAGAAATGTATGAATCCAACAATATAATCACTTTCCATGGACTGATCAATAGTTCCAGTTACCACACATTCTTTTTGGATGAGGAGCGAAGTAAACTCTTCGTTGGAGCAAAGGATCACATATTTTCTTTCAACCTAGTCAACATCAAGGAATATCAAAAGGTACTTTTCAAGTTAGGTTTGATCTAGCTATATTACAGCCTTTCTCAACCTGGTACACTCCAGATGTGGTGGAACATGACTCTTTGCTGGCTGGGGTTGAGCTGCTGTATTCTAAAACATCTGAAGGGGCAGATTTCCTCTGGATATAACCTATAAATTTGTGGGTTAAACCACTGAGCCTAGGGCTTGCCAATCAGAAGGTCGGCGGTTCGAATCCCCATGATGGGGTGAGCTCCTGTTGATCGGTCCCAGCTCCTGCCAACCTAGCAGTTCGAAAGCACATCAAAGTGCAAGTAGATAAATAGGTACCGCTCCGGCGGGAAGGTAAACAGTGTTTCCGTGTGCTGCTCTGGTTCACCAGAAGAGGCTTTGTCATGCTGGCCACATGACCTGGAAGCTATACGCCAGCTCCCTCGGCCAATAACGCAAGATGAGCGCACAACCCCAGAGTCTGTCACGACTGGACCTAATGGTCAGGGGTCCCTTTACCTTTACCTTTACAGTCAGCTCCCACACACCAGCAATTAGGAATGGTGCACAAATCCTAGTCAGTATTTTTGAGGGTTTTTGACAGTGGAGGTGCCATAGAAATGATGTACATCAAATGCATGTGCAACTGTTCATCAAGCACTTCCTCTGAATGGGCAGCTTTTTAAAAAACAACAGCACACAATAGCCTGCTTAGTACTTTATGTGCTTATGAGGTATAACAGATGGAACATACCAGTTCCATTCCTGGAGATTTTGTGTGTGGCAAGGAAGTTGTTTTCAATTGTTGTGGCCCTCATTTGGAACCCCCAGAATGCAAAAATATTGTCAGTACCCCCCACTGGGTGGGTACAATGGGGCTTTCATTGTAGTATG
This sequence comes from Zootoca vivipara, assembly GCF_965207765.1. NCBI lineage: Eukaryota > Metazoa > Chordata > Lepidosauria > Squamata > Lacertidae > Zootoca > Zootoca vivipara. Next base: position 5,833,001 of record NC_142588.1, on the reverse strand, counting down.
TTTAAGAATGTGGCCCTATAGTGCAATCCGATATGCATGTCTATTCAGAAGCCTTAATATTAGGATTAGCTCAAGACAACTGCAGCCTGTTGACTTAAAACAGCTAATTTTTGAGCATCCTCTTCTAAATATTCCTTATTACACAAGACCAGGGTGATGAAAAGAGCAGATTACGTAAAGGGACCATGAGCCCTTGTTCCGTTTCTCCCTTCCTTGACACCGGGCACTTCCATGTAATGTGTTCCTTCTGTTAATAAACCATTATAGATGGGCCACTAATAGACGCATGATGGATGGGTAGAGAGCTCTTTTCTTATGATGGAAGACCTGGCTTTTACTTGAAGTTGCAGATTTAAATTGGAAGCTGATGCACGTTTCAGCAGTACACTTTGGTGCATATGTGCTCCCCCCCTAACATAAAAAATACATCAATCATTTAATATATTTTAATGAGCCCTTCAGCCTATGCTAAAATGCAGCTTAAATGCAGCAATTGTATGTCATTTCAGTCAAGAACTGAAATGTATGTGTTAGTGTGTGTGAGAGAGAGAGTTACAGAATCTATAAATGAACCTTATTACAATAGAAGTACAGTGGAACCTCGGTTTATGAACACCTCGGTTTATGAATTTTCGGTTTATGAACGCCGTGGACCCATCTGGAACGGATTAATTCACTTTCCATTACTTTTAATGGAAAAGTTCGCTTCAGTTTATGAACGCTTCAGTTTATGAACAGACTTCCGGAACCAATTACACCCATGTTTCAGTTTATGAACGCTTCAGTTTAAGTACTTCGCGGACCCGTCTGGAACGGATTATTCCACTTTCCATTACTTTCAATGGAAAAGTTCGCTTCAGTTTATGAACGGTTACTCCGCGGACCGTCTGGAACGGATTAATCCACTTTCCATTACTTTCAATGGGAAAGTTCGCTTCAGTTTATGAACGCTTCAGTTTATGAACAGACTTCCGGAACCAATTGTGTTCATAAACCGAGGTACCACTGTATAGTTTCAATGTTAGGGTGTTATTTCTGACTTGGTATTGGCCTTTGGCCTGTTTGCTTTCTTGAATGATGGCAATAAATACATCCGTCTTTTACTCTGAAGTAACTCTGGGCATTCATCTGTATTCTCTGAGGATCAAGATGAAGGCAAAGCTGGGAAACCATAGAGGAAACTGATTATTTATTTGGATGTCCTGTGGAATTCACACTGCAATGCAGAAAACATCTGGAATGATTAAAGAGAGAGCGCATGCTGCTATGGGAGGGGAGGAACCCTGTTCTTCTAAGTTGTGAGAACCGGTGGTAAATTCACACATGAGCTGTGAGCCACATCTCTTCGCATACGACTTGTAGTTCTTGATCATGAATAGATAAATTCACAAGAGCGTATGTCTACTGATGGACATAGATAGGATACCAGATGATGGGGACAAAGGACCTTCATCTTTGATTAGGGCTTTCTGTTTGCATCTAGCTGGCAGCTGTTGGAAAGAGGCTTCTGAACTATGTGGAGGTTTGGTCTGATTCTGTAGGCATCATTCAAATCAAAGCTCCATCTAGTTCAGAATGTCTTCTGCTGCCACACCAACTTCTGTCCCTGTTTGGCACAGCTGGGCACACCTGAGATATTTTCTTTCTGGGAACTGCATGGGAAGATTGTTGCTTCTGTTGCTTTCCCTTTAGTGGAAAGAGAAAGGAAATCACAAACTTGTGGTGCATGTTTTTTTTAGTACCAGAGTGAGACTTGTGCAGCATCAGAAAGCCTATTCTAGGGTTTTGTTTCTAGGATATTTATTAAGGAAACAACAACAACAATCTTGCCAGTTTCACTCCCCACCCCTGCTCAGTCATTTTGGGAATCTCACAATGAAACCACTGAGGCATCAAAGAGCCTTGGAATGAAATGGGATGAGCTTGCAACTCGTCTGTCCCATCATCCCAGAAACCTTGTGGAAATAATGGCTATACATCTCTCATGCAACAGATGGGATGGTACCAGGATGTGTTAAATTTGTGTGCCAAGACCCCCAGAAAATTCCCCCCAATAACTCAGACAGACACATTATTTTAGGTTTTGTTTTTGGCATAATTTTGGCCACAACTTTATTAAAAAAATTACAATTAATTTTTGAGTGTTGGCCTTAGGCTTTGGTTAATCTTCTGCCCCACAGTGGGACAGGACCAGCTCTGACTTCCTACAGTAGAAAAGTCAAGTAAACACCCCATGGTGGAGGAGAGAGCTGAGACCAGGCCATCTCCCCCACCAGAAATGTTCCCCAAGGCTCCTGCTCTGTATTGGCCCCAGCCCCGCCCCATTGCGGGGGTGTAAGGACTAGAGCCCCGGAGCCCCAGGATTCCTTTAACGGAATACTTCTATAAGAGCAACACTGAGGGGCATGCACCTCCATGCGATGCCCCTCCCAAACTCATCAACCTGCCAACCCAACAAGTTGTGACTATTGCTAAGCAGTAGGCAAAAAACCAAATGGCAACAGCCAATCAGCCAAATGGAAAAAATTCCTACTGGCCCCTGAATACAGGCAGCGCCATAGCAAGGTCACTCTAAACCTGCAAAGAAAAGGAGGTGGGCGGGAGGGAGATTCAAATCACTAGCCAAGAATGAGCTGGATACGAAAACGCTGAGTACTTAAGCACGCACCCTGTCAATCAAGGAATGGATACATGCAATTTACCCCAGCAACACTCAGCTCTCCAATCATCTTCTCTCTTTGAGCTTACACCCACCCCTTAACACACACACAGTCTTTTCTGCTGGGGCCGGCCGCAACACTCATTATTCCCTATGGGGTTAATGAGCTTTGTAAAAACTAGAAGGCATTGAGAGGGAGGGAGCCATGTGTTAACTTCCCCATGCTGGAATTGTTGTTCTGCAGGGAGAGGGCTCTCTCTCCTTCCCCAGCTAGTGCTGCTCTTCTGATACCATGCGCCAAACCAGAACTTGGTCCTTTGACACACAGCCCTAAACTTTCCATTCCACTTGGTGCTTCATGCAAAGTCAAGAGGAGAAGCATTGCAAAATACCTCAGCCTGTGCTTGCTGATGGTGCACAAATCCTGGTCAGTAGTTTTGAGGGTTTTTGACAGTGGAGGTGCCACAGAAATGATGTACATCAAATGCATGTGCAACTGTTCATCAAGCACTTCCTATGGATGGACAGCTTTTAAAAAAACAACAGCACACAATAGCCTGCTTAGTACTTTATGTGCTTATAAGGTATAACAGATGGTTGGAAGCCTGGAGAAAGGGGAAGGTCCGTGCATGAACAAAACAGGCACTTTCAGGTGCACACCATGCACTGGGGTGCATGGGATACCATAGATGTAAATAACATAACATTTGGAAATGTGCAAATGGTGTGATATCCAAAATTCTGATAAAAGTGGAATGAGAGGGGGGGGGAATAAGCAGAAGATTTTAATGACTAACAGCTATCAATTTGTGTAATCCTTTTAAAACCATCTGAGCTTCCTACTTTTGCCTTAATCTACCATATTTTTCTAAACAAACATTCTCCTGCTTTGTCAGGAAACTGTTTTAAAATGAAGGTTACGATCCAGCCATGTTCCCATTCATATTGCATTATCTGAGGCTCCCAACTGAATCTTAGCCTAGCATTATTGGAAGATCATGTTTTATTCTATATGCAATTCCTAAAAGCTTTTTGAAATACATGAATAATTCACTATGAGGGTCTTTGGGCTTTTGCTGTAGAAGACAAAATGGATGTTCCAGAAGAACTAATCATGAACGCAATCTGAGGTGAGATTGTGAATCTCAGTAGAGTCATTGGCTCCAAAGCCATGGGTCAGGATGAGCATCAGAAATGGCCTGAGTGCATCAGGGGCATCCGATCCCTCTTGCTGAGCATCCACTTTCCAGAGGCGACCAACCAAATGCCTCTGGGAGTCTGCAGGCAGGGTCTGGGGGCAATGGCTGACCCCTATTTGTTCCAGTAGCTGAGATTCCTTCTGAACATGGAAAAGCCATTAAACAACCAGGGACAGGCCCACCCAGGGACAGAATTCAGGGCCTCACAGCCTTCCTAGTTGTTTTAAATGGTGGACCATTACTATTGTCTTGTATTTAAGCTTTGTTAGGTTAACAGAAAACAAAAGAAACATTTAGAAATGTAACTTTCAGTTTGTTATATGTCTATAGTATGGTAATCTGCTTATATAAAGGTAAAGGTAAGGGGGCCCCTAACCATCAGGTCCAGTCGTGTCCGACTCTGGGGTTGCGGCGCTCATCTCGCTCTATAGGCCGAGGGAGCCGGCCTTTCTCCGCAGACAGCTTCCGGGTCATGTGGCCAGCATGACAAAGCTGCTTCTGGCGAACCAGAGCAGTGCCATAGCTGCCAAGTTATCCCTTTTTTAAAGGGATTTTCCCTTATGCTGAATAGGCTTCCTCGCGAGAAAAGTGAAAACTTGGCAGCTATGTGCAGCAGTGCACGGAAACGCCGTTTACCTTCCTGCTGGAGCGGTTCCTATTTATCTACTTGCACTTTGATGTGCTTTCGAACTGCTGGGTGGGCAGGAGCTGGGACCGAGTAACGGGAGCTCACCCCGTTGCAGGGATTCGAACTGCCAACCTTCTGATCCTTCTGATCAGCAAGCCCTAGACTCTGTGGTTTAACCCACAGCGCCACCTGGGTCCGATCTGCCTATATTAATATGAATTAATGATGTGTGTATTAGCGATTGTATATATGTGATCTGCCTATATACAATCTCTAATACACACAGCATTAATTCATCAGGCTTCAGAACTCCTCAGTTTTTTTTTGTTGACTCTTCTGGTTCCCCTTTTTCGCCTTGGATGTTAATAGTGAACGATGGATGGCAAAGAGCCACAATTCAGCATAATGTTGGGGTGCTTCAGCTACCTACCCCTTGAGGTGAGGTTCTACCTTGGGGTGACCAGAGCACGAGACATGGGATGACAAGCTGACCTGGGGATTTGCTGCTTCTGACATAGTGCTCCGGTTTCTGAATTGAAATCTGGTTTGAACTATATTTGCATGACTCCAGGGCCTTCACTTAGATGAAAGCCAGCAGAAGACAAAGAGAAATGATGACATGTGCAAGGATATTTTCTGCTGTACAACAGCAATAATAGCAATCTGATGCGGTGAAATGCTGATATCGATAATGCACAAGAAAAGTGCGAGGAGAGAGAGAGAGAGAGATATCGTAGGTGACCAGCATTTGGGGGACATTATGCACAATTCTCAATTGTTGGAGCATGAAATGACCTAAAGTGATTTTTATGTTACATCTTTAGATTGTTTGGCCTGTATCTCATACCCGGAGGGACGAGTGCCAGTGGGCTGGAAAAGATATTCTGGTAAGTACAAATTTGCCTCGCTTTTTTCTCCTGTCCTTTGTAAAGCTAGTCAATATTTCATGAACTCTCATCTTTTAAAATTTTAAAGCTTGAGATTCTCTCCCCCCCTTACCCTTTTATTTAAGAATTGCTTCATTGTGCTAGGTTTGTGTATAGGCAGTTTTTTTTTCTTTCTTCCCATGTAAACCTGTGAAGGTAGGCTTCATATAAGGGAATGAGCATATAATTGTCCCCTTATTTAAGGAATCTAAAAAGTTTGACCTCATTTCTGTAATGACTGAGGCCCTCAATCTGCAGTGTGTGCTGAATAGACAGACCATTGTGAATGCAATAAACCTCATTAATGTCAAGAAGTTGCCATGAAGGCCTCAGGGGTCTTCCCTGACAGGAACACATTGATGCCTAAGTGATGTTAATTTCCCCCCTCTATTGTGATTTTTTTCCCTAAAAAAAGAAGAAAGAAAGAAAATGAAAACAGTTATTTTATGCGTTCATTTTCTTACCACCACTCTTTTCCCTCCCCCATTTCCTCATCCCTTCCATATGATCTATTGGAGAGAAACCTGGTTGCAAATTGTAGGAGTATTGAGCGGGGGGGGGGGGAGTGGGACATTTACTAACCATACGGAAAATGAATACATTCCATATAGGCCAAAAGGGAAATCACTGTGTTTGCAATAGGTGAAGGGAAAACGGAGCTAAAATATTCACTAAAATTCACTAAAATATTCATAATGTCAACTGCTGGAGGTCTGCATCTCAATAGTGTCTCAGGTCATAAGTGAAAATGAGTTCACTACCCTTAACTTACCCTTTAAATATTTTGTTGGAAGCTGGCCAGAGTGGCTCGTGAAACCCAGCCAGGTGGGTGGTGTATAAATAATAATAATAATAATAATAATAATAATAATAATAATTTATTATTATTATTATTATTATTATTATTATTATTATTATTATTATTATTAACATTGTCTCTAGTGAACAATGGTCTCTCTCCATATATTCTCTTATTAAAAAAGAGAGAGAGATTAAAATAACAGAGGACTTTTAGCAGGACTAAGACAGAGGAAGAGATTTTTAAAATTGCCCGAGTTGAAGCTGGAGAACAGAATGTTTACGTTCAATTCCATGCCATCACACCCTTAATCTTTATGACATATAGGCTGCATCCAACAGTGTCACTCGACTGATGGTAAGGCATTATAGGGAGAGATGCTGTTTGCTGTGATTATTGCGCCTTCCTCTGTAGCTCTCAGAAGACTCACATCCAAATATACTCTGGAGGACCCCTCAGTCCTCTGAAGCAGATTTGGAGTGAGGGGTTTTGGAAGATGGTGGGAGGAGGGGGAGATCAGCAAAAATTGCTTCCCTTTCTGGTCCGCTGATGGAGACATTGCCATCCGCTGAATGACACCATTGTATACTGTCTGTTGTGTTCAACATGTTTCTACTGTTGCAGTTGCCATAAAAATCTAGGCAAGTCAAGTGAGGCTTTTTATTGGTCTAGCTAGACTTTAGAAATACTAGAAATGAACTCTACTTCAACCATAGGTTTTTCAGGGGGGGAGTAAAATACGATGATACTTTTTCAAAATCACTGAAGACAGTTTGGGGAATTACTTTGTATGTGCTCCTTTCTGTTGGCGCAACTTCAGAAACCCATATAGACGATCAAGGAAATCTCAGTGGGCTTTCATGAAGGAGAGAATACCATACGTGTGTGTGTGTGTGTGTGTGTGTGTGTGTGTGTGTGTGTGTGTTTCATATTAGTACCAGCATATCCTTGTCAGGATAGCAGATACCACTCTTGTGATTGCTTAGAACTTTGTAAATCAAGTTCTTTATTTTTTTATAGCCATTTTTATTTTAAACTATGTGATTATTAATCTCAAGGCGACAACCAATTCCATCATACTGAAAATTCAAATTCCCTAGCAATAGGCCAGCTGCAACAGCTGCACTTCTTATATGAAATGAATATTAACTGTATGTCGTGTATACAAACCCCACCAGTCACCTCAAACATGACCTGAGACTAAAGGTTTCTTTTGTAACTGTATTGGATTGTAGGCTGTATTTTCACTCTGCTGGAGTCCAAATGGTTCCTTCTACGCTTCAGTGTCAATCACACAGGACCATGAAACTGATATAGTCTGAGGTCTTGACATGTAGCATGCCAGAATTGTACTGCAGATTGATAACTGGGGAGAATCACCATCAGCTTACATTTCTGAGGGGAGAGGGAAGGAAAGGCAAATAAAAAATTGTCCTCTTGTGGATTGAGGGGAGGGAATCCTGCACATACAGAAAATGTTGATTAAACGTTCATCCCTTCTTGTCTCTGCATGTCCTGGATTTGTACACATACCTGTGAACATCTCCAAGGAACACAAACTTTGGCAAAAGAAATGCAAGCAGGCAACGAGGGAATAAGTCCTATGCTGAGAACACAAATTTCTAGGCTTGGTATCTATGAATGATTCCCAAAACATGCTTTTTTGTTTGTTTAGACTCTTGCAAGTATTTTAATTTTTTGTTCCACCAATGAAACTTTTGCAACTAGAATGAAATATTCAAATGTATGGCCATTTCTCCTGGTCCCATAATGTGAGATTTGAAATACAGACCTTGCTCTAGGTAGGTGTTTTTCTGGAGAGTTGCCAAATTTCAGAGGTCTTGGCAATGTTCTCCTAGGTATATCAGATAGAAGTAGAATTCCAACATAAAAGAAAACTGTCTTTACAACTCTGGATTTCTTTATGGATCATTTGTAAATAATGTTTTGTTAAGAGTGCAAAGATGATATATGATACATTCGCAAATTTCTTTATATCATTGCTTTTAAGGTCATTTTTTAAATGCTGGGATTATTTCTGGAATCCCCTGTTTGTGGAAGACCACAATCTGGTTCACAAATGCCTGCCTGCCTGTCACCTGCTTTATCTACCCTTGATTACTATACTGTTGGTGATCAGTTGATGAATATATGAGCTGACTCTGCTGAAAAACACTGCTGGAGGCGATGTGAGGTCAAACGCTCGATGCTTTTCTCCCTTAAACAAGTTCTGGTTTAGAGCCAGTTGGACTGCCTGACACTCAGAAAGTGCAGAGCAACAAATGGGGTGTGCAGCATGTTGCACTACAGGGAACATTTTGCAGTTTAATGAAGGAGAGGAATGTGGGGCCACAGTCAGTCTTCTGCACTCCATCCTAAAGGGTACCAGAAGGCGGCCAGTTCCTAAAAGAAAATCGTACCTTGCACTCTCTAACAATGGGGTAGGTTGCTATGAAGCCAACCCAACAGACAAGAGAAGGGGCAGAGCTGAATGCACAGTTGTGTTCTGTTGAACAACATGGGTCTAAAGTGAAACACCCAAAACAAAAGGGGCATGAAAGAGCCATTGTTAACTAGTGATACCTTAGAGATATGAATCTGCGTATTGGGAGAATCTCTTTTAATGCTTGGGTTGTGAATGAAAGATATGAAATTAAGGGGTGCATTTTGCTGCCTGTAGGCTATTGCACAACCATGCAGCGACAGCCCCAGCCCCCAGGGATCATAAGGAAGGAATAAAGACTCTGACAATGTATATAGAATTAAAATTAGGCCACAGCTTTGTTAAACTTCCGAATGTAGGAAGACCTTGGCTTAGGCCTTGGGCATGTATCCCTCCCAGCCCCCCAGCTGGGGGGGGGGGAAACTGGGGCTCATCACCGTAAATGGGATATGGGGGCTTCTGCAAGACGTAAGTGTAGCAGGCAGCCCAGCCCATATCCCCACATGGGTAGTTCACTGGTGACCTTTCGGTGTATGGCCAGTGACACCCATATATATAACCGCTTTAAGAGGGGGACCCTGGAATCGCCACTGCAGGGGGGTGAGTCACCACTTCACGCCTCCCCCCCCCCCCCATATAGGGAAGAAAAGACTAAAGGATTCCACCCAAGGCCATAACCGCCAAAGTTGTGACCAATTGCTACGGGGAAGACAAAACCTGCCAATGCAGGAAAATTTCTTCCTGGTCCTTCAACAGCAGCCAGTCAAAGACCGCAGGAGCGCCAGCTAAACAAGAAGAAAAAGTTAACCTGCAAACAAGAAATACCGTGTTTCCCCCTTTTTAATACGTAGTCAGAAAGTAAGCCAAGGCAGGGTTTTTCACCATTTGAGAGCTATTAGACATACCCCGAAAATAAGCCATACTTCCGCACCAGCTAGCAGGACCCAGCATGCCGGCCGCGACAGGAGGAGGAAGCCTGCCGGGTCGGGTCAGTGCCCGGAAGCGGCGGTGGCTGCTGCAGTGCCGATAAAGCATGCTGCAGTGCCGCACGGAGCACCAGCCAGCAGGACCCAGCTCCTGCAATGCTGGTCGCGGCAGGAGGAGGAAGCCTGCGGGGTCGGGTTGGTGCCCAGAAGCGGTGGTGGCTGCAGCGCTGACAAAGTGTGAAGCAGCGCCGCACGGAGCACCAAGGGCACGAGCGGCAGGAGGAAAGAGAGAGAGGCTCGTTGCTTACGCACTTTAAGAGAAGCAGCCAGAACCGATCTCCACATTCCGAGCCTCCCTTTTGCGCGTCCGGGCATGTTAAAGCCCCGATCAGTTCACTCCCCACTTCTTCCTCGCCATCCCTCCCTTTCACACGTTGCCTCGACCCCGCAGCCCCCCTCCCTGGCCATCTTCCCCTAAGTGCAGCGCTGCTTCGTGCTTTGTCAGCGCTGCAGCCGCAGTCTCTCTGTGTGTGCGCGTGTCTCTTTCTTTCTCTCCCTGTGCGTCTGTCTCTCTCTTTGTGTGTGTGTGTGTGTGTGTGTGCGTCTCTCTCTCTCTCTCGGGGTGTGTGTGTGTGTGTGTGTGCGCGCGTCTCTTTCTCTCTCGGTGTGTGTGTGTATGTGTGTGCGCGTCTCTGTGTGTTTGCACGCACGTCCCCCCCCCCGACAGAGAAAAGGTTCCGCTTCGGCTCGTCATTCAGCCGCCCCGGCCTCCTCACTGAGGGCCGAAGCTGCTCCCCTCCCCCTCCTCCCCTTTCATCCTTCCCTTCCCTCAGTTGGTCCGTCAGTCGGGGTTGCGCACGCGCGCGCCAGGGGCATGGCCCAAGCCTCGTCCCCCTCGCACTTCCCTCACAAGCGTCTTGGAGTGGGACGGGTCACGGCCTCCCTCACAAAGTCCCCCCCCCCTGTGTGCACATCTGTCTCCAAGGCAGGTGGCCATCCAGCCTCTGCTTAAAAGCCTCCAAGAAAGGAGAGCCCTTGACTCAGGATGGGTAGGAGGGGAAAGGGAAAAAATAGAAGAGGCAGAAAATGGAAAATACCATAACAGAGTGGCAGAGCACCCTGTGCTCTGTATGCAGAAGGATCCCAGGTTTAACCCCCAGGTACCACCAAGTTTGAAATCCTGGAGAGCTGCTGCCAGCCTGGTTGACAGTAAAACCTGGAGAGCTCAGTTGGCTAGAGTATGGTGTTTATTGTGAGGGACGAGGGATACAGGGAAGTCCCTCCCATCTTAAGTTCCAGCCCATCACCAAGCGCTGGAGAGAGTAAGGAGAGCTCTGCCTCCAGCGGAGAGTCAGGAAGTGGTGTCCGAGGCTCAGGCAGGGTTGTGGAGCCCATGCCTCAGGTGGGACAGGAAGTTGGACGCACGGGGGGGAGGCCAATCCCCCCAACTCCCGAATTGCGACGCAAACGTAGGGGGAAGAGGTTGGGTCTGCCAAAGTTGTGGTGCTGGAAGAAAACGCGCCAATCGCCATTCGGAGGTTCTGACACCTCACCTTAAGGATGCATTTTCATTGCTCTGAACACTGTAAATAATCAGCACTTAATAAAAGCCTTAAAAGACCATGCTGGAGTCGTTACTCTAGAGTAGCCATACCAGGCCCTCTGACAGCAACTCCCGAATCTTTTTTGGCTACTTTGGAGTGCAGCGATGAGCGCTCAAGAGGCTGAGCATTGGAGGCTGGAGGCTGAAGCAGCGAAGCAGGAGCTACAGACCCTCACAGCGCACGCACAGCAGCAATTGCATGCCGCTCAGGAGGAAGCGCGAGGGGCGCAGGAGGAGCTGAACAAGCTGGTGGACCAGGTGAGGACAAAAGAGGAGACTGAGAAACAGCTAAGGGTGATGGTATTAGACCTGCAGAAAAAGTTGGAAGAGGAGAAAGCCGCTAGAGGTGGGGGGGCACCCCAGCCGCAGCTAGTCCAAGTGAGAAGGGGACAGAGCCTAGTCACCAAGTTCAGCGGAGACCCGAGGGAGTACCTCGGATTCGAGACTGAGATAAATTATGCGCTGGAATTGCATGCAGCAGAATTCCCAGATGACGCGCACAGAGTCTACTTTATCATAGAGCATTTGACGGGGGCCGCCCGGGAATGGGTAAGACCGCTCATCGCGCAAAAAAATCCTTGCATGAAGAACGCAACTTTATTTCTAGAAGCTTTAAAATTAATGTACGCTAGCGACAGTGAAATGGAGGCCACTAAACAGGAGCTTCATGACCTAACACAAGGAAAATCGACAGTTAGAGACTACTGGGCGAAATTCACCATGCTGGTGCACAAACTGGGGTGGGATCTGAACAGTGAGCCAGTGAAATCAGCCTTCTACCTAGGTTTGCATGCAGACGTTAAGGATGAGCTGGCAAGAGGTCCTAGACCGCAGACTATGGATCAGCTCAGCAAAGCGGCGCTAGCGGTGGGGGTGAGGCAGGAATCCAGATGGTATGACAAACAAGCGACGCGCGCAGCAAAACCTTGGTTCCCACGCTCTCAGGACAGACCACATCACCAAAACCCACCCCAGGGACCACCCCCAGACCCGCCCAGACCAAGCCCAGAGCCGGAACCGATGGAGATCGGGGGAGCGCGCGCGCGGGCTTTTCAAACCCCGGCGGCGCCAAAACGCAAGGAGGGAAGAGGAGGGAATTGCTTTCTCTGCAACTCCCCCCGGCATCGCGTCAGAGACTGCCCTCATCGCAGGGAGTGGCAAGGAAAGGCGGGAACGGTTGTACCTTCCCCCACTGACGTAGCACCACAGCAGGGAAACGAGACAGCCTGGCTGCAGGAGACAAGGGGCAGCAGCCAGGCACAGTCAGCAGTGAACAGCCCCAGCCCGCCCACCCGCACAGAGAGGAGCAGAGCCAGCCCACCCCTCCCAGAGCAGGAGTGGTTCTAGAAGTCACGCTGACGCTCCCAAATGGCTACCCCCTGTCAGTCCTCGCCTTAATTGACAGTGGGGCATCTGCCAACTTCTTCTCGAGAAACTTTGCAGAAGAGCACCAAATCCAACTTCTGCAGCTGGATTTTCCCCTGCATGTGGCCACCATTGATGGCAGAGAGTTGCTGGGAGGGGCCATCACTCATCAAACCCCCCCCCATGAGAATGACGGTGGGAAGGCACTCAGAGACACTGGCTTTCAACGTCACGACCATCTCAGACCCCCCCATCGTTTTGGGAATGAGCTGGCTGGCGCGCCACGACCCTTCCATAAGTTGGCACCAGAGATGCATCACGTTTGGGTCGGACTTTTGTCTGGAACATTGCATGCAGCACCAACCAGGGGAGGGGCCTCCGATAGCCACGGTGGCCACCATGCACGTCAAAGGGGGTGAGGCGATACCCAAGCCGTACTGGGACCTGCAGGAGGTCTTCAGCGAAGCGGAGTCCGACCACCTACCCCCACACAGGCCTTTTGACTGCCAGATCAACCTGGTGCCAGGGGCAACTATACCCCCAGCCAAGCTGTACGCCATGTCAGACCAGGAACTGGAGGATCTGCGCGCTTTCATCGACAAGAACCTCAAGCGGGGGTTCATCAGAGAAAGCAAGGCAGCAGGGGGCAGCCCGGTCTTCTGGGTGGACAAGAAAGACACGCAACAGCGCCGCCTGGTGGTGGATTTTAGACGGCTGAATTCGGTGACAGAGCCAGTGGCTTTCCCCATGCCCAGAGTGGATGATCTCCTGACAGCGGCACGCAGGGGCAAGATTTTCACCAAGCTAGACCTGAGGGGGGCGTACAACTTGATCAGGATCCGGGAAGGCGATGAATGGAAGACCACGATGTTCACGCCTCTGGGCTCTTTTGAATATCTGGTGATGCCCTTCGGGTTGCAAGGGGGCTCAGCCTGCTTCCAGGCCTTCATGCACCACGTCCTGGGGTCCCTCCTCTTCAAGAACTGCCTGGTCTTTCTGGATGACATCCTTATCTATTCCAATGACCCAGTGCAGCATGTGAAGGATGTCAGGGAGGTGTTGCAGCGCCTGAAGGACAACCACCTGTATGTGAAGCTGGAGAAGTGCAAGTTTCACACCAAGGAGGTGGACTTCTTGGGCTACAAGCTGTCAGACAAGGGACTGGCAATGGACAAGGACAAGGTGCAGACCATCCTGGACTGGCACAGCCCCAGGACGCGCAAAGATGCCCAACGACTACTAGGCTTCGCTAACTTCTACAGGAAGTTCATCCAGAACTTCTCTCGGGTCACGGCTCCCATCACCGACTGCCTGAGAGGCAAGCAGAAGTTCAGGTGGACACCAGAGGCACAAGCAGCGTTCGAAAGCCTCAAGAGGGTGTTCGCGTCAGACCAGCACCTGTTCCACGTGGTGCAGGATGCGCCCCTACGCCTGGAGACAGATGCTTCTGATAAAGCTGTGGGAGCGATTCTGTTGCAACTGGACGCCAACAGAGAGTGGAGACCCTGTGCCTTCTTCTCCAGGAAGCTGACCCAGCCTGAACGCAACTACACAGTGTTTGATAGGGAACTTCTCGCGATCCACGCGGCGTTCCAGCACTGGCGACACTTCCTGGTGGGCGCCAAGCACCCCATCCAGGTGTGCACAGACCACAAGAACCTGGAGTTCTGGAGAACGGCCAGGGTGCTCAACCAGCGGCAGATACGGTGGGCAGAGTTCTTCTCGAACTTCAACTTCTCCATCCACTACATCCCGGGGGAGCAGAACGTCAGGGCGGATGCCCTCTCCCGCAAGCCAGAGTACATGGAGGAGGAGTTGCCACCAGCACCCAGGCACGTTTTCCCCCCATCTGCATGGTCATGCGGTGCAGCAGTGGTGAGCGAGGCAGAACTCACAGCACTGACGGCAGCGGATGAATTTGCCACCCGCATCTTCAGAGACCTGAGAGGGGGGAGGGAGCAGGCCAAAGACTTTGAGGAGAAGAGGGGTTTGCTTTTTTACAGGGGAGCCCTGTACCTCCCGACCAAACAGCTGAGAGGTAAGGTTCTCAAGCAGATGCACGACAACCCAACGGCGGGTCATTTCGGAAGGGACAAAACCACTCACCTAGTCATGAGACACTTCTGGTGGCCAGGGGTGCGGGAGGATGTTCGGGATTATGTCAGGGGATGTGACACCTGCCAGCGAGCAAAGGTGGTCAGAGCGCCACCAGCAGGTTTGCTGGAGCCATTAGCCACACCGCACAGGCCGTGGGAAGTAGTGTCCATGGACTTCATCACAGACCTGCCGTCGTCCAGGGGCAAGACCGCAGTGTTGGTGGTGGTGGACCTCATGTCCAAAATGTGCCACTTTATACCGTGTGCCAGGGCGGTCTCGGCAGAAGAGACGGCCAAACTGTTTGTGGACCACGTATTCCGACTGCATGGATTGCCTTTAAGAGTTATTTCGGATCGTGGCCGCCAATTTGTTTCCAGGTTCTGGCGACGGCTCATGAACCTCCTGCAGGTGGAGGTCAGCTTGTCGACGGCTCGGCACCCGCAGACCAATGGACAGGCGGAGCGGGTCAACGCCATTCTGCAGCAGTACCTGAGATGTTACGTCAGCCAGAGGCAAACGGACTGGGTGGATCGCCTGCCACTGGCAGAATTTGCCTACAACAATGCGGTGCACGTCTCCACAGGGGTGTCGCCCTTTAAGGCCAACTATGGGCGCGACCTCAGATCTTTCCCGGAGAGGGAGGGGGAGGAGGAGGAAGAGGGCCCACAGGCCGAGGAGTGGGCAGAGGACCTGGAGACGGTGCACCAACAGCTCAGAGAACACTTGGAGAGGGCCAAGGAAGCGTATAAGAAGGGGGCAGATCGCCACAGGCGGCCGGGAGAGGTCATCAGGGTGGGGGACAAGGTTTGGTTATCCTCGGAAGGTCTTCCCACCAGGGGGCGATGCAGAAAGTTAGCACACAGGAGGCTGGGCCCCTTCACGGTCACGCAACAGGTCAACCCGGTAGCCTTCAGGCTAGCACTGCCGGAGGACATGAGAGTGCACCCAGTGTTTCATAGATCACTGCTGTCGCCGTACAGGGAAAGTACCAGGTTCAGGGACAGCGATCAGCCTCCAGAGGGAGGGGGGGAGACGGGAAACGCCCGACAGCTCAATGAGGCAACTGAGATTTTAGACTCAAGGAGAGGGGTGAGAGGACTGGAGTACCTGATAGCATGGGAGGACACTCCGCCATCCCACAATGAGTGGATACCGGCCACGGAAGTACCTGAGGAATTTTTAGTGGAAGAATTCCACGCCCTGTTCCCCCACAGGCCCAAGCCCTGGCACATGGAAAGGGAGGGAGAGGGGGAGGGGCAGGAGGAAGGGATAGCAGGCAGCAGCTCTCCATGGAGATGGGAAGCGGAATTTGAGGACACGGAAGAAGAGGTGTGGGTTTCACCGAGGTCAACGACGTCAGAGGCAGGAGAGGACTGGCAGAACATTTTTACTCCCACCAGCTCTGATGCCACTGACTTCTTGGGATTTCCGTCTTCTCAGGGGGAAGGAGAGAGATCGCAGGATTGGGGGGAAATTTTCACACCCACAGGCTCGGATGCCACAGACTTCTTGGGATTTCACTCGTCCCCAGCAAGCAGAGAGCCACTGGGGAGGAGGAGAGAGGAGCCTGGGAGGGGGGTGGATGTGAGGGACGAGGGATACAGGGAAGTCCCTCCCATCTTAAGTTCCAGCCCATCCCCAAGCGCGGGAGAGAGTAAGGAGAGCTCTGCCTCCAGCGGAGAGTCAGGAAGTGGTGTCCGAGGCTCAGGCAGGGTTGTGGAGCCCATGCCTCAGGTGGGACAGGAAGTTGGACGCACGGGGGGGAGGCCAATCCCCCCAACTCCCGAATTGCGACGCAAACGTAGGGGGAAGAGGTTGGGTCTGCCAAAGTTGTGGTGCTGGAAGAAAACGCGCCAATCGCCATTCGGGAGTTCTGACACCTCACCTTAAGGATGCATTTTTATTGCTCTGAACACTGTAAATAATCAGCACTTAATAAAAGCCTTAAAAGACCATGCTGGAGTCGTTACTCTAGAGTAGCCATACCAGGCCCTCTGACATTTATAATGTGCGCGGAAGAGAGCGCCGAGTGTCCTGAGCCAGTGGGACCCAGTTGTACCAGCACTTTAAAAAAAAAAAGACACCCCCTGAAAATAAGCCACCGTGTGTTTTTTTGAGGGAAAAAAGTTATAAGACGGTGTCTTAAAAAAGGGAAAACACGGTATTAAACAAAGGGAGGGTAGGGAGGATGAATCTCCAGAGCTGACTGTCTGGCTATTGTTGGCTCCATCCCCTATTTATACAGTGGTACCTCCGTTTACAACCTCAATTGGTTCTGGGGAGCCGGTCGCTCCCTGAGCAGGTCGTAAACAGAGCACCTCTTCTGTGCGTGCGTGAAGTGCAGATAGAGCACTTCTGCACATGTGCGAGCTGCGCAGATCACTTCGCCGCGGAACCCGGATGTAAGCACTTCCAGGTCTGCGGTGATCGCAAACTGACTGATCGCAAACCGCAATGATTGTAAACCAAGGTATGACTTTAAGCGAGAAACTTGATTACTGAGGCTGGGCGTGAACCTCCAAAAATTAACACTGAGAGGCAAGCCAGCCCGTGTTCGCCAGTAAGCTCCCTGGGAACTGTAGCACCACATGCGATCCCGCAAAGGGCACCCACAATGTAAAGTGTGAGTGCTCATTATTTTATTCATGGGAACAACGACAGGTATTTGTTTCCAGAGATAGCCTCACATTCATCAAAGAAAAGCAGTGTGTGTGTGTGTGTGTGTGTGTGTGTGTGTGTCTGTGTCTGTGTCTGTGTCTGTGTCTGTGTATAGGGACTGCTCCGGCGGGAAGGTAAACAGCATTTCTGTGCTGTTCTGGTTCGCCAGAAGCAGCTTTGTCATGCTGGCCATATGACCCAGAAGATGTCTGTGGCCAAACGCTGGCTCACTTGGCCTATAGAGTGAGATGAACACTGCAGCCCCAGAGTCGGACACGACTGGACCTGATGGTCAGGGGGCCCCTTTACCTTTAGGGCGAAAAGGAAACCTCTTTAAAAGGTTTGCTCTTTTTCATATTTGAAATATTAACTATACTTTGGTGTCCTCTCCTAGCTTGTCATGTATTGATGACTGGCTTCTTAAAAATATTTTTGTGACTATCTTTCATTGAGAAATTGCTCTTCCAAACTATTCCGGTCATGCTGCTCACAACTGGTTGCTCCCAGGATGAGTCGGTTTTGCCTCCTATCCACAGAGGGCCTGGGTTCCATTTTTAATTATTATGAGGGGTATTGCCTGAACATGTGAGCATTCAAATGTGGATAGGGGTGTGCAAGCCAACACCTTTGCAACCATTATGCCTCCCCAAGTCTTCCCTGTATTGCTCAGGGAAGATTCTACATTCGCTTCCTACACATGTTCCTTTGAACACAAGTAACTCCTTAGAGACCCTGATCATGCAAGAGGATTCTGTTCACATTTAAGTAAGCTCTTGGTTCAGTCTTGACCAAGTGCAGCTGGTAATTCTGTTGCCCCAGAACTTCCCTCTAGAGCAGGCATCCCCAAACTTCGGCCCTCCAGATGTTTTGGACTACAATTCCCATCTTCCCCTACCTCTGGTTCTGTTAGCTATGGATCATGGGAGATGTAGGCCAAAACATCTGGAGGGCCGCAGTTTGGGGGTGCCTGCTCTAGAGGGTTTTCATAGATTCCCCCCTCTGCTGTTTGAGTATGAAAATAACAATAACCAAAGTAAGGGTGTAGAACTTGTAAGATTTTCTATAACAATCAGAATCTCGTGGTGGTGTGTTGATTTCACATGTTGAAATGTTGTTGTTGTTGTTTAGTCATTTAGTCATGTCCGACTCTTTGTGACCCCATGGACCAGAGCACGCCAGGCACTCCTGTCTTCCACTGCCTCCCGCAGTTTGGTCAAACTCATGTTCGTAGCTTCGAGAACACTGTCCAACTATCTCGTCCTCTGTCGTCCCCTTCTCCTAGTGCCCTCAATCTTTCCCAACATCAGGGTCTTTTCCAGGGAGTCTTCTCTTCTCATGAGGAGGCCAAAGTATTGGAGCCTCAGCTTCACGATCTGTCCTTCCAGTGAGCACTCAGGGCTGATTTCCTTCAGAATGGATAGGTTTGATCTTCTTGCAGTCCATGGGACTCTCAAGAGTCTCCTCCGGCACCATAGGAGACTCTTGAGAGTCCCATGGACTGCAAGAAGATCACATGTTGAAATAGCCTATAATAAATAGAATGGAGAGAGAAGAAGACATTTCAGATTTCTGGAAACTTTCTTTTTTTTTGTTTTTTTAAAAAAATGGAGATGTGAGAGCTAAGGAAGGGTAAATTGATCCTTCCTATCTACTTTTCTGGCAGAACAACTTGGTCTCTGTTGTACCCAAACCCACCTATTGCTTCCTGCCTCACTTAGACAATCCCTTCCTGATTAGCTGATTTCCAGGGCTCTAGATCCTGTAAGGGTGACACAGGCAAGTTTGAAAAAGCAACTTGGCAAAGCTAGTTTCCGCAAATGGTACTGTGTGCCAGATTTTAATTGAAGGGAAATTTTAGACTTCCTTCAGTGAAGGTGTTTTCATTCTAGCATTTCCTATGGGATGGTAAGGAAAATCAAAATCAAAGTAGCTTTTTTAAGAAAATGATTGCATACAGGGGGGCACATGCAGTTTCACAGCCTGAGCTTCTGTGGTATGTTTGTTGACAACGTATACACATTGCTAAGCAACTACCTCTTATAGTTCCAGCAATCTGTCGTGTCCTTTCAACACTTCCTTCATCGACATTCCCTCTCCACTTTTGACTGAGGCCTTTGAAGTTCATTTATCACAAATGACTGCAGCTGGAAATCTTTACAGGATATGAATGATCTGAACTGGGACTTCAAAGATTGGCCGATTTATAAGTGGTTTATAGCCCTATATAACAGGCCGGCAGGAGTTGTGTCTGCCTTATTAACAGGTGTTGCTTCCTAATAGCAAGTGCCACCTTTTAATACTGACCTGAGGTTTACTATCCCTCATAGGCCTGATGCAGGTGAGATTTGAGCCAGAGGATGAGATCAGATAGGGATCTGCAAAAGCCAATTCCCAGAACCCCCTGCTCTAGGGATCCATGCACTTCTTTGGTATTTATATCCACCAGGACTGGGCAATGTGGTTGATGCCTCTCTGCTTAAGATGTCTTAAGCCCCCTGCCTAAGCCCCCTGCTTAAGATGTCAGTAGTTGGCCCTTTGGCTCTGGATAATTATTGGCTAGTACTATTCTTGAATAAGATTCTGGGAAAGGTCACCACTGCTAGGTGGGCTTGGATGACCCTGATTATTTGGATCTGTTTCAAGCTAGTCTCCAGCCTGGTTTGGGGACCAAACAGCCCTGGTGGGTGACATGCTGGGGAATGCTCAGGCTTAGTGCAACCATGTTGGTTCTCCTGAACCCCTCAGCAACCATTGATACAATCAACCATGGACACCTTCTGAGTCACCTAGCCAGGGTAGGTTTTGAGGCCATGGTGCAGTCCCTTCTGGAGAGGTGTTAAGTGGTATGTGGTACTGGGGAACTCCTGTTCTGCCTCATTGACGTTTGGGTGCCTTAGAGTTCTGACTCTTCCCCCAAGCTTTGTAACATCCCCCTGAAGCCACTGAGAGAAGTGTGCAGATGACCATGCTTCTCTACCTCTATTTCCCAGAGCCTAGGGCTTGCCGATCAGAAGGTCGGCGGTTTGAATCCCTGCGATGGGGTGAGCTCCCATTGCTCGGTCCCAGCTCCTGTCAACCTAGCAGTTTGAAAGCACGTCAAAGTGCAAGTAGATAAATAGGTACAGTGGAACCTCGGTTTATGAACACCTCGGTTTACAAATTTTCGGTTCACGAACGCCGCGGACCCATCTGTTTAGGGAAGCTTTTAATGTTTGATGGATTTCTGTATTTTAATGTTTTGTTGGAAGCCACCCAGAGTGGCTGGGGGAACCCGGCCAGATGGGCAGGGTATAAATTATTATTATTATTATTATTATTATTATTATTATTATTATTATCTGGAACGGATTAATTCACTTTCCATTACTTTCAATGGGAAAGTTCGCTTCAGTTTATGAACAGATTTCCAGAACCAATTACACCCATGCTTCGGATTAAGTACGCTTCAGGTTGAGTACTCCGCGGACCCGTCTGGAACGGATTAATCCACTTTCCATTACTTTCAATGGGAAAGTTCGCTTCAGTTTATGAACACTTCAGTTTATGAACAAACTTCTGAAACCAATTGTGTTATTAAACCGAGGTACCACTGTACCGCTCCAGTAGGAAGGTAAACAGCGTTTCCGTGCGCTGCTCTGGTTCGCCAGAAGTGACTTTGTCATGCTGCCCACATGACCTGGAAGCTATACGCCGGCTCCCTTGGCCAATAACACAAGATGAGCGCCGCAACCCCAGAGTTGGTCATGAGTGGACCTAATGGTCAGGGGTCCCTTTACCTATTTCTTGGGAGACTATGGAAACAGTGAACAAATGTCTGCACTTTGGGGGTGCATGAGGGCAAACAACCTGACTTAATCTAGATAAGATGAAAGTGCTACAGTGGAGA
Organism: Zootoca vivipara; assembly: GCF_965207765.1. Classification (NCBI taxonomy): domain Eukaryota; kingdom Metazoa; phylum Chordata; class Lepidosauria; order Squamata; family Lacertidae; genus Zootoca; species Zootoca vivipara. The sequence continues at coordinate 5,811,812 of NC_142588.1, read as the reverse complement.
AACGATGATCTGTATGGACAGGGAAGGCTGCATATGTATGAAGCTGCACTCTCCCAGAAACCCATGTGGGTGCTCCTGAATTTGTTGAGTTGCAGGTGGCATCTGTTACCAAGGCTGCTGTTTGTCAGGTTTGACTGATTCACTGGTTGTGGCCCTGTTTGGAAAAGCTTCAGGTACTGATTCCTTGCTTGTGCAAAAAAAAAACCCCAAAAACAAAAAAAACCCACAAACATATATCACCACTTCTGTGCCAGCAGCACTGATTGCCAGTGCACTTCCAGGCACAAATTAAATTGCTGGTGGTTACCTTCAAACCCCACATAGGTTCAAGTGTTCTTTCAAATAACCTCATTCAAAGCTAAGACTGGCCATGGAGGCCATGTTCATGGGCTAATTAGTAAGATCTATCAGGTTGGTCAGCACAATAGACAGGGCCTTTTCAGTGGTCATACTGTGATCCATGGTGATGTCCACCACCAAGAGAAAGTGGTAGCCTAATAAGCAACATTGACATTAGCAGGACCCTGGACAAGGACCAAGGTGCAGGTTCAGGTTCAGGACCATGGTTAGCAATCCTGTAGCTGAAGAAGAAAATGTAGGTTGCACCTGCAGTGTCTAGGTCGGAGCAGCTGCCTGTTTCATAGCAAGAGTCAAGATGGAAGTGCCCTTCCACTGTACCCATGGTGCATCTGACCAGTTAAAGGGCCAGTACATTTTTCTGCAGCGGATGGCTTTTTCTAGGCAGTGGATTTCGGATTGCTTTGAGGAAACCTTCTTGGGACTTTTCTAATCATCTGAAAAGCCTATAGTCCAGTCATTGGAGTCCAGTGGTAAAGCTGTGTAATCAGGCAATTGACAGGTTGTTAGTCCACCCACTCATCAAAATGGCCCACATGGGGTGGGGATTAGGAAGCTGTTAAAATGACCCACCAGCTAGGGAAAAAAATCTCCACCTCTGGAATGTCCAACTCTAGATAGGTGGCTTGTGTGAAATTATCATTTTACCTTAAGCCTCTGGATACTCCACAATTTATTTTGCAGACTAGTTCTCTTCTACATATATTCTCTGTCTCTGTTTAACAGCATGCATTTAAAATTGGCCGTGGGTAGTATCTTTAGAGGAAAGAAATCTAATTCTTCCCATGAACTCTGTTCTATCAAAAAATCAGACAGATAACTTGAGTCTCTCTGGTCAATGAACACTTAATCAGAGAGATAACAAGACTTGAAATGGGATGTGCTGGGCTACTAAAAATACCTTATCAATGTCCACACCCCGTCAGCAGCTTCATTCTGAAAATTCCCAGGAGACGTTCCAAGAGAAAGAGGAAATCTAATTTTGTGTTTATCACTTTTGTTACTTCCCTTTTGACAATACTCATCATCCTTAAGAGTAATGCCATTCCTAAGAGGGCTGAATGTTTCACGCTGTCTATTTAACCATTCCTTTTTGCTCACCATTTTAGCTATGTTTCCAACTCTTTAATGCCAAAGCTGGACATGATTTTCTCTGCGTAGGAGACACAGGTTCTGATAGAAAGCTCATAGTGGAACATTATTTTATGGTGAAACTCATTTATTGAATGATGCAGGTGTGCTCTGCTCTTGCCTCAAAATCAGCCTCACTGAATTCATGTTGTCTACTGGGCCCATTTTAGTGCTCTCTCTTTCTGTCTCTCATATGACCTTCGTTTGGTTATATCACTTCATCCTGCAGGCGGGGCCTCCCCCAGAATTTAATGCCCCCCCAATAAAACCCCTATAGGTTAAGGAGGAAGGTTTTTGCCCAGCCATCTCTGTGACATGCTTATTCTCATTTGATTTTTTTAAAACAGGCAGAAAAATACTATTTAATGTGTTGTTGTTGTTGTTGTTGTTGTTGTTGTTGTTGTTGTTGTTTTAAAGGGTGAATAACACAGACAGCTAACACACATAATGAATATGCAACATTCACCAGCACACACATTGTAGGCCTACTCTCTTATTCTGTCAACTCTCCGGAGCCAGGCTGGGTGGCAGGGTGGCAGGGTGGCACACAGGGGGAGAGGTAAAAGCCTCATTGCACCAATGGAACTCCTTGCCTTGGTACCCATTAGCACAACTATTTAGTTGAATCCAACCCTCTGAAATCACTGGACTTGACATCATCCATTTATTATAAAGAACTTGAGTGTGACTTAGTGGGATACAACCCTAAGAAGTCCTGCCACTGTTCACTGTGTGGCCAGTTTGCCAGGCTATGTAAGTAGTTATTTTCAAACACAGGAGAGTAATCTGTAGCATGTCTCCATCAACCACCTTCCTCCTCCTCCTCCTCCTCCTCCTCCTCCTCCTCCTCCTCCTCCTCCTCCTCCTCCTTCCATGTCACTTGAACTTGCAGGTAGAGTTAGTGGGGTGGTGGTGGTAATAATTACTTGAACACAAGAAGGAGCACCTTCCCTACCCTCTAAGAATTAGCATGTTGGCGAAAAGGCTGCACTAAAGAGCTACTTTTGTATATCTGCGGAGTTTTCCGGAGTTGTGGGGAACCTTCCAACATTCAATCTCCCACTTTCAGTCCAGTTCAGCCCTTAGATTTCCAGATGCCTGTAAGGTTATGCAAGTGAGTTCATTCACTTTTTTGGGGGGGGGGAGATTATTTTTAAATAGCAGAAGTGAATGTTCTGTTCTGATAATGGTTCTGGTAAGAAGAAATGGCAGTTCTTGCTTCAGAATAAATGCAATACTCTTCCAGACATTGACGCTTAAATGTGTAATTTCCAAGCTTATGGAGGAAAAGAGAATGACTAGATCTAGTGAAAACACCTAGTTCTGTTTTTTTTTTAAAAAAAATTAAAATAAATAAATAAATAAATTCATATACAGTGCAGGTGTTTGGACAGATGGGTGGACTTTATTTTTGTAATCATCTAGGGGGAGAAATCTGTATAACATAACATAATCAGCATTATCTACCTTTTGTGTTTTGTTTTTTTTAAATCCTTCTGTGCTTGGCTCCTAAGTTTTTATTTTATATACCTTTTCATTGTTTGCTCAGGCTGTGTGTGCAATCCCTTCTATCTATTTGATACACAAATATTGAGAGCCGCTTAATAATAAATAGAGAGGTTTTGCTGCCCAGAAAGACATACCAATTTTCAAGTGGTAACTGTTGGCAGGAAAATCTAGTGCTAGCACTTCATTCTTTGGTTTAGGGTGGTTCCTGGTCTCTCTAGAGAACTTTGGAACTGTATCTGAAACTAAGAAAGCGGAAGAATAAGAATGCAGAAGGGTGGCCTGGTGAAGCCAGAAGAGACTCGTGTTTGTAGGAACATTTATATAATATAGCAGAGTTAAACGATTCCTTGTTTGAGTTTACACAGCAGCAAGCGGATTGCTAACTCGTTTGAGTCCTTTTAATAATTATGCCTTCTACCTTCCTGCCTTCTTGCCTTCCTGGTTGATAATCCCTTTTGTCCCTCTTAAAGAAAAATACACGTGAATCTGAATGATAATAACATAAACTACTTTACTGTCAGATTCATTGAGTACATACTTAGGTTACATAACATATAAACTATATAACAGATATTAGTGAGGCCTAAAAAGACACCATCAGAGCATTCACTACTTAACACTCCTATCAGCAGCAGACCAAATGACCAAATGACAAAACTGACTGTCACATAGACAGTCTTAGAATGTTGGATTTGACTGACATATCTCACAAAGTTAACATTGTACATTAAAAGGTAAAGGGACCCCTGACCATTAGGTCCAGTCGTGACCGACTCTGGGGTTGCGGCGCTCGTCTCGCATTATTGGCCAAGGGAGCCGGCGTACAGCTTCCGGGTCATGTGGCCAGCATGACAAAGCCGCTTCTGGCGAACCAGAGCAGCACACGGAAACGCCGTTTACCTTCCCGCTGTAGCGGTACCTATTTATCTACTTGCACTTTGACGTGCTTTCAAACTGCTAGTTTGGCAGGAGCTGGGACCAAGCAACGGGAGCTCACCCCGTCGCAGGGATTCGAACCGCCGACCTTCTGATCGGCAAGCTCTAGGCTCTGCGGTTTAACCCACAGCACCACCTGCGCTGTGATTACATTACTGATTCTCAAATGGTGTCATAATGGGAACCCTGTTGTCATGAGAAATCTGTCTGTTGTCAATGGATATTTTTTATCTAACATCTCCATTCTACAAGCTCCTCACATGTCTTAAACGTAATGGGACCTGGGTGGACGGGCAATGAAAGCAGCAGGGCAACTACTGGACACTTCCAAAGCATCTCTGTGTGTTTGGATCATGGCCAAAAGAAGCACAAAGTAAATGTACTGTTCTTGTTGTTGTTGTTAGTAGTAGTAGTAGTAATAATAATAATAATAATAAACTGGATGAATCCTAAACCGGAATTAAGATTACCGGAAGCTACCAACATGAGTCTGACCAAACTGCAGGAGGCAGTGGAAGACAGGAGTGCCTGGCGTGCTCTGGTCCATGGGGTCACGAAGAGTCGGACATGACTAAATGACTAAACAACAACAACAACAACAACAACAGGATGGGAAATAAATATATGATGAAAACAATCTCCACTTGAACTGCAATCAGCACTCTTTCACACTCTTCCTAATAGAGCAAATGAATAACTTTGATTGGACATGGGATAATGCCATTCAGATTCTCACTCCTCCTGGGGACTTTTGACAAGCCACTGTCAGCCTTTGTTCACCTTCTGTAGAAAGGGTGTGATGTGATCCCTGCTTAGTTCTCTCCTGCTGAAATCAATGGAACTAAAATTCCTTATCTTTGGCTGGATCATACCCATGCTTCATGACACACATTGGTTGATTGAGTTAAAAAAAGATCGATCTCCAGATCTATAAAAATAATAGCAAATGAAACAATGCATGCAGAAGGTTCAAGGAAAGCACTACGGACATGCAGAACATTATTTTCCCATTGGCAAGCAACCTCCCAATTGTAGCTGGACAAAAGATCATTACTGGTGTGGAGTTACATGTGCAAATGTTCCTCTGAGAAATTAATATAATATAATAATACACTATATAAAATTTATTATATAATATACAGGCTAGGTTAGAACTCTTCTCCCAGACATATATCATTTTCTATTTCAGAGATCATTTTGTGTGTGTGTGTGTGTGTGTGTGTGCGCGCACACACATTTAATCATGTGATTCCCACTTGCAATTTGAAGTGACATAGCCTAGGAACAGTGTTCCCATGTGTTGAGGGATTTGTGTAGATCAGGAGTAAGTGTTCATGCACTTCAAAATTATGTGCTTCCCATCTGTTATATTTAGAGAGAGAAAGAGAGAGAGCTTGTGTGTGCGCGCACACACACACAGGCACAAAGCCTTTGCTGTATTTGCCAGCAACTTACACCAAGATCACACAAGCTTTAACTACTCTGTATTGTTAGCATTGGCTCTCCCATTAAAGAACAAATATCCTGTCGGCTGGAGGGTAAGGCAGCAACAGTGAGCTGCTGCCAAGTTGGACAAGCCCATTTTGAAGACGGCTAAGTCATTCCAGGCTCAGAGCCAGAATAGCGGGAGGAACTGCTTTGCATTGAAGTCAGCATACTTTGTCACCCATTTCCAGAATAACACTGTTTGCCAAGTTTCACAGCTAAGACATGTCTGAATACCATCATACCATCGCTTTGTGGAGTGAAGGGGAGAGCCCTAATAAAATTGGCAGAGTATTTCAGTCTTGGCTATGTCATAACAAAGCCCACTGGGAGGCTTTCCTATACCATTTGGCAATCATTTCACAAATGCAAATTTAATTAGGCTTTATGACAGCCTGCATCTAAGGGGCCCAATACAGTTTTTATTGGCACTTCCTGTTTCCAATGGAGTATGGCTGTTTGGGTGGCAACCATTGTTAGAACTTGTCCTGCAGACACACACAAAGGGGGTGGTTTGCGGTAGGTAGAGCACCTTCTACAGCCGACATCATGGTCCTGTCTCTCAAATGGTGGCTTTCAAATTGGAACAGAAGGTCAAGTCTAGGTGTCGTTCTAGTCTGAAACAACAAACAATTTTATCACATCTTAACAATAAATTGTTTTATTGTATCATAAAATTTTGTGGACTGTAGATTAGAGGATTATACAATGGTTGAAGTAGGCCAGGCATCCCCAAACTGCGGCCCTTCAGATGTTTTGGCCTTCAACTCCCATGATCCCTAGCTAACAGGACCGGTGGTTGGGGAAGATGGGAATTGTAGTCCAAAACATCTGGAGGGCCGAAGTTTGGGGATGCCTGAAGTAGGTCCTAGTGCAAAAAACTCTAGTCGCTGCAGTGTCTTTTGCTGTTATAGACTAAAATGACTGCCTCTCTGGGATATCAGACTGGCAAATGATTAAATGCATATTTTCATATGTAAGCCCATTGAGTCTCTTCTATGCAGGTGAGAGACATGGGGAATACTACATACTGTGTTGATTTCCTCTTGATGTTTTGGTGGGTTTCAATTCATGAACCATGGTGTCCAGCTGGAGTGACACTGGAACACTGGGTATCTGAAGAAGTGTGCATGCACACAAAAGCTCATACCAATAACAAACTTAGTTGGTCTCTAAGGTGCTACTGGAAGGATTTTTAAAAAATTTGTTTCGACTACAGCAGACCAACCTGTAACTGGGACACTGTATTACAGTGCTGCAACTCCCTCCAAGGCCACTACCCGAGAGCGGCATTTAGAGACTAGAGATTTCACTTCCGTAGCAGTTGTGCTATGATGTGCACCATGTTCCACCGTGTTCTTCATGCTATCTAATATCTATACAAAACCACTGAGCTTGGAGCAAGGTGCTACCAGCATGCTGTTGAGACACAACTTTTCCTTTCCATTCTGTCTGAATCAAGATGGGATATAGATGTACTCAACTGATATCTGGAGATGGTGGCTGGCTAGATGAGGGCCAAAAAACCACAGTTAAACCTTGATAAGATGGTGGTGTTGTAGATAGGTTCATCTGGCTGGGAACTGGGAAGACAGATAGCTTGTTTCAGATAAGATACTTGGGATATGAGCAACTTGCACTCATGCACGGACAAATGGGGTGCCAGAGGCAGAATAAAAGACACATGGTGGGTTGCATGTGATGATATTGGTCTCCCCCACGTGCAGGGACAAGATCAGTGAAACTATAGTCTGATCCCAGCCTGTGAGAATATCAGCAATAGACACAATGCAGCCACCGTTCATCATGACTAAGGTTGAGCTCCTGTGTGTATTTAAGAGGAAAAAATTCCATTCAACAAAGTGACATTCAAGTAATAATGCATAGGACCTGACAGGCCCAGTAAAGCAAAGACGTGAGAATTACCCTAATTCAATTTACCTGGGAGTGAGTCCCATTGAAATCAGCAGACCTACTACTAGGAGTCCGACTAACAATGAATATCACCCAGTATTAGTTACAGGTAGGTAGCCGTGTTGGTCTGAGTCGAAACAAAATAAAAAGATTCCTTCAGTAGCACCTTAAAGACCAACGAAGTTTTTATTTTGGTATGAGCTTTCGTGTGCATGCACACTTCGAAAGCTCATACTAAAATAAAAACTTAGTTGGTCTTTAAGGTGCTACTGAAGGAATTTTTTTATTTTGTTTCAACTCAGACCAACACGGCTACCTACCTGTAACTAGAACTATGGAAGGCACCACATTGAGCCGCAGGAAATGGAAGTCCATCAACCTTGGTATCTGAAGAAGTGTGCATGCACACAAAAGCTCATACCAAAATAAAAACATAGTTGGTCTTTAAGGTGCTACTGAAGGAATTTTTTTTATTTTATCACCCAGTATGTTTTGTTGAATCAAACAGAAAGTGAAAAAAAACCTTCACTTTGAACTCTTTCCCTCAGTGGAGATGAAATCTTTGCCATCAATTTTATGTCGTTTTTGTGGTTTAATATCCTCTTTTACTCACATTTTTTTCAGTTGCATAAAATATATACAGGAAACTAATCTGCTGTGGCTGTATACGGCTGTAATGGAGCTTAAAGGCTCTTTTAAAACAGCTGTAAAACACAGGAAAGCTATTTTAGCCATTGCAACTGGAATGGAAACTTTCAATGGTAAATAAATTTATTTTATAGTTGAAGGTTTATTGCTCTTAGTAGCCCCTCCTAGTGTTTCATTAGCTCTTTTATTTCTATAATCCATCGTTAAAAATACGATGTGTTGTAGATGAGAGACAAATTAAAAAGAGAGGGTGGGATACATTTTTTTGCTGTCAGTTATATTAGCATTAATTTGGACACACTCTGTTGACATTAATAGAGCAGCACTGTGTAAATCTGAAGTAATTGATGGAAGGATTTAGCCTAAGGGGGCAATTCACATACCACTTAACACTGCTTGTAGTCTCCTTGACTTCATTGTAGCTTTGGAAATGCAATTGGTCTGCAAATCAGTATCTAAGAATTCTAAAGGCAGTCTAAGCAATAAGCAGACCAGCTTCTTACTTTGTGACTTTTTCAAAAGGGGGGAGACCATATCTTGGTGGCTGAGCCCATATTTTGCGTATGGAAGATCCTAAAGTTATATCCAGTTCAAAAGATCTTAGGTAACAGGAATGGGCAAAAACCCAAAGAACTCCTATCCACTGCTCAAAGTAGGGAACAATCTTTTCATCCCAATATCGAAACAAAATTTTAAAAAAACCCTTCCAGTAGCACCTTAGAGACCAACTAAGTTTGTCATTGGCATGAGCTTTCGTGTATCGTGTTATTGGTATGAGCTTTGGCGAGGTATCTGAAGAAGTGTGCATGTACACGAAAGCTCATACCAATGACAAACTTAGTTGGTCTCTAAGGTGCTACTGGAAGGAATTTTTTTATTTTGTTTCGACTACCTGTAACTTCATCCCAATATGTCATCACAAGGTTTATTTTTTTCAGAAGAAAAACAATATGAATGCTTTCACTTCTTATCTTAGGACCAGCATACTTCAAAGGGGAACATTATTATTTCATTTGGACAGGGTTGTTTATAGCTTGCTTGTGAAATAGCCTGAAGCCCCCCTGCCAGGCTTCATCTCACCTGCCCTGACAGATTCCCTGTGCTTGACAGGCTTCCCAAATTCTCATCAAATGCTGAGATGTTGCAGATGAGGGAAACTGAAGGAAATTCAGGAGACGGTTGCCTAGGGGGCAGGGGGCTGGCTTCCAAACTGGCAATTAGTTTCCACAGATGTACAAGAAGTGCCAGGAGGAGATGGAGCCAGGAGGTCTTTTGAGGAGAGACTTCACCTCCTTTCCCAACCCTCACTGGTTCCATTATGAAATTGTTTTAAACTTACAGCAATGTGGGCAGGAGTTTGTTTTCCTCATATCCCAAATTAGCCATCATTTTATGTCACGTTTTGCTTCTTCAAAGCACACTTGAGCCCAGCTGCTGCCCACATTTGCCATGAAGGTCTCATCACCTGAGCAGCAGAGACTTTATACTGCAATTGCTCTGCACCTCCTTGGGGTTCAAAGATGCTCTGCTCACATAGCCTTTTGGCAAGGATGTGAAGCTCACCTATTCTGAAAGGCCTATGGCTTCTGCATAGGCATTGTAGCCCTTTCTTTCCACTGCTTGTGAAGCTGTTGTTTCAGACTGATTATTATTGTTATTATTATTATTATTATTATTATTATTATTATTATTATTATTATTATTAATGTTTAGTTGGAAAGCCACATCGAGCCTTGGAAGGTTTAAAATGAAAAAGCAATGGTGAGTAACTGCAGACATTGTTACGTAGCATGCCTGTGACAAAGAGAGGATTCAATATTTAGGCTGACTTAATTCATGCTCCTTTTTTGCCCTTTGTAGAAAGAATGTGCCAACTTCGTCAAGGTGCTTAAGGCTTATAACCAAACTCATTTGTATGTCTGTGGAACTGGGGCTTTCCATCCCGTGTGCACATACATTGAAGTTGGAGGTCATCCTGAGGTAAGTCTGCATCTAAATGCACCAACTTAATTTTTCATTGAATCAATCATGAGTTCGATTTCTTCCAAAGCTGCGTTCCACCTTCGCCACTGTCTCCAGTGGCTGGAATACTGCTGGGCTGTGGATGGCAGTGAAGCTTTTTCTTTCAGTCCTGGTAAAGCCATATCATAATTCAGAAATCATAGAATCATAGAATCATAGAGTTGGAAGAGACCACAAGGGCCATCCAGTCCAACCCCCTGCCAAGCAGGAAACAGCATCAAAGCATTCTTGACATATGTCTGTCAAGCCTCTGCTTAAAGACCTCCAAAGGAGACTCCACCACACTCCTTGGGAGCAAATTCCACTGCCAAACAGCTCTTACTGTCAGGAAGTTCTTCCTAATGTTTAGGTGGAATCTTCTTTCTTGTAGCTTGAATCCATTGCTCCGTGTCTGCTTCTCTGGAGCAGCAGAAAACAATCTTTCTCCCTCCTCCATATGACATCCTTTCATATATTTGAACATGGCTATCATATCACCCCTTAACCTTCTCTTCTCCAGGCTAAACATACCCAGCTCCCTAAGCCATTCCTCATAAGGCATAGTTTCCAGGCCTTTGACCATTTTGGTTGCCCTCTTCTGGACACGTTCCAGCTTGTCAGTATCCTTCTTGAACTGTGGTGCCCAGAACTGGACACAGTACTCCAGGTGAGGTCTGACCAGAGGAGAATACAGTGGTACTATTACTTCCCTTGATCTAGATGCTATACTCCTATTGATGCAGCCCAGAATTGCATTGGCTTTTTTAGCTGCTGCATCAGGGCCTGCTGCAATTGGAGTTAACAAGCCTCATTTTAAGCATGTGCCCTCCCCTCCCAATGAAACCAGTGGGGCTTAAAAACCCTTAGCTGGTAGATCACACCCATAAGCCATTTTCTGACTTGCTTAATGATTAAATACTGTACGTTTAGAATTGCCTCTGTGGTTTCCAAGGCCAGCTGCTCACGTTTCCGTTTCTGCTCCTGACTGATAGGTAGCTATCTAAGCATGTCCTATTATCAGCACCTTTGTTCTGGTGCCAGTTTCCCCCTTAAGGGCCGCCTCCCAGTCTGTGGAGTCTGACACCACAGCTCTTTTCTCCCCATCTGGAGTGTACATACGTGCATCCCCCAGTTTCATATTTATCTGGAGATGATTTTTGTTGAGTCAAATAAGGCCTGGCTTGTTTCATTTGCACAGTTCCACACACCCAACCCTGGGACTTTCAGGCATGAGAGCAGCGCTCCTGCACAATTCCCACAGATTTCACTGGGTTTCTTGCAGGAGAGTATTGGGCAGATTCTGCCACTTCTTTCTCTGCTGCCCTCATTGTTGGTTGCAGCCCAAACCTGCGTAACACCAAGCACAGATTATGGGATATGTTTGTGTGTACAGTATGTGTAGCTCCTCAGTAGTGAAGTTAACCAGTGAAGGCCCATGGAAACCAAAGGTTCAGTTGTTATTTATTTGTTTGTGGCATTTATTGCATTTCTATCCCACCTTTTATCCAAGGGCTCAAGGTGGCATCCATGGTTCTCCCCCTCTTCAAGTACCCTGGTCCAAGGTCATCCAATGAACTCCATGGTCTCCCAGGTCCTAGTCTAGCCACTACACTACACTTGCACTTTTGACTAAAAGAGAACAACCCCACCCCACTTTGCAGTTATGGTGTGGGGCAGCAGTGCATGTCGTGCCTGAAGAAGGCCCCAGGTTCAGTTCCTGCAGCCTCCAGATCTCAGGTAGCAAGGCTGGGAAATACTGTTGCCAGAGACCTCAGCGAGCTGCTGCCAGACCATAGTGGGCTAGACTGACCAACAGAATGGAAGCCGGCTTTACTGAGACACCTTCAGTCTTTGGCTCTTCATCAACTGTCAGGGGCTACCTGCAGTTTTTCCATAGAGGTGCAGAGGAAGAGAAGGGAAGCACTGACTCTGCTAAGAGATCAGCTGCTTTCGTGATCTTTTGAAGCATTTAGCAGCAGCAACTCCGTCAGGCTCTCAGCTGGTCATTAAAAGGAAAGTAACTTTAAGAATTGCTACCTACTTCTTCTTTGTCTCTCCTACTATCCCATCCCTTTCCCCTTTTATGCTATGTCCTGAGAATGGCCTTGTTTTTGTTTTGGGAGCCTTTTCAGCTGAATAAGCAGGGTTTGGAATAAATCTAATTGCATGTGTTCTGTGGAAAGCAGGGACCTATAGCTTCCTGAATTTGCCCAGGGAGGAAGGGGACAGGATGTTCTGTATTTAAAGAAGCCCTTGAAAATAAGGGCCACATCCCAAAACAGGAAAAGCTGTTTTGATGACCTAGAGACCTACCTGGGGTGAAGCTGAGCAACCCCATTCAGCTAGACTGGGCATCATGAATAGCTCTTTGAGATCCTAAAACTATGCATGTATTAGAAACAGAGGAAGCTGACCAGCCTTGACTCTTCCCTAAGCTAAAGTCCTTCCATCTTATTTGATGGTATCACAAGGGATTTAAAATACAACGTAAGTCCCCGCAATGAAACAAGAAGAATTTACAAGAAGGGCAGCAGTTATTTTTTAAAAAAATGCACCGGTAGTACAATCATACACATGTTTACTTGGGAGTAAGTCCCATTCCGTACAGTACAGCATACTTCCAGGTAATTGGCAAATGATCGCTAAAAGAAAATCTCATGTACAACGGCTCGAGCATATAGTGCCAGTCCTGGCCCGACTGCACTGGCTGCCAGATAATTTCCAGGTGCAATTCAAAGTGCTGGTTTTGACCTAAAGGTAAAGGTAAAGTCCAGTCGCGAACGACTCTGGGGTTGCGGCACTCATCTTGCTTTACTGGCTGAGGGAGCCGACGTTTGTCCGCAGACAGTTTTTCCAGGTCATGTGGCCAGCATGACAAAGCCACTTCTGGCAAAACCAGAGCAGCGCCTGGAAGAGCCATTTACCTTCCCGCCGGAGCAGTACCTATTTATCTACTTGCACTTTGACATGCTTTCGAACTGCTAGGTTGGCAGGAGCAGGGACCGAGCAACGGGAGCTCACCCCGTCGTGGGGATTTGAACTGCCGACCTTCCGATCGGTAAGCCCTAGGCTCAGTGGTTTAGCGCCACCTGTTTTGTAGGTTTTGACCTACAAAGCATTAAATGGCTGAGGACTGCAATATCTCAAGGACCACCTTTCCTGATATGAAACGACCTGACCCTACGATCATTAGCTGAAGCCCTTCTTTGTGCACCTCTTCCACATGAGGTCCAGAGGGTGGCAATATGCGAACGGGCTTCTTCTTCAGTGGCTCCCCATTTGTGGGATGCCCTCCCAAGGGAGGCTCACCTGACGCCTTTGTTACATATCTTTAGGTGCCAGGTGAAAACATTTATCTTCTCCCAGGCCTTTGTCTGATTAAACAACCCATGGCCTTTTAAACTGGGGGGTATTGTTTTTGCTTGTTACTGTGTTATGCATATTTGTGATCCTCAGATGAAGGGCGGCATAGATCTTCAATAAATAATAATAACTGAGTGCTCCTGTCAGTAAGAACTGGTTGCCCCTGCTTGGGGGAGACAGAAGATCCACATATTTGTTTCAATGTTCCCCACCCCATGGATGCACAACCCCCGCTCATGGGTGGAAGACTAGATGCTCAGCTCTCTATTTTTTACTTAACTGACACTGATACAATCACATTCTGTTAAAACAACAGCAGCATTAAAATTCCAAAATCTATATTAAGGGAATATATTTATTAGGCCCCTCAGAACATAATAGGCCTCATAAAAGGCGTTCTCCTAAAGTATTTTTTTGGAATTTTCCTTATGGGTCTGCATCATAGCTGCCAAGTTTTCCCTTTTCTCACGAGGAAGCCTATTCAGCATAAGGGAATTTCCCTTAAAAAAAAAAGGATAACTTGGCAGCTATGGTCTGCATGTTTACCTTTACTTATTTGTGAATTTAATCTTTCACATGCTCAGGAATAGCTGGAGTTTCTCCAATCACTTCATTTTCTCTTTGAGGTTTTTCTAATTTACAGTGTGATTGTATTATACTAACAAATGTTTGATATTAAAAATATGTTTTACTTTTGTCCGTGAAGTAACTTGTCCAGTTATGCTTCCAAGGACATTTCAAATCCATAAAACAGATTTGCCTATGTTTTTCCCCCCTGAGAAAAAAAATGCATTTACTCAGAGACCACCTCATGAATTTGACATTCAAGTCTGCAAATTGTTACAAAAATAAAGACATCATTATTCAAGTGAATGATGCTACACTTAATCGTTGTTAAAAATCAGATTTCCATCTTGTAGAAAAAATTAACATATTCCTCCAGTGATGACTTAAGGACTATGAATATCTCTTCCCCCCCCCCCTTCCATATTAAAACATCTATTAATTTTTAAATGCTCTTACTTCCAGGCATACAGTTTTATAGAGCAGGTTCTTGTTATACTCTTGAGAGATTTATTTCAACATGTATTTTTGTCGATTATCAGTTGTCTCTGGACCACACACACAAACACACACACACACACAGTCACTGCTTACTCCATTAAACAGATTTTTTTTACTCCTGAGTCCCATTTGGGAATTGGTAGACGTATTAATTAGCTTAGTACCGTGCATGTCAGTCAATTATTGGGTATCTGCCAAGAAGACTGTCTGCAGATAGATGGCAAATATGAGATCATTTACTTTTACAGTTTTATAAGCATGCAAGATCACACACACACACACACACACACACACACCCCACACATAGGCACTTGGATCAACAATTTATGGAAAGAGAGATTAGAGAAGAGAAGCTAGCATAATTTTTTCCACCAGGCATATACTGTCAAATGGAACTATATATTATCCATACTCTCTCCAACTCTCTCCTTTCTGTACATTATGTGTGGCCAGAGCGATTAGGACTGTTTTGGTTGGAAAGGTTCCCTTCTTTCCACAGCTGTTGTGTTTAATCACTTAATTTTAGATTAAGGCTACAACAATTACATGCACATTTACATGGGGTTGTGCCACATTGACCATACTGGGGCTTACTTTAGAGTAAACATGCCTAGGCTAGCGCTGTATTTACCCAGCTATCAATGTGTCCTGCCCCTGCAAGGCAGTTTACAAGGCTCCAAAACAAATAAGAATGCAATAATCACAATTTTGACCTTTAAGCATAAATTAAAAGCCACCAGCAGCTAATTTTGTTTTCTCAAGTACAGCGCAATTCAAACAAATATAGACTGGAACAAAAATGACTTCAGAACTCTTTTTTAAAAAAATCCAGCAGTAATAAGAGTATATATATTACCCCAGGCATCCCCAACCTTCGACCCTCCAGATGTTTTGGACTACAATTCCCATCATCCCTGACCACAGGTCCTGTTAGCTAGGGATCATGGGAGTTGTAGGCCAGAACATCTGGAGGGCTGCAGGTTGGGGGTGCCTGTATTACCCAGTGAGAAAATTCCAAAAGACCCTTATCCCTGGTCCCCATTGGGCTAGCTGCTGTCACTGGTACACCAGAAAGCAGGGTGTCTGTGGTTGCTCTCAATGCCCAAATAAACTCATTCAGGTGTGAGCAGTGTGTTGAATATCTTAGTCCCAAGCCATAGGGCTTTAAAAGGCCAATCAGTACCTTGATATGGATAAAAAAAAAATATGAACATGCCTTGTTGCAGGAAATCATGAAAGCATAAATATGAATATGGGAGCTCACAAAGCGCCATAATGGAGGCCTCTGCTGCTTTGGCCAACATCAGTTTTGTGTAGTGGCATTAATAAACATAGCTGAATGTGTGTGTTTGGTGGCCACCTGATACTCTCCTGGCTGGTACTGCATCTAGCAATGAAACGATGAAAGCACCAGTTGCCTAACAACATAGAATGTGTCATTAAATGAACCCCATGCCATTCATCAGCTTTGAAATGCGATTTTGAAATGCTATAGCTCCTAACATGTCCATTCAGAAGTATAAATTGCCTTAGGAATGCTGAGATGGCTTAGGTGTTCCAGATCTTGAAATTACCAAGAATGTATGAATGAATGAACTTAGAAAGTAAATAAGAAACAGCTGAAACAAAGGAAGATGTTGCTTCTATGCAATATGGCTTAGTCTGCAATCCTAAACCCCACCCCCACCCTAGCACTTCTGCAGAAGATTAGGCTTAGGTGGGGTCTCTACTGGCCAGGAAGCTCTATTCCTGTTTGCCATAAGGCTCCCCAGTGATGTTAGCATGGGTGGACCCAAACCTGGTACATTCCCAGAGAGAGGCCCTTCTGCTGCATCAGTCCGCAGGTGGTGCGGCAAGACAGAGGGAGAAGATGGACCTTTTGTACTCAAGGTATTTCCAGGGAACAGATTTTGTATCTTCTTTTCTTTCACCTCTTTCTTTCTTCTTCTCTTCGGTGTCCTCTGCTCTGGGCCATTATTGGGTCCAAGGGTTACACACACACACACCTGAAGGTGGTAGATGGTTGATGGAAGGAACCTGAGTGAGAGTCAGGGAAGAAAAGATCTCCCAGGCTGAGAGACTGAGAGAAGAAAGGAAAGCTCCCAGGTGAGGAGAGTTGGGAGGGTTCACCACTTTCTGCAGGTGACAAGGGCTAAGAGCTACCATGACTCTGTTTTCTTTCTTTCTCTGTTTTTATTTAGATTAGTTTCTTTTATTTTATCTTATTGTATTGTGAAAAAGCTTTCATAAAATCATGTGTGTGTGGAACAGATTACAGTGGAACCTGATTACAGTTGCAACCATAATCTGTTGCCTCTGAAGTTCTGTAATATTACCACCTGTAACCTCTTTGGTTTTCTGGTTTTCCTTGTGTAAAATGTATTGTACAGCTCTCAACATTTGGCCATATTTGCACTGCATTGTTTCCAATGCTTTGATATTAGATGCATTTTCCTAAAAAGGATAAATTGGCATCTTCCTCTGAGCTTTTTTGAACTCTTTTACAGTTTGCAGTGGTGATGGAGCAAGGCAGGAGCCTGGAATCCACACAAAAGGGTTTCAGTCCTACAATGGAGAGCAAGTGAAGTGTTATCAGCTCATATTCATGTTTCATGCATTATCAGATAATGTAGATTTTAGAGCTATTGTGCTCATCTGATGTAAATCTGCAAAGTGCCATCAGTATGAGTGCAGCAATATAGATAAGGCTCCAGCTTCTGGCTTGTGTATTTGCTCAAATTATGGTTTAAATTTTATGCTAGGTTCATTTAGGGGCAGGCTAACCTGCTTTCGCTCCATTATGTGTGGCATTTCTCTCTATTTGTATGTGGCATTTATTGGGGCACTCTCTAATCATTTCAACAAACAGGTAATTTAAACATTTCCAAGATGAGATGATGCTTTCAAAGGAAAAGCAGCCTTCATGGCATTATATTTACAGCTCTAGTCATAATTATAGCTAGCAGGAAAGGTTTCCCTTTTAAAATTATTGTAGCACTCTCCATTCATTACAGTTGCTTCTGTTTAACCTCCCAAATTGAGATTTATTCATTCCCTCCATCCCCCACAATTATAGTAAAGCTCAACATTCAGAGCCTGCCCATTTAAATGTCAAACCCCAGTTGCTATGGTTAGAAAGCAAAAGTTTATTAAGCAGAATAAAATGTGAAAACCACCCAAATGGTTTTCCCTCGATGGGCAGTATTTTGACAGAGACAGAAGTATGACTTGAAATGTATTTATGGAGACAAGAATAATGTGCATCTATGGGACCCAGGTGGCGCTGTGGGTTAAACCACAGAGCCTAGGGCTTGCTGATCAGAAGGTCGGCTGTTCGAATCCCTGCAACTGGGTGAGCTCCTGTTGCTCGGTCCCAGCTCCTGCCCACCTAGCAGTTCGAAAGCACATCAAAGTGCAAGTAGATAAATAGGGACCGCTCCGGCGGGAAGGTAAACAGCGTTTCCGTGCGCTGTTCTGGTTCACCAGAAGCAGCTTTGTCATGCTGGCCACATGACCCGGAAGCTGTCTGCATACAAACACTGGCTCTCTCGGCCTATAGAGCGAGATGAGCGCCGCAACCCCAGAGTCGGACACGACTGGACCTGATGGTCAGGGGCCCCTTTACCCTTTACCTTTAGGGAGGCTAAAATAACATGGAAGTTTGCAGTTGGTATCCACAAACCAATGGTTTGTGCTGGAGCAGCTGCTGCACCATCAATGATAGGCAACCAGAGCCCATTCTGGTTCACTTTCCTTTTTGCCAAGGCTGGATGTGGTCAGGTTGTTGACTGTAGCAGAATCAAGGCTGCTGGAACTGAAGCGCTGATGATGTTTGGTGTGGTGGCTGGAGTCACTTTGAACGTTGCTTGTGCATCCAGAAGGTCAAAACAAGACAGTCTGCAGGGAGTGGAGACAAGAACAGAGCACAGTGTGAGTGAGTGAGCAACCAAGTAGGGCCAAAACAGCAGGGCCAAAATAGCCCTAAACTCCTGCGAGCAAGAAGACCTTTTAGAGCAGTGGTTCCCAACAGGTGGTCCGGGGACCCCCAGGGGTCCGCGAGCCAAGCCAGAGGGGTCCGTAGGATGCTATTAGAATAAAAAATATATTAAATATATTTTGTATGATAACAGATTTTTTTGTTTTGGCCACTTCCTGCATGAGCAGAGTCTAGCGCAAAACTAGAATTAGATAGAGGCAGTAGTTCTGCTGTATGCCGTTAAGTGGCGCTTTACAAACACTACTGTTTGCAAAGAGGCAGCGTGCGCATTCTACTAACGCTCACCTCCCCAAGATGCTTTGCGCGCGTCGGCTTCATTTGTGCGCTACTGCGCAGGTACCCTGTCTTCTCCATTCCCCTCCCTCCTCCCTGGCGCGCGCTGCCTCTTTGCAAAACAGTAGTGTTTGTAAACAAAGTGTTGTTTTTCGCGGAAGCTACAGTTCGCGTAGTTAAAAATGGACCGTTGGTTAAAAAGTGGTTTGTTAAAACGACAAAGGCCTACAGATGAAGAGGAAGAAAATGTGTTTGATGTTCAAGCAACTGTAAAAAACGTATAAATATAAAATATAAAAAGACTCTTAATTTGGCTCTCACTTTTTAATTTTAGGATTAGGAATTAATGGGGGTCCTTGTCACAATAGCGGCTCGATGAGGGGTCCTCGAGAAAATTTTGTTGGAAACCCCTGTTTTAGAGAACCTCCCCACTCCTCCCTTTTGTGAGATCCCACAGGGCAATCCCAGCCCCACAGGATCTAACCAGACCACTGTGGGAAGACAAGAGCCCACCTCCTCACTGGTCTCTGAGCCACCACACCACTGGGCAAAGTTGCCCCATATGCAGGGGACCCTTGGACCGGTTGTTATCCCCTCAACAAACAATACCCTTGTTTGCATACAGTGTGTGTGGTTAACTAGGTCCTATCGCTGGAATTTGCTTCCTGCTGCTGGTGGGTGGAATCAAGCTATGAATAATATAGACATGAATTCATTCAAGAGAAATAGCATTGCAAAACACAATATGTGAACAAGCAAAATATGCACTAGAATCACATTTAGGACTAAAGTGACGCTCAAGATCAGATACACAAACCTTTCAAATATTTGATGTATTTTAATGTTTGTTGGAAGCCGCCCAGAGTGGCAGGGGAAGCCCAGCCAGATGGGCGGGGTATAAATAATAAATTATGATTATTATGATTATTATATTATTATTTCAGTACAATGCAGTGGAACAAAAACTGAGTGTCAAGTAAGATAACATTTCTTTTGAATGAATGGGGTCTCTGCACCAGAATTCTCTGAGTGCTGCCATTGTTTCCTTAATGTTTCCACTACACCTCTGCAGTGCTCAGAAATGCTTGTTGATTGCAACTACAAGTTGTATACAGGATGCCACAGCTGAATGGCTTTCATGAATGAGAAAGTGAAGGCAGTCAACATACTCATTAGGTTCAAAGAAACAAGCTCCAGAACTGTGGGAAAACTTTTGTCCAGGCTGATGAAGAGGGAAAGGGAGGAGGAGGAGGCGCTGCCATGAAAGCGAATTCATGTGTCGGGACACACACTTCCAGTGGGTTAGATACTTTATTATTATCATTTGACCACACATGATGCCCTAGTTGTGTGAGTCCTTGCTTCACTGCCCTCCCAGAGTAAAAGATGGCAGACAATAAGAGCTTCATGGTGGAAGCCCATGGTGCTGAGGATAACAGCTCTTTGCTGTTCTTTGAAACCCTTCCACCCCCACCCCAGACAGTGCTGCTCCTTGCAAGTGCAATTATTTCCCTCCCGGTTGCTTTATTTCTTTTATGCACCATAGTAACCAAGAGAGGAGAAACAAGCACTCTCCCCATACTTCAATATTTCTCTCTCACACCAGAGATGTCACTTATTCGTTTTGCTGTAGAATTTAGTAGTCTGGATTCTCATCATCCTTTTCACGAGAGTTGGAAACACTCTCAGTATTTGCAATTTAGGTGTTAATTATTTATCCTGCCAGCTAGGATATATATAGAGTTATTGACTCCTAGAAAATGAATATTCATGCTGCATCTTCAGGGTTACTCCATGACATGATGTGATGGCTTCTGTGTGATGCATAACAACATAAGAATACATAGTTAAATGATGGTGAGAGGTCTCCACAATATGTGATGATGGTCACCAAGCTAGACAGCTTCAACAGGGGGCTAGACAAATTCATGGAGGATACGGGTATCAGTGGCTACCAGTCAATGACTACTAGTCCCCATGATGATGTTCTGCACCGGAATCAGAGGCAGTATCTGAATGCCAGTTGATGGGGAACAAAAATGTTCTACTGGGGGGGGGGGCTTCTGACAAGCATCTGGTTGACCAGAGTGAGAATCAGGATAGTCAGCTAAATGGGACATGCGTCTGAACTTGCAGAGCTTGTATCGCAATTGCACAATTTCCATCCAATTCCATCAATTCCTGCTGACCCATAGATCATGTTAAGCAGTCTTGATTAGGATGGCTGGGAAAGTTGTTACTTCAAAGATCTGCTTCCAGTCAGAGTTGGCTTCACAATACTGAATGATCTGATATCGTACAATACATTTGCATGGGCAAAGAAATTGCTCCTGAGAAATGTTGCTCAAGTTTTAATTGTCTTTGCCTCTGTAGAACTCCAGATATCTTAGGGATGAATTAGGCTGCCTAACTCCAGCCCATTTCAGTCTCGGTGGCACTCAATCCTAAATCAGTTCGGTCTCATTTTGTGTGGAATTTTTGAAAGAACACACAACCAGCCCACAATTAAACTGTCTACAGTTTGCACACAGTTTTTACATAAAACGCATATTTCTAATATAAAATAACCACTTTTAAAATACCGCTCAATTAATTCACCCATAAAACACACATTTTGTACTTTTACGTAAAATACATATGTATGTGTGTGTGTCCACATTTATTGCACCCCCAAATTGCATTGAGGTGTGTAATCTGAGAGTTGCCTTCTGATTGTCCGCTGGGA
This sequence comes from Zootoca vivipara, assembly GCF_965207765.1. Classification (NCBI taxonomy): domain Eukaryota; kingdom Metazoa; phylum Chordata; class Lepidosauria; order Squamata; family Lacertidae; genus Zootoca; species Zootoca vivipara. The sequence continues at coordinate 5,790,408 of NC_142588.1, read as the reverse complement.
AGAGCGAGCTGAATGAGTTCCTTCCGCCACCCCTTGCAAATTTGCTTGTGTTTTTTCCTTTACTTTTACCTATGTATTGTAGGTTTTATATAGATATAAATATATTACCCACTCTTGTCGACAGGCCATGAGTTTCCTTTAGCAGCAAAAAAACTCAGCAATGTGGCTTCAGAGCAGGGGAAATAATTGAAAACATTGTCCCACTCTTGTTCTTGTACAACATATGCAAAGTTTCATTCACACACCTTAGGGATACTGCAGGGAGGCCTGACTGAACTCTTTGATCTGCAGAGAAAACAAACACCACCCACCATCTGGTAAAACCCATTTAATGAAAAGACAATGATACAGTACATGGGCAGGTTTAATTGCGGAAATGAATTGAAGATAGATAGGATAAAGTGATTTTTGATTTAGGGCAGTAAGAGAGAGAAATGTGGATCTAGAAAGTTACGAAGTACATAACTGAGGCTATCTGTACCAAAGCTGCATTATATAACTTCCAGGATCATGCCACGAAGGCAGGTTGACTGACCTTGGTATTTTTAAAATCACATTTCAAAAGTAATTTGTGCTGCTAAAGGAAGCACCTGCATTCTGTTGATAACTCCCCACAAATATCTTGTCAAAGAGACTTTTAAAACATTTAGTGGAAGGAAATAGTGGATTTGGGTTGTGGCTGACGTGTTATATTTTAGCCTTGAAAATAAAATTGCCAGGTGGCTATAAAAATTGCTGGCTCTTTCAGTGGCATGGTCTTGGCCGGGAATTCCTTTAGGCTTGTTTAATTCTTTGATGGGGAGTGTAATGTGCTTAAAGATAGAGGTCTCCCCAAAATTTGTTCACCTTGGTGGAATCTAGAGACTCTAAGTGGACTATGGAGACCACTTACAGTGAGTATGTTTCAGTCTAGCACATCCTTCGTGTGTCACCATTGCAGAAGAAACATAGCAGCAACCGTTTTTGAGACAGGTCCCTTGGTGATGCTTTGCGTCACTGTGGAAAGATATATGTGACTGTTAGAACACATATGCTGCTGGATCTGTTTCAAGTAGCACCACACCCCATAGACAAATTTAACTTTTACCATAGCCCTGAAAGGGCCTGGCCTACCACTTGCCTTTTCAACCCTTCCCCTTCTTAGCTGATAAGAACGAGCCAAGGTAGAGGCATAGCATAGGCGAGGCTGCAGGGGGGGGGCATAGCCCCAGGCACAGTTTTTTTGAGGGGTGCATTCCTCACCGGCCCCAGGTGCCAGCAAGAATTGCTCCTCCGCTGAGCCAAGGTGTGTCTCCTCAAGAGAACCTCCCTGGACTCAGAGGTATTAGACACCTTCCACCCAGTGGTGAACATTCCTTTGGGGGGGGGGCAAAGTGCACAGTAATGATGAATGTTGCAGATACATCTGATTACAGAAAAGCTGAAGGTTACCTGGCTATTTAATGGTTACTTTACAGGCCTCTATCCAGGTGCCGCTGTGGTTTAAACCACTGAGCCTAGGGCTTGCTGATCAGAAGGTCAGCGGTTCGAATCCCTGTGACGGGGTGAACTCCCGTTGCTTGTTCCCAGCTCCTGCCAACCTAGCAGTTCGAAAGCACGTCAAAATGCAAGTAGATAAATAGGAACCGCTACAGCGGGAAGGTAAATGTGGTTTCTGTGTGCTGCTCTGGTTTGCCAGAAGCGGCTTTGTCATGCTGGCCACATGACCTGGAAGCTATACGCCGGCTCCCTCGGCCAATAATGCGAGATGAGCGTGCAACCCCAGAGTTGGTCACGACTGGACCTAATGGTCAGGGGTCCCTTTACCTTTACCTATTCAATAATACTATTTCAGCCATGCTTTTGGTGTGTTTATGTAATGGAATTAACTACCAGGTCTGTAGAAACCAATTTAGGGAATTTAGGGAAAGCAGTATTGCCCATAAAGATCATGCAAAAGGGAACAGTTTGGAATTCATGCCTTTTTTGCTTTTATAACGTAGATGGAACAAAGACATTACTGTATTAGAATGACATTCTCTACAAGGTGGCTTGCAGGAAATATCAGGCTGCCTAAGCCTTTCCAGCACGACCCTGTCCCTCCTTGTCAGGCATGGGCGTAGCCAGGGTTTTTGTTGGGGGGGGGAGGCCTTTTGTTGTGAGGGGCAAAACCTCAGTTTGCTATTTATTTTTATTTATTTTTATTGATCTTAATTTTTGTGTAAACCCCAGACGGAAGTCACAGTTATTTATATGTCGTTCTGGGAAATGTGTTTTATGTGATGGGCCAATGGCCGTAATAAATATCATTCATTCATTCATTGATGGGGGGGCAACTGTCCCTCCCTGCCTCCCCCTGGCTACTCCCATGCCATTCAAGACGAAGCTAGGATTCATTTCACCTGGGTCAAAGACCCAGTTTTGCACCCTCATGTGCATCTGTGTGTGTGTGTGTGTGCTCCCACACACAGGCTGGGAGCCTCAATGATGCCCCTCTGGAGGCTTCACAAAGGGCAGAAACCACAGCTCCCCACCCCCTGAAGCTACAGCACAGCTCCCCATTCATCACCGTGCTGTATTTGCACTCTTGCTCAGCTACCCATTTCCATACAAAAGCCCAAATTGCCATTTGCTCTAATTGAGTGCTCAAGAGATGTTTTCCCTAAGGAAAAGTCGCAGGACAGGAAGTATGGATTGTTCAACAGTGAGGCAGACATGCCTTGGGAGTTGGAGGGAGGGCTGCCCTTCGCTGGAGATAATAAAGCAGAGGCTGGATGGCTGTCCTTGCAAAGCTAGCGTTGTAGATTCTGCAGTGAGCACAGGTTGGACTTCATGACCCCCCAAGGTCACCTGCATTGTTATAATTATTTGAACAGTATCTATCTGGGACTCGGGACGCGGGTGGCACTGTGGGTTAAACCACAGAGCCTAGGGCTTGCCGATCAGAAGGTCGGCGCTTCGAATCCCCGTGACGGGGTGAGCTCCCGTTGCTCGGTCCCTGCTCTTGCCAACCTAGCAGTTTGAAAGCACATCAAAGTGCAAGTAGATAAATAGGTACCGCAACCCCAGAGTCCCTCCTGCCGCTGGTGCCATTCCTCCGTTTGGATTCCATTCTTAGACCGAGGTAAAGTTCTCAAACCAAGACACTATTTCCGTTTTTGGGGAGTTTGTAAAGCAAATTGTTCTTAAACCGGACTGTTCTTAAATCGAGGTACCAATGTATATTTACAGTGCTTTTTTCTTTAAAAAATGTTTAGGGGTACTCTCATTTTCCTACTCATATTGAAATACTGCCCCTCAATGAGGCCACACTTAGATTCACAAAATGTTTAAGCGTATGTGTACCCCTGCATCCCCCCAGAAAAAAAGCACTGTGTGTGTGTGTGTGTGTGTGTGTGTGGTGTCTGAGGTGGTTTGCATGAGGCAAAACACAGAAAAGCAAAGCAGGTGGTCACATAACTCCTAAAGGAGGTACGAGATGCTCTTTCTACACTGAAGGTCTTCTTTGGAGACTGAGCCATCCCTGAAACACAGTTTTTAGAAGTCTCCCAACTTGATGGAAGGATTGAAAGCACAGACTGCAGCATTAACTTTGTAGAGCTGCCGGGGGTTTCCTTTCCCATAGGTATTTTTAGCTAAAACCATGAATGGTTCTGCATGGTTTCCTTTATGTTTTGCAAAAAGGAAATGAAAAAGTGTTGTTGTACCTTAATGACAAATGGTATTGATTATTTTCCAAAGCTGCTACTCAATAACTATACCTTTTTATAAGTCCACCAAAACACACTTTTGCAAACATGGCACCACCGCTGAAACCTGGAAGTATTTTACTGTTTGCAAAGCCATCTACAACCATTGTTTATTAGCAAGCTTGCAACTGCTTTTTTTGAAAAAGATTATGTGATTGCACTTAAAATACAAACCATGTGTCAACTCTCGCAAATAAGTCCTTTATTGTCTCCACCCCCCGTTTGTTGCAAGTTTAACTTTCTGCTTGACTAGATGCCACTGCTCAGACATAGTAGTCTAGGTACCCATAGGGAAACACAAAATGCTTGTATAATTTTTTAATTCACTAGCGGTTTCATGTTTTCATTTCTTGAATAGATTTGCCAAGTGTTGTATTACACACCACAAAAACATGACCCCATTGCCAAAAGTGTTCCTTCTGCTTGCCCCCCACGGCTGCCATGACATCTAGTTGGTCTTATAATGTGCACCAAAGAATGGGAGCCTTGAATTATGATGCAGGGGGACCAGAGGTAATTTAAGTAGACATTGGCCACATCTGCACTCTACATTTAAAGCACTACGATACCACTTTAAATAGTCACAGCTTCCCCCCAAGAACTCTGGAAGCTGTGGTTTGTTAATGGTGCTGAGAGTTTCCCCACCCAGAGCTACAATTCCTTGTTGTTGTTGTTTAGTCGTATCCAACTCTTTGTGACCCCATGGACCAGAGCACGCCAGTCTCTCCTGTCTTCCACTGCCTCCCGCAGTTTGGTCAGACTCATGTTTGTAGCTTCGAGAACACTGTCCAACCATCTCATCCTCTGTCGTCCCCTTCTCCGTGTGTCCTCGATCTTTCCCAACATCAGGGTCTTTTCCAGGGAGTCTTCTCTTCTCATGAGGTGGCCAACGTATTGGAGCCTCAGCTTCAGGATCTGTCCTTCCAGTGAGCACTCGGGGCTGATTTCCTTCAGAATGGATAGGTTTGATCTTCTTGCAGTCCATGGGACTCTCAAGAGTCTCCTCCAGCATGCATAGCTGCCAAGTTCTCCCTTTTTTTAAGGGAAATTCCCTTATGCTGAATAGGCTTCCTCGTGAGAAAAGGGAAAACTTGGCAGCTATGCCAGCATGTGGTTTAAAAATCAAACCCTTTTCAAAGGGAACTCTGAGAATTGTGTCTCCGTGTGGGGAATATGGTTCTCCTAACAACTCTCAGCACCCTTAACAAACTACAGCTCCCAGAATTGTTCGGGGGAAGCCATTGTAGAGGGTAAGGTGGAATTTGACATGGAGCTGCCATGTTGAGAAGCAGCCTTGCTTTCTTTGTAATCCACACTTCCTGAGTCCTCACGTGGGAATGGTGCTCCATGAGAGTTGTAAAGCAAATGCTTCATAATATGCAAGAAAGCAGGAAAGTAATGAATGCTCCAACATGGAAAATACTTGTCAAGTCAGCCCGTGTATGTTAACGCAATATAAACTGCATTTAATTTGTGCTCTTCAAGGAGCGTAGGGGAAAGCAGAACAGACAGATTGAAGTGACCAAGTTTATTAGAAGGAGCCAAGAAGAGTGTGCTAATTCAATATGTGGTTTGGGGTGTAAAAGGAATTCACAGCTTTTATTAGTAGAGTTATTTATTTCTCTGGAAAGGTTTGCAGGAAAGGGTAGGGGGAGGAGTACCTTTGGAGTAGGCTCAAAAGCACCTTACTAAAGTGACAATCCATTAATAAAATGTGCATGTGTTGAGATCACAGAACTCCTATTTGCTTTTGGAGATGATATCCAGGGGGCAGCCTACCTTCTTCCTGTAATCCTACTTGAGTCCAGTCCTGTAATCCTACTTGAGTCCTGCACAGTAATAAACACAGTGGGATGCTTTAATATTACAACAATCAAGTAGGTGACATTATTTTTTTTCTTTTGGGGGGGTGGGCGTATTGTTTAGGAGGCTGCATTCAACACTTTGCATCTCTATAGTTCTGCCAGTTTAAAAGTCTGTATGAAAGCCAGTTTAAAAGTCTGTGATGGAACTGGAAGGAAAGGAATTTTAATATCATTAAATCAAATTGCAGCAATGGGTATGAAAATAAAGAAAAAGCGTGTTTACATAATTTGGTATATATTACCTCATCTAAAAAAAGTTATTTGATTGACCTTTAGCAATCAGCTAGGCCATTTATAAGATTTTTGTAAGTTCTGTATATATCCATAAGTGTCAGACATAATAAATACTTCTAAACAGATGTCTGAATAGTGTCAGAAAGGCAGGACTGTGGAGATTTAAAGCATTTATGGGATCTTGCTCTTGTCTGAGCAGAGCCTTATGAAAGAAGCAACTCAAAGGAAACCCAAAGTAATATATTTTTCCAGTGGTGAAATCTTGACTGTATTGAATACTGCTGAGAATTTTGCCAGTTCCTCCAATAAAGCAAGAATTTCCGTATAGCATAAGCATGACCGTTGAAATCTTTGGAACTTATTTTAAATAAAGACGATGTAATGTTTAAATAGTAGGTGGAATACAAGCAGTGCAGAGGAGGAAATTAGATGGCTTCCATTAATGTTTTTCACATCGTGACAAGTCTGAATTCAGGTCATAGGACATAGAAACAAAATGCTTCATCCCTGAAAGTTAAATGCCAGAGGCAGGAGATGCAATTAATGTTTCAGTGTTGCAGTGAATCTACATAGTATGTACTTGTTACAAATGCTTGGAAGCAGACCCAAGGGAGCTTACAGTCTTCAAGCGTATGAAGCAAAACAACAACAACAACAACAACAACAACAACAACAACAACAAAATAAACTTATAATAACAATAATAATAACAACAACTTTTTTGTTGTTTATACCCTCCCCATCTGGTTGGGTTTCCCCAGCCACTCTGGACGTCTTACAGCACCTAAAAAATTGCCAAACATTAGTCATTAAAACTTTTCTGATACAGGGTTGCCTTCACTTCCAAAACCCAGTGAACTTTGAGTTGTACTTAGCTAAGTTGTCCTGAAATTCCAATTGAAATTCATAGCCCATTAATTTCACAGGGTCTACACTGAATACGACTGAAACTGGACACAACCCCCTTTTAGGGCATTGATTTCAATGGCAGTTCAGCATATGTGTCAAAACGATCCTCAATTTTTGAAATGAGAAAAACAACCAAGGGGTAAAATGTGGGAAAGCAGAAGTAAACGTGATCAAAGAAAACAATGCAGTTACATGTCATATAGCAATGGTATCGCCCCCCCCCCATTAGAACAGAACAGAATAGAATATACTTTATTGTCATTGTACATAGTACAACAAAATTGAATGCCAGCCCATTAAAAAATAATACAAAAACAGAATTACAGCCACACACATACATATACGCTCATCACAACTCCCGGGTACATATTATTTAGTTACAGCATTTAAGATGGTTATAGCTCTTGGATAGAGACTGTTTTTTTAATCTATTCATAGAATCATAGAATCATAGAGTGGAAGAGACCACAAGGGCCATCCAGTCCAACCCCCTGCCAAGCAGGAAACACCATCAAAGCATTCTTGACATACGGCTGTCAAGCCTCTGCTTAAAGACCTCCAAAGAAGGAGACTCCACCACACTCCTTGGCAGCAAATTCCACTGCCGAACAGCTCTTACTGTCAGGAAGTTCTTCCTAATGTTTAGGTGGAATCTTCTTTCTTGTAGCTTGAATTCCATTGCTCCGTGTCCACTTCTCTGGAGCAGCAGAAAACAACCTTTCTCCCTCCTCTATATGGCATCCTTTTATATAATTGTTCTGTATCTCTTGCCCGAAGGCAACAGTGCAAAAAGACTATATCCAGGATGAGATGAATCCTGTAAAATATTTTTTGCTTTTTTAAGGCAACGGGAGCTGTATAGTTCTTCCAGAGATGGGAGAGGATGGCTGATAATCTTTTGGGCTGTGGTTATGACCTTCTGGAGCACTTTCCTATCCATGACTGTGCAGCTGGAAAACCAAGCACAGATACAGTACCTGTATGTAAGAATGCTCTCTATGGAGCCTCAGTAGAAGGACACCAGCAGTCTCTCACTCAGCTTGTTCTTTTTTAAAAGTCTGAGGAAATATATTCTCTGCTGGGCCTTCTTCACCAGAGCAGTGGTATTCGCGCTCCAGGTCATACTCTGCTCGATGGTAACACCCAATAACTTAAATACAGCCACCCTCTCCGCCCAGTCCCCGCCAATATACAGGGGCTGAATGGCCGCCTTTTTCTTCCTGTAGTCCACCACCACTTCCTTGGTCTTGACAGTATTAAGAAGAAGAAGAGTTTGGATTTGATATCCGGCTTTATCACTACCCAAAGGAGTCTCAAAGCGGCTAACATTCTCCTTTCCCTTCCTCCCCCACAACAAACACTCTGTGATTTGAGTGGGGCTGAGAGACTTCAGAGAAGTGTGACTAGCCCAAGGTCACCCAGCAGCTGCATGTGGAGGAGCGGGGAAGTGAACCCGGTTCCCCAGATTACGAGTCTACTGCTCTTAACCACTACACCACACTGGACCAGGTTAAGGACTAGATTATCATCTCCACACCAACCATAGAGTCTCTCCATCTCGTCCCGATAGACAGACTCATCCCCCCCAGAAATGAGCCCCACCACAGTGGTGTCATCAGCAAACTTGATGATTTTGTTGCTAGAGTGAATAGCTGTACAATCATACGTGTAGAGGGTATAGAGCAGGGGACTCAACACACAACCCTGCGGGGAGCCAGTGTTAACGTTAAGGGCCATTAGATAGCATGTATGAATAGCTTTGGTATGGAGCTCAAAGTGGTTTGTGAAAGGAGGATGTCATTGTGGGGAGTTCCTAAATCGCTCAGCAGCTTCTAAACAATTCCCAAGTGGCAAAATAATTTTGCTTTCTCCCCAGAGAGACCTCAGATGAGAGCGTGAATGATTTGCGGGTGGTTTTAAACTCATTATGAGGACAGCCAGACAATATTGCAGGGGCCTTAAATTAATGGCAGCTTGTAATCAAAAGGAAACACAGGTGGAACTTCATAAGGCAATTTGCATATGCTCAAAGAAAGGAATGAATCTCTCTCTGTGGGGGGGGGGAGAGGAAAGCTCAGTGGTAAAATGCAGATCAAAGTAGGCCACACAGAGCAAGCTGGGTCACTGGCCTGACTCGGGTGAAAGCAGCTTTCAAAGGTGAGCAAGAGCAGACAGGTGATTTTCTTTTCCTTATCCATTGCTTTGTCATGTTTTAGTTAGAATTATCATCTATTTCAACTTCCATCTTGGCCTTCTGTACTATTTCTGCTCCTCCCACAGACCTCAGTGTCAACAGTTGCAACAAAATAGGTATGAAATGTTGGGTGGGGAAAATATGAAAGTGGCCTGTTGCTAAACAGACCGTGGTGTTCTAGCTGTTGATGCTTCCAAATCATTTTGAAAGACTAGATTTTGAAACCAATGCTGGGAACAGTGTAGAGCCTTTTTCAGCACTGTGCGACATCTATTGAGGCTCAAAAGAATTAGTCTGAGCTACCTTAAGTGTCCATGGAAGTGATTTTGAAAGGAATTAATGGTGTGAAGTTACAGCATTTGAAATCAAAGAGTGTGTCTGCATCACAGATGAGCACTGGTTTCATAGTCAATTCCCATTTCCTCAGAGAGCCCTGGGAATGGAGGTTCTTTAAGGAGGTCTCAGGCAGAGTTCTCTACAGGAGGGATGGGTCATAGCTCAGTGGCAGATCATCTGCTTGGCGTGCAGAAGGTCCTTGGTTCAATCCCCAGGTAGGGCTACGAGAGACTCCTGGTTGTAATCCTGGAGAGCTCCTGCCAGTCAGTGTAGGCCAGTGGTTCCCAACAGGTGGTCCGGGGACCCCCAGGGGTCCGCGAGCTATGCCAGAGGGGTCCGTAGGATGCTATTAGAATAAAAAATATATTAAATATATTTTGTATGATAACAGATTTTTTGTTTTGGCCACTTCCTGCATGAGCAGAGTCTAGCGCAAAACTAGAATTAGATAGAGGCAGTAGTTCTGCTGTATGCCGTTAAGTGGTGCTTTACAAACACTACTGTTTGCAAAGAGGCAGCGTGCGCATTCTACTAACGCTCACCTCCCCAAGATGCTTTGCGCGCGTCGGCTTCATTTGTGCGCTACTGCGCAGGTACCCTGTCTTCTCCATTCCCCTCCCTCCTCCCTGGCGCGCGCTGCCTCTTTGCAAAACAGTAGTGTTTGTAAACAAAGTGTTGTTTTTCGCGGAAGCTACAGTTCGCGTAGTTAAAAATGGACCGTTGGTTAAAAAGTGGTTCGTTAAAACGACAAAGGCCTACAGATGAAGAGGAAGAAAATGTGTTTGATGTTCAAGCAACTGTAAAAAACGTATAAATATAAAATATAAAAAGACTCTTAATTTGGCTCTCACTTTTTAATTTTAGGATTAGGAATTAATGGGGGTCCTTGTCACAATAGCGGCTCGATGAGGGGTCCTCGAGAAAATTTTGTTGGAAACCCCTGGTGTAGGCGATACTGAGCTTGATGCACCAATGGTCTGAGTCAGTATTTTGTGGCCTCCTTTGGTTCTCTATATGTTGCAGTTACCTCAAGCTCCCAGCAATCGCAACCAGAACAGTACCAATGGGTTATAAGACCTCAGTGCTACCTCCAAAAGTAGAGGTGGACCATATGTTATTCTTCAGAACTAGTCTGCTCTCCAGAAGTGATTTGAGGGTGAGAAGTGTGTTTTCCCACAAAAGTGGTCCTCTCGAGAGATTCCAGGCTGCATAATGAGGTTGGTATCCCCTAGGTAGAATGACCAGAGGGCACTAAACCTGCTACCCACTTTAAATACAATAGTAGTTCTCGAAAATGGCTTATTTATTAAACTTACCTGAAGCTGGTTTAACCACTGCAGAAAAACAAACAAACCCTCAAGCCAAAAATAAGTGAAGCTTGATCCAAAATAGAAACAGCAGTACAAATAACAGATGCATAGTCAGCCTTGGCATACTTGTTGAGGGGGTTGAGGGGCTGGATCTGAAATTGTCAGCCTTTATTGTTTTCTGGAATATCTTTACCAGATGCTTTGTAGAACCAGGTGCCTTTGTTGTGGATACTGCACTCTACATAATTTGAAGATTTCACCTCCTGGTGAGTTTGAAATGTCTTTTATTTTGCAGGGAATTCATTTTCCCTGCAAAAAAAATAATATATTTTCAACCCCACATTGCTATATAATCAAATGGATTGTGATGCTGTTCTCCTTACTACATTGGTGATAGTGATCAGAGGAGGAGGTGACTCTGGACTGACTCCCAATCTTGTTGAGCCAGCCAGGTGCATTTGCTTGCATGTGAGGTGCATATGTGAGGTGTTGTTGCACGCTATCACAGTGTGCCCTTGACATGATGAAAGCTGATTTCAGCACCAGGGCTGGTGGGCAGGAAGAGTCTGGTTTTCCCCCATGGCCACCACACAGGTTCTACTGAAAACAGCTCAACTGGACACATCAATTTTGTTGGAGATTCATTCCCCGTGTCTGCAGTCATGGGATTGTTGTCTATCACATGATGGTGTATGTTTTCATTCCACAGTGTGGGAAGGGTGTTTGTGTTACTGTGTTCTGTGAAATGGGACTATTGTCCTTTGTTCTTTCTCTCTGCTGTCTGATGAGAAAGAGGAAGGAGCTAAGGCAGAATGCTCTGAGTATATTATATGTAAATAAATGTAGATTAGCCAAAATGCTGCGCTACTGAGGTCTGTTACGCAAACTGTGAATACTCTGCGGATCCCTAAGTGTGCTAATGCCTTTTGGCATTAGTTGCTGTAATGTTCGGGCAGAAGAAAGCTTTTGAAGCTCCCGAACGAACGACCAGGAGGGAGAGAACATGCCAGTCGGGCATGTGTCTCTACCAGGGTCCTAAACGAGAGTAGGACACTCCTAACAATTTTTAGGGTAATACCTTCAGTACGTCAACCAAAATTTCACAAGGCTGTATGCAAGGTTTCAAGATCTCATCAGGCTGGAGGTGAGAAACATGTTTTGGCTCCTGTTGAAGCCATGGCTTCTGCATCTGGTCACAGCTTGAGGACAGAAAGAGGGACAAGATAGCACTTAAATGGCCTCCATTAAACACCTGCTATGTAGGCAGTTCCAGAGGGGGTGCATCATCATCATCATTAAAAACCTATATTTATCTGGGTACCTACTGAGAAGATCCATAAAAAAACAACTGTAGGAAAAAGAATTATTGTGAAAATAAGAATTTTTTTGGGGAGGGGTGCCAAAATTTGTCCTCACTCAGGGCACCACGTTACCAAAATCTGCCTCTGATGTAGGCATCAGCTTGCAGTGTGGCTTGCTAGAAACATGAAAAATAACAATAGCCCAGTCACCTTTCTTTTTAAAAAAAATGCAAAAAAGCTACCCAATTTGGCTGCTCTTGACTTCCCCCCCAGCACACCACCTAAAATTAATTTCCACCTTTGCTAACATGTTGTTGTTTAGTCGTTTAGTTGTGTCCGACTCTTCGTGACCCCATGGACCAGAGCACGCCAGGCACTCCTGTCTTGCACTGCCTCCCGCAGTTTGGTCAAACTCATGGTCGTAACTTCGAGAACACTGTCCAACCATCTCGTCCTCTGTCGTCCCCTTCTCCTTGTGCCCCCCATCTTTCCCAACATCAGGGTCTTTTCCAGGGAGTCTTCTCTTCTCATGAGGTGGCCAAAGTATTGGAGCCTCAGCTTCAGGATCTGTCCTTCCAGTGAGCACTCAGGGCTGATTTCCTTCAGAATGGATAGGTTTGATCTTCTTGCAGTCCATGGGACTCTCAAGAGTCTCCTCCAGCACCATAATTCAAAAGCATCAATTCTTCGGCGATCAGCCTTCTTTATGGTCCAGCTCTCACTTCCATACATCACTACTGGGAAAACCATAGCTTTAACTATACGGACCTTTGTCGGCAAGGTGATGTCTCTGCTTTTTAAGATCCTGTCTAGGTTTGTCTTTGCTAACATAAGGACTTCCTAGTTTCTCTTGTTTCCTGTTTTCTGCCTGTCAAGGGGCTTACGCGTGTCACTCAAGGATGGAAACAGACCTGGGCAAAAAGACTATTCTTGCATTTTTGGAGATGGGTTTAGGGTTGCATCTAAGTGCAGTGCTGGACTTAGCATTACACGTTTTGTCAAATTCATCTTTGCAGACATTTGCAATGGGAGAGTTTAATCCTTTCTTCCCCTGCTGCAGTCTGCGGGGAAATCCTGCCACTGAAGGGATCCCACCAATGGGAGATTTCCCACGAAATGTGACTCTTAGTGCTGCTTAGAAATACCTCTAAAAGAGCTGCTCTCGCCTTCTGGGAGAAAAAAATGGCAGTATTTCTCCCCTCTCCCCTCCAAGTCTTCCTGCTCCTTCCCCCTTTTATTGTGATAATTTGGCATATACCAATTTGGGAAATATATGCTTGACAAGGTAATTTAAAAAAAAATCACCCCAAGTGAGAGTTGTGGAGGTTTAGTTGTTTCATTGTGCATCAGTATGCTGGTGCAGGGCTACAGAAAATAATTGCCAACATAAACCTCCCCCCCTCCGCAAAATCCAGGTGGTGTGTTTCTGCAGAAAGGCAGCAATAGCAGGAAAATGCTTTTATGTTGGGGAAGCCAACCTTTAATTATTTCTGCATTCATACATCTGGAGGAACAAACATGATTAGGAGGTGCAAAATCTCTTGCCAAAATCCCAAATATTCCCCTTTCTCGCTGGGAGACAACAGGAGCAGAGCCCCCAGGATTGCAGAATAGAGTGGAATTGAGAGAATGGTTTTATCAATTCTGATACATGTGTGCAAGTCTGTTTCAAACAGTGCTTTTTTCTTTTAAAAAAATGTTTAGGGGCACTCTCATTTTCCTGCTCAAATTGAAATACTGCCCCTCAATGTGGCCAAACTTAGAGTCACAAAATGTTTAAGGGTATGTGTACCCCTGCATCCCCCCCCCCAGGAAAAAAAGCACTGGTTTGAACCATCACCAGTTCTAATGGTCCACTCATAATGCATGAAGAAAAATTGGGTGGCTTCTGAATCAGGAAACTGTCTTTAACATGAATATTTTTTTCAATACACAGCAAACCGCCTGTGCCAGAATACATCTGTTTTTGAATAAGAAGCATTTGTGTTGCTCAGGGGAGAATATGTGTATGTACTCTTGATGTATGTAAAAGGGAAGGGGGGGGAACTTATAGGCTTCCTTAAAACTCTGCAGAGTAATTGTAACTTGTCAGGGAAAGACGTTATAATTATGTCTACTAGAACCTACATCTCCAGGCACACAATGGAATTAATCTTTTCAAAGGTAATTTCATTTTTCAACAATACCATGTATTAGTACGTGGGGTTTTATTGCCCCTTATTTATTTATTTATTTATTTATTTATTTATTTATTTTTTAAAAAAGCAAAAGGAGAAAGCTGTTTTATATTAGTGCAAGGGAAAAAACCCAAATCTCACATCCATACCCTTTGCATTCCCAAAGTGGATACTATTTAGGTGTAGGGTGGGCTGGCAGCGTGTCTCGTAAATGCAAATTTCACAATTTGGTGTTAGCGGAGTGTGTGTGTGTGGGGGGGGAAATACGGAAAATAAAGCTACAGTAATGCACAAGATCTGAGCCTGTGTGTGCTGCTTGCTTCTCCCTGAGTGGCCTCTGAGCACCCAGCATAGCTGCCAAGTTATCCCTTTTTCTAAGGGAAATTCCCTTATGCTGAATAGGCTTCCTCGCGAGAAAAGGGAAAACTTGGCAGCTATGGCACACAGTGAAGCTGCTCATAAAGGGACAGCCCCTTGCAGGATTGAACTTGCGAGGAGGAAGAAGAATACATAGGTTCTCCTCCTTTTCCCACCTCCAACCTCATGCTTAAAATAGGGTTTTAGAAGCCCTTAGTCCTGCCTCCAGATTGCTTTGGATACAGGGCAGGCGGTCCCTGATTGCCCAGGGTGGGTCACCCAAACTGGGGGGCCATGGATTGAGGCCCTGGGCTGGATCAGGGTGCCAGTGCACAGCCTCAATATTTGTGATGAATGTTCATGTGTGAACATGTTCCTAGGTAACTCCAGAGTATTGCTTCATAGTCTCATGAAGACTTGTGCCTGAAAGGCATTGCTTCACACGGAATGTGTAGTTATTACGACTTGATTTTGTAAGAGCCCCGTGATGTTAACCTTCCACTGACAAGACAAAGGCCAGTAGACATGAACGGGACTAATGATGGTCATAGGAAAACTGTAGATGTTGATGTTGTATCTTATGCACTTATCTTATGCACAGCTTCATGAACTTTCTCCCATGGTCAGTGATTGTAATATTGTTAATCTATTTCATAATGAATTTCTATTTATGAGAGACCTCCTGGAAAGATCGGCCGGTAGGGGGAATCTCCTGTTTTAATTAGCCTCTTGCCATTGCCCACTAGCTGTAAATTTATTTTGCCATGTCCAAAATTAATTGTTCCTATTACAGCCAGAGCGGCAGCAAGGACGTTTGATACAATGGTCAAATTTGATAAATGTTTTTGTGATAGGCAGGAAGGCATTATGACTCATATGCCACATGAACACTTTCCTCTGACTTGAGGTCTCTTTTTGCAGCTGATAAAATCTCTTTGTCCATATAAAAATGCAAACCTCCAGCCCCTGGATTTGCAAATGTGCTCTGAAGGTTTAGAAATCAACCAAGCCTAAATTTATGATGTTTTAACATCTTGTGGCTATTAAGTTAATTGGACTGACATTTCCAGCACTTTTGATCACAGTGGTTCTTATCTTACATTATTCACAAGATAATGTTGCCTTGCTTGAATGTGCGAAACTAGTATATATTATCATATAATAATAAAACATTGTGGATTGTTGCCTATTATCGCCTCTGGCAATTAACCAAGAATAGGTGTGAAGATCAAAGGTTGTAAGGCTGTTTGAAGCATGTTCTTTGCACATGGTGCAATGGTTATCCCAGTCACTAACATATGAACGTACAGTAGCTGTTGTCCAGGGATTTATCAACATTCCTTATTTATTAATGGGGAAGATCATAAAATACATGTGGATCTCTGTTTCAGGCATTGTAAATATTAGGATTGTAGCATTTACGTGATTAATCTTCTAAAACTAATTCACTAAACAAATTTGATGTGCTATAATTAATTAGGGAGTCAACTTTGGTATAAAAAATAATAATACTAATAGTTTTAATGTATTTTACATCATCTTAAAAGAAAGATGTCTCCTCCTCTCCCAGGAAGGAGTGCCTCCCAAATATCAAGGTCTAAATAATTGTTTTTCCAGCCAGGCCCAAGTTGTGGAATACAGAGACATCCCTCTGTAAGACTTTTTCATGCCAAGAGACCTATTCAGTTGTTTATAATTCCCTTTCTTAGAGGGGCCAGTCACTCTTGTGTTTATATTCTTTTGCCGTATTTTATGTTGTTCACCACAATGGCATTTTATGTGAGTGGGTGGTATATAAACACTTCTATAAATGAATCAAAATAAAATGTGCAGATTTAATTGATTATTTAATTGACCAGTCCACATGTGACTTGACTATGATTTCAGGACATTATTAGAACGTGGTCTAGTGACTATGAAAGGAGAGGTCTAGGAAAGGGGAAGTTTCTGTAGCTAACAACTCTTTGACATTGAAGCCACCGGGGCTTTGAGCGCAAGCTTGGAATCAATGAGACACCGCCAAGCTCCTTCAGAGGGAGTGCCACCCCACCCAGGAAAGATTGCACTATTATGGCCCCTCGATACCCCCTCCCTGATTTAGATGGATAGGGAGAGAGGACGTAGCCCTATCCATATCCTGATGGCATCATTCTCCAAATCCACCGATGCCAGTATTAAATAGCATGAGAGGCAGAATAGGCCCTGATGAGATTTCACAACACAAACACCATAGGCCTGAACTGCAGTCTTGCAATAAAACTTTCCACATAAAAGACATGCTTTTCAGTGTTTTTCCAATGTGTTTTTCCATGAAATACATTTTGTATACTTTTTTTTTACATAAAATATGTATTTTTATTTGCACTTAGTCTGCACCAAAATAGCATTGTAAAATCTAGAGAAGTTCAGAACCCAATAAGTAGTTGAATTCTGATCCACAGGCAAGTTGAGTATCAGATGGAGTCAGTCAATTGCAGAAAGCAGTCCCAAGGAACTCCTCCTCCATCAGTGTTCCTAAGTTTCTTTTTGTTCACATTTAGGACATTTTGGTCTTGTGCTCCTTCAAAGCAATTCTGAGTCTAACAACTTTGACTTTGTTTGGTTGAACTTCGGATTAAATTTGCTAAATCCCTTCCTCTTGAGAATTCCGTTAATTCCCGTATTGGGGAGGGGGACACATTTGCCACACTCTCTTTCCCTGCAAGAAGAAGAGAAATGGACAGCCCCTCAGGGGCATAGCTGCCAACTCTCCCGTTTTCCCCGGGAAATCCCCGTTTTTCCAGCTGTTCCTAGTGGAAAAAACGGATTCCCCCCCCCCCCCCGGTTTATTCTGGCATGGCGGTTATTTTGGAACTGGGCAAAGCAGCATCAAAAGTCACTTCTGAGCATGCTCCGCCCAGTTCCAAAATGGCGGCAGCGCTACTTCCAGTCTGCTATTTCCGACCCGGTCCCTTATTTCTCTGACAGCAACTTGGCAGGTATGCTCAGGGGTAATGTGGGCAAGCCCATGGGGCAATTTGGGAGCTGAAATGCTGCCATCAACCCACCTCACCACCCGAACCTCATTGGTTTTGGTGAATTTGGTTGAATTATTCTGATTGGCAGATTCTATAGCAGTTATATTTTAATAACTGTAACTTGTTACCCATCTTTCTTGTCTCACATCTTCTTGGGTGTGTTGACAAGTGTCCTTATCAGAACTTTGAATGAAATTGCATCCTGGGAAATGCATTTATTTTCAATGGGACAAAACCAAGGCTGAAGACAGAGCTATAGCCCTTGCATCACTAGAGTTCAATAATGAATAAAAAGCTGGTGCTGGTGCTGCTGTTATTTCCTGTGATGCATGACCTCTCTCCATAGGCTCACTGTACACAGGAAATCCAAAAAAACAAGGTGGAATGGAGTGATCTTGAAAGCTAAAATAATAATAATGGGATGTTGCAGTTTTGTATATACACCAATAGGTTATTTAACAAAGTAGCAACTTATCTGTTAAAGCAATTACAGTCCACAATTCCTCATCCAAATGTATCATGAAAACTGGGGAGGGGGAAGAGAATAAGTTAAGGTACAATGCTAATAAGGAAAGCGCTCAGTTGGATTGATTTTAGGATAGTGGATCTTATTGCTTGCATATGCTGTCCACTTAATAATTTGCCTAGAAGGAACACTCATTGCAAAAGCATAGCATTTATTTTTTCCAGAGGTCACCATATGTAAGCCAGACAGCAGTACAAGTGATATATTATACATGACAACCCTGAATGTTGCTACACAAAGAGATTCCAATTCTCAATGTCCTCTGAGAATTGTTCAATATCCTTGATGGTATCTTATGTCTGGAATACCGGGAATATGGCATTTTTGAAGTCCTTACTAATCAGTCAAGGATAACGTGACATTCATGCAGTTTTGGGATTGTTTCTGCTGGATTACGTTGGTCACTCAGATGGAAGAAGCATGAGATCCTTTGGTGTTTGGAGGATCCTTTTTCTCTGAAATGATCTCAGCAACATATACATAAGATCTCAGCAACTTAGATTATTCATGCTAAGAAATTTGGCAAGCCCATTAAAAGTGTGTGCTTCTTTAATGCTTAAAGTGAGAGTCATGAGGGTGCCATCCTGCTGTTTTCCTTCAAATGTGTGACATCACGTTGGTTCCAAATGACACTTTAGTCTCATGTTTCTCTACAAGCAGGCCTTTGACTGATCAAACAATTATGGCTTTTTAAACACATTTGTGGGAGGGGGGGTTATTGGTTTGGTTTGGTGTTTTTATGTTGTAAACTGCCCTGTGATCTTCAGAATAATAATAATAATAATAATAATAATAATAATAATAATGAAATAATGATAATATTTGCCTGCTCGCCTTGAAAGCTAAACTGAGGGTGCACCTCTCGGCTTCCCCCACCAACCCAGGTGGACAGTCTGAGCTGAGAGTCAACCCCTCATTCCCCACATTCCCTCTCCTGTTCTGGAGGGTAGGACCCATACCAATGGATTCAAGTTACAAGGAAGGAGATTCCAGCTCAACATCAGGAAGAACGTTCTTGACAGTAAGAGCTGTTTGACAGTGGAATGGACTTCCTCCAGAGGTGGTGGACTCTCCTTCCTTGGAGGCTGGATGCCTCTGAGATTCCTGCATTGCAGGTGAATGAGGCTGAGAAACTTCAGAGAAGTGTGACTAGCCCAAGGTCACCCAGCAGCTGCATGTGGAGGAGTGGGGAAGTGAACCCGGTTCACCAGATTACAAGTCCACCGCTCTTAACCACTACACCACACTGGCTCAAATGGTGACTGATATCATACTGCAAAATTATGAAGGGGCAAAAGGGGTGGTGGGCATGCCTAATGCTGGAGAGGATGTCTGGGGGCCAGAGAGAGAATGAATTTCAGTTATATCAGGAGATGGAGTGAATGTTGTGAACAGGGTGTCAATAGCTTTCCTCCAGACTGCTTTCTGTTGATAGCCAAGATTTTGTTGGGTCTAGAATGGTGTCATGTAACACCGTTCTAAGGGCACTCTAGGCAAAACAAAATGGCAGCAGCCATCCAAATGCAGACAGGAGAAGTGCTACTGGTGACTACTGTCCCAACCACAACTTTTGTCGTCGCCACCCAAAAAGGCAGGTGAGGGAAGGCAGTTTCACTTCCTTTGTTCTCTCCTTCTCAATCCCAGCACCAGCACCTAAATTCAAGGGGTGGGAAACAGTTTGGGATTAGACTCATAAAGGGAAGAACAACTGAAAATGAATACGATCAATCTAAGGGTGAAAAAAATGGAAGTGAGATTCTGCAGTTTATTCACAACATGGAGTGTGTGTTTTGTGTGTGGTGCAACTATTTATTTGCCAAAGCAGAAAGGAAATATCTTGGGCCATAGGTTAAGACATCACATGCTTTGGATGTGGAAGGTCCCCAAATTCAGTCCATGGTTATGAAAAGGAAATCTGGATGGGAAAGATTCTTGCCTAACCATTGGCGGAGTTGCTGCAAATCAGAGCCGAGAATCATGTTGAGGAGGCAGGACTTCCTCTTTAGTGTTTTACTACCATGCACACAGATACGTAGCTGCCTAGAAGCCAAAGACTCAGCCGAACCTTTCCTGAGAAGTCAGAACTAACTACACATTTAGTCTTTTCAGGCCTGTACCACCTCAGATTATGAGAAGGGACCACATTTTTCAACACACACACACACACACACACACACACACACACACACACACACACACGTTGACTAGCATATAGCAAAAAAGTTTTCTCTTAGTCCTCTCCCTGTTTTTTATGCCAAGAAGTATTAAAAATGCAATCTATTACCTACATTCTGGAGAATAATAGCCCCAGAAGGCTGTACCATATGATTATGCTAAATATATAAATCAGCCTTCAGCCATTTAAGCCAGTTTGGAAAATAGTACATATTGTAATATTTTTTTTAAAACTACCAGAACAAAAATGAAACATATTGCAATAGACTGAGTCAAGCATCAGAAATGCTTCGCTTGTCCAAATTTATTTAATGTGGATTTCCCTCCTTTTAATTCCTGTACTGTAGTTTATGTTTCTCATTAGAGCTTTCATTAATAAAATTTGTTGAGTTCATTCTTTAATCCAGACACCCTTTCCTCTTATGAGCCTCCCCCCCCCCAAAAAAAAACTTAGCTTGCCCTTCTGGGGTGTCTGAATAAGTAAGTCCTACTGTTCTACTAATGACATGGGTAAACTGAATTAAATAAAAACATGAATCCTTGGCATTTAAACGTCGACCTAAACAATCCCAAATCACCCACAGACTGTGCAAATTAACCTTGTGTTTTGGTGTGTTTTCCCACAGCTACACACTCGAGACAACTGCTCTTTTGTGGCAATTGCCCTACATTTCCCTCAACTGTTTCACTTCCGTTATCTCTTCACTTTGCATCCCATAATTCATGGGGATGGATTAATGCAGTTATGCATATGAGGTTGTGAATGTGGGATGACCTCTGTAGAAAAGAATAATTCTGCACTAACAAGTAACGGGCCAACTTCTGCTAAGGGTACTGGGAGGAAAATAACATTCTCTGGCTTTCCAGTTCAGTTCTCAAAAGTTCTGCATGCAGAAGTAGAAAAACAAACCAACTCTAATAAAGTGTAGATGAAGTAACAAAAAGCTTGGGGTTTATTCTTTCTTTTATTATTGATTAAATTTCTGAACCACACTTTATACGGGAATCACAGGGCAATATAATACAATATAAAAGCATAAAAATCCATACTATGGTAACAAACAAATTTTACTGAGTGTGCTTGAACTGATGGACTAATAATTCATACCCAGTTGTCTCCATGTTTGGCTAGATTAATTATTTCTTCCTTCTTCCTCTGCAGGACAATATTTTTAAGCTGGAAGATTCACATTTTGAAAACGGCAGAGGAAAGAGCCCCTATGACCCCAAACTGCTGACGGCTTCTCTTTTGATAGGTAGGATTTAGTTATTTGTTTGTTTGTTTATTTTCATAAAATAGGCTTTATCTATAGTTACCTGCTTCTTCCTGTTCCCGATGGTTATCAGAGGCTCTGCTTCCTTCTTTCAACATCTTCCCAGGGAGAAATGGAATGTGGTTTTATTTGGCTGCATCACAAGTGAAGACACGCTTAATCCTACACAACAATAGCAATCCATAATTTCTGATGATAGACATGCCACTTGGGAAATTCCAATCTTTACAATAGTGCAATCATTACATTATGAATGTGAACTTATGGACAATGGCAACAGTGCAAAATTCTGGTTCTTAAATCATGCACATGGTCTTTGTGTTTAGGGCAGACGCACCCCTTCAGACTCTCTTTGTTGTGTGCTTCGCTGTGCCACCCTCTACCCCCTTACCCAGGAATAATTCTGGGAGGCATGGTGCCTGAATAGGCTGTAGAAAAACCTCACAGGTTTCCTTGCTAGAAAATTGTGGACATTCAACAAAATTAGAATTTGAACATGTGTGGAGGCAGTTGGTATTTCATTATCATGAAGGCACAGGAAATTCAGAAAGTGATTAGTGGCTTGATGTTACCTGAGCAACAAAGATACGCTTTTTAAAGAAAGAACATTGCTCCCTATCTTCTAGATGTTCTTCAGGGGACGGAAAGCATTTCAATATGAGTTTCACTTCTTCTGCACTTAAGAAGAGTAATTCTAAACTTTTAACCAACCCTTGATGCTTTTTCCTGCATCTGAAAGTTCAGGTGATTCCTCCCCTGAGGTCACTGCCTTGCTGCAACTTGCACCCCGTATTTACTCAAAACAGAAGGGAGAGAAAGTATGTCTGAAAAGACGGGGATATAAATTAGTGCCTGGGGCAACTTTAATTTGTGGTGCTGCTTCTCCAGAAAGGCTGACTTCCCTATTTGCATTAATATTCAGGCAAGAAAGAGTATGATGGCAAGGGCGTCTTACGCAAACCTCATGGCATGTAGCCAAATGAAGTCAATGGAGTGCTGTCTTCTCACATTCCTTTTTCATGTGGACTTACACTATTACAACGATTTTGGGGTTTTGGGGTATTCCTCTCGTATTCTCTTTTTTCTTTTTTCACAAATCCTTTCTTTGTGTGGAAGGCATATGGAATTGGGGGCAAGGTGTTAAGGAAGACAGAGATCAATATGAGGAGCAGAGGTGATGGCTTTTAACATTATTCTGGAGGTCAGAAAGCTGCCTTATTATACTAGGTCAGACTATTCATCCATCGAGCCTCATCTTGTCTATTCTACCTGAGGGGGCATCCACATTACTGCCTTAGAGCACAGTGAATCCCCCCCCCACGTCAGTGTGTTTCAGAGCTCTTTCACCTATTTGTTGTTCAGTCGTTTAGTCGTGTCCGACTCTTCGTGACCCCATGGACCAGAGCACGCCAGGCACTCCTGTCTTCCACTGCCTCCCACAGTTTGGTCAAACTCATGTTCGTAGCTTTGAGAACACTGTCCAACCATCTCGTCCTCTGTCGTCCCCTTCTCCTAGTGCCCTCAATCTTTCCCAACATCAGGGTCTTTTCCAGGGAGTCTTTCACCCATAGAAAAAGGTAAAGATAAATGGTCCATGGACAGTTATGTCCAGTCGAAGGTGACTATAAGGTGCAACACTCATCTCACTTTCAGCTTTCCGGGTCCTGTGGCGAGCGTGACTAAACCACTTCTGGCGCAATGGAACACTGTGATGTAAACCAGAGCGCACTGAAATGCCGTTTACCTTCCTGCCACAGTGGTGCCTATTTATCTACTTGCACTGGCGTGCTTTCAAACTGCTAGGTTGGCAGGAGCTAGGAAAGAGCAACCTTTCAATCAGCAAGCCAAAGAAGCTCAGTGGTTTAGACCACAGTGCCACCCGCACCCATAGATATGCACATCAGCGCAGCATGCACCTTGGCTAGAGATGAATGAGCAGGGGAGGCTGGTCCATTTGTGCACCACCAAGATCTCTCTATCATCAGCCAACCCTCACTTGCTTACCTTCTTACATCAAATCTATCCAGGGGGGTCATTGTGACTGTCGGCCTTATACTTGCAGGAATGAGGAGGATGGGGACAAAACTGGAATCATTCAGCTGAACCTTTTATGATTCTGGCTCCCATCTTTTGTTTTTGCTCCCTGATTCCCACCCCAACAGTCTCAATGGGCATCAGTCGCCACTGCAAATTTAGAACGGCTTAAAGACTTCAATCCGTGTGAAGTTGGTTTAAGAAAAACATGCATCAAACAGTAGTATCTTATCAGCTCAGGTAGGAAAACTATTCAACAGTAGAATCCCTAATCTGTCCTGCATACTCAATGCCAGGTACAAATATGTGAACTGGAATCTCAGCTAAACAGGAACTCCCCCCCCCCAGCCACGTCAAGTCAGGAATTGAATTTTGTAAGCTCAAAACATTTTTAAAATGCACAAATGGGCACACTACTGTTTTTTAATCACTCCTAATTCAATATTTTAAATGTTTCATAGCTATTAATTCCTCTGCCCTAAATGTTTCTTGCTCAATCTCCTTCCAAATGGTTTTCATTACTTTTAAGAGCTGTTCATTTATGATAACCGTTACTCTGGTGTGTTGAGCAAAATGCTAGCTGTGGCAGAGATGTGCGCAGCTCTGAGGCATCATTTAGCTACAATTCATTAGTGCATCCTCCCTATGTGTGTACATGAGGAGGTTTCCACATCAAGTTTACCTGGTCCAGGAAGAATATGAGAACATTTTAAAGACCAAGCAAGAGTAAGGGGGAGAGGGAATTGCATATTTTTCTATGGTACTTTAGTAATGGAGATTATTTATTAATGAACATAGCTAAGGTTACACAATCTGTTCTTCTTTAAGGACACTCCCTAGGCTTCACTTTAGCAAGCTCCACGGAATTGTGGAGCAGGAGCTCCGAATCTCTTGTTCAATGCCCATTCATCTCAATGATGGATGTGCAGAATAACTTTCCTGTGGGATTGTGCCCATTCAGATTAGAATCTCCTACCGTTAAGATGTATATTGAAATGTTTGGGCTGTATTCAGCCAAGTCCTACTCAGATTAGGCTCCTTTAAATTAACGAACCTAAGCTAGTTATGACCACTAACTTCAGTGAGTAAGACTAGACTAGCATCAAACAGACTATAAAAACACTTGACGCCTTTGGTCACACCGTAAGTTGGTAAGAGCAAAGAAAACAGTCTTGAAAAAAAACAGAACACGGAAGAGAGCTTCCAGGTACTTTGATATGGAGAAAGCTCTCTGTGCTTGGTTAATGAGACACAGATATTGTGTGACTCCCTTTCTGCTGTGGTTCCAGTTCTCCTCTGAAGTTCCTTCTGTTCCCTTCGGTTACCATTTGGGTTTTTTTTTTTTTTGCTTAGCTCTGTCTGAGCCCTGATGGTGCCCATAACTTAAAAAAAATAGAAGGGACTGTCAAACAATGTCTGTTTATAAACCAGCATAAGGGGCAGCCAACATTACGTGTTAGTCCCAAACTCTAGGCAAAACCCAATCTTTGCTTCTAATATTCTCCAATATTGCTCACAATGGTCGATTCGGTTTTTTTAATCAAGCCGAGGAGAGCTTCAACCAGCAGTAGCCACCATACACAGAGCACCCAAACTTGGGATATTCCCATGCAAGCCCTCTAGTGGATTAAGATCAATGTTTTTCAGTGGGCACCTTGAAAGGATTAAGTTTCGCACCCGTAACAATGTGACATTCAGGCAGCGCAACACATTGGCTTCTTCTACCGTAGGATGTCTTCCCTGAATGTATGGATACCTTTACTAAGTTCTTTTCTGACAAGGACCATACATATCAATGCACATTGTTAGGGCAAGTAAAAAAGAAAGAAAGAAAAGTTTTTGGCTCCTAAGCATTATCCATGATATATGCAGAGTGAGACAAGCAGAGCATTACATGACCTTTCAGCCAGGAGAGACCTGAATCCCAGCAGCAAAGGTGCTTGAAAGAACCATCTCTCTTTCTCCCTTTCCACTCATATTGTGCATCCCGCAGCTTTCTGTCACTCTCTATAATAATAATAATAATAATTTTTAATTTATACCCCGCCCATCTGGCTGGGTTTCCCCAGCCACTCTGGGCAGCTTCCAACAGAAAAATAAAACACAGTAATCTATTAAACATTAAAAGCCTCCCTGAACAGGGCTGCCTTCAGATGTCTTCTTAAAGTCTGGTAATTGTTTTCCTCTTTGACATCTGTTGGGAGGGCGTTCCACGGGGCAGGTGCCACCACCGAGAAGGCCCTCTGCCTAGTTCCCTGCAACTTGGCTTCTCGCAATGAGGGAACCACCAGAAGGCCCTCAGTGCTGGACCACAGTGTCCGGGCAGAATGATGGAGGTGGAGATGCTCCTTCATGGCTAACATGGCCAAGAAACAAAATCCAAGATCCATGAAACTTGGGCCAGTATCCCAGAGGGCACCAAGAAACAAATTGTTGCCTGTCATTGCTATGGGGGAAATGAAGCATTGGGCTTTTGTGGAGGGGTCTGCAGTGTGCCCCCTCCACTAAATCCTGTGGGAAGGATGGGGACCTCAATGTCTCTCTGTGCACAGAGCACAATCCTTTTACACAGAAGCCCCATAATGTATGGGGGGGGGGAAATACTGCAAACGTCTGGTTTTAAACACACGCCCACACACACACACACACACACACACACACACACACACGAATGAATGAATATATATATACACACACATACTCTGGCTTCTGAAATCTCTTGCTCTGGGTGACCTCTTCCCCTCTTTGACAACGATGAAATGAAAGCAGCCTTCTTGTCTTTCCTTTGATTTATATTGATTCCTCCCAAGTCTCTGGGGAGAGCTGACAAGCAAATGGGGGTAAAGTTAAGTAAAGGCTAACAGAGGCATCAAAGGCATTTTCTCAAGCACAGTACATAATAAGAGCTATAATTAAGTGATTGTCTCTCCTTTTAAAAATAGCAAGTGGCAGATGAGACAGAAAGATGATAAATAGGTAATTAATGTGCTGTTCTCTTTCACTCGATTTTGATTATACCTCCTAGCTGGGTAGAAGAGACCTTGTTTCTTTTAATCTTCCTCTCATCCCACCTATTTCCACTATCATGTTTTCTTCCATCCCGACTCTTATGATGCGCAGCCCTGCTTTCAGCCTTTCAAGGGAAGGCGGCTCAACTTTCCCAGCAGGCATGATCAGACATGGCTGCCCCACCATGGAAATGTATTTTAAAATTGGCATGGAAAATATGAGCATGCCTTGGAACTAATAAGCTTGTTTCCAACAAAGTCATATTAAATTCTGTCGAGGGCATTTGCTGGGGCCGTGACAAATGGAATACCTGAACTTTAATAACCAGTCAGTTCATTCCATGATTTTTGCTTTGAAAGGCAAAGGTCCTTATTCAGCGCTCCATGAGCCTTCCTAAAGCAGAATCAAAGCAAGCACGGTCATTCCAGTGTCAACTGCAGTCCCCTGTATACTAAAGAAACAGGTTCAGCTGTGGGCCAACAGGGTTGGCCCGAAACCCTGGCAGGCCAGTTGCCAAGGCCCACTTGCTGTGCCTCCAGGGCAGCTGAAGGGGGCTGCAGGCACTCAGAAGCATCTGGGCAGAAATCTGTAACCACAACCCTTGAGCCCCCAAGCCAAGTGACTGCTGGCAACCAGAGGCATAACTAGGGGATGGTCAGAATGGCCCCACCAAAGGAGCAGGCTCAGCGGGGCACAAAAATCTCCACTCTGGCTCAGAGTGGCTAGGAGTAAAAGCAGCGAGTGGAGGGAATGAAGGAGGCAGGAAGGCAGGCAGATGGGCAGGCAGACTGACGAAGGAAGAACAGAGCAGACCCAACCCCGTTGGCCACGGAAGTCACTGGCTGATTGGAAGAGGTGATGAAAAGCCAACTTTTTGAGTTTCTGGCTCATGGTCTCTTCTGGCTTTGGAGACATCTCCTTGCAAAGGGTGCAAGGGGCCGGTGTGTGTGTGTGTGTGTGTGGCACCAATACAGCTCCTTGCGCATCTGTGGCTAGCCAACTACATTCCAAAAATCTGCTTCATTTCCTCAGTCTTGGTACTGGGGAGTTATCAGGCTGATCTTCTGTGTTTTGCTAGAGCAGTGCTCTGCCCGTGCAAATAGCTTTCAACAGCCATGCGTGTCGTACACTGGCATTCTGTTTGCTCCTTTGTAATAAATTCCGATAGGTTCACTGAGTGGCTGATATTCTGTGCAATTTCATGCAATGTTACAGATGGTGAGCTTTATTCTGGAACGGCAGCAGATTTCATGGGCAGAGATTTTGCCATTTTCCGGACGCTGGGGCACCATCACCCAATCAGGACAGAGCAGCACGACTCCCGGTGGCTTAACGGTAAGTCAGGAATATCGTTTATCCACTTTCCATAGTTTTAAACGATGGCTAGTTAACTTCAATGTGCAACACTCATTCACAGTCGCTCAGCACCACAATGGTATCGCCACAAATGAATGAAACGAATTGGGCTTGATTTTATGTGTGCTTTGATTTTAATCCCATTGTTATTTGTAGAGTGTGGATTTTGCCTTAAGATGGAGAGGGGCAGCTTCTGTATTATTGAGAGCTGCTCTATTCTGTGAACTGAGAGCCAGTTCTGCAAACCGATTCCCTGCCCCGACATCCCCATGCACTGTGGAGTCAGACTGCATAATAAAATTGGCACATTTGGCACTAAGGTCCTCCCAGCTGTGAAGCACATGGGCTCAGGCATATGATCACATGCCAATATTTAGATGTACATTTTCCTGTTCTTCATTAACAAAGCCATGGGTAACTTTTCTTTTACTATATCTTGATTAAAATTTGTGAGTCCCCAGGAATCAGAGAAAAATCTTTTTAGGGGTTAGTTCTGGTTCATAGGCCACCAGTTGACTATCCTGCCTTTAAACCGTGCTGGAAGGCCTTAGGAGCTCTGCTTCTGTTAGACAAGCAAATTTCCCGAGGAAGTTTCATCACAGACATAGAAAAGGACTACCAGTGAGAACTTTATTATTGAGCAAGCAGTTGGTATAAAGTCCACACTCTCGGATTTTGAAAAGACCTTTCCTGTTTCAGTATAATCTGTTTCAGCTCTAAAGCTCTCCTTGGATAATCTCAGAAATTATTCTGATTGTTTACATAGACACACCAAACAAACAAAAAACTAGATCATTTTTTTTCCCCTGAGCCGGTCCAATGGGATCTGCTAACATTTAAGGATGCATCCATTTCCAGCCTTAAAATAGCTCATTTAGCAAGATTAGCTGAGTGCAGTGCAGTCACCAGCAGATTGAGGCTGAGTGTAGGCTGAAATGACTCACTTGGCTGTGATAGTTGGAACTTATGTGATCTCCCTAATGCGGCAGACAATGAGTTGAACCTGATATGGCTGGTGGTATAAATTTGGGAGGGGGCACAGAGCTAGCCAGTGAGGGGTGTGGTATTCGGTGAGTCCCAGATAGGGACTGGAGGGTAGCATTGGGCAGGGGAAAGGCCTGATGTTCCCCACTATATTCCAGTATCCTGGTGACCCTAGTGTGGTCTTGAATGCCTGGCCTTTGAGAGCCTCTTCCATGGCTGTGGCTCACCTCTTGGGGCAGAGCTGCCATAAGAGCCCCTTTGCAGGGGCATCACTATTGGGAGAGGGAGGTGAAGAGGCAAAAGACAGCATGGAGTTGGGACTGCGCAGGCACACCAGTGGAGTCCACAGAGTTCAGATTTTGTCACTGCCTTGTCCCTCGCCTTCCACAGTGATTCCCTTGCTGGGAGGCTGTTCCTGCAGCTCCGTCCCACTGTGCAAACTGCTCCTGCTCTTCTTCCTGCTCCTCCTTGCACCGATCCGGACCATGCTATCAGAGAGGAAAGGTCTTTTTTATTTTCAAGTAGTTGTACTCAGCCACACGTTGCTGTGGCTCAGTCAGGGCGCCTGCTTCCCAGGACAGGTACATGACGTAACGACAGCCCTCTCTCTGTTGCCCCCACCGGGTGACATCATCTTCCCCGCACGGGATGTCACCCTCCACCCCGATCCCCCTCTCTCCCCCTCGCATACCATATGCACATTTTGGGGAGGGCCTGGCCGCTTCCCCCGGCAGATCCCGGCGGGCAAGGGGGCAGGTGGGCCAGGTGCAGTTCCTTATCGAAGGTGGACATGTCAGGGGCAGCGGGGAGAGGTGAGGCAGCGGTGGCAAAGGGACAGGAGCCGGCCCCGCTCTCCCAGAAGGAGCCGGTGGGCACCCGCTCCCAGTACCCTCTGCGCGCTCATGCCGGAAGGACGCCACCATGCACCCCAAGGCATCCTGGGAGTAAAAAAATTACTATGGGGTGTGTTGCTTTGATGTCCAACAGATGGTGCTGTTTTCCCACAAAAGCATGTTTTTACCTGTCACAGGTGTGACATCTATATAATCTAATTATATGCAAACACTCCCGTATTTGAATGCAATGTTGTGTCAAAATTTCAAAGCAATCGGTCAAGAACTTTCTGAGATTTTTGATTTTGTACAAACGGACATTTACATTTTTACTTATATAGATAGCCATTCGCAGCCCACACAAAGCCCCAGGCTGGCGTCTTCTTGGGTTCCCGCTTCCATCTTTTCTCAATTCACACTTTTCCTTTGTGCTGTCTGGGTGCCTGCTTAGCTCAGCTTTCCTCCCATACTCTCTTTCAGGAGGCAGGCGGTATCTCCCTAAGTGCTTCCCTCCCATGCTGCCGACACCTATGAGCTCCGCATCCCTTTTTCTAAAAACTTTCAATACGTTTTGGAGGTGGCATTTGTCATTCCAGCCATGTGGGTTTGATTTGCTTCAAGCCACATCTTTAGGCAAGTGCTCACGCCACACCTTTGGGTTCTTTAACACTCCAGCTGCAAAAGTCGGAATCACAAAAGCTCTGCCTTTGAGAACCAATTGCTGCCCACTGTCACAAGGAAATTCCACAATGGCTTTGGACTTGTGCTGTAAACTAAGGCAGAAGTGGCAGTGAGGGAAGGGGAGGGGGAAGGAATGCCTTTTAATTCAATGGGCACCCTGCACCAGATGTAATGACTCACTGATTGGGAGCCCTGTAGGCGCTAACGCAATATAAATTACAACTATGAACCTCTGCCAAACATATGGCTCTGCTCGATGTTAGCATCATGAGAATGGGGTGTGTGCCATTTGTGAGAAATACTTTGGAAACAGTTATTTCCTTAGTTTTACTTTCACTCTAATTTTAGTCAAGATAGCTGGACTTCAGAGAATGTCAACGGGTGAAAGGGGAGATTATTATTATTATTCTTTTGGCTTTCTGTGGACCTATAACCAAAGAATCTTTCGGAATAATATCTTAACTCTCGCCAGCTGATTGATCCCAAGGATAACCTGCCCTAGCTCAGTCATGCAAGTAAATGCTGCTTTTGTGCCATAGAACCACACACTGACAGCTGAGTCAGGAGGATTTATGCAGTGAGAGAGCGCAGTCATTGTCCACTGTCCCCATGGCTGGTTGCCGGAATTGTGGCATTCCCCTCTCTCCTTTTGAATTGCGCTCGCCAGTCTCTCAGCGCTGAATGTGAGAACTGATTTTCCCAAGTTAGCACTAAGGATGCATCTGAGAGGATCAGGAAATGGAAATGGCCAGAAGACAGAGAGGGGTAAGATTACCTACACAGAGCTTGCAACCCCTCTAGAAATCAAAGCCTTTAGTAGCCAGAAGCCTTTATGGAATTCAAATGTGTGTATCTCTGTGACTTACCAAAGGCAGACTATTGGGTTATACTCCTTGCACATGGTGCCTTTAGAGTAATAGTGTTCAAACTCAGGGGACCCTTTCCAGGTCGATTTGTCTGCCCTGGAAACCTAGTTCATTGTACAGCACTTTCTAGCAAATCAGCTGTCTATTAGGCCTCTTTTTTGCAGGCTGAAGGGGCTGTGGGGGCGGAGGACACCCCCCCTAAAGTCTTTTCCGGCTACCTTAGGGAACTGAGAGAGGTCTCTTAATTCATCCCACTCATATGCACACTAGGGAGGGAAGAATCTCTCAAGTTTGGTTTCTCTGCATGAGGTTTTTTGTTTTTTTTAAACCAGCCTACACAAATTCATATGCATTTTCATGTACACTTCTACTCGTACTAATTTTAACACAAGTTTTGCAAGCAATTTTCCTATAATAAAATGCATTTTGCACATTATTTTTTTACTAATGTACACTTTTTTGTATGTGCTTTTCATAAATGTGCACATTTCTGAATGCATTCTTTGGCTGAAGAACTGCATCTCCATTCGGACTAGTTCTGAAGGAGAACTGTGTCTCATTTCATATCTTCCTTCAGGAAAGACATATCTGGTAGGTTTGCATCAAAATGCTAATTGAACATATTCCTCCCTCATCCTTAACACACACACACACACACACACTTTCTTTTTTTGCAGTTTTTACTTTTTTGACAAAAAGATTCTTAATCTTCAGACCGGCAGCTTGCACTGTAAAAAAATCTTAAGTTCAGCAAATTTCAATATTAGGGGCAGACAGAGAGATGTTTTTGTCCAACTCCCTCCACTTCTCTCTGCAAGGAAATAAATAATTGTATTCCCTTTACGCAGAGCTGAGTTTAAAGAGAGAGAGAGAGAGAGAAAAAAAAAATGTTATGGGATTTTTTCATCTTATGTCCTTGCTTTTTATTCAGTTTTGTAAAGCTTCTTGATGTTTCTAGCATACTTTCTGTGGCTTTTAGGGAAAAAACTAAGTGGGAAAATAACCATGCCAAGTTCTCCAGAGACATTGTCCTTAAGCTGCTGAGTACTATAGAAGTTGAGGGAGTATTCAGTGAGAGAGAGGGGGGGGGAAATGCCCTCATAATTTCACAGCCTTTGGGATGGGAAGCATGACCTTGATCATCTTATAACAGTCACACAGCACTTTCTGGCAATATTTTGAGAGCTGTCTGCTACCTTGACTAAGTCATCTGAAGTTACACCCAATGGACTCCTGTGTGTTTGATTGCTGTGCCACTTTCTGGGCTAGCTCTGCCAGGCAGTTCTCTGTCCAAAAAGAGCCAAAGCTGTCAATGGGACAGTATATTCTCCAGTATATTTGAGTCAGTTGTGGTTTATTCCTGAACACAGGGAAGTAGTCTGCAGACATAAACATGGACATGAATCTTAACCATGTTGATTTCAGTTGGAGAAGAAGAAGCATCATGGGTGACGACGTCACTGGATCTTGAATGTCTGACTTGACTCCCTCCCCTCCCCCTTCTTCTGCGACAATTAGTTTAATTAGCATTGACCTCGTCAATATGAATTTCCTCTTTCCTGGCCACCATGGCCAGAGTCTGGTGGGCATTCAGAGATTTACTGTTGACTGCATAATTGGAGTTCATGTGTGTGGTTGAAATGAGTGGGGAGAATTGCACAGAACACAATGCATGTCACTGGGGCGCTGACATCGCTCTCAATAGCTCCCCCTCTGTGAAAACAGGGACTGTTTGCAAATTAATTAGTTTCTGGCAAGAGCCTGATTGTTGACCCAGAGTTTGTAGAGTGGAAGAACAATCAGATTAGTGTGTTCCATACAAAGGCCCAGGGCGACACCGGAGTGTGGTTTGCCAAACAGGGTAGGACATGAATGGAGTGAAACAAATTCTTCTTTGGAGAAACCATGGCAAAGGTTAAGTGTGATGTGGCTGGAGCGCATGAGCCATAAAGGTGGGGTGGAGTGGGGGGGGGAGAGATGGATTATATATGTCCATCTGCATGAAGCTGGTTAATGCTAATTGACTCTTGGAGCCGGAGAGACATAGATGAGTGTGAGGCTCTGCAATGGGGTGGGGAATTGCCTTCTAATTGAGCAGTAAAAATTGTCCCAAAGGGAAATACTGTACTAGAAAGACAGAAAGGAAACGCACATATTCAATCCAAATTTTAGGATTTTGAAATTAGTTTAATTGCCTAATCCCTTTCCTGCTCACCCAGAAGCAAGTCTGTCTGATAGCAGAACTTTCAAGTGCGCGTAAAATTGCAACCACAGTCTGTCTGAAGCCTATGGGCACAATCAGGTAATTTTAATTAAAAACCGCGTAGTCCCCGATTGCTCAAATTTGTATCTGTGTTTTAATACAAATACTAAAATAATTTGACAGGTAATTAATTCTGCAGTATAGCAGCCAAGAAGCTTGCCCCTATAATGGGTTGGTTTTACCTTTAGAATGTGTAGGTATACTTTAATATTACATGGAGCATTTATTTTACTGGAATTGGTATGGGGTTGTGTAAAGTTATTTAAGTGGCATCTCATTAGTTAACCTTTAAAATGTTCAGTCTGAAAAATTATGAGTGGACCTAAAGAGAGAAAAAGTATTGAGAAAATGGAAACAAAAAGAAGACAAGTTCTTCTATGGCAGACCAGAAACACCGGAACTTGCCTCCTTTTTGAAAATTACCGGCACCTGCCATGCCCATACTTTTCAGAAACACTAGAAATACCCAAATCTAACTGTAAAGCCTACACAGTGAAGACCTACTGTGCTTTGAAATCCTTCCCATTCATTACACAGGTCAGCTTCCTGTTGAATTTTGCCCAGTGTGATGTAAAGCTGCTATTTGTGAGTAGCAATGAGCTGACAAAGCTTATTTGTCAATAAATTCAGTTCCTGCAACAACATTAGGATGATTCATGTGGCAAAAAGGAGGTCAACCACCTGGCAACAATAGACAGGAAACAGGAGATAACATTTCCAGGGTGCAAACTTTGCATTGTTTTTCAGAATAAAACTTTCATGCAGTTTGCACCTATGGGGTTTTATGATTCATACCTGCACGTTATTAAAAAAATACCACACCAGAATAAATATGTTTTAAACACACTTCCATAATTTATGGTGGGTGATTTCTTCAAGTAAACGCTTCAAGATATTCTTCATATGCTCTGTTTACGAAAGATACGGAAATTGATCCTCCCCACATGAATGATATATTTTAAATTGTGTGCACCTTCACCCCACTCCACCTCCAATATTTTCCATGACTCGCATAAAAAAGTGAATATATTTTTGAATTCAGTTCTTCACCAGGTACCAGGAAATCTAGACGAATTAAATTGTGTGTGTGTGTGTGTGTGTGTGTGTACCTATGACTATGACCACTGGTTTATCCTATCCTTCATCAATCACTCACCTATAAGCAAGGGTGCTCCATCATGGAATAGTTCTTCTCAGGACAGAGTGTGCTCAGCTTAAAAATATTTCCTACCCTGGGGCAATCTATTATTCCTCTAAATCTTGCCACTTATTCCATTAAGGGAGCTTTGTAAACAGATATTAAGTTGATCCACATGTACATTGCAAAGTGCTGAATAACAAGCTGAATAGAACACTATAGGGCAGAGATGGGCAGGTCCGCCTACTGGCCAGATTGTAACTGACTCCAGCCCAATCTCCAGCCAAGTTTGACAGGTGGGCGGGGTCACCCACGTGTCAGTCACCTGACACCACAGTGATGACAGGTGAATTTTAAAAAAAAATTGCCCACAGTTTGAAACCAGACCATGTGGGTAAAAGTCTGCAAAGCGCCTTCCAAGGTGTTCCACAAGATTCAACAGTCAGTGGGTAGTCAGGTCTTACTTTGCAAGGGGCTTCAGAAGACTAGACAAGGAGCTGATCATCAGGTCTGAATGCTCAGGGCTTGGCAGGTGCCATCCTTCAGCAAAACCCTTTGGGCTGAGCCAGGTAGAAGACAGCAGGCCCAGTAAGTTGGATGAGAAATATACATACAGTATGAAGACATCCTCTGATCCTGATAGTCTGCATATAGGAAAACGGGTTCGCCATTCATGGAGAGCACAAATTGTGGAAGGGTAAACAGGACGACCCCTGGGGTTGCTGGGTAGGTTAGGCATGATGGCCACTGAGTGACTGGCAGGGCTGTCTTAAGTGGGTCGGGTGCCCTGGTGCACGGATCGCTCCGGCGCCCCCACCCCGCCCCGTTTCTTACCGCGGCTGGTGGGCGGGTGCAGCACGCAGTGTGGTTTCCATGCGGCTTCGCCGTGCAGCGCCCCCCTGTCGCCCTGTCGCCCCGCGCCACCCAGTCTACCCCTAGAGCAGGCCCTGGTGACTGGGCATATTTTGTGTTGCTGGGCAGAAAGTAATGTTGCAAGTTTTGATTGACAGCCATAGCCTTTATAAACTCCTGCGTGTTACTGCCAATTTCACTTTTGCCAAGTGCAACGGATCTCCCGCCCGCCCGCCCTCTTTAAGGGCTTATTGTGGTTATTTAAGGGCTTATTGCGATTGACATTGTTATTCCTGTCATGGCGTCACTTGCTTCGGAGCAGGGGCCTGGTAGGAATTTTGTCCATTTGGCTGATTGGCTGTTGCCATTTGGTTTTTGCCTACTGTGTAGCAAATCGTCATAACTTGTAAGGTTGGCGGTTAGGCATTGGTTAAAAATTGGTTGGTGGAGGGGTATGGAAAGGCTGGGCCTACCCCTCAAAATTGGTGCTGCATATAGAGGTATTCCGTTAAAGGAATCCTGGGGCTCGAAGGGCTCTCGTCAGTACCCCTGCAAGGGGAATTGGGCCATACCAGAGCAAAGAGCCTCGGGGAACATTCGGCGAGAGGTGGAAGGGCCTGACACACACAGCTCAGTCCTCTCTCGCGGGGTGTTTACCTACTGACTTCCATAGAGGGCTAGTGGAAGTCAGTGCAGATCTGTCCCAGGGAGGATGTCCAGTGACCTCAACATGCAACCAAGACAGTGCTTTGGGGGTGAGCATTTCCATATGCAAATGCACAGCGCAAAGTGCACACCCTCACGTAGAAATCAATGGGATTTGCTTCTGAATAAACATGAACTGAATGCTGTTCTCAATTACAGACGTCTGCCTTTTGCATTAAAGGAAGACAACAAATTTGCAGTTACAGGATTGCAGCGGAAATATGACTGCAAATTTCCTTGTGTCCTTTGAGAGCTGTGCTGCCTTTTCGGCTTAGCATACAACATGATTTAAATTACAGCTTGTGACGAGATGTGTCGTGGGATTGCTCTCCATGTTTCAAACTGTTTATAGTTCAGTGAGCTCAACCTTTGCCATTCTGAAAATCAAATAATGTCATGGATGATATCAAACTGATAGCTGGTATGAGATTGCTTCAAAACTCTCTTGCATTTAAAGCATAAGAATCTGTGGGTGTGTAAATCTTCCATCGATGAATGCTTTGAAACTGAATTTGGCCAATGCATGAGGGTTTTGACATCACAGCACATTGATGGAAACTAAATGAAAACATACCCTTGTGGACCTGAATCTGCATCCATTCAGATAGTTGTGCTATATGGAGTTTTGAATGCATTTTTGGAATGTCAGTTTATACTCAGAATCAGAAAATAGCTTTTATGTTGATGTGGTTACCTCAAAAACAGACCTAGCTTACACACACAACCAGAGCTTTTTTTGCAGCCAGAAGTCACTGGAACTCAGGTGGGTCCCACTGCCATTCTAAGACAACAGAGGAGGCTGCGTCTGTGGTGAGTTCCAGCACCTCTTTTTCTAGGAAAATAGGACTGCATACAACAAAATGAGGCGGTAATATGGGGATCACCCCTTTGCACTGCATATGCTGGAAACAATTTTTCATGGTTTCCTATGTAAAACAAGAGAGCTGGACCATAAAGAAGGCTGATCGCCGAAGGATTGATGCTTTTGAATTATGGTGCTGGATGAGACTCTTGAGAGTCCCATGGACTGCGAAGAGATCAAACCTATCCATTCTGAAGGAAATCAGCCCTGAGTGCTCACTGGAAGGACAGATCGTGAAGCTGAGGCTCCAATACTTTGGCCACCTCATGAGAAGAGAAAAGACCTCATGGAAAAGACCTTGATGTTGGGAAAGATTGAGGGCACTGGGAGAAGGGGACGACAGAGGACGAGATGGTTGGACAGTGTTCTCGAAGCTACCAACATGAGTTTGACCAAACTGCGAGAGGCAGTGCAAGACAGGAGTGCCTGGCGTGCTCTGGTCCATGGGGTCACGAAGAGTCGGACACGACTAAACGACTAAACAACAAAACAACAATGTAAAACAAAAACAAGCATAGACTGCCTAAAATGCCGAATTTGCAAAGGGATGTGCTGGAGCTGTGGTTACTTTTCTCTTGGCAACAACTTTTTATACCCTTTAAAAGCTAGCATTTGCAGTTCATTCCACAACTTCTTGTGTACCAATCTGGCTGGAATGAGAGCATTCTGAGCTCTACCACTTGTATGTATCTGAAGAAGTGTGCATGCACACGAATTGGTCTCTAAGGTGCTACTAATGGTCTCTAAGGTGCTACTGGAAGGTTTTTTTTTATTTTGTTTCAACTATGGCAGACCAACACCTGTAACTACGGTATCTACCACTGTAACTATGGCAGCTGTAACTATGGCAGACCTACCTGTAACTATCTACCACTTCAGATTGGGAGTGTGAGGGTTCTTCTTCTTCTTCTTCTTCTTCTTCTTCTTCTTCTTCTTCTTCTTCTTCTTCTTCTTCTTCTTCTTCTTCTCCTTCTCCTTCTCCTTCTCCTTCTCCTTCTCCTCCTTCTCCTTCTCCTTCTTCTCCTTCTTCTCCTTCTTCTCCTTCTTCTCCTCGTCCTCGTCCTCGTCCTCCTCCTTCTTTTACAACTTCTCAGTGTTACAAAAACCTTACATGTATTATTATTATTATTTAATTGCAATTAAAAATACACATATGAGGTTCAGACTGTGTAAAAGCTTTCTCTCTGAGGTATGTGCTCATTTACAAATGGCCTGGATCTTTGTACCCAGGAGCATTAAAATATGGACTCCCGCCTGCATCCCCCCCCATTTTATCACTCGAGACTGTTCTCTGGCTCTGCTTCATCTCTCTGGCAGGCCTTAGCGAGCGAGAGAGAGATGACCAGGCTCCCCAAAATGGTTCAGCAAACACATCTATGCATTTTCACCCCACCTTTGGTTTCATTTGTGTGGCGGAGGAGAGAGATAAAGTGATCTTCCTGCATCATAAAAAGCCAAATAAAACTTATCGCACAGTTAAAATGTTAAGTCAGAGATGCACCATAGTTTATTGGCTTATTGGTGGACCACCTGCTAACATAAAGAAGAACAATGACTATATCATGTAATACAATACTGTACAGTTTCATGGCATTACAGGAAAACTGGCAACAAAATTACGCTGTGCATTGGGCTTTTTAAATGAAACAGCTGCATTTTCATTGGAATAGTCCTATCAGAGCTTTTATCCCTTGATGTGTGTGTGTGTGTGTGTGATGGAGCATCAATTTCAAGAGTTTATAGAAAGTGTTCCACTACCAACTTTGTCCTGCTCCTTGAGCACTCCATTCCAGGCAGATCACCTTAACAGAGTTACAGATGAAACTCCCCGAAGCATTTTGCTTTTGCTTCATTTTCCTTTTTACTCAAAGTATGTATGGTTATGTGGTGGACTCTCCTTCCTTGGAGGTTTATAAGCAGAGGTTGGATGTATGATCTCGCTGAGATTCCTGCATTGCAGGGAGAAGGCATTTGTGAAACTATGGTTCAAGGCTACTTTATCAGAGAGAATCTCCAATGGTTTTCCACTGTGGGAATTGCTACTTGGCCCGTTTTTTAGGGCTTTGTTTTGTTTTTAAGCCTCGGTCCAGTATACCTGAAGGAGCATCTCCACCCCCATCGTTCTGCCCGGTCACTGAGGTCCAGCGCTGAGGGCCTTCTGGTGGTTCCCTCGCTATGAGAAGCCAAGTTACAGGGAACCAGGCAGAGGGCCTTCTTGGTAGTGGCACCCACCCTGTGGAATGCCCTCCCACCAGAGGTCAAAGAGAACAACAATTAGCCGACCTTTAGAAGGCATCTCAAGGCAGCCCTGTTTAGGGAAGCTTTTAATGTTTGATGGATTTCTATATTTTAATATTTTGTTGGAAGCTGCCCAGAGTGGCTGGGGGATGAATAAAAAATTGTTGTTGTTGTTGTTGTTGTTGTTGTTGTTGTTGTTGTTCTTACACAATCTAGCAGCTGAATAGAAGACCAGCATAGGAAAGAAATGAGCTTCTTCACATTTTACCCACGCTCTTCTAGCAGAAAACACCTTGACTATCCCCCCCTTTGGTCAAATGCTTGGTTTTCTGTGGCAGAACAGTCCTGGAAGAGAACCTTAAGAGGCCCCTGATCCCATCTTTGGCCTCATCCATACTGATGTGCGATGAGGACAATAAGCTTCCTGTACCTTCTTTAATTGTCCATGTGATGTTCTCTTCTACATCACTGCCCTCCTACGCTTTCCTTTCCTTAATCTAGCTTTTCTCATACCTGGGATACTCCAAAAAGGAGAAAATCCAGATTGAAGGAGGTAAAAGTTTGAGTAAGCAGTGATCTAGAGAACATCATATGGACAATGAATACAAGGAAGCTTATCATCCACATTAAACAAAAACATGGGCAAGCCCTTTCCCTTCAACAACTGCACTCTAAGGGTAATTACAAAATGTGGTTTCAGTTTTGAGTTTCTGCCTTCACATTTGTTCAGTGGACCCAGGCCACACTTTTTTGAAGGCTGAGGTGGTTACCCAGAGTCTTAAGTCGGTGAGTTTCCCAGTATCAGCTAGCCGGTCTTTTGAAATGGACCGGCCAGGGGTTGGATTTGGCACCTTCTGTCTGCAACATATATGCTTCACCATAGATCTATCTCCCCCTTCCACAATAGAAATATGAATGGAGCATTTCCTTGACTGGTTGGAAGACTGAAAATCAACCAGGGGGATTCCATGCAGGAAATCAAAGTCCAGGGAATCAAAAGATAAAAGAACGGATTGACTTTATGGCAAACATAGCAGGAAATAATAAAAGGTTTTAAAGATAACTGTAAAAAGGAGGATTTGGGAGCAGACAGATACAGTGTCTTGCAAAGCTGGCAAATAAAAGTATCCTAAAGTGAGTTTAAAAGGTTAAAATAAGAGCTACAAACATGGGAAGGGAGAAAGAGAGAGCAGCAGCAGCATATCCTAGCCTTGTAGCCTGGAGAAAATGATCCGTATGCATTCTGCATTAGAGCCCAACAAGTTAGGCCAACAATAGCACTGTCAGAATTATGTACATGGTGATTTATTTCGTTGCTTGCACAGCTTGTCTTGATTTTGTAAAGAAAATGTATTTTCAATTACTTTAGCAGCAAGATAGATGAGGTGGAAGGATACAACGTGACTACTAATCTTGGGGGATATTTTCATTTATATAATGTAGCCCCTGATTTGTATTCTGCAGGCGGATGCATTTTCAGGCACACACAGAATTGTATACCACAATGAAGCTTCCTATCAGTCTTCCAGATTGTCTGATATTTTGCTTCAACTGACAACATGGGGCTCACTTTTATTTTTTCACCATATTGCTCATTCCTCTCTTGTATGCTCTCTCTCTCTCTCTCTCTCTCTCTCTCTCTCTCTCTCTCTCATTTATTCTCTATTCACTCCTTCCCAACTTTCTTCTTTCTTTTCCAGAGTGTGTGTTCTAAATGGGTGGGGATACCTGCAGGGGACAGAGCTAAGCACAGATCTGACCATATTTGGATGTACCTATATTTCTGTGTCACAATATCAAGCTTTTCCCTGGCCACCTTCCTCATGCGAGCAAGTGCATTTCTGTGCGTTTTTCCTCGGAAGCAAGTTGCACTGTGTCTCCTAAACTGTGTGCACCTGTCCAATGACAGACACTTGGTTTTAAACAAAAAATAGCATGCCTGCTTTAAATACAACCAGTCAGAGCAGATTCGTTTTCTGGCCTATTTCACAATTGGCTTGTGACTACACAAGTGCTGTCTTCTCACTTATAATGCAACATTTCCACACACCCTTTCACAGAGGCACACACTCCCCTTTGCAGAAATGGGTTGTGATAAGCTGCAAAATCACTGCATTGCTAAAGTCACAAGAATGCATATCAGTGTTGATTTTTCAAAGTATGCATTAGGGAAGATACTTGACAGACTTTAGTAAACTAGAGCTGACCTTTAAAGTACAAAAGAGAGAGAACACACATACAGTGACAGGAAGATGGACTGTGTGACCAAACTAGCCTGTTCTGTATCTTTCCCTTTTGATTCAAACAACTCCCCCCTTCTTCCCCGTCCAAATTTGCTCTTAAAAAAAAAACACCAAAAAACAAAAAACTCAGCAATATCACATCAGTGAATAGCCCATAAATGAGATCCTCTGAGCTAAAATACGGGTGTTTATTCTTCACATTTTCTGTTGCTAAATTAAATTTGAAATTACACATTCTAGCCACATGAATACCAAACAGGGCTGTCATAATTGATGTGATAACACTGAATACCAAAAGGGGTAATGAAGAATATTTTTTGTCCTCTGCTCTGCCAACTGTTGTTTCTATCTCTTGATGAATTTTGTGTTATTTCACTAACATGACAGGTTAGTGTAAAAAACACAAAAACACACACAATCATTCAACCATTGCTTATTTCAAACTTAACTGGCACCGTGGATTTAATCTTCCTTTAATAGATTTTGTGTCAAGTTTGTCTACTCTAGCTGTGAAAGTTAATTATAAGATGCACAAAAAATATATTCAATGTGACCCCAGATTTGCAGCTCTGAGTCTGCAAAGAAGAAAGCACTAAATGTTTAAAATGCAAATGTGAGGGCTGAGGGTAAGTGGAACATGAAGAAACTAATGAATCTCAGGTACAGGAGTTAAGGCAGGCATGGAGAAAATACAGCATGATGGTTTTACACAAGACAAACTGTGAATGTGGAAGACAGGTG
Organism: Zootoca vivipara; assembly: GCF_965207765.1. NCBI lineage: Eukaryota > Metazoa > Chordata > Lepidosauria > Squamata > Lacertidae > Zootoca > Zootoca vivipara. Next base: position 5,748,200 of record NC_142588.1, on the reverse strand, counting down.
CAGGTAGGCAATATCCTGAGAATCCTTTATGTAGTTCATCACGTAGCAATCTCAAAACCATAGAATCATAGAATCAAAGAGTTGGAAGAGACCACAAGGGCCATCCAGTCCAACCCCCTGCCAAGCAGGAAACACCATCAAAGCATTCTTGACAGATGGCTGTCAAGCCTCCGCTTAAAGACCTCCAAAGAAGGAGACTCCACCACACTCCTTGGCAGCAAATTCCACTGCCGAACAGCTCTTACTGTCAGGAGGTTCTCCCTAATGTTTAGGTGGAATCTTCTTTCTTGTAGTTTGAATCCACTGCTCCGTGTCCGCTTCTCTGGAGCAGCAGAAAACAATCTTTCTCCCTCCTCTATATGACATCCTTTTATATACAGGTAGGTAGCCGTGTTGGTCTGAGTCGAAGCAAAAATAAAAAAATTCCTTCAGTAGCACCTTAAAGACCAACTAAGTTTTTATTTTGGTATGAGCTTTCGTGTGCATGCACACTTCTTCAGATACACTTGAAACAGAAGCTTCAGACCCTTATATATATACAGAGGGTGGGGGTGGGTGGGTGGGGAAATGGGTGATGGGCTGATGGGAGTGGTAAACCTGTAGATGGCTGTTAACGACTGCTGGTGGCTGCAATTGGTCCTGCGGGGAAAAAGCAAGGGCTGAGGCACTAACGAAAGTTTGATCATGCATGATGAGATAAGAATCCAATATCTTTATTCATCCCAGGTGGCTCCATGGTTTTAAGCTTGGTAATGAGTTCCAATTCAGCAACTTCTCTCTTCAGTCTGTTCCTGAAATTTTTCTGTAATAAAACAGCTGCTTTGAGATCTTGTATAGAATGTCCTGGGAGATTGAAGTGTTCTCCTACTGGTTTCTCTGTCTTGTGGTTCCTGATGTCAGATTTATGTCCATTTATCCTTTGGCGTAGGGTTTGGCCTGTTTGTCCAATATAGAGAGCTGAAGGGCACTGTTGGCATTTGATGGCATACACAATGTTAGAAGATGAGCAATTAAATAGTCCTGAGATGGTATGTTGGATGTTGTTGGGGCCAGTAATGATGTTGTCCGGGTGTATGTGGCAGCAAAGTTGGCATCTGGGTTTATTGCAGGCCAGTGCCCATGTTAAGTCTGGTGGTTGTATTATTGTGGGTGAGGAGTTGTTTAAGCCATATACCATCTCAGGACTATTTAATTGCTCATCTTCTAACATTCAAACCCTACCTCTAGGAAACTTGTGCGCATAGAATCGTAGAGTTGGAAGGGACACAAGGATCATCTAGTCCAACCCCCTGCTATGCAGGAATCTCAGCATCCCTCAACCTGCGTAGTGCCCAACCTTCCCTGTGTTGTGTGCAGGGAAGCTCTGCATGTGACTTTGCTCACATTCGCTTGAGCATGAGCAGATCTGCAAGATCAGGGAGCCAGGGTCATGGTGGGCTTTACTTGCAGTCAAGTGAACATGAGTAGAAGCCACTTGTAGATGCTCCCCATGTGGGGCAGATGGGCACAAGGGCACTGAGGGCAGGGCTTGCATGGCACACTTTGACATTCACATGTTTGAACACAAGTCTGAACATGCTTTCTGCAATGGCTGGTTGACACATGCAAGGCATCATCTCATGGCCAGATCACACAAGTTCAGCAGTGTAAATTCAGATTTATTTATATAGTGAGCGTGTTAGCACATCTAAACATGGTGAGCACCGATAATTACCTTCTTAAAATTAAGCAAGCTAGGCAGCTGATATGGAATGTTTTGTGAGAAACCTAATTTACTTGGAGAATTACAGTGTAATTTCACTGAACTTCTGTGTTCATTTTTTTCTTCGCCATATAATTAGTCATTACAGAGAATCAAAACTATTGTTGTCTCTTTAAGAACAAAGGCCTTGGGAACTGATAATTATACCACAGCTCAACATTTTCTTGCTTGCTTTTTTTTCTTCTTTCTCAACAGGCTTTTCTGAATATAAAGTGTGGCATTTGACAATTTTCCAGACAAAGAAGTATCATCTCCCTCCCACTCCCTCGCCAATCCCCAACTAGTAAAACAAATCGGAAATCCAAAATGGCCAGTCTTCCTCTCCCCCTTCTTCATTGCCTTAGCAAGTGATTTCAGTTTTTTAAAAAAATCAGTGAAAATGCACATTGTTGTTGTTTAGTCGTTTAGTCGTGTCCAACTCTTCGTGACCCCATGGACCAGAGCACGCCTGTCCATGGAGTTTTCTTGGCAAAATACTGGAGTGGCTTGCCAGTTCCTTCTCCAGGTGGATCACGTTTAGTCAAAACTCTCCACTATGACCTGTCCATCTTGGGTGGCCCTGCACGGCATAGCTCATAGCTTCTCTGAGTTATTCAAGCCCCTTCGCCACGACAAGGCATTGATCCATGAAGGAAAATGCACATTAAACACTTCCAATCCCCCTCATAGTCCAAATACATCAGTTGTGGTAGAGGTGAATGTTTGAAATGAAAGGACAAGTACAAGAAAGACCCATTTCAATCTATTTTTTCCATCTGTCATGAATTCTAATTCAATATATTATGGTGTTCCTTGAGAATATATCTGAGGGAAATAATGCCGAAAGAATTATATTGCAGAACATAGATCCAGGCTAATATTCCTACAGACCACGGTGTGCCATTTGCTGTCTTCAGGAATGAGAAATATATATGATACAAATCACCTGCAACCACAAGCTCTTCTGAAAGAGCAGAAAGAGCATCATAATCATAGACAATTGCTTATAATAGGGGGGGGGGGTCCAAAGTGCCTGCAGATCTCAAAGCCTTTATTGCTTGGTAACATTTGATGCCCCTGCGCCCCCTTGCCCTCTTGCTGCCTTCTAAAGCCAGGTAAGGAGGCTTCCTCCTTCCTCCTTCCCAAAGCTTGGATGGGAGAGCTCTAGGACCCTGCCAGTGCCTTGTGCTTCTTTCCCTAAACCTTTGGGAAGGTAGCAAACTGGAGGGGAGTGTCAAATTTTGGCTTCACTCTCCTCCCGCCGCACAACAAGGCAATGTGTGGCCCACGTGTTCTGTGTCAAAGTACTCCTGCAGCCCACTTGGCAGGAAAAGTTGGGCCACCCTGGCTTATAGGGTGGGCTGGCAGTGGGGGGGAGATTAGTTTTACATGGAGGTGTTTGATTTGCAACCAATCAGTGCCTTTCAGAACATTAGTGGTAGTAGTAGTAGTAAAAAAATTATTATTTATACCCTGCCCATCTGGCTGGGTTTCCCCAGCCACTCTGGGCGGCTTCCAGCAGAATATTAAAGTACAATGATTCATCCAGTATTAAAAGCTTCCCTAAACAGGTCTGCCTTCAGATGTCTTCTAAAAGTCCGATAGTTGTTTATTTCTTTGACATCTGATGGGAGGGCGTTCCGCACGATGGGCACCACTGCCGAGAAGGCCCTCTGCCTGGTTCCCGGCAACTTGGCTTCTCGCAACGAGGGAACCGCCAGAAGGCCCTCAGCGCTGGATCTCAGTGTCCGGGCAGAACAATGGGGGTGGAGACGCTCCTTCAGGTATACCGGAAGTGAATGCTGTTCCTTTGTTTAGATGCTGCTCTTAGCAAACAAGGAATAACTTCCTCTTTCAACCCTAATTTCAACTGGGGGTGGAGAGGGAGAACCATGTGGGTACCAGGGAAGACCTTTGTGGGTACATTTGCTCCTGCAGGCTCTGCATTGGTAACCTGTGAGCTTGAGGTGCACCTTCAGACTCTCTGAGGACACTTTGATTCCTTCTCTGTGCCCCTCTCACCTTTCCAGATCAAAATGAAAGAAAAAAGAGACTATTTCCTACGTCCAAGCTGCTTCCTGTTTTTGTTGCTCACTGTTGGCTTTTGCTTCCTTGATCTCGGTCTTGTTTCCTCTCTATCATTTTATTGTAACTACGCCTCCAATAATATACATTAAACCAGAGTAATTGTAACATCGAAATGGTAAAACAATATATCCAAAATTAATTCTTTTACTTAATTTAGCACATGGGCAAAAATCAGGCCATGAAGAGGACATTAATTCAGTCTTCTTGAAAGCCATCTCCTACAAGAGAGGCCCCTTGTTAGACTTCCTGGACATGTGCTTGCTCAGTATTGTTAGAACGTCTTGATAACTAACAACAAATGTCCATGTTATCTGTGGTATATATCACAATTAAATCCTCAATATAACTCATTTGGGAATACTACCTTATGTTCTTGTGTTGGTTTTCCTTTCATATTTTAGTCATGTAGCTGGCAAGAAATACTTAAGAAAAAGTATTAGATTGGTTTTTTTAAAAAAGAAATTTCCTTAGCTTCAGCTGAGCTTGAAATACTTAGAAATGCTGAGACAAGCAAAACATGTTGCTATTGCTTAAGAAAACAATGAATCTTAGAGTCAGCTACGTGCCACTTGTTTCAGTTGCATCTGTTAGATCAAGGATGCCTTAATTGTGGTTTCTAGCCAATAAAAATTGGGAAGAACTGTTAATGGAAGTAAGGCACCCAAAATGTAGTGTTTATAGGAAATACTGTTAGAGTTACAACAAATATGCTGGTTTTTTTCCTGTTAAAGAAAAGAGATGGGGAGTATACATTATTTTATTATTTGCTTTGATTGTTGTAAACCAAGGTCTATTTTTAGATTTGGCAGAGAGATCAGAGACCTGGTTAAAGTTGAGAAAGCTTACCACTGTGGCTTTATCCTTCTTTGATCATGCTTAATCATGTTCTAGACATTTTTTCCTCTCTCTCTCTTTTTCTTTTTTTGAAGTTTGTTATTTTTAATGCACTTCAACACAGATTGTTTGTGACTAGGGAGGAGAAATTCTACAGTTGTACAGTATTTGTTTTGGATTTTGTACAAGTCTGTTGTTGATACCACCATACGGGAAGATGTTGTGGCATGCTGAGGTGCAATGATGACAGCTATAACACTTGAAAGTCAAAGTGGGTGCCCCTTTGCATGAAAAATAGCATGCACTGTTGATGTGCCTCTAGGGAAGTATCCTGCAAAATTTCAAAAGGATTAGTGCTTGGTTGAAGGAGTTATTCTGAGTGTATATATATACATTAAAAAAAAACCAGCTCAGTGGTTGCTTGCTTGTTGTTGTTTTTTCTTCCATCCTTCTGTATTTCTCCCAGAATTGAGTGTTGTGTGGATTGCTGTTTGTTCTGATTTAGTGCTAAAGAGTGGGTTTTCCAAAGGAAAGTGGCAAGAAAAACTACTCAGATGAGGACCTAGAAAGCATGAGACAAGCGGACAACCACTTGGCTCCCTGTTTTCTGGGCATGAGACCTAAGCTTAGAATTTAGGATTCATCAGAATCTGATGTGTTCTTGGAGAGACACAGCCAGTAAGAAGAGATTCTGCTGGGCAATGATCTGCCTCAATATAAGGCAGCTGCATATGTTTACATTAGTAAACTCTTCTCCTTTCAAATCTCTTTAAAAATATTATATTCATACATCCCCAAATGCCTTACATTCTGACTTTTAAACTTGGGGGTCACTTCCTGTTGCTTATCAAAAGCAGAGTTATGAGCAGATGGTTTTGTTTTTGTTTTCGGTGTGGCTATTTGGAGCTTTGCTATTGCTTGAATGCAACATGATGGAAACCAACCGACAGAGCAGACTCTGTGTGCGCACGCACGCACGCACGCGCACATTGAAATATTTTTTCCTGCTCTCTTCATTCTTGTAGGTCATCACAAACATGAAAAGCTTCTGTTGTGCTGTTAAGTTGCTTCGTATGCAGCACATGCATGCTTATAAATGCATGTCTCTAGACCTATCCTATTGGCTTTTGTTTATTTATTTCTTATACTCTATGTAGGAATTGCAGCACTACAGAGAACAGAAACAAAATGATCAAAAGCACAGATGGCTGCTCAGCCTGACATGAAAACATTCTTTCATTGATTTGAAATATATTGATTTGTCCAGGTGGCTGAACAGCCTGAAAGTTTGATCCGTCAGAAACAGTGAAAGTGCTTTCCAAAGCCATTTATTCATGCAATGACATGCATAGTTACTCTGGTCCAGCTGAGGTGCCTTCCTCTTTACGTAATGTAGTGAGTCTCTTGGTTTCTCGTGGAATCCCTCTGATTCCATGAAAGCAGAAAGAGAACCTCCAAATTTGCTCTACATTTTGCTTTAAGAGTGAATTCCCTTAAAATTATTCCGGTGCTGTGCAAGAGAACTCCCCTAACTTGTAATACTCGTTTTCCGTTTCAGCCTGGGGTGCAGTTTCAATATTAAGCAACTCAAAATCAAACATATTTTGATGAAAAGAAGAGATCTGGACTGAAGTGCTCAGCTGCCACCAGTCAACTTGCAGGCTGAGCCCTTTGATGATATGATGTAGAGACATATTGCCCTCCCAGCTGATGCCACTAGTAGCAAAATTCAAAGCAAATTTGGAGGTTTCTTTTCTGTGTCACTTTTTGTGTTTAAGTAAAGCTGGATCAGGGCCAGGAAGCACATGCTGCTGAAGTTAATTCGCACCATTTTCTTTATGTTGTTGTTTTTTACATTGGTTAGGCATAACTAAAGAAATATTGTGTTTTAGTATGAAATTAGAACATTCTAAAAGATAAAAAAACAGGAATCCCTTTTCTTTCCTTTGCTGATAAAATTACAACTGCCCCAAAGATTATGTTTGTGTGTTTAATAGTTTTATACTGTTTATATTCATAATGATCCTGAGTAGTGCGTTTTTTCTTTAAAAATGTTTAGGCGTACTCTCATTTTCCCACTCATATTGAAATACCGCCCTTCAATGAGGCCCAACTTAGATTCACAAAATGTTTAGAGGTATGCATCCCCCCAGAAAAAAAAGCACTGATCCTGAGAAAGAATTTGGTTTGAAAGAAGTTGGACTTAATAGAAGCTTTTTCCCTTTATGTTGCTGGAGGTTCCCTCCTTTCATTACCCTGTGATTGGTGCCTCCCTATTTATTTTCCCGCTAAAGTGATGGGCAAACTCTCCTCAGCAATGGGTGATGGCTAGAAACTGAAGAATAAGATTGCTCACTCCAACTCATGCCAAGGATCTTAAATCAACCTTGCAATTTTGGCTGGTCCTTACGTTGCCCTGTCTTCTTCTGCTGCTCAAAATTTCATCCATTTGTTTTTGTCCATATTATGAACATTAATCATAGCTCAGTTATATCACCCTCAAAGTGTAGTAGCTAAGTCTTCAGGGACCTGTGGGCAAATCCTAGTAAGTGCTAGAGTTTTTGTGGAAGAAGAAACTGTGAAATCCCTCACCAAGTCTTGGGAATATTTACAATCTGAATGACCTGAAGCTTATGCAAATGATCTTTATAAGCTCCATTCCCCCACTCCCCCTGTTCCTTTGCTGTAATCCACCCATCATTACTATAGTGCACACTTCCATTTTCTTTCCAGATCCTCGGTTTATTAGCGTTCACCTGATTCCAGAAAGTGACAACCCAGAGGATGACAAGATCTATTTTTTCTTTCGTGAAAATGCAATTGATGGGGAGCATTCTGGAAAGGCTACACATGCCAGGATAGGACAGATCTGTAAGGTAAAACTGTGACTGGCTGATGAATACACTCACAATCATATTCTTTCAGTTGTAAAGAAAGATCACTTCACTAATACCCGTATATTTAGTATTGTCTGGGTCAAAGAATAGTTATAATAAGGTGTTTAACAATGGCCATATCCATGTTTTATGTGATGAGGAATTAACAACGGAAAGCTTTGGGCTCAGTTTGTGTCTGGTTTGCTTAGACCAGGCATGTCCAACAGATAGATCGTGATCTACTGGTAGATCACAGGGTGTTCCTGGTAGATCCTGGTTATCTCTGGCCCCCCAGTGATCTCCTTAGAAAAAAGCAAAAAACCAAAACAAACAAAAAACCCACCCCAAAAACCACTTTGGCTTTCTAAGAAAGCTCCACAACTTTGCCTTTCTCCAAAAAGCTCCACAACTTTTGCTTCCCCAAAAAAGCTGAAAAACTTTGGGTAGATCACTGCTAGTTTTTTTTTACGACAATGGGTAGATCGCTGCCAGTTTTTTAATACTGTGAGTAGATCGCGGTCTATTGGGAGTTGGACATCCCTGGCTTAGACTAACTTTAGTTCGAAGAAGCCACGGTTCCCAAGTTCAAACAAAACATGGAACTGCAGTTTGTGCTGAAATAACAGCAGCTTTTGCTCTCCTGCTCTCACAGCAAAAGAAGCAGAGAAGCAATGGGTAATTCACAAGACTGAGGCATTCTGTTCACCTGAACTGGGCCTGTGACTCCATGAAAGATCAGCTATTTCTCTTTTTAGGCTCATATTCCAGTCTTTCTTTTGGGAAACTTGTGGTGAAAGCAGGTGTAATGCTTATAGCAGGCACCCCCCCAAATTCGGCCCTACAGATGTTTTGGGACTACAGTTCCCATCATCCCTGACCACTGGTCCTGTTAGCTAGGGATGATGGGAGTTGTAGTCCCAAAACATCTGGAGGGCCGAGTTTGGGGGGGCCCGGTTTATGGAACAGCAGCAACAGTTTGGAAATGCTCTCATTGTCTTTAAGTGAGATATACCTTCCCTCTTTGGGGTAAAGCTTGGCTACCTGTAAACGGGGCCAATGGACTTCTTCCTCCCCTCTGAACCTCTGAACCTCATGGCGATTCTGCACAGAGAGTCACAAACCTCTGGTGCTATATTGCCGCTTCCAGTTCCTAACTGGACATGGCCATGTGTGGATCAGGCTTATTTTGGAGGAGGTGGGGCTGTACACATGGCTGCACTGAAGTGGGAACTCCCATGTGTCACTAGAGCTTCACTGAGGGCTTCTCAACACTGACGTTTCCTCCATGCTTTCCTACACAATAAGCAGACTCTGTTTTAATGTCCTGGCATGATCTATTTCTTTTGTAGAATGACTTTGGTGGCCACAGAAGTCTCGTCAACAAGTGGACCACTTTCCTCAAAGCACGCCTGATTTGTTCGGTGCCAGGTCCCAACGGCATTGACACTCATTTTGATGAGCTCCGTAAGTGGTCAAAGTGTTTCTGAAGACAGAACCATTCTTTCTCTGGCCAGCTGCATGCACATTACTAAATTGGCAGCTGTTTTTGCTTCTTGCCCCTTATTTTATTTTATTTATTTTCACAGAGGATGTGTTTCTAATGAACTCAAAGGACCCTAAAACCCCAATCATCTATGGAGTGTTTACAACTTCCAGGTAGTGGACATATCATTTTACTTATTTTGGGGGGAGGGAGTGCATGGAGGCTGCCCGTTTTTAAAAGCTTTCTTTGTTAACATGGCCCTTTAAAAGAGAAGGCATTTTCTCAACCTTTGAACCGCTAGAAAAGTAGTAGATGTAAGAGGTTAATGAACTGGAGTTTTCCTGTGAGCAATATATATAATCGCTCAGAAGTCTGCAACCACACAGTTTGAAAGAATGTGTGTGTGTGTGTGTTTCTCTACATTAACCCTTTTCTTAGCATGTATTGTACAGGAGTCCTATTTCCATCTCGTGCATCTTGAATGCAAACTTTTTGTTTGCATTGACAGGTTTGTGCTGGAAGCCAAATCCTGTCCCTATGTTTTTGCTTTGGCTCTTCAGAGAGAATTTACACACCATACAAGCGACAACTCCAGACCCTTTCAGAGGGTTGTCACTTGCCTGGTTTGTAAGCTCAAGGAAGCTGAGCCCCATGGCTGCTGGTCTGGTGCTGGAGCAAACACAGCCAGCTAGGGAGAAGAAGGGGACTTAAAGGACAGCAAATGCCTAAAGATCATGGAGGGAAGGGGGAATTAAAATGTGGATATAATTCTCTATCCAAGTAAATTGTTTTGACCGAATCCCATTTTCAAAGCATTTCATTTCGATTTGGTTAAACAATTGCACAAGGTTGCTGTCGGCTTTTTTTTTGCGACAGAAAATAAATAAATGGAAAGCTGGTATTTCTAGAACCTCTCTAATTTAGAAACAATTGCTTCTTTTTTTCTCTCCACCTATCTGTTTTTCCACCCCTGTCTATTATTAGCAACATCTTTAAAGGATCGGCTGTGTGCATGTACAGCATGACGGACGTGAGGAGGGTGTTTCTGGGTCCATATGCTCACAGAGATGGTCCCAACTATCAATGGGTTCCCTACCAAGGAAGAGTCCCATACCCACGGCCAGGAACTGTAAGTGCCCTACTCACTGGGCAGTCAGGTGGTGCCCAAGCAGTATCGGCAGGCGTTTATCTGGGGGGAAATACCGCTGTTCTCTCTGTAGGAATAATCGTCGAGGAATCGCTCTAGAAACATGCTGTAACGAGTGAGTGTAGCTTCCTCACGAGTAAGCGGCTCCAAACCGGGTGCTTGGTTTTTACAGGGTTTTATTACGGTATACAGTGGTACCTCTACTTACGAATTTAATGCGTCCCGAACGCACATTCGTAAGTCAAAAAAGTCGAATCCCATAGGAATGCATTGGGAGAAAAAAATCGTAAGTCGAAGCAACCCTATCTAAAAATTCGTAATAAACTGCATCCAAGATGGCGGGCGGAGCTCCGTTCGTAAGTAGAAACATTCGTAAGTAGAGTTACTTGTACGCAGTGCTACCGCTGTATACACATGTACAAGACAGAGCATCGAAAAGCATGTCTGATCCAATCTGATCCAGAATCTGGAAGCACCTCCCTTTGTGAACGCCTCCAGCATAACCCCCTAGGCACCTTGAACCTCCTCCTTTGGTCCCTACTCTTGTCGCCCCTCATCTGCTGGGGTGAGGGTGCTGGAGGAGCACTCTCTCCGCTAGAGCTGCTTAGCTGAGGGACCCGCTCTGCCCCTTGTGGAGCCTCCACCTCTTGAGTGCTTTGGTCTGCCCCCTGCAGCCCTCTCTCTGGCAACCTCACCTCCCCAACATCCCTAAGGGTCAGCACCTCCTCCTGAGCCTCGGTCCCGCCTTCCGGAGGAAGCTGACAGGTGCTGGGTGCTGGGGCTCGGACAGCGTCCGAGAGAACTCGCTGCGCTTCACTGGACTCTCCGCTGACCCCTGGTGGCTCCCTGACACATGCACATTGATTTCATCCACCCAAAGCAGTGCATGAATTTCAATTGCCTATTGAAATAGTATTGCATGCCTTCTAACTGTGAAAGACATCACATTTAAATGCCTTGATCCTGTGAACCGCCCTGAGATATTATGATGAGAAAGGCAGTACGCAAGTCTAAAAATAATAATAGTAATAATCTGAGTTAATCAATACATTCAGAGAAAAGGGCAGGGAATTTTTGGTGTTGAGGACCATAACACAGTGTGTTTTTCCATATACTACAAAGTGGCATCTTTCTGAGAGGTCCACACATGTGGGTTTTTTTTAATAGAAGAAGAAGAGTTTGGATTTGATATCCCGCTTTATCACTACCCGAAGGAGTCTCAAAACGGCTAACAATCTCCTTTCCCTTCCTCCCCCACAACAAACACTCTGTGAGGTGAGTGGGGCTGAGAGACTTCAGAGAAGTGTGACTAGCCCGAGGTCACCAGGCAGCTGCATGTGGAGGAGCGGAGACACGAACCTGGTTCACCAGATTACGAGTCTACCGCTCTTAACCACTACACCACACTGGCTCCTAATGTGTGTCCCAACCCTAGTATACTGTACTGATTAAAAACAACAACAACCCAGCACCCAAGGACAGAACTATGTAGCAAAAGCCAAACGTAATTTGGCCACTGGACCTATTAAATGTACTGTCGATGACTTCAGAGTGAACATGCATGAAATTGTACTGCACACCTCTAGTAATCTTTTATTTGCCAGCCCCCTTAAGCACTTTAAACCTGCACTCCATTGAGATTCACAGGCTTGTCTGCACAGACAAATAATTTATATTTATTATTATTATTATTATTATTAGAATTAGAATTTATATACCACTCTATACCCAGAGGTCTCAGGGTGGTTCACAGAAGTATTAAAGTATTTATCTACCGCCCTTTCGCAAAACATCAGGCTGGTGTACAGCAAGAGAAAAATATTTAAAAGTGGTATGAAGCAATCGTTGAAATGATCGTTACAATTGCACACAACCACTGGGGGGGGGGGGAAGGGCAGTGCAGTGCTAGGAAAGACATGGCTGGTGCCTCTTCAAATATATGTTGTGCAGAGGAACAGGCCATGTTAACCTGCTCTAAGGGCAGCTTTTGGTAGGCCCTGGATTATGCAGAGGCAACATGGAGACACTGGGTTTTTATCTTCACAGCTTCCAGTGAAAGCACTAGGGATGCAAACAAGAAATCAATACAGTATATGAAGGATGAATTCCTTGAAATGATTTAGCACTTAGGTTTCCTAAGGGATCCCAATGCACCGTTGAACGGGGGAATTTGAGAGGGGAAAGTGGCCACAACGCCCTTGGACGTCTCGTAGTATGTTCGTTCCTTGTAAATTCAAAGTTTATAGATGGCTGCTTGAAAATGATCGAGACAGTCCATTTAGAAAATCAAAAAAGATTATTCACACATGTTCTTGTATATGAATTCCCAGCTGCATTAACAATACTTAGCACTTCTAAATTACTTTTCTTGTTCAAAGCACTTCTCATACATTATCCGATTAATCATTATCTAATTAATGCAAGTAATCAGTATTGCACTCCATCTGGAAAATCAAGATTGCCTTTGGGATGTGAAATATGGATTTTTTTAAAAAAAATGCAAAATTGCTATAAGCTATGAAAAAGCTGTTGTCAATTGTTGGTATTATTTAACTGCTAGAATGTGGCATTGATAACAAAAAAAAAAAACAGAAGAAGGGAACCTCCTGCAGTTTTTCTGGTTTTTAATTGTGTTTGATATACAATTATCTCAGGCTCTAATATTCACTAATAAAAGTGGATACCTGAGATTTGTTGCTGCTAGGAAAAAGCACACAATAAAATGATACCTAATATATGATATAAAAAACCCAGGCTACATAGAACTGGTGCTGCGATGGAGGAGACCTTCCCATTCTTTTAAAAGACACACACACACACACGTTGTTGTTTTTAATTTCCTCCCTGATGAATTGTTAATAAAGTGATAGCCATGATAATTGATTTTTCTCCCTACAGAGTGTGTTGCGAGATCAGGGATTGTAGTTTAATTACATTTTGGCTTTCAAGGGCTGCATGTTTTAGGACTACATAGGCGATGCAGGTTATTGCAACACTGGGGCATTGGTGTTCTTAAATCAAAGGAAACGAACATAAAGTATAATAATGCTATCAATATTTTACAGTTCAAGGGTTCAAAGCACTTTGCACGCCTTTAGGAATGAGGCAAGAGGGAAGCTTGAAATGTGAACTTGAACAGGGCTGCCCCAGTCCAGGTTGAGTAGAGCCCCCTTTGAGCTTGGTTCAAATTCACCTGGTACCAGCTCCCTCTTCCCCAAGCTAAGAATTGTTTGGAGTTGGAGAAAGAGGTGAAGCCAAATCAGATGTTTGATTGGAACTCTTCTTAACAGCACAATTTATCTGAATGCTCAGGCCAGTATTATTATTATCCCCATAAAATGCAATTTACCTACAGACACTTTGCAGTCTTTTGCTTATGCTGAGATTTGAATTCAGCAAGTCACTGGCTTGCATATACTGGAGGGAGTGCATATTCTGACACAGATCGACTCATCTATCTCTATACTGGAGATGCTAGGCCAGGCATCCCCAAACTGTGGCCCTCCAGATGTTTTGGCCTACAACTCCCATGATCCCTAGCCAACAGGACCGGTGGTCGGGGAAGATGGGAATTGTAGTCCAAAACATCTGGTGGGCCGAAGTTTGGGGATGCCTGTGCTAGGCTGTAACCACCTTTAGTCCTACTCAGAGTAGACCTATTAAAATAATGGACACTACTAATAAAACCTCTGAGTAGGACTAGCATTGGACCCAATATGATGATGATGCAGTAGCACCATGTGAAGACCTAAGATTGTTGTGAAGACCTCAGTGTATACACAGAGGGAAATGGGAATTTCACCGTTGTAATCTTTTGACAAGATTCTCTTTTGCTATCCCCCTCCCCAGTGTCCAAGCAAAACGTTTGGTGGCTTTGACTCAACCAAGGATCTTCCTGATGAAGTCATCACATTCGCAAGAAGCCACCCAGCGATGTACAACCCTGTATTTCCCATCAATAACCGCCCCATAATGATCAAAACAGATTTGGATTACCAGTTCACACAAATCGTGGTCGATCGGGTAGATGCGGAGGATGGCCAGTATGACGTCATGTTCATTGGGACAGGTAAGGCTCCGCCAACCTCTTTAGATAGTGAATGGGAAGCAGAGCAGAAGAGCCCAAGATGTTTAGCATTCCTTCTGTGCAAGTACCGTCAACATGAATGGACTTGCACCAAAGCAGTTTTGGATGGAAAGTAGCCAGTGCTATATTTCTAGAACAAGAGGTGGCAAAACTCACCATGAACACCTCCCTTGTTCTCTTAGAATGGCAATGGCGCCTGTCCGAGAGGTGCCTGAACTGAGTTCCGGTGGGTTCTTGCTGCAAAAAAGTCCTGTTTGTGTCTTCTAGTGTGGCTCACTGAACGGCTTACAAGCAAGTCTCGACACTATTTTGGGTGGACTGCAATTTACTTGATGAATGTAATGACCAAATCCATTTAAATAACTCTAGACCCAAAATTCTCACTGGATGATAAACTTGTGTCTGGACTGTGCCATTTCAGATTGTAGCTTGGGGCTTGCACATTTGAATAATTTCCCATACCTAAAATACTTTCCCGAAATAAATGTCCTGAATATAGCACGTTGGAGAGCACACTAGTCCAAAACGCTTTGTTTTATCTTGTATACAGCAGCCTTTAGTTCCGCATTCTCCCTCCTGGTCCAGGAGCTGCCAACCCCTGGGGACTCCCAATTTAGTACTAATTAAAGCTTGAATTAAGTTCAAGCTGTGTGTGACTTCAGTCTTTTTTTATTCTGATCTCTGGAAAACCAAGACTGTCTCCTTGTCTTCCTCTCTGCAGTCCTACGCAGCTCACAAGCAGGGGCGTAGCCAGGATCAAAACTAGGGGGGGGGCAAGCCATGGTCGTTCAGGGGCGGGGCCAAGGCACAGAAGGGGAGGGGCCACAAAGTGGGCGGGGCTAAAGGGCCAACGGGCCTGATGACATCGTGGCGGTGGCAGCAGCGGCCACCTTGTGCTTCTGGGGCTGGTAGCGTTGGCGGCTACCCTGCTTGGCTGGAGAGGACGGGAGGGTCGGGCAGGCGAGAGGGGGTGGCAGGGCGGGCGAGGGAGAGGCAAGACACGGCCGCAGCCACGACGGCTCCGAGGCGTTGCTGCATATCAGCATAATATTTCAACCATGGTTCAAGCCCCACCTTAGGAAAAAAATCCTGCATTGCAGGGGGTTGGACTAGATGACCCTTGTGGTCCCTTCCGACTACAATTCTATGATTCTATTGATATATTACCATAGCATATGCATCATTCTGCTTTCTTGAATTGTCCTACTCCTAGGCATAGCATCCAACTCCTAGAGGCCTAGGTGCCCCCCCCCAATTACTGGTAAATACCGTATTTGAAAGAGTCATCCCCCCATGTTGATGGGCTTTCTATGTGGGGCTTATCTGCCCCCCCCGTATTTTATTAAGGATGGAAGAGGGAGGGAAGGAAGGAAGAAATAGAGAGATAACTCATATTTGTGGGTGTCTCTGGATGACGCTGTGATGCTGGAACTCTGCAGCAAGAGGACAGGAGGGTCGGGCAGGCGAGAGGGGGTGGAAGGGCGGGCGAGGGCGGGGCAAGGCATGACCACAGCTACGACAGCTACGAGGCGTTGCTGCATATCAGCATAATATTTCAACCATGGTTCAAGCCCCACCTTAGGAAAAAAATCCTGCATTGCAGCGGGTTGGACTAGATGACCCTTGTGGTCCCTTCCGACTACAATTCTACGATTCTATTGATATATTACCATACCATATGCATCATTCTGCTTTCTTGAATTGTCCTACTCCTAGGCATAGCAGCCAACTCCTAGAGGCCTAGGTGCCTCTCCCCCCCCCCCAATTACTGGTAAATACCGTATTTGAAAGAGTCATCCCCCCATGTTGATGGGCTTTCTATGTGGGACTTATCTGCCCCCCCTCTCTGGGTGACGCTGTAACTCTGCATGTACAGGAGCCTTGTAAGCAGCTTTCTCTCTGCTTGATTTACAGCAGGCACGTCCAACAGGTAGATTGTGATCTACCAGTAGATCACTGGATGTCTGTGGTAGATCACTGGTAGGTCACTGGCACCCCTAAAAAAAGCTCACCCAAAATTTTCCTCCTCCCTCAAAAAAATTGAACTATGACCTGAAGCCCTAAACAAAAATGGGCCTCCCTCCCTCCTAAAAGAAGCTCAACAAGTTTGACCTAAACCCCAAAAAACAGGGCTTCCCTTCCTTTAAAAAAAACTCAACAGCTTTGACCCGAACCCCCCAAAAGGGGGTAGATCACCCCCAGTTTTAAACTCTGAGTAGATCAGAGTCTCTTGGGAGGTGGCCACCCCTGATTTACGTATACAGATGCAGGAGGAGGGGCCATAGCTGCCAAGTTATCCCTTTTTTACAGGGATTTCCCCTTATGCTGAATAGGCTTCCTCGCGAGAAAAGTGAAAACTTGGCAGCTATGGGAGGGGCAGACTGGAACACCAATGCTTTTTATAAACATCACTGTGTCTGTCAAAGCTACAGCCCCCCCCTTTCTTATTCACTTCCTTTTAGCCTTGCAGAGCCACCTTAGTCAAATTGAATCCTCTGAGTCTGCACCCTCATTAAATCGCCAATAGAACTCTTAATGCTCCTGAATGCTCATTAACAAGTCCCACTTAAGAACAATAGGGTGAAATGGTCAGCTATCAAATCTTGCCTGGGGATATATGCTCCATTGTCTTAACTGCTTAACTACTGATAGCCACTTTGCTTTATTTATTTGATGTGTTTTTGTTACTGCTGTGTCCCCCCCCCCCCCAGCAAGCGGAGACTTAGCTGCTCTTGCTAAAGCAAAGCCTTTTCCACTTCAGTTTTTGGAGGGGAAAAGTGCTGGTTATGGTCTGTAAAATACATTAATTTTTTTGCTTCTAGGGGGGGCAGCTGCCCCCTCCTGCCCCCCCTGCCTACGCCCATGCTCACAAGGAGCGCCAACAGGCTTCTACCTTAAATCTCATCAGAGTCTGACAATGTGGCAATGTGGTCTGGTTGAATAATCTCAGAGAGTGAGAGTATAATTCCCACTATAGCAAGGGATTATCGGGTTGCTTTGGCCACAGCAGCATCACTTAAATGAAAACAAATGCTAAATGAAAATGTCACCATGTTTTCCCAAGGTCTAGTGCACGTTAAGGAGGAAGTAAGTTGTGTTGTTTCCCTGGGTCCTAGTGGGAAGGAAATGTGATTAATTCAGCATTGTTGCTGTTTTAAGTAAACATCTGGATACTTTGCTCTCTCACCTCAATAATGGTTCACTTCAGTCCCTCTCCAGCAGACCAAAATGCCTATTTTTGCCCTCGTAATTTGACTTGAGGGCAGGAGCGGATCGTTTAACACAGTCTCGAGTCCATCTTTCAGTAAACGTGAATTAATAACAGTAATTTTATCTTGTAAGCAAAGCTTGCTGATCTGAAATGAGGGCCTGATTCACTTTGTGTAAAATTGTTTGAAATATTATTCCAAGTAAGGCTGATCTTGAGTACAGATAAAGCTTCGCTTTGGATGCCTGAGACACTGTAGGGCTTAACACATTGTGCATTTGACCTCAGAGGCTATAGAGAGCAGCAAACCACTAATGAGGGGGGGCAGGTTCCTCTTAAAATAGAACTATTTATCTTAAAGATTTAATGCAATGATTGTGGCTATCTGCTAGGCTGACTTCTTTGGCTTTGTCAAACCTTTGTTGTCCTGAAATGTAGAATTCAAAATGTTTTAAATGTGGCAATAATCCAGTTCTTTGTGGTGTTCTCTCCTCCTGCTGCAAAAAACTTAAATCTTCCAGTCTTTGATGCTGACAAAATTGATATAGACTTTGTTTAAAATGGTAGTTTCCAAATGACATCCTTTGCCCCCCGCATCCCCGCGCAACTTCTAAGCTTAGTAAAGTGTTTTTTATCCCCTTCCCCTCTTCTACCTGGAATACTCCGTTAAGAAAAACTGACAATTTGCAGGTCAGTTATTCTGCAGTGTTGGGTGAAGTGATTTGTCTGAATACAGCAAGGGAAGCTTTTCATAGTAAAGGGAGAAATGTTATCACTGGCTGCCAAAAAAGAAAAGAAAAAAGAAAAGCTGCTGTTGGAGACAGATGATCAGTGGCAAGGCCAAAAGTCGGTATTTGTGCACACACAGGATACATTTAAAGCACACCCAAAGGAAATGATTTCCCTTATAATTCTGGGCTCTTTCGTTTGCCCTTTGCAAACAGTTCTCAGCAACCCTGCAACAGACTAGCTATCACCTGGCACCTTTACCATACACCTTTAGGCACCAGGCAAATCGTGTCCTCCCTAAAAGAGGGCACGTGTTGCGGTGAGACCTGGAGACTGACCTCCTGGTTGTGGGTGGGTCTATTGGATAGCCACAACACCTGATTGGTAGGTCCCTTGTTGCTGGGTGTAATCTGGCCAATGGGGCGCAGTCTAAATGGATCGAGGGACCTATATAAACTCATGCACGTGTCCCAGAGCTTCCACTTTCGGTTCG
Source organism: Zootoca vivipara (assembly GCF_965207765.1). Lineage (NCBI taxonomy): Eukaryota > Metazoa > Chordata > Lepidosauria > Squamata > Lacertidae > Zootoca > Zootoca vivipara. The sequence continues at coordinate 5,729,514 of NC_142588.1, read as the reverse complement.
TGCATCGGAACACCCGCCCACCTCTCCCTAATTTTAGGGCTTTTTGCGCTTAACCTTGCTATGCCGTCATGTGTCGTCTGCCATTGGGACAGGGGCACAGCAGGAATTTCCCCCACTTGGCTGATTGGCTGTTGCCATTTGGATTTCGCCTGTCGCGTAGCAATTCGTCACAACTTGTAAGGTTGCGGATAGGCACTGGTTCATGTGATAGGGATGGGAGAACGGTCTCGCCATCCCTATGGGAAGGGTATTCTGTTAAAGGAATCCAGGGACTCAACTTGGTTTGGTCAACCCCTGAAAAGGGGTTGTGCCCATGCCTGAGTCCAGGGGAGCATCTGGGGAGTGAACAGAGTCTGCTCCCAGGCTTATCACCTTCATCAGGTGTTCACCCTTGGCTGACCTATGATAGAGCTCTGAGTCAGTGCTACCTGCAAGGGTGTAGGGAGCTAGTCGAACCAGAGCCTATGCAACCACTCACTTTTCTGTAATAAATACAGTTGTGGCCTAAATTCTGCCAAAAAACAAAACTAAAATTTGAGTCAAATGGGGGGAGGTCTCTGGGTCTGAACACGCAAAAACGTTCCTTTTCAACCAGGCCTTTGCCTGACTTGATCTACGTCCTATACCCTGTTTTAAAATGCTGGCTCTTTTGGGTTGTTTTTTTATTGGGTTGCTGGTTTTGTTTTGATTTTATGTATTTTATATTTTATGTGAACCGCCCTGAGACCTTCGGGTATAGGGTGGTATAGAAAACAAACAAACAAACATACAAACAACTATCTTCCAGGGATGATGTCCACTATGCCTGATAAGGTTCTGAGAAAATGCAGCATCAATATTGGTTGCTGTATCTCAAAGAATCATAGAACTGTAGAGTTGGAAGGGACCCCCAGGGGTCATATAGTCCAGCCCCCTGCAATGCAGGACTCTCAACTCAAACTCTGTACTGTTCGGAATCACCAGCTGATTCCTAAAAGATCCGACAACTTAGTTAATTTGTCAGTATCTCTCCAGCTGTCTGTGTGTCCCCATGAAGTCTCACTTTCACATCTGCCCTTGTATTATTATTATTATTATTATTATTATTATTATTATTATTATTTTAAAAAAGGAAAAAGAAACATGAAATACTTTGGACTTGAGAATAAATCATAAAATGTAGCCCTGGCTGATCCAGTGTATTCCTGGCTTTAAATACACATTTGTGGCAGCTGACATTTCACTGGTAACATTACACTGCCCTGTTCATTTGCTGTCAGCTAAAATGGGTTCAGGGTTCAGATTTTGGGTTGGGTTTTTTTTTTTTGCAATTAAAATATTTCAGTATAATCCTCCTTTGGAAACTTTTAAGAACTTTTGAGATCATTTTGAAAGTAAGTGGGTATTCTATGGAGCCGACTCCAAAGAACACATTGCTGTATAATCCCCTTTTTGAAATACGATAATTTGTAATGTGGGAAACATAAAACTTCTGTAGATCTGAGATTGGACTGCCTTTGGACTCAAGGGGGAAAATGGTATCTGTCTTTATTTCAGATATTGGGACAGTTCTGAAAGTAGTTTCTATCCCTAAAGAGACCTGGCATGATTTGGAGGAAGTTTTGCTGGAAGAAATGACAGTCTTTCGGGTGAGTGTAATTGAAAAATTTGTTATCTGTTTTCGCTCCCCTGCTGCTGCGCTGCCAGCCTCTGCAGGCAGCTGCAGAGACGGCGTTTATTGTGGAAGAGTCCGGCAAACCTTTCTAATTAGCTTCTCAATTAGAGATTCAGTCACTAGTCAAAATAAACCTCTAAGCTTTCAGTGCCAGTTGTGAGCTAATAGCAAAAATTATATTGCTGACTCTCCTCCCCTCCTTTTTTTTCTTCCCTTGTTCACTGGGCCGCTAAAACCAATAGATCTGACTGTTTGCAATTTACAGTGAAAACCATCTGTAACATTTGAAGGTCTTGCTGCCTGTCTTCTCCCCAGAAAAATATACAGAATTAATTCTACATCTGGGCATATGACATGAAGACAAAGGCGTAGTGAAAAGTCTGTTATCTGACATTGAGGGTTTCTATGACATGACAATTAAGAATAATTTTGATGAAAAGTACACAATGTAGGCAAAAGTTGGCATGGTTTTAGGAGCTGATTTCCAATGCATGTTTTTGTTTAAATGGATTCTGATCTCGTGCCATCCTGGGGAGTATGAAGAAAATGAGAAGATAAAGCTGAGATTGAGTTGTACTGCCGATTAATCAGCTTGATTCAATAAACATTTTGATCAGTTAAAAACTTGTTCCATAGTCAGTCAGGCAGATTTTTTTTTAAAAAAATGAGTTACTTTGATGTAAGAATTTACAAATTATCTTGGAAGTGGGATTCCACATCTCTCTTACGCAGCAAGGGATGCCTTTTTTAAAGATGATGCCAACTGCAGCATATGGAAGCATGGTCTAGAAACAAAGGGATTGTTTGTTTTTCTTGCTCAGTGGTAGATCACAGGGATTCAAGGGCTCAGGTGTGATGCCTGGATCCCTAGAGAGCCACAGCCAGTTGCTGCAGATGCTTCTGACCTAGATGGACCAAGTGTCTGAGAGCTTCCTATGTTTCATCAGAATTCTTGTTGTAAATTCTTGTTGTAACAATTTCATCTGCAAATTGTTGTAAATTTTAATTAATTGTCACTGTTAAAATGTAACTGGCCAAGATTTTAAAAGGGAAGTGACAGCCCTGTTCTGATTCACAAATCCTCTCAGGCTGTCCCCATGTCAAGCTTTCCCTTCTCCTAGAACAGTGATGGTGAACCTATGACATGTGTGTCAGACGTGACACGCAGAGCCCTCACTGCTGGCACACACCCCATCGGCCCATTCACGCTGTTGTTGTTGTTTTCCCCCATTTGTTCTCCCACTCCTCCAGATTGTCTCTGCTACAGCTTGTCTCCGCTGTTGCTGGTAGCCAGAGATTGGTTTTTTAACCCGTTCTGTGCTGGGTTTTTTGGCACTTTGGCAAACTATGTCGGTGCTGCGTGTTAGTTCCAGCGAAGGTATTATTCGTCATTTATTTCTCTTCTCTTTCACCCCTAAAAAACGCAGCAGCTTTGGGGAATCCCCCCAAAAGCAAAGCAATTTTTGCACCCCCCCCAAAACCTCCTAAAAACTCAACAAACTCCCCCAAAAAAGCTCAACAACTCTGGGCACTTTGTGATAAAAAAGCGGTTTTGGGTTTGGTTTGGTTAAATAGTTTTTGGTTTATTGAATACAAATAGTTTTTGGTTTATTGAATACAGTTATATATTACAATTATACATTTTTGTTTTTTAAACTATAAATATCACAAAATTATGGTTTTTTTTCTTGAAGTGACACACCACCCGAGTTAAGCTCGGTTTTGGGGGAATTTTGACACACCAAGCTCAAAAGGTTGCCCATCACTGTCCTAGAAGCAGCATCCTATAAAGCGAGACTTCTTGGGTTCCACCCATCCCAACACTTGCTTGCTTTGCCTGATGAATAGGCACCATGTTATTTGGGTCATGTTTTCCAGGTCTGTTTGCATGCAGCGTTCTGGGCTTTACATCGGAAGTATAACCTGCGTTTGAATGAGTCACTGACCAAGAGACTGGAGTGCCTCATTGTCAGGCTCTGATTAATTGTGTACAGTAGTGGGTATCTGAGCCCCTGGTTTTAAACAAGAAATAAATTTCAAGGCATGAGATGAAATCACAAGAGTAGCTGGTGGCCTGTGGTTGTTTTCTCTGTTGCCTGCAGCAAATCACCTACTTATAGTATAAAGTACCGTAATCTAGGGACCTGGCCATTGCATGAGCTTCTGCAAATGAAACAAAATGAACGCCATGCTCCGTTAAGCCAAAAATTAAAGAGACAAGCCTAGAGCTTAATTTCTAAATGGAGAGGTGCTTTGTCTCACTTTCTGGAACAAATCATGTCTTCTGTCCTGGAGTATTTTGCCTTACACTTCATATGCCTAGAGGTAGGCTATGGTGACTCCGGTGGGGGGGGGGGACCATTGTATCACATTCTCCAGCCTTGAAAAAGCAGTTTCCAACTTTTGGTTTTGTGTCCCACCACCTGTGCTGAGGTGGGCATGGAGCTGTGACTGGTAGATGACCCATGCAAATCTGGGGCAGAGCCAGAGCAGTATCCAATCAATCAGAAACAGAGGCTGGCAGAATCTGGCGAGGTGAGTCCTTAGCTAAAGAAACGGATGGACTCAGTGATGGAACTGACAGAAAACCATTTTTGACAGCTGACACTCAGGCTGAAACTCCACCCTGGCCGTTGCACATGTGGGCAGGAGGACGGGTGCTTAGCTACCTCCTTGTCTCTTGCTTTCCGCTTGCCCCAAGCTACTTCCAAAGTCCAAAGCGGCTTAGCAATCAGGAGAGAAAGTGGTAGGAGAAAGACAGGCTTGGCAAAGGTGCTCTTTGGCCTGGCACTGCAGATTTGCCCTTGCTTTGCCCTTGAAGGGCAAAAAGAAAAGGTGGGAAGAGGGGACCAGCAGAAACCGTTAGAAGGAGGCATTGAAATTCCTCTGCTCCCTTGCCGCGTTGAACATCCTGGTGTGCAGGTGCCTGGGGATGCACACGCCTGAACATTCAGCATGACCAAGAGCTCCTTATCGGCTGCCATAAAATACTGCTGAACTCATTCTCCTTGCAGGTGCAGCTGGAGTTTGAAAGGGGGTTGGTTTATGCACCAAAGGAATTGAGTCCTAGGTAGAAATCTGATACGAAGTTTCAATGCAACCCATCACTTTTGAGTTTTCACATATCCCTGGGGTGGGTGGATCTAATTTTATGTCACCAAAGAATGAATTTAACAGCCTGAGTTGCAGTATGCCGAACACAACACTTTCCATTGACAGCTCCAGCCAAACTGAAGGCATTCCAGATGTATTGCACTGATAACAAATGCCTTTTTAACCTGATTTGTGCAGTGTCTCCCTGAACAGCTGAGCAAACATTTCGGTAAGGCCTGTAATTGATGCCTTCCAATACCAAGTTTAATAACCCATTTGCACTGGAGAGTCTGCATGCTTAGCATCCACTGAGCCATATCCAGTTCTCTGTGGGCTCGCCGGGGGTGAAGTGTGAAAGCTTGAAGAAGGCTATGTCAGCATACCTTGATAGAAACTGAACCAATATGAGGAAACTATAAGAATACAGAAAGGTCTACAATCCATAAGATAGATCTACACATATTCCTCAGTGTGGAATTCCTACTAGAAATAGCAGCCGTGCTCGGAGTTGTCCCCCTCTACACACCATTTTGCATATTTACTGGTATGGCAACATCATCATGATCTGCAGTTCCCTCTCCCACTAGCAGTTACTAATATTATGAAGCAAAGGAATCACACAGCAGTTGATAAGCCCTGAAGAAGAGGGACCCTGGTTAGCTTCGGTATGATGCTAAACCATGGTTGTGTGTGTATGGGGGGGGGGTGAATTCCCACTGAGAAAGAGACGTAGGTGTGCATTCCTGAAGCTGGCTCACAATTTGCAAACCGCTATTTTTGGAGGGCTGCTATGACGCCTCCGCTAGACCTTTGTAGGATGCATGCTTGATTAATTCTTGTGTTGAGTTTCAACATGCACAATTGCACAGGCACAAATGCATTTGAATGCATCCATAGCAACAACGGTGTTTCAGCGTGAAAGTCAGTAAGAACAATCCACGGCGAGGCACCCAGTTCTCATCGTCTTAAGGGAAGCAGCTATTTAAAGCATCTTTGCCTTAACTTGTAACTCTCTTTTCCAGGAGCCCACAGCTATTTCAGCCATGAAGATTTCCACAAAGCAGGTACTGTACATACAATCTTGAGACTCTTAAATATTTATTGGGTCCCATGTTTCAGAGATCTTGACTCGCTTGCCTGAAAAGATATTGATGCCAGCTGCCTCCCGTTCCTTTTCATAAATGTTTCTAGTTTCTTATGGAAATTCTGACAGACAAAGAAGAGGGAAAGTCTTGACATGTGCTTCGCTAGCTATGAAGTGGAAATGAACTGCCTAAGTAGTCTCTGAAACAAAGATCCTAGAGATGTTGCATCCGCAGGAGTCACTGGCTGCAGGTCATGTGGGTCAAATCTCCTGTTCTCCAGCATTGGCACAATCACTTCCATGCTTTCTTCTCACCTGCTTCTTCCTTTATAACACCAACTAGGGGCTAATGAATGTGCAAAATGCACTTTTACAAAGACCCATTGATCACAATGGAAGTGTTCAGGGCAGGGGTCAGCAAACTTTTTCAGCAGGGGGCCGATCCACTGTACCTCAGACCTTGCAGGGGGCCAGACTATCTTTTGGAGGGGGATAATGAACTAATTCCTATGCCCCACAAATAACCCAGAGATGCATTTTACATAAAGGCACACATTCTACTCATGTAAAAACACGCTGATTCCTGGACCGTCCACGGGCCGGATTGAGAAGGTGATTAGGCCAGATCCAGTCCCCGGGCCTTAGTTTGCCTACCCATGAACTAGGGGCTAATGAATGTGCAAAATTCACTTTTACAAAGACCCATTGATCACAATGGAAGTGTTCAGTGTATAGCAACTGCTTTATACAAAGTGGGAGTCATCATGCTATCAAAGTCAAGCAATTGCTACCTATCTGGAACCACCATGAGCTGGTGATTTCCAGGATGCAGGAAGCCAGCCTGGCTTGTGTTTCAACATGCTACATTCAGGGGTTCCTTGTTTGGCACAGTTTTAACTCCTCCAACCTTGACTGAGTCTTAGTTCGTTTGGACTCAGGAATATAGGAGAATGTGGCCCTCCACAAATGCATAACAGTACTTTGGCTCTGAGAATTTGGGAGGCACTTCAGAGATGATGAAGGGAAGACATGAAAGAGGGGCCATTTTGGTAAAGGAACCCAGAGGGCTTGGTTCCCATAGCACGCTTGCAGAGTGAGGCCACTCTCTTTGGACCCTCCGCACCATGGGAAGACTGAGCTGCCTGTCTCTAAAGCCGCTCACCATGGAATCTGTTGGGGATAAAATGTGAGAGTTATCTTATCCATTAGATGAAGCTGCATTAAAATTTAGCCTTATTGGCAAAAGGCTACGAGAGAGGGCCATAGCTTAGCTCTGCGTGCAGAAAATCTCCTGTTAAATCCCAGCATCTCCAGGAAGGTCCAGCAGACTCACTGTCTGAAACCGTGGACTGTTGGTCTGACTTTGTACAGGGCTGTTTTTATAGCGTACAGTTACATATCGGAATTAGTCTTCTTTTGCTGCTGGAGACATTGTACTGAGTCTCTAACATAAATAAGGAGCATCACACTTGGGCGCAGGGTCTTCTTACAAGAACTAGAGTAATGGTGGCTGAAATGGACACATTTTGTAAAAATGAAACTTGTGAGACAGACGTCAATAGGTGTTTGGAAGCCTTTTTTGTGTGTGCTTTCTGGAACATCTTGAGGCAAGTTGCAGATACACAACAAGACCATGTTTTATTTAAGTAACTTTTCTAAATTTATAACAAATCTTTCAGATGCATATGTTTGTTCATCTTTTTTTAAGGAAGATGAAAACAGATGTGTATCATATCATCCATTGATATAGCTTCTGATGAGAAAGGGGTAAAGCCATCTCAATAGTCAGAATTCTGGGCAGTCCAGCTAGGAACCCCATTGAGTACTGGAAACTTGCCTAAAATGGATGAGTTTGACATGAAATATTTTGTTTGGGGCCACTTCGCTCGCACAGTATCACCTAAAACAACAAGGGGTAGGGGGAGATTTAAAAGAATGTGCTATTATAGAGAAAACTATTTTCAAAACAAAGCTGTCAAGTTATATATATGTGTGTGTTCATATGGTACCAGAATGCTCTGCTTTTGATTATTTTTACAAGTACATTCTTTTTAAAGGCACAGATTACACTGTATAATGAACCATGCATTTAAGCACGACTTCTCGATCAAAGGCCCCTTTATGTATTCAGGAGGGATTACAATTCTCCCTGATCCCTCAGAAAACAAATTTACAATATTAAAAGTTTTCTCCAGCTAAGTTATTCACGTAAAGTGAAGCCTATAAAGTGTTGGTGTAGCCCCAAGTGAAGGGAGGAGGGCAAATAAACAATACGTGTAGGTGATACACTATGACAAGCTTCTGGCATTGATTGCATCTTTGAATTACAGGCGTTTTTGAGAGCATGTTGGTTCCTGATTCCTGAGCACTCCCAGCTTTATATATCAAATGCATTGTTCTTTGTGAAATTGGGGCTTTTCATGGAGTGACGTGATGAACTTTATGTCCCGTGCAGAGCAAAAGATAACAATCAAAGCAGCCTCCCAAAACTCATCCCTTGGCTGCCTCCCTTCCCACTGAACCAAACAGAGGAGTTTGTGCCTGCAGATGCTCTGTGGGAGCACAGGGGCAGTTGCAAACCTCCAAAGTCGAGGCAGAGTGGTTTTCTCCCTGTTTTTCTGCTTAATCAGGTGGTGGCAGAAGGCGCTTGTTAGTTTAACTAACTATCAAACCTTTATTAGGCATTTTACAAACAGAATCGCAAGAAAAAGAATCACATACAAAAGTATTTAAAATGCATACAAAGAGGCAACAGTAAACTGCATATACTAATTGTATGTGTGTGTGTGTGTGTGTGTGTGTGTGTGTGTGTGTGTGTGTGTGTGTATGTATATATATATATATATATATATATATATATATATATATATATAATCTGAGATTTCTTCCTATTAAACTACTCCTTGAGACACTGCTGCCAAAAACTCAGCTACTCCCGCAGTCACCTTATGATCAATGTCAGACAGGCAAAATCCAACATTTCCACCATGGGAAGGCTTATGCCTACTTGAGCTATGTAACAACTTTAATCTCCAGATTGTGAATGGTTCAACAAAAGGGGATAGAAGTGGGGAATTCACATATTTCCCCCCTCCCCCCCGAGGATGCAGTGTAATCGATTATATCCTTGTCCCTTATAATACTGTAAATTTGATCACGGATTTCAAAATTGGAATGCGTACTGAAAGCGATCATCAACCTTTATTGCTGTCTATCAACTTAAAGTTGGAAACTAAAATAATTAATTGTAACATCCTAGGACCTTGCCAATATAAACAAATGACCCAATTAAAATGGTCCCAGGAAATGAGTGTCGCAGTGGGGCAAAAACTTACAGCCGCTTGTTAGTTAACCTTCCAAACGAATGAAGTTTATGAAGCGCTTGATACTTTTGTGATAGTTCAGGTACAAGAACAAATGGCCTTGCTGTGCAGGAGGAACCTTGATTTGACAGGCTGGAGGTGGTGTTCAGGATTCAGTTAATCTGGAAGGGAGGATAGGCAGATAGGCAGGTGTGGACTATGGAAATGTGGAGTGGGGAGCTGGTATGTACAGGAATCCACATTCCCATGTTCAGCTGCATGATGTAATGTTCAAAAAGGGCCTCGCAGCACTTTAGACACAGCTGGAAATTATGACTCTCCCTTTGGGAGATTCCTTTTTAAAGACTGATGGATTCTGGTCTGTATCAAATTTGCATATATTTGTTCCTAAAAGTCCATTCCACCCTGTTTCTGTATTTATCTACAACTTACCTTTTTTATTTTTAAAAAAATGCACGCAAAATCCTATTTAATTTTTTAAAAAATTAAATACAGTTCAAATACAGTTGTAATTGTAATTAAATACAGTTCTCATTGCAGAACACATATTGAAATAATTTTATCTTAATGGGTGCATTTCTAAATATGTTTAATCCTAAAACTTTTTGAGCCAAGAATTGTGGTCTGCACATTAGTCCGGGAGGAGTGAGACAGGTCGGTCCACATCGGAATCTACACAAATGGAATTTCTTAACCAACCCTCTTCCTTTTCTTGTCATAATAACACAGAGAAGAAACAAGAGTCAAAGGAGACTGAATTTTAGAATTTGTGCTGCATGTTGAATGGGCCAAAAGTGCTGAGATATAAATGACGGAGGTTCTTTTTGAATGAAGCAGGCTTACTTACCATGTCTCTCTCTCTCTTTCTCTCTCTCTCTCTCTCCCCTGCCACAAACAGCAACAGCTCTACATTGGCTCAGCTGTCGGCGTTTCACAGCTTCCCTTGCACCGCTGTGATGTGTATGGTAAAGCATGTGCCGAGTGCTGCCTTGCTAGGGACCCATACTGCGCCTGGGATGGTGCCTCGTGCTCTCGTTACTTTCCCACCGCTAAGAGGTAAGGCTGGATTTGAGTGTCTTTCCACTTCTCCTTCAAGGTCCTCACAAGATTCCTTAAGTGACGGTTTCAAGCACTAGTGGCAACAGTGCACGCCTGTCGACCACCTGCATCGCTCCGGGGGGTGGGGGTGGCATGAGGCAAATGCAATGGGTGGAGACAATCCGTCAGGCTGTCCACCTGACCACCACTTAGCCCTGTAACCAGCAGTCAGGTGAGTGCTGCTGCCCCATCTTCCACTACTGGTTTCAAGTGATACCCAGGTTCTCCTTAGACCAGGCATCCCCAAACTTCGGCTCTCCAGATGTTTTGGACTACAATTCCCATCATCCCCGACCACTGGTCCTGTTAGCTAGGGATCATGAGAGTTGTAGGCCAAAACATCTGGAGGGCCGCAGTTTGGGGATGCCTGCCTTAGACCCTTGGCTCTAAAACTTTCCCCCTGCGGACCACTTGAAAATTGTCGGTTTTTATTTTTTATATTCTATTGCGCCACAACGGGAATTCCGCAGAAGAATGCATAGAAATAAGTAACACGGTGAACATGCAGTTAATCAATGTAAATATTTCGTGTGCATCTTCAACCACAGATCCCTGGACACATTATGAACCACCACAATTTGAGAACTCCTGGCTTAGACTGTGCCCACATTCAGGTGTTCACCTGAACACAAGAAGGCTTTACCCGGGAATGGAGGCAGGGGTGCACATTGAAGTCTTGCGCCAATGAGGCTGGCTGGGCAGGCTCCACTTCAGGGCTTTGCATGTTTAGTGCAAAGGTCTGAAGACTGTTTCTGAGCATGCTCTGTTGGACACCTGGGAGTCCTGTCTAGTCAGGGTTCCAGGTCACTCGTACTTTTCACTTAGAAACCATCTTCAGGCCTAAGCATACAACTATCTGGAGAGGAGCCTTTGCACCTGAGGACATTGGACCAATCCCCTCATGCACGTCCCTGAGCGCAAAGATAAAGCCTTCCTGTGCTGAAGCAAATTCCTGAACACACCATTCATGGTGGCATCCGTCTGTCTTGAGAGACAATGGAGAAGTCCGCCTTCGGGGGTGAAGTCAAACTGTCGGGAGGTTGCAGCACCTGATGTATCAGTAGAGACCGATATGGGAGAGACATGTTTTGTTGCAGTTTGTCTGTTCATATTGAGCCTACAAATGACTTTAGATTAGCAGGTTTTCTAATTAGTATAAATTTCCCCCATATTTGTGAGTGGGACTAGATCCATGGGTATAACCCTAGCTCACTGATGTAAAAAGCCACTGGGTTGTATTCAGCTAAGTTTCAACGGCAAACCTACTGAAAGCAATGGGCCTACGTTGGCCATGTCTATGAATTTCAGTGGGTCTAAGTAGTACTTAGACTGAATACAGCCTAATGGTGGGTTTTTTTTTTTGGGGGGGGGGCTTTACGGCCGAGGAATATCTTTTAGATTTTGACTAAAACCAAAGAAGCTTCACTGAATACAACAGATGCCGGGGCGAAAAATGTGAGGGTTTTTGTTTTTTTGTTTTGGCTCCTTGACTCCTGCTTCCGTGATGCGAGCATGTGAGCTTCCATCATTGTTCAGGCACCGAATCCTCTTTTCTCTCCCCCACAACCCACTTGCCTGACTTCTCATTACTTCGCTGTTTCTTTTCTTCTCCAAGCGAAGTGTTCAGCCTCTTCACAACATCTTTGTTTGCCCTGTTCTTTCTTCTGCTCAAAAGCCTCTCTTTTTCATGGGTTGAACAGGGAGTTTTTTGCCACTACTGTTTTGATACAAAGGAAGTGGACAACGCAAACACAGGCATAGTTCTGCTTTCTACAGTGCACATTTTCTTATTGAAAAGGTACAAAACATTATTAAAGCAAATAAAGAGAGAGCCAGTGGAAAGTTTGGTATTGCTTAAAGACATGTTGCTATGGGTTGTAATAATAATTTTGGTAGTGATTCAACCCACTAACTGGTTTTTAACCTAATGTTCTAACCAACACATATAATTCATCCTATTCTGTGGCAAGTATTGCTTTTGATTTTTTAACCCAAGCACCTGTTGTTGTTGTTGTTTAGTCATGTCCAAATCTTTGTGACCCCATGGACCAGAGCATGCCAGTCTCTCCTGTCTTCCACTGCCTCCCGCAATCAGACTCATGTTGGTGGCTTTGAGAACACTGTCCAACCATCTCGTCCCCTTCTCCTTGTGCCCTCCATCTTTCCCAACATCAGGGTCTTTTCCAGGGAGTCTTCTCTTCTCATGAGGTGGCCATAGTATTGGAGCCTCAGCTTAAGGATCTGTCCTTCCAGTGAGCACTCAGGGCTAATTTCCTTCAGAATGGATAGGTTTGATCTTCTTGCAGTCCATGGGACTCTCAAGAGTCTCCTCCAGCACCATAATTCAAAAGCATCAATTCTTCAGCGATCAGCCTTCTTTATGGTCCAGCTCTCACTTTATGGATCACTGCCTTGTCATGGCGAAGGGGCTTGGATAACTCAGAGTAGCTATGAGCTATGCCGTGCAGGGCCACCCAAGATGGACAGGTCATAGTGGAGAGTTTTGACTAAACGTGATCCACCTGGAGAAGGAACTGGCAAGCCACTCCAGTATCCCTGCCAAGAAAACTCCAGGGACAAAGACAACAAGCACCTGAGGTTTACTTAATTCTTACTCTAGTCATCAGTACTTCATTGTCCTGCATCACCAAACTGGTGGCCAAGCTATACTGAATAACTATTAACTCATAACTTTTATGTGTATCCCCCCCCCGACAGTTGAGGCATGCTTTAAAGGTATGAACCTTAGCCCTTTTTTGCAGCCTCCCTTGGTCACATGACAGCAGCAAGTGTGGGTGTCCCACACAGGCTCACAGCCCCCCAACTCCCAGTTGATCCATGCAGATCATCTGAGGAGGACAGTTATTGCCCCCTTCCCAGTCATTGGGAGGTGTGATTTGCACTGTCTACTTGATTTTTTAAAAGATTTTGTTGCCATCAAAACCAGTGGGGTTTTGGTTACCAAGAAGGAGGGGGAAACTATTTGAGGGAGTGGATCTTCAAAGGGCCAGGGGTTAGCTACCCATAGCCTGGATACCTCTGTTGGGGAAATGAAATAATCTAATCTAAAGAAAACTGGGTTAGAGACATCTTGGCTGATCTCTTGAGAAGATGCAGCATTTGAGATTGGGCTGCATACTTGCCACACATTGGAAGCGCATTTGAAGCGTGTTATTTATCTCAAAGAATTGTGTGCTTGTCATTTGATACAGGTTGCTAGGAGGTGTAACTCTGAGAGGGGAATTACTGGAGGGAAGGAATGTGTTCTGAATGTGTTTTAATGGCATTGTGTGCACATGGCCGTACCCTAGATTGAAGGAAGCTATGGCTCCCTGGTGCGCACGCCGAACTCTCCTGAATCAAACTGCCTGCATCTCAGACACTTAATTTAGTTGTAATCAATACCCCTCAGGGCCTCGGCTACTGCAACAACAATGCTCCCTTTGGTTGGAATTATTGAATTTTGAATGCGAACGCTGACAGAAAATGGTTTGGAATGCTGTTCCCAAAAGGAATGGATCATTTCCTTCAAGCATCCATATCTTTGGGTGACACCTCTCTCTGAATATAACTAATAATCTCCCTAGTGTTGCCGGTTTGACCCATTTGCTTTCCTGACAGAGGCATGCAGCAGGAGAAACTCCCCCAAATTGTTTTTAAGCCAAGAAAATATTCACCAGCTCAGTTTCTGCGGGTCAGGCTGCCCTTCTAAAGTATCCCCCCCTTTATATATGTTGAAAATACAGTGAATGAATGCAATAGAGATTTACTGGTGTCTCTAATATGTTTCCTTTAGACGCACTAGACGACAAGACATCCGAAATGGTGACCCCCTGACTCACTGCTCTGACTTACAGCATCATGGTAAGTGGATCCTGACTCAGCCACCTTGGAAAGGGTCAGGAATGGAACCAGAGCAAATCTATTCCTCTTTACCTCTAGGAAAACAAGCATAATAACAGCCTCCTATATATGTTTACCTGGAGGTATAGCCCACTGAGTTCAAAAAGGTTTACTCTCAAGCAGTGCTTTTTTTTTCTGGAGGGACGCAGGGGTAAACATTTTGTGAATCTTTGTACTTTGGTCCATTCACTGTATTTATTTTCCCCGATTTAAACTATAAAATGGTGATTTCCTTGAGTCAAAATGAGAGTACCCAGTGCCAGATTTACGTATAAGCTAAACAAGCTATAGCTTAGGGTCCCACTCTCTTGGGGGGGGGGAATTAAAGGAAAAAACCCTGGATGTACATTTCCAAAATATAAGATTAAAAAAACAAAATAAAACCTACATGCAGCAACAGGGGCAAATGGCTTTAGATACCTATTAAGCCCATAAACTACCATATGGCATATATTCAACACAAAAAACAGTGACAATTTGTTGTTGACAAAGGACAGCTGGACATATAAAGGGCCCCGTTACTTTCAGTAGCTTAGGGTCTCATTAAACCTAAATCCGGCCCTGAGAGTACCCCATAGCTGCCAAGTTATCCCTTTTTTTAAGGGATTTTCCATTATGCTGAATAGGCTTCCTCGCGAGAAAAGGGAAAACTTGGCAGCTATGGAGTACCCATAAACATTTTTTAGAAAGAAAGAAAAAAAGCACTGCTCTCAACTGTACAATTGTAGCCTAAGGCTGCAGTGTTTTGATTGCGATGGCTGCATTGCAGGGGGTTGGATTAGATGACCCTCAGGGTCCCTTCCAACTCTACAATTCTACGGTATGGTTCTATGATATACTTATGTAGGAATAACTCCTAATGGAGATGAAGAATTTGCTTCTGAGTAGACACACTTACTATTGTGCTGTAAGTGATAGAACTGTCTGCGCCCTGATTTACACCTTACTAAATTATTGCGCATTCATTTTACTCCCACCGCCCCCGGCATGCTTTTCCCTAATACGTGTAATTTTGTATGTATCTTTTGGTTAATACGATAAATGCAAAGTGGAAGGAGTTGCATTACAATGTGGAGAAATGGTTTGTGTTTACTTAGGAGTAAGTCCATTCAGTTGCTGCAGTTCAATGCATATCTGGGAATATGCCCCACTGAATTCAGTGGGACTTACTTCCAAGTAAACATGCTGGGTATGGGGGTCTGCTTTATTCAGTCGCCTTAGTTATAGGCCAATAGCACAAAAATCTTGAACTTTGTTAAAGTGGTATAACCAGAGTATTGTAGCCCCAAAGCCAGAATTTTTCACCGTTTTATGGCTGAAATATTAATAATTTTCATAAATGTTCTGTGGATTTTATTCACGGGGCCAAAATGCTGCCCTGACTGCTCAAGATGTTGCTTTAAAGGTAAAGGTACCCCTGACCATTAGGTCCAGTCGTGGACGACTCTGGGGTTGCGGCGCTCATCTCGTGTTATTGGCCGAGGGAGCCGGCATACAGCTTCCGGGTCATGTGGCCAGCATGACTAAGCCGCTTCTGGCGAACCATAGCAGCGCACAGAAATGCAGTTTACCTTCCCACCGGAGCGGTACCTATTTATCTACTTGCACTTTGACGTGCTTTCGAACTGCTAGGTTGGCAGGAGCTGGGACCGTCGCACCCCGTTGCAGGGATTTGAACTGCCGACCTTTCGATCGGCAAGCCCTAGGCTCTGTGGTTTAACCCACAGCGCCACCCGTGCCCGCGCTACCTAATTTCTGCATTATTAAGGAGTTAGGCTGATTTGCAGCCCATGATGAGGAAACGATTTTGAAGTAGTTCATGATGTTCAGCCATAGCGCTGACTTTAAAATGAGCCCCGCTGCCTGATGGAAGACTACGAAGTGGCAAAGTTCCTTCACATGCTTTGCCTGCAGAAGGTCATAGGATCAACTCCTGGCAACTCCAGTGAAAAGGAGGCAAGGATGGGAAAGATCTCTGCATGAGAGTTTCTTTCTGGGCTGCAGGAGGCCAGTGGCCCAACCTGGCATTGAAGGAGGCTTTGCATGTCTGTAGGCTCTGTGGACGCAAGCCTTCTACAATGTATGTTGAACTTGCACCCTTCGTATCTGGAAAAGGTGGGGGACTGAATGATGCAGCCAGACCTTCCTCCCCAGAGGAAGCAAGATGGTCCCCTTCAAAATGAGCTTGCTTGCCACCAAGCCATGTGAAATCACTTACAGCGCAGTTCTGTGCTTGCCTACTCGGAAGTTAAGTCCACTGAATTCAATGAGGAAAGTGAGCCTAGAGGGTTGCAGCCTAACTGGGGCGAGTTGGTTAAACCAACCAACAACCTTGTTTTGGTTCAACAGTGGTTCACTCTGGTTGTTGATTGATAGCTGCTTGTCTCTCTTCGTTTTGCTTGTATTGGGGCAGTTAAATAGCACTATAAAGTATATGGTTGTTGATTTAAAATTCCCAGGCCAGGCAACAGGATGGGACATAAACCATTTCCCCCAGTTCAGCAATTATTCACATTCCAGTACAGTATGAGAGTGGAAAACACAGCTTTTGATCTTATGCTGCACTGCCCTCTACTGGAGAGATGCAGCTATTCCTGGTTTTTTGCTAGATAATCCTGGTCTGACTAGATAATCCTTCATATGCAGGCGTTAGAAAAACAACAACAACGAGACAGATACAGGATAGATATGTTGTTTGTTGTTGTTTAGTCGTTTAGTCGTGTCCGACTCTTCGTGACCCCATGGACCAGAGCACGCCAGGCACTCCTGTCTTCCACTGCCTCCCCCAGTTTGGTCAGACTCATGTTCGTAGCTTCGAGAACACTGCCCAACCATCTCGTCCTCTGTCGTCCCCTTCTCCTTGTGCCCTCCATCTCTCCCAACATCAGGGTCTTTTCCAGGGAGTCTTCTCTTCTCATGAGGTGGCCAAAGTATTGGAGCCTCCGCTTCAGGATCTGTCCTTCCAGTGAGCACTCAGGGCTGATTTCCTTAAGAATGGATAGGTTTGATCTTCTTGCAGTCCATGGGACTCTCAAGAGTCTCCTCCAGCACCATAGGCATGGATTGTGGCTAATGTCTTGCGCACACCACTTCCCAAACCGAGAGAGGGGGAACGCTGGATACAGAGTAAACAGGAATGGGTAGACAACCAGGCCCTATGTAAACACAATATTTTAAAACCACATTTGAAGCACTCTTCCCACTCACTCAAAGAAATCTGGTCACAAAGTCATAATTCCCTGCAACCCTTAACAAACTACAGGGCCCAGAATTCTTAGAGGGGGAGAATGTGCTCTGGATGTGCACTTTAAAGTTGTAGTGTGTACACAGCCCAATAAGACTTTGTTCTGCTGCCATTAGAAATAAAGTTTTCCATGTTGCTGTTCATTCCCAATCCCCTGACACAATGCTTCTCAAGTAGATCCATTTCTAAGATGAAACTCAAAGTCGCTCTGCTCATCCCCCTATTAAGGGAGTGTTGCATTTACTTGCTGGGAATCGAGTTATCACAATCCGAAGAGAAAAGAAAACTGGAACAATTCATTTTTCTTATTGATTTGGTGTCTGTTGATGACTTGATATGTCGTTTCTACACGCTGGGTGGCAAGAATTCATTTTATTCACACATATCCCCACTTGCGTCTGGATGGCTGCATGTCGTTAATGTACGGTTCCTGTGTCAACATCAGAGCAACTGACCTGCCAGCTTTCTTTTTCTTGGCACCACAGTTTAGCAAACAGCTTTTTTGTTTGCTAGGTTAGTACACAGCCAACATGAAGTCAAACAAGACTTGACAATGGATTGCACTGCAAGAGGCTCTTGGTCACATATCCCTCATTTCTAGAACAAACAAACAAAAATGGGGTTCTGTAAAGATTCAAGCAAACCCCACCACCAAAAAGACCAATCTTAATCAAAGTAACACTGTGCGATCTAAACACCCTTGGACATTGCTGAGGGCTGTTGCCCGTTGCAGGAAAAAATAATGATGTTCAGCAATCCCATGACACTCTTTAGAGTAATCCATTTTTTTTCCTAGGCTCTCGTCTAACAATGTGTCCTCTGTGGCAGCTTAAGAGCCATGAGCAGAAGGAAAATAAACATTAATACCTTTTCAAAATGCCTGCCCAAGAGGGCTAGTATTGTGGACTCGGAAGCAGTTTTCATGCTTTGGCATATGGAGGAAATTGTCCTGCTTCTTGGGCAACCTATTTCACAAGTAGAAAAACATACAGCACACGGTGTAAACCTGCCTTTCTGTTTTTGCTTATCCTTTCTTGTGTATTTGCTCCCGATAGTTATTGGACCATTGCAATTTAAATCCCATTTTAAAAGGAGAGGGGCGGTTGAAATGAAGTCTTGAAATCTTAGACCTTAATGCCTTTGTGGGGCTGCAGCAGAAGCAACTGCCATATAAATCCAAAGGCTAGCCAACAATTCTTGCAAATTGATGGATAACTTGAAAACAATGTTGTTACAAAAAGGAAGTAATTTATTTCACTTTCTTTCACTCGTCCGCAAGGTCTGGTTTATTAGGCTTGTTATGTTTCCATAAATTATTACAGCTTACAAGAGGAAATGATTAATTGAATAATGTTTCCACAAAAACAAGATTTCTGGTCATTAACAGCTGCTGCAGCAAACTGCAGTGCCATATGACCTAAACACACTTCGGTATTTTATTTTATTTTTGAAAGCCTTACATTTTTATGGCTTTATGTTGAAGTAGATCATAGACCTCTTGAGGCACAATTAGATCTTCTGACACCACACCCAAACTATTGAAAACTTGTTCACCCATTTGAAAAATATCTCATCTTTTAAGCCAATGAAATGAAGCTAAAGGGATAAAGTGAGTCAACTTGTGCCATGAATTAATATATTTGTTTTTTAAAAAATCTTTGCCGTATAATAATTAATTAATGCCCAAGTATGTGGGACACACACACACACACAGAGGTACCTCGACTTACGAATGCCTCAACTTACGAAGGTTTCGACTTACGAAGTCGGCAAACCCAGAAGTATTTTCGCCGTGTGCGCGGTCTGCGCCTGCGCAAAGCGCAAAACTGCACTTCGCACATGCGCAAAATGGACGCTTTTACATCCGAAGGTTTCGACTTACGAAGAGCGCCGCAGAACGGATCGCCTTCGTAAGTCGAGGTACCACTGTAAATAAAATTGACTCCCATTTAAGAAAAGAGCAAGCCTAGGACTAGTGCAGTCATTCCTGATGGTTTAGTAATACGTAAATGAGCTAAAATATCCTCTGGGATCATGCACTCGCTCCCCTCTCCCTTCTGGGACACAAATTCAGGAAGGTCAGGGCTCGACCATGGTAGCAAGCAGCCTGAGGTGAGCCAGGACCAGAAGCTCTGACAAGCCAATAGCTGGGCCCAAAGAGCGAGTCAGGACTGAAGAAGAAGCAAGACCAAGAAGCTACACAAGACGGAGGCTGTGCACATAGAATCATAGAGTTGGAAGAGACCACAAGGGTCATCCAGTCCAACCCCCTGCCAAGCAGGAAACACCATCAAAGCATTCTTGACATATGGCTGTCAAGCCTCTGCTTAAAGACCTCCAAAGAAGGAGACTCCACCACACTCCTTGGCAGCAAATTCTACTGTCGAACAGCTCTTACTGTCAGGAAGTTCTTCCTAATGTTTAGGTGGAATCTTCTTTCCTGTAGTTTGAATCCATTGCTCCGTGTCCACTTCTCTGGAGCAGCAGAAAACAACCTTTCTCCCTCCTCTATATGACATCCTTTTATATATTTGAACATGGCTATCATATCACCCCTTAACCTTCTCTTCTCCAGGCTAAACATACCCAACTCCATAAGCTGTTCCTCATAAGGCATCGTTTCCAGGCCTTTGACCATTTTGGTTGCCCTCTTCTGGACACGTTCCAGCTTGTCAGTATCCTTTTTGAACTGTAGTGCCCAGAACTGGACACAGTACTTCTGGTGAGGTCTGACCAGAGCAGAATACAGTGGTACTATTACTTCCCTTGATCTAGATGCTATACTCCTATTGATGCAGCCCAGAATTGCATTGGCTTTTTTAGCTGCTGCATCACACTGTTGACTCATGTCAAGTTTTTGGTCTACCAAGACTCCTAGATCCTTTTCACATGTACTGCTCTCAAGCCAGGTGTCTCCCATGTTGCCTTTCCCCCTGGGCTCCAGTCCGCTCCCACTGCTGGCTCAGGATTTGGTCTACACATGACATTTCACTGTAGTTTATTAAGAAATACTACTGTTTTAGGTGTTTTCCCTCAAACCAGCTTCAACCCAAAAGGGAAACTCAAGCCATGTTCCCTGTTAAGCCGAGGTGTGTACGTTTGAGACAGTCACTGTCCATGGACAGGTGACAGCTGGGGAGGTTACAGGGGTGGGGGAACCAAGCAGGTAATGTGCACCAGGTGGAGATATCCCCTCTCTGGTGTACACACCAGCAGCAGGCTAATGCAACTCGAAATGTAGCTGGGGAAACGGCATTGCTGTGTTTTGAACCGCTAATCTGTACATATCCTGAGTTAGACTGTCAGTCCATATCGCTCCGTATCACCTGCTCTGATCTGCAGTGGCTTTGCGGGGTTTTAGGTGGGTGTCTCTCTCAGCCCTACCTGGAGATGATAGAACGTAGGCGCTTGTGCCTCCCACTGTGCTGCAGCCCTTCTTCAAAGACAGGGGCTCACCAGACGTCTTCATTGGTCAAGAAAGTCTCAGCTGGACCAGGAAGCCCTTTCTACTCTTTCCTGCCCAGAAGGATGCAACAGCCAGCCTGGGTGGGCAGAGTCAATGCAGGGCCTTACGTTCAGTTCTTCTAGTAACATTTAGATGTTCATTGTTCCCTGCAGATAATCCAAGTGGACATGGGCTGGAAGAGAAGATCATCTATGGAGTGGAGAACAGCAGCACTTTCCTGGAATGCAGCCCCAAATCTCAGCGTGCTCTGGTCTATTGGCAATTCCAGAAGCAAAATGATGACCGAAAGGAAGAGGTATGGGCTCTTGAAAGTGCATCCCAGGACTTTCTGCTTCAATATGTTCAGTCTCTCTGGCCCAGTTCTCAAGAATCTGGGACACGTGGGTCTCAGCTGTACCAATTCGGGCTGTAGGGGCAGGACTCACATGATTAAATGCTCCTGCTTACAACAACAACAACAACAACAACAACAACAACAACAACAACAACACCCTCCACATAGATGAGATGTCAGGGAGAAAGGCTATAGTATAGCTTTCTCCCTAACATATTGCAGGGCACTTTAAATAAATAAAAATAAAGCAACATTCAGTTGTTGCTTTCAGTTGTTGCATTTCAGACAGTGGGGCTCCATCTTCTGTCTGAAATGACCAAGACACAAGTTTGTAGTTTTATTGCTCCCCCCGGTCCTTCCTTGCTTCCCCCCGCTAAAAAAGCAGAAGAGTTGGGTGTGGAAGCATCTCAAATAAATTGGGCTGCTTCCAAACCTGCCAGCCTTAGGAGTGACTGTGGAGGCATTTGGGAAGTGGCAGCCTCTATATCCTTGCCGCAAGGCCCAATATTTACCTCATAAGGAACAGTGATTAGATGGGCACCAGCTTTAAGATGTCTAGAGAGCCAGACTCTCCCATCCTTAGGAGGTAAATAGATCTCCTTGAGCTCAGGGACTCAGCTGCTGTGCTAAACCCATTGTTAATGTAAGCCAGGCACCCCCAAACTGCGGCCCTCCAGATGTTTCGGCCTACAACTCCCATGATCCCTAGCTAAGAGGACCAGTGGTCAGGGATGATGGGAATTGTAGTCCAAAACACCTGGAGGGCCGAAGTTTGGGGATGCCTGGTGTAAGCTCTTAAAATCCCTCCATGATGGCCATTTGTTTTTTGCTTCCATGATGATCTTCACTTCAGGAGCTCAAAGCAATGCCTTTCCCGTATCCTCAATCTGCACTATCTTTGCACCTTGCAGCAGCAGCAACAGCAGCAAAGAGGCCCTGAGACCCTCATGAGGATGAATGGCTTCTGAAGTAATCCTGATGGAAAGAAAATGCTTTCCTGGTTGTTATAGACTGAAATGGTTCAGTGAGGAGTTTGGTGTCCCCACTCCTGCCCTTGCATAGTTACCTATATAATAATATGGTTGTGCTTTTCATTTCCCCAGGTGCTCTGGGGGATTAGTAGGAATGTAGACATCCTACAAGTCTGGAAGGCCACTTCATCACCTCATTTTTAACAGAATAACCTTTCCCCTGCTGGCTAGATGCCACCTGAGGGTGGGGGAGAGGAAAGAAAGAAAGAAAGAAAGAAAGAAAGAAAGAAAGAAAGAAAGAAAGAAAGAAAGAAAGAAAGAAAGAAAGAAAGAAAGACAGTTAAATGTTATTTTGCATGAAGAATCCAAGGGACATATTTTATTCAGGTGAAAAAATACCTGCCAAGGCCGCAGCTAGAGGTTTTGTATAGTTAAGTTTCTAAAAGCTCATTATTTGAGGGTTGGGTGGTTTTTCCCCCAAAAAAGGGAGTGGGAAGAATAGAGCATGCTCTATATCAGTGGTCCTCAACCTTGGGCCTCCAGATGTTTTGAGACTACAATTCGCATGATCCCTGACCACTGGTCCTGCTAGCTAGGGATCATGGGAGTTGTAGGCCAAAAACATGTGGAGGCCCAAGGTTGAGGATCGCAGCTCTATATGACCTCTCATGGTACAAAATAGCACCTGGCATTTGCCCTTCTTTAGCCACATGGATAAAGTTGGTGGATTTTATCATTTGTGGAATCCTTCACATGTTCACTCAGACTCATGCTTACTGAGTTAAGTGGGACTTAATCTCAGGTAAGTGGACACAGGATTGCAGCCAAAGTGTTTGTGCCAATGTGTGTATTATTTATAAAAGTGTACACACATACACAATACCCTTTGGCAAAGAAATGGAAGATGGCAGGCGGGCATCTTCACTAGCCCTTGTCTCCCAAAAGGATCTTTGGCCAGGTATCATTACTACACAAGCTGTGGCTGAAAAGCTCTTTTGTTTCTTCATTGGCAGTGGGGAAGTGGGAGACACGGCTTCACTTAGAGACCTAGATTTGGACCAGAGGATGCCTACTCCTGCCCCATAACTCCTAAGCTCCGCTTAAACTTTTGAAGTGGAAAGCTGCATGCATGGAGGTCTCTTTCGCTGCCCTGATTCCCATAGATTCATTTTTGTAGCCATTTGATATCCTAACATTTTTTTTCTGCCCTGTAACATTTTTGCCTCCATTTCTGACACTGTAGCATACGACGAGGTGTGCTGGAAAATCCATTTCAGGGCAAACAGGCTCATAATACGCTTGGTTGTTTTACCGAGTTCTTGAATGGTTTCAGAGAGCATGGCGTTTATCATAATGAGATCCCCATCCCTTCCAAAAAGGTTAGAGTAGCATTCCGTTTTTCTATCAAAGTTAGGTAGTTGAGGCTAAGTCAACTAAAGTCTTGTTCAGTCAGCTTCATGGCTGAGTACAGTTTCAAATCCCAGTCTTCTGCTATCCAAGTCTACTACGCGATGCTGGCACACGGTGTTGAGGCTTTGTGAGAGAGCCGGAGAAGACTATTGAGAACAGTGACCCTTTTCTTTGCCTCCTTGACAGATCAAAGTAGATGATCGCCTGATCCGGACAGAGCAAGGTCTACTGCTGCGGAGCTTGCAGCGGAAGGACTCGGGCATTTACTTCTGCCACGCTGTGGAGCACGGCTTCATGCAAACTCTCCTCAAGGTGACCCTGGAGATCATCGACACGGAGCACCTTGAAGAGCTGCTTCATAAAGAGGAAGAGGGAGAGACCTCCAAGATCAAGGAGGCTTCCAACAGCATGACCCCAAGCCAGAAGGTCTGGTACAGGGACTTCATGCAGCTCATCAACCACCCCAACCTCAACACCATGGATGAGTTTTGTGAGCAGGTGTGGAAAAGGGACCGCAAGCAACGGCGCCAGAGGCCCGCCAATGCCCAGGTGAACACAAACAAGTGGAAGCATCTACAAGAGAACAAGAAAGGCAGGAATAGGAGGACCCATGAGTTTGAGAGGGCGCCGCGGAGTGTCTGAGCTTCAATTACCTCTAGGAACTTCATCCAAGTAGAAACTTGCATGGACAAGATAACTGGAAATAAAATGCAATATATGTGAACTTTCCCCATGGCATTTTATGTGGATGTTTACAAAGAGCTAGGAGGCTCAAACAAAATTTCCATCTTGTTTGAAATGAACCCGGTTTGTTTGCTAAAAAAAAAAAAAACCAAACCACTGGACCTCTACTCTCCAGCATTTTGGGGACATAAGCTTGTTCCAAAACTAACTTATTGTTTCATGGGATCTGCAGCAAGGCTGTTTCGGCAATCCCCTTTGGACTTGTGAGGTATAAAAGTGTCACCTGCCATTCTGCCATTTTGAAAAAGGAATAAAAGAGGGAGGTGCAGAACAGCTCTTATCAGCCATGCTAATTTCCTGAACTTAACTAAAAACTTGCATGGACCTTTTATCCAGCTGATGAACACCTTCCCACTTGGTTGTACACATGACTGTTTTTTGTTTCCCCCTCTCCTTTCTGGTCTACAAGTCCTCTTGTTTAGATATGTACTGGAAGAAGGAAATCAATACTGTGCTTGATTGCTTACTGAAGTCAGAGCGCCGTGAACCAATAATTATCTTAAGCAGCAGCAAGTGGAACATTCTGACCTACTACTGATGACACCCCTAACCTTTGACCTAAAGATGTATTTTATTAAAACAATTATTTAAATGTACCACAACCAATATGCAGTCAAAGATAGCTCTTGGTGGGTGGGTGGGGGAGGAAATAGAATAGGCTTTTGTCTGACAATATTCTAATATTCTAATTTTTAATTATTTTAAACAGGGAAAACAAAGGTTTCTGTTGCTCAATTTTAAATGTCTGTTATCAAACATTTGTTCAACACAGTCAGCAAACTCAGCTCCTTGCCAGACATTCTCTATGATGAGTAACTTCCAACCTGATTTATCCTTCCGAACCAAGTTTTTCTGGCAAAACGAGTCTGTATTGCATGGACAGATTTCTCTCTCTTTCTTTTTCTCCCTAATTGTTCAGTATGAAAGACTTCAGCTTGTATAATACTTTGATACAAAACAGAAATGGATTGAAGCAATGAAGGGAAACTTGGTTGACTTAAGCTGTATATTTTATTTTTAATTTCAAAAGACTGTGAATAGCATTAAAATATCTCCTCTGCTCATGACCTCATTATGTGGATGGCAAAAACTCAACACTGTAAGATGCAGATTCCATCTGATCTGCTCATACAGTCAATGCCGTGGTTTTCAGATGGCATTCTGGCAGTGCCTGGTATTCTTTGGAGATGTCTAAGGTGTCTCAATGAGAAGAGCTGCCTGTCCACCATTGCAGCACCTGGGTAATATTGGATACGTATGACACAGAAAGCAAGCATGAAGCCTAACAGACTTGAGCCAGGTTGTTGTGTGGACAACACAAATTGGAACATGCCCCAGAATCTCTTTGATGCAACAGGGCCTCCAGGGTGTTCAAGTTAATGTGAAAATAATGCCCCAAAGAAGAAGGTCTGAAAACTGCTGGATTAGCAAAGTGTTGGCATTTATCCAGAGAATAACAGGGGTACCAAAAGACTGTGTACACCCACACACAAGCCCACACAGATATATGCAGTACAGAATGCACTCAATTAAAAAGTAGAATGGATTTTGCAATATTCCATTCCTGGATATGGGGTCTCTTATCCCTATTTAGTTATCCCTACTGGTATCTGCAAACGAATTCCCATGGGCAAATTTGTGCCATCTACATCCAGCTTTTGCATTCCCAGAATTTCCAACTAGCCATGGTTTTACATTAGGAATGACATACTAGTCCAGCAGCACCTTAAACCCTAGCAAATGTAATATTGCATGGCTTACCAAGAATGGTGCTAGTTGCAGGTAGGTAGCCGTGTTGGTCTGACGTAGTCGAAACAGAATAAAAAAATTCCTTCCAGCAGCACCTTAAAGACCAACTAAGTTTTTATTTTGGTATGAGCTTTCGTGTGCATGCACACTTCATCAGATACACTGAAATAGAAGTCCCCAGACGCTTATATGTAGAGAAAGGGTGGGGAGGGGTGGTGGAAATGGGTGATAAAAAAGATTCCAGCCCAAGGCAGCTTACACCACAATAAATTTGCCGGTCGCTTAAACCACAGAGTCTAGGGCTGCTGATCAGAAGGTCGGCGGTTCGAATCCCTGCAACAGGGTGAGCTCCCGTTGCTTGGTCCCAGCTCCTGCCCACCTAGCAGTTCGAAAGCACTTCAAAGTGCAAGTTGATAAATAGGGACCGCTCCGGCGGGAAGGTAAACGGCGTTTCCGTGCGCTGCTCTGGTTCGCCAGAAGCAGCTTTGTCATGCTGGCCGCATGACCCGTAAGCTGTCTGCGGACAAACGCCGGCTCCCTCGGCCTATAGAGCGAGATGAGCGCCGCAACCCCAGAGTCGGACACGACTGGACCTGATGGTCAGGGGCCCCTTTACCTTTACCTTTAAGGTGCTAGTACTGGATCTGGGGTCTACTTTACAGGGTTGCTGTGAGGATAGACAGGCTATAGAACACGCTGGCTATTAGAAAAAGGAGGCTAGAGCAGAGGAGAATTCAGGGTGCATAGACTATATGTAGTATGTGGGGCTATCCCACCCATGAAGCAAGGTGAGGTGACCATCTCAGGTGGCAGGATCCACAAAAGCAGCAGATCCAGCCTCCAAGGAATACACTGCCCGATGGCACTGCTACACTGCCCCCTTGTAGGTCACATCTGCTGCCTCCTGGGCAGAACCACCCCATGCCGCCCCTCTACCGGCCTCTTGGTAGATCGGAGGCCCGGCTGGTCTCTTCCTACGCCTAGGGAGGAAATGGTGGGAGCTGCCCTCTGGAGTTTCTTGGGCTCTGGCATAATTCAGAGTGGGCCCCTTTCATCCCCTCGCCTGCCCCACTCACACAATGGCCTTTCATTCCCATTTCAACCATTGGGTAAGGTTGATCTATGTAATACTGCAGAAGAAAATGTGCACCGGCAAGCATTTTTGTTTGCCAAGTACAGTTTTATAAATCAATACAATCCCATCAGATGGACTTTATGACACTCCATAATCCATTTTCCCCATGACTCATAACAATGCAGTAAATATAAGTCTATATGACAAACACATTTTTTCACGAAGGCAAGTCAAATCCTTTTGTTGCACCAATGCTCTTTTTTTCTTCTTCTAAAGTGGGCTATTTGTATTATAATGATGCTCAATCAGTAAAGAAGTTCTCTACCCAGTTTTAAAGAAGACATCGATTTCTATCTTCTTTGCTAACTCTTATGTTCAATCAATTTTATTTGACTTCACTGGCATTTAAGCAATTGATAAAACTTTAGCACTTTCTAGATTTTCTGCCCGAAGCCTGCACAGATATGAAACTGGAATCTGAAAGCACTCTATTAAACTGAATCGAAAGTATAGCAATACCTCCAGTTTGAACTATTCAGTTAATTACCTCCATAATCAGTTATTTTAGAACACGATCTTCCACTTTATCCCAGTTTTAATAAATGCTTTAAAATTGTCAACCAGCCAACACAGAAACTGTGCACTGATGAAAGGGTCTCAGAAACTTGGAGGTGGCATTGGAAAGGGATCACGGCCCATGGCCCCTACGTTCAACATTTGTGTCTTGCTCTAGTCAAACCTGTGCCCTGAAAAAGCCAAAATGAGGCACCAGATGCATGAATGACAGTGGTGTCTTTTATCTATGTGCACTCATCTCGCATTATTGGCCGTGGGAGCCGGCGTACAGCTTCCAGGTCATGTGGCCAGCATGACAAAGCCACTTCTGGAAAACCAGAGCAGCACATGGAAACGCTGTTTACCTTCCTGCTGTAGCGGTCCCTATTTATCTACTTGCACTTTTCCGTGCTTTCGAACTGCTAGGTTGGCAGGAACTGGGACGGAGCAACGGGAGCTCACCCCGTTGCAGGGATTCAAACCGCCAACCTTCTGATCGGCAAGCCCTAGGTCACCAAACTTTTTCAGCAGGGGGCTGGTCCACTGTCCCTCAGACCTTGTGGGGGGCCAGACTATATTTTGAAAAAAAATATGAACAAACCCTATGCCCCACAAATAACCCAGAGATGCATTTTAAATAAAAGGACACATTCTACTCATGTAAAAACATGCTGATTCCCGGACCGTCTCCAGGCCGGATTGAAAAGGCGATTGGGCCGCATCCGGCCCCCGGGCCTTAGTTTGGGTACCCCTGCCCTAGGCTCTGTGGTTTAACCCACAGCGCCACCCGCATCCCACATGTGCATATTAGAGACTGCCTAATTAGAAGAAGCGCTTTTCCAAATCAGCACAGCCTCCTGCAGCACATGCTCCTCCGTGGGAAGAAGACACTCACCTGTGCCTCCTTGGTCCAATAGCCATTCTTCAGACCTGCATAGAGATTGCTCATGCTGTTGACACACCCATCTATGGCTTTGTGGATTCCTTGAAAATTGAAAACAAAAGAAGAGCAAAGTTTCCAGGTAGACAAAAGAAGAACTCCTTTTGCTCCAGGCCATTTAACCTCTTTGTTGATGTGCAGCTAGGGAAATGACTGCAAACATTCTGAAATTAATATTAAAGGTAAAGGTAAAGGGACCCCTGACAGTTAAGTCCAGTTGCGAATGACTCTGGAGTTGCGGCGCTCATCTCGCTTTACGGGCCGAGGGAGCTGGCGTTTGTCCGCTTCTGCAGACAGTTTTCTCGGGTCATGTGGCCAGCATGACTAAGCCACTTCTGGCGAAGCCAGAGCAGCGCACGGAAGTGCTGTTTACCTTCCTGCTGGAGCAGTACCTATTTATCTACTTGCACTTTTTGACGTGCTTTTGAACTGCTAGGTTGGCAGGAGCTGGGACCGAACAACGGGAGCTCACCCCATCGCAGGGCCTCGAACCGCCAACCTTCCAATCAGCAAGTCCAAGCGGCACAGTGGTTTAAACCACAGCACCACCCGTGTCCTATTAATAATTAATAATTAATATTACTAATCATCAAATCCAAAACTGACAATAGAAGTAAGAATTAATCATGGTCCTAACAGACTAGCTTCCCTGTTAAAGAGTGCCCTCTTCTGACTTACATACCGTATTCTTCCTCAAACATCAAAAAATACTGGCATAAATCTTTCTCAAGGCTTCGCAAAAGCTCTTGCTAGCAATAACTTATTTTGCGATTTGGCCCCCCTCTTTCATTTGCATGTTTCTGCAATTCCCACATTCCCTTAAAGCACCTTCTTATAGACACACTTACTTTCCATTTCCTTTTTAGTTTTCAGGCTATAAAACTGCTATTTGTGTGGCCACACCAGTCCTTGAGGATTTCCACATCTTTCCATTGAACTGCTATAGTACACAGTTGTGCCACAGACATTACTACATCTAAGAGATTTCAAAATTAAAAACAAACCATTATTTCCCTATCCAAACTGTTGTTATAACACTTAACCAAGATTACAGAAACGGTTTAGCTGCCTCATCATCATCACCCAATTTCTGTTTCTTTCATTTCAAAGGTGACTTTTAAGCTAGAGCTGCCAACCAGTTAAAGGATTTTAGCTTTAGTTGATTTAGCATCTGCCATGAAACTAATCCGGGACACGGGTGGTGCTGTGGGTTAAACCACAGAGCCTAGGGCTTGCTGATCAGAAGGTCGGCGGTTCGAATCCCTGTGACGGGGTGAGCTCCCGTTACTCGGTCCCTGCTCCTGCCAACCTAGCAGTTTGAAAGCATGTCAAAGTGCAAGTAGATAAATAGGTACTGCTCCAGCGGGAAGGTATAAACAGCGTTTCTGTTGCTCTGGTTCGCCAGAAGCGGCTTAGTCATGCTGGCCACCTGACCTGGAAGCTGTACACCAGCTCCCTTGGCCAATAATGCGAGATGAGCATCGCAACCCCAGAGTCAGTCACGACTGGACCTAATGGTCAGGGGTCCATTTACCTTTTTATGAAACTAATCCAGGTATTCCTTGACTCACTTAGAGCATTGTCTGGCACAGACCTATTTGAAAGTATGTCCCACGGACTTCAGTCAATCAAACCCCACTGAACTCAAAGGGACTTTCCACAGAGCATTGAGGCCTAGAGTTACACTGGTAGTTTAAATAAACTGGAATGTTACCCAGGCCTCTATATTGGTGTCTTTTTTTTGGAGATGCTGAAGTATAATATCAGTTAGAATGTAATGAGTAAAAGCTGTATTTTAATTTCTTTCTAATTCCCGATGGATAACAACAGCCAGAGCCACGGATGCCCTTTCAGTGCAAGTTATTTATATTTGCCACTTAAAATTAACCCTCAAAGATTAATCAGCTAGAATTGTTCTCGATTAACCAGTTAAAGAAGAGTTAACAGGAAGGAGTGCCTGCCTAGGCTCAGAAGAATTCTGCCTAGGCTCAGAAGAATTCTGCATCCCTGGACCAGAACCGCCCCTGTGCATCAGACACAAGGTATCTTTCCCTCTCACAGCAGCTAACTGAATCTGCTAGTGCAGATTGAAGAGAACAGTGCATGTGCAGAAATGGTTTGTGCACACCGTGTCTCTTTCCCACAATCACCGTTGGCAGTCAGGGGGGGAGTGGAGTTTGGATTTGATATCCCCCTTTATCACTACCCTAAGGAATCTCAAAGCGGCTAACATTCTCCTTTCCCTTCCTCCCCCACAACAAACACTCTGTGAGGTGAGTAGGGCTGAGAGACTTC